>NC_090925.1:1087915961-1089165961 GCF_040938575.1 Ambystoma mexicanum | reverse complement strand
CCCACACCAATTCACACGAAGAACATATTCAGTGCTATGACGTAGGTGACGGACACACACACTGACGCGCATCTTTATTATTTTTTACATAGGCTTTTCAAAATGCAGAAACGCAAGACGCACAATGAACTCATCTAAAATGCTTGCTCACGCTTCTCCTAAACCCATGCATTACAATGAGAAATATAACGAAGACCTGATACTGGGGATAAAGCAATATGATACCATAACCTAAAGCGCTGTGTATCAAACGGTTCCACCTATGCACCAGGCCCAAGTAGGCCGCAAACAAGAGCTTCCATGAACATTGAATGAGCAAGAGTACAGTTGCTGACCCTGCAGAATGAGCCCGGCGAGAGCAGACAGTCAAGGGCACAATGTTGCAAACTCGCATGCCGCAAGCCGACGCCAAGGTCACACCTGCAAATTAAGCCAGGCACACAGTGGAAAATGCAATATTAATTGTGCAGAATTCTGCCTCAACCACGGTCTCACCTCACGTGACCAAGCCGAACCTGACAGGGTGCCAGGCCCAGTAGGAGGGAGGAGCCTGGATCCCACGTTTCAAGACACAGGCAGATACAATTAAGAGACTCAATGGACATCTGCGGCGGTGGGAGTAGTCTGCCTTCCAGCATATGAATAAATCCTCACATTGTCTGCACATACCCATAGTGATACATTGTTGCAAATGACAGGTGCACCGCGAGCTGGGAACAGCGATGGTCCCACACTGGGGGGCTCGCGAGTGGACCAATCAGAACATGGGGCTCTTATCACTGACGCCATTAACATTAGCCAATCCTCAGGGGTCTTCATGTAACAATTTTCATGTATCAAATTGAAGGGACAACCCAAGTATACCACCTGACTGACCCTCGACCACTAATAACTCTCTCTATACGTATGCTATACTAACCCTACCACTCAAGGAACCAATCCAGAGTGGCGATAGGTTTTTTACTAACTTTCCCAGGTGACGCAAGTAGCGCGTCATACTAAGGTAAAAAGGGCCTGCGAGCCCCACGATTGGAGAGAGAGTGTCAGGACGGACGCGTACGATCCTTGACCCATCCCTGCCGTTTTGTTTAATAAACAGCAGAACCACCTTGCTTCTTGCGTGTGTCTCATACTTATTCTTTTGGGATATACGGGAGGAGTTGGGGCCTCCCTGCCCGGAGGTCCGCGGACGGCCCAGCCGACCCCGGGAGAATTTCCCCCCGACAAGTTGGAGGCACTGCTGAGATCTGTTTGAGGTCCGCTTTTATTTTATTTTTCCGAGTACTCCCGTTGCGAGGAGGCCCGGCGGCACGGACCCCTCTGCCGCTGCCCCCTTTTGAGGACTACAGGACCATTGCGGAACTGCGAGAAGACCGGATAGCGCAATCCGGATATTGGCCTTCGGGAGCCGGTTGAGAAGTATCCCGCCCGCGGTTGGCGAGTGTCCAGACGTGGTCCAGACGAGGGGAGGTGGCGAGCCGCTTGGAGGGGTGCACGCAGTCGAGCGGCCCCGCATCAGGAGAACTTTGTTAGTATGCCACGCACAACAAGCAATGTGAAATTGTGAGGGAGGGGGGAGGAACTGAATACGGGAGGCGGGAGGTGTTACACAGGTGCGCGGCGAAGGTTTGATAAATTAGTATTGACGGTAAAGTGAATGGTAGCTGGACAAGTGCGAGAACAGTCCGCTACGTTACGGAAGAGGAGGGGGCGGAGCACGAAAACATCACGTGCGGCCGCTCGTAGACACTGATTGACCTAGGTCGCGACCACGTGTAAGGGTTTGTGTGTGTGTGCGGTTTCCTACGATTTGGTAATTATTGATCAATGAGTAGATGAGGATCCCTATTGATCGAGCAGGAAACTCGATAGATAGATGACGTTTCCCTGTAGGCGGTAGCCAGCTGGTTGCCTAATACGGAAGAAAATTGGCTCGTTAAGCCCTCCTGACGAGGGGCGTATCACACGCGAGGCGACGCAGTGTGCGCAGTCCGATTATATTGTTGATTACCTTGTTCCAGGCGTGACAGGAAGACAGCTGTGGGGTTAACGGGGGTAGATTGCAAGCGTATTTTGAACTTTTAAAAACATATGAAGAACTTACCGGTAGTTTGAAGAGGTCGGTGACGTCACCAGTAGGGCTTTCATAGGATAATCTCGAACACAAGGCATCTTTCTTTCTGAGAGTGGTGGGCAAGAGAATTATGGTAAGGGAGTGGAAACAGAGCTAAACGGTAACGAGTTGATCGGGGGGAAGGTGAAAAGGGGGACGTGGCTGCGCACGGAGAACGCCGGCCACGGCAAGTGAAGAAAGGGGAGGAGGAGTAAGAGAAAGTGGGACGGCTGTATAAGAACGTCACAAGGGGCACGCAGCCGCAGGGGGCTACGTGCGCCTCAGCCGCAGGGGGCCGTAAAGGTGTTCGGTAAAGGAAGAAAAGAAAGAAAAGAATATACAAATGCAAATGCTATATTTTACTAATTTTCCTTAGCGGACTATCGCAAGTCCCCAAACTTACGGGGCCAGGTAAAGATCTAAGGCTGTATAGTGTAAACTGTTAGTAAGATAACCACTACCAAATAAGGGAAGGATAACAAGTGAAGCGCTACTATGTCATACGGGGCAGGATCGGGAGGGTGGGGGAACACCCTCACTACCCCGCTACAGCACATATGTAAAACACTGTCACCCCATAGGGAGAAACTGATCAAGTATAGCATAGAATGGACACAGGGGACGGACAACAAAGTGACAACACCATGGCCGCCTAATGGCAGTTTCGATCCATATACCCAACTTTCACTATTAAACCATCTGCATAACACATACAAGGGGAAGAAGTTGATGCACCATGTGGAGGTGTTTAACTTATGGAGGATGTTCCAACGGTCCCGACCAGGACCAAACGGAATGTTTATTATGGGGGAAACAACGGAAGAAGAGAAGATTAAGGAGGAAGGAGAGAATGGGAAAAAAGAGAGTGAAGGCACACAGAACACGGGGAACGGAGAAGAAGGAGGCGAGAAGAGTAACAACATAAATGAAAAGGAAATAAAAAAGGAACAGGGTGACGATATACCCCTAGCGAAGGTAGTGAAAAAGGAGGAAGGGGGGTTATATCCTTTAACAGAACTACGAGACATGGTTCAATTAAGGGCGGCTGAGGGGTACTCGAACCCGGCATACAGCCCGCCACCATATACAGCCACAGGTAGCCACACAGGAAGGGAGCAGAGTAGCACGACAGGATCAGCTCGCACGAAAATGCCCGCAAGGGAAGGGGGGATTGGCGAAGAACAGATCGCAGAATATTACAGGATGAGTGGGTAGCTGCGCAGGTATTATTAAAATTACGAGGTTCATTAACAGAAGAAGAGGAGGAGGTAGTAAGGAAAATGGACGAGGACAACACCACGAAGAGTGAAAGGAAAGGGGAAGAGGGGAAAACAAAGGGGGAAGAGCTGTTACGACAGAAGGAAGAGATTTTGGAAGAACGATTAGCAGAATTAAGGGATGAGCAGAATACACTGATCAAGCAGCTCGAGAGAGAGGAAAGAGAGAGAGCACGGGAAAGGAAAGAAAGCAAGAATGAGTTGGACAAAATGAGGGAACGAACTGAGGAGAAAAAGAGAGAAGCAGAAAGGGTTGAAGGCTATAGCAGAAAGGGTATCCAGAGCAACACTGCGTGACAAAAAAAAGGGAGGAAGAAGAGAAAGAAAAGGAAATGGAAATATGGAGAAGGAGATTACTATCAGAAACAACAAGGAAATACGAAGAAGGGAGGATGATAGAGGGTATATTAGAGCGGGAAAGAGCGAAATGGGAAAGGAAGAAAGAAGAAGCAAGGATAATGGAAAAGATGAGTATTGAAGTAATGGAAGAATTGAAAAAGAAAAGAGAGGGAATTGGTAGAGAAATAGCGGAGAAAAATGAAGGGGAAAGAGAAGAAAGGAGAGGGGGAAGTGAAGTAAGGAGGTATGTATACAGAGACACAGAAGTAGCAACAACATGAGCACAAAGGGGAGCAATTGGCAAAGAAGACAAGGGAGGAACGGATCTAATAGACTTAAAAACAGTAACGATTAGGGGAAAAAGACAGATTGGGGGTTGCCATTCATGGAGGACTTTTGCAGTGAGGAAGGAGAAGGGATAGAGAAGGAAGGGAGAGACAGTGAAAGGGAAAGCTTAGATAAATTATACATCACCCGGACAAATGGAGAATCACCATGGATCTGCAGGAGAAAGGAAGAACTGGAGGGAATTGAGGAGGAAGAGCAAGGAATAGCGGAAAGGCAGACACGTGCAGCCACACCGTCACCATCCCGTCCCACATGCTCCACTACCTCACGCTCATTACGTGCAACATGCCCATCTAAACTCGTGCCCTTCCCACACGAACTGACACCCTATGCAGGCAGGCTTAGAGACCTCCCTGGACGCAGGCAGGGAGAACGAATACACACGCCCACATTAAATAAAGGAAATGATAAAAGAAAGGGAAGAGATGGAGGAGAAACAGTTACGAGCAGGGGAAATATGGACGCCATTGACGATGTAGAAGACAGGGAAGAAGAGGAGGGGTGTACGGATTCGATGTGTGGGACCCAAAGGGCCAACCAGGACACAACCTAATGCCACTTCTGGAGAGGGGAGGGGTTAGACCACAATACGTCCCCTGGAAGCATGCAGACAAGGAAAATATAAAGTGCAGGCTCCCATCATTAAGTGGAGGTGCGGGTAAATGGAAAAACACACCGCAGGACAGAAATTGGCAGTGGGGGATGTAAAGGGCTTTCTAATATCAATATTAGGGGATGCAGCAGATGACATCTGGAAGAGAGCAGGCTTCCCCGGGGTCACAATAACAAATACATCACACAATGGGGCACCATTTGCAAACTGCAGACATGCATTATGGCAGGCACTGAGGGTACAGTACCCAGACACATCAGACATAGGAGCAATTACCTCACGCAAGATGCGTGAGAACGAAGATCCTGTTGATTATATCCAGGAAATTCAAGAGAAGTGGTGCATGGAAACTAGAGAACAATGGGACAAGACACCAGCAATATTCTATCATATACTAGTACAAGGGCTCCCAGAAGCAGTTCAGAAACAACTGAAGAAAGTAGTGGGGATGGAAGCAAAAGCATGGCCAGAAATACAACTGACAATAGTGCATCATTGTAGGACATGGCAAGAAAAAATGAAACAAAAAGAAGAGGATAGAAAAACGGAAGAGGCTAAATTAGTACAGAAAAAACTTACTAAACGATGGAAGGTGCACTAATAACTACACCTGCAACAATGACTCAAAGCCCCACAAAAGTAGTGGCTGCACAAGATCCCTCCCAAATACAATCATCACAGACTGTAACACAACAGCTGCCGCCACTCCAACCATTCACGACTAACATGGGAGGAGGATACTCAACGCCAGGAGCTGGGTATTATAATTACAACAGGGGAAGGGGAGGAATGATGAGGGGGAGAGGATACGGATATAACACACAACAGCAGGGGGGAGGACTTAGACATTTCTACCCCACCGGGCAACCAGTATACCAGGACAACCCAGGAAGCTTTCCATGGCAGAACAGGGAACCACCGGTGTGTTGGATTTGTGGATTAGTAGGGCACATGTCATGCACGTGTAGAGTGAGACCAGCCACACCATCATGGAGTGAACAGGGACAATAAGGGCCCACACAGGAACAGGAGGGCATCCAGCAACAGCAGACATTGCAACAGGGAAATGGGCAGCAACAACTAGTAACACAACAACAGCCACAAACATATTCACTGCCACAACAACAGGTAGCGATAACACAACAACCCCAAGTACAGCAAGTACAGCAACCTGCCCAAATCCAAGACCATAACATAACCTCTACCAATACACAACTACAGCAAACACAACTGGGAAGGGTGACGGTCCTGGGACACAACCCTTACACAGGAAGTGGTCAATCATTATACCCTCAATAGGACAGCCCACAGACGGCCTTGGTGTGTCCCATCCTGTCGGTAACACCTAATAGTGCGGAGGAACCACGCATAGAGGTAATGATAGGTGACAAAAAATTATCATTCCTTGTTGACACCGGGGCGACCCGGTCTTGCATAAGGGAAGGTAAATTTAAGATGTCAGGTGAAGCCATGAACACCCAAGAATGTTCTGGGGCTAGGGGGTTGGTTCCCTTTACTGATAACATTCCCTTATCAATAGGGGGTTATGATATGTCTGTTCCGCTTTTATATTCTAGGGCCTCACCAGTAAATATACTGGGGAGAGACATAATGAGCAGGTTGAATATGACGATCTCCTTTACGGAGGACGGCATAATTTGCTCCACTCCAGGAATTAACATGCTCACTGCACGACAAATTATGCAAGCATACTGTGGACAGACAGTGATTAGGGCTGAGCCAGTAGATGGTGAACTGTTCCAGTACGGGACAGATATGGCATTTGGCATGGATGCCAGGAATAGAAGGAAAGATCTGGAGGAGGCCAGCAGCCTATTTGTTTAGACCAGAAACAGCAGCCAATGAACCAGAAGGAAAGGTGATTTCAGTGAACATAGAGAGCATTATAGCAACTGCTGATTACATTGCAGTACATGCCCAGGACAGAGAAGGAAGAGCATGGAGGGCAGTGATAGCACTAGCAGAGGGATGTAGACTCACCCTGGTGTCAGATGAGGAGCTCTTCTCAGAAGAAAAGGAAGAAGGTGAAATGGTGTTTATGATGTGTGTAGAAATATCGCTAAGAGTGACGTACAAACAAGTGGCACAGAAAATTGCAATGGCACTTGAAGCACCCACATCCACCCCAGTTGCCTTCTTTGAGGAGGATATGGCAAAGGTACCAACATCATTATGGACTACTAGTCCCTATGACGTGGGGTGCATAAAAAGTATAGGGGGAGTAAGAATAAAATTGAAAAAAGGCGCAATACTCCCCAGAGTGAAGCAGTACCCACTATCAAAAGAGGCAGATGAGGGCATATATGAAACAATAACGGCCCTTATAAATAATGGCATATTGGTACCATCAGAATCACCATGTAACACAGCTGTATACCCAGTGCGCAAAGCTAAAGGGGGGCGCTTCATACAGGACCTCAGGCCCTTGAACAACATAGTGGAAGCAGAACACCCCATAGCAGCAAACTAGGCCACACTATTGTGCGGCATTCCAGCAGAGGCATCACAATTTACAGTGATAGACCTCAAAAATGCCTTTTTCTCAATACCCCTGCACCCAGACTCACAAGATCTGACAAGCTTGACGCACAGAAACACAAAGTGGAAACACACCAGATTGCCACAAGGGTACTGCGAGTCACCCTCAATCTTCAACAGAGTAATACAGATGGACTTGGGTAACATTGAAGGGGAAAGCACAGTGTTGCAGTATGTTGATGACATAATAATTTGCAGCACAAACGAAAGAAGATGCAGAGAGGACTCATTGAAGATGCTGACAATATTGGCTGAAAAGGGTTACAAGGTAGACAAGGAAAAGTTACAGTACTGTCAGGAACAGGTACTTTACATTGGTCAGCTCATATCCCAATACGGAAGAAAGATTGCATCACAAAGAGCACAGGCCATCTCAAAAACGTCACTGCCCCAAACAGTGAGGGAACTGCAGCAGTTCCTGGGACTATGCAACTACTGTAGAGCCTGGGTATTTGATTACAGCTCATACATAGGACCCCTACTTGAGGCGTTAAAAGAAGCTACAAAGGGGAGAAAAAGTTGGGGTGGACAATGGAAATGAAAGAGGCTTTTGATGAACTAAAAGATGCAATATCAACTGCTCCGGTACTGGCCACCCCAGATTATGAACGACAATTTTTTATATTTTCACATTGCGACTCAGCAGTAATGAAAGCAGTATTGGCTCAAAGAACAAGCATGGGCTACAAACCAGTAGCGTTTTACAGTGGTCACTTGGATCCTGTGATGTTAGGACATTTCCCTTGCGAACAAGGTCTCGCCGCAGCTGCCTTTGCGGTAGAGAAAGCATCAGCAATCACAATGGGGTGCCCAACCACACTATTTGTGGAACATGCACTATTTGCAATATTGAACAAGCCTAAATCCACACTAACCATGCAGAGGGCGTCAGGTTATGAGATAATATTATCTAGACCAGAACTATCAATTGTTAGATGCAGCACGGTTAACCCTGCAAGGTTTATAGCAGAAGTAATTGAGGAAGGAGACTATGCACACGATTGTACCAGACTACCGAAATGTACTCATGTACTAGAAAAGTTGAAGAGAACGCACTAGATGGAGGTGAGCTCTTGTTCATTGATGGGTCATCAACAATAGACCAAAGTGATGGGATAAGGAGAACTGGGGCAGCAGTGGTGAAAATGACAGAGGAACCGGTGTGTGTGGCGATGAAATGCGTACAATTACCACAGCATTACTCTGCTCAAGCGGCTGAATTGGTTGCACTGATCTTGGCATTGAAGGAAAGCTTTGACAAACGAGTGACTATATATTCTGACAGCGCATATGTCACGTCTACTGTCCACTCAGGATTGTCCAAATGGAGGAGAAGAGGGTTTAGGAGAGCTGACGGCATCCCAGTACAACGTGCTCTCTTGTTAGCTGAACTAATTGAAGTAATAAATGACCCCCAAGAATTAGCTTTGGTCAAATGTACGCACACACTAATGGAGAAGATCATATCTCAAAAGGCAATGCAGCAGCAGACGCACATGCGAAGTATGCTTCATATTTTGGTGAGATATGGAACCCCCCAGAGTTAGAGAGAGGGAGAGGGAGGGGGATAGGTAACGAGATGTTGATAAGAGAAGGGTACACCCATCTCCGAGCCACACAGATAATGGAGCTACAAGCGGCTGCACCAATGGCAGAAAAAGAAATATGGGTAAAAAGAGGATGTACAATGTCACCAACTGACGCACTATGGCGCCAGGGTAACACTGGAAAGATGGTAATGCCATTGGCACTATTCAACACCGCCCTGAGCCAACTCCACCACCCAGCTCACACAGGCAAGGAAGTTATTGCAGCACGAATTAAGGAAGATTGGTTCTGTCCCGAGTTAAATTCCCATGTGACAAATTTATCAGCAATTGTCTCACATGTCAACAGTTCACAGCCGGTCACACGCTGAAGGTGATAAAAGGTACTATACCCCGGCCAGAGGGACCCTCCCTGCACATCCATATCGACTATGTTGATATGATCAACGTATGTCAAGGAAATAGGCATATGATTGTAGTAGTATGCCCATTCTCCAGGTGGATTGAGGCAGGACCATGCTCACACCCAGATGCATTCAGAGCAGCTAAATTTCTAGTGAGGGAGGTTTTCCCCAGGTGGGGAGTGTGCGAGGTACTGCGGTCAGATAATGGCCCGCATTTCGCTAATGAAATGTTCCAGCACATCACATCCTTACTGAACATCAAGCATACATTTGCATGTGTATATCACCCGCAGGCAAACGGTAAATGTGAACGCCTGAATGGCCTACTCAAGGAGGCAATTGCAAAGTTACAGCAAACAACAAAGAAGAGTTGGTTGTATTGCGTCCCGCTAGCCCTATTTGAGCTAGGGAATAGACAAGGCTCCGATCACCACCTCACCCCTCACGAGGTGGTGACCGGACGTCAAATGCGCCTTCCTCTAACGCCAACATCAAGAGCATTCACAGATTATGAAAATACAGCAACTGTTCTTGGTGATGAAATGTACCAATATGTGTCTTCCTTGATTACTAGTGTAGTGTTTGTGTCTCAACAGCTTGAGTGCACGCGGGGCAGGTCTAAGAGTGATCAACAAGAAGACGCGGATAAAGAAATGGAAAAGGGAAAACTGTGCAAAATTGCTAAAGGTGACCACGTACTACTCTGCAATTTCAACAGAAAGTGGAACAGCCCACCCTTCACTGGCCCCCGCCTGGTAGAGGAAGTATCAACGAGAGCAGTAAAAGCTACAGGACAAACGTGCTTGGAATCACCTACACGACGTAAAGATCTGCAAACTCCAGACCCGCCCTAGCGTCACCGACAGGGCCATTGGAAGAACAGCAACAGCATCGCCAACGGAGGAAGAGACTTCTACCACAGCCAATGACCTAAGTGTCTCCCTACCCTACCACCCCCCAGATTCCCCAGAGACAACTACTGAAATAGAGAAGGGAAATTCCCATACCGCCCACCCCCTGGTCACACGATGAAAGAGTAAAGAGACTTCCGCCAGTTGAGCTCTAAACCCTCTGTCTATCGACGTCCTACCCACTGCAGTAATCACTGGACTGAAGGACATTATCTTGCACATATACACATGTAAACACTTGAATGTTCTCTTTTTTATTTCTCGCACATGCAGGTACTGCGTAATATTGTACTGCTAAGAAAACAGATAACTATCAAAGTTCTCTGCCCAGGAGTAGATGCTACCCTCAGACGATAACTACCCTGAAGAGCTATCACACCAATTTGTCTATCACATAAAAAGGCCAAAGTACCTGAAAAGAAGGAGGGTACGTGTCTACTACACAGCATTTCTCCTGGCCATAGAACAATCAATGCCCCATCTTCACCAATACTTGCCTGTCCTAATATATAGATCGCTTAGATTGGCGTGGGAACAGCTCTTCGCCTGGGCACTGAACGACTACTTGATAGGGAGAGCTTGAAAACAACAACAAACACTAATAACAAGCATATTGAGAATTTTCAGGCGGGCAACTTTAACGTCGCAAGAATTAGCTGCCGGAATGCAGCGAGGTAAGAGCAATATGCCAGTGAGACTAGCCTCTGTAATAAAGATGATAGGGATTTTGATGATCACCGGGTTCTTGGCTGCCTCTGTATGGCAGAACAGTTATGCTATTAATATTTTGGCTGTAACCAAACCTAATATACCCCCACCCACGGCTGCAAAAGGTGTTACATCAGGTGGTACTAGCAAAATTCCACACAAGGGAAATAGAGTTAAACGCAGCACATACTCAGATAATAAAGGTATTGACAACTACAAACAAGATTCAGCACACGTCTCGAACAACATGTGGTACCAACACATGACTCAAATAGGTAAGCAGACAACAGAACACAGCTGCTACGTCTGCTCATTGATCCCATACGCCAAGAGCGCTTCTCGAACTTTCGTTGCCACGGAAATAGATGAAAAGACAGCACAATGTATAATATACTTGGCACTGTTCCAAACGAAAGGGAAATTTCGAGGGAACACGGTGCACCTGGTATGGAAAACGCGAGACACATATCCATACGAAAACAACTTCCTCAAGATTTATTTGAGTTACCACAAGACCAGTTTGCATGCTGAAGCATTCAGATACATAACAAGTGGCCCTGAAAAAGGAGAAACAAAGAAAGTAACACTACAATACCTACCATGTGATTGGTATGCCACTGAAGTTCCTGGTAAACAAGGATGTTGGGAAAGACCACTGATAATAATAACAGGGAAGGTGTACCTGGACAACAAATGGGACATAGTAGTGGTTGGCAGCAACATGGTAACGAGAGAGGATACTACAACTATTGCTGAACACAACAACAGATGTTGGATGACTTGGGTCAAGTACGTACCCATGCTAACGTGGATAGAGAAGGATGAAGACCCAATAACAATACTGCCGCTGTCTGCACCTAAGGTATGCTACCAACATAGAGGAGAAGTGGGCGTGGGATACAACACCAACTGTGCAAGCGTGACAGAGTTACCTGAGGGGGGAGTGGGAACAGCAGTATTAATGGACCATTACTGGGCCTGCGGAGACAAGGCATACCACACACTGCCCCCTCTGTGCAATGGTATATGCACGATGGTACACGTTAATGTACCATTACTAGTGGAGCCCCAGAAACATGTGAACGTGGCGAACTTCCCTAAAATGGATGAAGGAAACAAGAGGAAGAAGAGATCTGTACAATCCCAGAAGGGGCCAGAGAACCAAGACAACGGCAACTGCACTGTCCTGAATAGAAAGAAAAGACAAGGAGAACCTCTCACAGGAAATTACCTATGGGGAAGGTCGGAAACAGCACTCACTTCAATCCCACCAGAACACAGACTATTCAGCAGAGCAGCAATGTTCTTCTCCTCAATAATACATCCGGGACTACAGGCTTGCGCAAACGCAGATGGCTCCAGATAACTCGATGGGAATTAATGATGACAATTAATTCTACAGTAAATGGATTCAACGCAATAAAAGAGGAACTGCGAGCAGTGAGGATGGTAGCACTACAGAACAGATATGTACTGGACCTCCTCACAGCAATGGAAGGAGGAGTTTGCGCAAAGATAGGACAATCATGCTGCACATTCATTCCTGCTAACGATGCTGACAATGGTACACTGACAGAAGCAGTATCACAATTGGCCCAGATGCACTCCAAAATGATGGATGAAAGTAAAGGTGTGAAAAAGGATGACAGCTGGTTTTCGCTATTATGGTCATGGATGCCATCTTGGCTGTCGGACGGACTGAAGATTATAGTTGGCTGGAGCTGCACTGATCATAATAAGATTTTGGAAGGCCCGGAAGGCACGCACCACAGACGAAATGATTGAAATGGTTGGTATGCACCCCTTGATGCCGGCAGATGATGGCCAACACACAGGCACAATAATAAAAGAGAGAGAGAAATTGCGCAACCAGATCATCACCAGCCACCTGGACCCACCATCTGTGAAGCTCGAAAACCCAAGAAACCCAAGGAGCTCCATAGGGAAATGGGTATACTGCACACCTGGAGGAACCTGTGTATATATGTATTGGTCATTCGAAGACCATGTCAACCACTATGGACATTTGGGAGGAGTAACTAAAATATGGAGAGTGAGAGGAGATAAGGAAAAGGATATGTTTGTGGTCGACAAGTCGACCAGAGGGGGGACTGAAGTGGGAGAATGGAACAAAAGGCTCCCACCAATCCCCTCACACCCCTGGCCTAGAGGATCATGGCCCAGGCACCCGCCACGAGAGGAGTTTGCTCATCTACCAGACGACCAAATACCCTGGTACAGGAACATACGGATGTGCCCACCCGCCTGCCCACCAGCCTGCCCTGCCCATGCCGACACCTGCGGCATGGATGGACTCGACTGAACCATCCAACACTAAATCAACACATCGTTAGAGATGCCATGACGACCTAGCCAACGGTCAGCACACCCGTGCAAGCATGCACACTGGACACTCCCACACCAATTCACACGAAGAACATATTCAGTGCTATTACATAGGCTTTTCAAAATGCAGAAACGCAAGACGCACAATGAACTCATCTAATATGCTTGCTCACGCTTCTCCTAAACCCATGCATTTCAATGAGAAATATAACGAAGACCTGATACTGGGGATAAAGCAATATGATACCATAACCTAAAGCGCTGTGTATCCAACGGTTCCACCTATGCACCAGGCCCAAGTAGGCCGCAAACAAGAGCTTCCATGAACATTGAATGAGCAAGAGTACAGTTGCTGACCCTGCAGAATGAGCCCGGCGAGAGCAGACAGTCAAGGGCACAATGTTGCAAACTCGCATGCCGCAAGCCGACGCCAAGGTCACACCTGCAAATTAAGTCAGGCACACAGTGGAAAATGCAATATTAATTGTGCAGAATTCTGCCTCAACCACGGTCTCACCTCACGTGACCAAGCCGAACCTGACAGGGTGCCAGGCCCAGGAGGAGGGAGGAGCCTGGATCCCACGTTTCAAGACACAGGCAGATACAATTAAGCGACTCAATGGACATCTGCGGCGGTGGGAGTAGTCTGCCTTCCAGCATATGAATAAATCCTCACATTGTCTGCACATACCCATAGTGATACATTGTTGCAAATGACAGGTGCACCGCGAGATGGGAACAGCGATGGTCCCAGACTGGGGGGCCCGCGAGTGGACCAATCAGAACATGGGGCTCTTATCACTGACGCCATTAACATTAGCCAATCCTCAGGGGTCTTCATGTAACAATTTTCATGTATCAAATTGAAGGGACAACCCAAGTATACCACCTGACTGACCCTCGACCACTAATAACGCTCTCTATACGTATGCTATACTAACCCTACCACTCGAGGAACCAATCCAGAGTGGCGATAGGTTTTTTAGTAACTTTCCCAGGTGACGCAAGTAGCGCGTCATACTAAGGTAAAAAGGGCCTGCGAGCCCCACGATTGGAGAGAGAGTGTCAGGACGGACGCGTACGATCCTTGACCCATCCCTGCCGTTTTGTTTAATAAACAGCAGAACCACCTTGCTTCTTGCGTGTGCCTCATACTCATTCTTTTGGGATATACGGGAGGAGTTGGGACCTCCCTGCCCAGAGGTCCGTGGACGGCCAAGCCGACCCCGGGAGAATTTCCCCGCGACAGTAAGTTAGCAGGACTCAGCAGGAAACAGGAGCAATTGAACTGTGATGTGCCGTTGGCAGCTTCAGTTCGGTTCACACTGTTCGCTGAGCGTAGGTGTGTATTTCTGTTGATAGATGTCACATGCTGTTGTGCGAGTCTATGTGTGGTTTGTTTCGTTGTTGCTGTGTAGTGAAGTGTGTGCCGTTTGTTGTGCTGAATAGGTATGGTTGTGTTTAGTTAGGAGTTTGAGAGGTGTATGCAGAAGGATACCTTTTTTAGTAGGGATGGTTAGTGGCATTGCCTTATCTTACACAGTCTTTTTTCATTGACTGTTGCACGTATCCCTACCCCTGTTGTGTATTCCTGTTGTGTATTCCATATGATGTGTGCAGAATAGTGGGTTCCTCAAAGGCTGCATCTTCCCCTCCAGTATATTTTGGTGTGCTGCACTTATAACTCCGACCATTGTTCTAGGTTGGGATGTGTTCCCCATGTCCTGTGATTCATCAGTTGAGATCTGGGTCTCTCTCTCTCCCCTTTTTGACAAAGCTTTCTGTCAGTGGTCCAATTAAGTTGGACCCCTCTCAGTCCCCTGTTTCCCGTTTGTCCCTCTATATGGAAGGGTACACTTAGGTCTCCTTCCCCTTCGGACTGCTCTTGTCTTCCCTGCACTTTATTCAGGTTTGGCATACTCTCCAGTCTTTCTCTCATTTTGTGTTCATTTCATGGTGAGACGATGATGTTCATTGGTTTTCGTCCTGTTCAGAGTTGAGAAGCTTTGTTTTTAGAGTTTTCTGTATTTGTGGGGGACTTTCATAGTTATTATTTCTTTGGGGAGGGAGTTGCAATGTGTTATGGCTAGTCAGGAGAATGCTGATCCACCAAGTTTCTATCTTGTCTACGTTTAGGTTCTAGGTGGATGTCATCACGGGATTTTAGTGTTCTAGTCGGGTTATAGATGGTTATTTTCTTTTTTATAAATTCCGCTCCTATGCCTTGGATTGCTCTGTGTGTTATCCACACAGTTTTGAAGGTGATTAATTTTTTGACTTGGAGCCAATGCAGCATCTTTAGCGCTGGAGTGATGTGGTCCCTTCATGAGAGTTTAGCAGCTGAGTTTTGTATACGTTGCAGTTTCTGCAGCCAATAGTCTGGTATTCCTAGGTATAAGCTGTTGGCGTAGTCTATCCTGGAGATGATGAGAGAGAGGATGGGTAGTGTTTTGTGCGTGAAGGATAGGAATGGTAGAATCCTTTTGATTGTGTGTAGATGAAGAAACATTTCTTAATGATCGTGTTTACTTGCAGTTCTAAATTTAGCTTGTTGTGCATTGGGATTCCAAGGTTTTTGACAGTTTTGAATAGTGTGTGTGTTACTCCCAGTTCTGTGGACCATGGGATGTACTGATTGCATCCTTGGTTGTTGGATGGTTGTTGGATGACATCCAGATTTCCGTCTTGTTCTGTTTGAGGTTGTTAGTGTTCATCCATTGGTATAGTTCTTTGAGACAGTCAAATAGTGTTGTGTTCTCCTTTCATTCGTTGTAGAGTTTGTAGATGATTTGAGTATTGTCTGCATAGTTGTAGCAGGTGAAGCGTTGTCTTTTTATGTGGTTGATTAGTGGCGTCATATAGATGTTGAAGAAGAGCGGTGATAATGAGAATACTTGTGGTACTCCAGAGGTGGTTTCCTATGGTGTGGATTTGAATGGTTTTATCCATATAGTTTCTGTTCTGTTAGACAAGGAAGATTTAATCCGGAGCAGTGCCATGTTGCTGATTCCTATTTCTTCTAGTCTCTTTATGAGGATTTTATGGTCAAGTGTGTCAAATGATGCAGAGAGGTCGAGTAGTATCAGTGCAGAATTTGTGTTGGAGTCTGCATTGGTTTTTAGGTCATCCCATATAGAGAGAAGTGCCGTCTCTGTCCCTCTCATAGGTCTGAAGCCAACTTGTGACTGGTCCAGTAGTTGGTTGTTTTCTATGTATTCTGATGTCTGTTCATAGACAAAGGTATCTAGTCATTTTGCTAGATAGGGAATGTTCAAGATCGGTCTGTAGTTTGAGAGGTCTTCCACATCGCCCGTTGTGTCCTTGAGGAGTGCATCTGTAGGCAGATTTGAATGCCATTGGTACTCTCCCCATTGTGAGTGATAAGGTGAAGAGTTTTAGGTAGCATTCCGATGGTGCACCCTGTGTAAAGATTGATTTATAGATGTCTGGTGGCCAGGGGTCCACTGGGTTGCTTGTTCTTTTTTTCACCACTTTGAGTAGTTTTTCTCTTGACATTTGTGTAAAACTGTTCAGCCTGTTCTATGGTCCCGGGATAGGTAGGGGAGGGTGCATGGTCTGGTTGATCTGTGTTCTTTTTATGGTCCTGTGTATGTGATCTGCGAGATCATCACATCGTTTTTGTGAGGCACCAGTGTTTGTTGCATCCAGGGGGATTTCTTATCTCGTTTATGATGTTGAATAGCTCTTTCTCAGTGTTGGTGGATTTCGTGATCCGGTCTTCATAGTATTTTATTTTTTTGCTTTAAGAATTTCCTTTTTACATGCTCGGATTTGTTTTTGATACATTATTCTTTTTAGGGCGGTGCTGTGGCATGTGTGACTTGGCTCACATGACTTATTCTTCTTTCACATTTGGACGTTTTCTTTCTTCGAGCCTTTTTAAACCCACCATAACTTTGTTGGTGTTTGTTAGAAATGCTCTAACCACAAAGCTGTCACATTATACTGTACTGATGATTCCTAACAAGAGTGAAATCAGGTATGCTGTGGTCTACAGCTTTGAGAAGTGTTTGTCTTGAGCTGATTAAGCTATGTATAAAATAGTATTTCTCTATAATGCAAAGATAAGTGCCTGTAACAAAAGTTTTGCAGTTGGACTGATTTGCATACCCGCAATGCTTTTTTCTTTGTTGTTCTGAACTGGATGTGAACTTCCAGTGGCGGTGATGTGGTATGTGTGACTTGGCTCAAATGACTTGTATTTTTTTCACATGCTCCTCTAAAACTGATGGGCACACCACTGATATGGAAGCAGGTGTTAGCATCTTGCAAAGCAGAAGGAATTACATTGAGGTTTTGTGCCCTCCGACCTCTTGCAATTTGTTGATTCATACCTTTTCTGTCTACTCAGCATGGAAAAGCCAAATGGCACTAGTTATTAATTCACCAAGCTTTTAAGCACTCAAAACAGTAATATATGAAAGAATAAAATGCTAGACAATGGAGTGGCATGGGTAGTGTAGAGTTTTGAACACTTAAATTGAGTTCGAGACTTTCTGAGGGAACCTCTTGAGACAGTATTAGAGAATTGTGCAATTGGTCTAGTTCAGACCTTTTAGATGGCAAAACACTTTTTTTATTTTACAAAGCACCAGTGGAGGCCCATTACAACGTACAACAGGAACAAATTAATTATGTGAACATTCAGCGCTGGCCTTGCAGATTCACAGGCAGTTGACAGATAGTCACTTCTTCTCCTCCCTTTTAGCACCTCCCTGTGATTAAACCCATATGTTATGTCTTTGTTTTATGTTGTGTTCAGACACTCGGTTTACAAGCAATATCACGCATTTCAAGCAATCTGTCTACTCAACCTGTGGCTGCCCTGAAGTTGTAGCCCAAACCTCCCTTCATCCCCCACCATTAACTATAAAGGATGGAACTGATGAGGGATGACAGTTCAAGTGCCTGGGGGGACCTACCCCTACAGTGTTGCCAGACTGTGCAATGTACTGAAGTCTAAATTGGGGCAATGCAACTCCCTTCACATGTGTCCCCCTTGTAAAGTACAACAGGTGAGAGCAGGAATAGAATATGTAAATACAATGGGCCTCATTACAACAGTGGCGGCCACGGAATGAACGGTGCCGGTAAGGCACTGGCACCATTCATACCGGGCTGCCGCATTACGAGTTCTGCCGCAGGTGCTTCTCTGCACGTCTGGTCAGACCAGACATGCAGAGCGGCACCCGCGAGCAGTACAGCATGGTAGCAACGGTACCATTACGAACGGTACCACTGCTACCATCTTCCCCATGGGGACGTACTGGCACCGGGTCACGCGCAGGGGAATTACTGGGCCCACAAAGGTTGGAATGGCCCGGTTATTCCCCTTTAGCGGGACCCAGTGCCGGACCCGAGTTTGGGGATAGCCAAAATGTCTTTGGGCCTCATTACAAGGTTGGAGGTAGCCTTGCCAGTTTTACCGGCAAGGCTACCTCCAAACTCGCATCCGGTTCCGGCACCTGCAAATGGGCAATTACCGGGCTATTCCGGCCCAGCTGGACCCGGTAATTGCCCTTTCGCAGGTTCCAGACCTGGTACATCCCCATTCTGATTTGAGCCCCATAGGGCTCAATGGGAATGGGGAGGGTGGTAGCGCCGGTACCGTTAATAACTGTACCGGTGCTACCATCATGAACTGCTCGTGGGTGCCGGTATGGCCACCAGGTCAGAACTGGTGGCTGCAAGGGCACTCGCGAGCAGAACCCTTAGTATGGCGGTACGGTAGCAAAGGTGCCAGTAGCGATACCGGTGCTGTTGTTGCCTTACCGCCATACTCGTAATGAGGCCCTTTGTATTTACCAGTGTATGGGCAAGCCAGGCACAATCGAACTTCAGAGCTTCCAAGAGAACTCTGCTTTCATGGGCGATTGACAATCTGGCTTTCACACAGCGGGGGGCACTGAACTTGCACTGAGCGATGTTAAAGATGTTCTGTGCCAAAACATATCCCTCATTCTCCTAGATCCCTCCTCCACATATGACACCTAAGATCACATGTTTTTGGGGGACCATTTCAAAGATGTGGTCAGATAAAGCTGACTTCTGGACCACCTCATTGCATGCAGGAGTTGCAGTCTGTGGTGTGCTGCACAGCTCATGCATATGGCCACTGTTATTTAACATCTATTTAAAAATCTTCCCCCACCTTCTGGTAGCTTTGTGAGCCATCTTTCAGATCTCTGCCAATGATAGACGGATTATATTAATTCTTGTCAAAGATCAGCGGTCTATTATAACCCAAATATAGTTTACTTTGTCAAAAATCGAAACATGGATGGCAGCAAATGGTTAGGGTTAAATCCTGGCAAGAGAGAGTTCCTGCTTGTCTCTTTCACAAAGGCTTTGAAAGCAACTCTTCTTAAATACCCACACATTTCTCTCTCAGGATTCACTATCAATGTTCACTAGAAGGTGAAAACATTAGGAGCCATACTTAAATCTATTCAATCAATGCAGCCTCAGATTAATTCTATAATTAGATCCACAGTGTATTATTTAATGATGCCGAGACAACAGCGCCCCCTGCTTTCCGAATTTCAGTGTGCCTCAATTGCAACAGCCATTACTGGTTCTATTGGCTCCCCTAAATAAGAAGCTATCCCCCTTCCGATATTACAGAATACAGCAAATCACATAGTAACTTAAGCACCCAAACATAAGCATATACCTCCAATAGTGAGGAAGCTACATAAGCCCCCAGTTAAATCAGGGATTAGCTCAAACTCCTTACTTTTATAAATTGGGCTTGCATGCTAACTGTACTGTGTACATCAAACCCCATCCTAAAAAGCAAGCCCCTGCTCATCCACTAAAGTCCGATCTTCGAAATACCATTTAAATTCCTAAGTTCTAGCGTGTTCACAGCCTTTGCCATGCATGTAGAGTCCTAACTGCAACACATTGAAATTCCTTAGCAGATTGCTGGCTGGCACCGGGTGCTGCCTCTATGGCTCCGCTGCCTCCTTACACTGGGTCCTCCTCACCCTGGCATATCATCCTGGTGGACTCGGCACGCTTCTCTTGTCCGGATCAGCTGACTCCTTCAGTGGATCTCCCGCAAGGCTCTCCTTCCTCGCATGTCGGCTGTGGCAGCCCTCCTTGCCTTCTCCAGCGTCCTAGTGGGTCCTCCTCACCCCGGTCGCACTTTCCTCCATGCGATCCTGCATCCAAGCACTCAGTGGCACCATCTGTCAACATGGGACGTTGCTTTGTCGCCAGTTGTTAGGCCCCATTCATTCCCTGAATAAACGAAACGGGAACCTCAGGTTAACGTGTCTACTCTCTTTATTTCTGAGGTTACAACTGTCCTCCTTCCAGCACTCCCCTCCCCTACCTGCCTCCTCAACTACAGCTACATTACGGCATGCCTGCGCTGTCACCATTTAATCCTGCCTTGTGTTTATCTACACCTTTATTGCCATGTGCAGACAGCTGCCACTACGCATAACTGTTTTACTTAATTGACTGTATTGTGTGTATGCGAGGTGGGGTAAGGGGGGGAGAGGCGGACTGTGGCTGCGCCCTGAGCTGCCAGGCATTCCCTGCCAAATCGCCCACATCAGTCTTTCTGCATTTGCACTGTATCTCCTCGGTCCTCTGCAATTTTCCGGGCTTGACTTGTTACTGCTATCATTGCCCCAATTTAAAGACACTTAGGCTCATTATAAGTTTGCCGGTCCAGTGACAACAGTACCGGTATGCTTGCCGGTACCGTTGTTACCGACTGGCAAACTACGAGGTCGCAAGCAGGTGCCTGTTCGCCCACCAGGTCTGACCTGGCGGGTGGACCGGCACCCGCGAGCAGACCATGTCGGATGCACCGGCACCATTCATGAATGGTGCCGGGTCGTCCGACCTCCCCATTCCCATTGAGTCCATGGGACTCCAGTGGGAATGGGGAGTAATATTTTTGGCGCCCAGGAATGGGCAATTACCGGGTCCGCCGGGCTATAATGCCCCGGTAATTGACCATTCCCCGGCGCCAGAAAAGAAATGACTATGGCAGCAGAGTCATAATGAGGCGCACTGTGTATCAATCGTGTGCATCAGAGGATTTCTGATTGTCAGACGTTTTTTGGCTGTCCGGGGCCATTGGCATTAACTGGAACATCTGCGTTCAAGCTCACTCCAGTTTGACATAGGCATAGGTAAACGTGCCTTTGCTAGCTTTTTAAGCCAGCAACAACCTAATTTACTTTGTTCTAATAACCCTATTTCTACCTGGGGACTCTATATGTGTCACGTAGCGCAACAGAGTGTTTAGGATTGAATTCTCAAGGCAATAAAACTTTATGTGATTGATATCTGGGGGTCATTCACATTCAGGAGATCCTAGTCCTTTTGCTTGCGCGTCTTTGCCTTGACCTGCCTCGATGTTGCTTTGACTCGTGCCAACCACACCCTGGCCGAGGGCACAGCCAGGTGCTTTGAGAACACTACGGGTGTGAATATGGCCCTGAAATGAGGACCTAATTATAATACAGTCTATTCTGCACGAGTACAAAAATAAAGAATACAGTCCAACTTGGAGTACAAATCAAATGCATTCCACTTTGGACGGGGGTCACAGATCAAATATTTGAAAAACATGTCCGCCCTGGAGTGGGGGTATTAAGGCGCATGAAGAAGGGCTAGTGGTGGCAAGAGGATGGTGGTGTCTGGACAGATGGTCAATGGCATCACCTGCGTGGTTCAACTGGAACCCCATCCTCTGCTGGATCCTAGGATGGTGCACTAGGACCATGCAATGTCAAAGCCTGGTCCTCATTGGCTACAGCTATTCGTGAGATGGATGCATGCATGTGCCCCAATAGCTACAAGGTCCTAGTGAGGGATGTCACGAGCGGGCAAAGAGTCATCATGCATACTGACACTTGACGTCTCCAACTACAGTTTGAGAGATATTCTCAAGGAATTCTTCTCTTGGCAGAGGTTGTCCCTTGTGACAAACATTTCATCATGCAAAGATTGCCTTCAGGAATCTGTGTCTTGGCGGCAGGACTTCCTAAAGGCCAAAATCTCTGCCTGCAGGCATTTTCATGGGTATTCTGTGTCTTGATGTTGGGATTACCTTGAGGCCAACATCTACACATGCAGTGTTTCCTCAAGGTGTATAACTTGTGCCGCTTTTGGTCCCTTGAGGCCAACAACTCATCATGCATAGTGTCTCAAAGTCGAACCATCAGCGCAAATCGCCTGCCTCAGTTGTTGCATATCCTCTCTCTTCTCCTGCCGCAATAGGCGAAGTTCGGCAGTGTGTGCAGCATTTGAGGAGATTCCATTTTTTTCCAGGCAATGAATGCCACAGGCCATTTCCGCAAGTGCCTTGCCCTGTTGGCCACTTGGATACAGCAAATGCTCCTCCTACTCTGAATATCCAGAGGGAACATGTCAACCATGTGTGCAGGGCCTACCAAGCCTGGGCCCACCGCAATGAGTGCACTGTCATCGGTTGGCAGTCTACAAACGTCAGACTGACACCTGTCTCCTCTGCTGGCTCAAAGATGGGCGAAGGCAAGATTGCAGACACTGAAGCCACCATTGATGTAAGGCATCCCCATTCCATGCCCAGTGTCTCCTGGCTCTCCTCCTCTGATTCAGCAGCCTTGAGGAACTGAAGGAGCTCCATGGCATCCAGACTACCCAGTGCAGCAACCTGCACCATGTCCCTCGGTATTCCCTCCACATCAGATTCAGCAGCATAATCTGAAGAGTCTGCAGGCCTGCTGATGATGGCCTGTAACATGTGGGGATTCTCATCAGGCAAGGCATCCCAGGCTGCACTGGTGGATGGTTGTGCCTCATCTGCCTCCTCCTCCTTGTCATCCGCTGCGTCCTCACCTGCACAAAGTCAGACAACAATATTCAGAGGGCTACCTATCTGGCTGATGATGCATATGTGAATTCAAATGTATGCAGACACAATAGGGCTAGCTATGCATACATCACACATTCACACTGGGCACTCTTAAATGTGAAAGGCACAGCTGACAGACAGTCAATGCGTTGTACAATCATGCCAGTGAATGTTAGGTCCTGCATTAAGGCACGTATTTGGGAGTAGGCAAACATACATACATACAGACATGTATGATAGTGGAAGTCCTAACAGTAGACCTATGGAGGTAGGTGCCTCATTGCTGAGGCCCTCTCTACTTCAACAATGCCTACTTGCAGAATGTAGAAGTATCACATATACTCCTGCTGAACAAATCTGTTTGCAGGCATTAGTGTTACCAAAATCCCATTCACGCACTTCACCACATTGCCCAAAGCCAGATTTGTGGTTACCCACGCTCCACATGCATCTCAAATATGTGTGAAGACATTGCATCAAGGACATGACCAGTGTGAACTTACATGACCACTGTACAATTTATGTGCAGTTTACTCTCCTAATATGGAATTAACATCACTCAAATATCTCATGACGAACCACTGCAACCCCTGGCTGGAACATACCCCTGTGCGACTTTGCACTGACAATGTTGTTCACCCATGTCCACTGACTACCAGGGCCAGTGAATGGATAACTTTGACGATGTCCACTGCGTTCTGTCATCCCATGTGTGTCAGATTTGTGTTCAGAATGCACTAGCCACAAACATGACACTGCAAGCTTACCAGTGACTTGTGTCTGGCATGGCATTGACTCACATGGTGTATTGTTGTTGTAAAACAATATGAATACCGTCATGTGTGCTTCAAGATCGATGTCAATCGCACACAGAGTTCAAACATCCACCTTGTACGAAGCACAACATCTGATGAAAGAGGCCATGGAATCCTTACTGTAGTTCTTATGGATGGGCCAGGGACACCCCATACAACTATAACACAACAATTGGCAGCATGTCAAGTGAAGATGGAGGAATATATGACATTCCCACATGGCTTCCATCTGATGAGACTGCACAGGTGGCCATGCCTCCCATGCCAAGCACCTGCTCACTGCTGATAGGTCCACTGGTGACCTCTTCAAATGGAGTCAACTCATCCACATGTCGTGATCCCCCTCTAGTAGCCTGGGTAGAGGCCACATTGATACTGAGCTTCTCCTTGGTCCATTTTATGAAGTCCCCCCATCCTCTTGTGGATCTCTTCCACAGTTCGCCTCCCTACACCACGGACATTGATGTGATCCACAACCTCCTGCCACATCCTTCACTGCTTGGTCACAGGAAGGGTACTGTCAGCCCAAGGATACAAGTCGGCCTGGTGTTCATCAGCGTGATCAGTGATGATTGTCAGTTCCTCTTCTGTAAAGCGCCTCTTCCTTGGTGGCCTCTTCCCCTTGACCTGTGCCTTTTCATGGGGCGCTGCCTGTTACTGCTTTGCAGGCTGGACTCTCCTGCCCCTAGCAGAGAAAACGGAAGTGGAAATCTGCAGAAAAAGGAAATATCAAACCGCCTGGGCAGATCATGTCGATAAAGATGTGTGTGTGAGGGGGGTTGGGGTGGGGGGTAGTGTGCAAGCAAGAGAGGTAAAGAGAGGAGAGTGAGAGAGGAGAAAGAAAGTGTATAAAGGCAGAGAGCCAGGATGCAGCAAAGCAATTAATTGAGGAAAGGAAGGAGGGAGAGTGGAATGAAGGGCAAGGGGCAATTGAGAGGAAGGAGGAAAGAATTAAGGACAGAAGTGAGGAAAGAAATGATGAGAGGACGTCAAGGAAAGGGGGGGGGGTGACAACATGTTCCTTCATAGTATTTAACCCTCGCTATTTTAAATATCAGTCTTTCCCAGCCAATCCAATTAAGTTGGTCTAATAAGGATGAAAGGCGGAGCAGCAGCAAGTAGAACTGGCATGGATAGTTCTGAAGGGGGCGCATTATGGCATGGATAGGTCTGAAGGGGGTGCATTATTCCAATTGAATTACACATCACACTTGCACATGTCAGAATAATGTACTACCATTAGTATGTAAAACCTAATTCTTTTTCTGTCATATGCCTGTGGGTTTGGACAGTAAATTGCACATTTTGGAAGCCATTTTTCAAATATATTCTCACGGAGGAGAGCCACCAAATTCGCAACAAGAAATTTACACCCCACCACTTTTCAAAGTCACCAGCCACTGATTACATACATAGGGCCCTTCCTCTAATTTTCACTCTGCTCCCTTGTGCATGAACGGGAAACACCTGCCCCTTCATGTTACTACTGCCTTGTGCCACATCTTGCCTCTTCCAGATATATTTTGCCTCCAAATCTCCACATCCCCTGCTGACTGTTGTCACTGTCTGCTGGCAACTAGCACTGCTTTGGATTGCCTGGTATTCCCCCCTAGCCTTTTCATCTGTGGCTCTCATGTCAGGCTCTGTACCACCTCATCTGCCATATTAGGACTTCCACACCTCAAAACCACCAACACAGCTCCACGGAATGCATCGTTAGGGCCCAGCATCATTCAACCACCCTCAGGGGGAATATGTCCGGAACATCGACCAGCACCCCCAAGGAGAGTCTAAGGGTGGTCATCTTCACTGCTGCAGAAGTCGGCATCCTGGGTGAGCAGGTCCTTGCCCATTATGATTTCCTCTTCAATGCGCAGAAACAGCTTGGGACGTGTTTGCATCAGAAGATCTGGACAGACATCACGGCTGCCATCAATATGGAGGGGTGGCAATCAATTCAGTGGACCACCAAAAGAAGCACTGGGATGACCTCGGGATCCAGAGCCCTTTGAGGCGGTGTGCTTCCGTGGAGATTAACTCTGCAAGCCACAATCGGGTGTCACTTTTTCACATCCAGGTCCTGAAGAGGATAAACCCAGCAGTCCATGCCCGGGTCCTTGACCTTTAAGCACGGATCCAAGCTTCTGTTGAGTACAGTGTGAACATTTCCACAGAGTTTGTGTGTCCTGCATGAGTATTCATGAATTGAGCTAGTCGGTTATTTTCACAGCATGTGTGATGCACAATTGTTAACTGGCATGCAGCCTCATTCCGACGCTGGGAGTATGTGATGACACACATATGTGAGTGGACAGGTGTTGGAATAAGCTCTGTCAACTTTTGGTGACTAGTATAC
The DNA here is from genome assembly GCF_040938575.1 of Ambystoma mexicanum. Classification (NCBI taxonomy): domain Eukaryota; kingdom Metazoa; phylum Chordata; class Amphibia; order Caudata; family Ambystomatidae; genus Ambystoma; species Ambystoma mexicanum. The sequence goes on along the minus strand of NC_090925.1, from coordinate 1,089,139,742 downwards.
TCGTATGCATACAATGTGAGATGCTGACAGCAAGGTCTCAAACAGGCACAGCACAGTTGCCAGATTGAGATGTTGCAGGCATGTGAGGTACATTCAAGCACACCTCCTCGTTGGTGTATTCAATTGTGTATGATGATTGCATCAGCCTCACTCAAGAGCTGAGACTGACATGTGTATGGATGTGTGGTAATGGAAATGTAGTACATTTGACTATCTGGAACAACACTTTGACCAGTCAATCTACTGAATGAGGGGCCATATGTGGTTTGTCATCATGGCATTTGTTTCGGTTGGCAGTGACTGCATTGCTGATTGATCCTCAGCAACGGGTGCATGTACGTATTCCATGCATTAGTGTTTGTCTGTCAGGGGTGCATGTTGCTAAATGTGGTTGGATGGAGATGTGCCTATGGTGCTACAGACACATGTGGCTTGGTGCCCTTTCAATGGACCTGCCTGATACCATTGGGTGACTGCTTCGTTGGTATTGTGATGTGGAATGAGTTGTTGCCACGTGTACATAGCCACACATCAAGGTTCTATGTCCACGTGTGCATGTCACATCATTGTGACTTGTCATTTTGCTTTCACTCGTAAGAATGGATCTGTTCTGATTTCAGAGTGTGGCCCTATATGTGTGAGGCAGTTGATTGGGACATTGACAGCATGTTACTGATACTATTGAGGAGAGTACATATGTATTGGCATGTATGATTGATTCCTATGTTCTGTGTTCCCTTTTCCTAGTTGCTTGCAGCTGGCGAAGAGGGGGCAATCTGTGCCGTGGGGTGGCAACCCAGGCAAAAGGCCTCCAGACAGGATAGGTAGATTGCATTGCAGGTTTTTCCATCGAGGGAGAAATCCTTGAATGTCTTTCAATGAATTTTACTGCAAATGTATGTGGGGGGGTTAGGGTAATACAAAAGGTATAGGGAGTTAAGGGTATGTGGGGTGATCTCCCCCACATACATTTGTGGTAAAATGTCTTACAAAAATACCTTGTCAGCAGTGGGACAGGGTGGAGGGGATGTTGCCATACAGGATCCCAAGCCATGGAGACCTCACTGGAAGTATCTGGGTTGATGGAGGGGAAGACGTAGGAGGAGGTCATTGCAGGTGGTATCAGGTGGTGATACTGAGGGGGATGTGCAGGCTGAACACCTGGCCCTGAGGCAAGATGCTTTGCAGTCCACTCTGAAGAGGTCAGCATAACCTCCTGTCCCAGTGCCATCTGCTGCAGCACTACCCACCTTCACTGATACCTCCACCCAGACAGAGCTAATGTGGCCTTTCGGGATGCAGTGCTGCCACTGCTGATGGGTGGCTTGAGACAGCAGGCATCTATGCATGATGCTGTGCAAGCATCCCATGAGGCCCTTGTAGAGCATTACCTGCAGATGTGCCACCTCTTGTCACAACTGGCAGCAGCACTGCTGTCCAGTGGTCTCTCTGGACAGACTACTTCAATGGCCCCCTCCTCCTCCTCAACTGTGTCCCAGTATTCCTCAACTAAAGCCTCCATGCTGGTTACCACTATGGCTTCTTGTGTCCCTATCGAACCATTGGCCAGTGTGGCTGTGCCTGTATTCCTGGTGGAGGTTAAAGTCCATTCCATGGCAGATATGACAGTCAATGAGCCTGCCCAGCAACCTACAGGTGAATAGGATTTGAAGGAATTCCTGGCACTTGAGGGCATTGCAGGTGCTGTACTCCCCGGACGCAGACTTTCATCCAGTCAGAGGGAGTACCTGTGCTGCAGACACATTGCCAGACAGCAGGAGATATTAACAGTGAGGAGGCAAATCCTGGATGGCATGGCCAGAAGGAGGAGGCAAGAAGGCTCACACATGGTGCAATTGGTTCTTTAAATCCAAGAGAGCTATTCTGTGCCAAACCCTGGTTGGAATCCTGATTGGCATAGCCTTAGGAGGGTGTACGTTTCCAAGTGGGTCTGGATATACAGATATGCTGCACCATCCAGGATTTTAAGAAGAAAGGGGATGTTCGTAATGGGTGATAGTTCGTAGAGGTGTCTGGGTCAAAGGTAGTTTTTTTTTTAGGAGAGGGCGGACCAATGCATCCTCCAGACTATTGGGTAAGGAGTGTGAGGAGAAGGATGCATTGATAAAGGTGATCATGAAAGGAGTTGGTGAAATGGTGCAGTCCTTGATGACTGTTTCTGGGCAAACGTCTCTTTGGTAGCGCAAGGGTTTCATCCATTGGAAGATCTGCATGACCTCAAGTTCGGAGACTGGTTTAAAGTGAAAGGGGGGTGAATTATGTAGGGGTGATTGGGGCCCAACACTAGGGATGGCCAAGGAGTTTTTTTTTGTGGTGATCTTTTTTTGAAGCGTGCTGATTTTGAGCAGCAAGGCCTTTTGTACGCTGGCACACCAGGTGCTCTGCTGATTGCAGTTTGTTGGGGTGGGCACAGGGACTATGAGCTCATGCAGTATAGTGAAGAGCTCTCTGGTGCTAGAGCTAGACTTAGCAATTCTGGTACTATAGGTAGAGCTCTTTTCAAGGATAATGGCCTTTTTGTATTTCTTAGCAACTACGATGAAGCATGCTTTATTGGATTTAGAGGGGTTTTTATTCCACTGTGTTGCCACCTTGCATTTCATAAGGCGGAAGGCTTTAAGTTCAGGGGAAAACCAGGTGTTGCTATGTGCGACAGCTTTAGCTTTCCACAGTGTGAGGGGTGCCACTGTGTTGATAGCCTGTGCAAGTGTTAGGTTATACAGGCCTTCTAGTGTGGCCTGGTCATTGACAGGAGTCTGCGGGTAGAGTAGCACATCCAGCAGTGGCAGAATGTGGTCTTTGGTGATGGATGTGTTGCTCTGCATGGCAGTGGGAGGTAGTGGTGGGGCCATTGAGGGTTGATGATTGGACACTGGTACAGTGAATAGGATGATATTGTGATCAGTCTAGGGACACAGCTGGCTGGAAGTGATGGAGATGTTGCAGTAAGGTCATCTAGCCAATCTATGGTTCAGCCTTCGGAATGCGTGGAAATAAGGATCTGCTGGGCAATGCCTTGCGCATTAAGGGAGGTGGCTAGGGATAAGGCATTAAGATCTGTTTCATCATTGTTGCCCAGCTTAAAGACACCTAGAAGTATGGCTTTGGATGTGGGTTTGATATTAGCTAGGAGGTGCAAGATGTCATCTTCAACTGAGAGGAGAGGGCCAGGAACACTATAGACCACATGTACAGTTATTGTGGAGTGTGGGAGAGGCTGAATTTCATTGTCAAAAGTTTATCAGCAGGGAACAGAGTATTGCGTATTTCTCTGAGGGGTAGTGAACCCTTAGCTATGAAGGCAACACCACTGCCTCTGGAATCTAATCCGTCCTCCTGATAGATGGCATATTTCAGTGGGATGGCGAGGGACAAAGATGGGCCCACGGCAGTATGAGGCCATGTTTCAAAGATAGCTAAGATAACAAGGTTGTTGTTAGTGATAAGTTCTGCAATATCAGGTGGGTGCATCGGCATGGATAAACCTACCATTGACTAGAGCCTCCTTTAGTGGAGATTACACAGGTTTGGCAATGAGTTTGTGTGATTTAGTCATGGTGTGTGGGCGATGGTGGATTTGGTCATAATTGTCAGCAGTTATTGTGGTGTCGATTGAGGGTGCCTCAATGCAGAAGTGGGCTGCAACAGAGTAAAGGAGGTTTGTCTAGTTGAGAGGCAGCAGCAGTGTGACTGAAAGGAGGGCTGGTGTTAGAGAGGCAATACATTGCATTAAAAGCATCCTGTGTGGCATTTAGGGAGAGTCTTAGTGGTGGGCACGGAAGGTGTGTAGTGTGAGTTAGGAGAGTGGCAGACCTTCTGTGGAGGAGCTTGATCACGAGGGGGAGTTGGGGCATTATCGCACAGTACTGGGGTGAGAGGGCAGATCACTGTAGATTGGCTGCAATGTGCTTGTATGGGTAAATGATAATTCTTGGTGAATGTTGCAGGAGCATTGATGGTGCTTTTTTTGTTATTGGGGCAGTTGGGGTAATGTGCGATGCCAGTGAGAGCATGGAGCTCCTGACCATCAAAGTCTGAGGGACATGAACTTACCTGGAGTGAGTGGAGTGAGCACGCCTATGTTTCAGTGGAGAGTGAGGTTTATAGCAGCAGATTCGGGCAGCCTGGGGCTGGAACATGCATATGGAAATGCGTACCAGTCTTAGCATTTTACCAAAGGGGTAGAAACTAGATCGGAGGAGGCCTTGGCTGCAATCTGGGTCACAATAGTTCCTGAAGGGAACACACAGTGTGGGAGGAAGGAGGAGGTGGGAATTGCTACATGATCCACGAGAGGATTGCACATTGAAAGCATTATGCATATATTAGTACGGCTGATTAAAGCATACCTTTATGATGTTCATTTCATGCTTCCCATGACCAGGGAGGGCCAGACAGGTATTGGCCTTAAGGTGGGGCTTTAGAAGGGGCCAGCTTTGCCTGCCGACTCTCCTGGAAGGGTGCATGTAAAGTCGAGTGTGGCCAATCTGCCACCTGCTCCTTGGATACAGAATGCAGGCACTTTCTAGGTCTGGGTGATTCCAAAACGGCGGCGGTCATTTTTAAATGGAGCTTCAGCTCTGTGTCTCATATTAGCAGCTCAGCATTGCACAGGGGCTGCAATCTTTGAAGGAGCTGGTGCACCACATTGTCTGGCCAGAGCCCAGCAGGACTTACCTTGAAGGTTGGGCACTGCATTGTTGGCGCCATTGGATGAGACATCCGTCTGATGATACCCCATCCCTGCCAAATGCCTTAATGGCTTACTGTAACATCTCCCCTCATCCGCTTAGGAACAATGCGGAAAACCTTCTAATTGGAACTGTATGTAAATCATCACAATCTGACTGTCCCTAAAATTAAAGAAAAATACCTTCTCAGGTTTTACCTACAAGTCATCTACAACTGACTTACATTCAAAGAAAATTACCCAGACTTTCGAGACTTTACTTAAAAGAATTCAAGAATGGAGTTCCTTTCCCCTAACTACCAAAGAACTAGAACAAGGAAGATTAATGGAGAAATGCATATCAAGGAAAACCAGGTACACAGGCTGTGCTATATTTGTAGTGAGGGAATACCTGTGCCTGGGAGATTCAAACCAGTGGAGCAGCTGACAAGAGAGAGCTGCTGGAGAGAGAAAGCTCCTTCTCTCAGAATGAGCCAAGAGACTGTGAGGCTGGAGAGAATGCCATGGAGCAGACTGGCTTGAGAACCAAAACCAGGGAAACTGACTGCAAAAAGAAATATGCTGCAGGAATGCCGGTAGCCAATGGAGGGCTTGCTGGTGTTTGCAGGTGTTGGGATGCAACCTTAGCCTTCGCCTGACTGGAACCGGAAGACACGAAGCAGAAGAGCCCAGCAGGGAAAGCCAAAAGCCAACAGGGGGCTTACCAGTGTTTTCAGGTGCTTGGAGGCAGCCTTTACCTCACCGTAGCCTGAAGGAAATGAAGCAGAAGAGCCCACCTGGGACTACAGGATGTAGAGAAGCCAAGAAGCGGATATGGCAATTAAAGAGGAGATGCCTAACAAATGCTGCCGGCTTACTGTGAGAGAAGGAAAATAAACCAAAGGAATCAGGGTCACAGGGATGTATTACCAGCCATGCCAAAACTAATTAAACATTCATGAAGTACATGAGAGAGTGAGAGAGCGAAAGACCATTTCTTCAAAAGAGTAAACAGAAGTAAAACATAAAGCTTTAAAGATTGTGAGAGTATGTGATACACATGTAAAAGAGGCACTGGCAGGATAGGATACCAGGCAAATAAACAATTAGAAAAAGCAGAAACAAGAGACTATGCACTTTGGGGAGGTGTGCAGAGCCCACCTGAGATAGGCCCTGGCCGGGAAATATGGCAGGCAATTTATAGGTGAGTGCATTTAAGAAAGTCCTAACAGGAAAGTATGCCAGGCAATTGCAAGTGAGTGCATCCAAGAAAGTCCTGGCAGGAGAGTATACCAGGCAGTTGCACGAGAGTGCATCCTAGAAAGCTCTGGCAGGAGAGCATATTGGGCAGGCATAAGTGTAAGTGTAAAAAGAAGCCCTGGTAGGGAAGTAAACCACGCAAGGACAAGTTGATAATTGTATGGGAATTACATGCAGATAAGAGGTAATCTTAAAAGCAAATCAGGATTAGCAAAATGGATGTGCTGCTCACAAGTGAGGAGTTAAAATATGGCAGGAGAGTATGCCAGGTATCCTAAAAAGACAAAGACAAAGAGCCAGGTTGTTTTGTACAGTAATTTTGTTATTCAGACATGGCAGGAAACAATTCCAGGTATCATAACAAGACAAATACAAAACGCAAAGTTGTTTTGTACAGTTATTATGCTATTCAAACCTGGCAGGAGAATAGGGAAGGTATCCTAACAAGAAAAATACAAAGAGCCGCATTGTTTTATTCACTCATTTTGTCATTTCTCATGCATGAGCAAACTCAAGGAACTGATATTGTTGAATAAGCAATCAATGAAGGAGAAATCCAGGGGAAAGGAATCATCCTCTGTAGTAAGGAACATTATGCTGTTGAAACCTTTGTGTTGGAGTTACACATATTTTTCTTTTGAACATTTCTGAACCACGTAAGGATAAGGGCATTACCCTTTTCACTTTAAAATGTAATATATTAAAAAGTGAGGGGCAGAATAGTACTTTGGGAAAAAGGACAGTTTTGCTTTGGACATCCTGACTTTGACAGACCCTTAGTTTTAGTTTAAGGTAGGGTAACACCTCTTGGAGCAGGGACAGAGAGGCATTTACCCATCCCCTTTTACTTTAATAAATGTCTTTGACCAAAAACATGAATCCCTTGTTTCCGATTCTCATTTGTGGCTCCTCATATATGGTGTCTGAGTGGGATTGGGCTCAGTTGACACAAACTGGGGATCCCACACGAGCAATAAGCTAGTTAGAATAGTTGTTACCTCTAGAAAAGAGTGGACTAACATCAACTCTTCCACCAGTAGGTGATATACCCAAGAAACCGAGACAGGTTCCAGTCCTACAACACTTTTACCAGGGGAAAGATCTAGATAGGTTGTTTTTTCTACCAGTATACTGGGTCCCATAGAAAGAACACAAGAACGTGATTGAAATCAGGGACAAAAGATAGGAGTCAGGTTTTTCCCCTTGACTTCTCCAGCCATTTTGCCTACTAGGACAAATGTGGAGGAGAATACTTACAAGCTTTTCTTTCCAAATGAGTATCAAGTTCCCAGTAAGGATTCAATTATCATCTCCCTAGCAGTTAGGGTAAATATTCCTACCAACTCAGTTATTTATCTCATTCCCCTGGATGAGATTAGATGGAAGAAGAGATTAAGAGTACTGCTTCTCCTATCTAGCAAAGAGGAGATAAAAATTGCTCTCCTGAATTTGTCTCATACAAGATAAGAGGGGCAGCATTGTCGGAGACTTGGTCTATGTAACCCCCTGGGAGCCCATTTCTCAACTGAATTCTAAGAAGGGAGATAAAGAGAACCAAGAGAAACAACCCGGTGGGAGGTGCGATCAAGAATTGTTTTTGTGTGTCGCTCGAAGCTGGAGTCAGAGATAAACTCTCTAGTTGTGATCAGACCGGGTCAAGAATACTAGGGGAAGCAATAAGATCTCCCGATACCCCGCTATCATGGGCGATCCCTCTCGACATGAAAACAGAAGGTTGTGATGCTACCAAAACTAAGGACACTCCATTGTCATCCCCAGAGAACCAAGAGCCTACAACCTCAATGTCCTCCCACAAGGGGGAATACCTAGGAGATTTGGAAGAAATGAAAATGCCTCTCTATGCTCTGAGAAGGTTAAAACATGTGAACAGCCATTATAGTTATGCCACCTTTAGTCACGACACCGAACAGGAAAGATAATAGCCTTCCAAATTCCCTACCATCTTGGGAACTTCCATGCCCAGTAAAAAGAGAAAACTCTAAGCCTTCTAAGAACCCAGTCCTCCTAACACCCTCCCAAGATGGTAATCCCATGAACTTCAGATGAGAGAAAAAGAAAGAGAACTATCCCTTAGAAGAAACTTGTCTACTCACTTACCCACACCCTCTTTCATCGAGGAATTATTACATCATTTAGAGGAAAGTTTAGATAATCCAAGGAATAATGATCCCCTTAGTCTAAAACATCTCCCTGTCCAGGGGAACAAAACCCCAAAGAGAACAGGGAAGTCCAGAAAAATCATACACTCTTCTATTCCAGTATTCTCTATGCCCCCACAGAGGACAGAGTAAACTCTGGGAAGAGGATCACTACCGAGAGGGAAAAGGAAACAATCTATTTTCTCTGTGCAGAGGATAACACCAACCATAGAACCCCCGCCAACCCTAATTAGAAACCCCTGGATAAAAGGACACCCTAGGGAATGTAAACAACTCTTCCCATATTCTTTCTTATTTTGAATTTTGGGAGGAAGGATTCTCACCAGAAGGTCGTATGTTGGAATGGGGAACTAAAATTAAGAGAGAAGCCAATGTTTTGAGGACAAACCCAAGTCATAATCTGACAAAAATAAAGCTTGGCCGGGAAATCTGGTCTTTGTGGAAGGGTATGTAATAAATCTGATGGTGTCATCACTGCTTTCCTGGCAGTTACCTCTCCCCATATGGCCAGGGGATGGCAGCCGCTACTTCATCCTGACCCTGGGGGTGGCCACATGATGGAGGATCACATGGGGGAGACAACCTCCAGGAAAATATCATGGCACCATCAGATGAGACATAACATCGCCTTTCTTCTTTTGAGGATATCCCATCCCTGCCTAATGCCTTATTGACTTACTGTAACACCTCCACTCATACACTAAGGAAAGATGCAGAAGACCTTCTAATGGGAACTATATGTAAGTCATCATGATCTGACTTTCCCTCTGAAAGTGAGGAAATTACCTTCTCAGCTTCTACCTACAAGTCATCTACAACTGATTTACATTGAAAGAACAATTACCCAGACTTTCTAGCCTTTACCTATAAGAATTCAAGAATGGACTTCCATTCCCATAACTACCAAAGAACTGCAATGAGGAAGATGAACAGAGGAATGCAGATCAAGGAAAACCAGGAAAACTAGCTGTGTTCTACTCGCTGTGATCAAAAATACCTGTGCCCAAGAGATTTAAAATAGTGGAGCAGCTGACAAAAGAGAGCTGCTGGAGACAAAAAGATTCTTCTCTCGGAAGAAGCCGAAATACCACAAGGCTGGAGAGAGAGCCGTGGAGCACACAGGCTCGAGAACCAAAGCCAGGGAAGCTGATTGAAAGAAGAAATATGCTGCAGGAATACTGGGAGCCAACAGAGGGCTCATTGTCATTCGCAGTTGTTAGGAGGCAACCTTTGCCTTACCTGAGCCTGATGGCATTAAGCTGAAGATCTGTTACGCTCACTTGGTATCCACAGGGACGCCACCCAGCCGGGTTACTCGCTGGTATGCTTCTCAGCTTTGCCCTGATGTGGTCTGCGGGGAAGGTTCTGCCTGAAAATACAGGAGGACTGTGTTCAAGACTAACCGACTGGGGTAAGTATTCTCCCTCCACCCCCGTATGCTTTCAGTCCCTCTGGCGCCCTCTCCTCACCATGTGGTAGAATTAGGTGTGGCTCCGTCCTGCCTTCTTTGCAGGGGCGTGTTGTCTTTCATGGGCGAGTTACGGTCCAGTTACTTCACTGACGCCGGCCCGTTTGATATTGTTCAGGTAGGTCTTATTGCTGTTCTTTAGTTTTGTTGCTATCCTGCATGCCTTTCTTTGTTTAAAATGTCTCTTTTTTCTCCCTTAGGTATGCGGAGCTTCAGCGCGGCGAACTGGCTTGGTTGAGCCCCGCTGGTAAATGATGGCGCATTAAGAGCGCTATGATGCGGTAAGTAAGTGCTATGCACAGCGCTGCGAAGTCTTGCCTTTGCTAACCTGTGTTTTCCTTCCTTGTAGGTCACGGTGTTCTTCAGCACGAGTGGAATGTCCGGAGTGGTGCCAGCTGAGAGGCGACCAGCCAGGTAAGCCTTTTGAGCAGTTCATAATTTGTAAATGTATCTACAGCTTTCTTTAATCATTCCTCTATCTTCCTCTTTCAGGTCGTTCTGTCTGGGAGGCGTGCAGATTCGAGGAAGCTGTTCTCAGTAGCTGCGAGTGTTTAAAGAAGAAGACTGCAGGTAAGATGCTGCTGCTAATGATGTTCTTTTTGTCTCCTTGCAGGTTCTGTTTCTCCGAGGTTCGAGGGAATAGCTGGACACGGTGAGCGTCACGTTGCAAGCTGCAAAGTAACACGAAACATGTTCTGCAGTCAGGGTGTGGTTTATATAGACCAGGTAAAGTAGTACCAGGGAAAGTAGTTCCAGGCCTGCCACACCCAAAACACTAGACCGCATAGCTTGGTTCTTAGGGAACCAAGTTATGTGGATGCCTCCATGTTCGTTGACAATACAATAAAGATGTTCCCAAGCACATTGTTGTTCATGGTGTATGAGCGGCGCCAGTACTGGCCCCATGAGGGCTTTTGAAGAGGATGCCAGGCTCTAGAGGCCCGAGTCCTGACTCCACCTGGCCAATGGGTTTGCCAGAGGGGGTTTTGGGTGAGGGTCGTGACAAGATCCCAGTATGGACCACTGGAACACCAGAAGCCAACAGAGGCTTACCAGCATTTGCTGTTGTTTGGAGGCAGCCTTTTCATTACTGTAGCCTGACGACATGAAACAGAAGAACCCAGCCAAGACTGTGGTACGTAGAAAAGCCTAGAAGCATATATGGCAACCAAAGAGGAGATGCCAAACAAACACTGCTGGCTTACCACGAGAGAAGGAGAATAGACCAGCTAAAGCCTGTGAGTCCACTCAGTGGAAGCAGTGATGCCGGTGCATTATTGGAAGCCATGACAAAACCAAGTAAACATTATTGAAGTACACGAGAGAGAGAGAGAGAGAGAGAGAGTGAAAGACCATTTCTTCAAAAGAGGGAATGAGAGGAAAACACAAAGCTTTCAAGACTGTGAGTGTATGCATAAAACATGTAAAATAAAGCCTGGGCAGGTTTTCCAGGCAAACAGACAATTGGAAAAAGCAGAAACAATAGACTATCCACTTTGGAGAGGTATGCATAGCAAACCTGAGGCAAGTCCTGGCAGGGAAGTATACCAGGCAAGTCAAACGTGAGTGCATTTAAGAAAGACCTGGCAGAAGAGTATACCAGGCAATTGCAACTGTTAAGCATGCAATAAAGCCTTGTCAGGAGAGTATCCCAGGCAATTGCAAGTAAGTGCATTTAAGAAATAACTGGCAGGAAAGAATACCAGGCAACTGCAAGTGGGTGCATCCAAGAAAATCATGGCAAGAGAGTATACCATGCAGTTGCAAGAGAGTGCATCCAAGAAAGCCCTGGCAGGAGAGCATGCCAGGCAGTCAAAAGTCTGAGTATAAAAGGAAGCTCTGGGAGGGAAGTACATCACTCAAGGACAAGTTAAACATTTTGTAGGAATTGCATGCAGTAAAGAGGTCCTGAAAATAGCAAATCAGGATTATGAAAAAGGCTGTGCTGATCCAAAGAGGAGGAGTGGAAACCTGGCAGGAGAGTACATCAAGTATCCTAACATGACAAGCGTGGTCATTACGGGTTGCCAGTTACCCAGCGGGTTACAGACAAACCCATCTTACCTTTACTGGCACCCGACATCCTAGTATTACTGAGATATTACGGGTGCCTCAAATGCCCATTAGATCCTATTCCATGTAGTCCCATAGAACTCCATGAAATGGGTTTGCCACAATCACCAGCAATGGTAGTATTGGTGCCAGTGATTGCAGCAATTATTTGCCGTTAGGGGCCTGAACCACTGGCAGGTCAGGCCTGCCGGTGGATCAGTGCTCCTACCTGTGCATTTTGAGTGTGCCAGTGCGGTAAAAATGCCACCAGAGCTATTATAACCAGCATTTTTAATGGCATTGTTACCATACTGGTAACCTCGTAATGAGCCTCAAAGACAAAGAGCCAAGTTCTTTTGCACACTAATTGTCTTATTCAAACCTGGCAGGAGAAAATTCCAGATATCCTAACAAGACAAAGAGCCAAGATGTTTTCTACACCAATTGTGTTATTCAAACCTGGCAGGAAAGACAAGGAGCCACATTGTTTTATACACTAATTTTGTCATATCTCAAGAGCAAGACCAAGGAACTGATATTATTGAATAAGTAATCAACAGAGGAGAAATCCAGGGGAAGGGAATTCCCCTCTCGAGTAAGAAATGCAATCCTGATAGCACGTTTGTGTTGAAGTTACACATTTTCCTTTTTGAACATTTGTGAACCACATAGGGCCAAGGACATTAACCTTTTCACTTTAGAATTTATTTTATTAGAATGTGAGGGCCAGGATAGTACGTTGGACACAAGACGGTTTTGCTCTGGACATCCTGACCTTGACAGACTCTTAGTTTTAGTTTTAGGAAGGGAAGCACGTCTTAGAGCAGGGACAGAGTGGCATTTCCTGACCCCCCTTTTACTTCAATAAAGGTCTTTGATCAAAAACATGAATCCCTTGTGTTCGAGTCTCATTCCTGGTTCCTCACAATGGTCTCCAACTATCTATGTCCTATGGATGTCATGCGTGTTTAGGGCACACTCTGTGTCTGAAGATGGTACTGGCCTATTTGCTGGGGGACATGTGTGCATGCTTCATGTGAGTGTAATGTTTAGATTGATGCCTTCATGGCCAACATATATATGTGGACAATGGTAAATGTGGTGATATGACATGTTTGGAGTTGCATATGCTTGATGTCTTTGTCATTCACATCTGTTGCTTGGCTACTTTGGTGCTGTGCAGTGCAGGCAGCCATGTTGGTCATTATTGTACATGGAGTGCATGTGTGTGTGCTTTGGTTGGCATGGCACTTCCTTTGTACCTGTTTTCATGGGTGTTGAGTCATGTTGGGGGTAGTTTGAGGTAGGCATGGTGTTGTTACTTTGAATGGCTTGCCCATATGGCCATGTGTACATGTGTTTCACAAGTTGGGAAGGGAGCATCACAAGTGTGGAGGTGGCAAAGGATGGTTGCCTGATGCCATTTATTGTGCAGGGGCATTGCCTGTTTGCCTTCCGTGTTTCAGTGATGGTTGAGTATGTTTTGGATTGTGTGTTTACCTGTGGTGATGTGGGTAGACATTTTGAGATGAGAAGTATATATCATGATAATGTTTTGGGTCTCTCATTGAGGATGGGTAGTCATTTGTTTGGTTGTCTGTCCAGATGCTCCATGGAGCAGGGATGTCTGAGATTTCTGTTGGAAGCTCATTCACCTATGGTCATTCACTACTCATCGTTTCTGTTTCTTGAGCGTTATGTTCCTTTCTGCAACCACAGCAGTTTGGGTGGCTTTTGGCACTGTGGATGTGATATGATATGATATGATAGTTTATTTATATAGCTCCTATACACAATGTGTTTCTAAGCGCTTCAAGGCAAGGGAGGGAACAAGGGAAAATACAATGACATTGTTACAGGCCATGAACAGTAAGGATGTGAAATTAACTATCGTACTCGGCTTGATCACATTTCAGATAGTGCAAGAGCTAAGACATAGATAAGGAAGGGAGGCGGAGAGTGGGAAGGAATTGGTAACAGACAGGCGACTACTGTACTAGGCCTGACAACATTTCTGGTAGAGCCGGAGAAAAACAAGAGACGCGGGAGAGGGGTGCAGAAAGGTACGGAAGGAACAAAACAAGCGACTATCATACTAGGCCTGACGACATTTCAGATAGTGCTGGTGGGTTGTGTGGGGTGGGGGAACCAGTAAGAGAAGAGGGGAGGAAACAGATGAGGTTGCTATCATACTGGGTCCAGGGACAATTCTGAAAGTGTAAGTGCATAGAAGAAAGTGAGGGGAGGAGATAGGAAAAGGGAGAAGGGAGAGGAGGACAGAACAGAGAGTAAGCAATTAAAAGAGTGGAGAAGCAAGAGGGGAGAGTGAATACAATTGCAGAAGTCAGTAGTAACACATTATGTTGCAAGATAGGATACAAGATGAAGATGGGAACAGCATGTTTCAGGGCCACCATGAGTACAAGATGCAAAGGAAGTCCAGCATGAGAGTTGAGAAAGGGTGACACACCATGAATGAAAGAAGTCCATAAAAGTCAAATCCAGCATTGGCCACAAGACGGTGATGGTGAAACCAGAATTTATCAGGACAGACTCCTGCAGAAGTAGGCTTGAGGAGGGAGCAGGGCAGAAGAATCAAGCAAAACAGGCAACACCTGTGTGCGAGAATGGTGGGGGCACAAGGGAAGATCACAGGGGTGGGGATGACCTGTGCAGTACCGTGAGTGAACTTTTTGGGTAGTGTACATATGTGTGTTGAACAGCTTGTGGCCACTTTTGGCAGAGAACTCACAGTGAAATACAATTATTTGCCAAGGATCACACAGAGTTAATTGTGAAGCCAGGATTTGAGCCCAGCCTGCAGTATAGGGCTCTTAACCAGATCTCTTCCCAGCTTTAGTCGGTTGAAATAGTTCTTTGGTTTTAAACAATACTCTGTTTTCTAGAGAGGACTTGAAGCTTCCAAAATATCATCCCCAAAATTGAAAAATATATAAATATGTTAAGAACAAACACTATGGTCATCGCTTTATTTTTGTTGAATGTAAAACTACAATAAGTAGAATGCAAAGTGATGCGGAGATCAAAGACGTCCTCCGAGTTTGGGAAATGTGCATTCAAGACTTAGAAACGGAACAAAAAGATATTGCATGATAAGTGCACCTTCATGTAGTATTGTTTGACAGACTCATGCTTGCAATTACATATCATGAGCTCACAATTGATGAACAGGTATTGCTTATTGGCATTGAGGAAGAGAGTAAGGGATGTGGTCTCACTCTGATTCACTGGGATACACATCACACATGTGGACTATGTCACCTGTACATCCAGGGACACAAATATAGTAGCAGTGATCATTTTGTTGGCTGTTGTTGTGCAGCTGAGTGTGATCGAAGGGAAAGCCATGGAGAAGCTGACTGTTCTGGATTCACCAGCACTACTTGCAAGTGATCATGTTGGAGGAGGATGTCTGCCAGGAGTAGTTGAGGAAGGTAAGTGCTGCACACTAAACTGGGGCAATGGTGTCCATGATGCATAGCTGCCAATTGCTGTTAGTGTTATGGCTATGAAGCTGATGCCAACATCGTACTGAACAATGCACGCAAGCCTGTGTGTCACCTTATAGGGACATTGAATGGGTGTGTGTCTCTGTTTTTATTTTTTATTTTATTGAGCATTCATTAGGAGCTTAAAAACTGAATAGTCTTTCAAGGCACCACAATGCTAAATGGGAAGGGAACGGGGGAAAATTACAACAGCAAAACCAGTAAAATACAGTCATGGTGCTGGACTGTTGCGTAGTTGTGTTTTGTTTCTGGACCCTTTGTTTTTACAGAAATACACCAAATGTAGGTCCAGAAACCATACTATACCTAGAGTCCACTAACTGCTCTAAAACTCTGTAATTGGGGCAGCAAAAAAACTACATAGGATATTGTGTCCGGCAGTAACAAAATGCACATGCTACTAAACTAACAGCAGCGCCTTAGTTCCTGAATAAAGTGGCATCAATCTTGCTAGCCACTGCAACCAGTCGACAAGCCTTAAAAAAACAGACATGTGTCAAGAATGACGGGTCATCTGAAATAGATATATATATAGAAATATTATGTGCACACTCCAGGTTAACAAATATTCATTTTAATTTACGTGATTAGATCCAAACATACTGGAAGATTAAAAGCAATTATGATTTCTGGTTTGAACACATTTTAATTAATATTTTCCCATGTGTCTCATGGGTTTTACTATAGCTGAGTGATAGGTTCAGTCTCTTCACTGTTGCCTCACCCTAGATAAGCGTCACACCAAAAACATCTAGGGTGATTCTACATCTGCAGTGACAGCCTGGTTGGAGGGTCATTTAGTGCTCATTACCTGATGCTGTTAAAATAATTCAAGACCTGTACAATTGTATGTGTGATAATATGTTGGGAATCTGTACTGGTTGCCTTCATCCATGCCGAGTCCCCTTTGTGTATATGCTCCTACTAGACCTTGTGGCATTCAGATTTGCAAGTGCAGTGAGGAGAAGTGCAGGAGACAGGGAGAGGGTGAGGGGCAGAGGAGTGGGCAAGTGCTGGTGGAGGGCCCGGGAGATAAGTGCTGAGGGGAGCCAAGGAAGATAACTTCAGGCTAAGTGTTAGTGTAGGTGACTACCAAGGGGGGGATGCAGAGCCATCAAGCAGGAGCCTGCAAGGGTAGTGCATTGGCGGAGGGTGGGGGTGGGGAGCTGGTATCAACTTGGAATAAGGGCCTGGAATCCTGTGACATTCATGAGAATCAGGCCACCAGTCACAGTAGCAGTGGGGGGATTAGCAGGGATTGGAAAGAGGTAGAGAACAGCAATGTTTTACGCAGTTTACAGAACTTGAGGAGGTCTGGCTCAAATCTGAGAGGGGCAGCAAGGCTCTGCTTGGAGAAGTGTTTGACAGTCAAAGAGTTGGAGTTAGAGGACCATAAGCCACTAGCAGGGGAGTATTTAGGGAGGGAAAGTTGAATATAGCATGGCCCAGGCCCCATAAGCCCTTGTGGATGATGCAGAGGGTCTAAAATGCTATCCTTGCCGCCACTGGGAGCCAGCGGACAGATTTTAGTGCTGAGAGATACGGTCTCTGGGCCTGAGGCCAAGGATACGTCTTGCAGCCCTATTCTGGATTAGCTGAAGGGAGCGTAAGGAGGAAAGAGGGAGAGGACCAGAGCTCTGAAGACACCGAGCTTCTGGTGGAAGGTGAGGAAGGGAAGAATGCCTCTGAGGAGGTGGAGCTGGAAGTGGGACTTCTTAGTGAGGACCATGAAGTGAGGGATGAAGCAGAGAGCAGATCGAAGATGACCCTGAGGCTTTTGGCATCACAAGATGGTGGGGATAGAAGGCCTAAAAGGGGTGGCAAGAGGGTAGGAGGAAAAGAGGGTGCACTTGTCCCAATCAGAAGGATCTCTTAATGGCATTAAGGCAGAGATTGTTCGCTGCACGCTATGCCTGAATGGCGGACAGACAGTCGGGGATCAGAAAGGAGGAAGAGGAGGTAGTAGAGGGAACTTTGAAGGGAAGCTGTGCGTCATCGGCATAACACTGGAAATGAGGAGAGATGGAGGAAATCAGGTGAGCAAGAGGGGCAAGAAAGATATTGAAGAGCCAAGGCGATAGGATAGAGCCATGGGGTATACAGGTAGAGAGTGAGGTGGTAAAGGAGAAAGGGCCCAATTGCAACTGGGGAGGGCGGTTAGTAAGAAAAGAGGTCAGCCAATCCAGTGCCCGGTCAGTGATGCCGAGGCTGTCACAGAGTCATTTTATGAGGATGGAATGGTTCACCATGTCAAAGGCAGAGGCGAGATCAAGGAGAATGAGAACATCGGGAGAGTTGGAATCAAGATTTGCGAGCAGGGTTTCACAAGTATTTAGGAGGACAGTTTCCATGTCTCTAGGTGCCAGGAATCCAAATTGATGGTCATGAAGGCAGCCAACAATATTCATGGGGAGGATCAGTTGGGGGAGGACCAGCTTCTCCAAGAGTTTAGCCAGAAAGGAGTTGTGGAAATAGGGCGATAGTTAGCCAGGCAGAAGGGGTTAGCAGACAGCTTTTTTAAGAGAGGGTGCACAAGGGAGTGCTTGAGGGATAGAGGGAAAGAGCCACTGGTGAACAAGTGGTTACAGAAGTCAGCAAGAGTCGGGCCAGAGAGGAGATGTTGTCCTTAATGGTTCTGTCAGAGCAAGGCAGCACCTGTTTGGACAAGACCTTCATAGAGCAGACCACTTTAGAGACCTCATCCGGTGCTATGGGCAGGAGGGAAGGAAGGCAGGGGGCAGGCACGGGAGTAGAGATGGGAGTGGAGGAGAGTGTCCTGAGTTTTTGATGTGAAACGGGAGGACAGGGAGGTTGAGAGAGCCTGGGAAGGGGGGAGGAAGTGAAGACTGCAGTTGGTTTGGTGAGTTCCTTGCTGATTGGCTGTGTTGTTAGTGGATCCGGAAATGCGGGCTTGGATGTGGTCCTGCTTCTTGGAGTGGATAGAGAAGCAACATTGCCTTTGGAACAGGCAGCAGGCCAGTTTGTCAGAGGGTAAGCCCCAGGTCTGCCCCTTCCGTTCAGCAACTCTGCACTTGCGCTTCAGATATGCTAGATCGGAGTTGTACTGGCTGTTGTTCTTGGAGGTAGGTTTTAGGCGGATCCTCATGACAGGGGCAAGATTGTCAAGGGTGTTAGAGATGGAGAGGTGCAGGTTAGCAAGTACAGAGTTAGAGGGAGAGTCATAGGTGGGAGTGGGAGGTATTCCAAAGAGTCCACGTATTTGTAAATAAAAGGGTTTATTTACTTGTGTCGATCCGGCGCCCTGCACTGCCGCTCACACTCTAATCTATGTCTCTCTCCTCACTAACCCTCCCGATAGAATCTCCTTTCAAGCCTAAACATTCCTAATTTCACGGCAGGCAGGGACGCCATAGCTAGGAGACAACCATCATATAATGTGAAGATGGAATACTACACAACCTCCCCCTTTTTAATTTTTAAGGAACATGAAACAGAATCAAATAACAATGTGAAGGTGGTAAACTACACCACCTCCCCCTTTTAATATTTTAAGGAAAATGATAAAGAATCAAATAACAATGGAATACTACAAGCATAAAATACATGTCTATATAATGAAAAAATGCATAAAAAATCATGCAACATTGAAACAATTTGCAGTTGGGACATAGTCTCTAGACCAGAACGGTAACCTCCTTTCTCTAGAGTTGCGCACAGTCTCACATTCTATATGACTGTCATTACTGTCAACAACACTTCTGCTTCCATCAATTGTACTAGAATTTCTTCTCTGAAGTATACCGTCTTCCCCAGGATCACCTTCCTGATGATTACTTCCCAAAGCTTGGCTACCAGCTATGGTATCACAGTTCTCTCTTACATGTACATCTTCCTCCACATTTCGAGGTCTAACGTCATTCTCCACATTCAAATTCTCCTCACTACCCCTCTGAAATCCTACATCATTTCTCATCCATTCACTGAATCCTTGATCCTGTCTGAGATGACTCCCCCTACCATGCCCCAACTCCCAATTCCATTTGATTACTCTGTCAATATTCCATACTGATCCACCACTTACTCTTATTGCCTTACCGAGCACTTGCAAAACTTTAACTGGTCTGCTGTATTTGGAATCACCCTTCCTAACACTGTGCCCTAGTTTTATCCTTACCATATCACCTGGTGAAATTTCAATCCTGTGCTTCTATCCTATCGACATCTTATTCTTAACTTCATGGCGATTACAATTCCTCACTTCCTTGGGTTCTGATGCCCTTTTGCAATTTACCCACTCTGGAGTGATCAGAGTGTTAGGACCTCTGCCCCTCATCATTTCAAAGGGAGACAACTCCAAACCCCTTTTGACTGACATTCTTATACTCCACAATCGTTCCATAAGTGCTTCATTCACAGGCATGTTGTTTCTCAAAGCCAACTCCACTGTCTCCACAACCATCCTGTTACATCTCTCAACTAAACCGTTGGTTTGGGGATGGTACAAAGCAGAATACTTCCAATCAATCCCAGATGTTGTGGCAAACTCTCTAATTTCCTTGCTTTTAAATTGAACACCATTGTCACTGATAATGGTTTTGGGAAAACCCTCTCTCTTGAAAATGTCTTAAAGGAATTTGATAATTTCTCCCGAATCAACTTTCTTGACAGCTTTCAATTCCACCCAACTTGAGTAATAATCAATCATAACTATCAAAAACCTTTTCTCCCCTAGTAGTCTTGCATATGGTCCCACAATGTCAATACCTAACTTCATCCAGGGAGCCTCTCCTTTATCTATGACAACAGGCTCCGACTTGAAACTTTTACAACCTTTATCACTGTTTTGGCAAGGCCAGCAGTTTCTAACAAATCTTTCAATTAAAAGATCCATTCCTGGCCACCAGTATACACACCGTACATTACTTTTAGTCCCCGTAATGCCTGGATGACCTTGATGTGCTTTTTCTATGAGCTCCTCATACAACACTTTCGGAGGTATCAACTTCCTCCCCCTCATCAAAAATCCTTCTTCCATGGACAATTCATCTTTCACTTCCCAAAACTTCATACATTCTCCATCAACTGATCTCTTTTCTGGCCAACCCAACATTGTAAAATCTGCAATTTGTTGTAGTGTTATGTCTTTAGTGATCTCATCCAGCCACTTTTCCTTAGAGGTCACTTCAAGAACAACCGCCACCATTTCTTCATTACTTTCTGACTCTAAATCCATATTCTTTAACGGTAACCGTGACAAGTAGTCTGCAATAACATTTCTCTTACCTGGAACATACTTTGTCACAAAATGATAATCCTGTAATTTGATGCTTAATCTAGCCAACCTAGGTGATGCTTTACACATTCCTTTCACAGTCAAAACCTCAATGAGTGGCTTGTGGTCTGTTTGTATGATAAATTTGCAACCCCACAGATACTTTCTAAAATAGTTTACAGCCCATGAGCATGCCAATAGCTCTTTTTCAATTACAGAATACCTGCTTTCTGTGTCTGAAATCGCTCTGGAGGCATAGCAGATTGTCTTCTCTTTGCCGCCTTCATCAATTTGGGATAACACTGCTCCTAGACCATTTCCACTAGCATCCACTGTAACCTTGGTCAATCTCCCGAAAACATACCCACCCAATTCTGTGGAATTGCAGATTTGCCTCTTGATGCAATTCACTGCTTCATCACATTCATTACTCCACACAAATTTGGCCTCCTTCTTTAACAATTTCCTTAATGGTTCTGTTACATTTGCAAATTTCTCAACAAACTTGTTATAATAATTGCAAAGTCCTAGGAATGATCTAAGCTCATCCTTATTACTGGGATTGGGAGAATCCCTGATTGCTTTCATAGCATCACTCTTTGGTTTATATCCCTTGCCATTAACCGTGTGTCCCAAATAATCAACTTCATTCATGCCAAACTTGCATTTACTCTTTTCAATTTTCAAACCCACACTCTCCAACTTCAACAAAACATTCTTTAACCGCATGTCATGTTCTTCTCAACCTCTGCCAAATACAATGATGTCGTCTTGATATACAAATATCCCTTTCAACCCCTTCAGCATATGTTCCATGACCCTTTGAAATACAGCTGGCGCAGACGCTAACCCAAACGGCATGCGCTTGTATCTATATAACCCATGTGGGGTAACAAATGCTGTGATGTCCCTACAGTCTTCTGTCAGAGATATTTGATGGTATGCGCTAGAGAGATCCAGAGTAGAAAACACATTTGCACTACCCATGCGATTCAGCATTTCCGATATTACAGGAAGCGGAAAAATGTCAACTATGACGTTCTTATTCACATCTCTAAGGTCTACACAAATTCTAAGTTTCCCATTTTTCTTCATCACAACCACAATGGGGCTTGCCCACTCCGACGATTCAATCTTTTCTATCACTCCTTCTGCTTCCAACCTCGCCAATTCCTGTTCAACCTTGTCCGCTATGCCAAAAGGTATGGGTCTGGACTTCACATGTCTGACAGGTACAGCTCCTTCCTTCAAGCAAATCCTATGCAAAAAGTCCTTTAATAGTCCCATTTTCTTCTGTTGTGTACCTTTCACAATCTTAACTTCTTCTCTCCGCTTGTGACTAGTATTGACAACGAAGACTTGTTCATTTTCACAGGGATCTAACCTGATCCGCAGACCAGCTTCATCTCTCCAGTCAATGATGTTAACTCCTTTTTCTGCAACGTAGATCTTCACTTCTGCTCGCCTGTCCTTAAATTGTACAATACTTGAAAACCAGCCAATCATCTTGATCTTTGACCCTTCAAATCCACCAGAGTTTTTTATATTTGGTTCATTGAGTTTGCTTTTAAGACCACATGCCAATAGATTCTTCCAAGTTTTCTTTGTGATGATCGTCCATGGTGAACAACTGTCTACCTTTACTTTGAGTTTCCAATTGTCAATTATTATGACACAACTCGGGCATTTGAACTCTCCCTCAGGTGGTTCACGGATGGTGAATACTCTTTCTTCATCCGATTCTTCATCTTCGTCTTGTATTTTATGTCTGCATGTGACAGCGAAGTGTCCCTTAACTCCACAATTCCCACACTTTTGTCCTATTGCAGGACAATGTTTGGCATAAGCAAAATGTCCTAACCTTCCACAATTATAGCATCTGTCGCCTTCTTTAGATTGTGCGGTACTCGGCTTGGGTTCGGCTTTCACTCACCCTTTCCCTCTGACTGAGTGTCCTTTGTTCTCAAATCCCCTAGACCTATTACTCTTGACAGCATAGTTTTCTGCTCGTTCTCTCATCCTCAGTGCGTTGACCATGCCTTGTTCTCCCGAGTCTAGTGAGGATTTGTCATTCTGTTGCTGCATATTCAGAACAGCCTCCTG
Source organism: Ambystoma mexicanum (assembly GCF_040938575.1). Classification (NCBI taxonomy): domain Eukaryota; kingdom Metazoa; phylum Chordata; class Amphibia; order Caudata; family Ambystomatidae; genus Ambystoma; species Ambystoma mexicanum. The sequence continues at coordinate 1,089,117,226 of NC_090925.1, read as the reverse complement.
TTTTTTATTTTTCATTTCTTTGGAGCACAAATGGCTGTGTTCTATTTGTTTGGCAATGGCCATAGTTTCTGGCAAAGATGGGTTTCCTACTATCCATAGTCTGTCCTGGACCAAACTATCCTTTGCGTGTATGATAATCTGATCCCTTAGAAGTTCATCCAGGGTGATCCCATTGCTAAAGCGACATGTGCGTGACAACACTCTTAAAGCCGATACATGATCTTCGATATATTCGTGCTCCTTTTGAGTCCTGGTGTAGAAATTATACCTGTTTATAGCTACATTAGTCTCAGGGATATAATATTTTTCTAGCTGTTTTATAGCTTTTTCATGTTCATCAGCATCTCCAGCTTCATCTACTGGCAACTCCGGTAACTCTCTGTATTTTCTTTGTCCTTCCAACCCCAAAGCGTGAAGCAGCAGCAATTTCTTCTTATGGGGGGTTAGACCTTCCTGGTCAACTGTTTGGACATAGTTTAGCCAAAATTCCTTCCATTCCAACCAATTGACAACAGGTTGTCCAGCAGTTGGAAGGAAATTTGCTGGGGGTTGTATGTTAATGCTTTGCATTACTCTGTATAACTATGTCCGTGTTAGATGAGGTTTCAATGAAATTGCTCCAATTTCAGTGTTCACTACTCCCTAGAATTGTTCAAATTCCACCTTTTTTTATTTTTTTTTATAGACAAGTACTGTGTGTCAAAAATACTGTGAAGAGGATGAGGAGACTATTGTTCACTCCTCATTCTGCCTGACTCCAGGAGGAACGGATCACATGATCTGTGAGGCGGGTCCCCTTCTTCAATACACCAGAAACACAGTGTTTATCCGTGTTATTGTTGGCCCTGCAGCCAATCAGATCAGCTTGAAACTAAAAAAACAAAAAAAAACGGCACAAACCAACGCGATTTCAAGCGTCGATTCGGAGCTCTCTCTCTCCCAATACAGCACAAGCCAACGCAACGTTGTGCAACGGCTCGGAGCGCCCGCTCTCGGTTCCTGCTCTCCGAGGTCTTTGTGGGTCCTCAGGACGCCGCCAATCCTCGTCGCCAAATGAGGTATGGCAAAGGGACAGTGTATTTGTAAATAAAAGGGTTTATTTACTTGTGTCGATCCAGCGCCCTGCACTGCCGCTCACACTCTATGTCTCTCTCCTCACTAACCCTCCCGATAGAATCTCCTTTCAAGCCTAAACATTCCTAACCTCGCTCCAGGCAGGGACGTCGTAGCTAGGAGACAACCATCATATAATGTGAAGATGGAATACTACAGAGTGTGGGGTGAAGGTGGAGGTAAAAGCAGTGACTGACACTCGCTTCATAGGTCGGATGACACTGAAAGTGGCTGACAGTGCTGGGAGTGACCCGGATAGAGGGCCAAGGGGACCCAGGTGAGAGGAGAGAGTGGTCATACCAGGGGAGGGGGGTGGTGACCAGATTAGAGATAGGGATGTCACCAGAAATGAGGGCGTCCAGGGGTGACAGGTCTGTTACTGTTGGGTATGTAACTGTACCATTTTCCCAATAGATCATGGGTGTGTGATAGCATACTGTTTTGTCTGTTCAGCAGGAAATAAGATTAGTACTTCTGCGGGAGTCCAATTGTTGTGTCCTGACTTGAAAGGAATATTGGGGTCCTTCATTGAGCTGTTGTCTGGCCAGTGTAGTAACCAATTTACATAGTAGTGTATGTGGTCTAGCTAGGTGAACTGGGGATCCATCATGGACCTCTGTAAGCAAGATGGTTCAATGGATGTTATGTCAGTGAGGGGTCGAGGCACAGATAAGTGGGGGTACTGGGACGAAGGTGGACTTGTGGGCACTAGCATAGCGGGGGCTGCCGAAGCCCCCGTGGTGCGGGAGGAGCCGCCATGCCATGTCCCACAAATCCAATGTCCTTGGGGAGGGTCCAGCCTCCAGAGCATCTGAAAAGCGTTCCAGTTGCACAGCAGGATGAAATATCCATTCCCGTTGTGAAACCGGAACATTTCTTTGTAAATGGAGGCGACCCTTTGTGCATGAAAGGATCAGGATGGAACAAGGAAGCAGGGAATGGAGAGCCCCATGCTTGCTGATTCCTGTTGGCGTGCTGCAGCTCAGTGAGCCAGATGCATGCCTTGTAGTGGAGTTTTGTAATGTGTATGTATGTGCGTGCGTGCATGCAACAAGAGTGTTTTTATGTGTATGATGGCTGTGTTTATGTAGGCATGCATGTAGGGTGAATTATGCCGACTATGTGATTGAGTGAGAGTATGCTATGTGGTGGTTGCATGCGTGCGTCCCTGCAGATGGCAAAGTTATGTAGTTTGTCCAGGATCACAGAATTGAGTAAAATGGCGAAGTTAGGATTAGAACTCGGCCCCAATTATCCACAGCCGAGTATGGAAATGCTAACAATTGTATTGCTTCCCATAGGTGAACATGCTGAGCCAAATGTACCCGTGATTCCAAGGCAGACTAAAGGACACCACTCCTGATAGTTACTCTTTGCAAGGAAAACTGGCATAGAAGCAATTATTATCACATTTATAATCAAAATATGAATGCATTTATTATATATAGAGCGTTACTCCACGGACCATGTGCATGTTTGGAAAACTATTCTAACAACAAGCCTATTTACTAGGTGTAACGTGTTCTCTGTTTACATATGACATTGTTGTAGTGTATCTCTGAGTGCTGGTGATATCTGACCTGGAATGCTGTGATGTCAGTGGGTGTAGAGTGCTTATGTGTTATGTTCTGACAGGGATTCCAACAATTACAGTTGGAGGGTGTAAGCTTGCAGGGAGGAGCGTGCCGTTGTCTTCCTGGCATATATCTACCAATAAACCTTCAAGTAACTTACCTGCTGGTCCAGGTGCTGGTTTCTGGTACCACGTTATTTCACTGGCGACGAGGATGGGATCCTGTCGAGAAGGGGGCAGCAGTTGAGTCCAGGAACATCGCCCTCCATGTACCCACGGCCCATGGGTGATGCCAGTTATGTCTGCTCTTGGTTTCCCGAGCTGGGGACAGCGTCTCAGCAGGCCAGGTGGTGCTGAGCTGGAGTGTCTAGGTGTTGAGGAGCGGAGCTGAGCTGCAAATAATGCTGGGTGCAGAGCAAGGGGCTACTGTGGTGATGGTGCCTCTTTGAAGTCCCTGTGTGTTCAGGGCGCTAGTTCATCATGCTTCCTGGAGGGGAGGATGCACAGGTCAGTGTGCAGAAGGGGAGCGTGCCCTTGGTGGGTGTTCCAGCACTAAGTTGTGCTTCAGCAGCGTGCGCCCATTCATGCTAGCGGTGCTTGAGGGCGGCTGGAGTTGCTGGCTGGAGTGCAGAAGCTGTGTCCTGGATTATGTTGTGCCAATGGCCAGAGGGAACCTGGACCAGACTGGTGAGGCAATGCGGGTGCAAGGATGAAGTTGGCCGGTGGCGGCCAGAGGCCGGGAAGTGTCCAGAGGTTGAGGAGTGCTGCGGCGTATGGCTGTGATTGGACCCGTGGCTAGGAAGCAGCCGTGTTAAGGCTGCAGTTGAGTACTGGCAGCAGTGAAAGGCGTCAGGGTGGAAGTTCCCCGGCGTCATGGACTGTGAAGACGTTGTCGTGATGGGCGGGCTGTGGAGATGTGCCCTCTACGGCACCGCAGGCAGAGTGATGATGTCAGTCTGCTGTTGCGATGCGTTCCAGCGTGTGCGACTGGAACACGGAAGTGAATTGGAATGCTCTGCGTGTGCAACGTTCTGTCACAAAGCACACTTTGGAGCACAGTCTCACGTTAGGAGCAGTATTACGTGTGACTGTTCCGGAGATCCGACCTATAGGTCAGTCAAGAGTGATGGGACTGGCAAGATTTGTTCACTAGCTAAGACGAAGTGCGGATCGGCTGGGAAGGTATTGATCCCAGTAGTGGTGCGTCTGGGGAACCAGGAAATGGCATCCAGTGGAAGTGCAGACTTTTGTTTGGGGCACATGACTAGGAGGGATTTGAGGACTGCATGCATTTTTGGTTTGTTGGACAGGCATCTATATACGGACACCCGTATATAGTATATATGCCTGCTGCAGGGCGGGCTTGGGAATGTTTGAGGAGTGGAGTGGAGATTCATTCCTGGCAGCAGCACCTCGATAGGAGAAGTGTTCGCGTCTTGGCGGAACTCTAGTGAGCCAATATGTGTGTGAAGGCCGGCGTGTATGGTGTCTTGTCTTGGTGTTGTGGCCTTTGTTAGTATGGGTTTGATATGTGAGTGTTGGTCTAGTGTGATTGTGTATGTAAGCATTGTGGCCCGTGTGGTATATTGCAAGTGATGGTGTTTCTTGTACTGCTAACATGAGATTTTCTTTGCAGGTGGCTTTTGGGCTTTAACCCGGATTCGTGGGTGGTCGGACTCGTGGGCGGCGGGTTCTATTTTCAGTGTGTTGCGTTTGAGTTTTTGTTTTTTTAAAAGAAAAACGTAACAAGTATTGTGACTTGATTGTCTTTGCAAGTGGGGCCTAATTGATCTCTCCGACTTGGACTCGGGGGTGAGTTTCTGACTCGTGGGTTGCAGGTCCATCTTTTGTAATTTTCCTACACGGAGAACTGCATTACTTTTTTCGTTGTCCAGTGAGACACTGTGCTATGCTTAAATGTATCTTCTGTGTCGTGCGTGGCATGAGTTGTGCGTGGTGTGGTGAGGGGGCATTGTAGATGATACCTATTCGGGTTCTGGTGTGTGGTGTTAGCCTTACATGATTAAGGGGTCCCACATCGTGGTATGGCAGTGAGGTTGTACTGCAGTTGGTGCAGTCAGGCAGGGGCTTGGGGCCCCGAGGAGTTGGTGTGTAGTGTTTTGGGAAGCAATTGTAGGGTACTGCAGTGAAATTTGGTGGTGGTTGTTAGTGCTTGTTATAGAAAATTGGATGGTGCCAGGGTTCCCATTTCCTTATTTGTTAGTTGCTGCTCTAGTGGACAGTGCCTTCTAGGTATATTAGTGGTGTCCATTTGGGGTCTGGTGTGTTGGTGCATTTACATGCTGGCCACACGTACATGAGGGGGATTCTTCTGGGTGGAAGTATTAGAGTGTTTTAGTGTATCTCTGAGTGCTGGTGACATCACTGACCTGGAATGCTGTGATGTCAGTGGGTGTAGAGTGCTTATGTGTTATGTTCTGAACAGGGGTTCCAACAGTTACAGTTGGAGAGTGTAAGCTGGCATGGAGGGACGTGCCAGTGTCTTCCTGGCATATGCCTACCAATAAACCTAGAAGTAACGTATCTGCTGGTCCGGGTGTTGGCTTCTGGTACCACGTTATTTCAGACATCAACTGTGCCATTTAGTGAAGTGGCTGCGCTATGTGGTTAGTTAACACGTGTTAATCATTTTGTCACCATGTGCTGCCCGACAGTGCTTGGAATGGAACAGAAGTGCAGACAAAGTCCCTCGCACAGCACACACTTTCAGAACCACTCTGTGCACTTCATATATGTAGTTGATAGTAACCCATCTATAATAATATATATGTTGTCCTCTCAAACAAACCCTTTTGACGTGGGTTGGCCTGGAATAAAGAATCAAAACAACCTCTTACCAGGCACAGATGTAAATCGCATTTCATGACTTTTATGACAAACTGTTTGAGTAATAAATAATTTTACATATACCATCAGTTAATTTAGTGCTTCATGCTGCCCCCGCCTCCCCTGCTTCTAGGAGCCTCATTACGACCCAGGCGTTAACGATGGCGCTATTAGCGCCATGGTTGACGCCAGTATTTTACCGATTCCGACATGGTGAATGGCGGAATTACCGCCCCATTCCAAGGTTGGCAGGGCGGTAATTTCCCATTCACCATTGGCCCTTCCCCATTCCCATTTTTGTCCCCATAGGGCTCAATGGAAATGGGGAAGGCAGTAGTTACGGTACCGCAAATTGCGGTACCGTAATTACCTCTGAGGTCCCTATGCGGCTCCAATCCTTAACCACTGGTAAAACCAGCCGTTAAGGTAGGGACCCGCAAAGGAACCTCGTAATTAGGCGTTAAGGGGTTAACGGCGCCGCCACCTTTTACGGCGCTGTTAACCCCTTACCGCCTGGGTCGTAATGAGGCCCTAAGTGTTGTGATAATTATTATTATTACCTAATATAATGTTACTTAATTTTCCAACCTCGGAAGGATTAAGGGATGTGTTGGCATAGGCAGGATTTGAGGCTTGCCCCACGTGAGTGCTTAACACATGAGCTATCAACCCAGCAATAGTACCCAGGGGCTCAATTCGGGGATCATTTGTTGCCAATTGTCTAATTTAAAGGTCATGAGATCAGTCAAATCTGTCAATATTGGCACCTGCAAAGTGCCCTAAGTCTTTGAACTGTCCTACATTGGCCCACAAAACTAGCCTCCACGACAGTAGATGGCATTTGTGTGACTAGCTGCGTCTTGCAAATATGCCCGGGCTACGCTCCTTAATCTTTATTTTGCTTGCTTTGTCTTCTTTTTAAATGCATTGTTGTTTGTGCCTTTTGAGCTGATGTAGGCGGTAGGGGGATTGTTTGCTCCAATGGCATTGCATCATGGATGTTTTCTTACATGTGAATTTTTGGGCAAAGTCAACTTGATGACTGTTATTACATGGATGAGGGGTGCTGGTTTGTAGCATAGGGAGGCAGACAAACTGGACATGTTCTTTCTTTGTCATGGCATTTATTACTCACTTTAGGGGCAAGCCCAACATGTTCTGTGTTCTTAAATGGCGGGGTTGGGGACACTAGTGCAGCCAGTAAGTAAATGTTTTCTTATTGTGGCATTGCATGTTTTACTGGTGTTAAAGGCAAAGTCAACATGATGAATGTTCTTACATATTGGTTGGAGGCACGTGCAGCCAAACACGGAAATGGTTCCTTACTGTATCATTCATGTTTTACTGGCATTGAGGGCAAAGTCAACATGAGTATACTTACATGGTGGTGTAGGGTTTGGGAAAGCAATTTGTTCAAAAGCAGTAATATGTAGAGGGGCAGGAGAGTTTTATTGGCATTAAGGGCAAAACTAACAAGATAATGCTCATCCATGCGGATACTGGCAGAGCCAGCATGAACATTTATTTGTTTATTTGTTGAACATTTATTTACACCGCACAAAATCCTCAGGTATCTAGGCGCTAGTTACAGAAGTGCTTGAACAAGAACATGTGATGTATAACATACTGTAGAGACTCTCCTCTTGTTGCGGGGACCTACATCAGACATGCATACAGTACATAGTAGGCGTAGGGATACATAATGGAAAGCCTCTCCTCTTGTTGCAGGGAGCTACATCACACATGCATACAGGACAAAATAGGCGTAAGGATACATACGTTAGAGACTGTCTTGTTGCAGGTATCTACATCAGACATGCATAAAGGACAAAGTAGGCGTAGGGATACATACTGGAAAGCCTCTCCTCTTGTTGCAGAAAGCTACATCAGACATGCATGCAGGACATGATAAGCAAAGTTATACAGAATTAACGGGCCTCCCCTCTAGTTACGGGGAGCTACATCAACCTTGCATAAGAAGGACCTGGTTATAGGTGTGCCAATGGTGAAGTGGCCAGTACCTACAGAGAGACTTGTCCGCTCACAGGCAATAGTTTGGTATTAACATGGTGTGACAATGCCGCACGTGAAGGACTGCTTAAATTGTACATGAGAACAGCTTTGATATCAGATTGTATTCAAGAAAGCACGGATCACAATGGCGTGAATGGAGGGAATACAGTTATAGAAAGCATAAGATTCAGGTTACTGGCATGGAGGACCAGATGAGATGCAGAATCAGAGTGAAAGTAGCAAATAAATGTTCATGTTACAGGTAGCGTGGAGGGTCCGTATAGTGAGGGTAAACCCTCAATGTGTCGTCGTGCCTGAGTAGGTGGCCTGAAAAGGCAGAAGTGGAAAGAAAGGCACAAATGGAATATGGGTCTCGTCTTGGTGAGAGAGACTGAACATGGCTGGTGTACAAAGTTTCTCGGCGGTAGTTTGTTCGTCGACAAGTAGGTTCAAACAACAGGGGGATCAGGGTCAGAGGGACGGGATGAGGCGTACCAGGGATAGGGGAGCAGACTTTGTAGAAACACGACTGGGTAGCGATCTATGCATGGCGTACTGGTAGCCAGGGCAGAGTCAGTTAGAGGCACGGAGGCCCACCGTAGTGGACAGTAGAGGAAGATGTTGCAGTCAGAAAGAAGTATGGGCAATTACTCTCTTACCTTCTGCAGACCGGGTGACAAACTTAGGTTGGAGCGGTGATGCGACCGCTAGTCAGGCAGGCGTGGATCGATGGGATACCCTCCAGGTCCCAGACAGGTCAAGACAGGGTTAATTTTGAGCCTTAGTGAGAGCCTTGGTGTAAGGCCAGCTCCACCGTAAGAAACATGTTTTCTTATGGTATCATAACTGTGCATAGTATTACTTGCAAAACACAGAGTTGGTGAGTACATTTGGGTGTCAGGGCTCAGGAGCCAGGCACAGCCCCCTTGTTTCTATCCTAGGTAAAAGATTTAAGGTTTGATTAAAACACATACTTCCATCTTTCGCCTAGTGCAGTGCGAGGCATTTCCCTGCAGCAACATGATCATCATGCACATTGCACATGCTTTGCAGTTGTTGCTGAACTTGGGGGACGGTGGAGGGCCCTCAGCATGGCTCGCAGGGGCGCCCCCACAGTTTGTGTTGCACCACTGATTGTGGGTGCTGCTTTGATGTAGGGGGTTGAGGTGCAGATCAGCAGAGGTGCTGGAACAAGAGTGGACTTGTGTGTGCTGCCTTGATGTAGGGGGCTGAGGCACAGATCACTGTGTATTACTGGGGTGAGGGTGGACTTGTGGGTGCTGCCTTGATGTAGGGTGCCAGGGCACAGTTCAGTGGGGGCACTGGTAAGACGGGTGACTGTGGGTGATGCCTTATGTTAGAGGGCCACGGTGCAGTTCAGTGGAGGTATGTGGGTGCTGCCATTAAGTGGGGGGCCAGGGCACAGTTCAGTGGGGGTACTGGGATGAGTGCTGACTTGTGAGTGCTGCCTTAACTTAGAAGGCCGGGTGCAGTTTAGTGAGTGTACGTGAGTGCTGACTTAATGTATGAGGCCGGGGTGAAATTTAGTGGGGTTACGTTGTTGCTACCTTAATGTAGGAGGCCAGGGTGCAGTTTAGTGGGTGTACTTGGGTGCTGTCTTAATGTATGGGGTTGGGGTGCAGTTTAGTGGGGGTACATGGGTGTTGGCTAATGTAGGGTGCTGGGGCACAGTTTAGTGAGGGTACGTGGGTGCTGCCTTCATCTAGGGTTCCAGGGTACAGTTAAGTGAGGCTGCTGGGACAAAGACTTGTCGGTCTCAGGAGAGGAGTAGAAGTAATGGTGATTGCTGGTAAGTAATCCTTGATTAATCATTTTCCAGGAGTCCGGCCCAAAGGTTGTTCGACAGCGTTATGTTCTGTCGGTAATGGGGGCGTGTTCTGCGTGTTCCAGGCGATACTCAGTTTTCTTTGCGCTGCAGGTTTCTGCTCACATTTAATTCCATGAATCAGCTCACTGTGCTATTTATTTCGTCTGTGCAATCTTCTTGCTCGCGCTAACTATTTAGCTTGGACTTAGCACTTTTTTGTAAATTAGGCCCAATGTTTCCTCTTCTACTCAAAACTAAGAGTGTAATTTTAGACAAGAGGAGATGACAGAGGAAGTCAGCTCTCACGGGAGTTATGTGTCAGGGTATGGGTCTGTGTGCATAGATAGTCCCAAGTGTGCAGGCGCCCCATGGCAATTATTTATGCAGACTTTATTTCAGAGAGCATAGCTGAGAACGGTTATTGTTAATCGATTTTTCATGCCACAATGTGTTTCTCTGATTTATTTTTGCATTGTTTGTGAGCTAATTAGAGCAATGTATGGCAATTGTAGGGAATGTTGATAAAATATCAATAATTTTGTAGAGAGTTGGGATTTGTGTCAGGCAAATGTGGACTGATTGCTTCAATTTGATGGGCTAAAGAGGCATGGGCTCTAGTACTATTGGTCAATTTCAGAGAGATTTTGGAGTGATTCGTTTTGCCCATTTCAAGGGGATTCTGTGACTAGTAATATCTTTTTCTTTGGGAATGGACAGTCAAAGGATTACAGATTTGATACACTGTGGTTGCTAAATGTGCATGGGCAAAGGTGCAGTTCTGTGAATAATCTGCAAGGTTGCGGGACTGCCGTCACCAGGACGCTTTAGATAATAATGAATATTTTGTTTTTATTTATTTTTTTATTACTTGGATTAATTGTATTACAATTTTTGCAAGGGGATCACTTTACATTCAGTTCTCCAAAATATAAAATTATGAATAATGTTAAATATTCCATGCCAACTTGGATCACAAGGCATCCTGTCCAGTCCAGTCTTTGCTGCCAAACTCTGGAACTCACTTCCTATTTCCCTGAGGACCGAACCGTCTGCCTCTTCATTTAAACGTAAAGTCAAGTTATGGCTGATTACCCAAGAAGTCTAACTATCTATTACCTACCTGCCTGCATAATACTGTGACTTCTTATATGCCTCTGGGCAAACCTGTTTGTATAGACTTCCACCATCTATTGATGTGTAAAACTGTCAATGTATGCACACTGTCACTGCAACCTGAGATATGTGCCCAGATGTAAATTGTGTAAATCTTTTGTTGTATGTATACCATGACTGCTTCCCAAGATATGCGCCCAGATGCCTTCGGCCAGGCGCGCTTTACAAATAAATAAAATACAAAATACAAATCATATGCTGCACCTCTTTTACATCACCTGAGGGACCATTTTCTATCTCCCGTAAAAGCAAAACAAGATCCTTTTTACATGAAAAAATACAAAGTCTAAGAGAAAGGTGCTTTGAACAATAAAAAAAAAGGAAAAGAGCTATATTGAGGACTTTGTTCTCCAGACAGGGCCACAAAATAATTCGAAAAAGTACTGAAAAGCATTCATTTTCAATTTTGCTTGTGCGCATGTAAAGAGACAGCAAATGATTTCTATGGAAGACTTCAAGAAGGCTTTTAGCCCCACCCCCTTTCCAAACTCCATTTCCGGAGGGGCAGCCATGCGCTCAGGCTGCTGATTTTCCTTGTGCCTTTTCCCTTTTAAAGTGCTTGTGGCGTTTGTGTCTAATTGAGTTTAGGGCGGATGTTGTGTCCCCCTAGTCCCCTATTTGAAGTGCAAAGAAAATGTTCAACGTTTTTGTTGAACTGCAAATATGTACGTTGGGCTACACATTTGATGCATGTCTTCATCAAATTTGACTGTGGAGCAAAATAAATCGTTCTAAGAGTAGAACCTAGATATAGTGAGCCAGCAATATTTTTCATATGGTATTAAAATGTGTCATCTAAGTGTTGCTGGCCTATAGATATTCCGGGGGGGCAATTTCTTTTGCTCTGGAGTGTTAGTCTCTAGTTCCCACTGGAGACCGGATCTTGCCCTTTTGCTTGAATTCATCATATGTGACTCCATCACACAGGCTCTGGGGTGCGTCTGCGGCTTGAAATGAGTACCCCTTTTTCAGCAGCATCTCGAGCTGTCCCAGTCCGGAAGTGAAATAACCAAAAAGTCGAAGACCGATTCATATTGCTTCCTTGAATTCTTGTATTTGTGAGCTGTTTAGGAATGCAAACTGACACAGGCTAACAAGGCCAGAACTTTCTGAACATTACTTGGGAGCTCGGATTCAGTATATGTCTGCAAAAATTTGGGAAGAAACGTGTGCAGTGGACTGCATTTCTAAGTTTGCAATGTTTACAAAATGCAGTTATTTTGCATGCATATTCCTCCTGTGCTGGAAACATGCACACCTGTATATATGGGAGCAGGGGTGGACTGGCAACCAAAAGAGGCCATGGAAATCATTTTCAAAGTGGCCCCATAGTACACATTTTCAGCAAGCCATTTAGAAATAACATGCAAAAAAAGTCCAATGTGCAGAGGCCTACCGGGAAACATACAGAGTTCCCAATAGGCCAGGCCACCCCATAATGGGAGAGGCAGAACATGCAAGGAGAGATGAGGGAAGGGAAGGCAGTTAGGAGGGTTCATTTCTTTGGGCAGATTCACATACATGTAGATCGCCAGATGTTGCTGCAGAACCTGAAATCATATTCATGCTTTTCCCATCCGAATCTTGTATCCTGGCTTGCAACAGTGGGCATCATTACGGTAACCGAGCCGGAAAAAACGGCAGGTTACTGCCAGACTCGTATTACCATTCCGTCTCCGTGATTCCCGGAATTACCGGGGCATTACGACCCCAGTGACCCGGGAATTCCGAAGGCGGAATTCGGTAAATCCCCATTCCCATGGAGTCCCATAGGACTCCATGGGAATGGGGAAGTGGAAACACCGGCACCATGTTGTAATGGTGCCGGTGTTTCCACGTCCGCCTGCAGGCGGGTGGTGTTAAACCCGCCAGGTCAGACCTGGTGGGAGTGACACGTACTGCCTGCAGAACTCGAGATCAGCTGGTCCGGAAAGAACGGTGGTGGCAGATTTAGCACCACCGTTCTTTCTGGACCGGCTGACTCATAATGGGGCCCATTATGTGTTACTATTGACTTCTTCAATTGTATTCGCTCTCCCCTCTTGCTTCTCCACTCTTTTTGACTGCTTACTCTCTGTTCTCTCCTCCTCTCCCTTTCTCCCTTTTCCTATCTCCTCCCCTTACTTTCTTCTATGCACTTACTCTATCAGAATTGTCCCTGGACCTAGTATTATAGCAACCTCGTCTGTCTCCTCACCTCTCCCCTTACTTGTCCCCTCTTCCCTCTCAGCACTATGTGAAATGTCATCAGGACTAGTACAATAGTCGCTTGTTTTGTTCCTCCCCTCCCTTTCTTCACCCCTCCCCCTCACCTTTTCTTTTTCTCCGGCTCTACCAGAAATGTCGTCAGGCCTAGTACGGTAGTTGCCTGTCTGTTTCCATTTCCTTCCCACTCTCCCCCTCCCTTCCTCATCTATGTCTTAGCTCTTGCACTATCTGAAATGTCGTAAGGCCGAGTACAATAGTTAATTTCACATCCTTACTGTTCATGGCCTGTAAGAATGTCATTTTATTTTCCCTTGTTCCCTCCCTTGACTTGAAGCTCTTTGAAAAACATTGTGTATAGGCGCTATATAGATAAACTATCATATCATATGTTCAATATCAGGCAGGATTCATTCTGCTTTTCATCTGCCACACAGTCGATTTAGTAAGATGATAACAACCTTTACACTGCAATGCCGACAGCCTATAAAAGCACTTTACTTGTGGGATACACAAAATAAAACAATCCCATTAAATAAATACATCTCCCTGCCCTAGGCCCTCATGCGTGTGGCGCATATCCACCCTGCAGTGAAAGTCCGGCTACTGACGTAGTAGCCTCTTATATCATTAGTGTGGTGTTAATACAGAAACGTAGCTTGCACCAAAAGCGGGACTTGAACACCAAATGTTGCGCTTGGAAGGGCTCTCTGGTGCTTTTATGCTGCGCCCCACCACTCGAAAAGGGGCAGGGCCGCCTCCATGAAAGAAAAGGTCTCGGATATAAAAACTGCGGCAGTTACAGCCCCTGATTTGGACGGGAGAGTTTATAACTCACTTCCTACAACTCAGATAAACAATTCACTTTTACTGCACGCTGGCGAGCCACTTGTCAGTGTCTCCTGCCTTTGTGCCGCAGGATTTATTGTGTGCACTAGACTAGCTTTTATATTTGAATAGTAAATTATCGCCTGTGTGTTGCGTGGAGTTTGGTGCTGAGATGAAATATTGGATTTCACTTCCCATAAACATCCTGTTTTGTGGCCTGCAGACAACGAGGGAAAACACGGGTTTTGACAGTAAAGGGAAATGTTTGCTTACAAACATCAATGGGCGGCTCACTTTATGACTTGAGAAATAGCTTTGCAGGTCATTAAATACAGGGCTCAGTGATTTAACACTTCACTGGTCGCATACAAGTGGTGGCTACTGGGTTTGTGACCGGTCCAAGTATTAGCTAGTAACTATTAGGAGCACTTTTAGGAGCACTGATTATACCCAAATTGAACGTGTTTAGTCCACAAATAGGCGTCTAGGGGCTAGACTTCACGTCAGAGCTCAATGTTGCCTTCATAAGCCTCAGCTCAACATGTGTGTGGATTGTATGCCTCAACTCTACATCTCTCAACTCAAACGTTTCTTGTGACCACCTTATCATTTCCGATTCACAGCTGCTCCTGCCAAGTGAACCAAACTCTTTCCACTTCAATCCTGTACTCGTGTGCTGGTTTCCTTATATTGCTATGCCTACTAAAAAGTACCTCCATCAGTCTCCAATGCTTCAAACCCAGGCACAGTCCACATCTGGATCTGGCCAGTAGGCCCTTAGCTACAGCCAGTCAATCAGCCTAGAGTCGTGCATTGGGCTCTGGATGCTGTGCAGCCTCACCCCTCAGAGACAGTCCCAGCCTGTCTTTTAGGACCCCGGGTATGGTGACCTACCTTGCATACTGATATCCTTGTGCCTAAGGCCAGAAGTCGCGAGTACCCAGGGAAATGAGGGATTCATGTGTTTTAATCACCTCAATTTTCGCCATGGCTATTTTTAATGTGTTTCACTTTTTTGGGTGGCTTATAACTTAGACCTCTCTGGGTGAATCCTCACGAAACGTTTCAAAAGAAGTATATGGCCATGTCAGATCGATCTTGTAAAGTTTGGTGAGGTTTCATTAAGGGGTGGCAAGGGACCCAAAATGTGTGGTTTTTTCTGATAAATGTAATGAGAAAAAAAATGTGCTCATCTCTACAGCTCAAACCGCTGGATGGATTTTCACCTAATTTACAGCAGGAGCGGCGGCTTGGTCCTGAAAGCATGCTTTTGGAAATTTGCTATAAATCCATCCAGTCGTTTTTTTTAAAACTACCAAAAAGTAGGTAAAACCAAATTTGTGGTATCTGGGTTTGGTCCGCGGACAGGTTTCCGATTGGTCCAGTGGGCTGTGTGATGTCCGCTGACATCGGTTGTGCAAGCTGATTGGATGGTTAAAAGCGTGAGGTGCATTCAATTTTTGGAAACACCCACCATGTTGGATCTGTGGACAGCCGCAGGTGCGGTGGGGAATAAGCCTGCAAAACACATTTGGGTTATTTGGTGTTGGAAAGAGGGGCTGGGAAGGGTGGGGTAGTGGAAAAAAGATGCTATGGGTCTCTTTTTTTGTAGGTTGAAAAATGCGGGCAGGTGCTGGGCAGTTCGCGGACATCACAATGTTCGCAGACAGTGCCACGAACAGACGGCTTGGAAAAGACATTTGGGGTGGAATCGTACAAAAATGTCGACCTGAGAATTGCAACGGCTGAAAATCTATGTGGTGCAAAGAGAGTTTCATTAAAAGAAAAAGTCAGCATTTTCGGCCGTCACAATTATGTGTGGTCTCAGTGATCACATAGATCCATTTGGGGTTATTTGATGGCTGGAAAAGGGCATAGAAATGGTAGGGAAGGGGAATCAAGCTAATTTAGAGTTGTTTTTATAGTTGAAAAAAGGGTTGGGAAATGCTGCCGGGTCCGCAGTCAATTTCGGTGTGCTTGGACATCATTTTTATTGCAGGCGGTAAGAGTGAGTTTTATTAGTTGACCGTATATGATATATACTTATTATACAGTTAATTGTGTTGTGGTCAATGGCCAGATCCTGGGGGGCATGGTCAGAGGCCATGCCCCCCAGTATATGTGCATTGGGCACAATCACCACAGTAGTCAGAATCACAATACCTAAGTAGAACAAAATTGGGCCTTAATTTAATTAGCCTCACCAGTGGCTGTCGCACTACTATGAACATGCACAGGAACCTTACTGTCGATGGGCTTTGTCCTCTCAGTGTGCCAATTGCGTCCCTCAAAGCTCCACTCCCCGCCACAATGGCACGTCGGTAGCAGCAACGTAAGATGGCCCACAGAGGAGCCTTGCGCCTCCGGCATCTGTGTTGTGACATTACCAGCATATGGGGGAAGATCAAGGGAGATCTATCAGTGAGTGTCTGCTGGCCAGCAGCAGCCCCTGACATTGAGCCAATCCAGCCCAGAGGAATTTAACTGACATGATGAAGGAATGTGCCTAGAGGGAGGCAGAGAATCAACCTGCTTTCTTGGATCATTGCTGGTGTGAATAGACATTTGGATGACCCAATGTGGAGATGTTATATTGGTGGTTTTAATATAATTGCTTTGCAGGAGACATGAGCCTTGGATCCAGTTATGCTATACGTTTATCAGTCTTTTTGTATCCTGGCCTCTAGGGGTCTGAGAAGCAGGCCGAGGCGGGTGGGGGGGCCTGCTGATCTGGATCGACTCTGGGATGGGAGGGGAAGAGGGCCCAGACCTAAATTTTCTAAATTTGGTTTTTACTTTTTTACTATTCCTCTCAAATAATAGGATTGCACAATGAGATTCTGTTTTCATGTCTAGCACATTGAATTTTTCGTTTATGTATATATTCACTTTTATGCAATCTGCAGTGTGCTAACATTAATAATCAATTATCAAAAATATTATGGCTGGTGTAGTATTGATTTATTTATTTACTTTCAATCATGCATAAATATGATGTTGCTCGGGGCAGGAACAGGTACATTTGCCCCGACCAGAAAAGGTATCTCACTAAGTCCACAAATGCTTAAGGTGACGAGCATCTCTTCTTTCGCAGCAATTGTTGTGTTTTTTTGTGTTATTCAGTAGTCCGAGTGCCCAGCTGCTTCCCCAAAAAAAGGCACCCCAACTCCTTTAGCGGTTATGATGAAGGAATGTGCCTAGAGGGAGGCAGAGAATCAACCTGCTTTCTTGGAACATTGCTGGTGTGAATAGACATTTGGATGACCCAATGTGGACATGTTTTATTGGTGGTTTTAATATAATTGCTTTGCAGGAGACATGAGCCTTGGATCCAGTTATGTTATACGTTTATCAGTCTTTTTGCATCCTGGCCTCCAGGGGTCTGAGAAGCAGGCCGAGGCGGGGGGGCCTGCTGATCTGGATCAACTCAGGGCTGGGAGGTGAAGAGGGCCCAGAACTTGCCCCTGGATGTGCTCATGTTCTACATCATAGCTTACATAAAAGTTTCAGACTTAATGGCAGTTTTGGCACCTACCACTTACAAATTTAGATGAAGTGACAGAAAGGCTGCGTCGTACACTCACTCAGAGGCTGACCTGAGTAGCGGAAACATGTCTAACATTTTTGTTGAGTCTTTGGAATGGGCTCTTCCAAAAAATTAATTTAATTATATAAGACTGTTAAGGTTGACAAGTAGAAAATTCTTTAATTCACTAATGTAAAAAAACACAATTTGATGGTTTAGTTGATATATTCACTAAATCTCAAAACGTAAAATGGAAATGGTTTCAGAATGCTTCCTTCCGCCTTCTGTAGGTTACACCAGACAATTTAGTTGGATTTCACTAGTTTGTCTTGTAGATTCCTTTTAAGGGTTTCCTGTCGGTTTAGTATCACAAAAAGATTGTTTCTTATTCATCCACGTCAGACAATTTGGTTAAGGTTCACCAATCACCTGAGGGTTCCTGTTAAAGTTCCTGTTACTAGCTTTTCTCAAAATAGTTGGTAAATGTCCTTTAGTAGGAATGAACACTGAAAGTCCTTGAATGGTCTTCTAATTGGTAAATGTCCTTTAGTAGGAATGAGCACTGAAAGTCCTTTAAAAGTCCTCGACACGTGTTTCCCCCCTTATGGGTGTAAAGCGGTTCTTCAGTAGGAAGGTCCTATGATATCCAGGTTGTTGAGGTAATGATTGGCATTGGTTTTACAATGTGCGTATTTGTTTCTACTTAATGGTTCTGTAAGTTTGAGAATCCTAGATAAATTGTTGATAAGTCCCTGGATGGAACAAGGGCCGGAAGGTGAAAGAGATAGTCTATTGTTGGTGAGAATAATAGAGGACAATGCCCTAGAAAAGAAAGACACAGGTGTACGTAATGGTTACACGTTGTCATAGAAATTTACTATTGGAGTGATAGGTCAGAGACAGGTACAAAAAAAAAATATTAAAGGTAGTCACTTGTAATTTATTCAAGGAGATTCATGTTGGTATGGATAGTTTGCAAGTGTATTTGAAATGCATCCGCTTTAAATTCATAATATGCTTACATCATGGTTAGAACGCACGAAGTAGAGCCTGTTAGAGAAACAACAGAAAACATTCATATATTTGTGCAATTTAGTAAATAAAGGCTCACCAGAGTGTAGAGGAGCCATTGTCTAGATTATAATGGCTTTAAATTTACCATGCTCCGGATTTATCTTATGATGAGGAGCAGAAAGTTGCATAGTGCTGCTGTTGCCAACGATGGTCTGGTCGCCATGTTGGTTGTGCAAAAACGGCCCCTATTTAAAGTCGGCAGGGACGTCATCGCGTTGAAAAATGTAACACAGTGACGTCATACGTTTCGCGTGTCTTGGCATATTGAAAAGGGGAAAAGAAATGTCTGTGGTGTCAAAATGGACAAGCTCTCGCTCGCGCTAAATAATTGAGCCTGAAAATAAAATAATAAATGCACTTCTCATGAATGCAGGATTAGCTACCTGAGAATGGGGACAATATGGCAAAATGCATCAAGGCGGTGCCTGCATGTGTTCAAATGCTTGCAGGAGTGTCACATGATGCCATATTGAAGAACAAATCTAATGGTATGTCAAACATTTAGTTGATATAAAGATATAAGTAATGTGAACTACAAAAATGTGATTTACTGAACTTCTTTTGAGGAAAAAAGAAGCTTGTTGGATTTGCAATATGGACACTTGTCACTCAGGTTTGAATTCAGACCAAGAACTGTTTCATTTTTTACACTAATAGCAGATTCCCTTCCCCCATGGACAGAAATACAGGTTTTTGGTTAGTATGATTACTGCAACACCCATGCCCATAGCAAGGCCAAACTTTGCACCACCATATTATAATGGCTTAATTTTTTGATCACTCTTCCACTCATTTCACCATTTCCAGTAGCTACCACAGGTCTTTATTTAGACTACCCTGATTTCAACCATTATATTCTCCTACCAACACATTTGTGTCTGCAAGCATAATCATTTTGAAGCCACTTAGACTCAGTTAGCAATCTTCATGTCTAGGTATGTTAAGGTTGACACCACGCCTTATCTCTTTCAAATTTGATATTGAACTTGATGGGAAGTGACCCGCAATGTAGGACCTAAGACAAGCACCACTCAAGGTCCTCGGAAGAACACAAATTCTTCCAAAAAATTCTTCCTGCAACATATGCTGATGAACGCCAGTCCTCGCTATCAGTTTAATCAACAAGAGTCTTTTTGCCAACATAGCGACAAGAACTTTAGCCCTTGATCATCCTTCACCTGTCCCGAAGAAGGTCTTAATGTTAACATCTGAAGAATCCACTACAGGAGGTGGTTAATTCGACACCAAATAGGCCAAAATGCATCGACACTCAATCCTGCTACAATACATTTGTGAAGATGTCACTATCTCTTCAATATAGAGAATGCTACATATAGACAGCGGTTGATTATCCACCACTGGACAAATATGGCTATTCTAAGTATGGTTTATATTTGAAAACAAAAAACTGTTGGGCAGAAATCATTTAAGTAACTTTGTTGAAATGTATGTTTTTCAATTTTTTTATGAAACAAAAAAAAGATAAATGAATGGTACATATTTTTCTAAATCTAGGGTTCTATATGTCCATTTAGTTCTTTGGAACAAGATGCACATGAAATAAGAATCAAAAGAGAGTGTATAGCAAGATACAAAGCGGGAGACAGGGGTATTTCATGTTTCATTCTTCATAGTATCCCTACTTGGCTACAACGCTTTCCCCCCATTAACAAAAATCTTGAGTACGACCTACCTTTGATGGTGGCCGGTATTGTTAAGGAAGGAAATATTGGGTAGGGTGAGGGAGAGGAAACATTGGCGATTCAAAAGTGAGGCTTTGACGGATGCACTTTCCGCAAGGTCAATGGATTTTTTCTTTGAGACCAATGCCGGATCAGTAGAATCAGCGGGGACCCTCTGGGAGAGATTTAAAAGTGTGATAAGAGGGGAGTGCATCCCTAGAGAGGTGGGGATGCTAAAGCAAATTAGAAGGGAGCTGAATGATATAGAGTTATACATGCGAAAGTGCTCCAGGCGACCCAGAGTCAACAGGCTGAAATCAAACAACTCTTGGAGCATTTCAAGACATTAGCACACAGAGTGATGACATGACTGGGTTGGGGGGCTGCCATGAGGAAATATGGGGAGGGACAGAAACCGGGAAGACTAGGAAACTCATAGGGGGTGGGTCTTGTCAATAATAGATGAGCAAGGGGTAGAGAAGTTTGAAAATGCAGGGATAATGCAGGAGTTCTGCCATTTCTATAAAGACCTGTGCTCCTCCCATACCTCCCAGACAGAACAAGAAGTTACCTGGACCAGGTGGCCCTATATTGGTGTACAGAGGAGGAAAGAACGGGGCTGAACTGTCAAATATCTTTGGAAGAGGTGCTGGCGGCCATCAGATCTCTTCCCTCTTGGAAGGCCCCCAGACCAGACGGCTTTGCGGCAGAATTTCACAAGTACTACGCCGCAAAGATTGGTCCCTGTGTCCTATAAATCTGTCATCAGAGTGTCCTCAAGGGTAGGCTTCCCACATCGTATAGACCGATTTCCTTCATCAACCTAGTTAATAAGATCTTAGCTAAAATATTACCTTCTGGATTGGCACCCCTGATGAATAAGATGGTGAGGGCTGACCAGGCCAGATTTATCCCTGGATGCTCCACCTCTTTTGGAATATGGAGGATGTTTTAGCTGATGTCAGCTGTAAATCAGGAAGACTTCGTGGTTGCAGCACTGCTGGATGCTGCCAAGGCATTCGATTCGGTTGAATGGCTCTACTTGTTCACAGTTATGCGTAGAATGGGTTTGGGGGAGCAGTGCATCGCCACGGTACTATTCCTATATAAGTCACCCACATCCAGAGTGTGCGTGATAGCCAACTCACCCCAGGGATAACAATGGACAGAGGCACGTAATGGGGTGCCCCCTTTCCCTGTTGTTGTTTGCCCTGGTGATTAAACCATTGGCCGGAAGAGTGAGGTAGGACCACCTATAGCGGGGCATCCAGAATTTTTAAACACAGGGTAATTATCTCACTTTATGCTGACGATATGGTGATATACATAAAGGACCCCGAGCGGAACCTGGACCCCATTATGGAAGATGTCTTTCAATTCGGGCTCTTCTCGGGTCTGACGATCAACGCAGCAAAATCGGTTCTTTTCCCGCTGACAGAGAGGGCAGTACAGTAGGTCGACAAATGCGGTTTTCAATGGCACATCATACAAACTTGATACCTAGGGGTCACCATTTCTCACGTCGCAAACACACTATACATAAGCAAATACCAAGTGGCACTAGACCAAGTGAGGGATGCTGCCACTAGGTGGGGTTAAATGACAGCCTCGCATGACATGAACTGAAAGGCCAATTAGGACTCTGATGTGAGATACATTGGGACTCATTCCGAGTTTGGTGGTAGTCATGGCACTATATGAAAAAATGTTCCCCTACTAAAATAAGAATATCAGGCAAAAGACTTGGTGTGTGTTGACATGATGCAATGTATTAAAATATAGATTATGCTTCACAGGCAAAATACTAGCAACAATTCAAAAGAAAAGGCCACTTTATTTCCTTGGGTCAAATGTAAGTTCTATTTAGACAGAAGACAGGCCCTGCTGCTGGTTGCTGGGCAGATTTTCAAAGGCCTGCCTGGCTAATTATCTGGAAGGGAAATATCTGTGAAGCTGATGTACACCACGTTTACAATAGGGTCAGATCAACACAGACCCAGCCCTTGTTGGGTGAAAATGCTTGAAAATATACAGCATTAGATCAAAATTGTGGTCAACTTCAGATAACAGGGCAAAGTGCCAGATGTCACATGGCATCATGACAACACAAGGCCGGCCTGCTTCTTTATCTGCAATGGGAGAGTTCTTTGTGGTTGATGCATCCCAACTATTTACAACCATCAGCCCACCAACTTCAAACAACAAAGAGGCTAATGGATTTTAACCCAGCTTTAAAAAAACAATTTGTGCCCAGCAGAATCTGCTCCCATGCTTGCCAAAAAATGAAAATGAGAACTAAGATTTGCATGCATGTGTAGATTTCCAATTAGTTTAAATGGTCTATCTTAACTAGTGATTGTCTAGCAACTATAAATCACACTGCATCCATTCATAGGTCATTGGAAAACTAGTAACAGGCTGATTATTCTGATGTTAGGTAATCATGTTATGACCTGAATTCTGTTTCTGGCTGCCCCTGAAAATGGCCCAAATTTAGGAACTGGCAAGCTGATGGAGAGTAAAATTAGGTATGAGGAAAGTAAATTGTAAATTGCATGTTTATAACTATCATATTTTTTGTATAAATGGCAAGATATTTGCCACACGCCTGGGCAATCTGGTTTTATATAAATCCCCCATGATTAGCTGAAGCACAATATTTATATATTTGTCATTTATTAGTAAATTATGAACCTTAGCCATTTAGGTACTTTTTGCCCAAAAGTTCACAAGAAAAATAAATGGGAGTTTCAAATGGGAGTTGAAATATTTCGGCTCTAGACTTCCAAACCAATCCTTAGAGTGAAGCTGGACTGGGGGTAGAGAGAAATCTACCTGCCCAATCCTGGTTGTGAGATAATAGGTTGGCACCTCCTTAGATTATTACATTTGTTGGTGGGATGAGTTGTCTATAAAGTGGATGCACTATGATAACACCAATAATAATATTATTATATATAAATATCTTCCATAGTGCTTTCAGCTCCCCAAAATTCTATTGCTAATAACTTTTGACTTGCTGGATGGATTTTAATAAAACTATTGACCTTATGGCCCTTTCGTAACGGGCATGCAATGGATGGGTTCACAGAATAACTCTGAGTCCAAATACCCAAAACAACTCAGGAAGATGGCAAAGTACTGTTTTATTAACAATTATCTAAAACAGGGAGTTACAACCAACATCAACGGACGTTTGTTTGATTTCTCTCAGCAATCTTTTCACAAAACATAGATTTTATACTAAAAATATGTCAGAGGTGACGTCATACTACGTGGCAAATAATGAAAAACCTACATTGGATTGTGATAGGCTTATGGGTAACATCCAAGTATATATTACATAGGACCTAGGATTGTGATTGGCTGCCCACTGTCAGGTGGACAATACATGCCTACCTCTAAAACATGTCACCTTTAAAACCTTTAAGTACACGTTTTCAGTTGGTCTTCAAACTATAAGGACCTTCGTTATATGGACCTCTACAATTGTTTGACATGCTTGTGTCATGTCGGGAACATTTAGTTCACTTAGCAGCATGTAAGACCAGACCCAGGTTCAAGGAGGCAGGCCTGACTCTATCTACCCACCCAATTAGCCCAACATCTCTCATCACCTAAGGCTTCTGCCATGAGGATTCTCTTTGAACTTGGCCTTGCAACGTATCCTTGTCTCTGGCAATACATGGGGCTGCGAGCACTCACTATCGTTGTTCTAGGACTCCAAGTTCAACTCTATTTTCATTCTTGGCTCATATGAAGGGAGACCACATTTTGGTCCATTTTTACAGATTTTAAATATTTTAAATGAATAAAACTTGGCACTCTTGGTGTTCTTCCTTTGCAGCTTAACAAGAGTTGATTCATCCTTCTCACGTTCACTCCTTTCAAGAATAAAAAGCCGACCTTGGCTGCTTCAGTTATGGTACCAGGCCAGACAACCTTGCCATGCAGCTCCACGATTTCAGTGTATTGTTGCTGCAACACAATTCTCCCTCTCTTCTTCATGGGTCCTGGCTTATTAAAATGTATGATACTGATGTCCAGCCTCTACACAGTGTCAGCTTTGCCTGCATTCGATTATTCACTACATATAGCCAGATTCTATGATGACCTAGTCTACCTTGCGTTTCAGCGTCTGGTCAATTATTGAATGGTTGATTCTTGCAGCACTTTGTGCATGTGTAATCTTCTTTTTCATATTTAAAAGTTCACTTGACTCTTTACTTTGTCATTAGTTTCCGTAGGATCGATGCATTCCCTTCAGCCAAAATCTTGGGACCTTGTGCATGTCTCGTATGACTTCACTAGCTTCTCTTTTTGCTCTTTTTCATATTCCTTAAGGGAGTTCCTCCCTCAGATAGTCATCCCTTTGGGGATACATTCAATAGGGTTGTCTTAATGGGTATCTTCTTTTCAATATATGCTGCAGTATTGGCACAACTGCTGGTGTCAAGCACGCCACGATCTCAGACTTTCAACATATATCAGGGGGTGGGATTTCCTGCAGAGGCATGTAAATGCTCCTCTACACTCTCGAAACAAAGGGTTTGTTAAGGCCCACCTCCCCCCTCACCCCAACTTTCAATTTGGGAACAATTTGTTATAAAATGAAAAAGTTATTAAGAAAATAAAACAGCACACTTTCACAGTTTTCAACCTATTCATTTTCCCACAGATAAAAAGTGCAGTTTTGGAACGGCTGCAGCCTGAAAACAGCTAGACAGGTTTGGACCAAATAAAAAACAACTTGGGCAAAGAAAATTGACAGACATTTCCGAATTTAGCATAATTTTGAGGGATAACCATGGTTATTTGTGGGTAATTTACAGATAACCATGCTTATCTGTAGTACATTGATAACCGCAGTTATGGGGAAAATGTTTTTTAAGAAGACACCGTTCCAAAAATGAGTACAAGACAAAAAAGGGGACTTTTACATCTACAGTGATGTGGGCGATGTCACGGTTTTATTACACGCCACACTCCAGCCAGGGACTCCTTCCCGGACAATGAATGTGGCGTACAATAAAGCTCTTTTTATTTCTAATAAACCGCAGGTTCTTTATTGTTTCAGTAGACCTCCTACCCGTCTCGCACCCAACCTCCACAAACACCCTGTGTCATAATGGACCAGGAATCAGGCTGGTGTGTATCAATAAGATATGTATTAATTTATTATTTAATGAAAAAGGAAAATCAAACAATTTCACAGCCACTAATGTTTTGGTAACACAATGCACTAATCTTTACAAAACAATTAGGTTAAGATATACGTTCACAGTTCTCACAATCTTTAATGCCAATACGGAAAAAGAGCAATTTTAGAAAGAGATAACACCAACAGTTAGCACTCCCCCTGCAACATTCACCCGCATAAGATAACTTGATTCCTTTGAATGTAAGTTAGTGGCAAGGAGTAGGGATAGAGAGAGAAAATCGGATTTGGATTACAGTCCACCAGCCGCAGATGGGAAATCAGCAAAGAAAGTCAAAACCCGTTTTTTTGACCAAAATGGCAGAAGGGGATTTTGATTATTACTCACAACTGCTATGAAACAGCATGAAAGGAAATTTGTGTTGCTACACTTGAGGAGATAGGGAAACATAAAGATTACTAATAAGCACCCCAGGGCAAAAATAGAAAGAAAGTAGGAAAATCGTTTTTTGAAGAAGCAAATGCAAAACAAAAGATACAATGGCAAACGGAAATTCGTTTTACACTGGCTCTTAAATGACAGGCAGCTCAGGGAAGGACTATAGCTCAGAATAGGAAAATCGGTTTTCATTGACATGGACAGAGACACATAACAGATAGACTTGTAGGCAAAAAGGATTGCTTTCAATGGGACTACGGTTTGGAGTTTTAATAGGATGGATGCAAATAGGAATTTGTGGGGTAATGCACACAACACACGGGGAAATTCGGTTTTCAGTTACAAGGAGATTATTTCTTTTGAAGCAACACTTTAATTACTATAATTATTAAAGAAAGACACCAGGGACAAGGGGGTTAATTTTGAATTATAACCCACTTGTACCATGAATTTCAATGGGGAATTAATTGATTTACTAAAAATATGCTAAGGATTTACACAGACACTGAAAGGTTTACCAAAGGGAATATGCTAACATACACAGGCTAAACACAGATTCTTCTACGGGAAGGTGACTGAATTACACTGGCAATTCAGGGTTTTCAATTAGTTTTTCAATGGGTTTTCCATGGTTACAATTCTACAAAAAGGAAGGTTTATGCAATTTAGGGCTGGGGTTATTTGCTACTTATAAAGTAAGCCTTGGTTTGGGATTCTGGAAAGCCAGCTGGATCTCAGGACACTCTGGACAGGTAGGCAAGGGGTCTGGTCACTGCACTCTGCCTTGATGTGGGATTTTGGAAAGCCATCTGGATCTCAGGACACTCTGGACAGCTAGGCAAGGGGTCTGGTCACTGCACTCTCAAAGTTGGTATGGTTCAGCTGCCTCCTCCCTGTCCTCCTTCTCCTGTTTCCCCGGATTTCTGTGTGTCCTCTGACTTAGTACAGTTCCCCTTATATCACACAAATGACATCACTCACTTTACAATCTAGGGGGAGTACTGTATAATTGCCCATACCCCACGGATAGGGCAGTTTACCATTCCTCTCTCCACCCCCTGGCATGATTGGTCCAAGGGAAGAGAGAACCATCTGTCTATTTGCATTTATTCCCCTTCTTTGTTCTCTTGGCCACTTTTTGACAAAACTCAGTTATGTCTCATAACTTCATATTTCTACTAGCTCCTGATTTATGCATTAGATATGCAGTTTGAGTGGGTCATAGGGAACTAAGTAAGCTGATGGCCAACTCCATACGAGGTAGCATGGCCCTTTGGCACATTTTTATCATTTTCATGAAATGTATAACAGTTATGACTCAAATGATCAAGCATGTTTTCTAATTTCACCTTCCATCTTTCTATCAAATCGTATAATTGTCACATCTTCTGAGCAGCCAGAAACTAGTCTTAACTGCCCATTTCAGTCCCCAAAGTCCTAGGAAAATGCACTGTAGCTGATAAAAACCACCTGGAAATTACATAAACACATAGCATAAAATGAAATTATTTCTCATTCTAATTGCTACAAAAATGCCTAAAAATTAAATCAGTCCTTTTCATGTCAATTGGGTAGATCTGTCCACCTCTGTGGGAGGGGCGCTTAATCCCCCACAGCCGGTGACCAGAGATTTGTATTACCCTCTTTGAAGTTGTCAGTTGGTTCTGGGTAGTGGGTGCAGGAGGAACTCACACCTCCCAGTCAGGTTTTCAGCCACACTTGTCTTCCTTGAAATCCCTGAGCCCCTGCTTTCAAGTCTGGCATACTAGGGAATTATAACGCCCTCACATGTCATTGTAGGTTGATTGACTAGTAGGTGCGACTTAGAGTGGGAAGCAGGGCTTTCAATTAAGAAGTTTCCTGCCTGAGCCAAATTCTTTCCGGTATTAGAAGCCTCTTCCAAGGTGATTGAAGTCTTGAGGGTGGAAACATAATGTACATTGCTTTGTCAATCCACCCCCCCCACAGCATATTTCCCTGCCATATTTCTGTGAGAAGAGCTATCCATTCACAGTGGCCTTTTAGAGTAATTTATCTTTTTCACACGTGTGCAAGCCATTTTCTTTTCATTTACAGTGTTTCAAGGGCTGTTCAAATGAAATGGGAAGCAAAGGCCATGCTGGGGTGCAATGTTGAAATCCTTGCCCCTTATGTGAATTAAAAGTAAAACAAGGCCGTTTTTGGATGCACTGCATAACTTTCTGTCATTCAGATGAAAGACAAGCAACGCACGTCTGTTTTTGGGATGAAGTGCATAACTTCATGTCATTCAGGTGAAACAAAAGCAAGACAGGGCTGTTTTTGGGATGCAGTACATAACGTCATGTAATTCAAGTGAAATACAACCACACAGGGCTGTTTTTGGGATGAGGTGCATAACTTCATGTCATTCAGGTGAAATAAAACAACGCAGGGCCATTTTCGGTTTGCAGTATTCCAACGCTTGCCACCCAATGTTACAGAGAAAGCAAAGCCCAGCCGTTTTTGGTGACAGGGTTTAACTGCGATGATTCATGTGGAGGGGATTTCAGTTTAGGGCATTAAATGCATCCCACAGCAGTAATGAGTGTGGCTGGCTGAAGGCTATGGCTACTGCATTACTTTAATGAACTGAATGATGCAATAAGGAAAGTTGCCACAGAAAAAGGCCATAGCTAGTGGGCCCCAACGAAACCTAGTGGGCAACATATCATGGGGCCACGGTGAAATGCCATGGCTAGTGTGCCCAAAATAATCCTAGTGGTGTGGCCATGGACGCAAGCCATGGCTAATGGTTGAAACATATTGTAGCAATATGAGGAGTGGCCACGTCCGAAGGCTCTGAGCACTGGGCATTGCCGAAGACCACGGCTAGTGGGCCCGGAATAAAGCTATTATGGCAACATGTAAAGAGGCCACGGCCAACGGTCATGTCACTGTTCATGGGTGAAGCCCATGGCTAGTGAGTGGGAAAGAAAAGTAGTGTGTTAAAATATACAGTGGGCACAGCTGAAGGCCATGCTCACTGGCCAGGACCAAAGGCCCTGGCTACTGGGCTCAAAAGACATGTATAATGGCCACAATCCTGTGGCCACCTAGTTGGTCAAAAAGAATGATATTGTGGGAATATGCACAGTGGACACAGCCAAAAGGTGTGGTCACAGGTCATGTCCAGAGGCTATGGCTAGTGGTCCATAACAAATTAATGGTATAACAAAACCCTTGAAATTCACAGAAAAAACTTTACATATTCTATGTATGTATCTATTCACTTGCGAAAACTTTAGTTAAAGTGCAGTTAAGTTTAGCACATGTAATGCAACAAAACCCTTGAAAATCAGTGGATGTGGGAAGTCATGACCAGCTTAAGTCGGTGTGCTCCCGTTAATGTCCCCCAAAATTCTATGTCCCCTATATTACCATTTTGTATGTCATTGTAAATCTCTTATAATATGTATGTGCTGATGGGCTTTCCAAGGGGAGCGCTCTGAGTTAAGCTGGTCATGACTTAGACATTCTCTGAAATTCAAGGTAACATTTTGCGTTAAATCTGCTAAACTTAACACCACTTTAACTAAAGTTTTTCTGTGAATATATACATATATATATTCATATGCAAATATTTTTAATATTATTAGAATCTTATTGAGAGTTCTAAGAGAGATAGAGCCCTGATTATTAGTGCAACCAACACATCTCTAGACAACATAATATGATTTGAGTCAATTATGGAGTCAACAAAAATAAACAGGAGTATTGCAAGCCTACTGCTGTAATTAAAAAAATATACAATAAGAAAGGCGATAAAAAACATGTATAGTGCATGGAGAGGTTGGGTTATAAAAAGAAAAAGCAATTAGTGAAATAAGACAACAGCAGAAGACAAACAGGCAGCAGGAGGCGGTAAGCATTCTTCACGGCCTCAACAGGCATAAACAGACTTCACATCAGCACAAGCGGGTTCATTTTGTTGACACCAAAACCAAGCGCAGCTGCAGGGTGTTATGAAGATTGTGGTCTGAAGGTATGTTTGTGCAAATGTATCCTACAGGCCGGAATCCCTGAATTACTGCAGAGAAATGTAAAAACGACTGGTAATTATAGGAACAGTAGTTTAATGTACTTGATGCAATTGAGTTATAATTATTGCGATAACAATAGAATTAAGAGCCTGTTCAATTGTAAATATATATAATATATATTCAGTAAAAAAACTTTGTTAAAGGGACGTTATGGTTAAGTTGCACTACTAAAAACCTATGATATTCACTAAAAAAACTTTGTTAACGGAACGTTATGGTTCGAAGTAAAATCGGAAAACCCCTGAAATTCGCCAGTTATGGTAAGCTAAGCAACCATAACTTGTGCCACCACCGTGCACTGCTAAGACTAACACCCAGGACATCAAAGATGACATCACAAACGTCATTGATGACATCACTGATGACATCACATGTGCCTTCAGTTTTCATGCACAGCATCCACAACGGATTGTTATTATAATATTGGCAGAAAAGTATATGCAGTAATCCTTTACCTGTACTTAGTAGACACTATATTGAGCAGCAACTTCCAATTTACCGTATGAGTTTGGTGATAATAAACTCCAATTTTTGACTTCCTGCTGCCACATCCCATCCCAGCCTCATTAATCCTCACCTTCTGAACCAGTATTTCATAAGGTTAACAAGTGCAATGGTGTGTTGTATTGTATGTGTTAGTGGCGATGTCCGCGTACATCAAGACACGAATGAAAGAACGCGGGCGTAGCGAAAGAATCTGACGCACTTCACGCCGTTCAACATCCAATCAGTGAAGGCGCCACATGTCCGCGGACATGACGCTACGGATTAGCCAATCGGTATCTTGTCTGCGGAGCGAACAGGCAAGTGTGTCCGTGGAGTATACATAGATATCACTAATTTTTTCAGACACACTTTCTAGTCGTTTTAAAGAAAACTATTGGACGGATTGGCACCAAATTTACAAAAGCACGCTTTCGGGACCAAGCCGCTGCTCCTGCCGCAAATGTGGTGAAAATCCCTCCAGTGGTTTGGGCTGTAGGCGTGCGCAAAGTATTTCCCCCATTCAGTTTATGGGAAAAAAAGACGTTTTTGGACCCACCCTATAACTTTTCCCCCCCAGGACCAAACATCATCAAAATTCACAGTGGGCCATATACTTTTTTGCAAAGTTTGGTGTGGATTCATCCAGGGGGAGTGAAGTTATAAGACACCCAAAAAGTGCTCTTCCTATGGAAACAGCAACTTAACTATAACTACACAGCCACTACTGTGGCTGTGTAATATTACATATTACATGGCCTGCGGTAGTGGCCGTTTAGTTATGGTTAAGTTGCTAAACTAATAGGAAGAGCCCTTTTTGGCGGCTTATAACTTCGCTCCCCCTGGACGAATCCCCACCAAACTTTGCAGAAAAAGTATAATATAATATAGACAAAATATGATGATAATTATTGTACACATCCATAAGGGAATGAGAGTACGAGAATGGAATTGAGAAGAATAAAGTCTTCATAGAGATTTAGCATACTGTAACTCTGCCACCCTGTAAAACATTATATCAAACACATTCCATTTCCAAATGATTGAAGGGGTGGGGAGTACAGGGGTACTGCTCTTCAAAGACCTTATGAGTGGAAGCAAAACCAATACACTGTTTGAATTATAACACTTTGTGGTGGATCAGCCGTGACAAATAGGTAGTTTGACACAGGCACTGGAGGAAAAAGGTGGGGGGCAGTCACTGTTTGTTGTGCGCAGCACTTGCAAACATGGGGGTTGTTGGTGCTCACTGTGTGGGGAGCTCGCTAGCAGAAAACTGGAGACGTGCTCATCTGACAGGTGGATTATGAATTCTGTGTGTTTTCATAAAATGAGTAAATCTCTGGAAATTGTGTGCGCCATTGGTGTATGCAAGCAAACAATTTATTTGTTTTTTATAAATATTCCTAATGCTACAGTGGTGCACATGGGAATCGATGCCGTGGGCCTGAAGGTCAATGCCTTGAGCTGTCTATTCCCTCGCGCCCTGCTGAGGTAATTTGTTGCTTCCATTTACCAAAAGCAAGATAGGCATAAGCCCATATTGGTTTCTGTCCTTGGAAATAAAGGGAGGATTCATAAGTAAAGAAAAGGAATGGAATGAGGTATGTAAAAACATCAAACATGATAAGGGTCAGCATTCTAAAACTGGACCAAGTAATGTTTCATTCCAATTGATGAAAAATCATTGATCTGAACACACTCTTCATTACTCCAAGGGAATGGAAATGCTGATTATTGTAAGTTTTACTGTAGACGAATTTATAGAATAGTCAAGGTTTCATTTTATGACCGATATGGATGGCTGGCTAACATTGCAATAGCTTGTTGTTTTTGTCAATTGGTGAGGAGACTCAGAAACAACCGGTGTCTACTTGTATTTGTCCCATGGCATGTTGTGAAAACAAAGAAATTATATGAGGCTGGGTAGCCCAAAAAGGAAATACACTCAACACAGATTACAAAGGAAAATACAATGGTCTTTATTTTATGCTAAACAGTTACAACAAGTCAAAGACAAATCAGATAGCTATCAGCCCTCAATACAACACAGCGAACTCCAGCGTGGTTTGGTGTGCTCAGTGAGTGGGAATATTCATTGAAACAGTCAGGCTTTTATACAATTTTCAGCCTGCTGTCCAGCCCTACTGTGGGTTAACTATTCCATAAATACATTACTGATCTAGGGTTCGTGCCAGGTTCGCTTCTAATTTGTTCGTCTATATGTATCTAGTTCATCTTTGGTTTACACATCAACAAGTCAAAATGGCAACAGTGTATTCTCTAGGTTTAACATTAAGCCTTAGGACATAGTTTATACAATGTAGTTAAACAGGCATTCCCATTCAGTTATTCAAACAACATTGCAGTTAATATATGTTCATAGATCAGTTTCGTTGACACAGGTAATCCATTACATACACGTCAGCAAAGGACAAGGTCTCAGTTCATGACCCAAACAAGTGGCCTGAAGGCAAGTTACATATTAGCTGTACACAGGGGTCATGACGGCCGTGTTCTATTCTGAATGACATCGTCCACCATTTTAACTCACAGGGTGACTTTACAGGGAGAGAGAACCTAAAATGGTGGTTTACATTGATTCTAGGGTCAGGACCTTGCAACATGAATTTCTTCACAAGTAGCTTGTTAGCAGCTTTGCGTAGGCCAATATACATATATTCATAGCAAAAGAAGGCACAACATAATTTCCAGTTTGACAATGTGGGCAGTCCAGCACCAAAATGCATGGAGTCCACTTCAGTGTTAGCACAGGTCCCACCAATGTGCAATTCTAGGCTAATTTTAGGTTAAAATGCTTTCTATGTGTTATTCGAATTCTTCAGTCAACTTTCGCACCGGCCTCCCATTTGCGAGCTAAACACACTGCATAGCACTAACCTCTCAATCACATAGTTGACGCCAACATTACACATTGTTTTCTCTGTGTTTGCATTGTTTCTCATTTGTGTTCATCCTTAGTTTTCACACGGTGCATAAGTAATGGATCGATTAGAATAGAATTAAGAACGGCTACCGAGACACATTTCTGTTATGTTTTCTACACAACAAAACACAAAAAAAGACTCTGGGGTAAGTTTACAGGCTCTGAGATTCATCCCTATTAAGTGGCTTACGTATGTTTTTCAACAACAAGAATCTCAAGCGCCTATGTGTTGTATTCCCTTGAAGTCAGTGACCTTACAAGCTACTAACTCGCAGCAATTTTATGACTACTCAAAAACATTCATTATACCAAAAACAGTTTTTTGAAAAAATAATTCACATTTATTAAGTCATATAGACAATATTGTACTAAAAAAACATTAACCAATTCTTTAAAACAGATCTACATCAGGTAGAAAGGTAATCCCTACATTTTTGATGTTATTTCCTAATATAACAAACACAATCATACTTGTGAAACATTCGAAAATATTTTTTTTTAAACTCAAAATAGTGGTTTTGTGATCATAATAAACAGCAACTTCAATTCTGCAGTCAGGTATAACTAAGTGACACCCTTGTTTCAAGGATAAATCGCCAACAGTACTGAATAGACTTATTCTTTGAATCCTATTGTCATGAACTACAGAACACGCCCCTTTTGGACTTCCTGGTCCTTGTCTCAATGGGGCTTGCACTCCCTTGTACTTCCAACATGGCCGTCCACTGTGAAACACCTTCCTCGCTCTACACCTTGGACGTAGCGTGTTCTATTTATAGACCACGCCTCCCGTGGGTCCGTGCGTCTCAATGCTATTGCGAAGTAGCGACCAGACGTGTGCTCCGTAGCTTGCGGTATTGTTTCCCTTGCTTCTTCCAGCCTACCCTATTCCTAGTCCCTTTCCTTCCTTTCTTGATTCCTGGACTCGTGTGCTAGTAGCGCACTCTGTAAATTTCCCGGATTCCTGGATCCTTGCATCCCGGAACTTTGAACGCATGCTGGAGTCGGAAGAGACTCATGCAGCCTTATTCAAGACTCGATCAGTCCGCAAGAAGGAGTCGATCAAGAAATCCAGAAAAGTACGAACTCAGGTGAGAAGGGGGGAACTCCTTGACACCTATTGGAGTAACCATTAGGTTCTAGAAAAGCTATTTTGCAACAAATCACAACACTGTTAATTATACAGAGTTCTAATGCCTGACATGTTTTGTTCTGTCATCATGATTCTGTTATTAGCGAGAACTTCTTCAGGGAAAACTTGACACAGCAGATAAAAAATGTGGTCCCAAGCTTATTATTCTTGAAAGGTTCCACGGCTTCAAGGACTTCTCAACTTCTAGGGATAAAAAAAATATAGTACAGCTATTAGTAATGCTGTACATACTGTGGCCATGAATTGTAAGTCTTCAAAACAGCTTAGCATCAGAATGTGGCTTAATTCATCATCCTTCGGTTAGGTAGAAGTGTCTTTTAAATAGACATCCATCTGTCAAAACAAATTACACACATCATCAACCACTCGTAGTCCTCACCGTTTAGAGGTTTGTATTTATTGTATTTTGTCTCCTAACTGTCTGCCACGCACCGTAACTACCTTTTGCGTGCCCTAGCCTTTTGGGAGCAGGATTTAATACTCGTAGATTCACTTCACTACTTGTCAGTAATACATCTCATCCATAACTCAGTTCCAATTCTGAAAACCCTTAGTAATAGGTAAGCTGGCTGCATAACCAAAAATTGCTTACATTGGTGTTGGCTTGCTACTATTCGATCTGTGACTACTAACTACTAGTGAACAGTTCTAATTTGCATAGGTTACCAGTAACTTACTTGATTGACGTTGAGACCACCGCATTCGTGCTCCATTAGGTTCTTTAAATACCACCAAAGTCAAAGTACGTCTGCATCAGTGTGGGCTCATGTAGCCATTTCGTGATGCTCTCAACATCTTTTTGGCAATCTAAACATTAAAATGCGATACAAGAACCGCGTTTTGTACCAATTTTTCTTAAGGCTTGCCTGTGCTGTTGAACTCACTATTGTCATTCAGTGCAGTGTGAGATTCTCAGCGTGAACAAATCGTAACGCGAAACAACTGCGGCAAAGGCATATCAATAGTTCCACGAGGGTAAAACCGTTGTCATGAACTAGGAGACATTTGGATTCCAACCAACATTGATTACCGTCGTACTCTAAGAGTTAGCAACACACGGTTTATTGAAAAATAGCCCTTAAATTTGCACCGATTTTTCATGTCATTTACCACCGTACCGAAAAATAGTGACCATGCATGCTTGTCTTGAGTGGTTATACTTCTTATAAGTGCAGATACACACTAGTGTTGCATTTTGTCACTTGTACCTTACCTGCATTAAGTATTCTTCTTACTTCTACGGACGTCTGGCGTTCGAGTCGGCAGTAGCTGCTAGGCTCAAAATGACTTGTGCAGACTCTGGTTAAACAGCGGCAGAATCCTTGCTATTGGTTAAACGTGAAGGCAGCGTGAACTTGCCTTTGGATCATGTGACCATTCTGACTAAAGTTTTTTTTATAAAAATGAACGCCTGTGTCACAGCTGCAGTTTCGCTATGATTCATGACGCATGAGGAGAAATACTGATGTTTACTGTAAGTCCTGTTTAGTTAACATTCAAATATCTCGCACTAGCTAGTTAGCATAACGGGATGTTTTACTAGTGTTGAAGTTACAGGACAGAAAATAAAATAAAAGATAACCGGGATTGGGTTAAATTAATTTCTCATGCTGCTAACTCACATTACAAAACCAGGTTTGATGGTAGCATTTATTATACAACAGCTTACCTTTTTTTGCTTTTACAATTCACTAAGTGCTGTAGTCAGATGTGTTAAAACTTCACTATTCTCCTCAAATACCTTATTCATCTTTATACAAGATTGTGCCACTAAATCTGCTCATTGAGTCCTGTATTAGCTGTGTTACAGAGAAAAATCAACCATTGTTCTTTCGCATATAAGGTTTTTCTTGTAGATTCTCTTTGTGAAACTGATGGAATATGCATTAACACTGTCCATTTTAGATCTTTACTCATATGGTCTGCCATCGTGAAATGATTAACTAGTGGAGCTAGTAACACTTTCTTCTTAATGCAACTTCTGTGTTCTGAAATTCTAATCTTAATTTTACGTGTGGTCATCCCTAAATACATTTTCTGACACGAACACCATAAAGCATAAACTACATTGCTTGTATTGCAGTTTGTAAAATTACGTTGAACCCAAGGACGTGCTAGCCCTACGTCTACTTGTGTACTCCTCCTTGTAAGTCCACAGTTAACACAGTGACCACATGGTGAATGCTCTGTCATTCTCGGCAAACCCCATTGTTCACTTACACTTTTTACAGTTTGGGGCGCTTTAGTAATATCATTTTTAGTTAACAAATCCTTTAAATTGGTGCCTCTTTTGAATTCACATAATGGTGGTTCTAACGGGCATTCTCCATTCTTTAAAATGTCCCAGTGTATCTTAATCATCTTGTTAATCTGATTGGACATCGGAGTGAAGGTACTAACACAGACAATCCGCTTCTTATCTTGTGAATTGTCCTGGTATTCCAATAGTGATTCACGGTTGTTGTGCATCACTCTTTTAAGAGCTTTTTTCATCTTATTAGGGTAGTTCCTTGCTTCCAGTTTGGAACTCAATTTATGTGCTTCTGTAAGGAAAATAGTTTTGGTAGAGCTGTTTCGCTTCAAGTGCAAAAATTGCCCTATCGGATGGTTTTCTCTCGGATGGCGAGGGTGGCAACTTTCAAAGGTCAAGAGAGAATTACAATCAGTAGCCTTATGGAACGGTTTCAATTGGAGGATATTCAGTTCGATGTCGACCCATATAGAGATGTTCAGAAAATTAATTTCTGCATTACTCTGAGTGTGTGTAAATATCAGAAATTGATTCTGACTGTTGATCCTTAACATAAACTCTTGTAACTCGCCTTCTGTGCCATCCCATATTATAAGGATATCATCAATGTAACGTCGCCAAAAACCCAACTTGGAAAAAAAGGGATTCTGCGCTATAGATTTTCTGTAGTTCGAATGATTCAACATAAAGATTGGCCGCTGATGGGGCTACTGATGAGCCAATAGCTGTGCCATGGATCTGTTGTTATAACTGGTTATTAAAACTGAAATAACTTTCAGTTAATGCCTCCTCGCCACACCATAAAATGAAACTATTCGGTGTTGTTCCTTCTGTCCTCTTAGAAAGTAATAATTCTTCTATAACATTTAATGTTTCAAGTTGTGGTATACAGGTGTACAATTAAACTATATCCAGGCTAACCATCAGTTGCCTTGCTGGATCGAAAGACATGTCTTCAACCATGTTGATTACTTCGGTTGTATCCTGTATAAAAGAATACATATTGGATATAAATGGTTTAAGGTATTTATCAGCAAATTTGGAAAGGGGCTCAAGCAGTGACCCAGTACCTCATACTATTGGGCAGCCTGGAGGTTCAACCAACGATTTGTGAATCTTCGGAAGAATGTAAAATTTAGGTATGGTAGGTTTTTCAACCACAAGATATGTCTGTTCTTGTTGACATATCCATACTCGTGAAGTTGCTTTTTCAACATTTGTAGTAATCAAAAGTGTGAGTCTGTAGAAGAGGTCCCAGACATGGCCTGCACCCCAGCCCCCCACTTTGAGGTGCCAGGGACATACTCACCAAGGTATGTGATGTATGAGGAACAAATGAGCCAGCATAGAGCAGCGCTGGGATTTTGCCCAGGGCCAATCAGAAGAGCAATACCTGTTGAAGTGCCTATAACTAGACAACATTGGGCAGACCAGTACCCACTAAGGCAACCGTACCAGCAGTTAACATGAAACGAAGACTACTTGCAGACTGCACCCGAAGAGGCCCACAGAGCAATAATGGAAGGAGAATGGTGATGACACACGGGCCCGGACAGACTCACAGATGAATGAAACAACGTCTAAAGGATGACACACAAGACGAAAAGTTATGAATAATGGTGCGACAGACTTAAAAGAAGAAACAAAGTTGTAGCACAAAGAACATAATCATGAAGGAAGGATGATTACACTTAACTGACTAAAGTGCCTGTAAATAGGCTTGGAACGCAAGAAGCTAAGGAAACGGTACTGCTTGCAATGCTTAGTAGAAGAATAGAGCGGCAAGCGCCAATTACATATCTACCTCAATGAAGCACACTATACAAGTGCGACTCCATTTTGTGAAAGCAGAATTAAGCCCATGCTGCAAGGGGCTAACAAGGCCAGGATTCATATTCCAGCTAACGCCAAAGGAAAGAGCAGAATCGAAACTCAGTAAGAAGTAGCTCATGCATGGAAATTCGAGGTCCACTCCAAGAAGGGGGGAGAGCGGCAACCTCGAAGAATTGTAACTGCAGAGCATAGCAGCCAGCCAGTGAAGGTCGAGATAAGGAGGCCCCAGGCAGGTGGTGAGGCTATGGAAGAATCAAATACACGAAAAGAAGGAAAATGAAGCAGATTCACGGTGAACAGACACGTGACCAGCCAAGGGCAAAGAGGTACCAATGTCTGATGTCACCCAGAACCCGAGGATGTAATAACTTTTCCTGATAAGAAGCTACAGTTTCGAGGCCATCTTGAGCCAACTAATTGACACATAGCCCTAAAGTACTGATTGATGGAAAGGAGGCTAGGTGAATCTTGGGGCACAAGGCACCTGGGTGTCCATTCTGCATGATGCTTATTAAAGTGGAGATTTATGCCTAGGGGTGTAACCCACCCAATCACAATGGACCAAATAATATAGGGTCCTATAGCTGCAAAACCAATAAGACGTCATACTAGTAGTGACGCCTATCACGAGTGATGTAGATGGATGGAGCGTAGACACCCACCCAATAAGAGTTATCCAATCCTCATGCTCTGTTACCATACACAGATATAATACCTATACTTAAGTTACCTTTTCTGAGCAATAGGATTGCATGACAAACTTTAGCGTGTTCCACGTCAATGATGATGAGAATTTGCTATAAAAGTTACTGTTTGCATGAAGAACGAGGAAGTTGAAGCGAGACAGGCAATCGCATCACTGTTGATTACCATTTGTTTCCCCATTTTTTGTACCTGTCATTAAACGGACTTCCCTCTGCCAAACCATTGACTTGTCCTTATTGATTGGTGTCGGAGTAAGAGAATCCTGCACCCCATCCTCCTCAAGGTGCAGCTATCTCGTTTTAAGGTGCCGGAGGGCGAGCTATGAATCTCATGGGCCTGTTCAGAGGTCGCTCCGCCCTGCAGTACACTTGGTAGCATCGATGGTTGGTTTTGACCATCGATTAATGAACATCGATTAGTATTAAGACACCTATTGACC
Source organism: Ambystoma mexicanum (assembly GCF_040938575.1). Taxonomy (NCBI): domain Eukaryota; kingdom Metazoa; phylum Chordata; class Amphibia; order Caudata; family Ambystomatidae; genus Ambystoma; species Ambystoma mexicanum. The sequence continues at coordinate 1,089,077,895 of NC_090925.1, read as the reverse complement.
GATGTCACGAGGTAACTCTAAGTCTTTGGCAATGTCACAAGTCCTTCGCCATTCGGCTGAGCAGACTGAGAAGCTTCCCGTGGACAATGATAGTGTAAGTCCATAAAAACTGCAGTGGGTCTGAAGGAACCTGCCTTACAGAGCATAACCCTTCTCATTCCTACGGGCAGCCGATCAGACGAAAAGCCCGTAGAGGCAGTAACGGAGGGGCAGTGATCCTGAGGATCCAGAGAGGAACCATCCGAGCGGTGAGTGACCGAAAAGATTCAATACTTTGGCAAAAGCCTTGTAGGCATTAGAACAAGTAAGGGAAAGGGTAACTGAGGGTGGCGGAAAAAGCAAAATAGTTAGAAGTAGAGAAGACTGAATATATATAAGGGGATAATGACTCGAGTATAATAGAGAAAACAGTGGTTAGCGGGATATACACCCTAGAGACAACAGTGGTTACCGGGAGAGACACCCGAGAGAAATTAGTGGTTACCGGGATAGACACCCGAGAGAAAACAGTGGTTACCGGGACAGACACCCGAGAGAAAACAGGGGATGTCAGGAAGGACATCTGAGATAAAAAAGTAAGAGGATTCGCCTTGTTCCTGCGCTTTAATATAGCGGTCAGAAGAAACGTGAACTCAGAGCCCACAGAATAGGGCACGATTAGGATATGACCACGGTTAAAGACGTCATAAAGGGAGTTCGTTTAAACCCCATGTCGGGGTATTGATTAGAAGGCACAGATGTATGTCTCCAGCTGGTGTCTGTCTAGTCTGTCAAGTGTCTATTGTACGTGTTCTGTTGTATTTCACATGTAAAGAATTGTGTATCATTGATTGGTTGAAACATATTTTGGGTTTTACGCGATTCTGTAACTAAGAGGGAATCGCACATGGACTGATGTTCTTGAGTAAATTGATATAAAATTTTGGCGGGAAAGATTGGTTTGGAGCTTGTGGTAGTTGGTGCTCGCTCATATTGTTGGGAGTATTGAAAGTGCATGGAAATATTGTTGGAAATAGAATTCAAGCATGGAGGATATTACACCACTCGCCCACTTATGTAAGCAGTTGCCTAAACATGCATCTAAGCTTAAGAAATATAGCACCGAGTGGGTTAAGGTACCGCCCACAAGATGTTTATGCCGTGGCCACAGAATGGGTCCTTATCGAAAGCCGTTTTACAACATATGACGACTTATTTACATGCCACATATACAGGCAAGAAACTAAAGAAACGCCTTGCTTTTCTGGAACTTTGGAAAATGTTTGAACAGCCAAAGGAGGAAGAGTCTCATGCAGACTGGATATTAAACATATGCACGGAGGGGGGTGAGACGCCTACCGTGTCACCAGCCCCGCCAGAGATCAAGGGAATTAGGTCAGAGGGACTTTACTCGCTAAGAGAGCTTAAAGCAGCCACAGGGTATAGCAACCCCGCATATGAGTCACCTACTTGCAGTATTGATGAAAGTAAGGGGAAGGATCAGGAAAGTAATCCTACCTCCGCACTCCCGAGGGACAAGGAGAGACGCGACGAGGAAAGGAAGGATCAGGCACAGATTAGTGCACCTCTCGATAAAGAGAGAGAGGGAAAGAAGCGGAAAGGAAGTGAAGACAGAACTGATGAGATAGCATTTGCAAAAGACGAATGGATGGGAGGACAGATATTGTTGAAACGTGATGGTAAAGGAAGTGATTATGTGAGACTGAGAAAGAGGTCTGAAGAGGCACAGAGAAGGGAAAAAGAGAAAGAAAAGGAAATAAGGGACAAAAGAATAAAAATAAAAGATAGGCTAAGGCGAGAACAGCTATATCGCGAAGAGCAAGAAAAACCGCTCGATCGCAAACAGAAGGCAGCCTATGGGCAGTACAGACAGAACCTGCAAAGGTTGGAAGAAGAGCAAAGAATACATGAAGAGAGAATAAAGAGTTGTGAAGTTGAGGAAGTTAGAAGGGCAAGTGAACGTAGAAATGAAAGAAGAAGAGAAGAAGATAAGACTAGAGAAGAAGCAAGGAAGTGCAAGGAAATGGATGATGATATAGCACATAAGCGTAGACAGAGGGCACGGAATCTCGAATATTTGGAGCAGGAAGTTAAAAAACCTAATCCTGTTGTAGAATGGGAAGATATCGAAGAAATCTTTCCTGCGTACGACTCAGTACCAGGCTTGAGTAGGGCAAATATCAAAGATGACTTCGACACCAGAAGCTTCGGGGAAACAATCGATAAAATATATGATGAAATGGGGTTGGAGATAATATCCCACGGGGAAAGGGAAGACGAGCGCTTGGAAATAACTCAGTTATATGATACAGAGGATGTCACCCGAAGTAGTGGGAGCAGGAGACTGTTCCTGGATAGGCTAGAAATTAGTAAGAATGACGAAGATGCAAGGAGTTGTGTGAATTCGGAACAATCAATTTCCGACTCCGAAGGGTAAACGGAGGATGAGACGAATGAAGATGGGAGACGGCACGAAAAGCGACTCTCAAGGGACCAAGGGGTACGGTGGTCAGATGCTAGTGAGTCCGCACACAGGACATCAGAGTCTTCCGTGCAGCCTGACCGACATGTGTGAACACCCCACGGTCGGAGGGGGGTCAGCACCCGCATACGTAGACAGATTGAGGACATTGCCAGGCAGACGGCGATGCAGGAATGTTACCCCAGCGATATACAGGGGAGCCATGGGGAAGGAGAGAAAAGAAGAAAGAAGACTGCACATTCCAATTCCTGCTGCTAGAAAAAAGGGGAATAAGAGCACAATATATTCCATGGCCCCACATGGATCGAGAGAATCTGAAAAACGAGTTTCCAATGCTCACATCGGGAGCCGGAAATTGGATACACTGGTTAGAAAAAATGACAGGGGGTGTCACGTTAGCTATAGGGGACATTAAGGGCCTCTTGAACGCCATACTTGGTGAAAGAGCAGACGATGTGTGGAAATGAGCAGGGTACCCTGGTGTAACCATAACTAACACTACCCATGACGGAGCACCATTTAATAACTGTAGAGCAGCAGTGTGGAAAGCACTACGAGTGCTGTACCCAGACACTTCCGATATGGGCGCTATAATGACTCGGAAAATGAAGGAGTCAGAAGATCCATTGATTTATATCCAGAATTTCCAAGATGCATGGGTGCTCGAAACGCATGAATCTTGGATGAAATCTATCCCTGTATTCTACCATATATTGTGCCAAGTGTTGCCAGAACCATCGGTGCAGAAACAGCTCAAGAAATTGGTAGGAGCAGAAGCTAAACCATGGGCCATAAATACAGTTCACTATTGCACATTGCACATTACTGTAGATTGTTGAAAGAAAAGAATCGAAAAAAGGAGGCAACTCGTAAGGGTGAAGAAGCAAAAGAATTTATCGAAGTATGTTCTCGAGGGAGCCATGCTGACGAGCCCAGCTGAGCTGAGCGTACAACAAGCTACTAACTTGCAGCAGAACAACCACGGTAACGCAGGATTATACCCAAGGGGAAGGGGATTTGTTTGTTTGTTTTATTATTTGTAATGCGCCATCATACCATCGGGTAACAGTGCACAGCATTTACAAGAGATTGCTAAACTTGGTTACAGCAAAGAACAAGATATACAGCATACAGTAACAGTAGGAATATATACATATGTACAAGTAGGGTTCTAGGTCATATGGTTGAAAACAAAAGGATCGAATGCCTTTTGATCGACACTAAAATGATCGGAAAACATTGTCGATTTTTTTTTTTATGGGGGGTTCCCCCTCCAACTCCCTGTTTTCTTTATTAAAAACATTTTTCTACCAACCCAAACTAAAAAATATATATAAATAAATAAATAAAAAATGTGACCTTTTTTTTCCGACCATTTGACTGTCGATCAAATGGTCATTTGATCATTTATTTTCGACCATTTGACTGGACACCTACAAGTAGGCATCATTGGGTACAATAAAAATGAGTCTGATAGATTAGGCAGATGACTATGATGGGAGGCCTACGTTTTCAACCATGAAAAAGAAAGAGGAAGAGGATGGCAGAGTAATCAAGGAGGTTTCCAGAGTAATCAAGGAGGCTTTCAAAATGCGCAGATGGGCATTCCAGATATGTCAACCGGACAGATAACCCGACCACCACCAGTATGTTGGCTGTGTGGTATAACTGGGCATGTGGCACGCTCGTGCAGAAGCCAAGGCACATGGCAAAATGGACAAAGAATGGGAGCAGGCATGGTGAATCCGACTGCTATCCCACAACAGGGCGGTGCACAAAATCACACAGTGCAGCTGCAAGCACCAGGCTTGCAGCAAGGTGCACAGCAAGGGGTTCAACCCTCGAACATGGGAAACCTGCCACAAGGACAATCCCAACAGGCACCACTGCAAATGTCTCAGGGCACAGACTCCGGAAGGGGAGGAAACCCTGGGAATGGAGAAAGTCCACAACCATACAGTGGACCGAACTTATATATGAACTAGGACAGCTCACTGGGAACTCTGATGTGCTCTATCCTATCAGTGACACCAGACCCTAATAGGGAACCAAGAGTGAATGTCGTCATAGGGGGGAAAGAATATTCCTTTTTAGTTGACACGCGTGCAACTCGCTCGTGCATACGAGAAGGCAAGATTTCCTTGTCCGGCCAGGCCATAGATACTAAGAGTTTTACAGGAACTCACAGTAGAGTTCCCTTTACGGCCAATCTCCCCGTCTCCGTAGGATACTGTGAGATGAATGTGCCTTTATTGTATTCACGTCAGATCCCAGTAAACATCTTGGGTTGAGACTTAATGACAAAATTAAATATGACGATCTCGTTCACAGAGGAGGGCATAGTATGCTCCACTCCAGGAATATATTATTCAAACGTGTGCAAAATGATCAGAGCATACTCAGGACACATAGCCATGAGAGCAATACAGTTAGAACCAGAAGTCTTCGCATATGGCATACGTGTGCTCTTGGCGGGGTTGCCAGGTCTTGCAGATAGGACCATGAGAACCTCTGACGAGTTTCTATTCAGACCGAGAATACCTATGCATGAAGAAGGGGGACAAGTATTTCCCTTGACGATACTTATTGCAGCAGTATGAGGGAAAGTAGCAATGGTCGAAGGGTTAGATGATGAAGGCAGACAATGGTGTGTGATTATCGCCATTGAAGAAGGATATCGAATGACTGACGTTACCGATGATGATCTGTTCGAAGAACACCCAGAATTAGAAGAGACAAAGGTGGAAGTAAGTCTCATATTCTGGGTCAAAAAGATCAAACGAGAAGTGCCACAGAGAATGATGTTGGCGCTGATCCGTCCCACATACTTTGATGACGATATGGCACAGGTGTCTGTCTCAGTATGGACTACAGGGCCCTATGACGTAGGCCTCCTGAAAGGGGTGGGGGAAGTGAAAATTAAACTGAAACCAGGAGCAATTTTACCAACAGCGCGACAGTATCCCATGTCCAGAGAAGCAGATGAAGGGATCGCGAAGACAATTGCTGCCATGATGGACCAGGGCATCCTAGTGACGTCAGAATCACCCTGTAATACGGTGATTTATCCTGTCAAGAAATCAAAGGGAGAGTCTTGGCGTTTAATCCAAGATTTAAGATTATTAAACAATATTGTTGAAGCCGAGTTCCCTCTAGTCCCTAATCCATCTACAATTCTATGTAACATACCAACTGAGGCAAAATATTTCACAGTGATTGACTTGAAAAATGTTTTTTTTCTCAATCCCGCTGCACCGTGACTCACAAGATCTAACGTCATTCACGTTCAGACAAATGTGTCTGAAAAGCACGAGGTTGCCACAGGGTATTGTGAATCCCCGTCCATCTTCAACAGAGTCCTGCAAATGGACCTAAGCAACATTGCAGTAGACAGTATTGTCTTGCAGTATGTGGATGCATTCTAATCTGCAGCACCACTGAAGATCAATGCAGGCATGACTCTATCCAGCTACTGACTACACTGGCTGAGAAGGGATATAAGGTTGACAAGGAAAAGCTACAATACTGTCAATTAGAGGTGCGATACATAGGTCAGTTAATTTCACATGAAGGGAAAAAGGTCATCCCAGAAAGGGCTGAAGCTATTATGAACACAGCTAAGCCACTCACGATAAAGCAAATGCAGAGTTTCCTAGGCCTGTGCAATTATGTTAGTGCATGGGTCTTCGACTACAGCTCGTATACCAAGCCATTACTCCAGGCCCTGAAGAAGGGCCAAGCGACAAAGGAACAAATTGAATGGACTGAGGCAATGGACAAAAGGTTTGCAGAACTCAAGAGAGCGATTTGTACGGCTCCGGTTCTCGGGATTCCTAATTATGCAGAGGAATTCTACCTGTTCTCGCACACAGATGCCAGAGTTATGACGGCAGTGCTCGCCCAAAGAACCTTGTTGGGGTACAAGCCCCTGGCGTATTACAGTGGTAATCTGAGAGGCCAGTTCCCATGCGAACAAAACTTAGCTGCCACAGCGTTCGCCATAGAGAGGGCGACAACCATTGTAATGGGATGCTCCATGACGTTATACGTCGAGCACTCATTATTCGCCATCTTAGAGAAACCAAAAGGAACATTGACAACTCAGAGAGCTTCTGCATATGAAGTGATCATATCAAATCCATCGATCAAAATAGTTTGATGTAAAACAGTAAATCCAGTTACGTTCATAGCTGAACCAGTCACTGAAGGAGAGCCGATACATGACTGTGCAAAATATGAAGAATTCTGGGTTCCATGTGATAATGTCGCCACAAAAATCTCGCCATGCAAAAATATCACAGAAAAATTGCCGTTTTTGTGGCGAAATTATTGCATGGAACATGTGGGGGACACCCCTGCAACTCCCACTTTTTTCTTTTTTTAAAAATATATTTTTTTTTTGCCCCTGTCCCCATATATATGGTCACCCAAATAATATCGCCACAACATTTTCCCGGCGATATTATTTACGGCGACCATATATATGGCGATATTATTACCTGATACCGAATTCTGTGACGAAATCCCCAGGGTGAAAGAAAATGCCCTGGTGGATGGTGAGATCGTTTTCATTGACGGTTCTTCGAGAATCGACCAAGAAGACGGTCAAAGATATACAGGCGTTGCCGTAATGAAATACATAGCAAACGGAGAATTTTGAGTACTTGTCAGTGCACGAATACCATCTCATTATTCAGCACAGGCTGCAGAACTATTGGCGTTGATACTTGCCTCTGAGTATCACGCAGATCAGGAAGTAACGGTGTACAGCGACTCTGCCTATGTGACGTCAACAGTGCATGCAGGTTTAGTGCTCTGGAAAAGGAGGGGCTACCTCCGAGCTGACGGCACGCCAGTGCAGCATGCAACATTATTGGACAGGCTGATAAAGGTACTACAGCTCCCAGTGGGCATATCAGTCGTGAAATGCACCGCCCATACCCACGGGACAGATTTTGTGTCACGCGGAAATCACAAAGCAGACACGGAAGCCAAGCGTATGGTATCCAAGAGTGAAACGATCATGGAAGTAGAAGTGGCATGCACCCATGAATGAATGATGGTAGCTCGAGCCACACCAAAGGCCTATAGTAATATGGGGCAGACTCAACTGATAGAGATTCAAGGGGAGGCACCGCAGAATGAAAAGAACCTGTGGAAGCGTCAAGGGTGTTCTTTAAACCCCTCTGACGGATTGTGGTGGCAAGACAGCACTGGCAAACCAATAATGCATGTAGCCTTGCTAAAAATAGCATTGGAACAGCTGCATTTCCCAATTCACATGACAAAAGAGAATCTAGCTGTAACACTCGCAGAAGACTGGTTTACACCGAATTTAGCGGAGCATGTTGCAATCTTCATGGTGAACTGCATAATCTGCCAGCAATTCACCGCTGGGCACACATTAAAGGTAGTGAGAGGAGTCATCCCTCTGCCAAATGGTCCTTTTCAGCACTTACATATCGACTATGTTGACATGATTCAAGTGTGTAACGGGTACAGGTACTTAATTGTAGTGGTGTGTCCATTCTCTAGATGGATAGAAACAGGTCCCTGTACACACCCAGACTCAACCTGTGCTGCCAAATTCCTGGTGAGGGAAGTGTTCCCTAGATGGGGCTGTGTGAGGTTATGAGGTCAGACAATGGGGCTCATTTTGTAAACTCTGTCTTTGAGCAGATTAGCTTGCTGCTTGGTATAAAGCACAAGTTCTCATCGGCGTATCATCCGGCAGGTAATGGAGTTTGTGAGAGGCTCAACGGCTTGTTAAAGGAAAGGATAGCCAAGTTGAAGCTTACTCTAAAGAGGGGATGGCTGCACTGTCTACCACTGGCATTGTATGCTCTTCCGAACCAACCAGGCTTCGACCATCATTTTATGCCACACGAGATAGTCACGGGACGGAGAATGAACAACCCCCTTGCCCCTCGAGGTAGAGCTAGATGTGATGCCCAGGCAACCAGAGAGGTCTTGGGAACTGAGCTGCAGGAATACCTGAACTGCATGACATCAAGCCTTCTTATCATTTCAGACCAACTGCAGCGACGACAAAAAGGGTGCAGCACAGCACAAATCACAGCGGGAGATGCTGAAACAGACAAAGTTCAAGGTCGATGTGCGCCTCTCATCTTCCCTGGAGATGCTGTGTTGGTAAAGAACCACACGAGAGAAAGGTGGGACGAGCCGAGATTCAACGGCCCGTTCATCGTAGAGGACTGCATTCCATCAGCCATTAAACTGCAGGGCAGGAGAACCTGGGTCTTCCTGAATGACATTAAACCCTGTATCGGAGAAATCCCTCCAGCTGCACCTCACTGCGAAGAAATCACAGAAAACTGGGAAGAACCTCAGCACGTGCAGACGAGATCCATGACAAGAAAGAAGGATGCATGAGCAGCAAAAGCCAAGACAAAGGAACTATGTTGCAAGTTGTGGCTTAAAACTGGACATTTCCGCTGAACAAAAGGGGAATAAAGACATAATACGGACACTCTGTGCATCATAGTTGAAGGGTGAAGAAGAAGAACGAAAAGGGTTTAAGAGTTTAAAAGGGACACTCTGTGCATCATAGTTGTAGGGAGAAGAAGAGAATTGCGCATCTAAGCCACAACACATTGATAATACGAACTTTTGAATCAAGCCACACTTAAGCATTGGTGGAAAACAAGACTCTAATAGACTGTTAGCAAAGGATTGTCGTTTAAGAGCATAAAACAGTGTCCTGAAGCAACCAACACCAAGACTTTGTTTCGCAGAATTTATGGTATCTCCCAACAGAAATCTCACATGGGATGTACTCACCTACTTCCAGTTAGTGGTATTATCATATCCGTCACTTGTAGGGAGAGTCACCTGTGTCACAGACTTTGTTCAAGATCCTGCCAACAAGAAAGTAATCCGGCAACTGCTGACTGTCATCGCTGAGTTACCCGAACACAGTGATAAAGACACAAATGCTACCACCACAGGTGATCATAGAGGAACTTCCATATACACTTTTCTTTCGCATCATAGAGGAATGCCCAGGACTCGTCGGTAGAACAACGGACACACTCACATACATTAGAGATCCAAGAAACACTGAACATTTGAACCAGCTGTGGATTAAGCTCAACTACGTTGTCGCAATCCACACAGCAGGAAAGTGTAGATATTGTTCACGTCAAAAGAAAGGCCTGTGATCCAGCGCCCAGCAAAGCAGGACAAATGTCCCTGTCACCCGAGGACAGCCACCTGTCCTCGGGTGACAAATGTCCCTGTCCTATTCAGTCTAGTCACTGACTTTCCAGAAATGGTAGGGAGACCTGCTGAGGTTGACGTCATCACCTTCATCAGAGATCCAGCTAATGTCGCACACCTAGGAACACTCTTCCATGGAATAATGCTCCAAGTGGAGCTGTCAAAGAGAATATCTGAGGAGATTCCAGTGAAACCTTCCGCCGAGGGACAGATCCAGGAGATAGAGACACTGTTCTTCATCTTTCCGCCGAGGGACAGATCCAAGTGACAGAGACACTATTCTTCATCTTTCCGCCGAGGGACAGATCGAGAGAGCAGAGACAAGAACTCCTCCATTTTATTTTTGTATTCTTATTTTTTATTTTATTTTGACTCTGATTTTGACTGATTTTGATTTCCAGTTTTTTCCACTTTTACATTAAACAGGATCCATCATGTCTTCAGGACTGAAACAAATTCGGGGGTGGACTGGGAATTTAACCTATTTTGAATATGCATAATGAACGTGCCTCACCAAAGGTGTTAGTCTAATCATTTCCATAGTCTAGCAAGGGAACTGTATCCCGTGACCAGAGACAATCTCCACCCGCAAGAGGGGGGACACTTACGAAGCACAAGACACTTTATGTTACAAACTACTCGAGACGGAGTAAGTGAAAAGAATTAAACACTGATATTGACATGATTGAGTTGGGGGCCCAGAACAGTGACCTGGTCCTCCCACAAACAAAGGAGCGCCCCCACTTCCCTGGAAGAAAATGCTGCAAATTGTCATTCCGCACGATTATGTGTATATGCATAGTGATTATTATTGTTTTCCTGTCACTAACTATCAGAACCACATTCTTTGTTGGTGCACGAAGTGCAGCAATTTCAGTGCACCCACCAGATAACGTACGCAAAAATCCCACGAAAGTACCCAGACCCTATATAGTCATTCCGGTTCCAAGGTAAAAAACTAAAATTGAATGTAATTAGCAGTGATTCATACACACTTGAGGTAACAAATGAAGAGAAAAGCTGGAGACAGGGTCAGCACGGAATGAATGAAAATGCAGCACTGACCACTACACGCACACACACACTGAATGCACACGAAAAATGGGCAAGTGTCAATGGCTACAGAACCTCGAACAAAGACAACAGAAAGTACGAGACTGCTTACCGAACAACCAGTCCCTGAAAATAATAAAGGTGACCGAAAAGAAGCAAATGAAAATCCGACTAAAGAAGATATAGCAAAAGCCCTCAAGAAGACAGAAGTGACTACAAGAGAATTCACTGCCAGGACACAAGTGCTGATAGACCATTTATTCCCGTTTATAGCTAAAGCAAGGAAACTACATGAGGAGCTGAAAAATAAAACCACAGAGACTATAGTGATAAGCATACCAGTTCCAACAAAAATGACAAGCACCAGGCCCACGATGCGGCCTTACGTTGGGCTGACGTCAAACAGATGGTGGGTAAAGGCATGCTACGAAAGAATACAAGAGGAGAGGAAGAGAAATGCAAAACCGGCTCTTATCACAGCGATACAGATAATGAAACCTGCTTCACCGACAAGCATGCCTGAGAGTCCTCCTGCAAGGAGAAGCCGCACAGACATATTTAAAGATGTAGTTATGGCTAACTACAGAAAGACACTAAGAATCAAGAGAAGCCCACATGAAGATAACAATGAACTGAATGATTACCTGAACAGCACAGCACATCTAGGAAATAACATTTCGTACCACCACATGAAAGAGGTCGGAAGAAGAAAAGCTGAAGGAGAATGCTACATCTTTGCACTCCTACTGTACAGCATGGGAAAATCCAAGATCTTCGTGGCTGTAGAAATTGATGTCCCCACAGCACACTGTTTGTCACACGTAGCAATGTGCAACACCAGAGGACAGTTTATGGGAAAAGATACCTCACTGATATGGGCAACTGAAACAGCATATCCCGATGAAGATGAGTATGTCCAGGACATTAAGACAAGAAACAGAGCTCATACCAGGAATCACATGATCAGGTATGCAAAGCCAGAAACGAAAGGAGCAGGAACAAGATGGGAGGTTAACACGAGACTGAACGTCCAAGGAAAAACTCCAGAAGAATCCCAAATTTGGAAGAGTAGAAGCCAAATGCAGATTTGGAGAACAGTGCTTTCTCCAAACGGATGGGAAGAAGGAGTAGTGATATGCCGAGGGTGGATGGTCCTTGGAGCCTGCAAGGAAGCAGTAGAAAACTCACAAAACCTGTGCAAGCTTCTATGACCAAAGTTGGTAAAGTTATTAACCTGGGTCGAAGATAGAGGGGAACCCTTGCAGATAATACCACTGGAAAGCCCAAAATTGTGCTTCAGGAACAATGGCAATAAGAAGATGGGAGAGAATCTGAACTGCGGATGAATTTTTGAAGCTCCCAGAATGACTGAGGAACCCGCAGTGATTATGGATCATTACTGGGCGTGTGGATCCAAAGCATACATAAGACTACCGAAAAACTGGGGAGGCATATGCACAATTGTGACCATCCATGTTCCCGCACTTCTGATCCCAAAAAGTGACCTGAATATTGACAGTTTCCCGAAAGCAGATGCTCACATAAGGAAGAGGAGGTCTGTGGAACTGGTATCTCGAATGAAGAGAGAGAACTACTTTTATGCCAAATCAGAAGAAGCATTTCATGCAATCCCATATGAACACAGGCTGTTTAGCCTCACCTCATCAGTATTCACAACGATTTTCTTTATGCACATTCAAGTTGGATTATATGCAAAATGGTTGCAGATAACCAGATGGGAGTTATTGCAGACCATCAACACCACCATAAAAGGATTCAACGCAATCAAAGAAGAACTAAGAGCAATCTGATTGATGACCCTCCAGAACAGATATGTACTTGACATGATCACTGTGATGGATGTAGGTCTTTGTGCAAAAATCAGAGAATCATGTTGCACATTCATACCTTCGCATGATGAAGAAAATGGAACCTTAACAGAAGCCATAAGTATGCGGTCAAACCTGCAGAACCAGATGATCAATGAAAATGACGAAGTTGACGATGACAGCTGGTTTGGAACACTATTTTTATGGGTCCCAGAATGGATGGCAGACATATTCAAGATTCTGGGAGCCCTGCTAGTAATGATACTACTAGGATTCTGTGTTATCAAGATAATCATCACACAGTGCCAGAAAACTGTGAAGAAAGCCATTGGAATGAAGATCATGATCGATGTCGAACCACGAGGGAAGCCTAGAGACCTGACTGATGAATAAATCAGAGATTGTGTGAAGGCTAGTGAATTTGTGCCAGAAGGAACAAAGTTTGTGTATCCCAGAAAACAACGAAGATACGAAGGAAAGTGGGTCTGTTGCAGCCCAAATGAATAATGTCAGCTCATGACCTGAAACAAAGACGAACATGTAAAGACAGCAGGAAGTCTGAAAGGAGTGATAAAAATATGGACTCCAAAGATACATACGTTCACGCCATCGGGTACAAACCCAGAAGACGATTAACAAGATGCAGAAGAGCCATGTAAGACGAACCCAAAGGAAGAAACAGAAGTGGTCGATGAACCGACCAGAGCGGGGAGTGTAGAGGAGGTCCCAGACATGGCCTGCACCCCAGCCCCTCATTTTGAGGTACCAGGGACATACTGACCAAGGTATGTGACGTATAAGTAACAAATGAGCCAACAGAGAGCAGCGTTGGGACTTTGCCCAGGGCCCATCAGAAGAGCAATACCTGTTGAAGTGCCTATAACTAGAAAACCTTGGGCAGCCCGGTACCCACTAAGACAACCGTACCAGCAGTTAACACGAAACAAAGATTACTTATGGACTGTACTCGAAGAGGCCCACAGAGTATAATGGAAGGAGAGTGGCGACGACACACGGGCCAGGACAGACTCACAGATGAACGAAACAACGTCTAAGGGATGACAAAGAAGACGAAAAGTTATGAATAATGGTGCTACAGACTTAAAAGAAGAAACAACGTTGTAGCACAAAGAACGTAATCATGAAGGAAGGATGATTACACTTAACCGACTAAAGTGCCTGATTACACTTAACTGACTAAAGTGCCTGTAAATAGGGTTGGAACGCAAGAAGCTAAGGAAACGGTACTGCTTGCAATGCTTAGTAGAAGAATCGAGCGGCAAGCGCCAATTATATATCTACCTCAATGAAGCACACTATACAAGTGCGACACCATTTTGTGAAAGCAGAATTAATCCCAGGCTGCAAGGGGCTAACAAGGCCAGGATTCATATTCCAGCTAAAGCCAAAGGAAAGAGCAGAATCGAAACTCAGTAAGAAGTAGCTCATGCCGGGGAATTCGAGGTCAACTCCAAGAAGGGGGCAGAGCGGCAACCTCGAAGAATCAAAACTTCAGAACATAGCAGCCAGCCAGTGAAGGTCGAGATAAGGAGGCCCCAGGCAGGTGGCGAGGCTACGGAAGAATCAAATACACGAAAAGAAGGAAAATGAAGCAGATTCACAGTGAACAGACACGTGACCAGCTAAACGCGAAGAGGTACCAACGTCTGATGTCACCCAGAACCTGAGGATGCTATAACTTTTCCTGATAAGAAGCTACAGTTTTGAGGCCATCTTCAGCCAACTAATTGACACATATCCCTAAAGTACTGATTGATGGTGGGGAGGCAGGGTGAATTTTGGGGCACAAGGCACCTGGGTGTCCATTCTGCATGCTGCTAATTAAAGTGGAGATGTATGCCTAGGGGTGTAACCCACCCAATCACAATGGACCAAATAATCTAGGGTCCTATAGCTGCATAACCAATGAGACGCTGTACTTGTAGTGAGCCCTATCACGAGTGATATAGAGGGATGGAGCGTAGACACCCACCCAATAAGAGTTATCCAATCCTCACGCTCTGTTACTATATACAGATATAGCACCTATACTTAAGTTACCTTTTCCAACCAATAGGATTGCATGACAAACTTTAGAGTGTTCCACGTCAATGATGACGAGAATTTGCTATAAAGGTTACTGTTTGCATGAAGAACAAGGAAGTTGAAGCGAGACAGGCGATCGCATCACTGTTGATTACCATTTGTTTCCCCGTTTTTTGTACTTGTCATTAAACGGACTTCCCTTTGCCAAACCATTGACTTGTCCTTATTGATTGGTGTCGGAGTAAAAGAATCCTGCACCCACCCTCCTCAAGGTGCAGCTATCTCGTTTTAAGGTGCCGGAGGGCGAGCTCTGAATCTCATGGGCCGTTCAGAGGTTGCTCCGCCCTCCAGTACAAGTCTACTTGTAGGATCTTGAGCTATTGGTTTGTAAAAAGCTTTATCTTTCAATTGTCTTTCACATTCTTTAATGTGTGCATCTCGATTAAGCATAACAGTGGCTCCTCCTTTGTCTGCTTTATGCAGAATTATGTCTGTATTGTTTGCCAAGCTTTTCACCGCATTCCTTTCTTTGGTACTCATATTTTGAAATGAGTGTTGTGGGATCTGTTGTTCCAGTTGTTTCAGGTCTTTCTATACTCTTTTCACAAATATCACTGCTTCTGGGGTGTAACTATTCGTTGGTGGATTAAAGGTAGATTTTGCACGTAAACCGCTTTCATTATTTTGTTGGTCGTATTTTTGGTGTTGGAAAAATAGTTGCAAGTGTATTTTCCACATCAATTGTTCTACCTCTATTCTTGTCTTAAATGTATTGTACCTAACAGTTGGTACAAACCTGAAACCTTTATTCAGCACTGTCACTTCTTCTGAACTTGTATTGTAAGAGGAGAGGTTAACTAGTAAGGATGTGTGCTCCGAGTCTGTCTTGGAGCATAGTCCCTGTCGTCTATCATCGGGCATTGTTCTGAAAAACTTTGTTGGAATTGAGCCGGTGGACCAATAATAGTATTTGGATTACCTTGAAAAAGTTACCCCTCATCCGAGGGTTACGATTATTCCTTCTTTGGTTATGGCCACGGCCACGATTGCAGTTACATCTCTGTCCTCTTAGTTGGAGTTTGTTACTAGTATTAGAGACATCTGAGCTAAAGGAGGTATTACTGAATCTCACTTGCTGTGAACGATTCTGTTGTCCTTGCTGATTTTGTCTGAATGGGTCATACCCTTCTTTAGTGTACTTGAAGGCATTCTCATTTGAGAACTGGAGAAGATATTTTTTCATCCTTTCCGATCCGATCTAGTGTACAATAATCCTTAAATTCTGTAATTTCTTTCATAATCTCCTCTAGTCACTTTTTATAAGTTTCTAAAGGGACAAGTTTCTTGATTTCCTCTTCCATTTTTTCTAGATCTACTGAGATCTTCAATATCATCTCTCGGGCAGTATCAGTGATGAGAATGGCCCAATCATGTTCACATTTATTGGCTATATAGCTCCATTGGACAACAACATTTTTGGTGTCCAAAAACAAGTGCGGTTTCTTTCTGACTACTAGGCCCTATGGTAGGGTCCCTGAGCTTAAGTATTCGATCATGATCGAGCCATGAAACTCGGTCCAGATTAAGCTTTTCTTTAGTTGTAACAATTCGTCCCAATTTCTCAGATTGGCTACAAAAGACCCCTCTCCCTCATCTGAGAACAGTGTGGATTGAGCTAAAAGTTTGAGAACATATTTGTCATCATAACTTTTTGTACATTCTACTGCCATGATAATGTAGAACGGATCTTGTACTAGATTGGCCTGGTATACAGAGACAGGTGAAAGTATCACACTTAATTAGACATAGGTAACTAACCTCTAAGAAACACTGTGAGAACTAAGTGGCCGAATTGTGTATAAAGTTTTAACAGGCTAAAAGCCTACCCAAAAATATATTTGACAAGTATCACCTGCGCAAAACACCACAAAACACAAAAAAGACTCTGGGGTAAGTTTACAGGCTCTGAGATTCATCGGCATTAAGTGGCTTACGTATGTTTCTCAACAACAGGAATCTCAAGTCCCTATGTGTTGTATTCCCTTGAAGAAAGCGACCTTACAAGCTACTAACTCGCAGCAATTTTATGACTACTCAAAAACATTCATTATACCAAAAACAGTTTTTTGAAAAAATAATTCAAATTTATTAAGTCATACAGACAATATTATACTAAAAAAACATTAACCAATTCTTTAAGACAGATAAACATCAGGTAGAAATGTAATCCCTAAATTCTTGATGTTATTTCCTAATATAACAAACACAATCATACTTGTGAAACATTCAAGAATGTTTAAAAAAAAACTCAAAATAGTGGTTTTGTGATCATAAAAAACAACAACTTAAATTCTGCAGTCAGGTATAACTAAGCAACTCCCTTATTTCAAGGATAAATCGCCAACAGTACTGAATAGACTTATTCTTTGAATCCTATTTGAGTTACCATTAGGTATCACAACACTGTTAATTATACAGAGTCCTAATGCCTGACATGTTTCGTTCTGTGATCATAATTCTGTTATTAGCGAGAACTTCTTCAGGGGAAACTTGACACAACAGATAAAAAGTGTGGCCCCAAGCTTATTATTCTTGATAGGTTCCACGGCTTCAAGGTCTTCTCAACTTCTAGGGATAACACCACATACAGTACATCTATTAGTAACGCTGTCCATACTGTGGCCTAAGTCATGAATTTTAAGTCTTCAATACTGCTTACCGTCAGAATGTGGTTTAATCCATCATCCTTCGGTTAGGTAGAAGTGTCTTTTAAATAGACATCCATCTGTCAAAACAAATTACATACATCATCAACCACTCGTAGTCCTCACCGTTTAGAGGTTTGTATTTATTGTATTTTGTCTCCTAACTGTTTTCCACGCACCCTAACTACCTTTTGCTTGCCCTAATCTCTTGAGCGCAGGATTTAATACTAGTAGATTCACTGCACTACTTGTCAGTAATACATCTCATCCATAACTACGTTCCCATTCTGAAAAACCTTAGTATGAGGTAAGCTGGCTGCATAACCAGAAATTGCTTACATTGGTGGTTTGCTTGCTATTATTCAATCTGTGACTACTAACTACAAGTGAACAGTATTTGCATAACTTACCATCTTATACCATCGCACTCGTGCTCCATTATGTTTTTTAAATACCACCAAAGTCAAAGTACGTCACATCCGTGTGGGCACATGTAGCCATTTCGTGATGCTCTAGCCTTCTCAAAATCTTGTTTGCACTCTAAACATAAAAAGGCGATACAAGAACCGGGTTGTGTACAAATTTTTCTTAAGGCTTGAACTCATTATTGTCATTCAGTGCAGTGCGAGATTCTCAGCGTGAACAAATCTTAAAGCGAAACAACTGCGGCAAAGGCATATCAATAATTCGACGAGATGGTAAAACCATTGTCATGAACTAGGAGACATTTGGATTCCAATCCACGTCGATTACCGTCATACTCTAAGAGTTAGCAACACACGGTTTATTGAAAAATAGCCCTTAAATTTGCACAGATTTTTCATGTCATTTACTAGTGCAGATACACACTAGTGTTGCATTTAGTCACTTGTACCCTACCTGCAGTAAGAATTATTCTCACTTCTACGGATGTCTGGCGTTCGAGTCAGCAGTAGCTGCTAGGCTCAAAATGACTTGTGCTGACTCTGGTTAAACGGCGGCAGAATCCTTGCTATTGGTTAAACGTGAAGGCAGCGTGAACTTACCTTTGGATCATGTGATCATTCTGACTAAAGTTTTTTTTGTAAAAATGAATGCCCGTGTCACAGCTGAAATTTCGCTATGATTCACGACGCGTGAGGAGAGATACTGAATTTATTGTAAATCCAGTTTAGCTAACAAACAAATATCTCTTATTAGCTAGTTAGCATAATGGGATGTTTTACTAGTGTTGTAGTTACAGGACAGAAAATAAAATAAAAGATAACCAGAATCGGGTTAAATACATTTCTCATGTTGCTAACTCACATTACAAAACCAGGTTTGATGGTAGCATTTACTATACAACAGTTTACCGTTTTTTGTTTTTACAATTCACAAAGCGTTGTATTCAGGCGTGTTAAAACTTCACTATTCTCCTCAAATACCTTATTCATCTTTATACAAGATTGTGCCACTCAACCTGCTCATTGAGTCCTGTATTAGCTGTGTCACAGAGAAAAATCAAGCATTGTTCTTTCGCATATAAGGTTTTTCTTGTAGATTCTCTTTGTGAAACTGATGGAATATGCATTAACACTGTCCATTTTAGATCTTTACTCGTGTGGACTGCCTTTGTAAAATGATTAGCTAGTGGAGCTAGTAACACTTTCTTCTTAATGCAACTTCTGTGTTCTGAAATTCTAATCTTAATTTTTCTACACAGCCACATCCTGCCCTACTGCGAATGTCACAATTTCCAAATACCAATTGATGGCTTCTTCAGCCGGCAGTTGATGATACACCTCAATGGTTGGATGAGCATAACGCTCTTCTGGGATGATCGCCCTGGGCCCATATGCCCTTTCGCGGTACCGGCAATGAGGAGTACCTTGACATCATTTACTGTGGTGTAGCAACAAGCTGATGCCAAAGCCTTTCGAATCACAGTGTCTCCATCCAATTAGCTTCTACCCAAAGGAACGCTGTGTGACTCACAATAAACATTTCTGTATTGAGAACAAAGAAAGCAACAAAAAATGTGGTTGAATATGGAAATTGGCGGTGGTGCAGCAACAAGCTGATGCCGAAGCCTTGCGAATCACAGTGCCTACATCCAATGAGCTTCTACCCAAAGGAACACTGTGTGACTCACGATAAACATTTCTGTATTGAGAACAAAGAAAGAAACAAAAAATGTGGTTGATTATGGAAATCGGCGGATGTTCTCGGAGTGTTTATTGTGAAATAAAAGCACATTCTAAATTGCAGAGTATTGCGGTTTCCTTTAAAGATGGTGTTTTGTATTCAGAATTGCGACGCACTGTACTGTGAAAGGATGTGTGTTGACATGCCGGGTTAGGGGCATAGGTGATGATTGGCAGCATTTGGCTATGCTGCACAGGAGCGTCACAGATATAGGCAGAGAATATCGCTAGGAATGGTGATGTTAGCTTCAGGGGCGGGGACTATGATTTAGTGCAGAAAGGACACTTAAGCTTAGGGCGATGCAGCAACGGATAAGATTAGCACAAAATGGCCACGTCCTGCTACCTGATTTTGCATATGTAAAAGTGAGGAAAACCATGGTAAGGTGCATAGGAAATGTTTTTATGATCGATCAACGTATGCTTAAATAGACATGCCCCGAACGCTTGGAACAATAATATTTTTGAGCGCTCTACTTCTTTAAAGAAACTGCATGAAATGTTGCAATTTTATTCCTGACCTTATTCCGAATGAGTTTGCAAAGTTTGGTGGGATTCTATCAAGAGGGGGCAAAATTAGAGAGGGGGTCGCAAAATAATGTAAAGGCTTATAAATCAGGTGCCATTTGATGAATCTACACTTAATTTGGCAAACCGATAACAGATCTATATCTAAATATTTTTGCGAAATTTGGTGGGATTTTGTCAAGAGGGGGCAAAATTAGAGGGAGGCTCCCAAAATAATGTAAAGGCATATGAATGAGGTGCCATATGACAAATCTATACTTACTTTGGCGAACTGATAATAGATCTACATATAAATGTTTTTGTAAAGTTTAGTGGAATTTTGTCAAGAGGGTGCAAAATTAGAGGGGTGGTTCCAAAATATTGTAAAGGCTTATAAATGTGGTGCCATTTGAGAAATCCACACAAAGGTTTGTATAAAAGATTATAGATCTAGATATAAATGTTTTCGTAAAGTCAGAATGGATTTTGTCAAGTGGGGCTAGGTTATATGACTATGAAATTCAATGAAAAACTTTGTTAAATGGATGTTATGGTTAGGTTGCACTGATAAAAACCTATGAAATTCAATGAAAAAACTTTGTTATGGGGACCTTATGGTTAATTTACCCTAATAAAAACCTTTGAAATTCACTGACAAAATGTTGTTAAAGGGACGTTATGGTGGTTAAGTTGCACTGATGAAAACCTTTGAAATTCAATGAAAAAACTTTCTTAAAGGGACGTTATGGTTCCAAGTAAAAATGAAAAAAACACAGAAAATTTGCGAGTTATGGTAAGCTAAGCAACCATAACTCGCACCACCACTGTGCACTGCTAAAACTAACACCCAGGACATCAAAGATGACATCACAAATGCCATTGATGACATCACATATCAGGGCAACTTATTTTGGTTCACTGACATATATAGGCCAGGTGGTTTTGTTCACTGACAGTCAGAATATTAAAATTGAAAAGGTGCTATATATCTAGACATTAACCTTGTCATATGTTCTTAAAGTACTTTCATTAGGGTTTGGTCTAAGCTCGTGGTGCACATATATGTGGAAATGAGCATGCCTCAAACACACAATTCATTTGTATACATGAAGATATACTTTAATGTTAATAACATGTTTTGATGATGCTGTTTCTTTCTTCTTTACTTTAGTTTCCCTGTATGTGCCTCTGATTAGTATGCATTGTGGCTCTTCAGATGTGTTGTTTGTACTAGCACAAGTGTTGTACGTCTTGAATTGTTAGATATTTATTACATGTTTAACATTACTCAAAACTCTGATAAGGTAGCATTCATTATTGTACTATTGAAATTACTACATTATAAATATTGTACTTTTATGGTGCATGCTGCAGTCATTGCCTATCTTTATATCTGATTAGGTTTCTGTATTAACAACAACACTCCAATACAATGGGCCTCATTACAATGAGGGCGGCCACGCAATGAACGGTGCGGTAGGGGACCGGCACCATTCAATCCGGGCCGCCACATTACGAGGTCTGCAGTGGGTCCCGCTCTAGACGCCTGGCCAGACCAGATGTGCAGAGCAGGACCCGCTAGCAGACCAGGATGCTAACAACGGGCCTGTCATTAACAGGCTGGTTGTTAGCATCCTCCCCATTCCCATTGAGCCCTACTGGGGCTCAAATGGGAATGGGGATGTACTGGGTCTGGGTCCCGGGAACGGGAATTACCGGGCCCGCTAAAGTCGGCATGGCCGGTAATTCCCCATTTCTGGAACCCGGACCCGGTACCTGGTTTGGGGTTAGCCATGCTGCTAAAAACGGCCTGGCTACTGTCGGAATTGAAACAATATTATGCCTCCTATCGCAGCAATTGTATGTGTATTGGCCTACGCCAAGTTGTCTAAACATCATATGCGAACAAACTCCGCAGCAAGGTTTTGACCTTAGAGAAGGTAATGTAAGTCGCCATCTTGGATTAAGCCGCCATTTTAGGTTCTCTTGTAATGTGGAAGTCACCCTGAACATCAAAATGGAGGCCGAATGACATTTGAGTAAGATTCTGGCCGTTGTGACCTCCGTACACAAGAATATTTAATATACCTGCAGGCCACTTGTCGGGGTCGCAAACTGAGACCTTGTCCTATTGTTGACCTATGTGTAAATGTACAACTATATCAGTGAAACTAATCAAAATGCATATATTATAGGATTGACCTGGCTAGGAACCCATAGGCCCGACTCCTAGAATGGTTAACCCGCAAGAGGGTTGGCCAAGGGCTGGACCAATAGTATAAAAGATCCAAGTATTCCAATGTACGGTCTCTCTTACTAATGCATCGAACCTTGGTTGAAGTTCGTTACGTTACCCTGAGAGCCGAATAGCTATCCGTTTGTCAATTGACTTTGGTAACTGTTGTAGCTTTTAAATAAAGCACGTGTATGTTCTTTGTAACCTGTGTTGGTGTGTTTCTTTTTGGGCTTCCCGGCCTCATATTATTTTTATGTTTTCACACTACCTCCAAACTCGTAATGAGGCTCAATGATTTTAGATAAGTACATTCTTTAATAGATTAAGTAGTTCATGATAGGTCTCCCGATCACCCTTGAAATCTTGTTACCAACAATATAAACACAACTCCTTGTAGGGACTTTTCATCAAAATATATTTCACATGTGATGTCATCAGTGATGTCATCAATGACATTTGTAATGTCATCTTTAATGTCCAGGGTGTTAGTTTTAGCAGTGCACGGTGGTGGTGCAAATGATGGTTGCTTAGCTTACCATAACTGGCACATTTCTGGGGTTTTTCGTTTTTACTTGGAACCATAACGTCCCTTTAAGAACGTTTTTTCATTGAATATATATATATAATATATATAGGCTAAAACAATATTTTAAAAAATGAATATTAAAAATAATTTCAGCCTCTTAGTATGGGCTCGAAGGGTCAGAACAAAGGGGTCTGACATGAAAGTACCTGGGAAGACGCGATAATATGTAGCATTTTTTCTAAAAGGAGGAACAGAAACGTGTTGGGTTTGCTTTGATAACCCGAAGAGGGTTGAGTTGTAAATAATATTTTGCCTACAGTGAATGTGTCGTAAGCAGTGTAATTGAAAGCTAAGCAATTGCTGTCTCTAAAGTCCACATGCACATAACATTTAAAATTAAGGAGTGCGTTTGACTTGACAGAAATGTCTCAGTGACAAGGGAGTGAATTTTTGGATGAACTGGTGTAGAACTGTAGGGAGGTCTAGTAGTATTATTATAGGAATTTGTCAAGTGAATAAAAGCAATGTATTCACCACTGCAAAAGAAAGATTGCAAATATGAGTATGATGAATAAGCGATGCACTTTATCAGATGACAGCATGACATCATTTTATGAAAATAAACATGTTTTCATATGTACAGTAAAATGATATGTTGACACATTTTGGCTGTTTATGGGTGACTGCCAGAGAAATATCTGGAGCAGCAGTGCATACAGGAGAGTGTTAAGATAACTTTAAGTGATGATACTGTAGGTTAACTGACTGGTTCCTTTATGCAATGTCACGGCACCCTTTATTGGTCGAGTGATGGATATTATTAACGGTGTGCTATAATTGTACCATAGGGCTAATCTCCCATATGTTCATACAACCCCTGTTTATTTCTTGTGAGGGGCATGTTTCAAGTAATGTGTTACTGAAACTGATAATATATGTTAATTCTGGATTGTTCATTCTTGGCAACAATGTCCCATTCCACAATAATAGTTTTGTCTGTACCCATTCTATGACATGATTTGAGATAGTGGGTTAAAGCACTTTAAAAACAACAATATTGGGATCATGTTAATGTTTATCAACGCTGCCCCTCCCATCCAAGTGTAATTCAGGGTATTCTTCATAGATCATCTTTCTCTTCCTCTATTGGCTATAGCACGGGGTACTGCCTGAGATTATGGGCCTCATTACACAGACTGCGGTGGACCAAGGTGCTATTAGCACCTTGGTCCATGCCGGTAAAATACCGACACCGCCTTGGTGGAAAGGGGAATTACTGCCCCATTCCAAGGTTGGTGGGGCGGTAATTCCCCCTTCCCCCATTGCCCTTCCCCATTCCCATTTTTGCCCCACAGGGCATAATGGGAATGGGGAAGGTGCTAATTACGGCACCGCAAATTGCGGTACCTTAATTAGCTCCCTGGTCCCTTTGCGGGTTGGTTTTTAACGCCTGCAAAAAGCAGGCGTTAAAAATTCCAACCCGCAAAGGGACCTCGTAGTAAGGCGGTAAGGGTTAACGGTCAACGGTACCATTAATGGTGACCGTTAACCCTTACCGCCGTCCGTGTAATGAGGCCCAGTATTGTCTTTAAAAGACTTCCTCAAAGCCCAACTATTCCACAATGCCCTTGACCTAACAAAGCACTCTCTTTCGACCTACCTCCACTGGTACTGACCAGGTTGCACACCAAGCAGTGCGATACCTAACCACCTCTTATCCACCAGTCTCAACCTTAATAATCCCGCCTAGGAAATCCAGCTCTCTCGGAACGAGATTGATAGACATTCTGGAGCTCAGCCTAAGCCTGTAGGTGTCCAGTTCTGAAGCTCCACACTACAAACACACCTTAAATGTGCCTAAAAACAGACCGCAAAGCTTTACTTTGCCTTTCAGAGGATGACCAATGGTTGATCCTTTCTTTCATGTACTATGCCAACGCCACCCATTCTGATGGGCATTTCCGAATCCCCACTGGCCCACTCCAAGACCTACAGAATAAAGCCACCCCTTTGTTCTTTGGGGGCCATAATTCTGATCTCCTAGGCCTCTAGTGGCTGCTAGCTAGAACTAAGATGCCACACCCACCCACCCACGAACCCCATAGGCCACAATTATGGCTGTCCTACAATGAGGAGTCTCTCCATGCCAATGGTGGATTGTTGTGGACGCTGTATGTGACCTAACACCCAGAGCCTTGAGTAGCCTACTGACCTTCTTAAGAGAATAAACAGACCTTCTGATGAGTAGGATTTCATACAAACGTAGGTGTAAACTGATTCCTAACGCTAATTCCCGACGTACCTGCAAATTCTTTTAAACTAGACAGTGCCCTATACTCAATATATGTTATTTACTTTATTTTAATTTGAACATTTATGGCAGTAGACAAAACCCACGGGCATCTAGGCGCTAGTTACAGAAGTGCAGAGTACAGTACACAAAGTTTGAGAACATGTAGAAATTGTTACATTGTAATGGTGGACAGTGTGCACAGTGCTCTGGAGAGCCTCACCTCATGGTACGTGGACTACTTCAGGTGAGCATAACGACAAAGTAGGTATGTGTGCACAGTCTGGAAAAGCTGCGCCACATTGTATGGGGGTTACTTCAGGTGAGCATAGGACAAGATGGCTGTGTGTGCACAGTCTGGCAAAGCCGCGCCTCATAATACGGGTGGCTACTTCAGGTGAGCGTAAGGATGAGATGGATGTGTGTGCACATCCGGGCAAAGCCGCGCCTCATGGTACGGACGGCTACTTCATGTGAGCATAAGGATGAGATGGGTGTGTGTGCACAATCTGGCAAAGCCGCGACTCATGGTACGGGCGGCTACTTCAGGTGAGCATAAGGATGAGATGGGTGTCTGTGCACAATCTGGCAAAGCCGCGACTCATGGTGCGGGGGCTACTTCAGGTGAACATTACAGTGTAATTACAAGTGTTGCAGAAGGCTAAAGTCAATCAGGTAGTCATGTCAGTGCAAAGACAGGTGATGCTACGCCTCGTGATGCAGGGGACCACCTGGCAGTGCACTATGAAGAATTAGTACCCGGCACACACTGTACACCCGGAATACTACGTGTGGATTGCCTCTTTTCCGAGCCATACCCGTGTACGTTAGTGATTCCAGCGCGGGGTGTGGCACCCCCTTAGCCAATGAGGAGGCTCAAAACGGGGCAATCCCCGCTCCGAGCCTCCGCATGGTTGGAGGCTGCATTCGTCCCCCGCTGGGGACTCAGGTACGTTTTTTTTTTCCTCCATCCCCCTCCCCGGCAAACTATGCCCTCCCCACCCTCCCAACCCCTTTTACATTCTTTTTTATTCTTTTCTTGGGAGCGAATGCGCTGGAAACACTTCTGTTCCCAGCGCGTCCGCTCCCGATGGCCGCCATCGAAATGGAAAATGGACTACGTTTTCCCTTTCCCGGCGGCCATTTTTTTTCACCTTATAGCAGCATTTCGAAACAGAAAAAAATGCCATTAGTACCCCAGTCTAACAGGCCAGGGTACTAATGGCTATACCCTCGACGGTGGGCCAATACCGCCCACGGTAATGCCCCCGGGACTTTATTAAGGCCCTGGGGGCATTACCTGGGGCGGTATTGCCCGCCGCCTCGGGTTTTATTGCACAATAAGGAGTGATACGTTGTGGCAGACCTGTGCGGTAACACTGGGCGAACTTCCATTTACTGTAGTGGCAAGAGAGCACAACAACGTGCGTGGCCCTTATGGGCAGGCAAGGGGAACGATCAGGCGATGGTTGCAATGTAAATATTGGGAAGAGATTTCCAATAGCCTTTTCTGAAACACTCCCTACTTGTCTGCAACCACATCTCTGCAGCCTCTTCAGAGCCTGTAAACCTTTTCTTTGCAAATTCAGAATCAACACTAGTCAACTTACAAATATTACCTTTTTCAAGTGAGCCTCATATACAGGAGCCCTGTGAATAATCACGCCTCGAAGAGGCTGTTTTGTCATCTGGCACACTACACAACTTCAAAATCAAATAGCAGTGCCAGCTGAGCAACCGCTCAATACTTCCATGCAGAACACATGAACTCTCTCATTAATTCCCAATGTTTACCCCATAAGTGGGTTGAGGCACAAAGGGATCTGTTGTTTTGCTTACAATCATACATCAATGTTGGCGATGTGAGGAAACTGGGATTGGAACCCAGGTCTCCCAGTTCATAAATGCACAATAGTTGCAGAGATGGGTGAGAGGGCCACAGGGGTGGACTGGCCTATAGGTAACTCTGGAGATTTCCCATTAAGCCTCTGCACACTGGGCATCTTTTGTGTAGAATTTCCCACTTGTCCAATAGAAAAAGGGTTGAGCTAGCTGAAAATGTGTGACATGGGGCCACTTTGAACATTTTTTCCAGGGCCTCTTTTGGTTCCCAGTCCACCCCTGGAGAGGGCCAGGGAGGCCCCGCAGCATAGCCAAGCATCAGGACCAGTTCATAACAAATTCAAGCAAATATTAAATGGCTTCCCTGAGTTTAGGTAAACTGTTGATGACTGTTAGTCACTCAGCTGATCCATGTTCCACCAGCACTGTTTGCCTCTGAAACATGCACTGATGTGGCACCCGTGCTGCCACCTTGGTTGTTAATTCTACAGCACTGGGGGCACACACACAGG
The DNA here is from genome assembly GCF_040938575.1 of Ambystoma mexicanum. NCBI lineage: Eukaryota > Metazoa > Chordata > Amphibia > Caudata > Ambystomatidae > Ambystoma > Ambystoma mexicanum. Next base: position 1,089,050,463 of record NC_090925.1, on the reverse strand, counting down.
GGGCAGGCGACGGAAAGGAGAAGGAACCTGTGGAGTGATTTAAAAGTTTGAGCTCTGGAGTTCAACTGGCAGGGCCGAGCTCGGATGAAACTATGGGTCAGGCAGGAGCCCACCCTGATGCGTTTTTATCAACGTTACTGGGTTCAGAGACCGGGCCACTTACAGGCCTGAGCATCCCTTTATGTGTAGCCTGTACTAAACACGGAGATAACAGACATAAAAGAGTGAAACGAAGCCGTAAAAGGCATGCACCAGTCTTTACATGCATCTAACCACTCCAGCTCATTTTAAACAACTTTTGCAGGTGGAGTGGCAGACGAGAGGGGAAAACCTTTTTCTCCACTTTTCTGCTCCTACTGAAAAACGTCCCCGTTTTAGGCCAGCATTAGGTTGTCAGCCAGCCATAAAACTAGTGAACTTTTATGGAATCCGCCTGCATTTAGCACCTGCGAAAATCAGGCGGATTCCTTAGAAATTGATTGTTAATGTCGTCTGCAAAACATAATTTGCAGGCGGCGTTTACATTTTTCACAAACGAGTATTTGCTTATTTATTTATTTATTTATGTGCTTATAGTTAGTTAAAAACATTATGCACAATACAGACATATACAACAATTATACAGTACAAAGCTCATAAGCAAATTGTTAATAAAACAGACTAAAGGCCATACAACACGATATAAGAAGACTGTACAAAATTATCAACACTCAATACGCACAACAACATTATTCCATATTAGCACAAATTACAACACATCATAAAAATACTGTTTTCAGGATATAATATGCCGCACCAACAATAACAAGATTATAAGCTTCATAGGTAGCTGCCTGAAATTGATCAGAAAAAACCATGGATACATGACTAACCACACTCTCATAACCCCTGTACTATGCATGTGTCAGGCAAGCGCATGTAGTAAGTATGTGCCTTTCTGTTTCAATGTCATCTTTACAGAAGCAGCACTTTCTATCGTCCTATCGCATAGCCGGCCAGGCCCCAACATAGTAATTACAGGGGAGAATATTAAAACAAAGAAATATAATGAACGGAGAGTAAAGGGAAAGAGTAAAGGCTGCGCCATCCGATATACAGGCCGATTCATGGAATTAATGTGTGCCGAAAAAACGGCGCACGCGTGCGAAAACGTGCGATTCGCAGTGAAATAGCGAAAATCGCAGTGCAAGTGCGATTATCGCACAGAAAACATCGCACATCTATTCATGGAAGTCCGTGCATGCGCAAAATGTGGGATGTGCGCTGAAAAAGTGCGCGGCGCACGCTGGCGCACGCTGGCGCACAGGTCATCGAACGCCGTGCGATAAGGCCACAGCGAATTCGCACATAGCGCCGTGCACATAACAAAAGTAGGCGTAACACGGGGCGTCACACGCAGAATGGGGAACAACTCGTGAAAATGTGGGCGTCACAGGGGAAGTACAGGAGGCAAGTGCGCAGAACGCCCACACGCTCCCCTACAACACGTATTCATGGAATCGAATAGGGAAAAACAGTGCACGGCCAAAGACGCACACAGGCCAATACATGTCCGCCACACGAAAGCAGGCGGTAGCGTCCCTGCGCAGGAAAAAAATGTGCGCCAAAGTGACACACGCGCAAGAAGGCCCACACGCGATCGGGCCTGGGGGAGCGTGTGCGTGTATCTCAGAGGTGCGCGAGAAGTTTCACACGCGATCGGGCCTGGGGGAGCGTGTGCGTGTATTTCAGAGGTGCGCAAGAAGTTTCACACGCGAAAGGGCCTGGGGGAGCGTGTGCATAAATTTCAGAGCTGCGCGTGAAGTTCCACACGCGATTGGCCTGGGTGTGTTTATTTCAGAGGTTCGCGAGAAGTTTCACACGCGATCGGGCCTAGGGGAGCGTGTGCGTGTATTTCAGAGATGCGCGAGAAGTTCCACACGCGATTGGCCTGGGTGCGTGTATTTCAGAGGTGCGCGAGAAGTTCCACACACGATTGGCCTGGGCGCGTGTATTTCAGGGGGGCGCGAGAAGTTTCACATGCGATTGGCCTGGGCGCATGTATTTCACGGGTGCGCGAGAAGTTTCACACGGGATTGGCCTGGGCGCATGTATTTCAGAGGTGCGCGAGAAGTTCCACACGCGATTGGCCTGGGCGCGTGTATTTCAGGGGTGCGCGAGAAGTTCCACACGCGATCGGGCCTAGGGGAGCGTGTGTGTGTATTTCAGAGGTGCGCGAGAAGTTCCACACACGATTTGCTTGGGCGCGTGTATTCCAGGGGTGCGCGAGAAGTTTCACACGCGATTTTCCTGGGCGCGTGTATTCCAGGGGTGCGCGAGAAGTTCCACACGCGAATGGCCTGGGCGCGTGTATTCCAGGGGTGCGCGAGAGGTTCCACATGCGATTGGCCTGGGTGCGTGTATTCCAGGGGTGCGCGAGAAGTTCCACACGCAATTGGCCTGGGCGCGTGTATTTCAGAGGTGCGCGAGAAGTTCCACACACGATTGGCCTGGGCGCGTGTACTTCAGAGGTGCGCGAGAAGTTCCACACGCGATTGGCCTGGGCGCGTGTATTTCAGGGGTGCGCGAGACGTTCCACACGCGTTTGGGCCTGGGGGAGCGTGTGCGTGTATTTCAGAGGTGCGCAAGAAGCTCCACACGCGATTTGCCTGGGCGTGTGCATTCCAGGGGTGCGCAAGAAGTTCCACATGCGATTGGCCTGGGCGCGTGTATTTCAGGGGTGCGCGAGAAGTTCCACACGCGATCGGGCCTTGGGGAGCGTGTGCGTGTATTTCAGGGGTGCGCGAGGAGTTTCACACGCGATTGGCCTGTGTACGCAATTCCATTGGACCAAAGGCCCTGACAGCGCAGGCGCGTCTGTGACGTGACACGCGCGGGCGTGTCCCTGTAGCCGGGGGAATGTTACAAGACCAAAAACTGCACGTCCGAGTGTCAGCCCGCGTAATTGGAGGATAGTGCCTCAGTGCGTATACGCGGAAGTGACGTTGGACGTATGGTGCAGTTTAAAAGGTGCGTGTAGTACGTCATTTCCTTGTATGTGCTTCCCCTGGAGAGCGAGTGGGTGAAATCTGTACTTCTTGTCGGTTCACACGCGATTTACTTCACAGCATTTCTAGTTCGCACTCCCTGTTACCTCTGTCAGTATTTTTCTGATTTTCTCTTCGACCTGTTTCCTCAAACAGCGTTGACTTCTCCTTTTGTCCTGTCTCCTCAGACAGTGTACAATTCTTCTTTTGGCACTCTTTTCCCAGGCAGCTGGAGAGTCGCGCACGTATTTACCAACTGTGCTAGCCCCGCATGTAGCGTACCCCTTCAGAGGTCATTGTAGGCTGCGTGTGATACGCATACGTTCATTTTTGTGTTTCTGGGTGCCACAGCGTAGTGCATGTTCCTTTTCCCATGCACGTGGTCTACGAGGGGTCGCGTGCACGTCATTTTCTGTTTTAGGGGTGCCTGTGCGTTGCGTGACCCGTCATCTCTCCTCAGGGGTTCCATACAGCCTTGCTAGAGCACTTGGGTACGAATTCCATCTAGTACCCTACCCCTTTGACCCCCAATTGCCCAGGAGAATTGTCCACTGCAACTCCCATACGCACAACTCCATCAGTGCCATGGCTGGGAGGCGAGCAAGTGGTAAGGGTGGCAAAGGTGGCCGAGCCTCAAGAGGTGGGTGTGGTGGGCGCGGTAGGGGACGTGGCCAGGATTTGCAGACTCCCCCTAGCCCCCCATGTGTGGAGGACCAGTCAGGGACACAAACCCCCCCCCCCATTGTTGAGGGAAACGTGGCTGACACCATCCCTGCTCAGCCCTTGTTGGACCGGCCCGTTGTGGCACCTGACCTAGCACAGGGTGACCCCCCAGGCTGACTTCCAGGTTGCCAAGTCTAGGCCACGGGTGGCGGCGCAAGCCAGTGTCACCAGGCCACGTGGTACAGGGGCAGCCATGTCATCTGCTGCCCCGAGTAGGCGGGGTGGGGAGGCTGCAGGGGCAGCTGCAGCTCCGTCCACCCCAGCTCTGACTCCCCCAGCAAGGACAGTGTTGGTCCCGGTACATCAGACTGAGGTTCCCCCTGCCATCATCACACTTCAGCTAATGCCTGCAGAAAGTCATGTGGCCAGTGTGCCATCGCACACTACTACTACACAGTCCACCGGTGCTCCTGCCTCTAGTGTCCAGAGCGGCGTAGGGCACTCCGGATCCCCACCAACCACAAAAAGAAAGAGGAAGTGTGCTCGTCCAGTACAGGCTGATGACCCCGACACGACTACACGGTCCGGCACGCCAAGGAAGCCTAGCTTCAATGATGCCGAACTGGATGCACTTGTGCAGTATGTGTCCGAACATGACGCCGAAATGTTGGTCACTTCAGGGTGTAGGATTACACCTGCTCGACGTCAGGCACACTGGCAGTCCATCGCGGACAGCATAAGTGCCCTTGGGTTTATGAGGCGCACAGCTGTTGAGTGCTACAAGCGCTGGAACGACCTTAAGCGTAGGGCAAAGAAAAAGCTGGCCTCAAGTCATGCCGCAACTCTGGTGACTGGAGGTGGGTCTCCACAAGAGGACATAGAACTCACTCTACATGAGCATGTTGCTGGGACCTACGTCACAGAGGAGCAGATCCAAGGTGTGGGAGAACTGCCAGTTTACGAGGCATTGTCCGGTGAGTACACATGCATGTGTGTGTGATCCATGTGTATGTTGTTTGTGGGAGGAGTTCTGGTTGAGTGCCATGTCAGGGTGTGTGTGCCTGAGTGTTTTGGCCCACCCATGTGCTTCATCCAATGCATTCGGCGCCCCGGGATTTGGGTATTACAGTATCCCTTCTGGCCACAGTAGGCGTTTTGCACTACATCGCGCCAGTTGCCCTTGAAGTGGCATCTTGCTACAACATTGTTCCGTATTTAGCTGTGTTCAATCAGGCTGATTATAGGAATTCACCTGGTTCTACTGTGCATCACACTGCCCTATTGTCACATATATGACATGCCTATGGTACATGCCATCTGTGTGATGGCATGTGTCATATATGTGTATTGGACATGCCACTCACAGGCCAATGTGTGATGGCACTGCTAGCCAGCATGCAGCTGATGTGTTGCTCTCCCATCTTGGTGTCATCAGTGTCTGACATTTTCCTCCCCTTCCAACTCATGGACAGTGCATGCATGGGAGGGTTATAGTCATGTGGGAGATGTGTAAATTAAGTACTGGTACTGTAGCTTGTCTGGCCTAATAGCGTACCATGGTGCTAATGCCTGTTCCCATTTTTTGTCTTTCTTGTTTTTGCAGAGGATGACGCACCTGATGCTGTTGAAGGAGAGGAGATGGTGCAGGCCCAGGAGGGATCTGAAGCACGACCAGGCACCAGTGGGGGACATGGTTTGGTGGTGGGGGAGAACCCTCTCTTGCTGCAGGCCATACTGTCCAGGGGTGTCCCTGGCTGCACCTCCCCAGAACTCTTTTCAGGTGTTGATTCGGATGAGGCCTATGTGGATTCGCAGGTATGTGTTCATGGAAGGGATACTGTTCTGTCCGACCCACCTGCACCAGGGGTAGAGCCCACTATGGGGATGTCAGTGTTGGTAGGTGCGCCTGTGGTGGTTACGGATGCAGGGCCACACTCCGCAACATCTGATCTTGTTTCTGGGCCAGCAGTTCAGAGGGGAAATGCAGTCCTGCAGCCTCAGGCAGTGCCGACACAGCAAGGTGCAGTTCGCCTTGCCCCAGACAGGTGTGGTGCCCGCCAACGCAGTGGCCGTCCGCCACCAGGCAATACCGCATGGGAGCAATCCATTTACGGTATGGCCAACCAACAGGCAGCATTATCAGAAATGATTGCTCAAGCCATGGAGAGGGTGGCCACTTCCATTGTCCCCCCAGAAAGGCAGATGGAGCTACTACAGCAGGCAACAGACTCCATTTGCCAATCAGTCAAGGAGGACATGTTGGCGTCCAACAGGGACAGAAAGGCGGCTCTGGACAATCTGAGGGAATCAATTTCTATAGATGTCCAGGGACAGAGGGAAGCCCTGAGGGGAGAGGTCCGGCACCTCAGGCAGACTCTTGTGGACCTTGAGGCTTCCACTGTCACCAGGACGGAACAGCTGCTGGAGCGCATCACCCGTACGCTCTCAGCAGAGATGCAGGCAACTCGGGCGGAGGTCCGGGCAACACGTCGGGTGTTGCATGGGGATCTCCGCACCATATCCCTCCAGAACGAGGCCTTCCAGACCTGCATGCTTGCTGCCATGGAGGACCAAACTAGGGCTTTGCGTGGGCTGCCACCCATAGCACCACCACCTCCTGTGGCAGCAGCAGCAGAGGTTGAGGAGAGCGAATCCAGCAGTGAATCTCCCACTATTTAGTAGCCGTGCAGGCCATGAGCCCATGGAGGTGTTTTTTTTTCGCAACATTCACGCAGGTGGCTGTTGGTGGGCACCCTGTCCTCAGACCTCCTGGGTGGCCTCCCCCACCCTCCCTGGCCCACACATGGCCATTTTTGATTTTTGATTTTTGATTTTTTGTTGCAGTGTGTTGCCTTGTGTGGCTCCCGTGGGCATCCACTGTATTCCGGCTGGGCACATGCAGGCTTGTCCTGAGTTTGGGTTAGATGCTTGGGTCCGTGAGACACACACCCCTCCTGCTTCCCGTTTCCATGGGCTTGCAAAGGGTGTGCCCAAGTGACAATGAATTACACAGTGACATTGGACTCCCATGAGCTGTGTGGGCAGTCTGTAGTCAATACTGTGTATACATTCCTAGTGCATATTGTTGTTGTATTGTGCACTGCATGGTGTATTGATGTGTGCTTGTGCATCCATGTCTCCCTCCTAATTTGCAGGTTCATTCCTCATGTCTTCACAAGGCCGTCCACTTTGGAGATGGAGCTCATGTTGTGAGCAGTGGACTTCCAGATGTGCGTGGCAACAACACTGTACAGTTGGAGGTGGTGTATGTGCTGGCATACTCATGTTGTAAGACTACGTATCCTTTGCCTTAGTACTGTCATGTTTATGCTATGTCGATTGTATTGTGGTAAGTATTTGGTCATGTGTGTTGTTGTTTCTACATTTATGTGGGCATATTGTGTGTGGCCAGTTTCCATTAGGGACACTGTACTTTGTGACACGTGTCATGTTTGGGGGATGACTTTGTTTGCTCTCACATTGCATGTCATGCCATGGTGTGTTGGGTGGCGGTGCTGGGGAAGGGTTGGGTGACATGGCACTGTTGTCATGTTGTGTCTTGCAAGGGGGTAATGATTTTCGCAGCATAGAAGTGTGTCTTTTGAACACAGCATTGGTGGTGTTTGTGTAGGTAGGGAAGCACACAATGGAACACTTCCAGATGTACAATCTCAGGCTGGTATGGTTGTGACAGTTGACTGTCCATTGACACATCATAGTTGTCAGTTACAATCATCATTGATTGTCAGCTGGTATGTGCCAGGGCTGTGTGCACTCCACAGGGGTGTGATTTTATGTGAAGTAATTAGCCACAAGCTGCGTACGGGCTGCCTCACCCCGTGCCCTTTCCCATCCCATGCGCAGTGGGCATGCATGTGGTTGGGGATGTGGGGGCACCACCATGTCCACGGCCAGGCCCCGGCGTGTTGCAACGTTGTTCAGGACACATGCTGCCACTATGATCCTGCACACTACTGGGGGAGCGTATAACAGCTGGCCGCCAGAATGGTCAAGGGAGCGGAAGCGTGACTTGAGCACTCCGAATGTGCGCTCCACGATGCCCCGGGTTGCAATGTGGGCTGTGTTGTATCTTACCTGAGGTGGCGTGGTGGGGTTCCGAATTGGCGTCATCATGTGGGTGCTGAGAGGGTAGGCACTGTCCCCTGGGGAGGTGGTGATGGGTATCATCAGTGGGGTTGTGACATTACTCAGTATCTGACATGCATGCATGCGCAGTGGCATTTATACTCACCGAGCAGCCATGTATCGCCATGCCGCCCAGCTTCTATGTCCCGGTTTAGGGTAGACATTCTGTAGATGAAACTGTCGTGGGTGGAGCCTGGATAGTTGGCTTATACTGAGGTGATGATTCCCTTGGCATCACATACTACCTGGGCGTTGATGGAATGCCAGTGCTTGCGGTTTCTATAGATGTGCTCAGTTGCCCTGGGGGGACGTAGAGCCACATGGGTGCAATCAATGGCACCTAGCACTTTGGGGAATTGTGCCACCCTGTAGAAATCCTGTTCAACAGCCTGCCTTTCTGCAGGTGTTCTGGGCAGGTATATGTGCCTGCGGACTGATGGGCGTGCAGTGATGATGGCCAAGACCTGGTGTAAGCAGCGTGACTGCGTGGCCTGTGACACCCCCCCCACTATGGCACTTGTACGCTGAAATGATCCAGTGGCCAGGAAGTGCAGTACATTGAGGACCTTCTCCAGGGGGCTGAGTGCTTGGGAGCACAGGGTGGTTGATGTGAGATCATCCTCCCACTCACTGACCAGGTCGAGTATTATGTGAGGTGGAAACCTGTACCTCCCATACACATGGTCATCAGGCATCCCAAAAAGGCTGGTTCTGGGTGTAAAAATTCTGGCCCGGACTATCTTCCTCCTGCGGTATCCCACAGCCACTGCTGCTAGGAAAGGTATGTTCATCCTGGCGTCTGAGCTTATTTGTTGTTTGCGTGCACTTTTATGCTGTGCGGGTGGACGTGTTTCCGGATTGGCCACGTTTGTTTCCATGAATACGTGTTGTAGGCGAGCGTGTAAAACTTCCTGCGCAGCCCTGGAATACCCGCACCCCGCCCAATCGCGTGTGGAACTTCTCACGCACCCCTGAAATACACGTACCCCGCTCCCCCAGGCCCGATCACGTGTTATACCACCTGCGAGCCCCTGAAATACACGTACCCCACTCCCCCAGGCCCGATCGCGTGTGGAACTTCTCGCGCACCTCTGGACTACACGCACCCAGGCCAATCGCGTGTGGAACTTCTCGCGCACCCCTGAAATACACGCACACGCTCCCCCAGGCCCGATCACTTGTGGAATTTCTTGCGCACCTCTGAAATACACGCACATGCTCCCCCAGGACCGATCGCGTGGGGAACTTCTCGCGCACCTCTGGACTACACGCACCCAGGCCAATCGTGTGTGGAACTTCTCGCGCACCGCTGAAATACACGCAAACGCTCCCCCAGGCCCGATCGCGTGTGGAACTTCTCGCGCACCTCTGAAATACACGCGCCCAGGGCAATCGCATGTGAAACTTCCCGTGCACCCCTGAAATACACGCGCCCAGGGCAATCGCGTGTGGAACTTCTCGCGCACCTCGGAAATACACGCGCCCAGGCCAATCGCGTGTGGCACTTCTCATGCACCCCTGAAATACACGCACCCAGCCCGTTCGCGTGTGAAACTTCTCGCGCACCTCTGAAATACACGCACATGCTCCCCCAGGCCAGATCGCGTGTGAGACTTCGCGCGCACGCGTGTTCCCGAAACATGCAAGACACGTTCCCCGCTTTGCGTTTGCTGTTTGCCAGTCCGGTAAACTGGTACAGGGTTGGCACAGCCCTTTGCGATGGTTTTGCGATCTTGATGGCTTTTCCTTGCGCGAGGGCGTTCTTGGGGGCGTAACTGGTGCTGCTGCAGGGTCGCTGCGCCACTCTGCGCCACGTCTGCTTTTGGAGGTGAGAATCCATGAATACGCTGTGCGCGGAAATTGATTTTATAGCACGCGGCTGGCGCAGAGATTCGCACGGGCACGCTGTGCGCCAGCCGCGTGCGACACTTTTGTGAGGATTTACATGAATTGGCCTGATAGTCTTTTCTGTCGCACTCCCTCGTGTGAAGGTTCATCTTTGCATTCAATGGGTGCAGCAGCGCCGAAGTGCTAACGCGGGCATTCTGTTGCATGCGTTAGCGCTTTTTACAAATGGAGGCTGACATTAATTCTACTCAATACTCGCACTCGGCCTCAACCTTTCTTGCCCTATAAAACACACTTTTGTGACTGAAAAAAAATCCCCAAAACATACTTGTAATCTCCCTCGTAATATCAGCTCCCTGCCAGCTGGACAATCCATGCGCACTGCTCTACACCAGACATTGCCCCTGTCTTGACATTCCTCAAATCCAACGATGTATGTTATCCTCAAAACTCCCCCTTCAGTCTTTATATATCATCGTTATACGGATACCAACTACCCTACCGGTACACTGCAGACTAAAGAGCCCTCCCACCAAACTTCAAGCAACAGAAACACTTCACCTCTCTGTGTAAATAACATACTCCTTCCACCTGGTGAATGCACTTGTGCACCGCATTGTATAATGCATTTGTGCCAGTACATTGCACACTAAAGAGCCCTCCCACCAAACTTCAAGCAACAGAAACACTACACCTCTCTGTGTAAAAACATTCTCCTTCCAACTGTTGAATGCATTTGTGCACCGCATTGTGTAATGCATGTGTGCCAGTACATTGCACACTAAAGAGCCCTCCCACCAAACTTCAAGCAACAGAAACACTACACCTCTCTGCATAAGTAACATTCACCTGGTGAATGCATTTGCGCACCACATTTTGCACTGCATGTGTGCCGGTACATTGCACACTAAAGAACCCTCCCACCAAACCAAGCAACAGAAACACTTCACCTCTCTGTGTAAATAACATACTCCTTCCACCTGGTGAATGCATTTGTGCACCGAATTGTGCAATGCATTTGTGCCAATACATTGCACACTAAAGAGCCCTCCCACCGAACTTCAAGCAACAGAAACACTACACCTCTTTGCATAAGTAACATACTCCTTCCACCTGGTGAATGCATTTGCGCACCACATTGTGCACCGCATTTGTGCCGGTGCATTGCACACTAAAGAACCCTCCCACCAAAGCAAGCAACAGAAACACTACGCCTCTCTGTGTAAATAACATACTCCTTCCACCTGGTGAATGCATTTGTGCATCGAATTGTGTAATGCATTTGTGCCAATACATTGCACACTAAAGAGCCCTCCCACCAAACTTCAAGCAACAGAAACACTACACCTCTCCGTGTAAATAACATACTCCTTCCACCTGGTGAATGCATTTGTGCACCGAATTGTGTAATGCATTTGTGCCAATACATTGCACACTAAAGAGCCCTCCCACCAAACTTCAAGCAACAGAAACACTACACCTCTCTGCATAAGTAACATACTCCTTCCACCTGGTGAATGCATTTGCGCACCACATTTTGCACCGCATTTGTGCCGGTACATTGCAAACTAAAGTACCCTCCCACCAAACCAGGCAACAGAAACACTAGCACTAACTCAAGCCTTCCCCGCCGCACAGACCCACAGAGGCCTGCCTGACCCTGTCTCGAGGCCTGCCTGACCATCGTATGCCGGGCGCATCGCGGAGCCGAAATGAGGCTGAGCCCGCCTCATTTGATTCCACTGCGCCGGCGGCCAAAACAAAGGCCATACTAAGGCCTGTTGTGTGCCTGTGACCCCCACTTCGTCCCATCTGCCAAGGGAAGAGGGCAGTAGCCCTCTCCCCCTCCCAGAAGCTGCACTCAAAGCCTCCCTTGCCACACAGACCCACAGAGGTCTGCCTGACCCTGTCTGGAGGCCTGCCTGACCATCGTATGCCGGGCGCATCATGGCGCCGAAACGAGGCTGAGCCCGCCTCATTTGATTCCACTGCATCCGCCGGAAGGCGGATACGCCGGCGGCCAAAACAAAGGCCATACTAAGGCCTGTTGTGTACCTGTGACCCCCACTTCGTCCCATCTGCCAAGGGAAGAGGGCAGGAGCCCTCTCCCCCTCCCAGAAGCTGCACTCAAGCCTCCCTTGCCGCACAGACCCACAGAGGCCTGCCTGACCCTGTCTCGAGGCCTGCCTGACCATCGTATTCCGGGCACATTGCCGCGCCGAAACGAGGCTGAGCCCGCCTCATTTGATTCCACTGCATCCGCCGGCAGGCGGATACGCCGGCGCCCAAACAAAGGCCATACTAAGGCCTGTTGTGTGCCTGTTTGGCGCCTGGAAGCGCGGCATGGCCAACCCACTATGGCCAACCAAAACGTGACTTCGCTCGAGGCTACCTGGTAAGCGATACACCAGCAATCTTTTGGCACCCTCTTGCACCCATAGTCTAACGCCATCCCACGTGCCAACTCGGCACCAGGAGGTCTGCAACGATTAGTGCCCCGGGCGTAATGAACGTATTAGTAGTGCACCCTGCGCACGCTCAGATACCCCACATATGGTCACCATTGATGTGCTCCTCCTAATGCACGACCAGGAAACTGTTAGCAGATCCGCTCACCTGACTTTCTATCTATGAACTTGGGCCTAACTTCCCACCTGCTCACCCCAGCGCCGCTCGCTGTACCCAACTGCATAGCTGTTTGAGTGATGTATTAATGACTCGAAAGGTAATCCAACAAATCTGATTGCTTATAATATATCTATTATTATTGCCACTGAATGATTTTGCCCTGTCCCTGTACCTTGTTCCATCCGGCACGCCCAGTCTGCTTCACCTAACTCCTTACCTACCTGTCAACCTGTGAGCATTAGAACTGTTCCTTAATGCTAGTGACCTATATACTACACTTGTGCCATATGCCTGATTCTGAACCTAGGTACCACTGCTATCTACATACCGCATTTGTGTTACCCTGCTCTGACTTGAATTGCACGTGATTAAACTGCACTCTGCCCTGCCCTGAATTGAATTGCACATGATTGTATTGCATTTTGCCCTGCTCTGAACACCCATGTTATTGAATTGCCATACCACTGAATTGCATTATCCCCTGGTCTGAACTGCCACTTCACTGTACTGCAGTATCCCTGTGCCCTAACTGCCATACCACTGAATTGCATTATCCCCTGCTTTATTACTGTACTACAGTACCCCCGTGATCGGATCCGTCATGCTACTGCGCATGGAATTTAGCTATTACTGCACCTCTGAACTCCACTGACTTGCAGTTGGACACTTAGACTGTCACCCTACCCTATCAGTCCTGCCTATACCCTATCTCCTAGATAGCATCCACACTGCTATTCCCGCTCTGCTCACACGTCAGCGCCGATTTGCAGAAAATGCTAACTGTATTACTCACCTTCTGTGCGATGGCCACGCTCGCATCCCCTGATATTCCCACTCAGGATACCGACTCAGGAGCATCCCCCTTTCAGCTAGGCACCAGTCCGCCTAATGATTCCTACATAGCAAGCCATTATTCTGACCCTTCTTGCCCAAGGCATCATCGCAGGCTAGGACCAACAACCCTTGCCTCCTAGCCTTGCCCCACCACCGAAAGAAACAACAAACTTTGCGCTAGACCCTCTAAACTATATGAGCCGCCCCGAAGACTCCTTTCTGACTCCAAACACGAATCCAAAGGCCACCATACTAGAAAACCCATGGCCCTAAACCACCAGCCTGCACCACCTACCACCAAAGGTCCCACCATCCCTATAACTAAGTCCAAACCAATCTCTCATACAAACATCTCGGTAAAAACGGACGGACATTCCTATAAAGGAGCTCTCCTCAATACAAGATCATTGGTCGCACATGCCCTTGATATAGCAGACCTAATCATTAAAGACAAATTAGACTTTATTGCGCTAACTGAAACCTGGTTACACAATGCAGCAGGCCCGGCTCTAATGTTGGCCATCCCAGATGGCTATACCATACCCAGGCAGGACCGGGTGGGCAACCGTGGCGGTGGCATTGCTATCATATCCAAAGAAAGTCTAGCTCTCAGATTAGCCCCGACTCAAACCCTGCTATCGTGCAAATCCCTCACTGCCAAACTCCCTATAAATAACACCCAATCCCTCACCATCCACCTGGTCTACAGACCACCTGGCCCGCTCAGGACCTTCGAGGAAGATTTGCATAGCCTACTATCCAATAATGCGAAAACCACCTCACAACTACTGCTACTAGGTGACTTCAACCTAGAGTTTAACGATCCAGCAGACATGCATGCCTCCACCATAGCCAATACTATTTCATCACTCTGACTCTCACAAAAAGTCAACCTACCCACTCACCTGAAGGGAAGAACCCTAGACTGGGTCGCCGATGCTAATTGCTTAACGGTCATCTCCTCTACCACACCATTACCTTGGACCGACCATTCCCTGGTCTCATTTAACCTACTGACCTCCAGACCACCTACCACAACTGTATCACCACTAGCACCACCCTGCCTAACAAGAAATAGGAAAAATATAACAGTAGAAAGAATCATCCCAACCATCCTCCCAACGCTAAATGCATTGCCAGACAATCTAGATCCCAACACACTAGTTCACGAATATAATAAAATGATGTTAACTACCATGGACAAAATTGCCCCACTTAAACTTCGCACCAGCAAGCCCAAAACCCATTTAAATAAATGGTACACACCCGAACTCAAAGCCCTCCGTCTAAAAAAGAGAAAATGTGAATCTGCCTGGAAACTATGCCCCTCCAGTGAAAAGAAAGCCATTCTTGATACGATTTCTCGTCAATACAAAGCTGAAATCTGTTTTGCTAAACGGAACTCCTACAACAATCGCATTGCTAATCCCAACTCAAGTATGAAGGAGCTCTTCTCCATATTGAAGGAACTTGAGTCACCCATTGCCACACCCAACACCTGCACCAACGACCAGACTTGGTGCGCAGACATCCAACATGCTCTAGCAAATAAAATAAACACCCTACAAAACAAAATTCAACTAAAAAAAGACTCCTTAAACCTCACCAACCCTCCCACACCTCCGCCTAATGCCCTACCAAGCACACACACTAATTAATTCTCCTTCTCTAAAACCACCATCCTGGAGGTCGAGAAAATTATACTTTCTCTCAAACCCTCAAACTGCAAAGGCGACATCTGCCCTGCACACATAATCAAGGACGCAGCCAGAGACCTGTCGCCCTTCATTTCCAAACTTATAAACGCATCTTTTTCCTCAGGTAATATCCCTTCCAACTTAAAACAATCCTGGGTGCTCCCCCTCCTTAAAAAGCAGAGACTTGATCCTCTCATCCCCACCAACTACCGCCCCATCACCACGGTACCCTTTCTACTGAAAATCTTGGACAAAGTGGCCTACATCCAGATTCAAAAATACCTAGAACTACACAAATTACTAGGCTCCAGACAATCAGGTGTCCGCCCATTACACGGCACGAAACAGCCCTCATTGACTTGAAGACCCAAATTGATGACCTGAGGGAAAAGGGAAAGACAGCACTCCTCCTCCTATTTGACCTCTCCGTGGCATGCGACCTTGTCGACCACAAGGTCCTCTGCAGACACCTGGATTCAGCTGCTCATTTCTCCCCAGAAGCCATTAGATGGATTGAATCCTTTCTGAGCGAGAGAACAATGAGAGTCTTCTCCCCATCAGCAGCAGCAGACCCCTCTCCTATTACTTGCGGAGTCCCGCAGGGCTCATGCGTCTCCCCCACATTATACAACATCTTCACCAAACCTCTGTTCGACGATCTGGATCATCTGGGTGTCACCTACACCAACTACGCAGATGACACTCAGATTCTCCTCCCACTTTCAGGGGATCACAGAAAGGACAAGAGTTGGTGAATAGGGTGTATCTCATCATTCAGGCATGGATGGCATCTCATGGCCTATGCCTGAATGATGACAAGACAGAGCTCATCATCCTGGGTACCCCGCTAATATCAATAAACTAGGCCTTGAATATGCCGAATTCAACATAGACGGCAACATTATCAAAGTATCCAGGGAGGTAAAAACCCTCGGCTTTTACCTGGATGCCACTATGTCATTCACTAAACAGGTCAACTCACTAGCATCCACCACTGCGTATACCTGCAGATTAATAAGAGCAGGCAGACCATTCCTATCCAATGATAGCTGTATGATCTTGGCAAGAGCACTTTTACTCTCCAGACTCGATTATTGTAATGCCCTATATAGCGGTGCTAACAAAGCCATTACCCATAGGCTACAAATCCTACAAAATAATGCCTTGAGAGCTGCCCTCGGCATTAATAAAAGAGAACACATCTCCACTACCAGACGCCAACACAAAAGGCTCTCCACCGACAATAAAATCAAACTAAAGTTGGCCTCCCTAACCCATAAAGCCCTCAACAATGCTGCCCCCAGTTATCTGATGCACAAAGTAAAGAGAAAGTCATCCATCAGACAAACAAGAACTATCAATTCCAACTGTCTGATAATTCCCAGATTCAAACTCTCCACCATTGGAGGTAACAGTTTCCCTGTGAAAGCTGCTACATTTTGGAATTCCTTGCCACACAACCTGAGAGCCGATCAACCCTACTTGCACTTTGGAAGGAATCTCATCAGTCATTTGAACTCCAACAACCACCGCATTTAATTGTATATTTTACACCTCTGTATAGATACTGATACTTTCTGTTTGAGGCCTTTGCTCTCGCCACATATGAAATGTACATATCTGTATATTTCACTCCTTGTATAGATATTAATATTTTTATGTGTGAAGATTTGTATTTTTCTCATTCCTGTAACCCTTAATTGCATATGTCTATAATTTTATCTGAACTGTATATGTCTGAAACATTGTAAGCTTTGCATATTCTTTCTGCCAGCGCCCTGCTGCCCCTGGGTATGGTGCGCCATATAAATAAATAAACAAACAAACAAACACTACACCTCTCCGTGTAAATAACATACTCCGTCCACCTGGTGAATGCATTTGTGCACCGAATTGTGTAATGCATTTGTGCCAATATATTGCACACTAAAGAGCCCTCCCACCAAACTTCAAGCAACAGAAACACTACACCTCTCTGCATAAGTAACATACTCCTTCCAGCTGGTGAAGGCATTTGCGCACCACATTGTTCACCGCATTTGTGCCTGTACATTGCACACTAAAGAACCCTCCCACCAAACTAAGCAACAGAAACACTACACCTCTCCGTGTAAATAACATACTCCTTCCACCTGGTGAATGCATTTGTGCACCGCACACGAGGCTCCCGCAAAGACATGGCTCTGGACCCCAGACAAATAATACCTACAAAAAGACACGCATAGCCAATGGCACTCCCATTCTGTATGCGGTAACACAACATGAAAGCTACATTGCGTCTTCCCTCTCCCCCCTTTACCCTAACCACTCCCCCTATTTTTTCAGATCCGCCAGACTGCCTGTTGACTATGCAAATGGCAGCGGGTGTTGTATGAATCCCATTAACGTAACATAGCGCACACATGTATGGGGCTTGCCTCTAGTGCAGTGGCTGCACTTGCATTTTGCGAACTGCGTTGTATTCTATACATCATCATGTATGATTTCAACCTTTAATTAAAAAAAAATGAACAACAGACATGGATTAAAAACAAAGTCTAGAACTCGATTATTCAGCTATTTTGTTTCGCTAAGTGCTATAAAAGAAGAAAGAAAGATTGAAGTGTTCTTGATTTTTCTTCAACTTACAAAAATAGGAAAAATCATTGTGATAGGTTCGCCAGATTTACATGTGCGGAACACAGCACATTCCGCGCATATTGTTTGACCTTAATTAATTGGACTACGTGTGTCAGGCTTGCCGAATAACAACAGCCAGTACGGGGTCGGTTTAGGGCCGGCACTCTGGATATAAGCTCCAGAGCCTGACCCAGGCGGAGCTGATCCATAATGAGGTGCGGGCCCTTTATCCTTCCGCGAGCGCGCAGGCGACTTCTCGCTGACCCACTCTGGGCTCGCTTGGATAGGAAAGGTTATTTTTCAAGCATTGTTGGAAAATGAAAATGGAATTTGTGAAGCCTTTCATGCTTCAGACTTTAAAGGCGGTGCCAGCAGCCCGGCACCGAGTGTTCTTTTTGGGACCGCTCTCAGCGAATTTTGAGACATCAAGGAATCAGCCTCAGAGTCGTGCCAGGAAAAGCTACGCCTGCTTATGAAACCAGAAGACATGCTTGTCACTGGTTAACAATGTACTTTTCAATTTACAAAAATATGTCATCTTTCCTCTCTGTCCAGTCCATCCATCGCTTCACCTCTTCATACTACAGTCATCTCTTTTTCATGGCTGCCTATGCTTGGCCTTCGCTATCCTGTAACGTTGCTAAAATAGCGATCCAGAAACATATTGTTCCCATCTTTCAACGTTCCCCATCTCACCCCTATAGTGGGGGCATCTAACACCCCCCCAGCGCCCACAATATACCACCAAGCTGACAGACGCTACTCACTGAAGCAGCCCTACAGACTGTAACACGATGACACCACCGATGTAACCATGAAGAGGCGACACGGCTGAACACACATACACGTAGAAGCATTAAACATGATGCACATGCATTCCTGCACAACGTTACGCAGACACAGGCTGCATTTCTCTTAGACACGAAGAGCATTTTTCTTAGACACGAAGTGAGTCATAAGAATGATTATGACTCGGGGGGCGTGGCTAAGCGGCCATGCGGTAAGCCGCGTTACTGGGGAGCTCCGCTGCGATCCTGACTAAGATCCGTATAAACTGACCAAAATCAGCCCAAACTCGACTGAAAGGCATCGGAACACCTGTGGACCACTCGTCCTGATCCTGGAACAGAACCGGACCGGGGATCGAGGGGAAACGGCCCAAAGAAGGAGCGACTCACGAGAAACAAGATGGCTGCCTGCTGAGGAGATCTCTCCAGCGCGGAGGTTCGAAGTGGAGCCGCGGCCCTAGCAGGACGTAGAACAGGAGGCGCGAAAACGAATCCGGGGCCAGGAAGACCTCTGCAGAAGCCACGGCAGAGACCCGGTCACCCTGAAAGAGAAGAGGGACGACCGAGGCGAAGCGCCGTCGGCCAGCACAGCAGACGGGGAGCCAGGGATGAGGGCCCGCTCCGCCTCCGGGACGAGAATAAGGACGCCCGAGGCGAAGCGATGCCGGCACGCACATGAGAAGGTGAGCCAAGACAATGGCCCGCCCCGCTCCCCTCCAGAGAGAAACAGAGAGAAACAGTACCACCGCGACCCCGCACACGGGGCAGGGCACCCCCGCCACAGATGGAGCAGGCGAGGAAGAGCCGGAGCACTCTCCACTTCGTCCCTTCGTCCCTTCGACGGGAGACAATTTACAAAATCGGCAGGCGATGTGGCCCCAAAGAAGAACACGGGAGGAGGGGAGGCCGAGGAAGACCCTGAGAGGCGCCCAACACACCCTGGGAGACACGGACATGCCGGAATAATAAGACATATAAACCCCCAGGGACAAGAAAGAAAGGCAGAATTGAATTGTAGCTCCAGGATCCACTTACAGTGGCCAAGCCTCGTGGACATAAGCCTGGGGGGAAGTAAAAGAAGTAAAAGAAGCAAACTAGGGGCCCAAAAGTAGCCGGACACATACCCCAATGACGGGCCACACGCAAGCACGTACGCACAGCATAATACGCACAGTGGCCATGTCTAACAAGAGAACAGAGGGGAAATCGAAACAAAGCAGCATGGGCATTTTTACCAAAACATCGGGGGATAAACAGCAGAACCCACCGGAAACAGCAATGGCGGGGATGAGCACCCCTCACCAGCCAGACCATGGGAAGGATGGCCACATCCTTGAGGCGATCGCCTCCCTAAAGACATCCTTGGAAAACAAAGTGGACGCCGCTATAGGAGCCCTGAAGGCATCCCTAGAACAGAAACTAGATACAGTCATGGTGGATGTTGGCCTCCTTCGCCAGGACGCAAGGAATTTGACAGACAGAGTAACGGCAACGGAGCAGCAGGTGCAACAGAAAACCACGGACGCCACCGTTGCACGAACCCAAATGTCGGAAGTGATGCAGAGAGTCAAGATCCTAGAGCGAAGAGTTGAAGATGCGGAAGGTAGGGCAAGGAGGAACAACGTTCGCATAATAGGGGTCCCGGAGGGGGAGGAAGGAAACGACCCCACAGAATATGTCGAAAATATGCTCCTCCAGGAGATCGGAGCTGGAACACTGTCCCAAAATTTTGTGGTGGAAAGGGCGCACAGAGCCCTAACTAGGAGACCCCGGCCCGGTGCCCCCCCGAGGGCGATGATCGCCAAGATCATGAATTTTAAGGACAGAGAAAAGGTACTGGCATTCACCAGGGGGGGGAGGAGAGATCATCAGGGGCTACTCCAGGGTCACCATATATCCGGACTATACAGCCACGGTCCAAAAACAAAGAGCGCAGTTTGGGCCTACAAAAGAACGCCTCAGAAGAGTGGATATTCGATATATGCTCCTGTTTCCGGCTAAGCTGAAGGTGCTGCATAAGGACAAGACATCCTTCTTTGAGTCCACAGCAGAGGCCCACGCGTGGATGGATGCGCAGGGGATCCCCCAGCTGGAGCGGAGAAATGGCAACAACGAGGCAAATCAGCCCAGGTGAAGAGCCCCTCGGGCGGTAAGAACCAATGACGCTAAGCACCTGATAAATGCACGAGTCAGGATGAAGAGGAATGCGAAGGAGCAATCAACCCTACCCAGTCGCGTCAAGCCGAGAGCAACCTACCCCCGAGAAGAAGCGTAAACTAGTTCGGATGTCAGTTCCAAGGCCATTTCTCCGCTCCAGCTGGGGGATCCCCTGCGCATCCATCACGCTGCGGCGAGTCTGCCCCATCCAAAGGAGCAAGACAAGAGAAGCGGCGAGGCCCGAGCAGGAGGAGGGTGGCTGGGTGTTAGTTCTTTAGTTACAGTTCTAGTTCGAGTTATGGACTTGTTTAAATGGCATACGAAAGGCATTCACAGCAAGGTCGAGGAAAAGAAAAAATATAAAGGGGGAATTTCAGAAACACCAAGAGCGGGCGCAGGAGACAGTGGACAAGCAAGAGGCTATGGGACTATGAAGCCGGACCGAATAATCACACATGGGTCCAGATGAGCTGGTAATCGCGACCTGGAATGTGAGGGGGCTAAACGCATATGTTAAGAGGCTGCGAGTCTATGCTTGGCTGACAAGATGAAGGTGAAGATAGCCATGCTTCAGGAGACACATCTGACACCAGAAAAACTGACTAAGGTTGATCAGAAATGGGGAGGGCAAGTATATAGTGCAACATATTCAAATTATGCGCGAGGAGTACTGATATGGATCGCTCCGGGGGTCCCATTCCAGCTTATAAAACAAGAGACTGATTCAGAGGGCAGGCTGGTGCTGGTACACGGCATGTTGGAGAACAAGGAGGTGTGTCTAGTTAACACCTATGTCCCAAACCACGACGCAACTGAATTCTTCAGGAAGCTGGCACCTAAGATATCCCAATACAGAGAAGCCACGTTTGTTTGGGCTGGAGATTTCAACTGCACCCTGGACCCGCTCCTGGACAGGTCGGATGACAAGCACAAGAAACCAGCACCCCCTGCCAGGGAACTGCACAGAGCCCTCGACCGTCTGGAGCTGGAGGATGTCTAGAGACAGGTACATGAAGGGAAAAGAGGGTACACACACTACAGCGCACCCCATGGAATATTTAGACGAATAGAATATATATTCACGGGCATTGAGACACTGCAGGAATTTACAATGATTGACATCAAAGCCCGAACACTCTCAGACCATGCCCCGGTGCTAGCAACATGGGCACATACACACCGGAGAGCCCCGATACCAACATGGCGGCTCCGGGCAGAGGCGTTGGGAGAGGGTGAGTTTGAGGAACACCTTAGGGAGGTGATCGAAGACTACTTCGAAAATAATGAGGGAAGCGTAGAAAGCAACGCTACACTCTGGACGCATTCGAAGTGGTGACACGGGGGCGGCTATTGGCAGGATGGGGGGACTGAAAGGCACAGCCTTAGAAGAACTCAACAAACTGGAGAGGCAGATAGAAACAGAGGAGCGCAGAGCGGAGGCGGTGGGGGAAGAGCCTAGGGAACTGATGGAGTTGAGGAGGAGATGCATAGAACTGTGGGAGAAACTGGGAAAGCTGAATTATGCGAGATATCTACAACAATTGCACGCAGAAGGGGATAAGCCTGGTAGGCTCCTAGCAATGCTCACCAAGCAAGAGACCAAAAGAGACCCCATAATAGTCATAGAAGACGAAACGAGGAGGGAGGTCAGGGACCAGCAGCATATCAACCAATCATTTGCCCGCTTTTACAAGCAACTGTACGCCCCTATCCCAGAAATTGACCCAGAGGACATCACAGATGCGTTGGCAGAGATAAGGTTGCCAAAGCTAGCAGAAGAGCAAGCGCAAATACTTGATGCCCCACTCACGGAGGAGGAGATAGAGAGCGTAATCGCTGAACTCCCCACTGGCAAATCCCCAGGCCCAGACGGACTCCCGGGAGAGTTCTATAAAACATACAAGTGTACCATCAACCCGAAACTATTAGAGACATTCCAAAATGCGTATGAAAGCGGACACTTACCGACTAGCATGTCGGAATCAATAATAGTACCGATCCTTAAACCAGGCAAACCGCCCACGAAATGTGCCTCGTACAGGCCGATCTCCCTCATCAACCAGGATGCCAAGATACTCACGACCGTCCTAGCCAACCGCCTGAAGCAAGTAATCACAGCCTTAATACACTCTGACCAGACGGGTTACGTCCCAGGGAGGAACACGTCGTGGAACCTCCGTAGGTTACATCATGTGATAGATAGGACAAACCAGAAACAGGGGGAATGCGCGATAGTGTCCCTGGACGCCGTTAAGGTATTTGATTCGGTGAATTGGGGGTTGCTACTGAGGGTCCTCGCTCATTTCGGCCTTGGTGAAGGGTTTCTTAGATGGATTAGGCTATTGTATAGAGACCCCAGAGCAAGGGTAAAGACCGGGCGTAACATGTCGGAAGAATGGAGAATATACAGGGGAACCAAGCAGGGGTGCCCACTGTCACCAATGCTGTATATTCTGGCCCTTGAACCGCTGGCGGTCTTTCTCAGGGCGGAATATGGAGACACAGGCATAGACATAGATGGAGTACTGCATCAAATCTTGCTGTATGCAGATGACATGCTGCTTTATGTGGGAAATCCGCGCGCCAACCTGCCCTGCCTCCTGGAAGCAATCGGGGCATATACCAGACTCTCCGGCATAGCAATCAACAAAGAAAAATCCCTGATTTTCCCCCTCGCTGACCTGCAACTGGTTCCCCTGACAGAGCTCCCAGACCTGGGCCTAACCTGGGCACCCCGCTCCTTCCGATACCTAGGAATAGAGATACATCATGACACCGCAGACTCTCACCAACATAACACGCAGGCAGCTCTGGAAAGGACACAGAGGTCTATGAAATTCTGGGAAACACTACCACTGGGAATGATGGGTAGAGCGGCCCTCTTGAAAATGGTGATACTTCCACATCTACTGTATTACCTCACGAACATCCCACATAGGATCCCCAAGACCTTCTTCAGCAAGTTAAATTCAATAGCAGGGCGCTTCTTGTGGGCTGGGGGAAGACGCAGGATCGCGCTGAAAACCCTACAGAGAGACTACGAAGAAGGGGGCATTAGACTGCCCGACTTTGAGAAGTATTATTTAGCAGGGCAGCTCCAGTTCGCAGTCAAGTGGCTAGGAGAGGATGAGACGATCGATACAATTATTTTGCAGCCAACACTAAAAATATATTACCTGAGAGAAATACTGTGGCTGGACAACCCCCTACTGAAAACCCTGCCACGTCTGCTTGGCCTCGCAGTGGGGTTGTGGAACAGAGCGTGGAAGCTACAGGGGATACAGGACCCCCAGTAGGCGCAGATCCCTCTCGCGGGACTGGTGGGCACGGACACAAACACATTAGCAATTTACCGAACTGAGTGGGAAGGAAAAGACGTGGCACAAATTGGGGATCTGCGTAAAGAAGGGAGGTGGGCGGACTTCCAAGAAATGGCAGAGGAATATGATATACATGAAGGCCAATTAATTCTCCATAATAGAATGATCCTCCAAATCAAGAAAAGATGGCCGGAATGGGGGGACCAGGAGGACGCCATAAGGGAGCTAGACACGTGGTATGATATATCTGAGGGAACGCACACAACCTCCAGGTTATATGACCAGATGCTAAAAGCCAGTAACAAGAAAGAGCTTCATATAAGACAGAGCTGGGAAGAGGAACTCCACAGGCCCTTTAGCGACCAGGAATAGAGCAGAGTGTCAAAATATCCAAAGAAAGTGTCCAGGAACGCAAGATTCAGACAGGCATAGCTGTACGTGACTCACAGGGCGTACCTCGCACCCAAGAGGATGAATAAAATGTATGAGGGAGATCAAAATAAGTGCCCCCGATGCTCGGCTGACGAAGCAGACATGCTCCACATGTTCTGGGCCTGCCCAACCATACAAACCTTCTGGGAGGGCATTAGAGTCAGAATAATAGACAGCAGATTCCAGATACAGATGGAGCACCCAGAGAGGTACTTGCTGGGCTTCTTCCCAAGAATGCACCTAGCTAAGATGAAAGACTTGATATGCATATTGGCCAAAAGAAGGACAGCAATGGCCTGGAAAACAAAGGAAGGCCCGTCCGTAGAATCATGGTGTTCGGACCTCCGCAAGTAGACTTTGGCGGAAACTGCGGTGTGAATAAGAGCAGTGCAAAGGGGGGAAGGGGCAACAGCAGAGAAAATAGCAGCATGGAACTCCCTGGTTCAGGACTTATTTGGCCAAGAGGAGGAGGGTGAGGGGGATGAAGGCCTGGAGGAGGCGCGAGAACAATGATGGAGATAAGACAGTCAAGCACGGGCACTTAATCAAATGGACAGCATAAATGGGGGGTAGAACCTGCCCACACAAATAGCCGGCGACAAGATAGCAAGGCTGCCAGAAAGCGCCGAAGAAATGAACCCGCTAAAAGAAATTCGTAGAAATGCCAACATGCCAGTTATGTTATGTGTTTGTATGTTGTATTTGTGGTTCTTTTTTCCTTTCTGTTTTCTTTTCTTTCTTTTCTGCAAAAAACAATAAAGATATTTTAAAAAAAAGAATGATTATGTCTCACTTAGCTAGAGGACCCACCTTTGCTGTGCAGTGACAACAAGTTGCACAAGAATAAACATGAACTGCTTACTGACACTTTAATACAACTAACATGAATGGCCATGTACATTAAGATGAAAGCCACAGCCACATTGAAATGAAAGGAAGGCACTGAAGCGACTCAAGAACACAGGGATAGGGCTCACACACTGCCTTCACTGAGAAGCACAGACCAGGCTGTCAGTGCAGCTATTGTGCAGTCTTGCCAAGGACACCAAGAGTCAGAAAGTTTCAAGTTAACAAAAGAGATAGGACACCTGCAAAAGTAAATGATGAAAATCCTCATAAATGCAAGCAGAGAAATTAAAGTTTATGGTCCCTACACATGTGATCTGGACCTGGGAGACAAAGCCCACTCATTCGAGCCATGCAGAAACCGTTGTTCCCACCAAACTGAATACAGATTATACAAAAGTGATACAGCATGAAGTTACAAGCTAGAATGTCCTTGCTTGCAGCCAGGGGAGTTGGAGGGTGGTAACCACATTGGAACAGGCAGCACCCTGGGGCCCTCCTCCCCACCCCCCATTGTGTTCATGTGCTGGTAATTTTCCCAGGCTGAAAAAGCTCACGCTAGCCAATCCTCACCTACCTCTAACGCTGCTCACACTTTGTTGCAGCAGCCACTCACAACACACTAGCATGACAAGACTTCCCTTGTAGGTGGTCCCAAGCACAGCTACCCGATATGGCGGGACCAATTAGATCATCTTTTCTGTATAGAATACATATCTATCCATACTGTTCACCCATTCCAGTCCCATCTGAAGATTTAGAAATGTATCTTTTGTTTGTGATGTCACTGTGTAATAAAACTCCATTACCAACCTATAATGAGTTGAGAGCGTACTGGAAACCTTAAGATGTCCGTGCACATCCCCTTCTTTTATAATTTATCTTTATTTAAGCAGTACATTTGTCACATTCCTGGACTCCATCATTACTTGGGTGTGGGGATTTCCCCTGAGCTAGACCTCTGGCCTTTACTTTCTTCAAATGGTAGCAGAGGGATGGTTGCTAATACCCACAGTCAAAAATATTGGCTGCTCCGAATTTCTACTCACTCCACGAAGGATGTCCAGAATATCAGAACGTGGAGTGGCAGGATGTGAGAGTTACGGTGCCTGAGGTCTTTAGCGGATTCACAGAGTTGTAAGTAAAAGTCCAGAAATCTGACAAATATTTGGAAGTGAAGTTGTTGCTTTTTGATGTTTTGTGTTACTTGTGAAGTGTACCTGTTTCCAGGCATTTAGCTGGGTTACGGATGAATTAGTTATGAGTACCTGTTTTCTAGGTGCTAGCTTAGTTAAGCGAATGATGAGGTTTCCCTGTTTTCTATATGCTAGCTTAGTTTACGGATGAATTATGTATGGATGCCTGTTTCTAGGCAGTCAGCTTAGTTTACTGATTATATATGGATACCTGTTTTTAGGTGGTCGACTTAGTTTATGGATTAATTATGTATGAATCACTGTGTCTAGGCGCTAGCTAGGTAACAGAAGGTGGTTTCTTTGTTTATGTTATGTTATGTTATGTTACTTGGCATTTATATAGTGCCTTATGTATCATTGGTATGATCTCAAAGTGCTGGTAGGTTGAACGCCCTCGGAAGTCAGTAGAGAGGGAAACGGTCAAAAGGAGCGTGTGTGCTCTGGCTATGTGTGCAGCCGATGTGGCAGTTGCATGTTAGCTGCTTCTTAGCAGTAGGTGTAGCGGTTGGAAGGTCAGGCATATGTGTTCCTTCTGGGGGGATGACGCCCAGACTGATTTGTGGCTGCATTAGGCCTGAGGAGACGCTTAAGCTAGCAGTGTGCTCAGCTGATGATTAGTCAGGATTATGGGGAGTATGCGGCGGTTGTTAGTTTGAGAACAGCTATACCAAATGTGTCATAGTATCGCTGTGTTCTAGATGAGTGTTGGTATGTAGGAGAGAGTAAGCATGGTGGTGTGATATTGTGATATGGCGGTTATCAGTTATGCGTTTGAGGTCAGGCACTCCATCTGTACCATCCACTCCATCCGTTCCATCCACTTCATTCGTTTCATTGTCTCCATTTGTTTCATCACCTCCATTCGTTTCATCACCTGCATTTGTTTCATTCACTCTACCTGTTCCACCACTCTACCTGTTTCATCCATACCATCCATTCCGTCCACTCCATCCATTCCGTCCACTCCATCTACTCCATCCGTTTAGTAGCCTCCATAAGTTTCATCAACTCTACCTGTTTAATCACTCTACCTGATTTCCTCCACTCTACTTGTCCCATCAACTCCACCCTTTCCATCCGTTCCGTCCACTTCACCTGTTCCGTCCACTCCACCCGTTCCATCCACTCTACCTGTTACATCCACTCTACCTGTTACATCCACTCCATTCGATGCATCCACTCCATTCGATCCATCCACTCCATCTGTCCCATCCACTCCATCTGTTCCATTCACTCCATGTGTTCCATCCACTCCATGCGTTCCATCCACTCCATATTTGCCATCCACTCCATACGTTTAGGAGCCTCCATATGTTTCACCCACTCTACCTCTTCCATCACTGTGCCAGATTCCATCTATCTACTTTTCTCATCCACTCTACATGTTGCATACATTCCATTTGTTCCATCTACTCTACCTGTTGCATACATTCCATTTGTTCCGTCCACTCCATCTGTTCCATCCATTCCATATGTTCCATCCATTCCATCTGTTCCATCCATTCCATCTGTTCCACCCATTCCATCTGTTCCATTCACTCCATCTGTTCCATCTATTCTACCTGTTCCATCACACTACCTGATTTCATCCGCTCTACTTGTCCCATTCACTTTGCCTTTTTCATCCGTTCCATCTATTCATCCACTCCACCTGTTCTGTCCACACCATCTGATCCGTCCACTCCACCTGTTCCTGTTCCGTCAACTCCATCTGATCCATCCACTCTATCTGATCCATCCACTCCATCTGATCCATCCACTCCATTTGATCCATGTGTTCCATCCACTCCATCCGTTCCATCCACTCCATCAGTTTAGTAGCCTCCATATGTTTCATCCACTCTACCTGTTCCATCACTCTACCTTGTCCCATCCACTCTACTTGTCCCATCCACCCTACTTGTCCCATGCACTCTACTTGTCCCAACCACTCTACTTGTCCCAACCACTCTACTTGTCTCATCCACTCTACTTGTCCCATCCACTCTACCTGTCCCATCCACTCTACTTGTCCCACCCACTCCATCCGTTCCACCCACTCCATCCACTCCATCCTGTTCCATCACTCTACCCGATTTCATCCCCACTACTTGTCCCATTCACTCTGCCTGGTCCATCGGATCCATCCACTCCATCTGGTCCATCCACTCCAACCGTTCCATCCACTCCAACCGTTCCATCCATCCCCTTCATTTGTTCCATCCCCTTCATCCGTTCCATCCCCTTCATCTGTTCTATCCGTTCAATTCGTTCCATCTGCTCCATCCGTTCCATCCACTTCCTCCGTTCCATCCACTTCATTCGATTTGTCTGTTTCATCCACTTCATACGTTTCATCCACTTCATATGTTTCATTCGTTCTATTAATTGTGTTTGTTTTAATTACATTAGGCAATATAGTTTTCTGTTTGTTCTATCGGTTACTATGGAGGATTTTTTTTTTCATTCAGCAACTTTGCTTTCTTTTTAATTTTGGTAAATTGTTCTGTTTGTGCTAAGAGTCAATTTTATTGGAAGTTTTCAGTAATTTGCAAAAAGACAGGAGGTCTTCAGTGAGTTGTATGTGTGGCGGAAGTGGGGGCCAAGGCTGAGAATGATGATCCACCCAACTTGACTGAGTTGGTGTTTGGTATCCTGATAGATGTGTCCCTATGTTCTGGTATAGAAGAGGGACCACATGGTTTTGTTGGATTCCCCTGTTATTTAAAAAGCAGGATGACGGTCATGAAGTGTTTGTATTTATGTTGCTGTGTCCTAGCATATTTTGGGGGTTCAAGAGTGCCCTCAAAGACACACATATTCAAATATTCAAATTGGTTTGGATGCATAGTGGTTGGTCACATCACAAGGAAGTTGTGAATAGGACATATGATATTATAGCACCATGGTCCATGCCGGTAACTTACCGACTCTGCCATGGCGGAATGGGGAATTACTGCCCCATTCCGAGGTTGGCGGGCGGTAATTCCCCATGCCACCATGGCCCTTCCCCATTCCCATTTTTGCCCCATAGGGCTCAATGGGAATGGGGAAGGCGCTAAGTACGGTGCCGCAAATTGCGGCACCGTACTTAGCACCAAGGTCCCTTTGCGGGTTGGTTTTTAACGCCTGCAAAAAGCAGGCATTACAATCTCCAACCCGCAAAGGGACCTCATAATCAGGCGTTAAGGGGTTAACTGAGCCGCCACCTTATACGGTGCCGTTAACCCCTTAACGCCAGGGTTGTAATGAGGGCCAAAAACTGTGATCCTACTAGGCCAGGTGACATTGAGATCGCACAAGTGCAGGGGAGGGGGGAAGGGGAAAAGTGTGGTGGGAAAGGGGAGGGATAGTGCAGTACATAGGATAACAGTAAGATAAATAAAGACAATAAATAAATAAAAGTGGGCAGTGCAGGTGTGCAACTGGTGGGGAGGGCCCTGGGTCCGAGATCAGAGGGTAGCCAGGTAACCAGTGCAGTTTCAGATTCAGCCAGGAGAACAGCAGGGGAGAGGAGGAGAGAAAGCAGAAGAAAAGAGGAAGGTCTTGAGGTGCTTCCGGAACAGGAGATGGTTCTCCTTATGTTTCAGAAGGGCTGGGAGGCAGTTCCAGAGGGAGGCCCCAGCAGAAGAAAGAGATCTACCACCAACTCATTGCTTGGAGAAGTGACTGACCCTGAGGGAGGTGGAGGACAAGTAAAGAGCTTGAGAGGGAAGCCATTTAGGAAGAGCGAGTTGAGGGTATTGAGGTCCCAGACACCAGAAGGCCTTGAGGACAATGCAGAGGGTTTTGAACACTAATCCTCACTGCCACTGGGAGCCAGTGCAGAGATTTCAGTCCTGGAGAGATAAGATCCCTGGTCTTGAGGCCAAGGACAAGTCTTGCAGTTCTGTTTTGGATGAGTTGCAGAGGGCAGAGAGTAGAGGCAGTCAGATTTAGGAAGAGGCTGTTGCAGTAGTCCAGCCTAGAGAGAACCAGAGCTCTGGAGACAGTGAGTGTCTGGGAGAAGGAGAGAAAAGGAAGAATATCGCATTGACAGAAGGTTCTTGACCCATAGTGATGCAGAATTGTTGGTTAAGACAAATGGAAAAGGTGTTGTTTCGTAGCAAGGCAAATGGCCTGGAAGTTTGGGAACATTAAAAGATTGTGGTACCATTGGGTTGGACTGGGTATGTGTTTTGTTTGGGGGCACCCAGGTATGGGGACAGTGTGTTCGGAGGTATGCAGAAATTATGTGTTTGTGTTTTGTTTGCACTTCAGCTGTTCGTCTGATTTATGCATTTTTTTGTGCTTTAAAAGTATGTTCAAGCTGCACCAGAGAGACCTTTGACAAGATAGGGAATGGCTGGCAAACATGCTTATAAGACGTGATTTGGGAAGCAGAAGAGAAGAGGGCTATGAAGTAAGTTAATTAATGAGGACAAATCCCTTTTAGTGGTGCCATCTCAGGCACATAAGGTGAGTGCACAGGAAAAATATATTGGGGACCATGAGATTTGTACTAGAATATGCAGGAGTGGGTAAGGCTACAGGTGATATATATATATATATATATATATATATGTGTGTATGTATATGGCTAAGTGCAGATTGTTGAACAAGAGAACAAGAGAGGTCTTTAAGACTTTCAATTTGTATCTATATCAGGATGAATCAAAATGTTGCATATGGTAAGCAAAGTGTTTTTTAACTGACATTTCTAGTGAAGAAAATATTAGGATGGTTGTGCTGATATGGTTTGAAAATTGTATTGCTAATATAGGGCTTTAAGTGTGTTGGGGCCCACCCCAACAGTACCTGAAATCTGCCCCGGAGACAGGACTCATTTGACTGACTATATTTATTAAGGTTTTCATAGAATATATGGATAATAATGTTGATTTTTGGCAGTGGAGGTCATTTTTGGGGTGGCTGGAGTGGCATCCTCAGTAAAGGGAATTCCAGATTGAGTGATTTTCAATAAAGAGAGAGCAATGAAAAGAGAGTATGTTAGTTGATTTTGTCAAGTAACGTGTTAAGGTTGTACTATTAGTATATCTTTAATTGGTATTTAAGAATAATGGATTAGTTTTTAAGATTGTATGAGGTAAAGACACTTTTCGTGTTTGCTAATTGGTTAACATTTCGTTGTGTTTATATGGATCCAAACTGGATGTGAGCATGTATGACAGTGCTAGTACCTTTTTTTAAACTAGTGTGCATTCCACTTCCTTGTACACTCATACAAATTAGATTGACCCCCGCAGACAACCCATTCAATTACACAGGCAGCTTTTTGGTTTCTGAGGCACACAATAGATCTGCTGTTTGGGATTTGGGACTCGGACAGACATTGTTTCAAGCATTGCCTGTGAGCAAGGCATTAGGATGCTTTTGGAAAGGCAAACTACAGTGTGCATAAAGCATTAGCGCAAAGAGGAAGGGAGAGACACTTTGATTAATTAAGGGAAATGACTTTCAGACTTTAGATGCATTGCGGAACAATAATTTGGAAAAGGGAGATGCTTGCCCAATCTTTCACCACACACACATAGTGAGATAGTAATGACTTCGAGGGTCCCTGGACATGCAAACACATTAGGTAACCAGGGAGGGCCACTCTGACACATACAGACATAATTATGAGAAGTGTGAAGCCCCAGATCTAGATGTGCATAGTTTAGCTGTGCAAAACATAACAACAGGAAGGGGAGAAGCAAGTGGGGGAAGAAAGTGAGCAAGCATGTAAGAGTAGCACACATTTTTCAAGCATGCAAGGAGCTGGGGAATGGACATAACAGAAATGGCAAGATTCAAGAGGTGGGATGGCACACCCTTCACAGTACAGTGCATAACTACATGAACAGTATTTCCAAGATCACACAGTGTCAGACGCATGTGCCGTGATTTAAATCTGCATCACAGACAAATGCAGCCACTACAGGCACTAATGCAAATGCAAACGCACACACACATAGGACAGGGGGTGTCGACAAATTGAAGGGCGACCCCAAGAGAGCATGACCATTTTACACCATTCATGTCAGCAGTTTATGGTTAGGGGAGCCAAAGGAGCGTGCCATTAGAATGGGAAGTAGTTAACCATTAAACACATACACGGTCAGCATAACTGGCAGGGACAAAGGGCACACTATCACGGTTACTAACAACGTTTTGATTCAGATGAAAGGCACACATAGAGGAGGAATATTGACAAATGGCTACAAGCGAGCTCAAGAGCTGCAATGGTGGGAGGACAGTGTGCCTCACACAGGGATAATAATGAATCAGTGAAGCGGGGAATGGAGAAACCTCTTGATGAGGGGCAGGCAGACTCATTTATTAGCTGGACCATGTTTATAACAAATAAGTGGGTGTTTAATACAAGTTTTATGTACCAACTAAATATTGAAGACAGAGACATGGAGGATTTGGCATTGGCAATAAGCATATTGTAAGCTGGTAGGGCTTTGTTAGTTTTTTGGGCTGGGAATGAGGGGCTCTACGGAGAAGCACAGTGTGCAGAAGAGGAACACATCTGCCAGCAAGGAAGCAACGTACATGAGTAAGTAACACAATCATTTGTATATAATTGACAGACACTAGGTGTGTCATAAAGTTAAGGAATGTCATTGTTTTATATGACCTCATTGGTGTAGCATATTAATGTAGCTGGAAGAAACAACAAATAAGGAGGTAGGTACTAGTTGAAGTGAAGGGAAGGTGAATAGGGGTGATAGGTACTGGGGAGGTGAGAGGAGTGTGGAAGGTCCTCTATTAATCTATATGGAAAGAGAAGGTTGCGCATTTGAGTAACAGGTAGAAGGTGAAAGAGGAGTAGAGGTGTGAATGTGGAGCATTTTTTGCATATGGCAAGAGGCACAGGTAAAGTGTGTTACATGGAAGGTGGCTATTAACAAAACGAAAAGGAATCTTTTTCATCAGATGTAGAAAATTGAAATATATATTGAAATGTTATGCAATGTTCTTTGAAAAGTAATTTATGTTCCATGAGAAATGTATTGATAAGTGCCTTTGGCTAAGGGAGAGAAATGTATGTACTAGAGATGGTAGACAAACTTCTGTACACAATTCTCACACCTGCATGCAGACATACCTCACATGTGCGTGTTTCAGCATCAAGAAAGATTAGGGCGGTAACAGTTATGTTTTGAAGGCACACCACAGCATAAATAAGGTAGACAAGAGGAAAATGCCAAGACAAAGACAGCTCATGCAGGCCTGTCGACACATCAGCAGAAAAAGACAAGTTGGGCATTGCTGGAAGAAAAAGAGACTTCTTGGATTTCACATGAAAGCAATCACCATCGCATCGGCTCAGAGTGCAGAAAGTGCCAGCGCGTCACATGGAGGAATCACACATGGGCAAGGCAAAAGCTCCATGCACAGAAGAAGAAAAGGGGAGTAACATTCTGCCCATTATTTTAGTATGACTTCTTGTCACCATTAGGTCTCTACAGGATATAAATAAATTCAGCTCATGAATGTACCCAGAACTGTCAAGAACTGGAAAAGCGTTATGTTACTGCCCTTTCTGTTTTGTTTGTTGTCTCTCTCATGTGATTAAAGGAAAATGGGACAGCTAATACTCCAGAGAAATTAAGAGAGCAAAAAAGAATGCATGACATTGAAGGCAGATGTGGGTTGGGTAGTGGGCATGTGAGAAGTGAATTACATGGAAGAATTAGATAAATATAAGAAAGTAGTATTAGTAGCAAGTATCAAGGCAACGGTAGGATATAAAGAAAATATGCATACACTTTGAGATACTCACCTGATTTCTTTTGTGTGTTTCAGGTGCAAAGGGACTTTTTAACAAATACCAGAGGGAGGACTGTGCATTGAATGACCACTCACCCGAGCCCACGAGTAAGCAAAGAAGACCCTATTGGAAGGAGGGCCTACAGGACCCAGCCTAAAGCCCAGATAACATGAAGCCTGGGCACAAGAAAACACCCCCTGATTGTGTGCTCCCCACCACTCTGTCCCCCCATAATCATGTTGCCCCATGCACTGACTAGCCTACTATCCAGCACTTGGTCTCATTGAAGGAGTGTTGGACTGATGAAAGGTTCCTGGACATGGAGCAACTCACAAGGTTACATTAGGAGTGTCTAATAAAATTATACATGGTGTCCAGGCAGACGACAAAGGGACAGGGACAAAAGAAGGGCTTTTGGGGGTGAGAAATTGATGACTTCGGGCTGATAACTTTTAAAAAAATAAAAATAAAACAACCAATGGACTGTTGGGTCCAACCAAAGGTGGTGGAATGTCACTTAACTGGCCTCCCCGATGCTCGTGGTGGCGAGGGTCAGCCGTTGTGCATTAAGGAGGGAATTAATTAATAAACAGAGATATAGGCAATTATGCTGATGATAGACAGTGGTGTAGGTTTTGCAAGGCACAGAGGTACAGATGTAATGGTGTGTACACATGCAGCACATGGATTGCACGAATACAAAAAAGAATTTCTGTAGCTTACCATTGTTTTTGTATTCTGCTGTTTCTACTTCTTTACCCTCTGAGTATTAAAAAGAAAGTAACAATGTGTTATGCATGCTTTATGCACCTGAGCAAGTACATATTATGTTGCACATGTTCCGATAGTTACTGAAGTAATGACCCAACCCCTTGCTGGTATCACAAAAGAGATGAAGCAGCCCCAATAGAGAATTATTACCAATTTTAAACACATGAGTGCTTGTATGTCCAATTTGGCCCACACCACTAACAATAAATAGAACCAGCACATGACCGGTGTGGGGAGGGGAGGCTTCAGGGGAGGGCTGACTTGTGTGCTGTCTCACTTTCCAAGCCATGAGCACCTACCAGGGGTGGACCGGCCTATAGGGGACTCTGGAGATTTCCAGTAGGCCTCTGCACCCTGGGCCTCTTTTGTGTGGTAGTCTATTCTATTTCCCCATTTTCTCATAAGGAAAGGGTTGGGCTTGCTGAAAATGTGTAATATAGGGCCCCTTTGAACATTATCTCCAGGGCCTCTCTTGGGTCCCAGTCCACCCCTGACTTCTGTGGCGGTTCCATAGGAAGCAGGCTACACTAAGATTATTGACACAGAACATATTCCCCTGTGAGAAATGTTACATGGAAACACAGACAATGATGGAAGATTGCTGAAATGTAGATGACCTGATGCAGTATATACTGAAAGCCCCAGACAAAGGAAGAGTGGGAACTGTAACATAAAGGGATTGCAATGCCATAAGATTGGAAGAAGGGTAAGGGAATACCTGAATGCTGCAAAAGACACCAGCAACTAGTTTATGGACAGGCGTTTTTGGGAGAAGAATGGGTCGAAGGGCTGTGGGATACAAAGCACAAGCGCACCTGACAGTTCCTGTGGAGATGGTGTAGCGAGGAAATAATAAGTACCTCAAGGAGTGGGCAAGGAAGTTCAAGTTGCTCACAAGGGTATAAGACAAGGCAGGTCTCTGCCCAGAATGCCCCTCAAGAATAACACCACTATGTTACCAGGCTGAAGGTCCAGTAAAGGTTGGAGAAAAAGGAGGCTGCAGACACATTTTGAAGGTACACAGCACGTGAGGAGGTGCAGCAGTATTTGTGGACCACCATTGGACCTGAAGCTCACATTCATATGCCCCCCCAACAGGAGAGGGGTATGTACCTTGGTGCCAAAGAACACACCAGTCTTTATATTACCCGAGCAAGACACAGAAATGGATGGATTCCCCAAACTGGATGCACCTCAGATAAAATAAAAGGTCACTGAAGCTGAGCAGGGTGAAGAGGAGGAGGTAACCTGGAGCACAAACAAACACAGAAGGAGCTCAACCTGAGGGGGGTGGCAATGGTGTGGAACCACACGACACCCGTCAGTGAGAAGGGGCTGCAAGAAGGTGCGGTCCACATATGGACTAGAGGAAGAATTGTAGTGAGGGCATCTACCCCCTAAGTCCCACCAAGATGACAGATGCCACTCACTGAAGCAGCCCTACAGACTATAACCCGAAGACACCACCAAAGTAACCATGAAGAGCCAACATGGCTGAACACACACACACACATACACACACACACACACACACACACACACACACAGATGCGTTAGCCATGAAGCACAAGCATTCCTGCACCAAGTTATGCAGACACTTAGGCTGCATTTCTATCAGACACAAAGAACATGCTTATGACTCACCTAGCTAGAGGACACACCTTCGCTGTGCAGTGATCACAAGTTGCACAAGAATAAACATAAACTGCTTACTGACGCTTAAATACAAACAACAAAAACAACCATGTAAATAAAGATGGAAGCCACAGCTGCATTAAAATGAATGGCAGGCACTGAAGCGGCTCAAGTACACAGGTAGAGACCTCACACCCTGATTTCACTGAGAAGCGCAGACCAGGCTGTCAGTGCATCTATTGTGCACAGCCTTGCCAAGGACACCAAGAGAGAGAACGTTTCAAGTTAATAGAATAGATAGGACACCTGCAAAAGTAAAAGCTGAAAATCCTCATAAATGCAAGCAGAGAAACTCATGTGTGGTCCCTACACACGTGATCTGAACCTGGGAAGAGCCAATTTATTTGAGCCATGCAGAGACCGTTGTTCCCATCAAACTAATCACAGATGATAAAGACAGATGATACCAAAGGGATGCAGCATGAAGTTACAAGTTAGATTGTCCTTGTTTGTGGCCAGGGGAGTTGGAGGTGTGATAACCTCATTCAAACAGGCAGCACACTGGGACCCTTCTCCCCAGCCCCCATTGTACTCATGTGCTGGTAATTTTCCCAGGCTGAGAAAGCTCACGCTAGCCAATACTCCCCTACCTCTAACGCTGCTCACACGTTGTTGCAGCAGCCACTCACAACACACTAGCTCAGTGGTCATCAAACTTTTTGACCCCGAGCCCCCCCTAAGAAAAATGTCTCCGGCCCAGGCCCCCCCTTATAAACATGAACACCAAAATGTTACTCGGTTGCGAACGGTTTTCGCGCGCTGGAGTAGAATGGTGCCACTAATGAAGGAGTGAATGCCAAACACCATGTTGTTTCAAAATTATTGCTTGCAATGATTCAAATCAGATTAGAGGACAAATATTTGTGAACAAAGCATTCCCATTTTGCTATAATAAAGAGGACTCGACTAAAAATAGTGTTGGATATTTATTTCACACAAGCGAAAACACCCAATATTGCTGTCTTGTAGTAACATTTGCTATGCAAGTGCTGTAACAATTTGTTTCTCAAGTACAACAATTTACTGTCAATGCTGTTGCTTGCAAGTTGGACAGTGGCATACTGGAGAACTAGTGTGACGGGTGGGCCTGCCTTTCACCAGCCAGCCTGTCAATATTGGGTTCAATTTTTCCAATAGCCAACCGCAGGCTTTCTTCCTCCTCCATCTTTGACCGATATTTTGTCCCAATTTCGCACAGGTATGAGGTGCTGAAAAGTAACAGTACATTGACTCAGCAATACATGAAAAGGTCCCTGTGTATAGCGTTGGTTCGTGCCATCGACATATTAAAAATTAAATGGCTGTCACATACAATACGTAACCGAGGCAGAGGCGAGGGTAACACAGGCAGAGGTGAGGGTAACACAGGCAGAGGTGAGAGCAGAGCAATTTCAGTCCCCCTGCCTCCATGGGCGTAATTTTAGGGGGAACAGGGGTGTTTGTCCACCCCCAACTTTCATGGCACACCATTTTATCCCCATTCATTTAGCTGGGGAAACTTCAGCAGATGTCATGCCCCCCCAACATTTTCAGCAACCGTACTCCACTGCTTGCCTCCTCTCCTCCATGCCCCCTAATGTGGGGATCGCAGAGGGATAGGGGCGCAGGGAGGACCGTTGCTGAAAATGTTGGAGGGACATGACATCTGCTGAATGCTGTATTAATAACGCAGCTCCCCCATGGCAGATTGCTGGAGCCCAGCAATCTGCCATGGGGGAGCCGCGTTGTAAACACAACACCGGCAGAGCAGTTCCAGACCCCCGCTTGCCTCCATGGGTGTAATTTTATATCTATATAATATATCTATCTATCTATAGATCTATATATATCTATATTAAGGTTCATTCTGCACTTGCCTTCTGAACAACTGCACAACAGGTGCAAATTAAAATGAAAACGGCAGCAGAGCCGGGCACAGAGAATCTGCTGACCTGGTTTGAATACCAATTGACGGGGGAACAAAACCTTTTCAAGAGGTGTGACCACAAGGGTTAAGGCAAGTTCAGGCTGGGTAATGCCCACACGGATCCAGAAATGCCCTCACAGACCTCACGTCTATCATCCCACCCCTGTCATCCCTCCCCATCTCAACTTACCTGAAGGGACTCCCCTCATGTCTGCTTGGCCACTATGAAAATATGGAAATGGAAGGGGGGCTCCGTCTGGATACCCGCCTTCCATTTCCATTGAGGGCATCTTAGGTAAGTATTTTGTTTGAATGAACGTGCTGCCACAAACGCGCAACCCATTCATTCAAATAAACAGTTTAGCTATCAGCACCCCAGATTAAAAACCCAGTGTGCTTATAGCTATAATACTTTCGCCCACAAGATGAAAGGGTGGTCAAGGTACAAGCACCCATCATTAAGGGCCGAGCAGTCCCCAGATTGTTGCTGCCTGATCCAACCCTCCAGCTCGGGTATTATAGCGTAAAAGTAGTAAATGCCAGAGAGCAAACTATTAATTACCAACAGTTATAAAAATGGAAATCTTAATTTTTTACAGCCAAATACTTTTAGCAACAGAAAAGCAAAAAAGGATCAAATCTTGAGAACCTCTGTGTAATACGAACAACTTGAAATGGACATTAACTGCAATGAAGTCCAAATAAATCGACCAGGATTTATACTACAAAACAGTCAGCAAAATAGTGTGCCTACACATTTGTTGCATATGAGAAACAATGCAAAATATGAAAAATCACTGAATGTCCCTGAGGACCCTGTAAGGGTGCAGAAGGAGGAGACTGACACACAGGTGGGAGAGGGGCACAGGGGGGACCGGAGCTGCATTAATAACACGGCTCCCCCATGGCAGATTGCTGGGCTCCAGCAGTAAACTCTCCCATGCCATGCAGGACTTTATCTTCTACTGACCTCCATTCTAAGGGAAGACCTGATGCAATGCTGCATACATTCACTGTTGTGGTTCATCTAGCCTGGTCACTATGGGTGCCTGGCGGATCCTGCACCTCATCCACTTGCTCTTTCCAGCATTCAGTAAACGCACAATGCTGGGCAAATGGGATTTATAATGCACCAATGTAGCATCGAATTGCCATCAGTGTAGACATGAGTAATGTGCCTAATACAGATTTGCATCATAGTGAGGTGACCTGGTGAATTGTATTAGGTTGTTTTCAAAGGGAGAGGAGTAAAAGAAGAGGTATGGCAGAAGGGGAAGAAACTGTATGCATGTGGGAGGTCAGGGGTCAGGAGCAATGAAGCAAAGTAAAAGCCAGCGTCT
Organism: Ambystoma mexicanum; assembly: GCF_040938575.1. Classification (NCBI taxonomy): domain Eukaryota; kingdom Metazoa; phylum Chordata; class Amphibia; order Caudata; family Ambystomatidae; genus Ambystoma; species Ambystoma mexicanum. Next base: position 1,089,010,810 of record NC_090925.1, on the reverse strand, counting down.
AATTCAGGTAAAATCCCCACGCCCAAGTAATCAAGGAGTACAGTAATGTGACAAATGAACTGCTTTAATAAAATATTTTTTTTTAAAGCAGGGGGTGTGCACGGTCATCTCAAGATTTTTTTTTAAGCAGGGGGTGTGCACGGTCATCTCAAGATTTCCAGAGTTCTCTCAACTTGTCAAGGGCTCATCATGGAGTTGTATTACACATTGACATCACGAACAAAAGATACATTTGTTAAACTACAGATGAGACGGGATTGGGTTAACAGTATGGACAGATATGTATCTATATGGGATAGATGATCTAATTTGTCTGGACGTATCAGGTAGCTCTGCCTAGGACCACCTACAAGATGTTGCAAGTGAAATCATGTCATGCTAGGGCAGAGGTCTTCAATCTGTGGGGCGCGCCCCTTTTGGGGGGCACGCCACCATGCCTGGGGGGGCGCGTGATGCCTGGCAGAAGAGGAGAAGAAAGAGTAACGCTTTTTTTTTTTTTCCTGCTGCACTGAACTGAGCATGTTCAATGGGGAGCCACTGGCTCCCATGCACATGCTCAGCCAGTGCGATGTGGTGGGGGCGTGGTCATGAAACAGGAAATAAACGCAGCCTGGACGCGCGCTTTCCTGCATTTGAATCGCGCGTCCAGGCTGCGTTGTGGTGTCCTGTGTTCCTTGCTCCTGCCGCCGCCGCCCGTGACAGGTAAGTGACCCCTTTATTTACAACGCGGCTCCACCCTGGAAATCTGCCACGGGGGAGCCGCGTAATCAATACAGTACCGGTCCCCCCTTCGCCCCTCTCCCTCTGCGACCCCCAAATTAGGGGGCATGGAGGAGAGGAGGCGAGCAGGGGACCGAAACTGCCCTAATGCAGCACCGGTCCCCCCTGCACCCCTCTCCCTCTGCAACCCCCACATTAGCGGGCATGGAGGAGAGGAGGCGAGCAGGGGACCAAATCTGCTCTGCCGGTGCTGTATTAATAACGCAGCTCCCCCATGGCAGATTGCTGGAGCCCAGCAATCTGCCATGGGGGAGCCGTGTTATTAATGCAGCACCGGTCCCCCCTGTGCTCTCTCCCACCTGTGTGTCAGTCTCCTCCTTCTGCACCCTTACAGGGTCCTCAGGCAATCTGCCACGGGGGAGCCGCGTTATCAATACAGTACCGGTCCCCCCTTCGCCCCTCTCCCTCTGCGACCCCCAAATTGTTTTTTACAACGCGGCTCCCCCATGGCAGATTGCTGGAGCCCAGCAATCTGCCATGGGGGAGCCGCGTTATTAATGCAGCACCGGTCCCCCCTTCGCCCCTCTCCCTCTGTGACCCCCACATTAGGGGGCATGGAGGAAAGGAGGCGAGCAGGGGACCGAAACTGCCCTGCTGGTGCTGTATTAATAACGCAGCTCCCCCATGGCAGATTGCTGGAGCCCAGCAATCTGCCATGGGAGAGCCGCATTATTAATGCAGCACCGGTCCCCCCTTTGCCCCTCTCCCTCTGCAACCCCCACATTAGCGGGCATGGAGGAGAGGAGGCGAGCAGGGGACCAAATCTGCTCTGCCGGTGCTGTATGAATGTCAAGGTATAAACCATTACTCATCAGCCAGAAGCTTTAGCCTATAAAAAAAATAGTGGAAGCAGTTTTCTTATAAAAGTATGGAGCCCTGAGGAAGTTAGAATGGCAAGAAACATGCAAAGACTCTCACCATATTCCTCATACTGTGCATTTACTCTATACCTAGACAGCCCACTATATTCAAATTAACAAACCACAGCATTCCAATGATAACCCTACCACTTATGGCCCCATGTACCTACCTGCCCACTTTCATGTAGGAACAACAGGGTGTGGTGGGTAGTGGGTAAAACAGTCTGTTTCGATGCTTCTCCAAGGGATGGCAAGAACTTGACAGTAACCCATGAATGACATTCGTTCATGCACTACACTGGCAACGTTCAGAAAGGAATTAAAAACATTCCTATTCAAATGAACTTAAGTAACCATGGTGACCCTAAGCCTCCACAGCTAAAAATATAACATATAGTTAACATCTGCGCCCGAATGCAATTGCTTGCTTGGTGCGCGTAAAAAATGAATCAAAATCAAAATGGACAATATGTGGTTTTTGAGAAAAGGGTTGTTTTTGGACCTGCATATTGACTTTTCTTTGGCTAAGGTCCACATGAGAGGATTAAGTCCTTTATCACACATTTTCAAGTTCCATAGCAATCTTAGGACTTCGTCATGGATTCTAAAATTGCTTGTTTGTGATGTTTAGCATGGGCTCATGTTCCTGTCAGGTTCATTTCCTCCCCAGGAACAGCACGGAAACAGAAATTTGTACCCACTCCCCAGTACCCTGTTGTAGATTCCTACATGAAAGTGGACAAGGTGAGCAGTAACTGTTGTGGATGCCTAAATGAAAGTGGACAGATAGATACAGATGGCCATGAAAGGGGCGGGGGGTGTAAAGCTGGGGCCTGGATGAATTTCAACCTGCCTAAATAGGAAAAAAGGGGAAAACGTTCACTCAACTAACTAGTAGACTAGCTGCCACTCAGTTACTCCTGACAGCCTCCCAGTTGTCTGTCACTGAAAGAGCCAGCTTGGAAATTATCTTATATTAGCACATGGACATTTTTACTGACATCTTGTCAGCCAATAAAAATGTATAGAGTGCAGTCAATAACTACTGGAATTGATTGCATTCTGAACATTCTTAGCCCGATTCATAGAATGCAGTGCAGAAGGAGCGCTAGCACTGTGCACCGAGAAGGAGAGTGCGCCACGTGTGTGCCAGCCGTGCCGCAAACCAGCAATTGCGTGGCACGCATATTCATGGATTTCCTGAGGCATCAGTAGCCATGGTGCAATGAACAGCAAGCAGCGCCAGTAACGCCCCAACACTGCACCGTGCATAGGAAAAAGCCAGTGAAATGGCCAATACGGCGCAAGGCCCCGCGACATCCGTGGCCCAGCAATCGTAATTGCGTGAAAAATCAGTGCGTTCCCCGCTCACACCAGCCAAATCGCGTAGAAAGGCCCAGGCGTGCCCCGCTTGCACCAGCCAAATTGCGTGGAAAGGCCTGTGTGTGCCCCATCTGCACCACTGCAAAATAGCGTACCCCGCTCACACCAGCCAAATCGCATGGAAAGCCCTGCGCGTGCCCCATCTGCACCACTGCAAAATAGTGTACCCCGCTCACACCAGCCAAATCGTGTGGAAAGGCCCATGTGTGCCCCCTCTGCACCCCTGCAAAATCACATACCCCACTCGCACCAGCCAAATCGCGTGGAAAGGGCTGCGCATACCCTGCAAAATCGCATACCCCGCTCACGCCAACATAATAGTGTGGAGAGGGCCGCGTGTACCCCTGCAAAATCGCATACCCCGCTCGCTCCAGCCAAATCATGTGGAAAGGGCCACATGTAGCCCAGCAAAATCGCATACCCTGCTGGTGCCAGCCAAATCACGTGGAAAGGCCGCGCATACGTACCCCCGCAAAATCGCATACCCCACTCGTGCCAGCCAAATTGCATGGAAAGGGTTGTGTGTACCCCAGCCAAATCGCGTAACCCGCTCGTGCCAGCCAAATCATGTGTAAAGGGCCGCGCATGCTGCCATCAGCAGTGAACACACCCCACAGGCAGCCCACACCAGAAGGGACCCCTCCATCAACTGTGACCATACCCCACAGGTAGCCCACACCACAAGGGATCACCCTGACCATACCCCGCAGGCAGCCCACACCACAAGGGACCCGACTCATGTCCCCCACCCCCACCAGTGACGGCAACCTGCAGGCAGGCCCCGACTCATGTCCCCCACCCCCACCAGTGACAGCAACCTGCAGGCAGGCCCCGACTCATGTCCCCCCACCAGTGACGGCAACCTGCAGACAGGCCCCGACTCATGTCCCCCCAACCCCCACATTTGTACACCATGCAATCATGCATCATATGTCCATCAAAATCCCACCACACGCTGCACCCACACGGTGCACCTCAACACTCATCCATTGTTCCTGCTCCCCATTACATGCCCAATGGCATGGTAGTCGAAAACTCACACATGGATGCATGTTTGCACACACGTGAACAACATTGCTCAACAGCAGGGACACGTAATACAGACAAGGAAGATTGAAACATGCACCAAAACATTGAGAGCAGACACTACTTGTACTCCAATGTATAAAAATGTATTAATGATCATTAATCCAAATGAAACACATTAAAATCAAACCAGTGAAATTATCATCATACAAAATCCTAATGTAATGTAATTCCAGAAAAAAAGAAAATTTGATTGAAAAATGAAAGACTCCAAATTGTGGTCCATGTCCATTGTAGCATATGAAATTCCAAAGAAAAATCTGAATAAAACCATTGCTCCATAGTTAAAAAAAAATGTGTTCTAGAACGACAAGATCCCAACTATATACAAAGTTCAATGGTCCATGATTCCCAAAAATCCAAGAACATCCTAAAAGTACTATGAAAAATAACTATATACAAGATGCGGAGCAAAGTCCAGGAACTCCAGAGAAAAATAATAAAATAATGAAACCTACTCCTAAAGAACTATATACAAAGGCATCAGGCTAGTCCTACGACTCACCATTTCTCCCAAGAGTTTCAGCCAGGGCATCATCAAACTCTGCATCAATTTCCCTGAGGCGGGCCTGTGCTCTCCCCTCGAGGGCCTGCAGGGACTCATGGTGCTCCTCTCAAACTCCCTGCGAGACTCCTCGAGGGTCTTGGCCCACCTCTCTGCCCGATGCAGGGTGTTCTCCGCCCTGGCGATGGTGAGTTGTGCCCCCTGTGCCCACTGCCGCTCTGCTCCGCTCTGCTGGCCTATTCGCTGCAACACGGAAGACATCCTTGTGGTAAGGTCCACGTTTCCCTCCTGCCCGAAAGCCAATATCTGCCCCTCTGATGTTGAGAGCCCCGAGTCCTGACGCCTCCTACGGTGAGCCGGCTACCACCAAAAAGCCTGGTGCCTGCGCCTCCGGGACAGCCTCCGGGATGATGACAACTACCCGGGGCTGCCGTGCATGTGCCCTGCTGCTTGGTGCCTGCACTTCCTCCATTGCCATTGGTCCTGTTGCTGCAGTGACCACCTCTGCTGATACTCCTACGACTCCCGACTGTGGCAGGGATGTGGTCTCCACCAGACTGGCCACCAGGGTTGGGACAGGTTCACAGTGGGCCCTGGTGGTATCTGGGCCAGAAGACGGCAGGTAGGACTACTGGAGCACAGAGGAGGAAGAGGAGGAGGGGGTCACAGCAGTGGTCAGCACACGTCGGAAATCTGTGACCAGGAAGTAGGCGAGCAATGAAAACAGAAGGAAACTCAGCCGGCAGAGAAGACGGTGGACGTTCCAAATAGGAGCAGGGTGAGTCAAATTCCAAATCCGGGAAAGAGCAGGAAGAAAATAGGAACCATAGAAATATACGCAGATGGTATCCCCCATAAATAATTATAGAGGACCCGATCCTTCCAGCTAAAGATACATAGAGGGATCCGCCAAAACTTACCAAGACCAGTGACCTGAAAAACAAGGTTATTAGGGGCATGCCCCAGTGGTCCATTATATATGGTGGTGAGCAGTTTTTCGGTCATCATAATAATCTGGAAGTGTGGACATAGGATTAGACGGGCCGCACCGAGAAGAAAGAGAAATGAGGTGATCATTACAAAGCTATCCGTTTGATGGTTGGACTGGACGAAAGGATTAACGAGGTTTCATTGGAAGTCAATCCCCAGAAAAAATCCAAAAGAAGACAAACACAAATGTACATTCTAAATGAATGTGGTACAACAAAACCCCTGAAGAATTTCCTTGTTAGTAGTATGAAAGTGTGAAAGGAATGAAACATATCGGGTATGGTATGAATGTGGTATGAAAGTAAGCATTGGTGATATGAACACAGAGTAAAATGTTTTATGGACTGGGATGTTTTTCTCTATGAGAGAGGAGAGCAAATAACAGATCCTTATTAAGATATTAGTCTTATAAATTGTCAATTGATTGAGTACTACAGGATATGGAATGTGCACAGCTAAATTGAATATTATTGTGAAATGTCTGCTTTTCATAAAGTTTTTTATGAATCGTTAAAAAATTCTTTAATATTGTAGATGTGAAAAAAAACGTTTTTTATTGAGGATATGTTATAGAAAATAAATAATTATTTTTTATATAAATCTGGGTAGTATATGAGAATTTAATGAGTATTAATCATATACAAAAGGGAAAACCACGAATGGATTTGGGGAAGCAAGTGACCCTGTGAACATAGTATATTGTCAAACAAGTGTTTTTGTAGAGGGCTGTTCACAAGAGGTCGTTGAAAACATTACCTCTGGTCTCTCAAAGTGAGTTGTCAGGAACGGAGCTCGCCAGTTTATGAGGCGACAGACCTCATTGTGATGATGTGCAAGCCTCCGATTGGAAGCCTGCACATCATTGCGAATCCTGGCTGTACGCCTCGAAATACCGGCTAGCAACAGTTCCACCCTGTCATGAATTGCCTCATCCTCAGGTAGTGAAAGATCAATTTCTGTGGATACATCCGTCACCTGTGGATGGGTATAGCATGGGGCATGCCCGCAGGTGCATACTACTGCAGTCCCAGTACCAGGGACAGGATTAGGCACAGGCACCTCCACAGCGACCTGCACTGCCTCCGGTCCCTGACACTGGACTGCAGTAGTCACACCTACGTCATCAACCCCGCTGTGCCCCATGGGCTGGTCTGATGTGGCCTCCTCCTCCTCCTCCACCGCCACCAACCTGGATGACTTGCTACTGTCTTCCGCGTCGGATTGCCCCTGTGTGGCCTCACCGGTCCCTTCCACTGCTGAGGAGCCCACAACCAACTTCGCCCTCGTGTGCCTCCCCTCAGCAACTGTGGCTGTTGTTGCAGGCGCGGCACCAGTCTCCTCACTCCCGGAAGATGACGGTCCCTGGGAGGACGACTGGGCCCTGCGTCTGTGCCTGGTGGAGGCATCCATGCCGCGGTGCTCCACAGCTCCTTCTCCGCCCTCTTATTCCATCGTCGCTGTGGGTAGGAAAACATAGAACACAAACATCAGGCTACTGAACATATGTGTGTATGTGTGTTTGTCACAATGCAAATGTAGATCAGTGGCACTGTCAAAGGTCACGGCCATCATCACCCTCCACTACACACAGGGAAGTGGCATTCACACACATTCAAAAACATATCTGTCATACACAACACACATTCACATCCTTGGACAAGGCACAACATTACAATTGTGTATTCAGCTCACACACAACACGGGACATACACATCTCATTCAAACACATCACCTGACAGTCATGAGGCAGGCCATGTAGATATCACGTCACAGTGCACTCAAGGGCAAATTGGCAGCGTGAGGCATTCCTAAATCAAGAACTCAAGTAACATACATCCCAAAGTGTTGGGCAGTCACACACTCACTACCCAGACACACGCACTTTTACACCATGCATGTCCATGATGGTGACATAAGCACCCATGTGTCACACCTCTTGCATGCTCCAGTCCAGACACAGGTATGCAAACATGTGCGCGTTGTTACATGCCAGTGCACATCATGCATTGCATCACAGACATTATTGATGTGGCACACGCTTGAATGGACTCATATGCAGCACTGTCAGGGACATGCACACAGACATCTGCACAGGAGGCATGCCAGACATAAGGCCAAGGTGCAAACTCCAGCCACATGTCAACATGCACATGCACTATGGTGGACAAGAACACATGAACACTTAACAGTCAACTCCAGACGGAGCACCAACTCCAAGACCTGGGGTACAGCGCTGGGTAGAAGTGCTCCAGGACCCTCATCTCATCGGTGGTCAACTGGCCCCGGCGCCTCGCTCGATCATCAACTGCCTTGAGGAGGTGCCGGGCCTTGTTGTGGGTCCTGGACTTGAAGTCTTCCAAGAGCTTGCGGACATGTTGGCAGTCGCAGGGTGCCCCCCCTCTGCGTTGATGGCACAATCAATGTCTGCCCAGATCTTCCTCCATCCTTCCTTGTCGACTCGCAATGGTCCAGGGAAGAGGGCATCATGATGCCCCAGGACTTGCTCCACCAGGATGCCAACTTATGTGGAGGAGAAGCTGACAGCCCTCTGCCTCTCTGCCGGGGGGAGGCCACTTGCCTCAGATGGTGTTGGTCTGGATATGGCAACCCCCGAGGTAGGTGTGGGTGGGCAAGGTGGTCCTGGGGCTGGGCTGTGGAGCAGTGGTATGGCAGGTAAATGGCCTTGTAGGCAGGAGCGGGGGTCTTCCATGAACTTTCGCGTGGCCAGCCGGGAACAGAGTGACTCTGCACGTGCGGAAACAGTGAGTTAGCGTGTAATCAGAGGAAAGGCCTGTAGCGCGTTAGTTACGTGACACGCACTGGATGTTTGGCGTTGCCATTCACTATCGGGTTAAAGGTCTGCGTAGGACAATAGTGCACTGTTTGTGCTTTTCGTGGGGACGGATGTGTGAACTTTACTTCTTTCTGGGTTCGCACACAAATAGTTCACTACTGTGCGTACTTCTTGTTTTGGTGGGTGAGTTGCCTACGCGCACACGCGCGCGTGTTTTTTTTCTTTCTACTAGGCAGACAGTGAGTCACACACACATTTTCATTCTGTGGTTGCCGCTGTGTGTCGTGTACCCCATTTTTGGGCATATACTAGCCTTTGTGTTCCTCATGTATGCATTTTATGTGTTGCTGGGTGCCACAGTGTACTGCAGGATGTTTGTTCATCACTTTGGGCTGGCAAGAGGTCACGTACACGTTGATTTTTGTTATTGGGGTGCCTGAGCATTGTGCAACCCATCCATTTTCCATCAGGGGTCACACTGAGCCTTGCTGGGGCACGCATGTACATTTAATATCACATACCCTGCCCACTCACTCCAATTGCCCAGGTCAATTATCTGCTGTACCCCCCATTGCACCATTCCATCTGTGCCATGGTTGGGAGGGGAAAGGTGGTAAGGGAGGCAAAGGTGGCCAAGGTGGCAGAGGTGCTGGAGCTGGCAGAGGTGGATGAGGGATCCCGGGTTCCTAGGTCCATGCAGGGAGGGACATGCCCCCCTCTCAACAGGGTCCGCCACCCAGGCTCAGGATCCTCCTGCCATGTCTGTAGTCATCCCGGCCCCGGCCCAGGGAGACCAAGGGGCACATGCCCATGTCCCAAAGGCCAAGAAGCGTGTGGTGCAGGGACCTGCCACCAGCGCCAGAGAACCAGGGCCAGCAATTCCATCTGCTGGCCTGACCAGCCAGGGTCCGGTAGCTGCAGGGACAGCTGCAGCGCCGGCCTTCCAGACTCAGGGTCCTCCTGCCATGCCTGTTGTTGTCCCAGCCCTGGGAGACCAAGGGACACATGTCCATGTTACGAAGGCCAAGAAGCGTGTGCTGCAGGGACCTGCCACCAGCGCACCGGGGCCAGCAATTCCATCTGTTGGTCTGACCAGCCAGGGTCCAGTAGCTGCAGGGGCAGCTGCAGCGCCAGCCACCCAGGATCAGGGTCCTCCTGCCATGCCTGCTGTTGTCCCGGCCAAGGGAGACATAGGGGTACATGTCCATGTTACAAAGTCCAAGAGGCGTGTGTTGCAGGGACCTGCCACCAGTGTACAGCTACAAATGCCTGCAGGGCAACCTCCACTCACAGCATCAGTGGCTGATGCCTCAGCCCCAGCCACCAGTGCTCCAGCCCCTACTGAACCAAGTGGTCCCAGCCAAGCAGGGACTGCACAACCCTGCAGGAAGGGTAAGCAGGCAGTAGGCAAACAGGCTCAGTCCCGAGGCACAACAGGGGTCTTGTACGGTGAGGCAGAGGAGCTTCAGTGATGCAGAGATCCTCATGGACTACGTGTGGGTACATGAGGCTGACATGCTTGTGCGGGCAGGTAGCACACATACGCACACTCAGCGTATGGCCCACTGGCAGTGTATCGCCGATCACATGAGCGCCCTGGTCATTGAGAGGCACACAGCTTCTGAGGCAATGAAGCGCTGGAATGACCTCTGGCGCTGACCCAAAGGTAAGCTGGCTGCCAACTACTCCTCCACTCTGGTGACTGGAGGTGGACCAGCAGGGGAGGAAGTAGTACTCACTCCACATGAGGACATTGCTACTCAGCTGATTGATGCGGAGCAGATCCAGAGCATGGAGTACCTTCCAAATTATGAGGCAATGTCTGATGAGTGGTGACGGGTGTGTGTCAAGGACATGTGCATGTTGCGTCATGGCCGTGTGTTGATTGTCTGGCTGTTCTGCATGCATTCACATGACTACTATGGGGGTACCATATCATGGTGGTCTGACAAGTAGTTGTTGTCCTGCAGCCTACACATGAATGATGTGCTGCACTCCCTAACAATGGACATCCACACACCTGCTCAATCCTTCAGTTACACCCTTTGTCCGGGACCTCTTAGCCCTCTTCCTGATCAAACCCGGTAATGTCTGATGGCTGTGACCATATGCCACTCAATATTGTCCCTCTCTCTGCGCATCTCTGATGTCTCTGAATGTTCATCCTGCCAGCGGAAACTCAGCAGGGGTGGCCTCCCTTTCCCCGCCTGCCCACAGCAGCCTGCAGTCTCCGGACTGGTCATACATGTGGTGTGGTTTTTTAAAATGGATATTCAAATGTTAAAAGGTTTCCAGTTCTAAGCTAGGTGGGTAGAATTATTAACGATGGCAAGGGTTTTCAGATAAGCAAGAGGGACTGACACACTTGGAGACCACTGTTAGCAGCATCTTGCAGTGAGATGATGAGGTTTGTTGGGTTAAAAATTGAATTGGCATAGAAATCAGACAAAAATGAGATGAAATCAGGCACTTAATAGAAACGTATATACATGCATCTATGTTCTTATGGAAGAGGGTACGAAGTGTGTCATACAAACTAATTTGAGAGACCAGCTCTATTATTTTGGGAACATAAAATAGGAGCATAGCTATTCTCCAACAGTGTTTTGCCACAAACACACATGGCGTAGCCTCAGAAAATGGATAAGGACTAGACATTGAAGCCTGGAGAATGTTTTTGGCAGGAGTTCATAGTTGTGTCCAGCCAAGTCTAAAATAGACATATTAATTGTGTGCGTCAGAGAAAATTGTGGATGTCAGATATGCTAATTTGGAATAGTTGTGCATTTGTGATAAATTATCCAATGGCAATGAAGGGATGCGTGCCTTCTGACTAACGTGGCCTATCAAAAGCATACCATTTTACTAGGTGCTATTTAGCATACAAGTTTTGCGCAATCTTAAAAAATCTATAAATATAGGTTGGAGGCAGAATTGTATTTGAGTGTGTCCTGTCCCTGGTGGAATAAAGACACGTTTTAAGCTCCCATGCGTCTGATTTTTCCATTTTCTGCCTGAATGCATGATAATCCATGTATGTCTGATGGAGGTCTGGGGGTGAAGGACCCCCCTATACAGAACAATTAACTAAACATATAATTTAATTCATTCCCTTAGGGTCATTTATCACAGGGTGATGTTTTTATCAAAATTCTAAATTGACAAAGGATTATCCCAGTGCACTGTAAATTACTCTAATCTGTGATATAATTGGGTAACCCTGCTGTTCAATTGAATGTGCTAGTGTCCCCAAAACGAAAATCCCAACGCCTTGCATTCCCTTTGAAAACAAATTGTTCAAATCAAATTTTCCCTTTCAGTCCAAACCAGAATCCCAAAGCCTTGCATCTTCATTGTAGGAGTGGTGCAAAACGAAATTCCACATGTATTCCCTTGTATCCCAAATCAGAATCCCAAAACATTGCATTGTACCTAAATAAAAAGCCAAAACGATGTTTCCATTGTGTTCCCACTCCCCGGACCTTCATCAGAGGGGTCATATGTAATTGATGCCAGGAGGTTGGTGGTTGCTGGGAGAAAGGAGTATAGTGCCAAACAAAGCAATCTCAGTGTGTTTTGTATTTTTCCTATTGCTTAATTTGCAAGAAATCTGATGCAAACTGTGACTGCAAACTTCCAAATTGTACCTGTGTCTTATAGCAACTGAAACTCCTTTAAATCGATGTTAGTCAATTGGTGCAAGTAATTGGAAATTGTGACATTGTGCTGTGCCAGAGCGTTGGCGGTTGATGTTTTGGTTGCTATTATTATTTGGCAAAACTTAAATATATATTCTTACTATACAACAGCCTGGTTCCTAGCTGTTGGTGTTACAGAGGTTATTTGCTGGGGTTGTGCGAAATAGCTTGGAGGCCTCACTAAAGTTGAATCTGTATAAGTGCTTTAGTTGAGAGCTACCTTGCTTGGGGGGAAAGGAACTCTCTGAGTTGCGAGTGACCACCTAATAAATCACGTCAGGAACATGTTATTTTTCTTTCTGTGACTCTGGCATCAAAATTAAAATGCACAATAAAATGACACCGAGCAGTTTGAAGTACCCATCTATTTCCATAGCTCTTTTGCATTTCCGTAGTTCTGTATGAAGTGCTTGAGTATGTCCTTTGTTTTGGCATATGTGCTGCAATGAGAAGTGCACAACGGTGGCCAAGGTATGGTTGTTTTATAGTGTGTTTGGCAAAGATGCAGTTGATTTAGAAACAATAACTTGCAATTTCTTATCGTTTTGTTGTTTAACCGATATGCAGCATTATTTTATTTCTTTATTTTATTTTATTGTATTGTTTAAAGCACGGAGGTAGCTCAAGTGTAGCGGAGCACTGTACAGAGTGTGGGTTGCGGTCTGCACATTAATTTGTGCATCCAATACATTGGGATTCGTTTTATCAAGTGTTGCTGAAAAAGCCACGTTTCGAGAGATTTGCATAATTGGTGAATTGAAGGAGGAATTCCTAGTTGATTCTGGGATGGAGTTCCAGAGGATGGGTGCATGACAAGAGAAAGATCTTTAATAAATATTTTTTCTGGATTTGCATATTGTTTCAAAGGAAACCTAACCATAACGTTATTTTAACAATGTCATGATGAATTTCAATACATTTTCAATGATATTTAATACGTATTTGCAAGTATTTCACGGGCAAACTCAGCCAACTGATGTGACCAGTGGACCTGTGGTCTCTTTCAGCCGCCATATGAGACCATTAAGCATGCTCTGGAGACATATCTAATGATCACTTCGAATGGGGATGGGCCCTTTGCCCAGCCTGTGACCTCAGTGCCACCATATGGGCACACTGTGCATCGCCTATATCAATATGCATCACCTATTTTACTATGGAGGACCTTTGACCCTGCTCCCAACACCAAAAAGGCCACCTGTTAAGCCCTATTGGGCCCACTTTGCACCATAGCCAATTTGTTTGGGCACTCCAAGCAACATGATGGTTCCACAGTTCATCGCCTGTGATAATGCTTAATTGGTGCATTGACCAGTGCAGGCCTTTAGGTGCTTAGCCCGGGCACCCACAAGCTAGTTTAGTTTAGTTTATTATTTGTATAGCGCCGCCTGGCCCTAGGGCATCCAGGCGCTTGCGATGAATACAACAAGAATAATGAATACAACAAGAATAATGCAGCAGAAATGTACAAATCGATTACATATTTACAAATTTACAGTCTTGGTGCATGCTAGTGCGGTAGGGCTAGGCAGTTTCTTTGGATAGAAGCCAAGTTTTGGTGTTGTGTCTAAATCTGTGAAAGGACGGTTCTGATCTCAGCTCGAGTGGAAGTGAATTCCAAAGTTTGGAGGCAAGCACGGGGAAGCTGGAGCCACCTGCTTTTTGGAGCTTAAATCTTGGGATATTTAAGCAGTGTGTTTGAGCTGATCTGGTAGGGCGCGCTGGGGTGTGGTGCTTGAGGTTGTCGGATAGGTATCTGGGTGCTTGGTTAGCTAGGCATTTGTGTGTGAGTGAGATGGTTTTATATTCAATTCTTTGTGGTATGGATAGCCAATGGCAGGTGCGTCTGGCGTCCGAGATGTGTTCTTGTTTGGGTATGTTCAGGGCTGACTTGTAGTTTGTTGATGTTTTTCTGACTGGTTCCCAAGTATAGCGCATTGCAGTAGTCAACTTTGGAAAGGACTAGCGCTCTGGCTAAGGTGATGCAGTTGGATGGTGAGAGGTAAGGTCTGCTGGCATTGATAAGTTTACAAGTGTAAGCAGTGGCTGAAGAGATGGAGTTGATCTGTCTTGTCAGTGTGAGGGAGGAGTCGAGGTAGATTCCTAGGGTTTTGACGCTGTTAGAGACGGTGATGTTATTGCCGTCTATGGTGAATGCTTGATAGAGTTTGTCGAGTTTATTAAGTCTGGGTTGGGAACCTAGGAGGAGAAGCTCGGTCTTGTCGTCATTAAGGCATAGGCCATGCTTGGCCATCCATTCTTGTATAATGGAATAAATGTTGTTGAGAGCAGTGAGGTCGGTGGAGTAGTCGCCTGTTAAAGGGATCAGTATTTGGGTGTCATCTGCGTAGTTGGTGTAGATGACACCCAAGCGGTCCAGTATGTCAAAGAGGGGTTTCGTGAATACATTGTATAGAGTGGGGGAGACGCAGGAGCCCTGGGGGACACCGCAAGTGACTGGGGCTGGGATGGCAGAGGCTGTGGGTGCGAAGACTCTCATGGATCTGTTGTTAAGGAAGGAATGGATCCATGCGTTGGCGTTATCTGAGAATTTGGCTGCTGAGGATAGATGTTTGCAGAGGATGTCGTGGTTGACCAGGTCGAAGGCGGCCGATAAGTCAAGGAGGAGAAGGAGGGCTAGTTTACCATTGTCTTTAATGTTGTCCATCTGTGTCTTAAGGTCAATCAGGGCGGTCTCAGTGCCATGTTTGGGGCGGAATCCTGATTGTCTGAGTCCTAGTAAGTTATTTTTCTCGAGGTGGTTCTGTATCTGGAGATAGGCAGCTCTGTCGAGGATTTTTAGTAGGAAGGGTACAGTCGTTATGGGTCTGTAGTTGGTGGGGACATTAGGGTCAAGGGTGGGCTTCTTGAGTAAAGGAAGAACCCAGGAGTCCTTGAGGTTGTTGGGCACTATGTTGGAGGTGAAAGATGCGTTGATGAGGGTGGTGATGAAGGGAGCAAGTTGTTTGGCAGCATCTTTAATGATAGGGGCTGGGCAAGTGTCGCCTTGGCATTTGGACGGTTTAAGGGAGTAGATTATTTCTTCAACCTCTTTAATGGTTATGGTGGAAAACTCAAAGAGGTTATTGTCATCATTTTGGGGGGTGGTGTGGGTGTGTGTAGAGGGGGTGATGTTATCGGAGAGGGTGAGGCTTTCTTTCTTTGTCAAGATTTTGGCTTGTAGTGTGGCAATTTTGCCTAGGAGTGCTTCCTGGATGTTCGTGCACCAGTGGATGTCTTTGTTGCAGGTGTCTGGAATGGGGGAGGGTGATTCGAGTTCTCTCAGGATATTGAAGAGCTCTTTGGTATTAGATTTGGCGTTGCTGATTCTTTCATTGTACATGTTTTTTTTAGACTGGATGATGGCTGTTTTATAGATGTTCGATGCTAGTGCGTAGGATGTCTTATTGATGGTGGATGGTGACTGTTTCCATGCTAATTCAGCTTGTCTTTTGGCTTTGCGGAGTGTTTTTAGTTTGGGGGTGAACCAGGAATTGAGGTGTGCTCTTGGTTTGGCTTTCCGAAGCTTGAGTGGTGCTATGGTATTTATGGCCTTAAGGATAGTTGTGTTGTATAGATCTACTAATTCAGTAGGGTTGGTCATGGTGGGTGAGAAGTCGATGATGGGTTGGAGTAACGGGAGGAGTTTCTCTAGTGTGATATTTTTGTTGTTTCTTGTGAGTGTGGGTGGGGCATTGGAGGAGGGCCCTGGTGTTTGAGTGCCTTTGTTGATGGTGAAGGTAATAAGGTGGTGATCGGTCCAGGCGCATGGAGTGTTGGAGAGGATGGTAGTGTTGCAATTGAGGTCAGCTATCCAGTCAAGGATGCGTCCTTTGTTATGTCCTTTATACAAGCCACCTGAGGAGCCCACTGGGCATAATCTAAGGCCAGCCCACAGTCAGCACACAGGCACTTAAAATCCAACCAGACTGTGCAATGGCCATGGTGTGCAGTCATTGCCACAAAAGCCATTTAATCCAGGGCACAATCAGCCATGCATCAGTTACACTTGTGTCAACCTCCCTGACCGGGTCAGGGCCTTCATTCTTCAGCCAATATCTGGTCCCCCCAAAGCCATCCACATTTATCAGTGGCCATAGCTTGTGACTTTGACCAAAGGCCCACTTACCTCCAAACTTGTCACAAGTCATGGCAGCTGTCATCATGCCTGTATCACAGCTTCCAGTCATGTTCTGAGCCTATCAGTCCCTCAAAGTGGTCACTGGCCCTGGCAAATGACCACTTTCAATGTATTGGTGGACCGGGTGCCACCAAATGGGTGTGTGGGCTGTCACCTTGGTCCACACACCTAAACCCATGTCTGAGACCCCGATGAAACCTGTTGACCTGAAGACCCATCTAGTAGCCCACGGTCCCTGCAGCTGAAACAGCCAGTTTATCTAATAAGCAATACAATAAACATTTTATTTGATTTTTGTAGTGCGCATTCTGGCAGGACCATGCTCAAAGTTTCTGAGCGACGATAGCGCCCCCTTAAAAAATGTCACCCTCTTTGCAATCACCCCGACGGACTCTACTCATGAGCCAATCTCGTTGCTCCTTCCTAGTTCTGAAGACCCACGTTCAGTTACACCTAGAAAATAATCTTGGTCCACTGCTGTTGCAAGCAAAGCCAAACATCACTAATTGGTTTTCACTCATTCTTGTCCAGATTGAAGAAACATGTTGTATGGATGTGTACCATACTTGCTAAAGCACACGAGTGTGCATAATATACTCAGTGATTCAAGCATAAAACCCATGTATCATCTGTTCCCTCAAATAAA
Source organism: Ambystoma mexicanum (assembly GCF_040938575.1). Taxonomy (NCBI): domain Eukaryota; kingdom Metazoa; phylum Chordata; class Amphibia; order Caudata; family Ambystomatidae; genus Ambystoma; species Ambystoma mexicanum. Next base: position 1,088,993,927 of record NC_090925.1, on the reverse strand, counting down.
GAACTACAGTTGTTCTTATGTTCCTAAAATGATATTTGAGTCTATGCAGAACAGCCAGGAATCCGTGTTTTTTTTTAATCCTGTTCTAATTTTCAAAGGGGTATTTCGTAAAACCATAATAGGCCTTTTTGTGTGAAATGTATTTATTTATTGTTACAGGGACGAATAATGCTCTTTTGCTCACAAAAGAATGTAAAATAGATAAGAAATCTGATTTGACTGAAAGCAATGAGCTTCTTATAATGGGGTGAATTTGAGTGACATTCGGACCAGGTTGTGAGGGGCAGTAAATGGAGCAGTCCCTGGGGACAATAAATGGGTGCACATACATAGATTAAGGTCAACCAACATTAGACATGTTTAAGTGCAGTTCGGCCTGCTGTGTTAGGGATGTGACAATGATGGATGAATTGTTAGAGTGAAGGCAGCAGAAAGGGAGTGACAGAGGCAGGGTAGAGGTGAGGAAAAGATGTTAGCTAGAAGTAGATGAAAGGTAGGTGGAGAGGGTAACTCATAGGTGAGGAGGTCGACTTTTACTTTAGTTTTGAACACATCAGTGTAGACTGTTTATCTGATGTCCAGGGGAAGAGAATTCAATGCAAGTGGAGCAAAAAAGAGAGAAAGAGCAGAAGCCAGAGGTAGCACATGGAAGGTGAGGTGCCACAAGGTTGCTCAAGGGTTATGGAGCATTATGAGAAGGCTTGTAGAGTTGGATAGATGAGGATAGATGTGGTAGTTCCTTTTGGTGTATAGATTTTTTAACCAGGAGCAGAAATTTAAATCTGGCCCTTGTTTGCCTCTCCAGCCATCCAGTCTGGTGACGGTACGAGGAAGTAGGTGTGAAGTGAGGGAGTTTAAAGAGAGTAGCAAAGTTAATGATTTTGTCGAGAGGACAGAAAGCATAGTTGGGGAGACCAAAGAGGATGCTTTAACAGTAGTCCAGTTTAGAGAAGACAAGAGTCGGTAAGAGATTCTTGGTAGTGTTGCAAGGAAGGAGGTGCCTGATTTTCCTAATATCTAGGAGGTTGAGGCGAGCTGTCTTTGCCCTTTTGGAGATTAACATAGAGAAGGTGTGAGGAGGGTCGTAGATGACACTGAGGTCGCTAGCTGAAGAAGAGTAGGGGAGAGTGTCATGTGGGTATTGGATATGCAGGAGAAGCGATGAGAGGATATTTGGCAGGGAAGAAGAGCACCACTGTTTTGGTTTTTAACATCAGAGAATGCAAAGGCATCCAATATTTAATGGCAGAGAGCCCATTTGACATTTTGATGGAGAGATCAGAGGAGTGTTTAGGAAAAGAGAAGAAGATGTGGGTGTAATCCACGAAGAGTTTGTGTGAGAATCCAAAAGAGGAGATTAGCGCCCCAAGAGTAGAGGTGTAGAGTGTAAAGAGGAGAGGACACAAGGCAGAGCCCTGTGGAACATCAACATTGAGAGGAGAGTATTGAGAGGTTTTGTTGCTTCAGGAGACAGAGAATTGGTGAGGTCCAAGGTAGGATTCAATCCAGGCAAGGGCTTGATCATAAATCCCAAGAAAGAGAGTATTAAGGAGATCAGAGTGATGGACAATGTCAAAGCTAGTGGATAGGTCAAGGAGATGTAGGATAGAGGATAGGTTGGAGCGCTTAGCAGGGGAGATGACGTTGGAGACCATTCATTGGCCACTTGTTAAGACTGCAATATGACCACAGTTAGGCCATACTGAAAATGGACATATGAACTCAGCTCAAGCTGTGTAGATTCTACATAGATGCAACAAACAACTGATTACACTGAAGTTTGCTTTAGTTATTGACTGCACTGAAGTGTTAAACAAATGCTTATGTGATTTTTTATTTTGATTTTATGCCTTGATATTTTGTGATTTATGACCGTCCACTAAAGTTTTGCGATACCGTATGCACTTACTTGTGAAAAAGAATAATCAATGTTTGTAATGTTTGAAATTATTCTGAAAAAGAATATTCAATGTTTACACAAAAAGTAAAAAATGTTAAAAAATAAAATTACGGTATCAGACTGAACCAGACAGAAAAATAGAAGCAAATGCTATTCATGTGCTTTGTCTAAAAGGCAATGGGCCTCATTACGAATGTGGCGGTAAGGCAACAACGGCACTGGTAGTGCTACCGGCGCCGTTGTTACCATACCGCCACATTACGAGTTCTGCTTGCGGGTGCCGTTCTGCATGCCTGGTCACACCAGGCGTGCAGAGCGGCACCCGCGAGCAGAGCTTGTGATTGCACCTGTACCGTTATAAACGGTGCTGGTGCAACCATGCTCCCCACCCCCATTCTGCCCTACTGGGCAGAACAGGGATTGGGAGCCCGGCCATACCGGCACCCGCGAATGGGAAATTACCAGCCCATTCAACTCGTAATGGCCTCGTAATGGCCCATTCATGGGTGCCAGTGCTGGTAGCGAGTTTGGCGGTAGCCGTGCCCTTATTAAGGGCACGGCTACCGCCAAACTCGTAATGAGGCCCAATATCTATACCCTTGGACTCTGCTTCTCTCCTGACCTAGTACATCTAGGACTCATAGATGGTTCTTTACAGGCTTACTTATCCCAGCCACATAATATTGAATCAGTCACATACTAGATTGAAAGTATGAGAAATTAAACTAGTGGAAAGACCAAGCCACATTGTTTCTTATGGAGACATTCATGAGAGCAGTTTCTGTGGAGTGACAGGATCGGACACCTACTTGTGGTGGATCTCGAAGGTTGTGGATGTCTAAGAAATGTATAAGACGTTGAACACAACCTTTTCGAGCAGATTAGAGTAGTGCAGAAGGAGAGACTCAGGGGGAACGTTAGCCAGTAGATTTAGTTCAGTCCCTTGCTTTTTTAGGAGAGTGATGACCATGGCCATTTTGAAAATAGCAGGAAAGCAAGCAGAATCTATGGACAGGTCGAAGAGTTTAGTGAGGTGAGAGGCCACTAAAAGGGCAATAGGCATTGCTAGCTGAGGGGCAAGAAGGTCTGATGGGGCACAAGAGGGGTTAGCCTTCATTAGTAGAGATAGGACTTCCTCCGTATTAGTGTGACTAAAGTGGGAGATAGAGGCAGAGGATGATGGTAGAGTAGGCCGGTTATAAAATGCAAGAGGAGGAATTGAGAGGAAGGTCTTGTGAGAGTCTCTAATTTTGGAAATTGTTGCAGCAAAGTATTCCGCTAGGTCATTAGCTGTGAGAGTGGAGTTGATAGTCATAGGCTTAGGAAGAGTGAGGAGTGAGTTTAGGGGGCCATGTACCCAGTGAGGATGGTTGGAGTGAGAGTCAATGAGGGTGCAGTTGAAACCATTTTGCTATATCCAGAGAAGCCTTGAGAGAGTTCCGGGCAGAGAGCTAGAGTTTCAGGTGCTCATGCAAATGGGTACTCCTCCATTTGGAAATAATGTATATGGTTATTCTAGGTCACCTTATTATGATTACAACATATACTGGAAGTGAATATTAGAAACGAAATACATAGGATTTTGAAATTGGACAGGGTGCGATGTTAGTACAATTAAACTATGTCCTTGTAAACAGCTTCTTTTTTTGCTGCAAATGCACATAATTTTGCCCTCTAAATGTCCTTCTTTGTTTGGAAGGGTCTTGCTCAGTTTAAAACCAATCATCTGATTATTATGTGAACACCAAGGTAATGTTTAGTTTTGCATTCCTGCCTCTGATTGGTTCGTTGTGATGATGAACTCACATTTGTAACAGTATGTGCTAAAAATGAACAAATAATACAAAATAACAAATGCAGTTGCTTATGCTGTTGTCTGGTCATGTGATCCCTTGAAAAGCCTGTCAGAACCCCAGCCCCCTTGCGTTCCCCCACCTCCCACCATAGGAACAATGCACCCTGAGTGTAATGTCTACATTCCTGCAGGACAAGGGACCAGGTAAGGTGGGCACCACCAATAATATTATTAAATATGGGAACAAGTTCTAGAAAAATCAAATGAAACAGTGTATAACATATAATCTAAATTCTAGAAAACCGTATCCTCACTATGCTTGCTTTAGGGTTTAGAACATGTAGTCATCTACTTTAGACCCTTAGTTCATGGTTTTAAACAAGCAATCCATGTGCAATCAAAGACAACGCAAGTGTGCACCGATAGGTAATGTTCTCATAGAAGGAGGTGAGTACTAGCATAGCAGAGATACGCCTTGGCATTTCGGACCTAGTTCGTCTTCAAGGCGAACTTTGTACAGACACCAAATTAACGTCAAGAAAATACAAAATATGAAAATATAAAAATGTAAACATAATGTGATGTAGTCAAAATAAACATAAGTGAACACAACAATGACGTCAAACATCCCAGAGAAATAAAACAAAAATAAAAGAGAACAAAGATTTGAGTCATGCAAAGTGGAAAGCTCCCCTTTTTTCAGTAATGGTATGGTCTTCTTTCTAAAATAACATAACGCTGGTACCTGTGTGTAAAGAATAATAGGGGAGTCCGTACAGGTCTAGGCCACCGAACGCGTCTGACGCCACACGCTTCCTATCTGGTAAGCAAACCAATAGGATAGAGCAGTCTACCTTGAAGTTAGATGATTCAGTTGCTGCACAGGTCATATCACAAGTGCATTATTTTATATGTTTGCGTGAAGGAGGCAGTGCCCCTTTCTTTCTATAAGATGATTATCAGTGGGACAGGTACACTTCCCCAACCTTTTTTTCTCTTTGAGCTTTTGATCAGTCTTGCGTTCACATACAGTTAACCATTTGCTTTTAGTTGTTCTTTATTTCCCGATCTAGATATCTGAAAACTCTGACAGTCACAGGTGGTGTCATTGATTTAAGTGGCTGATACAGTTGACATGTAGACACCACGCTTACATGACATCCAGCCCTTTCTACTTTTCTGGCAATCTGTCTCTTTCATCCACGTATTTACTATGATATGATTGGTTATTTATAACGTGCTTAATACCCAGAGGTTTCTAAGCACAGGTGTTGATCCACGTCGTCTTGCTGCCAAGGTGAGCACGTTGCCTCTGAGCTATCCTCCCGAGACAACTATATATAATATGTAATTTCAATGCAATGCTCATTCATAAAACTTTATTTCGCCAAGGAAAAGCCATTAAAAGTACAAATAAAATACAACAATGCAATACTACCAGTGGCAGAATGCAGAAAAACACACACTGTAGATGCAACACCTGCACCGGACATGGGGCACTGTTCGATCTGTGGGGTTAGAAATAGTCAGCACACACCATCATTTTAATTGCATTCTGTACCACTATCCGCGAATATTACAGTCAACAATAGTTGCTGATGTCAGCTGTAAACAGTCCAGAAGGCCCACATCTTACTTTTTTGCTGTCATGCTGGTGCATGTAGCTGTGAGCTTTGTGTGGCTAAATTAAGGGCACACGAATGCAAAGCAACACGTCACGATGACCCAAACGACGTACTGTCCTGGGTGCACATGACTATGCTTCACATCCACAAAGTAAGTAGCCAGCAGTAGAACATGTACTTGACACGTGACCAGTCGTCGTTATTTAGTAATAGGACTTTGCATTTGATGATTCATAGGGCCAAAAGCAAAACTGCAAGTACCAGAATGCAAAGGAAAGTTAACTAAAAGCTAGTGTTGCATGGAGCAGTCAGGCGTGCCCTGGAACCCCAAAGCAGTTCTTATGTGCTGTTAAAATGTAGCCCGCTGTTGCTCTTATCAGTCGGTTTCTTTAATATAATTATACATACTTCAAAAGGACTTTTACAATCAACATTACTCAATACAAAAGAGAAACAAAATATACTTTTGCGTCATAGATCTATAAAATCTATAAAATCGACTCATTTACGAATAAAATACAAAGCATGTTTAAATGTTTACACAGGATCACTTCTTAAACCTGTTCCTCTATCAGGCTGTGCTTTGCCAGGTGTTAGATGCTCCACCGTTCCTGGCCTCCGTGTCCATATTACCCTGAATACAATTCTATTATTAATTCTGCATTTATTAAAACAAGAAAATTAAGCGTAATTATTCTTATCGGGGAGAAAAATGACGCGAACCTAAACATGTATCTAATACTGTGGCACTGCTCAAGCTCTGTTTCTGCATATTTTTGAGAAATGCCCTTATGTGAGGAAGAGATGTCAAATGGAAGTAGTGGCAATAGTTTGTCTATCTTACTAGCTTCATGGCCCCTAATGTTTTCTTACTCATGGGTTACTTGATTTTCAGAATACTACTGTGTTGCTTAATAGTCTAAGGTATACTATTGACCCAACTCTCAATTGGGAACTCTCATGTTAATTTACCCGCCAGAGTTTCTAGTCAACAAATATAGCCTTATAGAACGAGTGAGGGGTCGTTATCAGTGCCAGTCTTGCTTCGTAATAACACGTATCATGCTTGCTTTACCAAAGATGCCCAATATAAAATGTTATACCACAATAAGAATTGGCTAGACTGCAAGTCTAGCTACATAATAACACTCATCATGCCTGCTTCATCAATCATGCCAGTAAAACAACGCCATGACTGCTCCATGGTGCGCCAGCGCCTTGCTCTCATACATAATCACATTAATGATGAATGTGATTATGTGTGATTGCGAGGCACTGGGGAGTGCAGTGGGCAGATGTGTGCCAGGTGCTGGAGTTCCAGGGTACAACCATGTCATGTTTTCTTGGGCAAAGAGCCCAAGTAAAAACTGCCACACACGCCCCCTGAGACTTGAGTACCTAACTGGCACACATTAATTGTGTGCGTGAGGCCCAGTCATGGTATTTCTTACTGGACATCTATCAGATGCCCATTAATAAATGGTATTCCTTCCCTCATTGCCCTCCAGCACCTGACATGCACAGATGAACAGTTTTGTGTACATGTGAGGCACTGGGAGGCTTAGAGGTCAAGCTTGACATAGCATGTGAGGCACTAGGAATCCCAGCGGACAGGGATGGCATTCTTTGCTGGGCATAAACAGTAAAAAATGCCATGCCTGCCCCTTGTGCTCCACTTCTTCATGCACATGATTAATGTGATTTTGTGTATGTGAGGCGCTGGGGGGCAATGGGGTCAGTCATGTTTTATTTTTTACTGCACATCCACCATAGATGCCCAGTAAAAGAAATTACTATCCCCTAGGTCCCGAGCTCCTCACACACGCACACAATCAATGTGGGTATGTGTGTATGCCGGGCACTGGTGTTCCAGGGTCGGGGGTGGTATTATTTACTGGATATATATCTCAGATATCAAGTAAAAAATACCATACCTGTCCCCTGGGCCCCAAAATACGAAACACACAATCAAAGTGATTATGTGCGTATGCAAGATGCTAGGGGGCCCCGAGGAGCTAGTACGGTATTTTTTACAAGACATCTTGTCCAGTAAAAACTACCATGCCTGACCCCTTGTCTCCACAGCGCCTAACACACACACAATCAACGCGATTATGTGTGTATGCAAGGTACTGGGGTGCCCAGTGGGCAGACATGGTATTTTTGATTACACATCTAAGATAGATGTCCAGTGTAAAAATGCCATCCCTGTCCACTGGGCACCACAGCGCCAAACACACACACACACAATCAAAGATATTATGTGTGCATGCAAGACACTGGGGGGCCAGAGGGGCAGGTATGGTATCTTTTTACCAGACATCTATCATAGATGTCCAGTAAAGAAATACCATCCCTGTTCCCTGAGAGCAACAGCACCTCAGATGTAGAGCTCATTTTGGCTGGTGGGGAGGGGGATGGTGCAACAAAGGCATTTTTAAAATGCCTTTGTTGTACAAACCTCCTACCCCCACTCGCCAAAATTAGCTCGGACCAGCACAAACAAACACACACACACACACAACATACACACAGCAAGTACTCACTGTCTCATTCACATGAGCGCCCATCAGGCACTAATTACACAAGCATACACGCATCCATACACATATTTAAAAAATAATTAAATTAACATACAACAAACATCCATCATACACTCACTCATTACACAAGCATACACGCATCTAGACAATTTTTTTTTTTTTAAATGAACATACAAACACAAACATTTAGCCAACATACACAATGCAAGCCAGTGGTCGAAGTGCATGAAAAGAAGTAGTGCAACTATGTTCCCTGTTGGCCTGCCCCACTCCCGACAAACCACATCTCCAGGCCCCCTCCCATGCACAATGCAAACCCCCAACAAGCGCACCTACTGCTTAAGGTAACGTTCAGTGCAGTGCATGGAAGTGCAAGTTTCAACTGCTTCCTACACTTATTTTAAAACAAAACCATTCCGGAACGGTTTCTTTTTCAAATAAAAGTATAGGAACAGTAAAATATAATAAAAGAAAGTAGAGGACCACCGCTCCCAACCACTGCAGCCCACTTCGACCACTGTTTGCAAGCACTCGCTGTCTCATTCACATGAGCACCCATCATGCACTTACACATAACCCAAGCATAAACTCATACATACGTATTTAAATAATACATAATTGAACATACAAACAGCAGGCACTGTTTCATTTACATCCATCATGCACTCACTCATAACACAAGCATACATACATCCATACATACACATATTTGAATAATAAATAAATGAACATACAAAAACACACTTTTTATACAACATGCACACAACATTCATGCTCTCATTCAGACCAGGATCTATCATGATACATTCATTCAACTAAGAACACAAGCATGCACGCATCCATACAAATACTTTTAACAAAAAATACATGAACATAAACAAACTTACCTCCGACAGCGGGTCTTTCCTCTCCAGAGTTACAGCCCCTTATAGCATGAACAGGAATCAGTAAGCTGTGTGTGCAGGGGCTGAGCGTGGATGTCGAGATGCCTCCCCTCTAGCCTGCTCTGTCTCGATGTGCAAGGAGGTGCAGAAGCACCCCCTTGCACATACAGACACGCAGTTCCCCAGCCAGCATTTCAAATGAGCCATGCAAGGCTGGGGAAGCAAAACGACCCCAGCCTTGTTTGTCTCATTGAGCTTGCACGGCTAGGGACCTGTAACTGTCAAAGAGAAACAGAGTTTCCTTTTGATAGTTAAGAGTGCTCCCTCAGGTGAAAAATACAGCTAAGGGAGTGCTCATATTTTAGTGGGCCGGCAGCTCCATAATCAGTCGACATCCCCTCCCCCATTATGGACGAGCCGCACCTGTTCACCTTCTTGTTGACAAGTGAAATAAAACATATTACAACATTTGGTAGCTGGGTGTGATGGAAGGAGTAGGGCTTGGAGAGTGCAATGCAGAATTTTGCTTAGGGGCATGTAAGGATGTGATTATGACCGAGTTATATCTTGCAAATATAGGGCAATACTAAGGAAGATGTGAAGATGTAGCTTTTGAAGATGTAGCTTTTGTTTCATTAAAACGTGTGATAAAGTGCAATCTGCCTGGAACCGAAACCATACGTCATGGAAAAACTATGGGGCTCCTCTTTCTTCCACCTAGTGGCAAAAACCTGGAACCACCTCCCGAAAGAAATAAGAAACACCAAAGACCACTAAAAATTATTTATAAAACTTCTAATAACCTGGCTCTTAAACACCTCTGAACCAAATTGAAACATCTAAAACACTCAAACAGGAAAAACAAAGAACAGACGGACAGAATATATGATGGCACAGGCAACACCTAGGACTAAGGGAAACTCCTACAAGAACAAGAGAGACAATGTGAGTGGGAAAGAATGCTAGCGACAACCCCATGAGAACAGAACAATAGCAAACATGCCTAACACTAACAACAAACTTTCCCACTCAGAAAGGGCACAGGGTACGGGTGTAGTTCGCAAGTCCAGCGATCCGAAAGGACTAGGCTGCAACAACAACAAACTGGGATAAAAGGGGTAGCCAAATGCAAAGATGGAAACACAAAGAGTAGCTGACTTAGCTTAATGACAGAGAGACGAGACATCCTTATCATGCAGAAACGTAATCACTGAAAGGAAAACAACCTTCTCTAAATTACAAAGGAGACATAAAAGGAGGATGCATGTCTCCTGACAACAAGACTACTAACCAACCCCAAGAAAATACCAAAAATTTCACCACTCCTCACACACCTTTCACACTCTAACCAAACACAACCACACCTCTTAAAACTGCAGCAACCGGCACGCACTTCACAACACTGCAACAACAAACACACCACACAGACCCCCACACAACAGCACACGACGGACTCAGAACCAAAGACCACACCAAGATTATTCGGCAAACGGTGTTAACCGAACTGAAGCTGCCAACAGTACTTCACAGCTCCCTTTCTCTTCTCCAAACTTTGTTCTACTAACAGGCCAAACCTTCCCCCTTTTGTTTCAGATCCGCCAGTGTGCCAGGGGGACCACTCCGGTGGTGATAGTGCACGGTACAAATATCCTTTAACATTAACATTAACATTAAAATTAACATCTTTCGAATACACTGAATTGCTTGTTGGAAAAATCCAAGTACCACCTCCCCCACCCTCCCACTATTGCTAACTAAGCTATGCCCCTGCACAGGGTCACACACATTCTGGGCTCAGCCCCATTGTCACCACTAAATGTTGGCTTGTTTTAGGCAGTGCTGCTTACTTAAAGCACATTTTACAAGTTATGTTATGTTAACAGTTTTTAATATTATGCCACATCTTTACCGGGGAAGTCTGGGAGCACCAAGGTTTGTTTTTTGGATATTCCGCTTCAGCCAGCGATTTTCAGATCACAAATAAGTCAAAGAGACTGAGGGGGTAAATGCCACATAAAACAGAAAGGAGAGGTGAAGCAGGAGAATAATGGGTTGTGATTGCATGGGTGAATGTCAGTCCTGCTAAGTGGACAATAGAACTGATGATGTAGAAAAGGTGGGTATATTCTGATGTGAATGGGTTACAAGAGATTTTTCGAGACTAGGGAAATGTGTAAACTCTGTAACATTTAGATGAATGAGGGTCTTAAAATGTCCTCGCACCATTCCTAAAGATTAGGTGGTGTACTTGCCTGGGCCTACCTTTAACTTGTACTGAAAGTCAGACTACAATATCTTAATTCTGTCTCTTCCTCGTCTGGGGCCTTAGTGTGGCCTATTAAAGTATAGACAGTGTAGGAAGGTGAATGTCTGTGGATAAAAGACAAAGGGTAGAAAAAGTGTGGTTCAACTGAAAAATTCCAGCATATTTTGAAAGCATGGTTATCAAGATCAGGTTGAGCAGTATTGGAACTTTGCCAATTCCAAATGGAGCCCCTAAATTGGCATAACTAAACCAGCACGCAAACTCCTCTCTTCGTCCATAGGCCGAGTGCGTTATGTAAATGAGTGAATGATGCTACACTAAGAGACTTCCAAGGGAACAGATGTGCAATGGAGCCCAAAGTAGAAATATGCAATTAAACACACGAGAAGTATAAAAGAGGTTATGCAATATAAGAAAATAAGACACCCGTGGGTTTACATAATCATAAGAGGTGCATACAACTCATTGAGCCACTGGAACCTGGCCCTGTACCAATTAAATCAATGGTTCTCCACTAAATAGTAAGCATTAGAACCTCTAAGGCTGCTCAATAGTACATTTGGAAAAGGTCCACATAGTAATTGGTTATTGTTGTAGTGATGTGTTGGAATTTTAGGGGGTAAGAAGTGTTATAGTGTGAGCTGGAATGTGTGGAATGTCTACCTCGTGATCCAAGACGGATTGGGCACTGGTTTTATTGTTTACCTGTGATGGGGGTTCCAGGTTCCAGGAGAAATAGTTGAGGTTGATGCTGGATGAGTCCTGCTGGGCTCAGGGTTATGATGACAATAAATCACCTATCAAACTCCACGAGTGTCCTTCTTTATTACAGTTATTTATAAAAGAGTTAACACCCAGAGGATTCTAAGCCCGACCCAGTGATCGAAGCAGCCTTGCTCCGCATTGTCTTGCTTTCAAGGTGAACGCATTGCTCCTGGGCTATCCTCCCACCTGCGAGCGCATATTTAAGAACTTGGTAATCTGTGAGTAAATCTATGTGATTTTTTATATTTTTTTGCAATTTAAAATATGTCCCTGACATGGGGGGATGAATATGGTTGGTGTTTCAAACTCAGAATTAAATTCCCTATAAGAATATAGATCACCTGCCAACTTATAAAATTGCATTCCCTATTCATTTATATTGCGTTATGTTACTCAGTTTTTAATGTGAATTTCAAACTTTGCAGAATCACATTGTAAGGTGTCCCTCCTGATCGCAATACTTCGCAGATAGTGAGGGACTAATTTGGATGTCTAAAATGCAGGGGACAAGTCCTAAAAAATTATTGGGGGGACTCATTAATATACCATTTGAATGTGCCTTCACCAGAAATTAGTACACACTGAAAAAAGTGGGGGACTCCGTCCACCCACGTGTACCCTCGACTTCAGCCCTGCTAAAATGTCCTATAATAGAGTTGTATCTGCTATTTCTCTTATGTTAATCAGCTTTTAATAGACATTTCAAACTTCACAGATTCGGACATTTAAGGGGTCCTTGCTAATTAATGTACTGATGGTGTTAACAGTTGGCTTTGCACCGTCCCTAGTTCCATCGTGACATGCGTCAGTGACCCAAAGACGACAAAGTTCCAAAAGGAATGGCAAGCAACTGGCACTGGCCCATACATTACTCCCACATAGTAGTGTAGAGCAGCACCGGGGAGCAACAAAATTGAAAACCGTTGAGGCATCCTTTAAACACTCCAATTTCCACAAGGTTATGAAAGGCACGCTCGGATGAAAAAATAAAAACTACAGAAAAGTGGCAGAGCAATGAGGAAAGAAATGAATTCAGATAACGGCTCTCCCTTTTAAATTACAAGAGGGCCGTGGGAAGGTGGGGTAGGCCGAGTCTCCACAGCGCAGGCCGCGAACTCTTGAAATCAAAGATTTCATTTGCTTCGATTTGTATATTGCTGGTTGGCAAACAATTTCATGGGCCCTGCACAACAAGCAAAAATAGCACAGATGCTCCTGTAAGCCCAGAACTGTAATATACAGACATGGTCTGCGGCGGGAGATATCTTGCCATATCAACATAGACACATTTGCATCCATTACATAGCAATTTCATTATAAGGAAGAAGAAATGCTCTGGTTGTCTCGCTACTTTACGAGTGAATGAGATTGCGCGCCGCACTGCAATTTCATCACATAAAGTGGTCATTGCTGCTTCTATGTGGAATCGGGTTTTCGTTACTGTGATGTCTTTGAGGGCAAGTGGGATTCACACTTTCCCTCGTTCTGCAGGCTCACATACAGGAGATTGGTTATGAATTTCGTGGACTCCAGATCCTGAAGTTGGGTAGGCTTCTTGGCACTCAAAAAACCATGCAGGCTACATGAGAGCCCCCCCCCCATCCATTTGGGGGTGGGGGGAGAGGGCCACCCCTTTCATTATAGAAAAATCCTGGTGGTCTAGTTGCTCCCCAACCAAATCAGAATTTTATTTTATTTTTTGTGCCCCTGCCGTAGGGGGGCCAATGTGTGCAGCCCCATGCTTGGGAGGCCTGCACCAAGATTTTTGGTGGCCCTCTCCCCCCCACCCCAAATGGATGGGGGCATCTCATGTAGCCCTCCCAGGGCGCAGATAGGGGCATAAATCTGCCAACAGGGAGGGCTACATGATGTGCCCCCCATCCACTTAGTATGGGGGGAGAGGGCCACCCCCCTTTTATTATAGAAAAATCCTGGTGGTTTAGTGGCCCCACACCCCCACCCAAATCAGATTTATTTTAAATGCCTTTTTACCCCCAGGAAGGACAATACGTGTGGCCCCATGCTTTGGGGGCCGGCGGGGGAGAGGGCCGCTTACATAGTAAGCAGCCACCCCCCCCCCCCCACTTCGCAAACAGATCCCTGGTGGTCTAGTGGCACTGCTGGGCTGAACCACGCTCAGCAATGCTTCAAAAAAGGCGTTGTTGGAAAGAGGAGAGTCTCCGCTTTGCAGCAACACCTACCTCGATCTGAACGGCACAATAGTGCCACAGATCAAGGGAGAGAAAGATGGACACTCACCTTTCATTTTCACTGTGGCAGCCGAAAACAGCTGCCGCAGTGAAAATGACTTTCAGTTTCATTTCACCATGCATTACACGTGCTGACATGAAACTGAAAAAATCCAACCCACGGGCTGTGAGGAGGTTCCTCCTCACATAGCCTTGGGGTTGGATTTCATTTTTGTGCAATGAAGTATCAAAAAGGACAAGCTATCTAGTCCTGGTCAACAGGAACGTAATGCCAAGGACAAGATAGCTCGTCCATGGCACTTAAGGGGTTAATTAATGTTTGTCGTTTTCTGATCTATATCAGCAATGTGTATTGTTGAGTAATACCAGGAATAATAACTTCTTCTTTGATTTGAACGTAGGCGGCATAAGGTTCCAAATTATCTGACCTAAATGCCTTTTAAAGATCATTTAAATCCATTGTGTTTCCCTCGATTCTGCGATGAGTCTATTAAAAAACCATATGAAACGTTATTGATGTATGTCATTACAAATATAAAATTTAAGTCCTTAGGAGTGCCGTCTCCAGTCTGCAGCCGGCAGTTGACAGTTGAGAAGTTGAGAAGCTGCATATGATGTAATAAACATTCAACTTTGGCTCATGGCGGAAAGCAGCAGTGTTCTATTTTGAGTGCTGGCCCATTGTGAATAATTGAATATTTTACATCGAACCTATCGAACACCTCTCTGCTTGTCAAGATAAGCATGGCTATACAAAATAACCATTGACTTGGACAACTTCCACTCATCCTGGATAGATCTCTTCCCCAGGAATGTCCAAAGTCAGTCCCTTCAAAAGAAAACAAAAGTCTTGAACCAGTTCTTGAAAGTTCCCAAAGGAAAACAAGTTTGCGCAAATAAAAATCCACTGGTAACAGTTATTTCTCTGTTAGTCAAAAAGTTCTATTTCCAAGTTCCACAAACAAAACAGCACCAATGCGAATACTGAATGACCTCCTTCCAGGATAAGCTTGACCAAAGTTCAATCGAAAGTACCACTTCTGCCTAAACAACTGTCCATCTTTTTAAAGCCTCTGCAGCGTCTTTGATACAACTTGTCTGGATGCTTCTTCTACGAGGAGTGCTTCCCTCCTGGCAACTCCCTTCTGCTGCTGGCACTGTGAAAGCAGGCTCCTTTGCTTCACAGTGTGCGTCTATTTCAACCACCTTAAATATAATGTGTCTGACAATGTTTTTGACAACCACAGTTCTATTGGCTCTGCTACACCTTGGTACTCTAGCTGCAATGGTCATAACTCTACAGATAGTTGAATATTATTTTTTAACAAGCACCCAGGTCCATTCCCCAGCTTTAAGTCCACCTTTTTGGGTCCCAGTAGTTACCCCAAAGCTGTATTGCCACTCTTCCAGCCGCAGATAACCTTGCCACACTTGTTTCAGAGGACACTGGGTTAGAAACAACTTTAACAACTTCAAAATGTAGGTGGATACATCTTAATAAGGACGGTTTCAAGTTGGAAGGAGTTTGTCTTCTGGCTTGGGTAGCGCTTGCTTTTCTTATGACTTCAGCAACTTCTACAACTTCAGCAACTTCAACAACTTCAAAGTATTTGTTCTGAATGTTACATCAGTCATGTGTCATTAGAGAAACAAAACCTGGTACACGCGACCACTCTTTGATGGAGAATTTCATCTTTAAATATTGTAAAGACTTGCATTCCCTTTCATTCATACAGATTGCTGCTGCAACTTGAATCGGAGAGTGCTAATGAATAGCATTCTCCCTTTTAATTAAAATTCGAGACACGTGACTACTCAGGTAAGATTATTTAATAGAACAATGGAAAAGAGAAGGTTTTTCTTATACGCGAGCACTTTTGTCTAGTGTTAAGCATGCACATGATACTTTTCCATTCTTATACAGACTTCCCACAGAAATTAACAACATTTACGTGCTCTTTCTTCTATGAGAGTTCAATTGGAGCTGGTTACAGTTACTGGCAAGGAAGGTAAATGAATTGGAGTATGACGCTTCACTTGCCAGCTCCAAAACACTGCATTTGTGGTCGGCTTCCACTTCCTGAATTTTTCTTCCATTCCAGCCACAACCATGGAGAGTGTCCTTCTTTCCTGATTCCCTTGGTTTGCTTCTCCACACGAGCCTCGGGTATCTGCACACCCCCAGCTTTGCAGTCACAGCTATTGGGTGCACATGGGGAAACTGTGCACTTCTCCAAGTTTCTTCCAGTGCAGCCACAGCCTGACAGGGTTTGTGAACACCGGACCAACTCAGAACCTGCAGGTGAAATCTGCTCTTCTCTCGTTCCAGTGTCCTTTAAATGGTCACACTTGCTTGTGATCTGCAGGCCACTGGAAACCTTCAAGCTCCGGCTTCAGCTCCTTTCTACTGTCCTTCTTGCTGCAGACTTTTATGCCTCGCAAGTGGGGCAATTGGCTTCAAGGGCAGGTTCTTAATGTTAATTGCCTGACCTTTACTTCTGCATGCCTCCTCAGCCCTCTTCTTCATCATAGTCCCTGAGGGATTCAGGGGCATGTAATTTATTTTAAAGATATGTGGTATTTCCACTTCCTTAATGCTTTTAAGGGTAGTTTTAATTTCCTTAAACATTTTTTAGAAGAGAGATTAAAATGTTAGTTTTGCTAGAGACAGATGCTATAGAAAAGGAAACACTTTCTGCATTCCTTCTGGTGTACCCTTGACATTGTGGACTATGTTTATCTTCACATGGCCTGTTCTGTTGATACAATAGGTTGACAAATTACAACCTTAGAACTTACCATTGCAGTCTTACTAGGAGGATGGGATATATTAAAGTGGCAATGTGCCAAAACCTCCTTTGACCTAATGCCAAGAGCATCCATCTCTTAAGAAAAACACTGGTCCTCATCCCACGGAATCTCCCCACTACACTGGGCCTCGTCTCCACCTGGCAGGTGACTTTAGGTAGGGTTTTGGTGTGGGATCCGCAGGATTCTCCAAATACCCAACATTATAATGATTTTGGTCTTCCAGTGTGGCAAAGCCATTTAGAAAACACTGTAGGAAAAAGTCAATTTCATCGATTCAATTTGGCTTTGGCATTTTTCAATCAAAATGATGCCATCATCTATTCTAGATGTTCCCGAAAAGATTATTTTACATTTTTCTGATAATGATTCATGAAACATTGTAGGGCATTAATATGTTTGTTTGGGTCGTTCCCAAAATGTGATTGTGGTTTTCTTTTTTTATATCTCCTTACTCGGGTCCAACAACCCATATCATATTCAGAGTCACTATTTTAACCCCCCTGCTTACATAGTTACTCTCCCTTGCATAATGACTATCAGGTGCTTTCCAATGTGTACAGTACAAGAGGTCCTCTCTTTTCCCCATTGTTATTTTTTGTTATGGGACTCTAACCTTTTGGGGCTTGGATAATATGGTGTTTCGTCCCATTGTCACTTAAAAGCAATGTTTCCTCATCTACCTAGGAGTCTCTAGTTAAGAATGTGACTATTAGAATACCCTTTCTGGGTTCCATTCCTTGTTTCCCAAGGTTAGCAAGATGGGAAAAATACTTCCTCTATTGGATTATATGTTGCAATGAATGTTCTCTTAACTCATTTTGATAAATGTCTTCACTGATTATTTGGAAGTACTCTCATTTCCTCTCCTGTACACTCCTGGCATATTAAGTGAGCTACTACAATCTCCTCTTACCTGAATGTCTAGATATTACTATGCGGCTGACAGGGAGCCCAGCTCTTCCTGTCTGTCTGGGAATGTTTGAGTGTGTGTGGGAAGGAGGAACAGAGTACCTGGCACACCTATGTCTTCACTAAGCCAGAATTACCAGATCCACTGCAATTTCTTTGGGAAGATCAGGGCAGTGTAGAGGTTGTTTCAGGTATAGTAGAGAGTCTCGCTACTTCCAGGACAATAATTTAGCTACTGAATCTGAATTTTCATTTGTTGTCTTAATTTAGCATTTCTATTCTTTTCAATTATCATTTGTTGTTTACTTTGTAATAGTTGTTTACGTAGATTCAATCAAACTGGAATGACTAGACTGGAATGCTTTGGATGCAGTATTTCTTGTGTGTTTTGTAACTCTTGCTGAAAGGAACTTTTTCTTTTTGACAAACATATTTTTCACTCACTGTCTCTTTGTATATGGACTTCCAGCTAGCTAACTCTTTTTTCAAGTGTTTAATTTGCAATATGCACCATCAAGATGATTTGTTAATGTATCTAATCTTTTTTTTTTCAATGTCACATTCTCTTCCACTATTTTCACTGGCTCCTGTGAGCACACCTTATTGTGAGCTCCTTGTGCATGCGCTTTTGTCAATTGTAAGGTGAGTTGGAGTATTGCTGGAATATAAGTGCCTTTTTATTATGCTAAAATGAGGTTGTAGACCCTCTTGAGTGGAAGAAATTCCATAGAACTGTTTTTTTTTTAAACAATGTTCACTACACTATCAGTAGAGGGGCTCACACAGTCTTGTTAATTTTGTAACACTTGGGTTTCAACCTAAGTCAACAAGGGTAAACCAGACATGGAGCCCTTGCTCACTGTCTCTTAGAGAGGCTGGGTTTCACCTCACTGAGGAGGCCCAACAAGGCTGAAACATGTGTCTGGGGTTGCAGATGGTACTCTTGTCATCAATGACATGTTTGATGTCATCTTTGATGTCCTGGGTGTTAGTTTTAGCAGTGCACAGTGGTGGTGCGAGTTATGGTCGCTTATCTTACCATAACTGGCGAATTTCAAGGGTTTTTCGGTTTTACTTGGAACCATAACGTCCCATTAACAAAGTTTTGTTAGTGAATTTCATAGGTTTTTAGTAGCACAACTTAACCATAACCTCCCTTTAACAAAACTTTTTTACTGAATTTCATCGGTTTCTAATAGTGTCAAGTATCCATAATGTAAACGAACATCTGACTTCATTGCACACATTGCGGAGAATGCCACATGACCATCTGCTGGCGCACAGCATGGTGACGTGCCCGAAAACCCGTACACACTTCATAATAAGATCTGTGCCTCATGGATAATGTGGAACTACATTTTCTACTGATGTAGGAACTTGCAACTTCAAAATTTCCCTTGCACAGCTCCAACACCTATTCGTACTCAGCCATTAACAATCTAGTACACAGTACATACTTTTAGCAAAACTGCTATTTATCTTAAAACGACATCAGCTAAGGCCATCCCTCCTCCCCAAGAAACAGCACCACTGCTGTAATGAAGGAGCATGAGAAACACTGCCCCAAGCTTACAAATAACACACGCATTTTCCCCCATCCACCTATCCCTCCATATTACTGTTTGGTGCCTCTTTCCTCAGTTCCTTCCACCACTTTCGTTCTTAGCTGTCCCCCCAAAACAAAGCCATCCATAAACAAAATAAATGTTCCTTTAGGAACCACCTTTCAGAGTTCAACAATTGAACTAAAAAAAAACTGCATAGACTCCATCTACTTTATATTTCTCAGTAAAGTACATAGACGCAATAAGATGTTCCAACATTTTCATTTGCAGTTTGTATTATGCTAATGGGAATATTGTAGAGTTCATCCTCCGGGACTGGAACGGTGGATAAATGGCCAGCAGGCCAAGTTATCAGCCCAATTGAAGCGAGAGTGCATAACGAGGTCTCTGGATAATTACCCCCCCTTAAACCTCTAAAATGGGGGATGAATGCCATTAACAATCTAGATTTCCAAAGCAGTAACCCGTGCTACTAAAAAAGATGATTTTATTGTCCTAAACCGGGACGCGTCCCGGTTTAGGAAAGAAAATCCTTTTCCAAGATGCCCACCATAGAAAGGGAAGGCGGGTGTTCCATACAGGGCATCTCTCTGCTTTCCATTGCAGCCTGCAAAAAGCAAAAAGGAAACCCTATGGCCATATTACCACGAGCACATTTTTCTTCCCTTTCAAATCTATCCTAATTTCGAATAACTTTACCACAAAGCCAGTCTCAGGTGGACATGGCCACTTTAATGCTATGTTTTGCCCCTTCTGGTCATGGCCAGTAACCACATCGTCCGGATCATGACCTTATACCATGACCCTGACATTCTGGCCACTGCCCATGGCTACAGCCTACCCCTCAGTCACTGAAGCTGTACCGCAATTTTTTTAAACTACATTATGACAATTGTCAAATACAAAAACACTGCCACATCTCCAACACCATGCTTTTCGGTCGTTGCCAATCAGCCTTATGCAAATTTACTGTAAATCCACCAATGTTTTTTTTTCTTCAAAACTGTCAAAAGAATACACAAATGATTCGTCATATTAGGTGTTCACAAAATCCCTACAAATTTTGTAAACTCATTCGCAATCACGTCAGAAATATTCCAACCATCAGCATTAACCCTCACCTCCCCACAACATTATTTCATAAGTTTCACAAGTGCAGCGGTCAGAAAATATTATTATCCCAAGGGTTCGACCATGTATTTTTTTACAAACGTTGATCTATCGCAAACATTTCCAATGCATCTTACCTCATTTTTCCTCATTTTGAAACATACGGAATCTGACAGCAGAGCACATTCATCTTGTGCTAATCTTGTCCATTGCTGCATATGCCTAAGATAAATTGCCCTGATGTCACTAAATCATATGGCCCGCCCCTGACCACCACATAACCAACCCTGGTGATATTCAACACCTTTCTCAATGACGTTCCTCTCCAGCGTAGCCAAATGCACCCATAAGCACCTACGTGCCGTGACGCAGAACCTGAAAATGAACACACATCAACTTACAACATAGCACATCACAATTTGAAATAATAAACCAGTTTTTAAAAGAAAACAGTAACACATTACAATTTGTAAATTACTTTTATTTCACAATAAACTGTCCGAGAACATTGGGCTATTCCCATATTCAATCAAATTGCACATTTGTTTCTGCGCTCGTGATCGAAAATGTTAATCGTGAGGCACACATTGTTCTTTTCCCATACACAAAGTATTCGTTTTCAATAAAGGAACCGCTTCGGTTGCACAGTCAATTCCAGGGCGTCGGCATGAACTTGGGCCTAGACCACTATAAAAGATGTTATGTTACTCCTAAGCGCCAGTGCAGCGTACGGACATGGACACATGGGCCCTGAGCGATCGTCCAACAAAACAGTCACGGTGATCCAGCCGTTCACGACTATGTGCACCTTGCGTATAAAAAATCCATCACTTGGCATCCGGAATCCATGGCAATCGCAGTAAGGCAGCATGTAACTATTTGGAAAACATACCAGAAAATACGTATCAATACCCAACCTTTATTACAATACATTTATTGATTTCTTAATTCGGCATACAGTTTAAACTAACGATTAGTACACACAGCAAACAATTTCAAAAAGACAAAAAGAACGTGGAAACTGATACACAAATCGATGTGGTCATTCATGAATTTTAAAGAAATATTAGCGTTGAACATGGGTAAATCTAATGATAGTCTACAAACGCCAAGATTCTGCACTCCCCATAACTACAAAAAAATGACAACTACACAGAAAGATAGTACTTCAGTTACATTGCCAAAATTAATGTTCAGGTAATGAAAATTTAAATCTTGTTCCGGTGTAGAGTCGTCAAAACAAAACTTAAATGATATTGACCGTCTCCATTCTTTTCCTGTAACTCAGACAGCAATGTGCGTGCATCAAAGAATCTTCTTGAACTGATTTTACATGTAGCTTACAAATATTTGGAATGCATAACCTTATCAAATGTTCCTTATTGCAAACCTCCTCTGCCTGCATTCTTACTGAATATTGCCTTTTGCTCAAGGTCAAAAAACAATTGACCCTTATGGGTTCAGTCCCATGCGTAGGCCTCCTGAGCTCGCAACCAAAAAACCAAAGCTAGTGACCTTCACTCAGAATCCAAAAACATTCTCACTTTGCAACAACATGGCTCAACGCGTTCATGAGAACGGGTACTCCCATACACTTGCAGACCCGCTGTTTCCATCAAACACTGCAGGTGGCTGCCTCAGATGTCAAATTCTAGGGCAACAGTCTGACTTCAATATTATTTTAAACACATTGTAACACAGACACACTAATTCTTTGCCTGTACTTTACACACATTATATTGAGCAACAACTCCAAATGTACCGTATGACTTTTGTGACAAAAAAATCCCACTTTTTTACTTCCTGCTGCCACATCCCATCCCAGCCTCATCAACCTTCACCTTCCGAGCCAGTATTTGATAAATTTAACAAGTGGAATGTCGTGGTTTTTTTTATGTTTTAGCGGCGATGTCTGCGGACACCAAAACATGGATGAAAGATGGCGGATTCATCTGAACAATCTGACGTACTTCACGCTCCAATGAGCAAACGTGTCACATGTCCGCGGACATGACGCGGCCGATTAGCCAATCGTTATCTTGCCCGCAAGAGAACAGGGAAGTGTGATCGCGGAGCGGACATAGATATAACTAATTCTTTTAGACCTATTTTTGCTCGTTAAAAAAGTACTGGACGGATTTTCACTAAATTTGCAAAAGCACGCTTTCGGGACCAAACCAGTGCTCCTGCCACAAATTTGGTGAAAATCCGTCCAGCGGTTTGATCTGTAGCCGTGCGCAAAGTTTTTCCCCCATTCAGTCTATGGGAAAAAAATAAATTTTAGGACCCCCCTATAACTTTGCCCCCTTTGGACCAAACCTCACCAAACTCTGCAAAAAGATTCAGAGTGGGCCATATACTTTTTTTTTCAAACTTTAGTGAGGATTTGTCCAGGGGGAGCGAAGTTATAAACCGCCCAAAAAGTGCTCTTCCCATAGAAACAGCAACTTAACCATAACTACACGGCCACTAGCGTGGCCGTGTAATATTCTGGTTTTACATTTTTTTCCTCTACACCTTTGACAAGTGTTGGCATCAGAGAAAGGTTTTGCAGTATACATTTCACTTGAGAATCTTTAACACCATCGACAAGTGTTGGCATCAGAGAAAAATGGACTTTGAATTCACATGTAACTCTCTTATTCTCAGGACAATTCTACTCAAAGTGTAATATACAGTTGGTTTCAAGTTTGGGCCTGTATGTTCAATTCAGGGTGGGATGCCGGAGTATTTATTCCACAGGAATCCAATAAGAATAGAGGTTTTTCTATTTGGAGAGCACATATTCTAGGTTCATTTAAAGTGTCACGAAGGCATGTGAATATAATTTTGTGATTAATAGGGATCAATCATTCATTTCTACTGGGAATTAGAAGTATGCTAAATACAGAGTCCTTTCTTTTCTGTGCATGTTATTTGGATAAAATGACAATGGGTATTTACATTGATATTATCTGGGAATAACATGGACACACTAATCTCTTTTTCACTTTCCTTCATGGATACAGCCTGACTTAATTTATGTAAGCTAAGGTTTCCACGGGTCAGGATGCTGAACAACTCCTTCAAAGCTGTGAAATGTTGTACCACATCTCACAGTCTTAGAATATTATGTACCCTGATAAATCAAATATTCTAGGTCACTCTATTTTTAATACAGTGCAGCACTGTTGACCTTACAGCCCATTCCATATTCAGTACTTTGGCTGGCAAAGGTTTCCATAAAAAGCAATAATTTGCTATACAGGGTTGTAACTAATTCCTGGGTCATATATCTAAATGCACAGGGTTTGCTATACTCACTTTTGGTTTGAATTTTAAATTCCACATACACACATATCCTACATGTTTAATTTACTCATAATATGAGAAAGTTAAGGAAATGTGTAAATGCATTATTAATTAATGTTTTAGTATATTGTATATTTATTTTTATGAGTTATGTCTTGCAGAATTCAAATATGTTTTCATTTTTGAAACAAAGAAAGGGTTCCAAAGTTATAACCAAAAAGGTGATTTTGTTTCCAGTCACTCAAATCAAATATTGTTTTTTTATATAATTTCTGTGCATTGCATTGCATGAGTTCATCCAAGGTACATATTAACTTAAAGGCTGGCTAGGGCTTCAAGCCATGAAAAAGTCAGGCTTTGCTCTGCAAGAAAACTGACCTTTAAACCTGCTGTCTTGGGAACCAAGCTTCAAAGTTCCAAGCCAGGTTTGTCAGCTCCACTCTATGTGAAATATCCAAATATTGAAGGACACACACCAAAAGATTATTTTTTTGGCTGATTTGGTGCAGCCTTACATATTATGAAATATTACTATTTCACTGGGGTTTCACTCACTAAGGGCCCTGACAATCGATCCCCGTGCCCACCCTCACTCTTCAAATAGGTTTTTGTTCAACTCCCGAACGGCTCCCCAACCTGCCATCAACATTCCTACCTGACCCCTCCACTCTCCTCATAGACACACACAATCACTAATAGCACCCCCCGACACACACACTTACCTGCTGCACACGCAGCTTCCATCTTCTGCCAGGCCTGGATACACCTGTCATATTCGGTGTGCACTCATGTGCAGCGAAGGGCGTGACAGGTCTCTAAAGTTCATGGGCCTTATTACAACTGTGCCAATCCGGTAACAACGGTGCTGGTAAGCCTACCAGCACCGTTGTTACCGGACCGGCACAGTACGACTCTGCGGGCGGGTGCTGTCCCACCTGCCAAGGTCAGACCTGGGTGGTAGAACGGCACCCACACACAGAGTTTCACGGAAGCACCAGTACCATTATTAACACTGCCGGTGCTTACGTGGTCCCCATTCCCATTTACTGGCTTCTGACTTCCCGGAACGCCAGGGTTGTAATCCCTGATGTTACCGGCAAAGCAGGCGCAGAAAATATTGCAAGTATGGAGGGAACCCGCCGGTAGCACCGCCAAACTTGTAATGAGGCCCATTTTGTTCATATATTTGAAAAAGATTAGAACATTTCACCCCACACCAAAAACTAGGCTAAATATTAGTGTGATATGTTTTCTCTTAATTCAGCAGTTGTTAATATCATTTAATTAAATATATAAAATGTGTATTTATTTCTTTTAAAAAAACAGATTTGGCTTTCTTGCACATTTAAAATACAATTTGTAATTCATGTTAAAGTAACATAGGTGCAAAAAAGAGCCATGATTAATTCAAACATTTGATTGCCTGTAGCTTTGAGAGTTTTATATAATAGAGATTCATGTAAACATTTGATTCCCTGTAGCTTTGGGAGTTTTGATGAGCAGCCTATTCACAATTCCTGAATTCATGTTTCAGTTACATTGACAAATCTAACAACATATACCAAAAAAAAACAAACATCTTTTAATTGCAAATATGGTCCAAACGCAACACGACTGTCACTGATGTTCTCTGGCACAAGCAGGTGAAAAACATGCCAAATGTGCAACAAGTGTAGTGTTTTTGCGTTGTTGTGCAGTGATTTTGTGGATTCGGGCCAGGATTCGCTGATACAAATATGGTGACTCTACAAAATATTCTCAGTTTATCTCTACTTAAAAGGCACTGAGATATGTATTTAAATATAGGTCCAGATCTAAAGTTTTTGAATCATCGTCATTATCATTTGTCATTTGTATAGCACCTTTTACTATTGGTATCGTCCCAACGTGCTGTAGGATGTACGCCCACGGGGCGCTGGAGTCCAGGTATGGGAAACTTGTCAGAGTAGTTCAGAATGCATCTGTGCATTTTAGCCAAAGCGAAGTTGGGTCAGGGTGGCCAGGTCCCCATTAGTTACCAATATCGAGGTGGCAAGTGGATGGGTGCATTGAAGTTGACAAGAGAGAGAGCAAGAGTAGTAGATTCATTATGTGGCCAGCTAGACTGAATTTTTGTCATGGGGGATTTCTGCATTCTAATGGCAGAGATATTGGGCAATATGTGTGTGGTTGAGTGGCCTTGCTTCCGGCTGTCTTCCATAAGCCTGGAGTGTGATACATAACCATCTGCTACTGATAGCTTTTTGGTTTGGTAGATGAGGCATGGACTGGCTTGTACTTTATTACATTAGTCTAGTTTAGTTTAGTTTAGTTTAGTTTAGTTTAGTTTATTCATTTGTAATGCGCACCAAACCCTGAGGTAACTGGGTGACATCATTTACCATAATTTGGTCAAAGTATGGCGGTTCATTATTGCCCTGGCCTGCGTGGAGTGATTGACTAGCTCAATCTAGTTTGGGGCGTTATTGCAAACATGTACAAGTAAAAAGTTAAAAACACTGCAGAAAAAAACATCTACCTCCACCAGCCCCAACCCAGGCATATTGCAATTGCAACCAAAAAGTCACAACGCATGGCTATAAAGATACACAGCATCCCAACCACAATTACAAGATGTGCAGCTTCAAAAATACAAAAAATCCTCAAAGAGACAGTGTCAGTACAGATAGTCGTATGGACGGATCAATTTCCCCACCAGGGAGAGGAAAAGGGCAAGCAAAGCATAAAGCCTCACAGGGTCCCTCAAAAAGTGAGAACAAAGCAAAAAGAATGGATGTCCCATAGAACTCTATGGGTAAAAAAGACGCAAAAAGAAAATCATTCCTAACACCACTATAGATTTATACAGTTAGCAAAGGATACAACTGTACTGATCCCCCAAGTGGTGAAAAATATATTATCCTCGTGTGAATCTGAAATGAATCTGAAACATATTTCAGTTACATTCTAAATGGGGGCACATTTGCCACATTTCTTTTTAGTTGCTCTTGGCTTTTCACTGTATCAAAAACTCTAAAGGAGAATACAATGTGAAGTGCACTTTAAGAAACACAGATAAGTCTAAAAAGATTTTAGTTCTATAGAGCTGTATTTGTAAAAATTATCAAATCCTTTAAAGTACCCTAAAGTGTGGTTTTGGAAAGTTGATGCCAATTGATTACATGTATGTGTCATGTAAAACCTGCTTAAATAATGAAGCAATATGCCCCGAGGTGGTGGCCAACCCTGAAGGTAACGGCCCTCTGCACAAGGGTCCCTTAAAGAGGGTGACGGTGCCATTACCGAAAGGACTGCCATGCCACCGAAGGGTATGTCGCCATTAGCACCCCTGTAGTCCTCTACATGGGTGCTAATGGTGTCTTTTTCTTTTTTAAATAAACAGACCTTTCTTGCACCGCCCAGCGTGGAGCAGTGTTGCTGTCAGGGAGTCTCCCATTTCCATGTTGATGACTGCAAAGTCATCAACATGAAAAGGGACTTCCTGAGAGCAGCAATGCACAGTGCTGGGCAGGGCAAGAAAGGTACGCTTATTGTTTCCTTTTTTAACCAAAAACAGTCACCATTGCTACCCGTGTAGAAAACTACATGGGTGCTAACTGGTGAAGTCGTAGCAGGGAATGGAAGGACTGCTAGCTGCCCAGGCACCTCGGAATGTTGGCTTGTACCATTCCGTACTGCCCACGTTCCGAGCCTTCTGCTTAGCCAGCGCACCCACCCAGGGCACTAATGAAGTTCGGTTTTTGATGACTTCCTGACATATGTACTCAGCTTTGCGAGTCCTCACGTGTAAGTCAGGAGTCCAAAGTTGTTCTCAGTTCAAGCTTGAACTCGGCATGATGAGATTTAATATGGCTACAGCGTTTGTGAACGTCTTTGTGAACGGCAATGGGCCACATGAAAAGAGGCTACCATTTTCCTTGGTGGCGGCGTCATCTTCTGGCTATATCTGAGATGGCCTATTGCCAACGCAAGATTGTAACCTACTCCTTGCTAACACATCGCAGATGCTTTCATAGATAGTAGTCCTGCAATCCCCACAATACACTGAGCTCATCGGGTGAAAACAGGAGTGTGCAACATTCTAGGATGGGCACTGTTATAGCTCATGAACACGCCTGAGAGTGGGGGGGCGGTAAAGGAGTAGGTGCAATAACCCCAGTCCTGCAAACTCTTAACAATTCAATTCAAAGAGTTTATCCGGAAGCAAATCATCCATAAACAACAATTACAGAATAAAAATGCATAAAACAGTGCAAACTCTTAACACAATTCCGGGAAGTCCTCAACAGATGTCCACTCTGTAAAAGCTCCACATGTTCTAGGCCATTGATGAACTGATGTCTTTAATCCATAATGACAATTTATAAAGAAAAGAAAACTGCAAAATGGTTCCGCTGAGGTTGCTTGTGTCAGGTTATCACTGCCTTTCTCAACAGTGACATTATGGTTAACATTCTTTTTTTTTTCTCTTTGGAGCTGTTTCACATAGAGTTTTCCTAAGGGATTGCGCCATTATAATTTCCTATGGGATTCTGCCATTATAAAACGCCTCTGTGAATCAGGCCCTTTGTATTTAATAATGTATTCATGGAAACCTCAGATCAGGACATCGTGCATAAATAACTGGTGTGAAAACAAAGTTCTAATAAGCCAGTCCCGCTCATGGCACCTCGTCCATAGCTCAGTGGTTGACAGCGTTCTGTTCCCAATATCACTGTGCGGCGGCACACGGCAACCCAATCACCGCACATGGCACTGAGGGTCCCGTGCTGAGAAGAATAACTTGAAGGAATTGAATAAAAACCCTGTTTTTCATACTGTCCAAACGAGAAGAGCAATGTTATGCAACTTAGGGCGGGCTAGGGAATATCAGCAAATGTGTCTACCCTTCCGAGGCAAAGGGCAGACCCTTTTCTGCATCGCTTAAAGCCAGGCTCGGACTGGCCTATAGGGCAGTCCCCGAACCAAAAGCTCAAAATGCTGATGTGGGCCAGTTTTTTTGGTCAAAGTGGGCCCATTTGATGAGTTATTTCACTCTGCGGCTAGTAGCTTTGACAAGTGCTGGTGAGTAAATAGTCTTTAAAATGCACAATTTGCATCACATTTTATCGAAAACTCCCCGTCTGTACTTTTCAGTCTGTAACAAAAGGAATGAATTGCCATTTGCAACTGTGTGTCACTTTTTCATTGGTGCCAGAGACAATTTTATGGACCAATCCGACCCTGCTTAAAGCCGTTTAAACATTACCAGATTGCTGCTGAACTCAAGAATTGGCAGAACCAACAAGGCGTTACATCATTAAAAATAGATTCATGTAATTTTAGAAAGGAAGTTGTATAGATTTAGACTATCAGCGAAAAACGTGTTCCGCATGTTTAATCAATCTATGCAGGTAGAGTCAATACCATGCTTTACATACACTAAATATATAATTTTAAAGAGGCCCATGATCACAGACAACCTTACCATGAGACAAGGCTTTCACTTTCTGCCACATCTCTTCTAATATACACGGGTGCTCATAGGAGAGACAATTTAGGACCTAATTCACAGAGCGTTTAGCGTGGAGCAAAGTGACCCTGTACACTGTGCTAAACTTTCTGTTTATTAGGCCCTAAATCCACCGATCCTAGAATGCACCTGGATCCGAGTGGTGTGATAGATGACCATTATATCTTCACATTGATTCTTGATGCTGTCCAAATGAGTATATAAGGTTCATGGTTCATGTTCTCCTGAACATCCGTGAAGATCTGCTCTCCAACCTTGACTCTAACATTCCTGCTGTCCTTGTCTTACTCGATCTCTCTTCTGCCTTCAACATGGTCAACCATATCACCCTGCTCAACTGCCTCTGTGATAACCTGGGTATCACTGATCAGGTTCTGGTGTGGCTGACCTCTTTCCTCTCTGATCGATCCTCCCAGGTCCAACTGCGGTCCTCCCTATCATCTATCTCTCTCTCTCTACCTGTGGTGTTCCCCAGGGGTCTAACCTCTCACCCTGGCTTTTCAGTCAATACCTGGCAACTCTCGCCCACTGCATTGCCATTTTCTGCTCAAATTTCCAGTGCTATGATAACGACACACAACTCATTTTCAAGCTGCACTTGGCCACCTCCTCTCCTTTACTCATCTCAGATTGCCTAACTGCCATTCAAGAATGGTGTGCCGTCAACGATCTTTGTCTAAATGACAAGACTGAATCCTCCTCATCAGTACACCTTCACCATCCTTTCCCCTTACTCTCTGGCCGGCCTCCCTTGGCCCTCCTCCTAACCCTACCTGCGAGTCTAAGAACCTCTGTGTCATCTTTGACTCCACACTTTCCTTCTCCGCCCACATCTCTGACGTCTCTAAAAAGTCAAACTTCCTACTGCACCTCCTCAGAGGTATTCTACCCCTCCTCTCCTTCCCCCAGAAACTCACTGTTCTAGAAGTTTCTCTAGGTTGGACTATTGTAACAGCCTCTTTCTAAATCTACCTGCCTCTACTCTCTGCCCTTTACAACTATTCCAGAACAGGACTGCAAGACTTGTCCTGGGCCTCAAGCCCTGGGACCGTATCTCTACAGCTCTGAAATCCCTTCATTGGCTCCCAGTGGATGCAAGGATTAGATTCAAAACCCTCTGCATTGTCCACAAGGCTTTCTGGGGCCTGGATCCAAAATACCTTCAACTATCCCTCTGTAAATACTTCCCCTCTCGAGCTCTTCGCTCCTCTACCTTTAACTCTCTCAGGGTCAGTCGTTTAAACAAAAAAACGAGCCGGGGGTAGATCTCTGTCTTCGGCAGGGGCCTTCCTTTGGCACAGCCTCCTTGCCACTCTGAAACTTGAGGAGAAACTTCTCCGGTTTCGGAAGGACCTCAAGACCTTCTGCTTTGCTTCTGTCCTTGACCCCCTTCTCCCCTGCTGTTCGTTTCTCTCTCAGCACTGTGCACCTGTCCAGCCTCTTTCCTCCGGGCCCAGGTACCTGCTCACCCTGCCACCCTCCTGTACTGCCTCCGGGCCACCCCCTGCACTTGGGTCTGTATCTGTACCCATATAATCCCCCACCCCCTTTCTTTTCTTCTGCACTTATCAGAAATACCCTGTTGGCTAAACCCAGCACTTGCCACTTGCTGGCTGCACTAACACTGTATATTGCCTTTATTTTTTATTGCCTTTATTTTTTATTCATTTATTTTACTTCTTTATTATTATTTATTTATTTGTTTCCCCTCTGCTCCGCACTTTCCATCCTCCCCCTTCCATGCACTTTTCCCCTTTTCCCTTTCCATGCATTTGCGCATTGTCAATGTCACTGGGCCTAGTAAGATCATTGTTTTGTTCTCCCCTGCTCCCCTCCCATGCCTTGCTGCGCTCTGAAACACTTGTTTACGAGCGTAATAAAAATAAAATATCAGTTCAATTCCAATATTAGGGTATGTGTTGTAAAGAAATTGAAGGAGCACCACGCCCAATGTCCCTTAGTGATTCAAGCATATAACTAATCACAGACATATTTGTAAATTATAAAGATGTGTGGTCATTCTTGTGTTGTTAAAATGCTCTTTGATTTTATACAAAGCAGTCAGAAAAAATAATGTTTGCTATTAGGCTCATTTCGAGTGGAATTTCGAAAAAAAGTACACTTGGAAATAATTGCTCAATAAGGCAAGTTCAACATTTCTATTTTGACCTCAATGTACACCGGAAGTGATTACTAGAAATTAACGTTGAGGAATATTTTTAAGACCCAGTTTACAATGTTGGTTCAATTAAGCAAATACACAACT
Source organism: Ambystoma mexicanum (assembly GCF_040938575.1). Taxonomy (NCBI): domain Eukaryota; kingdom Metazoa; phylum Chordata; class Amphibia; order Caudata; family Ambystomatidae; genus Ambystoma; species Ambystoma mexicanum. The sequence continues at coordinate 1,088,962,475 of NC_090925.1, read as the reverse complement.
TCCTTTTTAATAGCATCTTTTCTTTGTTTTCATGAGTATACACACCATTTTGTCTCTTAAAATATCCTTCCCCCGGCTCAGATTAAAACCAATGATTTGTAACTTTAGGTTGAATAAATTACTGTAATTCATAGATTATCATCATTTTGTTTCGTTTTTCTTACATTTGTATCGATTATGCACTAACTTTTCATAAAAGCCATTTAACAAAATAACAATGTTTTTTTTTTGTTATGGTAGCACCAGGGCAATGTTTCGTTTTCTCTGTTATTTGTTAGAATTTACGCAAAAACGAATGAATGACAAACAATAATAAATCTGTATGCCTATCATTACCTTTTACCTACCACCCAGGACTGCAATTACCTACTTATGTTAACAACACTTTTATTGGGCTAGCTGCTTTTTCTACAACATTATGTTTGGACAAACATCTCTTTTTTGCTAGAGCAAGCAAACAATTTAAACCTACCAAAGTGTGACCCACCAGTTTGCATGGTTTTATGTTTTTTGGCATTGGACGGTGAGGTGAGGGGTGCTGTATTCTGTTTTTCTGTTTACACAGAAAAAGGTAAATGGCAGAAATTAAATGTTATATTTTCAGTGTAAACGTCCAGGATGTTTTCAGTGTTACCACTCTGAGATGTGAGAGAATGTAAAATAGTATTTGCTTTCAATGAAAACTAATAAAGATTAATCCCATTCTATAAAAAACAATACAATACTTGTGAGGCACTGACACAACATTCTGATAGAGGTGTTGGAGGAGCGGGGTCTATGTTCTTTTGTCGTGCTTTTGTTGTCGCAGAGCATGTTTAATGGGAAACAATGTTAATAAAGATATAATGAGCTATAATGATAGTGGCAGAATTCCACCCACAGCCAAACCCCTTACACATTTTCAATTTAACAATGATCTGCATACATAAAACACTGGACCTGAGAACATTACTCTATTTCTGGGTTTAGGACGATTTTCCAGAAAACAAATGGTCGCAATGACCATTTGTTCTAAAAATGTTACCACCAAGGATTCGAACACCAAAAGTTCGAAACTTTGGTGGTAGCATTGTAAAAACAAAACGGGGCCAGCAGGGGTGTCCTCCGCATCGCCCCGCTCACTACTTCATGGTATAGTGAGCGGGGGTTGCAGGGGACAACCCCGCAGCCTTCCGTTTAAAAAAAAAAAGAAAGAAAAGCACCCTGCAGCGCCAGTTCCCGATCACGGAAGTGATGCTGCAGGGAACCCAGCGTGAAGATGAAGGTAAGTGGGGTTTGTTTATGTTGGGGGTGTGGGTGGGAGGTGTGTTATGGGTGTGTTGTGTGTGTGTGTGTGGGTGTGAGAATGTATGTGTGTTTGCATGAGAAAGGTGCAAACTTTTGGTAGTTTGCACCTTTCCCATTTGATTGATTTGCCGGCGGTACTTTCAGCCGCGGGCAAATCACTTGGATTCTATTTCGGCTTATTTTTTTTAGCAATTAGTGTGAATTAAGAAGTGGTGCTCATTGAGGGATAGTATTTTTTCAAAATGCCTTGATGTAGGCCACTGGAATGAACTTACTCCACCGTTGTTTTGCATCAGAATAACAGTAAATACTGTTATTTACAATGTGTTTGTTTGGTTTCTGTTGTTGTTTTCCCTCTACTAAGCACCTTGCCCTCATGCCTTCATCATTCCATCTCCAAGCATCTGCTTCCAGTCCTCTGCAGGCTATACAGCCTACATCCTCTTAGGGGGGTTGTGGTGTGGGGGCATGGATGTCATTTGGTAGTCACCAGGGTTATAAGGTGCGACCCCGGTAACTCCCTTGTGACCTCTGGCACTGCCTCTGAGACACCTGGTCAAGGATTGCATAGGCAAAGCCCTCTTTAATTTCGTACTTCGCTGGTGAAGTTTGCTTTTCGTGTTAGACTCGCAAAGGTGCAGCTGGAGATTCGTGTTTGCTTAAATAGGCCATGCAGACTGGATGCCACAGACTCAACGCTTCATAGATTCAACTTGATTGTTTTATGTTCCTGAGGCCTATCATTCTGTACAAAATACTCCACGTTTTATTGTTGCTGAAGCCTAGATTTTCCCCTATCCCACTAGAGTAGTTGGTATTATATTTATATCTATAATGCTTTATATCTGACTCAACATATGTCGTGCTCGAAGCGCTTTAAAAATAGATGATATTACAATGAAATGTAATACCACTTAATTTATGACCCTCACAAGGAGGATGGGCTGATTCAACCCTGATGACATATGGAAAATGCAGGTTGACACATGTCAAAGTTGAGCTTTTAATTCACTGAGCTATCCAATTGTAATACAGGATGGGTTTAATCAACTGTGCAGTTAAAAATTACACTTTTCTTAGGATACCCACCCACCAGCCTCTATTTTCTTCTTCAGTCCTTTTTTAAACTAAAATATAACACTAGTATTATCAGGTTTGCCACTGGGCAATTTCATATTCCTCCTGATAGTAAGCATTGTACTAATAAGTCTTATGTTAAGAAGAAATATAACCCCTAGATCCAATGCAGTACCGAATGCTTCTGTGTGCACATTTAAGAGAAATAGCAAGTTAGATAGCTCAGCTGGTTAAATGCCCACTGTTGTGATCTACGTGTGTTCTCCAGGTCTTCATTTTGAATCGTAGCAAGGTCTACTCAACCTTCCATCCTTCTGAGGTCGACAAACAAGTATTTTCTTTTGCCAGGTAGTAGTTGTTTTATATAAGAGTATTTTATGTACAGTGATTTGGCGACCACACTATGTAAGTAATGGATTATTATAGATGCCTATGCCTTAGCTTCAATACATCCAGGCATAGGCTCAGAATAACTGCATTGTCTTAAAATAGATTCAATTAAAAAGTGTTTTGTTGCTTCCGTGTGAATCTTCCTTTTTATACTGGGAGACCTCCCCATCTCCAACCCTCTCACTACACCGCTCTCCTGGTCTGACCATGCTCTCCTGTCCTCTCACCTGGATCTCTTAGGTCCCTTGGCTAAGCCTCGTCCTGCACTGCCAGTCTCCTTCTCTGTCATTCAACTGATGAAGCAAGTGTTAGTTGCAGATTCTCCGCCACTTTCATTCCCTCTCCCACTCCTGCCTTGGACTCCCACACTGACTCAGCTCTCATCTTCACCTCTCTATCACCATCAACCTGAACATCTTTGCCCCTGTCCTGAGGATTCGCATGGAGCCTGCCAAAAAGCACAACACCTGGTATGACTCTGACCTAGCCTCTCTAAAACGCAAGTACAGAGTTGCTGAGCGAAAGTGGCAGGCATCAGGTGCATTCTCTAACAGACTGGCCTGCCGCCTGCTCCAAAGACAATATAGACTCTCCATCCACTCGCAGAAGAGGTCCCATATCCAATCCTGTATCTCCGGGGCCACTAACACCATGGGGGAACTGTATAAAATCTGCAAGGAACTCTCCAAGCCTACTGCAGTGTCCACATCTCCCCTGACATCCCTGGGCCTCTGTACCTCACTGGCCTCCCACTTCTCATCCAAAACTCAGAGTGTCCTCTCCTCACTCTCCTCTACCCCCTTCCTCATCCCTCCCCAGTTCTTAGGCCTCCCTTGACTCCCCTCTCCCTTTCCCTCCTACTCTCCTCTTTGTCAGGCAAAAACACCAGATGAGCTCTCAAGACAAGTCCTCTATGAATGTCTCCTCCAAACAGGTGCTCCCCTTCTCCTCCAGAACTATCAAGGACAACATTGCCTCCCTTGTGTCAGCCTTGGCTGATTTCTGTAATCACTCTTTTGCCACTGACTCCTTCTCGCAACCCATCAAGCACTCCCTGGTGCATCCTCTCCTCAAAAATCCATCGTCCGAACCCTCCTGCCCAACTAACTACTGCCCTATCTCCATAACCCCCTTCATGGGCAAACTCCTGGAGAAGCTGGTCATCCCCCAACTGATCCAACACACTGAATCTGTTGGTTGTCTCCATGACCACCAATCAGGCTTCAGAGCAGCCAGAAGCCGGAAACTGATCTCCTGAACACCTGTGATGACTTGCTCTCTAATCTCAATTCCAACTCCCCTTCCATTCTTATCCTTCTGGATCTGTCCTCTGCCTTCAACATGGTTAATCATGCCACCCTTACAAATCAGCTCTGTGACTCCCTTGACATCACAGACCTGGTACTGGACTGGTTGACCTCATTCCTCTCTGACCGACTTTGCCAGGTCCAACTGGGCCCTTTTCTCTCCCCTATCTTACTCTCCACCTACGGTGTGCCTCAAGGCTCTTTCCTTTCACCATGGCTCTTCAACATCTACCTTGCCCCTCTGGCCCACCTGATCTCCTCCTTCTCACCTCAATTCCAATGCTATGCAGATGACACAGAGCTCTCCTTCAAGCTTCCCTCTACTTCCTTCTCTAGTTTCACTCTCATCCCTGACTGTCTAACTGCTGTTCAGGCATGGTGTGGGTGTGCTACCAATAATCTCTGCCTTAATGCCAGTAAGACTGAGATCCTTCTCATTGGGACCTCTGCTCCCTCCTTTCCTCCTCCCCTCTGGCCGCCCTCTATGGAAGCCTCCCCTCACCCTCTTGTGAAATAAAAAACGTTGGTGTCATTTTGACTCCTCCGTCTCATCTCTCCTCACATTGCTAAACTTGCCACGAATGGCCACTTCTAGCTGCTCCTCCCTGAGGCATTCTCTGTTTCCTCACCTTCACCCCGAAACTCATTGTCTCCAGACCTCTGGGCCTCTCTAGACAGGACTGCTGCAACAGTCTCTTCCTCTATCTGCCTTTATCCTCCCTTCACCCCTTCATTTAATCCAGAATAGGGCTGCAAGACTCATCCTTGGCCCCAAGTCCAGAGACTGCATCTCGCCAGCCCTATAATCTTGACAATGGCTCCCGGTTGTTGCTAACATCAAGTTCAATACCCTATGCATCATCCACAATGCTTTCTAGGGCCTGGTACTGCGCTGCATCCAACTCTCTCTCCCTAAATACCTCCCTGCTAGAGCCCCTTGGTCCTCTAGCTCCAGCTCTCTGGAGATCAGATGCTTCTCTGAGCAAAGAGTGGGGGGTAGATCTCTCTCCTCTGCAGTAGCCTCCCTATGGAATGGTCTCCCTGCCCCTCTCAGGCCTGAGCTGGATATCCTTAAGTTCTGGAAGCTCCCCAATACCCTCCCTTTCTCTTCTTCCTTCCCTCTCCCCTTCCCCTGCTAACACCCCTGTCTGCTGCAGTGACTGGCTGTCTGGTTCCCTAGGAGTTCTACAGGGTACCAGCCCTGCCTGCCTAGTCCACCCCTCCAGGGCCATCTTAAGCACTTTTGGGGCCCTGGGCATGGCCATATTTGGGCCCCCCCTCTACCAAACTAAAGGAATTAAGGGATCAAGAATAATGGTCGCGCCCCCGCCCACTGCCCCCCACCTGTCGCACACACAACCTATAGGTTGATATGCTGTCTCACAGCATAATAAGCATGTTTACTCTCTTTAAGTCCCCTTACCCTCTTCATTCTTGCTTTAATCAGAATGATAAACAAGAAGCATTTGAAGACCAACATTAGCAGTCTACTAAGAGGTTACTGTTCTAGCACATACAGGATACTTCTTATGAATAGCATCCAGGAAGGTATGCAGCCTGGAGTATTAATGCAGGACTGCATGCAAAAGGTAAATGCAACCCCGAATAGACAGAGAACTCACATTAGCTGCCTCACAGAATGAAAAAGTGTTCAAGCATGGATAGAGGAGACCAATTGGAAGGAAGCATAAAGCTACACATACCGTAGCATGGATAGTGGATGCAGATTAGAAGCTACCAGGAAGGTGTTTTTATCCAGACAGACTGAGATTAGAAGTGGGACATGGTTTTCAAATAGTGTTGTCATTAGAGATCAAGGGAACAAGTGCCTATGGTGTGCAGTATATCAATGCTCACTATTATAGTGGAAGCAACCCTATAGCCAGTTAAACCATGAATAAGGCTTTTATGAAGATCATACCATGAGAAGGAAATCACTCTGAAGGGCTGACAAGTTTGAAAGGTTTAGGGACTGGCAATATTGAGAGGTTAGGCAGTACAAGATTAAATGAGATGCCCAGGATCACACACCCGTTAAGGGGTGAAGGGTTGAAGGGGTGAAGGGGTGAATCTGGGATTTGAACACTTTCTTTTCCAGTTCTTACCATGAACTAAAACAATCTCATTTTATAAAAACAGCCTTGGAAAGTGCACAAAGTGCATTACCAAATATGACAATTTTTAAACAAAATATTATAGAAGGGTGTTATGAAAAATGGGAATGATTCTAGCTTCATTCTCTCCATAAAGGGAAGTATACAAGTACCAGCATACCAATCAATGTGATTTAACAAATGTAATCAGGGGTTGTCTTTTGTATTTCAAAGCTTTAAATACTTCCAAAACAATGGCTTGTAACATTTTCATTTATAAACATGCATAAAAACCTTTGACTTTTACCAAAAAGCAAACCGTTGTTTGTGTCAAACAAGCAGACCTTAAAATATGCTTGCCTGAGTCCTGCAACATCTGGCCCACTCTCTTCCGTCTGCCAACCCGTCCACCCAAATGGCCTACATAAGAAGAAAGATCAAGAAATGGGCTAAACGATACCAGCAGCATGCAAGAAGGCAAACCTCACAAAAGACAGCACAGTAATGTAAGATATATTAGATGATTTGACCAGGATCACTGTATCATCTGCTGGCAAATCCAGGATACAAGCATGAAGGCTTTTGTTGCATAGTCTTGAATTTGCATACTTATACAACTTTGGACTAACAGTTCATGTCATTGTTGCAGGTGATTGCCTAGGTTTTACAACACCCATCTTAATAAACCAGTTTCTAGACCTTCACCATACGAAGGATATGTTAGTTTTTATAGCAACCCCCTATGTGGTGCAGGTACACTGCTGATAATAGCAGATGTTGTTCTGCAAACCCTCGTACATATGCAGGCAGGTTTATAAACTTCAGATATGGGAAAGATTCAGCCAGCCTTGCTGAAATGTGATATTCTAATTTTGCATATGAACACATATCTCTGCAATGGGTGCTTCACACACTGAGCTAACTTCTGAACCATTGTGCCACTCAATTTATCAATATGCATTTCACTGTTGCCTGTTGTGTTTATCAACATAATTCCCACAAGAAGGAAATAATTCTACAGAGTTGTTTTGTATGGAACACACAAACTATGTATATCAACCACAGTGAACACAGAAAGCAAATCATGATGAATTGATCTAGGCAGAATGTACTTGTCAATACAGAAAGGTAATTAGTTTAGAGCCTCATCAGCACCCCATAAATATCCTGACATGTGCTATTTAAAACTGGTAAACAATGCAATCTTACTTCTTTAGATCAGGCAGTCTTGTGGGGCCCCCCACCAAGGTGGGGGCCCTGGGCAAGTGCCCATTTTTCACTCTCATAAAAACGTCTCTGCACCCCTCTCCTCCCACTTAGTAATGCAACCCACACTCGTGCACCGCTTGCAATCCCTGGCACTTGCCCTCAAGGCCCCCGCTTAGCACTCACCTAGGCCATTGCCATCCTCCCCTTCCCCTCCAGCTCCCCTTTCACTTGTACTCCCTCCTTTTACTCTGCTCTTCCCTTCCCACCATAGCACTTTGCATTCTCACAGACCCGCACTTCACCCCTGCTCCCCTTCGTAATTCTTGTTACTGCACTTGCACGATCTGAATATCACATGGTCTAGTAGGATCATTATTGTTATCGTTCTCTCTTTTTCCTCCCCCTTTTTTTGTCTTGGGCTGCCTTGGAACACCATTTGTTGTGTAGGTGCCTTACAAATATCCAATAAATTAATAAAATAAATACTGGCATATCTGAAGCCGAATGAGACCAGGCTATGAATGCACTGGAGCCAATATATATGTATTATTTCATTCTGTGACCTCCATCTCCCATAATTCATTTAGCCTTGAGAACGCTGCGTTAGACGAAACACAAGCACATGCACAAGTGTAGGCAATACAAATTCCCAACTCGGTTTTCAGATGAAAGATTGTGTTTTATTTGAATATGCTCATACAGTGAAGTGTGGCAAATGTCATGGCTTTTGCACATCAATGCTTTGAGTTGTCTGTCCCTTGATTACATTAACTCACATTGCGTGGCATTACTGGACATTCGAGGATGCCCTTGGCATATGAAAGAAGCAACTGTATATTTAAAGCATTAACTAGCATATTTTGACTGTGTCTAGGATAGGATATAGGACTTTAAAAGAAATAAGATGGCAGTATAATCAAATAGAGGCTACATTTGGTATATTGTATTATGCTAGCAGGGGGGAAGGCAGGGCTTTACTTGGCCTATTTTTATTGTATTTGTTATATGTAAAACGCCTACACAATAAATGATTTTTCAAGGTGCCACGATTAGACCAGACCTGTACAGCCATAATTGGTATAAGATGGCAGTAAATGGCCGTATGAGGCTGTAGTGGCATATGCATGGCAGTGTCCCTGGCTTATGTTGGTTCTACTGGGTGAACCCGTCATAACATCGTCCATTGCATATAAAGGCAGCAACCTAGTTAAAAATTGGTTGGTATCGAAACAAGTCTTTTGTCTGCATTAGATCTGTTTGGTATTTTATAAAAAGCAAGAATATGTACGTTTTCTTTAAAGGCATCTGTCACTTCAGGAGATGCCATTTGGGTTAAATGTCTTGTGATGTTAGTTCATGTGTTGTCATAAGGGTTAAAGGCCATGTGACATCACTTACTGTGTTGTCATCGGATGCGTGATGTTACTTCGGCTACCCGCGGCATTTTGGTGAATTGACGTCCCTGTGTGAGGGGTTTGGGGGTGAAGGGGGAAGGCTGTTTCAATCAGACATGATGCTTTTTGTTCCTGTTTGTGGTAACTACATGATTGACACATCTTGCCTTGAAAAAAAAGTGTATTCTGGAAGTTGTTGCCTTTGCTCTCTCTTCAAATTAACTGATGGAACTAACAAACCTGAAAACAATGATTTGTAAAAGGAAAAGGAAGGACTGTGCCCATGTGGTCTTGAGTAATGTAGGGACCCTATTCTTGTTGCAACTTCCCTCTCTCCCTCTCTCTGTCTTTCTCTCTTTTTTTCTCTCATTCCTTTTCTTCCTCACATGTTATGCACCCCTCCCTTCCCCCTCTCTTTTTCTCCCTATACCTCTTCCATCCTCCTTCTCTTACTATCTTTCTTTCTATGCTTCCCCCTGTATTCTCTGCCCCCTCTACCCTGTCTCCATGTCAGACCATGATAAAAAATAGGACCTGGCACCAGTACAAAAAAGGGCCCTAATTCACTACTTGCTATTCACTAGATTTTGCCACAAACTCTATAGTAGTAGCTCAGGGTGCAATTCTGATAGACTCTGCAACAGACGTGTATTGTAATGCACATCAGGTCAGAATCATTAGCTACATTAACCAGGCCTTAAAACTGGCCCGCGTGAACAAGTTGCCCCGGCTTTTTGGGCACTGCCACATTTCCTTCCATGTGGATCTGTATTTCCCTCACTCTCCACCTCTCCTAACTTTCCCCTCGCTCTCATCTCAACAACCTGCTCACCCCCTGCCCCTGTCTTCTCTCCCTAGCATCTCCTGCAGCTTTTCTGCTCTAAGTGACTTCTCTTTTAGAGTAGGTATGAATCTTACACTGCGGGTGCACCGATCAAAGCCACATTCTTTGGTGAACACCGGAAAACACTGTTGGTCACTTCTTGGTTTATCTTGAACACAAACACCGAAAAGAGAACAACCTGTGTATATTGCACTAGGTGATTGAGAAGGAACTGCTTGGGGCGGATCGAAGTGGGTGCTAAGGGGCGGTGGGGGGGAATATGAGAGAGTTACATGCCATTGAACACCCAACGGGAAACATGCCACTTTAAAAAAGATTCTAGAGATATTCCTGACGTCTGATCGGTGATATGAGAGAGAGAGAGAGAGAGAGAGAGAGAGAGAGAGAGAGCGAAAGAGAGAGAGAGAGAGAGAGAGAGAGAGAGAGAGAGAGAGAGAGAGAGAGAGAGAGAGAGAGAATAGGATCTAGAAATACATTGGGCTGATCATTAAACAGCGTATTTTTGAATGAGTACATTTTGTGTAGGTGATATAGAAATTGATTCTGTCATGTTTGGACAATTCGGAAAAGTATTTTTTTAAGTCCATTGGGTACGCCACTTGAAGTGTTCATGTGTTTCACTTTTTAAATATATTATGCGTATGATATAGGCCTATGCATTTATAGGGTCCTTGTACAGTGAACTTTGCACTCCTGCAAGTTCATTTGTGTAGGGTATTAGCACTTTAGCCAAAATATCCCCTATGGCAAACACTGCCCTAATTTTTGTTTTACAGTTAAAGCCTGGAGTGAGTCGTTCATTAAAGAAAATGAATTCTAGTTCCTTAATAAAAAAGTCGCCGCCATCCCATTTTCTATGCACTATCCAAGATCCACGGAAATGAGACTTAACCAGAAAGTCATCTCATCATCTCAAGTTGGGGGTGGATCTTAGATTCCGGGTGCCAGAGTCTTGATGCATTTGTGCAGCTGTCAGTCCTACCGACACTGACACTTTCAGTGAATACAAGGGGTGTAACAAACCTGGCTGAGAGCATGATGTTTGACAACAGGATCGGCACTATGCTGACTCGCGATGTTCAGGCCTTATACAGTAATATCCCTCTGGTAGAAGCTATGAGTTGTACAGGCAGACCTTAAGAACAGGGAGTCACCACTGAATATTTTGTAGATTAGGTGGGCATCGCCATGAGTAAAAACTATTCATCCTGCTAAATTTTACTTGCAGCAAAAGGGCATGGCAATGGGTGAAGCATTAACACCTTGGAAAGCGAATCAATCAAAAGCCATCGATTAAGTACCATTGTAGCTTCCTACTAAACACATACTCTTGACGTAAACATCTGTGGGCATGTTGCACAAATGGTGTTATAGCTATCTGGTGTGGAGAGCCATAATAACTCACTCAGTTCATTTGATGATAAATTAATTATATATTAATATCACTGTTGGCCACTCAATTTTACAGCAAATCCACCAATAGGAACACCATCATTGGTCATAGCGGGGCAGCGGGTGGGGCAGGCTGTTGGCCTACTATCGGTGGGAATGAGGAAGAGTGGAGCCCTGCCCAGCATCACCTGTACTTCATTTATTTTAGGCCGGACCGCGGAGCAGCTGGTGGAGCAGGCTTTTGTCCAGCTAGTGGTGGGAAAGAGGAGGAGTGGAGCCCAGACACGCCTAGCCCTACCCAAGCACCATCACCTGCACTTCATTTATTTTGGTCTGGACCACGGAGCGGAGTGGCAAGCTGGCCAGGCTGCTGTCCTGCTAGTGGTGGGAAAGAGGAGGAGTGGAGACCAGCCCTGTCAGCGCAGCATCACCTAGACTTCGTTCATTTCATTGATTTCGGCCTGGACAGCAGAGCGGAGCAGCTGGTGGGGCAGGCTGGTGTCCTGCTGTTGCCTCTGCTGGGGGCTCAGAAAGTTTTGGACTCTGCTACAGAGGAGCCCACAGCTGTTACTTTTTCCCCTGCTGTAGCCCATATTACTAGAGTTGTTTTTTTTTCACAGATAGCAACTACTTAGTCAAGTCAACTACTGTTTTGCTGCTTTGCTGCCTGCCAGATTGGGGTCCCTGGAGAAACAAACACTATGAACGCTTAATGTTTTTTTCAGGTGTGGTGCTGGCTTGCTTGAAGGGGATTAAGTGTGTGGGATACCACCCCCTTATTTTACAGTGACCAAGTGATCAGTGATCAGCAAACAGTGTCGACCATAAGACCTTAAGCCCATTAGAACATAAGAGCTGGTACTCTAATTATGTACTCTCTCACATAAGCTCAAACTAAGGTTGAGACTGATTGGAATTTGAATTTCTTGTTAAGCCGGCTGGTTCAGCTTTATGAGGAAGTTTACATCTTTAACCTTAACAAGAGGGTGGAGGTGGAGGGTTACAAAGCATGTTTTTTTGCTATTCTTACACTGCTACACTGCTACACTACTACTTGGACACAGTAATGCACCACCACACAAACCAAGCCTTGCCAAGCTTTGCCTTACAGCTGATGCATTATCCTGGTCAGACAACTTGAACTCACCGCCTGTACTCACATTGCCGTTTTCACAGGGGCCCTGACTGGGTGGCTAGGTATTACTATGCCTGTAGACTTAGTAGTTTCAGAGGCTTTGGTGGCATTGGAGTTTGTGTTATTTTGAACCTGAGCATATGGCCCTTTAGTAACGTGCATGCAATGGATGAGGTTGGAGAGTAATTCTGCGTCTAAATAATCAAACCAACTCAGGAAGATGCCAAAGATACTGTTTTATTAACAATTATCTAAAACAGGGAGGTTACAACAGACATCAACAGATGTTCACTCAGGCACTCATGATTTTCTCATAAAAACATCCTGATATGCAAACAATATGTCAGAAGTGATGTCATACTACGTGGTAAATAATAGAGAACGTAGCAAGGGTCAGGATTGGCTAAGAGAAACATCTAAATATACTTTGTATAGGGACTAGGATTGTGACTGGCTGCCCACTGTCAGGTGGACAATTTATGCCTAACTCTAAAACATGTCATTTTAACACTATTAAGTACACAGTTTATCGTTGGTCTTGACACTATTAGGCCCTATGTTATACGGCCCTCTACAATTGGTTGGCACACTAGTGCAATGTCTGGAACATTCGGTTCACTTAGCAGCACTTAAGCTCAGACCCAGGTGCCAGGAGGTGGACTTGACTTAACCGCCCCACCCTATTAGCCCAACATCTCTCATCACCCATTCCTTTTGCCATGAAGATTGCTTTTGAACTTGCCCTTGCAAAGTATCCTTGTCTGTGGGAATTTATGGGAGTGCAGTCTCTCACTATCTTTGTTCTAGGACACCAAGCTCAACTCTATTTCCATCCTTGGCTCACATGACAGGAGACCACAATTTGGTCCATTTTGCAGCATTTACATTTCTTTAAAAAATCAATAAAACCTGACACTCTTAGTGTTCTTTCTTTGCACTTTAACAAGGTATGATTCATCCTTCGCACATTCACTGCTTTCAAGAATAGATAACCAACCATGGCTGCTTCGGATCTGATACCAGACAGACAGCCTTGGCAGGCACTTCCACGATCTCTGCTTATTCTTGCTGCGACACAATTCTCAGAATTTCCTCTACATGGGTACAAGCTCTCTACATTTCCCCCTCTGGTCGAGTCCTCAACCAACTTCTCAATTGTCTCCAAATCTTCATATTTTCTCTTAAAGATGTGCTTCTTCAGAGTCCAGATCTTCATCACTCACCTCAGGGTGCCGGCTGATTTAACATGCTCATCTACACTCCAGGTCATGTAGTTGCATTGTCCATTTGGATTACAATAAACCCATCGTCCACATACTTCTTCTGATTCTTTGCATACAGAAAAGTTGCTCCTTCAGATGCCACAAAGCTGACCCCTATATATTTTCTGACATCTTTATCTGTCGATTCCTTGGGTCCAAACCCAGAATTTACATTGATCATGATCTTCATTCCTACCTGCTTCTTTTCTTTTTTTTTTGCATTGGGTAATCGTTATCCTGATTACATTGAATCCAAACATCTCCATCACCAATATTGCTCCAAGAATCTTGAATATGTTTGCCAACCACTGCGGAATCCATGAGGATATGGAGGCAAACCAACTGTCATCCTCAATATCCTCTGTCTCATAGTCCATTTAATTATGCAGGTTTGTTAACAACGTTATGGCCTCTGTCAAGGTCCCATTCTAATCATCATGAGAAAATATGAATGTGCAACACGAAGGCCTGATTTTTGCACAAACTCCTCCTTCCATGGCTGTGATCATGTCAAGGACATATCTGTTCTGCAGGGTCATTAGTCGTAGGGCCCTCAGCTCTTCCTTGATAGCATTGAATCCCTTTATGGTGGTATTGTCTGCAGAAGCTCCGATCTCGTAATCTGCAGCCACTTGGCATTGGCTATCATTTGGATCCCAGGCATGAATACAGTCGTAAATATTGAGGCAGTCTTGCTGAACAACCTGTGTTCATAAGGAATGGAGTCATATACTTCTATTGATTTGGCTGAGAAGTAATTCCCTCTTTTGGTCCGATTGAGAAGTTCAAGCGATCTTCTTTTTCTCAAATGGGCATCTGCTTTTGGATATTCACCAATGTTAAGGTCACTCTGATGAATCCCTAATGCTCGAACATGGATGAGCACCAAGGCGCACACTCCAGCCCTATCCTTGGGCGGCAACATCACGTAGGCTCTAGACCCACAAGCAGAATATCAATCCATGAGGACGGCTGTCCCTTCTCCCATCCTAGAAATGTCAACTGTAGTTCTGCATTCATTGTTATCTCCCACATGATTCGTTCCATGTCCTCGGAAGCACAATGTTTCATTAGCCAATAGGATTACAACAATCGACCTGATTAATCTTCTACCCATTTCACTAGTTTGGCATGTTTAGACCATGACTTCAAACATCCATTCTTCACCCATTGCACCTCCTGTACATAGTCTGGCTTCAGTAGATTAGCTGCACAGGACATCATTCCTTCTTCCCATCCCTTCTTGGACTTCACTCGTCCATAGACTAAGAATTGAGTTCGCTCCCAACATCTAGGTGATCCAGCTATTTCTGTCACATCAGGGCAGTTCATTTTTTTCATCTCCTCAATGACCACCTCATCGTGTCCTGTTGCAGGATACACAAGCATCTTGCTCTTCCATCCAGGTTCCTTATCCATCTGTGTGGTCTTCATATAGTCATCCTGTTATGGAAATGACCATTTCAATCTCCAACGTAAAATGGCTCAACTTCCCTTAAATTGTCCTCTAGTCATACATGCTCAAGATGACTGAGGCACCTTGCATCATGTTCTGGGACTTCTCTGTCGATGAAAGTTTGTACTATATTCATGGCATAGGGGATGAGATGAGCAGATGTAGCAACTCTCCTTAGATGCTCTCCCCCCACCATTTCTCGTGTGCTGGTACCACATGGTATTTCCCAAGTGTGCTGTGTTTTCTAGATAGGCATTTATCCCCTCATTATCTTCCTCTGCATCACTCTTGTTTCTTTTAGAGGCCATGTACCAATCATGAAGTATATCAAAAGAAGTCCCCATAGTAGGAAGAACCATAGGGACCTCTTCCACAGTGGAACTGCTAACATGATAAAGACTGTGACAGATGAGGAACAGAAAGACAAAGAGAACAATCATGCAAGCATATATAATGCATAAAAACATAGGCATCCATCTCTCACGCCATCCTACTACTCGTTGCACTTGTTCTTCACCTACAACATGCCATTTTCTTCTTTAATAATTTCTAATGCAATCATCAAATTGTGTTATACTTTCGACTGTAAAAAATGCTTGATTATAGAAATAAGAAGCCATCTTATCACTGTGCCATTTTAGGATCCTGTAAGAAAGTGTGAATATCAATGTCTCTTCTCACAAGAGCAGGCTAAGCTTGAAGTATCAACATAAAGACAGCAAGCAAAAGTCAGTGAACATCACTATCAGTAAGTACCATATGTTTAACTGCTTATAGCAGGTGTTCTCCAAGAAATGAATCTGGATACTGATCTCGTTTTGAATTTCTAATCAAGAACTGATGTTTACCCATAACTCTGATGCATCAATGTATTTCTAAAGGTTTATTTCAAGACTCCTGGAATTCTCTGGAGGTCTTTGCACTCTCTCCTAAAATATATATAAGGAGTATCCACTGAATTCCAATCCAATCCAAAATCTGTATTAACTACAGGTTGCTTTATCGTCATTCTTCTTCATCATCGATCGAGTCTGCACACGCTGAAATTCTTCTTCTTAACTATCTTCTGGATCAGCAATGGTGGGAGGGCGGGTTTTACCTTTATAAGCCTTTATGTCACTCATGTGAAGCCAAGCTCATCTCCCTTGGACCTTCACTTCTGAAGGGGTTATATTCTCAACACAAAAAGGACCATTAAAACATGGTTCATGCCACCTTTTAGTAAAATTCTTAATGAGTACTAGGTCTCCAACATATAACTTAGGTGCCAATAATAGTTCAATTGGGTTGGTTGTTGAATTGTCTTCTGTGTTCTGAGACCAACCCCCTTACGTTTGATTTGATCTGAAATGAAAGAAATGCTAGAGGTCATACATGTAAAATAGTCGTGCATTTCATCACCTAAAGTTTTAGCTACACTCTGGGCATCACTTCTACACCTAGATGGAGGTGTAAGGGGAATTCCCATTCGAGGCCTCATCACTAGCTCATGCGGGGTGATGTGGTGGTCCAATCCTGGCTGATTCTGAAGGGCATATAAGGCTAGGGGTAGGCAATATAGCCATGCCTTCTTCAGAGTCAATCTAATTTTGGCAATCCTTTCTTTAAGGAGGCCATTGACTCTCTCACATATCCCATTCACTTGCAGGTGATAAGCAGAAGAAAACATATGCTTAATACTCAATAGAAGCCCCATCGGTTCAAATAGCTCATTAAAAAAATGGGGCCCATTATCGGATCTCAGCACTTCACACATACCCCACCTCGGAAAACATGTCACGCACTAAAACCTTTGTTGTGCAAGTAGCGTCAGGGTGTGTACACTGACCTGCCTCGATCCACCTAGAGAAGGGACATTCCACCACTAATAGATACCTATATCCATTACATACTTGCAGCATATTGACATTGTAAATGCTGAAATAACATGCTTTGTTTAAACATGTAATTATGCTAATCTAGCCAAGTACAGAGAAAGTGAAGATTCCAGGTGTACATTTCTAAGTGGGTGAAAGAGAAATATTATTTGTATTAATGTTTTGGAACTATCGTTGAAGATGTTCTTAGCTTCAAGTTATGTTCATTAGAGGTAATATTGCATATGTTTTATTTTCAATATATTCAATTTTTTCTAAAGAAAGTGAATAAAGGATCTGTTTGGTAAAAATGTTTGATGCTTGCGTGAGGTAAAATATTATCAGTGGCATATATATGGATATATGGAATTTGGGCCTCTCCTGGGAACCCCTTTTGGAATTTTGAGCCATGCAAGGAGAATAGGCATGCTCTGGCTTATCAATCCTAGTAATCTCACCTGTTCCATGCCTGCAAAGCACTGGAAGATTTCAGGATAAGTGGGACATTATGGGCCTGATTCATGGAACATTTAGTGCGGTGCAAAGTGACTTTGCGCTGCCAAGTGTTTTTACCGTGCTAAATGGCCAGTGCAAAGAGTACCTTTGCAGTGCAAAGGGACTTTGCTCGGCAAAAATACACTTTGCACTGCTCTGTGAAACAGGGCCAGTTTAACATGTTTGTTGGCAGACAATGCAAAGTTCCATGAATTAGGCCCTCTATGTACAAAGCTACAGTATTGTACCACTGCATTCATAGACAGAGAATTTGTGGCACCGGGAGCCGCCTGCTTCTGAAAGTTAAAAGGTACTTTAATTAGATATTCCCTCCTTCCCGTTTTCTATGTCAATCGCATGCCTGCTGTTCTCCAGTGGATTTAACTGACAAACCTCGGAGCAATGCAAGACCTTTCGTAGTGGAGGTCGGCCTTTGTGGGAATGAGAAATGGCTTAGCCCAGAAAACCGCTCACATAGCATTGCTGCTTGCTCGTCATAATTAAAATAAACCAGTAGGGAACAATCTCCCTTACTTTGCAACATTTTCTTTTTAAAATACCTTTTCAAAAACTGAACATCTATACGTTTCAATCTATAAAACTATTATAAATACTAGCTCTTTTGATGATCCGCAATGGAAAATGCACCAACAAGCATAATTTCCCAGAAGGATGCTAACGACCAGAGCTCAAGACATCTGAGAACTGGCGACTTTCGTGCTTTATACCAGGCATTCGCCTTTTAGAGCCGGCATTTGTTGCTATGCGTGTAACACTGGAGTGTGGCTCCTCCCTTCTATTGTATTACTATTGTATTACTTTCCTCAATGTTGACTTCTGGGCCTTTTATCAGGATTGAAAGATCCTATTACCAAATCCTCTTCCACATCGGGCCATCAATATTTTGTCTGTGCTCTTGTTTCTAGCACTCAAGTCTTCTCTGCTGTCCATCGAGTCAGGCTGTATTTGATTGTCCTCATTCATCGCCCTTAACTATGATTTCGATAGAGGCGTTTCATGGCTGCTCTGTAGACATCAACTTATTCTGTTGACCAATGAGTTCTGCAAATTGTGGGCAAAGGTTTACCTGCAATGGATGCACAGCAGCCAATGGCCCAGGAGCATTTTTGTTTTTCCACATGAACAGAGGTTTAGTTTAGTTTAGTTTGTTTATTTGTAAAGTGCGGCCCAGCGCTCGGGTAACTGGGCGCATTGTCTTAGGAGCAGCAGTGTTACATAAAATTGCGCATACATATAGGATATACCATAGGAAAGTACAGAACAATAGTTAGTGTGAGGGACCTGGTTCCGGTTACAGAGTGGTCCGTGCAGAAGTATATTAGCTACAAGGGTACATGTAGCCAAAATGGTGATACCTCTTAGATCGGGAGTTATGGCATAGCATACCTAGTCTTTATTTGAAAAGCCATCACCAGTGCCAGCTGACTCCCGGAATCCAATATACGCTTTGGTGACTCGGGACCCAGTCTTAACAGGGATGCCACATTCTTCTGTTCTTGGTCACTGTGCATGGACGTCATTTAGGCGTTGCAGAGGGTCGCAACTGCGACCCCTGAGGGCTGCCTTGCTACCCCTGTGGTCTCCCTTGCTACCCTCTAAAAACATTTTAAATTGAGGCTCATGGGCTGTGGCCAGCAGCATGTGCCTCTTTGTTTCTGGAGTGGCTGGTTTTCTGATAGCTATTGCCGGTAATACAGCTCAGTAGGTTGAGAGCTGGCTGCTGCAATGTGTGTGTGATCTGCAGGTTGCAGATTCGACTCCCAGCAAGGTCAACTCAGCCTTTCATCCTGCTGAGCTTGATAAATGAGTACCAACACAGGTTGGGTGATATTGTATGTGTATTTGTTCTGTATGAAGGCTTAAGTATAAGTGCTATATAATAACACATCATTATCGTTTGGCATTGGACGTCTGCTTGCATTCACAGTAATTTGGTAATGTTAGTCTATACACACTGTTATTAACGATACATGTGCTGATCCATTCTTGTATGAAATGTATATCACTTTACAGTGATGACGTAACCATATTTTTCGTAGTGTTCTTAGAAACAATGCTAGTGTTTATTTAGTGCAACGATGCCACTTCCTGTTTTGTCGAGGGGTGAAAGGTTGCGTTCCATCACTGATGTTACTTCTGGGTGGGGTCAAATAACATCACTTCCTGTGATGTCATTGGAGGTCAAGGGTCCTGTGATATCACTTTGACTACCCCTGGAATGTTGGTGAAATCATGTCCCTAGTGGCTGGGCATAAACTGCTGCATGATCTTGGGCTGCGTCCAGCTTGCCCTTTAGAACGTCCCTATATATAGAAATATGTGCTTGTTTATTATGAAGCATTCACATTTTATCATTTGCTGATCGTAGTTTGCTAGATCTTTCGAGACCTCTCGTGGACGTTGTAATCTTGGAACCTCTTTTATCAGGCAGCGCTCCATCATTGTGGGTCTTGCTGCTAAAGCGCTTGCTTTCCTGGTGTGTTCTGACTGATTGGGCATTCGTTATTCAACATCACGGTAAAGATGTTCCTGTGCAATGATTGTTTCGCTGGGATTCGCTAATAGGAACACGGAACCGTCGTAGTTAGATTTAGGTTGCCACACGGCAGGGAGATGTGCAGTAAAACTTCCCCAGGACTGTGTATCATCCAAGTGCTGAAGGGTTGGCTGGAGGGCTGCTCTGTGTGGGGCTTATACGCCGGGTGGGGGCTGCCTGTGACCATAAGATGTTGAAGGTTGGGGTCTGAGGAATGTGATATGCTTTCTCAGGCTAGTCCTTGTACCATGTCTGCCCCTTTTTAAACTGTGAATTGTACAAAGACATGATCATTTGGTCGAAGCCCTGTAGACAAATAGCCTCTACTTCTCGTATTTGCGTGTGCCAGCCCATAACATGTTTAGTCATGTGTTTGAACACCAGCAGGGGTTATCCTTCCCAGATTGATAAGATAGGTACCTGAGTAGTGGACGCCATCCATCTTCCCACTGACCTAGCAGAAGGGCAGCCGCGTCAGCGCACACATCGCCAACACTAGCCCTCAACAAGACAGCCTCTGCCCTGGTGGGTGGCAGGGGGTCTTTTTGACCTTAGCCAGTAGGTAGCTGAGCTGGGATAATGTCAAGCGTAAGACATGTTAATGATCACACAGAAGCGGAGCTGGCAAGCCAGCAAATGGAATAGGCCTGAAGGACCCCCACCAACCGCCAAAGAGCATTTTCAATTATGAGTCACCTTGTGCATTTGACAGCATTATTTCCCACATGTAATCTATTTTGTATGTATTGTACGATTTAAAAGTAGTTCTATGGTAGTACATTGTATAAGAAACCCCACTCTTGCAGAGGCCAGGCCCGGCAGAGCAGAGAGGAGCATTTCTCTGCAGCAGCAAATCATGTGTGTGCCATTTAGGAAATTGGGAGTCCATAAGAATCATTGAATGCACAGTAGATGGGTATGTGGACCACATCACTAAAGCCACTGCTCCTCTGGGAACAAAATGCAATGTGTGAATCACATGCAAGCAGAAACAACCCGTGTTTCAAATAGTGTGCCAGGAGTTATATATTTACTTCATTCTTTATTCATATGTCGGGGAATCAGTCACACATCAATGGTCTATTGCTACTGAATAAGACAGAAACTGATTTGCCATACAATTAAAGGCACTCAGACTTGCTTGTATGTGTCAGATGCTGCCATTAAATGCCAAGTAACTGGTAAGCATACCTGGGAACCCCTCTAATATTCCAGGGTTATGCTGATAAATGTTGGAACCCACCGAGGGTGCTTCTAGGCTACATGGTGGCACCCTCGCTTATGGCGGGGTTCGGCTCACCCTGCCATCCTCTCAGTTTCCACGTTACCACAGCAATATCCACATTTCAAGGGCAGACTTACTTTGCCTCAGTTAAGCACATTGCCATGCCACGTCATTGCTAAGACACAATGGCCATGCTTGGTCTTCAGAGTCCCGATACACGTTGTCCATGCCACTTCAAAATGATTCCGAAAAAATGCCATTCCAGCTTCAACACTGCCATGCCATGTTCTCATTGTCCAAGTTAAAAAAATCATTGTCATTCCACAGAATTGTCACAGGAAACTTGCGATATCACTTTCTCATTCAATGATCATATTGCTCCGGGCAAGCGCTGCATTTCATTAAAAAAAAGGCTGAATGTTTCAACAGTGGCATGAACCCTCCATATAGCCTCAGGTCAGGATATCGTGATGGAAATGGCACGGCGCTGAACCCAAAATTGATCATGGTGGTTTCTCAAGAATTTTAAATAATGACCATACCCATTTCTGCTCTCCCATGACCCCCACAGAAGATTGCCCCTCGACT
This sequence comes from Ambystoma mexicanum, assembly GCF_040938575.1. Lineage (NCBI taxonomy): Eukaryota > Metazoa > Chordata > Amphibia > Caudata > Ambystomatidae > Ambystoma > Ambystoma mexicanum. The sequence continues at coordinate 1,088,940,908 of NC_090925.1, read as the reverse complement.
CAGATGACTCAGATGTTACCCCGTGTATTACAGGCTAATTATTACTCATCCTAGACTGACAAATCAACCTTGAACAGGCATTTTTCACTCCCTGCCTCATCCCCGCTTTTAAAAGGCGCCTGGGCCGATGGGAAATGCCTGTGTGATACCAAGCTGCAGCCACCACTATGGGGGTACTGGGCTTCATCACAAAGTGAGTCTTCACAGCGAAAAAGACATCGTTGTATGCTGTAGAAAGAATTAGCCTCGACGAGTGACTTAGAGATGCCACTTGAAAGCTTTTTTCCCTTTTACTGAAGCCCCAAAGGGAGGAGAAAGACAAGCATCCATCAAACGAAAAACGTCACTCTGGACCAAAAAACCCTGGAAGAGAATCTCGGGTGAAATGCCACAACAGGATACAGAACCATCATATGCCTCGATGAAGAGAAGGGCGCCTTGCGCTGCCCAAGTACCTTTGCTGATAACACTCCTGCAGAGGTTCCCTTTCAAGGGCAGTACGCACCACCTGCAAGTGTAGAATGGGGAAATGGGAGGGGGGGTTCAGCACATGACGCCTGTGTTCAAACCCCTTTTATTCATCGACTAGCTTAGACTTCCAATCTAGATATCTCGGTACTGGGGTAGCTAAATGCCGGTGAAGCTGTCCACTGTCCCTGCACTGTCGAAACAGATAGACATAAAAGAAATACTTCAAATAATCCATCACTCCAAAAAAGGATCCCCATCCATGGCATCCGTGGATCACCAGCTGGGAAACCGGCACCAGTGACATATATAGACCTCCCGAGTGTCAGGACTCCAGAGGGCAATGCCCGTACAAGGCTCCCATGCTGGAGACCTAACCTCCCAGTCCCCCAGTCATCTGTAGCAATAGAGGCAATATAGTGGGCTGGAGAAGAGAGGGGGGAGATTTTGGCACAACCAGTTGGTTGACATATAACTAAATACTTCAACAGGGGATCCAAGGATGAAGAGGCCAATAGGAAGCCAGACATATGACCTTTGCTTTGTCTCTCTGAATCTTGGATCACAGCAGGATCGACATTTGATGGAACGCATGCATGAGGCCTAGAGGCCATTGTACACACCATGCATTCACACCCCCGAGCTAGCATCGGTGAGGGGCTCAAACAGAACAATGGGGGCTGTGAATCCTCCACTAGGGAAAACAGATATCTTACCGGAAAAATCACAATCAAGAGAAATTCTCCGAAACATTGATGGAAAAAGACAAAACCCCAAGCAGGTGAGGAACGTCCTACTCAGAAAATCTGTGCACTTAGTCACCCTTTGCAGAAGATATGCAGCTTTCAGATTGGTTACATTGCCCAAATCCCAGACACTACCATCACCACAGAATGCGACTGTGCACCCCTGCCTGTTTGCATATCATTTAGCCACCTGGTTGCCTTTTCTAATAGTAACTGACTGACCCTTAACTGGAGTAAAAGCATGAGAAACCAGAAGGATGGCTGTCATTTCTCTCAAGTTGTCGGTGTGCGGATCCTCTTCCGTCAACAATTGACCCTGCACCACATAATCCAAAAATGTGGCTCCCCAGCCCAGGCGACGTGTGTGTGTGTTCTTGTTGTCAAAGAAGACTGATGATCCAGAGTCTGGCCCCCTTAAAAGATGGGAAGTGGGCATTATCCGAGTCGAACACCCCAAGATCCAGGCATCATATTCCTTAAATGCAGGCAACCTAAAAGATTGAATGTGCTGAACTGCCAGAAGGAGATGGTACAAAGCCCATGGAGGCATAGCAGTGTTGGCTGCCATCACCTCTTAAATCTGAACCCCATCCCTTGCTGTTGCCTGCTACCCATCACTAGATCCCCCTTGCAGAGAATAGCTTTGTCTACGTGACAGCGCAGCAGCAACACCATCCCCCATCCATTCGAAAAGCAGAAGATCTGCACACTCATTGTCCACCTGCAGAAGATAAGCAAGGGTCAGGCTTGATATATTGCACTCTGCCCAGGCACACTGCCAATACCAGAGCGAGAACATGTGCCCACTTCCTGTACACATAGCATGTGTCCACCTGGTTGCCTCTCTCAGTAATAACGTATGGACCCTTGATTAGAGAAGGGAAAACAGGAAATGCTCAGAGGATGGCCATCATCTTCCTCCAGTTGTTACGAAATGAAATACAAATCTATGTCTGGCACTGGATAAGATTGCTCTTCAATTTATGGGTACATTTCTTCAGCTATACTAGACTTGGTGTTGTACTTATGTAAATAGGGGCTGGGGGGAGGTGACTGGGGATGTGGTGAATTAGGCTGGGGGCTATGTGTGGTTATATGCTTCAATGTAATTAGTTGTTTTTAAAAAAATGTGTTTTGATGGTTTCAAGTACTTTAAATGTCTTATGGAGTGTATTGTAATGTATGTGATTTTATAGTTTTGTAAATAAAGTTTTCAAAAAAAAAAAAAGATTTCTCTTCACTGATAACAAATCAACACTATGTGAGCACCTCATAAACCTGCAATGGTCTGTGCCTGCCTCAGAAAGATAAGATGCAGCTGTTTACCAATCATACACATCTGGCAATAGACGAACCCCATGATCATCCACCAGGCCGGCCATTGGAGCCTTTCCCTTGGTAATAACCCTAGGAGGGCTTTTCACCCCAAACAAAGAACCGTGAACTAGAAATGCTACGGCCCCAGCTGGAAGTGCTGCGCTGGCCAGTACAAGGAACTACTGTCACAAGCAAATATGCATCCTTCAGATCTAAAGAGGTGAGGAAGTTCCCTCCAGCAAACATTTAGCGAATGGTCTAGAGCAGTGGTCCTCAAACTGTGCCCCCCTAGGGATGCCTGAAGGATGGCCAGGGGGATGGGGGAGGCTCTTCACAGTTACTGATTGTATTAGACAATATAAGCAGATTTGGCATTTGGGTTGGGGGGTTGGCAGCAACAATATTTTTACTGAAGGCGGAGTGGGGGTGCCAATCTTGGGATGGGGATTCACCCATCTCATGTAAGTACTGTGATGTGGAATGCAAGCTAAGAGGAAATGTTCTTATTTACTGGTAATCTTCATTACACTGAGTCCTACTCTTTGTTGCCAAAGTCATTATTCTACGCGGGGGAGTCATGTCCTGAAAACAGTATGCCATGCCTGCCCTTTACATTTAAAATAGTTTTAAACACTCCAAATACCCTAAGTTAAAATCACTTGATCAACCACCCATAACCATGTTATTAATAACAAAGCCGACTTATGACTATGCTATTCATGAAAGGGGGTGGAGGGAATCAGACTCTGGGGTTGTGTTTGTATTTGTTGGTTGTTAAAATACAAAAATAAAGTATTACATTTTTTTTCATAACAAAGCTGTGTAGTTATGTTCGAAAACACATATTACATAGAGTGTTGGGCGAGAGTCTAGGACTGTGATGAGGAAAAGTTGATCTCACTGAAATGAAAATGGCCGGAAAAAAACTGGAGAAATACCTCTTCATCAATCTTGCTTGCCATAATCCTTATACACTAAATTTCAGCGAATACAATTTTACCCAAGGACAAAGGACGGAAATGTATTTCACTGAAAATGGTAGGTAAAGTGGTATATGTATTGTACATAGTGGGGGGGTGGGGTAGGGTATAAGTTAGGGTAGGGAGGGGTGGGAGGGGGATGCAGGGAGAGACCCACACATTACACAAAAAAAAGATAAGTATAAAAAGTTAAAAGTTAATTTTGTTTATCTGTGTGAAATACATTTGGTCAAATCTCCATTAGCTAAAATATTTTCGGATAAATCACATACATCCATGAGGATACGCCAAGCAGTGTCTGTCCTTCAACGACATCTCGGAATTTCAGCATATGCCATGAAAAAGCAGTAGCACATAGGAAAAGGCAAGTTTCAACACCAAACAAAGGTAGGGCTGAGGACGTAGGCCAAATCCATCCATCGACGATCACCGAAGAACTGAAGCTGGAACTAAAATGATAGAACCAGAACACTAGAGCAGTGTCACTAGCAGATTTTAGCAAAATCAGGTGTCAAACAAATACATAAACTAAGAAGTAAAGGAAAATAAGGCCTTCAATAAAGAGAAAGCTTGAATCACAATAAAACAACCAAGAGGTGACTGTCCAATTAGAGGCCCTTGTTAATTGCATCATTTAATCAACGCCAGGCATTCACAAGTCATTGCCATCATATTACAAGTGGAGCTGTTATTCAAAACAACGTTAGCGAGGAAAGGTTGGGGAAGGAAGTCACAACTCAGACACTAAGAACCAAGAAGTGAGTTGCCTTAGACGAGATCAGAATTAAATGGACGAGAAATGTCAAAATGCTTGACTTTCAAGACCATGGCATCTTCTACCGTAAGCGAACCTTTGGCCTATTAGCATGCACTGATCTTGTCCACCTTCCTGCAATCAAATGTATTGTACAAAACAGAAGAAAGGGAACCAAACAGATGTGTTTAAAATGAACATTACTCATGTATCTGGCATAAGCAAGTTTCCCAACCTGCCTGTGGCAGCCCACCCAAAACTCCTGGAGAGCAATGTGATGAAGGATACCCAGAAGGATCTGAGACCTGCAAGAGAAGTCAAAGCTTATTACATGAAATCCAAGAGCTGTCTGAAATGTCTCACAAGAAAATAAATGACTCATGGAAGGGATCCTGGAAAGGAACACAGTGTATTCAGACTCTTAAAACATGGGTAAAAAAAATCAAAATAAAGGCCCACTGCATCCAATTTTCAAAGTTTGAAATGTTTTGCCTACAGTAACATAGACAAATAGTATTATGTTAATGTTAAAGGTATTTATACCATGCACCGTAACCAACAGAATTGGTCCCCAAGCACTCAGGCGGATCTGTAAAGAAGAGGGTGGGGTGGGTTTGTCGGGTGAAGAGGGAGTAGGAAATTAAGGGAAGTGATGTGCTGCTGGCAGCTTCAGTTCGGTTTTCACCATGCGCTGAGCATTTGGTGTGAATATGGGACTGATGCGAGACCTCATGTGCTGTTGGTGCAATTTATGTGTTGTTTGTTTGTTGTTGCAGTGTGGTGAAGTGTGTGCGGTTTGCTGAGCGAGAAGATGGTTGTGTGGATTTTTGTGTGAATTAGGTATGCAGAGATTTGAGCATAGGGTTAGTGGGTTATATATCTTAGTCCTTTTAAATCTTGTTCTATGTATCCGGTTCTTCTGTGAGTAGCCATATTTTCGGATCTACGTGATTTTACCGAACCGAAAAGTTTGACTCCCAAAAGTCTGTTTCTTTTTTTTTTCAATTTTCCGCAAATATATATGTGGGGGGAGACCCCACACGGCCCCCCCACCTTACCCCTATACATTTTTTATTCACTTTACACACCCCGCCCCCATATATATATATATATATATATATATATATATATATATATATATATATATATATATATATATATATACGGAAAATTGGGAGTCGAACTTTTGGGAGTAGGTAATTTTGTACCATACCATATTGTCCGTCTAATTGTTATGAATGATGGCGTGGCACGTTGCCCGCTGTGTTGTATTTTAACTTAGTGTAATGGGAGGGGTGTGTCTTGTCCCCCACTCTGGTATTGGTGCTGTAAATTAGCAGCAACTGACTCCCTTGCTATCTATTTCTGTCGGTGGTACATTGGTGCCTGTGTGTAGTTTGTAGGCCAAGGTGTTATTGATATATCGTCCTTGCCCTTCCATTACAATCTATCTGTGTTTAATCTATGGTATCATCCTATCATATCTATCTCTCAGTTGGTAAGTTGATATGCCATAGATTGTTCTTCCTTAAATTCTGTTTTTTTAGTCGATAGCTTAGGGGGATTGGGAGGATCGGTTTCTTCACTCAACATTGTTTCAGCTGTGTATATGCACCCATAGGCGTTCTTCTAGTTATCATCCACAGTCCTTCTCTTGGGAGTCCAATGTTCTACTCATTGAGCTAACAAACATTTCCGGCATAAGATGGACTCCACGTGCATCAACAGCACTGTGGGCAAGACCAAGCAGAGCACCCTTTTAGTTACTGAACAAATAAAAGGGTGGTGCAGAGAGCTCTGGATTCAACATGCATGCTCCAGTTATATGAGGGCCACACCACATTGAAAAGATTCCTAGCACAGAGGATAGAACATTGAAATTTCACATATCAAGAAATACTAAGGAAAGAAATGAATTATCTTGGGAATTCCAGAGCCGGGTGCCGAATGTGACAGTGGGGTCTCATCAAATACTGCCCAGAAGCAAGATATTGGACTTCCAGAGATGGTCTTCCCATATGCAATGAGTGTGATACCCAACCTTGCCTAGGATACGCAACCCTGAATTGAATTATAGCTTATGTGAAAACATGAAAATATGCAAATGAAATGGGTGTCTGTGTGAGAGAGGAAAAGTCATGTGACAACGAGGGAGACTAGGCGTGGCGTGTAGATCAGCAGCAGGATAACTGCCACAATAGCCCAGAAAGCTTTCCTCATGATCACAGATGGAGTCCTACTGAATTGGAAAAAATGTGCTACCCATTACAATAGGAACGCAGAAAGATACTGCCTGTCTGTGATACAGGAACAATCATGGTATAGCTGAGTAAAGTACGCTAGGGATCTTATACCTGCTGGCGACTGGCTGCCAGTCACAATATCTGAGAAATCCTGTATACAATATTACAGAAACAGAGAGTTTGACTCTGTTTATGGAGGGATTGGAGTCATAAGACTGGTAATGTAAATCCCAGTCTAGGGCCTGAACTTACAGCCCTTGGGCTAAGAGTATAGTGCAGCACTAACTGAGAGAGTCAGAATCCCTAAAACAACAGGTGACATATCTTGCAAGGCACATACATACCTGTTATCGTGTAGCGCCCTGCACGAGAAAGAACTCACTTGCCCCTACAAGCTGCAAAGATAAGGTTCATGCCATTAAGTAACTCTCCAACAAACTTTAAGAATTGACTTCTTGGAAGGCTGGAAGAAGCACGACTCTAGAAATGGGCTTAGGAGGCAAACCTCCGACCATTCTCAAGCTTGTATTTGAGTTGTGATTTAGCCTGATAACCAGTATATACATCAATCCAAACCAATGCCTTAAGGAAAGACTGAGGTGGAAAGTGCCCCCTCCGTCCTTGCACAGTTGGATGAGCCCCAGGACTTTTATGTCTCAGAAAAAATCACAGAGTGCCAGACCGTCAGAATGTCAGAAAGCATGACAGGCATAGTCTGGCAAATAAAAATACCGAAGCCAAATGGCTGCATGATGTGCAGTTGAAAGGATTGAAAAGGTTGAAAGATAAAGCTCTTCACAGAGAAAAAAGAAAGAAGGAAAAAGGGAAAGAAAGAAAGAAGGAAAAAGGGAAAGAAAGAAAGAAAGAAAGAAAGAAAGAAAGAAAGAAAGAAAGAAAGAAAGAAAGAAAGAAAGAAAGAAAGAAAGAAAGAAAGAAAGAAAGAACACTTAGCCTGATACAGTGCAGCATCACAGAGAAAAAAAAGAAAGAAGGAAAAAGGGAAAGAAAGAAAGAAAGAAAGAAAGAAAGAAAGAAAGAAAGAAAGAAAGAATACAGTGCAGCATCACAGAGAAAACAGAAAGAAGGAAAAAGGGAAAGAAAGAAAGAAAGAAAGAAAGAAAAAAGAAAGAAGGAAAGAAAGAAAGAAAGAAAGAAAGAAAGAAAGAAAGAAAGAAAGAAAGAAAGAAAGAAAGAAAGAAAGAAAGAAAGAAAGAAAGAAAGAAAGAAAGAACACTTAGCCTGATACAGTGCAGCATCCATGCTCCACAACATGAACACAGTTATTTTTAACTGAGGGCAGGGTGACGGTTTAAAACCTTCTTGAAATGTAAAAAGCTATCGTAGTTGTCTGTTTCACATTCATTTAATGAATTTGGCAACCCGGCTAGTGCCCCTAGAGGACTCTCTCACACGGACAACCTGAACAAACAGTGGCATCAACACCAAAGCTCCATCTGATCCTCAATGTACACTTAAACGCACCACTTCAGTGGATATCTTCCACTGGCATGGCTACCCACCTGCACACATCAGAATGCAGCGATGACGTACGACAAATTCGGCCTACCTGGGCACATCACATTTGCCGCCATTACACCAGACTAAGCCTCAACATCTCTGCCATCAGAATACAGCGATGACCTAAGACAGCTATTCAGTCCAGCTGGACACATAAAGACTCTCTTGCACCCCCACAGTATCCTGACATCCTTCAGCACCCGCCCACATGGCTGATCTCCTAGTCTGCTTACTGGAGCCTGGCCAGTCCATGTAAGTCCTTATCTTAGCCAAATGCACACACGCATTCTAAGCCTTTTCTGAGAATTTTCCCATACTCTGGACTTCGGTCCCCGAGGGCATTCCCGCCACAAGCGGGTTGAGACAATATTAATGGGAGAAGGCGCTATATAAATCACGACTACTACTACATACACCATACAGAAGACTATCTGTTCATGGCTCTTAAGGTGAAGAGGGGAAGAAAGAAGAGGGTTCAAATACTGAAGGGCATTGCCCACAGGGAAAGCCTGACATACACAGCTGGGGAAGGAAACAATGAATGCGACTCACTGCTCAGTACTTCCTGTGGGGTTTACTTCCGTTATTTCTGGTGAGATTCAGGGCGTGGAGCATCATATTGATTTTCTTGTAGGTGTTTGAGTTTTGCATTTTCATTGGCCAGGTTGTTTTTTTTAGCATCTGTGTGAATTTTACTGGCCCATCATTCCAAACTGCGAGTATTTTGTTGTCAGTTTTCTCACACGAAACACCCGCAGAGAATTAGGACTGTGAAGAGGAAGATAAACCAAGTGCTTATGTGCTTGACAATCAGTTGCATGTCATCCTAAATCAGACAGGTAGTCCAGGGCGGAACTAGGGCATGTTGCGTCCAGATAAAAAAAAGTGAACACTTACAAAGATCAAGGAGTCACACAAAAGGAAAGACATTCCGAGCGCAATAAAATCTATTTTAAGGGAACCTTCCTCCCACTAAAGGCAGGTTTCTGAGCAATAATTTCCCTGTGCTGTTCCTAGTCCTTCCCAGCTATTAGCCCAGTAGCCATCAGCTGCATTATAAAGCATTCATCAGACTCATTACTGAAAGGCCCGAGCCATCCCCGGGGAGGCATTCAGCTAAAAGGCGGGTTATCCATGCACTCAGGCTTGCCAGTCAAATGATCCAGAAAACGCGGATCCTTTCACAGGGCGCAATAAATAGCAAAATAGCATCGCCATGTATAGGTCAGGAAGTTGCAGCTACGGCTGCTGAACATCCCTCAATGCATGCAGGGCTTGGAGGGTCGACCCTCCCATCAGATCTCGTTTTCAGGATATCGACGATAGAGGAGTATTTGAGTAGAAGATATGTAGGTTTTGTTTGCATTCAGAAAACTGAACTGGATTGTATCACTCGGTGGCTTGATGAGCCCAGTCGCTAATGCACGCCGTATTTAAAAGAAAATGAGAAGAATCACTGTGAAAGAGTGCCAGAACATACCTTAAAGCAGTCCTCTCAATTCCCGAATAAAAAAATATAATGTTTTAAAAATATATATGTATAGCACTTAATGACAAGCTCCTCACGCTTCTAAGAGCTATATTAATAGGATTTATTATCACCCAATGTAATGGTACTTACTCATTTTGTGAACCCCAGAAGAATGAAATGCTCAGCCAGCCGTGCCCGGATGTTAACCTTTCTGCAGACTGAACACAAATGTCTGCGAGCAGCAGTTCACTCACTGAGCTATCCTACCAGGTCAGGGTTTTAAAAGACTAAATCATCTTCACTGGAATTCCATATATGGAAGGTTACCCCATGCACAATTATTGTGTGTAGCCTGAAAACCTGACTAAGTTGTACTATCAGAGGTGAAGGGGCATAGCGGGCTGTTCGGGTGATGGGAATCGGAAATCCAGCCCATTAGACATTAGAGATGACATCATTTTCACTTAGTTGTGCTTTATTTGTAAAGCGATTATCTAGATGTATGCTGGTCGACTCAACGACTAGTGGAGTCCAATCCAGTTTTCAGAATGACCAACACATTTATCAATCGTTTCCAGTGAAAGTCAGACGATGTCAACTTTTCTCATAGGTATCATAACATTCTGCCACCCTGGCTTGATTTGGTCTTATTGGTGGGTCGACATACCCATACATAGATGAAGGTCTTGTTTACCCAAGGACTTTGATTCTTTGCTGTTTGTAAAGCGCTCCATTGCTTCAGAAGCTATGTCTGTGCTCAATAAAAACCCTAATAATAATAATAATAATAATTGTAATTCCCGGTCTTCAGTCCATTGGAGTTCTCGAATAGTTGGAGATCTGATCAGTTGTGTTCTTTTCTCACTCCACATTTTTTCTCTGCATTTACGCTTACCCTTGTAAACAAATGTCTACTTCTATGTGAATTACAACAAATTGTCACCTAACAATGACGTAATCATGCTTTTCTACACACCAATCAAATGACTTCACCTATTGCACCTAATCACTTGTCACCCTGCATTTAAAATAAAACACTGGTTTGATTTGATGCTTAATATCTGAACAAATCACCTGTAAATGGCTGTAGCCTTGATAAAGGCCGTCTGTTGGTCGAAACACCTGTCGGCACCTATGGTGATTAAATCAACAACAAAAAAATAAAAAATACTGGTAGAAAAGGCAAATAACTGAGTGGACCTCCAAACCTCTTTGACAGAATGACAACCACAAGATGCTTATAACCCTATGTACAAGCGCCCTCCTGGTGGGAACCTAACCAATACCTTACTACTGCAAATGCAGGGCCTTAGAGCACAGGCCTTTTGGCTCCTACAACCAGCAGCTTGTGGAAACAAACCAATTATTCCAGTGGAAGGTAGGCGCAGCAACCAACAGTTCAAAGTGCTTTGACCACCCCCCTGTTCCACAGCGGTTTCAACTTGATGTTTCAAAGCAAATAAGCTTGTAATTTTATTTAAGAGCAAAAGTGAAAGAATCCTTTGGTGTGTAGCAAGTTCACCATTGGTGGCTCATACTCTACCACTGTGCTTTCAATCAGGCGATATTAGCGAGGCGGCAGGCCGACCCTGTCGGTAACAGCCTGCCACCAACGTTACGTTCCTGAACCAAACAGGGGTCCCCTAACATGGACGGGGTTCTGTTACCAGCTGGGTCGGCCTGCTGCCGAATGTAATATTGCCATTAGCACCCATGTAGTTACCTATGCTGGCGCTAATGGTGTTTAAAAAAAAAACAAATAAAAATAAAATAAATGTACCTTTATCCAATGGCCCAATGCCACACAGTGCTGACAGCCAGGAAGTCTGTCTTAAATATTGATAACGGACGTCATGACATCATCAACATTGAAGAAGGATTTTAAAAAAGCACTGTGTAGGGAGCTACACGAGTGCTAAGGTAAGGGGGGGCGGAGAAGGGAAGGAAAGCACCCAACAGCAATGAAAATGCTTGGAACGTAGGCTTTACTGAACAATTACAAATTACTCTCTTAAATGGCAAATCAGAAGAGAGAAGAGACAGCCAAAGACATATGCAGGATAGAGTTAAGGAGTTCAATTTGGATAAATGAAGAAGAGTTAATAACTACCCTAATATAAGAGCTTTGGTATGTAAATAAATGCCTGGATTTTATTGGCCCACAGCAGGGTGTGAGAGGTATGCACCTTTTTATAATGATTCAAAAATCCTAAAAATGCTCTACAAGAATTAGATATGGTCCGAATAGATTATGTAAAAAAAGATTGTTTAGCTTCTGTGTCTGTTGATTTATAAACTAACCTGACAAGCATGAGATTCTTGTTGTTAAGGCTACTGGGATTTCTCCTCCCTCTGTGCTCTTTGCTTCTCATGTCAGTTTTTAGGGCAGAAATTTGGAAGAGAACCATTTATTGCCCAGATCTTTAGTTCCATCTACACTGGCGATATTTGAGTCAATGATAGCTGTACTGCTGGAATTATAAACAACAACAACATGATCCACAGTGGTGTCACATTCAAGATTACCAACACTGTTTTGGAAATGAGGGTCATGGTGGCTGGCTATGAGAAGACATTTATCTGGATAAGTAATGGATGTGATATTGGTTGGTATGCTCCTGTCCGCTGTGGATGGGGCAGATAACAACACATTGCAGAATGGTCTGATCAATCAATTGGAATTACCAGATGATTTGTAAAGGAAGCATCCCATGATATCACCCTATCTAGAGTGCAATTGTGTGTATGAGTGGAGGTGAGTATGAAGAAAATAAAATCTTAATAAAGAGAGTTGCACACAAGATATGCATGCAAGTCTTTACTATAATAGAAATCTAAGTTCGGATCTCCTAGTAAAATCTAGAAGGAAGATGATTTCATAGAGGAAAGATTTAATCCAGAAAAAGACTGGAACAAGTTTTAACCACATAAGTGTGGATGATAAATAATAATAATTTGGATAGTGCAGGAAGATAAGGTTATGTAATTCACCCTTAGTCTATAACAACACGGACGATCAATGCAAAGGAAGGGTTGAAAATGTTGCAGCTTTTCTATGAATAAGCACTGTTCCACCACATTTTCAATGTTTTCTATGAGTGTCAAAGAGCTGTAGTAGCTGGGCCTGAGCAGTCCTTAAGCAAAGTCTTTGAAATGGCTGAAAAGTCCAAATTATATTGCTGAATAAAGTAAGGATACGGAATAGAGAGCACAAAGAATATTGCCCATTGGCTGAGTAAAGGAACAGTCTGTTTCCTCGTTGAGTTGTTTGCCTCAAGAAGAGAATATATATACAAGTTCCATGAGCTAAATGAGATAGGTTCGGAGTTAATGGGTGAATTTACTGAGGAATACAGTAGCCATGGCCCATAGGATCACCAAGTCTAGAATGCAACCTAAGAGTAAATCGCAAAGAAGTGTTAAGGATTTCAATCAGGCGACGCACACCTTAGTATCAGCCCAGTATGTAGCGGCAAATAGAAATGCTTATGTGTGATAGATTAGATTCTATATTGAGTTGATACACCACACATATGACACCCCCTTTTCAAATACCCCAGGTCACAATGGACCATGAACCAGGCTGGTTGATAAAATAAAATATTTATTTATTTATTTGAAAATTGAAAGAAATCATACAATTTTTAATATGGGGCTGCAATCACCAATGGGGTGATAAGAACAATATTAATGTAAGCAATGCACTTAGTTTAGCCTTCTATTGACACAACTACAAAACACCAGGGAATAGAAGCACTTTTTGATTTTAGGTAAAATAGCACTGTAGTTAGAATTTCTCCCGGCAAGGTTCCCTCAACCCACAAATAATCAATTTTAAGTGGATAAACCAAATCAGCAGATACTCAGGAATGACAAAAAAGAAACAGAATAGAAATCCAACTTTCCCTCCCCAAACAAGAGTGAAAAACGGATTTAAACACTGGCAATGCTAACATAACACTCAGAAATGGATAGATAAACAATGAATGTCTCTAAAACTCTTGAAACAAAAACAATTCTTTACTGGAGCAACACTGCAAAGATACTACCAATCACAAGCAATGGATTGAGTAAAAGCATACAATTCGAAATTGAATGGAAGATTGAAAACCATTTATAACCAAAATGACACATTGTAAAATTAACACACTTTTGCAAATCCCGCCTGAATTTACCAAAATGTTTTTTAATAAATACGGGTGAAATATGGTGATACGGTTTTAGTGTTGGGGTGTAGCTATGGATCAGAGGTACAATATGAAAGTGAAATGAGGTCTCTAGCTGTTAAATTGAGTGTGTTATGCAAGGTCTAGTGAGGTGCATTTTTGAGAAAATTAAGGCACGAAAAAGGTAAAGAAATCAGTTTTGACAAGCAACAGTTTTACTCTACACTAGGGTATTCAGGCTAGGCTACCAGATTGAGACACAGTAAGCTCTGGGGTTTATCCGCGAAATCAACCCTAGCACCTCTGCGCCTGCCCTGGCCGTCCCAGTCCGATCACTCCGAACAGGATTAATAGCTTAGAATATTACAAGACAAAATGATTAAAGATGTTGGCACTAGCACAAGGCATCAAAGCTAGGTAGCAAGAATTATTGTGACAATATTACAATTATCAGGATAAGGATAGGATGACTTAGAGATTGGGATGGAACAAAGCAAGGCAAGTTTTACTATGTTTCAATGGTTCCTATTGATACTCACAATCCATTTTTAGTTTGTTTTTTGGACAGTCAGCGGTTCTGGTCTCCACACGGGTCTGGTCTAACACAGGGCAGCCGGACAAACTCAGCGGGACAGGTTCAGCTGGTCAGGGACTGGATACCAAAGGATAGTTCTGGACTGGCAATCCTGGTTACTGGATACAGTAAGTGGCAGCAAGCCAGGTTAATTCGGGATGCTTACCAAAACACCACAGTGATTCCCTTGGTTATGGGGATTATTTTAGAATTGAGGCCTAGCTGAAGCAGGATCAGCAAATTGCTTGGCCTTGTGGTTGGGATCTGGAGTTTAGATGGATACATTCAAGATGATGACAGGAACAGGACGGCAGTGTAGGAATCAGTAATCAGTGTGTCCCTGTGTGTTATCAAAGGCTCTTATTTATAATGCCAGGTGACATCATCACAGTATTTTACATGGGCATGCTTTACTACACACACCCCTAACACTAGGATTGGGCAAGGGTAGTAATCTCTGCCTTGCTCTCTGCTGGTTGGATTTCTAAGGGAATGATGTCAGGTTTATGAGGTGAGGTTTACAATGTCCAGAAACTCCCACATTTACGTTACTGAAAATCTGATTTTGTCAAAAACATACAGCTATACACTTGAAAATTATACCCAAAGGTTACCTATGATGTGCAGCACAGATTAGTCCAAACCTCCAGTCTGTGCAACCTTGTTTCACCTTTCTGACACATTTTGGTAATTTTACATCTTAAAGATTTGGCCTAAAATTCCACAATGTCATACACAAACGTGAATTGTCCCCAGGGGTGTATGTTCAAACTCTTATATTTGCCACATTAATACTTTCCTTGGAATTGGTAATATTTCATAACTTCTGTTCCCCTTACGGCAATGAGTTCCACCAAGTTTTAAAAGATGGCCCACAGAATTAGATTAAAAACTGCACATTTTTAAATTTCTGCTAATTCTTGCTATAGAAATAAGAGTCTTTAAAGTTTCTTTGTAACATAGTCTCTGGCACCAAAAGGCAGTCTCTTTGTTACTTGATCCTGTTTTTTGTTCCTTCCTTCAACTGCAAGCAGCTGTCAATTCCTTCCAGGCAAGGAGGTTTCCGGTCTTAATTGAAGGTTTTATTGTCCTTTCACACTTGACAGGTGAGTGTCCCAGGACTGCTATTGTCCCAGCCTGGAGCACAGACGAATGTCTGATGAGCATGTGGACTCTCATTGTCCTAACCCATTCAAAGTTTTTCAAGCTGGCACTTTGCAACCTACATGTCCTGGATTTAGGGTGTATCTCCATTCCTAGGAGGAGTTTCATAGCTGGCAACTGGAATTACAGGTTTTTCAAAGAGCTTGCAACTCCAGCCTATGTGTTTTAAACTGTTTAATTTCTTACTTTGTGTCTTGAATTAAACCAACCTGCGACAGAAGAAATCCTATATGTGTATTGTCACCACTAACATAACTCCTTTACATTGCTAAGGAAGCAGGCTTTCATTAACAATTGAGTTTTAAACAGGTAATTTGTTCTCTTCAGCCAGCACAGCCCATTTTTCCACATGTGTCAACAACTGCTATCATTTCTTTCTTTAATTTGGTTTGCAGCTCCTCAGATTGCCACTGTTTTGGCAGCTGTAGTTATTTTCCTTGCAGAAGGGCTCTTATCTAAAGTATAGATACATTTCTCCTTGACCTGGCTCAGAGAGTAAAAAGTCTCTTTGAGCTGCTGCGCCTGGATACATTTTGTAAAGAAATAAACGCGTGTTTCCCGTGCAAATGAAAAATGAAGTTGCTTTTGATTTCTCTGAGAGTTGGTTTGACTGGGCCCTTTTACTCACAGTAGTTTCAGAATGACAGATGAAATTGGCATCAAAGCAGCATTTTGAAAGGGTGAAAATGGTTCCATTTTGAAGGTGATTTTGGCTTTTGCAGCAAGGGCAGGCTTTCCTTTTCACTTGATTCCATATATGTTTCAAAACACACTGGCATATTTTTCGGTATGTCGCATGTTCCATTTTGCCTGAAGTGTGTGAGGCAAGATGGTGCAGCCATTTTTCTGTTGTTGCTGCCAAAAGGAGTTTTGAGGTCCTGGTGCGCAAAGGAGCCAGTGCAGCCAGGTTACTGTTTCTTGCGCAAAGGCACCTCAGTGATGTAAGGCAGTGCTGTTGAATGGGTCAATGTATCCCACAGAAGGATCACAGGATGCAATGGACATCTCTGCCAAATTATAGGGAGTAGAATCAGAAACTAAGTACAATGTGAAAATGTATTTTCTTTATACATTTTGAACCCTTGCATAAAAATCTGAAAATGTTCCAAAGTAAAATTTCAAGGCAGGTGCTTCTACATATTTTAATATTATTCTGACTATGTTTTAAACAGCTTTGAACATGGGTTTTCCCATAGGAAAGAAACAACATTTTGGCCCAAATATTTTGAAATTGGCCTCTTCTACTTTCTCAATTTTCAGCATGCACCGAGATTTCCTCAGGAATTGGTTCAATGAAAAACTATTTTGAAAATCAACTAGGCGTATTTTGAGTTATTAATGATTTATCCAATTTTTTACACATGCACAGAATGATTGTGCATCTTTGTCAGTTTCCAGAAGATGTGAATTTCCTACAAGCACAAACTAAAATGTGCTCTTATGACATGCGCTCCTATGACACACGCTCCTATGATTACGGCTGGGTGAAATTGTTTGATTTTGTTCCACCAGCAGCAGAAGTGAAAGCTTGCGTATTGAAAAGAATGCTGCAAAGTTTCTTGTGCTGCTGCACGAACCAGGAACAAAGCATAAGGAGCTGCCTGAGGTTTCTCATGCCACTGCGTGGACTAGCACGAACCGAAAAGAACAGCGCAAAGTTTCTTGTGTCGCTATGCAAACCTAGTACAAAGCGCATAAAAGCTGTGCACAGATCAAAAAACCCTAACAAAGATTCTCGTGCTGCAGAATGAAACTAGTAGGAATCGAAAAAGAATTGCACAAACGTTCTCATGTTGCTGCGCTAAACTAACACAGATCAAAAAAGATCAGCACAAGGTTTCTTGCATTTCTTTTGTTGCTGCAGACCTGTGTGAAGTTTCTCCTTATGCTACATGGAAAATAAACACTGCGCAAAACCACAGAAAACCAGGTGAAATTTCAGTGGTGGAGGAACCGTAATGCTGATTTTACAGAATGGGTGGAAATGGATTCCAGGGCGAAATCTTTACTTTTCGGTTTGTGGGTGGAAATTTTGCACTCCACTACCTATGATACACACGCATAAAACCCACACTTCTTTGACACAAACTCCTATGGCACATGGTCCTAGGACACATTCTTCGACAACACATGCTCCTATGACAAAAGATCATACAGCACACACTCTTATTTCCCATGCTCTTAATACTCATGCTCCTATGACACACTGTTCTAGGACACACACTGTTGTGACACATGCTTCTATGACACACACTCCTTTGACACACGCTCCTACACCACAAGCTCTTACGACACACACACCAACAACACATGCTCCTAAGACACAATCTCCTATGACACACAGTCTTCCAACACATACTCTTATGACATATGCTCCTGTCACACACACACACAAGACACAACATCTTATGACACACACACTCTTGCAACACACACTTACACTACATGCTTCTATGCTAATGTAACTAACTCAGAATCAACGTACAGCTTTTATACAAAATGTGCATGCTCATGTAGAATATGTACATTACACACACTCTGATGTCAGTTTTCAGGACATGTAAAAAATATGCACCTTTGATACAAACTCTACAAAGAGGCTTCTGAGTTTCATAGTTAACACATTACACAGCTATCTTTAGTTATCTTTCTAAATACTGGTTGTTTGTGGGGAAATCTGGCTTAGGCTCATTGTCGGGTGTGAGCCAGCCTTGCAGTGAGATGACCTTAGGCCAGTCTTAGGGTAAGGTAGCCAAGGTCCAGCAATCTGGTTAGGCTGCTTTAGGGTTAGTCAGTTTTGCTATAGGGTGGTGAGTCACAAATATGGCGGGTATTATGGTAAGGGACAGTTTACTTTAAGGTAGCATTCTAACGGGGGCAGTGTCTCCACCTGTGTACATCTATGTGGATATGTGTTTATGTGCTAAACTGTGTCACCTGCTCTTTTGGTTTCAACTTTATCTGACAGCTCCATAGTGAGGATCGATCCTGCTTTTCCTTCACAGCCCAAGTATGGAACTTTGACGTACTGAAGCCATGCTATGATGTTACTGTGAGTGAACGGAATGCTGTGATGCTTCACTGAGAGTGACGTTACCCTGGGAGAGGGTGGCTGGTGGTTGATGTCTTTAACAATTTGTGTCTGAATAACTTGAGAACTATGTATCTGACAATTTACCTAAATATAATTGCAGAAACTCACTTTAGCATCCAGAGCTGTACTTTATGAAGCAAGCAGCTTTGTTGTAACTGGAATGTTTTACAGAAGGAGAAAAAAAATCTTTGCAGGATGAGGAGTTGTTGATGAAAAAGAAAGCATCATAGAAAGGTTTGTGGTAGATCCTGAGGATGGATACATGTATATGATCTGTGATGTGGCCTTTAAGCATCTCAGGAGATGATCCATATCTTGAAGGGTACCTCTTCTAAAGCAAAAAGGATCATTGGAGGAGGGAGGTTGTGTTATGGGGGAGGGTCGAAAACAGCAGGGCCTCCCTCGTATATAACAGTTGCAGTGAAGAAGGCCCTAGGGTTTATTATCGCTTTTAGAAAACCAGTAAAGAATATGTTGCAATGGTTGGTAGAGGTCAAAATCAGAGCTTGAGGAGCAGACTTCTATCTAAAACATTCACATCCGTTATTAGAGTGTGTTTAAGATGCATTTAGTAAAAAAAAAACTCTTGATTGGCTGTCAACAATGCTTCATGGGAGAGGGAGAGGCTAGCTTTATATTCGTTTTTAGAAGAGGGGGGTTATTTTAAGTCATTTGTTTTGAAGGACCATTTGGTTTCAAGGGCTCTGAAAGATGATGCAAGTTTTGTAAAGGTATCATTAAATCAAGGTAGGAGGGTATTGTATTTTAGTTGATTTTAGGGACTAGGGTGAGATAAGCATTGGTAATTGTGACATTTTAGAGATGAGTGAAGGATGCCCCATTGTGGGAGGCTAGAGAGTGTCCAAATAGGGGTGTCAGCAGAGGCTGGACGTCTCCCCTGTTACTTTATTTTTTAGAGCAGAGTTGTCCGTCTTTGATTCTTTCCTCCAAGCTCACCCGTAAGGATGGGATAGTCTCTTGACTTCCTGCTTTCATGACTCAACCTTCCTGATTGGCTGGCATGCAAATCGCTGAGAGAAGGGTCTGCTAGTGAATGCAGTTTCACACACTGCAGCCACCAAGCTCAGTCTTGGGTTCTGTGTTGACGCTAAATTCTTGCCTTTCCACCAGTCATTGTGGTAGGGGAAGGTGGTGGCCAGTGAAGGATGACAGGCTACACAGAAGATCCTGGCGGGATCTGTGACCCAAAGAAGGAAGAGCGTCAGCATATGCCAGGTAAGAAGTGTAGACCTCCTCTGTAGGAGGGAGATTTTGAACTTTGAAGAGGGATGGTTATTTTTTTCCCATTGAATTTAATTGGGCGGAAGGAAAATGTTAATTGAGGGACAGTTATTTTAAAAATGTTACACAATGTTACTATCAGGTGTTGATATGTAAGGAGTTTCCCACAACAATCAGGAGAGTTATCAATGCAGCTAACTTTGGTCTTCTATACTATCTCTTTCTTGGCGACCTCGGGAGCAGGTTTTGCTGTGGGTGGGTCTCTATTTCTATATTTGTTTTAAGGTTTAGTGGTGTGGAGAGTAATGGAAATGGAAATAATTTTCTGTGGGATACCACCAGTAATGGTGGGGGCTGATTGGCCTCACCCACCTCCCTATACACAATTACCGCAGCTCCAAAGATTATCTATGAACAGCAACATACTAATCGGGGAGAGGAGCGTGTCGTACAATAGTGTTGACAAAGTAGAAAAGGTGCACACGTTTGAAAATCAAGAAGCTGTTTTTAGATATTCCCTGCAGAGTACGAACCCAATCAGTGAGTTCACAGGCATTGTGATCAGACCCTGGTGTGGACATAAGGCAATCTCCCGTGTTCTTCTTGCTGATTCAAGCTTTGCTTGTTTCCCCGGGTTCTAGATTCTCTCCAAGTGGCAGGTCCATTAAGGTTCATTTTTCGGGTGATGGATTACTTTTTTTTTGTGTCCACATTGCACCTCGCAGCAAAGGTTGTGTTTTTGAGACTTCACACACGATATGTTCTTGCATAAGATACATCGCAGTGGAGAGTGCTGGCATAATAGCCAAATATTTCATAATTACATTTAGGTAACTAGTGTATAGAGCGACTTCATTTTGGATTTTTTCACAGTAATTTAGGTTAAGAGAAAGCCGAGGGCCTCGCAATTTTAGCGTGAAGGACAAAGCAATTCTGGCACATAGACAGTCTACAAAATAGATGTCAATGATGATACCAGACGGTTAATAATATTAGTGACATCAGCTTCTTTCCCAGCCTCTTTCACTCGCTTGAGTTCCATGCCTGCTCTGCAGAGTTTAGATGGTTCCATTCCATCTGTAAGTCAATATTAGCACTAATATATTCAGGTTAAATGATCGTAGAATTATCTAAAGGTATGACCACTGGAGAGCACAGTGGACTTTTGCTTAAAGGTTCTGCTACGTCCAGATATGCATTTAATTAATTTCTTACCAACCTCTGTTTGATTGCCCGAAAATGTGGGCAAGAAATGTTACCAGGTGGATCCCCTATCCCTCCCATCTTACTTCCCCACTGTTGACCTATTGTCGGTTTGCTCCACACTATATTTCTCTCGGCATTAGTGTCAGCCTCAAGTGCCTCAATGGTAGATTCGGTCATTGTAGGGCCTAAACATACTAAGGAGACATTTATGTGCTCAGTCAAGGATCACCTTGCATTATGGGCTGGTTTACCAGGGGAAAAGTTGGTAATCTTATTCTTAGCGGCATGATCAGTAATAATTCCTTTAATATTTTTACCATTCATTGTGGTTTGAGGCTTAGCCTTCTCAAGTCATATGTATGCAAGGGAGATGACTTGGAAGAAATTACTAATATCTTATCACTTACTGAGAAGACCTCTCAATTAACCTTTTCACCTACATGCTCCCACGGCAAAGCACACTCCATGGATGCCATCAAAGACCCATCAAGTCTAATCCCCAACTCCCGAACTTCCTGGACACGGAGTGACAACAACGCGCCTTGCAGGGTTCACGGGTGCGCTCTGGTTGCTGTCGTGTAGCTGCCGCTTCAGCACTGTGTCGTTCTTTAAGGAGGTGCCTAGCGGTTTTAAAGGGCAAGCCCCATTATCACTGCAGCACTTCTTGGTGTTGTCTCAGAGATATTCCACCACCCCAAAACCAGAGGAAAAGCGTCACTTCAGTGCTGTGTCGCTCTTTAAGGACGGGCCTATCAGTTCAAAGGGCAAGCCCCACAGTCAGTGCAGCAATTCTTGGTAGCTGTAGTCTCCTAGACGAATAATCCACCACTCCAAAAGCAGGAAGGAAAAGTAATTGCCCGCATATAGCAGCTGAAATCCATTGGACAATATTTTCTGTTGTAAACTTTCATTAGAGCTGTTGTGGTGGCCCTTTGGAAAATGTGGGACTTCAAATGGCCATTGTAATGAGTATCGGGAGCCGCTAAGCTGTTTTAGAGTATTTCAATTTAAAAATAAGAAGCAATGATTCATAGTTGCCGTGGACGTCTCTTTAGGGCCGTCCAGGAAACATGGCCAAAATACAAAGGCAATCTCCTTATCACCGAGACTCCAATGGTTGCAGTCCTGAGTTGTTCTTTTGTCAGTCCCTGTAACATGTACCTGGGATTTTACTGGAGAGACATCAGAGGTGCTGCCCTCTACATTTGCATCCCAGAACATTCAATGGGAATACCAGGGTTATTAATGGCACTTGGCAAACGGTGTGCACCAGGACATATCATGACAAAACCTGGCAAAGAATGGGGATAACTGGACATTTGATGTGAAAACCTTGTATATGCTGCAACCACCAAGACATATGATGTAAAAATCTCAAAAGTGAAGTGAGCACCTGGGCATGTAATGGCAAAATCGTTCAAATTAAGGGTATATATTTGAGGGCATTTGATGTTTAGTCCCGCATACGGAGAGAGTACCTGATCATATCATGGCAATACATTGCATATGATTGAGTTGATGGCCATAACATTGAAGCAGCTGACAAATGGTGGGAGTGCCTGGAAATTTGGTGGCACAATCTATCATAGCATGCACAATTCTTTGCTTATTACAGCAAACACTGCTATGTGTCAATACCTTGGATATGATGGGTATATATAGACATGTGCATGGTGGCAATACACAGCATATGCTGCATATATCTTGGTCTGTTATGGCAGTACCTGGCATATTATGGTAAACCCCCCTCTTCAGTTTGTCTCCACCTAAAACCCCCTCTATGCTTTTGTGTGTGTCTATGTGAAAACTGACCAACTTTAAAAAAATAAAAAACAGAATTCTAGGCATTGTTAATGTATTTTAGAAGCTTGTGTGCAAGAGGATGCCAGGCAAACTGTGACAGAAGCAGTGGTGTACCAAGCGGGGTGGCAGAGCGAGGGGCAGATTGACGCTCCAGTGGCTCTTTCAAGAGTCAGACCGGGAAATTTGCATAGGGACATCTCTCCTGTTTGGCACCCTCATTGGCCTGACAATGAGGGTTCCAAACAGGAAGGGTGTCCCACTGGCAGGACAATGCTATTTCTGCTCAGCACCCTCATTATCCTGACAGCAGGATACATTTACAGTTCGGCACCCTCATTGTCAAGTCAAGGAGGGTGCCGAATGGGGGAGGTGTCCGTCTGATAGGACGATGAGGGTGCCCGAGCAGGAACACACTGCAAAAAGGTGGATGTGTCCCACCCTGCTCTGAGTCACTGATGCAGCTGCAGCCTGGAGTGGTGCAGGACACAGACAACAGACAGTGCTGTGGGCTCCAGTGGTGTAACACCATTGAGCTGATCAGGTTCTAGACCGTCCTCGCCCGAAATGTTGGGCTATGTTGTCACGACCTGGCTGACCTACATATAGAGCCTTGGCTTGAAAAAACAGTAAATGGCACCTGGGCTTCGCTGTTAACAAAGGCCCTGAAATTACTAACATAAAACATTTCACTTTTAGCACCTGCATTCATATGCATACATTTTTGCCAATTTAAATCAAGATGCAGAGTTAGCTTGCGTGTCAGGGGAGTGATTGGAAGGGTATCAGGTGACAGGAAACAGCTCAATCTCACAGCAGACTGTAAGTGTGTGGTTTCAGATGTAAAGCAAAGACTTAACTGATTGTAACATTAAAGTGATGACCAGAATAGTCTCATTAGAATGCGTAAAGAGGTTAGATGCCCCCACACAAGTAGGTTTGCCCCTTCCCCTACAGTCTCTGAAATTGGTGTTGCTCCCAACATTTGAAGCTCCACCTCCCCAACACTTTCTTTTAGCCTAGGTTCACCCCTGGTGTGCTCTGCCCTCAGTTCAAGTCCTGAGAGCATTCACTCGTCTTACTTCAGAAAGAGGTGAGGTTGTTTTTTTCTGGAGTTGGAGGACATTTGACTCCAGAAAGAAATGGTCGGACGAGTGAATGCGCCCGCGGACTTAAGAAAGTTACGTTCTAGTTGCAGTGCGTGTGCCACACTGCAACTAGAAGGATAGTTTCTATCTGTCTCCAGACCCACTACGCATGACAGGAAACCAGGAAGCTCTCCTGCTTCCCTGTTTGTGTAGTGGAGGCAAAGAAGACTGGCAAGCTGCATTGTGGAGGCCAGGCCTTCTTTCTGGCAAAGAAAGAGCAGCACTGAAACAGGTAACAAAACATTTGTTTCTGTGCATGTGTATGTTTATGTATTCCTAGCGGTGTGCTGTGTGTTTATGATGTATGTGTTGTGGGTGAATGTTGTGTGACTTGGTGGGTGTGGGCATGTGTTTGTGCTGGCAGTGAAGGAGGAGGACAAGCGTAATTTGGCTGGTGGTGGTGAGGGGTGGTGTGCCATAATGGCACTGCCACTTTTGTAATGGGCATCCATGACAAACCAAGCAATGCAAGTGTTATTACTTGGCTAGACTGATGTAAAAGGGGACCATCTGCCCCTCCATCAGCTACTAATCAAGGTGTGTGCATCTGCAAAAAATACTCCTTTGACCTAATGGTTTCTCAATACAACTGTTTAAATATATCATGCCCCTTTGTACATATTCGGTGTGCCCTTAGCCTCAGTGCGGTTTGCACGTGCTTCTCCTCATTGCTTAATCATTCTAAATACATATTTTTCATTAATACATGCCTTCCTAATATTTTTCCCCAAAAGGGTGGTTTTGTTTCATTTATTCTTACTATTCCCCATAAACATTCCCTGTGCTTAGTTTAATGTCATCCACTAATACATTAACCTACTTGTTACTGCAATTTGCACTCATAATTACATTTCTACTGTTTGGCGACACATTTTCACAATTTGTGTGATTCTAGACACATTCATAATTTTTCTTCTTCAAAGCCCCTATATTGCATATTTATACTGTATAGTGAGGGAAACACTGTCCCCCTTCTTGGTGCCTCTCCAATCTACTGGTCGTGGTGTACATGCTTAAACCTTCATGTATGACACCCCATGACCCTACATTGTAATGTAGTGCATATCCCATGCCTTTTCTCTGTCCCCAATTTACCAATAGTCTCATCATTTTGGTCAACTACTGCACCATCCTGTGTTTTTATTTTACAATCTGTCTTTCTTTTCAAAGTGCACTGGAAACCTTTTTAGCAAACATTTTCCCTTTTTTCCTCATGTGTGCAATTAGCCCATATATGACTTATGATCTATACGCTTTCCAAATATCCCATACTTCATCAAAAAGGAACCGCTACTTGCCCAACATAAAATCAACACATCAGTGGCATTTCACTGTGTGCTCAACAAAAAAAGCATCCACCGCCAATCCCAGAAATAACCAACAACCCCTTTTACAATGGGGCACGACTTGTAAAACCCTAAACAGTGACTCAATGGGATTTCCACAGCTCACACATATACAATAACTGGGAGTGACTTCCTAGTGCAAGATAATATATTCAGAATACAGTTCAGTCACATATGGTTCTCCTGACAAAATTAACAGTTCTTCAAAATATACACCTTTGCTTGACTTAAAGAACCAGAGGTCTATTTACCCCACAATATTTTTATCTAAACCAGCACTTCTCTCAGCAGCTGGTTTCAACAGTTGTGCACTAATGCCATGAAAAAATGCAGTTTTTTCTAAATGTACTCATTTGTCAATTGCTCAGTGGGCGCCAATCACATCAACCCCTAATTGAGCGTCCCTACTCCAGAACAAATACTATATATATATATATATATATATATATATATATATATATATATATATATATATATATATATATACCCTAAACATATCACAAAGAAACAAATTAATTTACTGGGTTCTAGTTCAACTTCACATTTCCATAAGAGTCAGGGACAGCCCAGCACACTTCCAGCCTGCCACCAAAAAATTGACAGGCCGATTCATGGAATTCATGTGCTCTGAAATTTTTGGCGCAAGCGTGCGAAAGCGTACGAATCGCAGCGCAAGTGCGAAAATCGCAGCAAAACCCGCGCACAGCGATTCATGGAAGTCTGTGCGCGTGTAAATCCCAGGATGTGCGCCAAAATTCTGCGTGGCGCACGCTGGCGCACACGTCTCCAAACAGCAGAGTAGGAACAGGGGGCGTGACACGCAGAATGGGGAACAACGCGTGAAAATGTGGGCGTCGCGGGGGAAGTACAGGAGGCAAATGCGCGGAACACCCACACCCACGTTCAAAACACATATTCATGGAATCGAACGGGGCTAATGCGTGCACCAAAAAATACGCGCTAATCTGGAAACATGTGCTCCAGCAGGAAGCAGGCGTACGTGGACCCGCGCAGCAGAAAAGTGCACGCAAACAACAAACAAGCTCAGACGCCAGGATGAATATACCGTTCCTAGCAGCAGTGGTCGTGGGATACCGCAGGAGGAGCAGGAGGATAGTCAAGCCCAGAATTTTTACACCCAGAACCAGCCTTTTTGGGATGCCTGATGACCAGGTGTATGGGAGATACAGGTTTCCACCTCACATAATACTCGACCTGGTCAGTGAGTGGGAGGATGACCTCACATCACCCACCCTGTGCTCCCAAGCACTCAGCCCCCTGGAGAAGGTCCTCAATGTACTGCACTTCTTGGCCACTGGATCATTTCAGCGGACAACTGCTATAGTGGGGGGGTGTTACAGGCCACGCAGTCACGCTGCCTACACCAGGTGTTGGCCATAATGACTGCACACCCATCAGTCCGCAGGCACATATACCTGCCCAGAACACCTGCAGAAAGGCAGGCTGCTGTCCAGGATTTTTACGGTGTGGCACAATTCCCCAAAGTGCTAGGTGCCATTGATTGCACCCTACGTCCCCCCAGGGCATCAGAGCACATCTACAGAAACCGCAAGCGCTGGCATTCCATCAACGTCCAGGTAGTAGGTGATGCCAAGGGAATCATGACCTCAGTATATGCCAACTATCCAGGGTCCACCCACGACAGTTTCATTTACAGAATGTCAACCCTAAACTGGGACCTAGAAGCTGGGCAGCATGGCGATATATGGCTGCTCAGTGAGTATAAATGCCTCTGCACATGCATGCATGTCAGATACTGAGTAATGTCACAACCCCACTAATGATACCCATAATCACCTCCCCAGGGGACAGTGCCTACCCTCTGAGCACCCACATGATGACGCCAATTCGGAACCCCACCACGCCACCCGAGGTAAGATACAACACAGCCCATATTGCAACCCAGGGCATAGTGGAGCGCACATTCAGATTGCTCAAGTCACGCTTTCGCTCCCTTGACCGTTCTGGTGAGCAGCTACTATACGCTCCCCCAGTAGATTGCAGGATCATAGTGGCAGCATGTGTCCTGCACAATGTTGCAAAGCACCGGGGCCTGCCGGTGGACATGGTGGTGCCCCCACATCCCCAACCACATGCACGCCCGCTGCGCATAGGAGGGGAAAGGGCACATGGTGAGGCAGCCCGTACGCACCTGGTGGCCAATTACTTCACCTAAAATCACATCCCTGTGGAGTGGACACAGCCCTGGCACATACCAGATGACAATCAATGATGATGACATAAGGGACAGTCACCTGTCACAACCATACCAGCCTGAGATTGGTCACCTGGAAGTGCTACATTGTTTGCATCCCTACCTACTTAAACACAACCAATGATGTGTGATAAAAAGGCACACATTCATGCTGCATGAATGACTACTCCCTTGCGAAATACAACATGAAAATAGTGCCAGGTCACCCAACCCCTCCCCACTCAGCTACCCAACAAACCAATGCATGTCATGCAATGTGAAAGCAATCAAATGAATGCACAACACATGACACAAGTGTCACAAAGTGCACTGTCTGAAATGGAAACAGGCCACAGGCAATTGCTCCCAGTAATCATAAGAAACAGCACACATGAACAAATACTTACCAGCAACACAATACAGAAACACAGGATTCAAAGTAGTGCAGGTCTTACAACCTGAATACGCCAGCACATCGACCCCTTCCCTCTGTACAGTGTTACTGCCACGCAAATGTCTCAGTGTACTGCAAACAACATGAACTCCATCTACAAAGTAGACGGCCTTGTGAAGACATGAGGAAGGAACCTGCAAATTAGGAGGAAGACAAGGATGCACAAGCACATATCAATACACCATGCAGTGTAGAAAACATCAACAATATCCACTAGGAATGTCTACACAGTATTGACTACAGACTGCCCACACAGCTCATGGGAGCCCAACGTCACTGTGTAATTCACTGTCACTTGGTCACACCCTTTGCAAGCCCATGGTAACGGGAAGCAGGAGGGGTGTGTGTCTCACAAACCCAAGCATCTAATCCAAATTCAGGACAAGCCTGCATGTGCCCAGCTGGAAAACAGTGGATGCCCACGGGTGCCACACAAGGCAACACACTGTAAAAAAAATATATATATATATCAGAAATGATCATGTGTGGCCCGGGGGGAGGCCACCCAGGAGGTTCGAGGACAGGGTGCACACCAACACCCACCTGTGTGGATGTTGCAGAAAAAAATACCTCCTTGGGCTCATGGCCTGCACGGCTATGCCATTGTGGGAGAACTGCTGTCGCTCTCCTCACCCTCTGCTGCATCATCAGGAGGTGGTGGCACTATGGGAGGCAGCCCACGCAAACCGTGGGTATGGTCCTCCATGGCAGCAAGCATGCAGGTCTGGAAGGTCTGATTCTGGAGGATTAATGTGCGGAGATCCCTATGGAGCACCTCACGGGTTGCCTGCATTTCTGCATGCATGGCCTCGCGTGATGCCCGGATCTCCTCACGTGTTGCCTGCATCTCAGCTGAGAGCGAACGTGTGAGCTGCTCCAGCTGCTGTTCTGCCCTAAGATTGGTGAAGCCCCAAGGTCAACCAGAGTCTGCCTGAGGGTATGTAGTTCTTCCCTGAGGGCTTCCCTGTGGGCCTGGGACTCTATTGATATCGATCGGTGCAGAGTCTCCAGTGCCGTCGGTCCCTGTTGGACGCCAACATGTCTTCCCTGTGTGATTGGCAAATGGAGTCTGTTGCCTGCTGTTGTTGCTCCATGCCTTTCAGGGGGGATAATGGAAGTTGCCACCCCCTCCATTGCCTGAGCCATCATTTCTACTGATGCTGCCTGTTGGGTTGCAATACCGTACATGGAGTTTTCCCATACAGTATTGCCTGGTGGCGCACGGCCACCGCGTCGACGGGCACCACACTTGTTTGGGGCAAGGCGATCTGCACCTTGCTGTGCTGGTACTGCCTGGGGATGCAGGACTGCATTCCCCCTCTGATCTGCTGGCCCAGCAACAGGATCAGATGCTGTGGATTGTGACATTGCATCCGTAATCGCCAAAGGCGGACCTACCAACACTGACATCCCCATAGAGTGTTCTTCCCCTGGTGCAGGTGGGTTGGACAGAATAGAATCCCTGCCAGAAACACTTACCTGCGACAGCACATAAGTCTCATCATCCGATTCAGCACCCGAATAGAGGTCTGGCGAGGTGCACCCAGAGACACCCCTGGAGAGTATGGCCTGCAGTAACATTGGGTTCTCACCCACCACCACACCACATCCCCCACTGGTGCCCGGTCGTGCCAGAGATTCCTCCTGGGTCTGCACCATCTCCTCAACCTCAACAGCATCAAGTGCGTCATCACCTGCAAAAACATGAAAGACAACAAATGGAAACAGGCATGAGCACCATAGCACACACATAGGCCGTGACAAGCCACAGATCCAGTACATGATCAATACATGTCCCACATGACTATAACCCTGCCATGCATGCACTGTCAAAGAGTTGGAAGTGGAGTCAAAAAGGCAGACACTGGGGAGACCAAGATGGAAAAGCAACACATTTGTAGCATGTTGGGTAGCACAGGCATCACACATCAGACTGTGAGTGGCATGTCCAATACACATACATGACACATGTCACCACACAGATGTCATGTAGCACATCCATGGTAAAGTAAAAAACGACAGCAATATGTCAGTGATTGAGTACTGTCACACATCCATGTGACATCGACATGATGAGAAGATTAATGCTGAATAGTGTTTCAAAATATGTGTGTGCCACACACTGAAACACATCCAGTGTCCAAAAATACTGTCATTGTGGGCTGATCAAAGGTTGGTCACTTTGACATCACAGGAAATATCTGTCATGTTCCACATGCAAACAACCCCTTATAATAATTGTTCTGCAGGCCAATACTCCATCAGCCTGAATGGTGTAATCATTAACATAACCAGGTAATAATAGTGCGCCAGTGTGGCCTGTAAACAATGACCGAAGCATATCACATATGTCGCAATAGGGCATAAAATTGTCTAGCAAAAAGGGGAGAGTGCAAACAATCAGCATGATTGAAGACTTACTAAATCAGACCAATGTAGTTGCAAGACAACAGTTCAAGGTAAAGTGCACAAATGTGGGCTTAATAGGCAACTGTGGCCAGAAGAGATACAGTCATACCCAAATCCAACGCACGTGAATGTATGGGAGGAAGCACATGGGTGACCCATACCACTCAGGTGCACACACCCTCACCTGGCACTCAATCTGAACCCGTCACCCAAACAACATACACATGGATTACACACACATGCATGGGCACTCACCGGACAATGCATCGTAATCAGGTAGTTCTCCCACGCCTTGGATCTGTTCCTCTGTGATGAAGGCCCCAGCAACAGACTCATGTTCAGTGAGTTTGTTGTCCTCTGGTGGAGACTCACCGACAGTCACCAGAGTAGTGGCATGATTTGAGGCCAGCTTGTTCTTTGCTCTGCGTTTCAGGTCATTACACCGCTTGTAGCAATCATCAGCTGTGCGCCTCACAAATCCAACGGCACTTATGCGGTCGGCGATGATCTGCCAGTGTGCCTTACGTTGACCAGTTGTGGTCTTGGACCCTGCAGTCACCAGCATTTTGTGGCTATGTGCCGACACATAGGACACAAGTGCATCAAGTTCCACGTCATTAAAGCAAGGATTCCTTGATGTGCCGGAGTGTGTAGCCGTGTCTGGGGTCTCAACCTGTCATGCCAGAGCACCCTTCTTCCTCTTCTTTAAAGGTGGAGCGGAGCCAGAGTGGCTTACGCCGCTCTGGTCAATAGGTGCAGAAGCACCGGTGGACTGGGTAGTAGGAGTGTGGGAATGCACAATGACCATAGGTCTTGTTGCAGGCATTGGTTGCAGGGTAATATTGGCACGGGGAACGTCAGTTTGATGGACCTGGACCGACACTGTCCTGGCTGGGAGAGTCAGAGCTGGGACGGATGGAGCTGCAGCTGCCCCTGCAGCCTCCCCACCCTGCCTACTCGGGGCAGCAGATGACATAGCTGCCCCAGATCCACGTGGCTTGGTGACAACAACTTGCACTGCCACACGTGGCCTAGACTTGCTGACCTGGAAGTCAGCCAGGGAGTCATCCTGTGCCAGGTCAGGTGCCACAATGGGCTGGTCCAACAAGGGCTGAGCTGGGAATGTGTCAGCCACGTTTCCCTCAACCATGGGGGGGCATGGTGCCCCTGATTGGTCCTCCACACATGGGGGTATAGGGCACCCTGCAAATCCCAGCCACGTCCTCTACAGTGCCCACCACAGCCACCTTTTGAAGGTCGGCCACCTTTGCCTCCCTTACTGCTTGGTCGTCTCCCAACCATGGCACTGATGTTGTTGTGCGTATGGGAGTTGCAGTAAACAATTGTCCTGGGCAATTGGGGGTCAAAGGGGTAGGGTACTAGATGGAATTCGTACCCTAGTGCTCTAACAAGGCTGTCTGTGACCCCTGGGGGAAGATGACGGGCCACGCAATGCACAGGCAGCCCAAAATAAAAAAATAACGTGCACGCAACCCCTCGTAGACCACGTGCGTGACAAAATGTACCCGCACTACGCTGTGGCACCTAGAAGCACAAAAATAAGCGTACGTGTAATACACGCAGCCTACAATGACCTCTGAAGGGGTACGCGACACGCGGGGCAAGCATAGTTGGTAAATACGTGCGCGACTCACTGTCTGCCTGAAAAAAGTACGTGAAAAATACACGCGAAAAATGTGCGCGTTGGCAACACCCCTGCCAAAAGAAGAATTGTACGCTGTCTGAGGAGACAGGACAAAAGAAGAAGTGAACGCTGTTTGAGCAAACAGGCCCAACCAAAAATCAGAAAAAAGCTGTCAGAGGTAACAGGGAGTACGAACTTGAAACGCTGTGAAGTAATCGCGTGGGAACTGACAAGAAGTACAGAATTCACCCACTCGCTCTCCACGAAAAGCACGTACAAGGGAATGGCGTCTGACACGTAGCTTTTATACCAGCCCACACGTACACGTCACATACGCGTGTACGCGCTTAGGCCCTTTCCTCCAATTACCCCAGCTGACAATCGGACGTGCATTTTTTGGACGTGTACGATGAACATGCACCCGTGTTGATGGAAACTCCTGCGCGCGTCATGTCACTTACACGCGTAGGCCCTTTCCTCAGAATACACGAATACACGCATCCACACGTGGACGTGCAGTTTTTCCACGCGTGATGCCACGTCACGAGGGAAACACCCATGCGGGTCACGTCACAGAAGCCCTTACGCGCTTAGGGCCTTTGGTCCAATGAAACCGCGTATGTGTGCTGACGCACTTACGCACAAAGGGCCTTTCCTCGAATTACACGCTTACGTGCAAGATTTTCACGTGCCAAATCACTCCGTATCAAGCTGTGCACGCAACAACACACGGAAGACCACGCTCCTGCCCAGAAGGCCAAATTACTGCCCCCCAGAGCCCCGAGCACGCTCCCACCTGCCATCTGCTGCTGCCTGACTGCTTTCTGCCCACGTGCCCTGCTATTTGCTGCCTGTACATCAGCCCGGGGTGCAGTTACTGTGACCACCCTTGCTGGAACCGAAGACTCCCGACTGGGATACCATCGCTCCACAGCCCAGCCCCATGACCCAGTTGCCCACCCACTCCTGCCTCTGGGGTTGCCATGTCGGGCAAAACACCATCTGGCACCACTGGTAACCCCCAGCCAGAGAGGCAGAGGGCCACCAGCTTCAGTGCCAGGGCAGTATGATGCCCTCTTTGGAAGTTCGCGCGCCAACAAGGAAGGACAGACAAGGATCTGGATGGACATCGTGACTGCCATCAACACGGAGGGGGCTGGCAGTCCGGACTTACATCATGTGAAGAAGCGCTGGGACGACTTCAGGTCCAGGACCCTCAACAAGGCCCGGCGCCTCGCTAAGGCAGCGGATGCCAAGAGGTGCTGGGTCAAGCTGTCGGACCACCAAATGAGGGTCCTGGAACGCATATGCCCAGCGCTCTATGTCCAGATCCTTGAGAGGCAGACCCTTCTGGAGTCGAGCAGTAAGTGTACATGCATGGTGATTGGACAATGTGCGTGTCGTGGTGTGCCTGTAGTGTGCAGGTTGCACATGTGTTTTTGTAGGGCCATGTAGGGATGTGTATGAACATGGGCGTGAGGCTGCCACATGTGAGTCCTCTCAGGTGTGAGACACATCGATTGTGTATGTGTTGGTAAGCATGCTGGGCAAATGCAGGTGTGGGAGCACACATGTTTGAATTTCTGTGTATGTACATTGGCATGGTTGTGGCATGGATGTTGGTTCATTATGCATGTATCTGCACTGTGTACATGTGCATGTATGTGTATTTGACAAGTGGGCAACTGTGATGCAACATGGATGCACGTGACACTGATATGTAGAAGGCTGAATGTCAGATGGGACATGTATGGCGATCTCATCACTGCGACAGTTGGATATGTACACATGCATGTAAATGTGGTGGCGTGTGTGCATGTCTAGTGCACTCCCATTGTTTCATGTGATGTCCGGCTCACCTTTGGCTGTACATGCTGTTTAATGTGTATGGATGCTGCTGCCTGGTGCAATATTGCTGTGGAAATGCTCATGTGTGTGAGTTAAAATGACATGTGTGTCGTGGAGTGTGATGCCTTGTCTGAATTTTGACTATGCCACTCATGTACAACTGTCATGTGTGTATCAGTCCAATGTACTGTGCCCTGATGCCTGTGTTTTATCTCTCCTTGTCTGCAGCGTCGACGGATGAAGAGGGCGGAGAGGGTGCTGTGTAGAACAGAGGCAGGAATTGTACCACCAGCCGGAGACGCAAGGACCGGCTCCCCTCCCAGATTGTTATCTCGTCGGGGAGTGAGGAGTCTGGTGCCGCATTCCAGGCCGCAGCTGCCGAGGGTAGTTCTAAGAGGCAGAGGTTGGAGGTGGACTCCTCGGCAGCAGAAGGGGCAGCTGAGACCCCAGAGGGTCCGACGGAGGAAGATGGCATGGAGTCATCCAGGTTGGTGGTGTTTTGGTGGAGGAGGAGGCCATGGAAGAGACACACAAGGGGTCTAGAGGTGGGGATTCCACTGGTGCTGGTGGTGCAGTGCAGGACCAGGGAAAGGAGGCAGCACAGGCCGCTGCAGAGGTGATTGTGTGCAATCCTGTCCCTGATCCTGTCACTGCATCATCTGGCTCCAGCAGGGATGCCTACGTCCAGCCCCGTTTTCAGGGAGGGGATGAGCGCACAACAACTGGCCTTCCTCTCCCTGCGGACGTGGCTATCCGGGACCAGGTTGAGCCTGTCCTGGGTGGGGTGGTGTTGCGTCAACGGGCCATGCGAGGTGACCTGCAGTCTTTTCATGTGGAGACTGCACGTCATCTCGAATGGCTCGTTGACCGCATTGACCTACTGGGACAGTTCACCAGGGCCGGATTCCTCCCTTTGCTGGACCTTGCTCCGACCCCCTCCTCACCTGAACCCCCTATGCGCCAGTCATCCTCCATGCCATCTTCCCACCCATGTATCACCTGGGTACCCTGTGGAGTTGCCTCTGACCCTGCGGCCAGGCTGGTGGAGGACACATCCCTGCCACAGTCGGGAGTCGGACATCCAGCAGGGGTGGCCACCTCAACAACTGTACCCCAGCCGGAGGAGGTGTGCAGGCAGCAAGAGCCAGGGCACAGGCAGAGGCACAGCAGCAGCAACAAGGTGGGAGCCATGATGGCTCAGGGCCTTCAACATCGGAGGGGCAGGTATCTGCCATAGGGCAGGAGGACCCTGGATTTCAAGTTTCTTCCGTGTGGCAGCGGTTGGGCCACGCCATAGATGCGGAGCAGCAGCGGGCGGAAGAGGCACGGTTCACAATGGTCAGGATGGAGAACTGCATGCGGAGGGCCCTGAGGCGGGCCGAGTGCCTCGAGGCAATTCGCAGGGAGTTGGAGGAGAACATGTCATCGTCCCTGCGAACCCATGGAAGAGGACCGCCTCCAGGACATTGAGCGGGAGTTCGATGATGCCCTGGCCCGGGACATCCAAAAGTGAGCTTTCGGACTAGCCCGCTGCCATTGTAAATAGTTTTTAGAGTTAGGTTTCCTTTTCCTTTTATTTGTGGTCAATGGACAATGCCACACACATTTGTATATAGTTTTATTTTTAGGTAGTTTCTTAGGTAGGTTTCATTTGTTTTAGGTAGTTTCTTAGGTAGGTTTAATTTGTTTGGTTGGGCTCATGGAACCTTTACATCGTTGGACAATGGATTCATTTGATATATTTTTGGGAATTTTGCACATGGATTAATGGATTTTTATTTTGGACAATGGATTGTATATAGTTTGATCATGGATTAATTTGGAATTTTTTTTCATTATGGACATGGAGAAATTGATTTTATTTTCCCGGACATGTATTGTAAATAGTTGGACTATGGATTGATTTATCTTTTTTAGTTTTCATTATGAACATTATGAACATGAAACAATGGATATCATTTTTTTACCTTTCCTTTGGATTTGCGTTGTTGGAGGGAGAGTTAGGACTGTTTTACTTTAAAAAAAAATTGGATTGGTTATCATTTTCATTCACTCATCTTTTTCACATGCTTTTCATTTCATGTTTGATATTTTGGTATGCTTTCATTTCATTTATTTATTTATGTACATAATACATTTTCATATGTCAATTCCATGTGTGGGATTCGCTCATTGGGTTGATGCATGTGAAAATGTGGGTTTACACAAGCAATGCCAACCAGTGTATGTGTGTGATGGACATGTGTTGATGTACACAGTTCAGTTTTGGTTTGTGTCTTGAGATGGGCATGTCAGTGTGGGGTGGATTGGGAAATCATTGCGTCTCAAGAATGGGGTGGCAGCATATGGTTTTTTGGTGTAGAAGTGGGCCATGATTGTGCATCTTTATTTTGTGTAGAGGGGACATGAGTGGGGGCCTGCTGGCAGGTGCCCTGGACTGCTGGGGGGTGGGAGTGCTGGGGGACATGAGTGGGACATGAGTGGGGGCCTGCTGGCAGGTGCCCCGGACTGCTGGGGGGTGGGGGTACTGGAGGACATGAGTGGGACATGAGTGGGGGCCTGCTGGCAGGTGCCCCGTACTGCTGGGGGGTGGGGGTGCAGGGGAAAATGAGTGGGACATGAGTGGGGGCCTGCTGGCAGGTGCCCCAGACTGCTGGGGGGTGGGGGTGCTGGGGGACATGAGTGGGACATGAATGGGGGCCTGCTGGCAGGTGCCCCAGACTGCTGGGGGGTGGGGGTGCTGGGGGACATGAGTGGGACATGAGTGGGGGCCTGCTGACCAGCACTGCTGGGGGGTGGGGGTTCAGGGGGACATGAGTGGGACATGAGTGGGGGCCTGCTGGCAGGTGTCCCGCACTGCTGGGGGGTGGGGGTGCAGGAGGACATGAGTGGGGGCCTGCTGGCAGGTGTCCCGCACTGCTGGGGGGTGGGGGTGCAGGGGGACATGAATGGGACATGAGTGGGGGCCTGCTGGCAGGTGCCCCGCACTGCTGGGGGGTGGGGGTGCAGGGGGACATGAGTGGGGGCCTGCTGGAAGGTGGCCCGCACTGCTGGGGGGTGGGGGTGCAGGGAGACATGAGTGGGGGCCTGCTGGCAGGTGCCCCGCAATGCTGGGGGGTGGGGGTGCAGGGGGACATGAGTGGGACATGAGTGGGGGCCTGCTGGCAGGTGCCCTGTACTGCTGGGGGGTGGGGGTGCTGGGGGACATGAGTGGGACATGAGTGGGGGCCTCCTGGCAGGTGCCCCACACTGCTGGGGGGTGGGGGTGCTGGGGGACAGGAGTAGGACATGAGTGGGGGCCTGCTGGCAGGTGCCCCGAACTGCTGGGGGGTGGGGGTGCAGGGGAACATGAGTGGGACATGAGTGGGGGCCTGCTGGCAGGTGACCCGCACTGCTGGGGGGTGGGGGTGCAGGGGGACATGAGTGGGGGCCTGCTGGCAGGTGCCCCGCACTGCTGGAGGGTGGGGGTGCAGGGGGACATGAGTGGGGGCCTGCTGGCAGGTGCCCCGGACTGCTGGGAGGTGGGGGTGAAGGAGGACATGAGTGGGGGCCTGCTGGCAGGTGTCCCGCACTGCTGGGGGGTGGGGGTGCAGGGGGACATGAGTGGGACATGAGTGGGGGCCTGCTGGCAAGTGCCCCACACTGCTGGGGGGTGGGGGTGCTGGGGGACATGAGTGGGACATGAGTGGGGGCCTGCTGCCCTGCACTGCTGGGGGGGTAGGGGTTCAGGGGGACATGAGTGGGACATGAGTGGGGGCCTGCTGGTAGGTGCCCCACACTGCTGGGGGGTAGGGTGTAGGGGGACATGAGTGGGACATGAGTGGGGGCCTGCTGGCAGGTTCCCGCTCTGCTGGGGGGTGGGGGTACAGGGGGACATGAGTGGGGGCCTGCTGGCAGGTGCCCCACACTGCTGGGAGGTGGGGGTGCAGGGGGACATGAGTGGGGGTCTGCTGGCAGGTGCCCTGCACTGCTGGGGTGTGGGGGTGCAGGGGGACATGAGTGGGGGCCTGCTGGCAGGTGCCCCACACTGCTGGGGGATGGAGGGGCAGGGGGACATAAGTGGGGGCCTGCTGGCAGGTGCCCTGCACTGCTAGGGGTGGGGGTGCAGGGGGACATGAGTGGGGGCCTGCTGGCAGGTGCCCCGCACTGCTGGGGGTGGGAGTGCTGGGGGACATGAGTGGGACATGAGTGGGGGCCTGTTGGCAGGTGCCCCGGACTGCTGGGGGGTGGGGGTGCTGGGGGACATGAGTGGGGGCCTGCTAGCAGGTACCCCGGACTGCTGGGGGGTGGGCATGCTGGAGGACATGAATGGGCGCCTGCTGGCAGGTGCCCCACACTGCTGGGGGTTGGGGTGCTGGGGGACATGAGTGGGACATGTGTGGGGGCCTGCTGGCAGGTGCCCCGCACTGCGGGGGGGGGGTGGGGGTTCAGGGGGACATGAGTTGGTGATCAGTAGTGCAAGCTGACATGTGGCTTGGCTGGGGGGCATGCCCATGGTGGATGGGCTGCCTGTGGGACGTGACCAGGGGTGCAGGATAGTCCCCTGTGGTGTGGGCTGACTGCAGGGGCCATGGAGGGTGTAGAGGGAACACACTGCCAATTCACGTGTAAGGCTCCCCGCGCACCTCAGAAATACACGTACCCTGCTCAAATCGCGTATGAGACTTCACGCGAACCCCAGTTATACACGTACCCCATTCGCACAGGGCCATTTGTGTGTGAAACTTCCGCGCACCCCCAAAATACACGTACCATGCTCAAATCGCGTGTGAGACTTCACGTGAACCCCAGTTATACACGTACCCCACTCGCACAGGGCCAATCGCGTGTGATACTTCCCGCGCACCCCAGTTATACACGCACCCCACTCACACAGGGACAATCGCATGTGAAACTTCCCGCGAACCCCCGAAATGCACGTACCATGCTCAAATCGCGTGTGAGACTTCACGCGAACCCCAGTTATACACGTACCCCACTCGCACAGGGCCAAACATGTGTGAAACTTCCCATGAACCCCAGTTATACACGTAACCCACTCGCACAGGGACAATCGCGTGTGAAACTTGCCGCAAACCCCAGTTATATAGGTACCCCACTCGCACAGGGCCATTTGCGTATGAAACTTCCCGCGCACCCCCGAAATACATGTACCATGCTCAAATCGTGTGTGAGACTTCATGCAAACCCCAGTTATACACGTACCCCACTCGCACAGGGCCAATCGCGTGTGAAACTTCCTGCAAACCCCAGTTATACACGTACCCCACTCGCACAGGGCCATTCACGTGGGATACTTCCCGCGCACCCCAGTTATACACGTACCCCACTCGCACAGTTACAATGGCGTGTGAAACTTCCTGCGAACCCATTATACACGTACCCCACTCGCACAGGGACATTCGCGTGTGAAGCTTCCCGCAAACCCGTTATACACGTACCCCACTCGCACAGGGCCATTCGCGTATGAAACTTCCCGCGCACCCCCGAAATACACTTACCATGCTCAAATAGCGTGTGAGACTTCCCGCGAACCCCAGTTATACACGTTCCCCACTCGCACAGGGCCAATCGCGTGTGAAACTTCCCGCAAACCCCAGTTATACACGTACCCCACTCGCACAGGGCCATTCACGTGTGATACTTCCCGCGCACCCCAGTTATACACGTACCCCACTCACACAGGGACAATCGCATGTGAAACTTCCTGCGAACCCCCGAAATGCACGTACCAGCAAACTCCAGTTATACACGTACCCCACTCGCACAGGGCCAAACGTGTGTGAAACTTCCAATGAACCCCAGTTATACACATAACCCACTTGCACAGGGACAATCGCGTGTGAAACTTGCCGCGAACCCCAGTTATAAACGTACCCCACTCGCACAGGGCCATTTGCGTATGAAACTTCCCGCGCACCCCCGAAATACATGTACCATGCTCAAATCGTGTGTGAGACTTCATGCGAACCCCAGTTATACACGTACCCCACTCGCACAGGGCCAATCGCGTGTGAAACTTCCTGCGAACCCCAGTTATACACGTACCCCACTCGCACAGGGCCATTCGCGTGGGATACTTCCCGCGCACCCCAGTTATACATGTACCCCACTAGCACAGGGACAATCGCGTGTGAAACTTCCCGCGAACCCCAGTTATACACTTACCACACTCGCACAGGGCCAATCGTGTGTGAAACTTCCCACGAACCCGTTATACACGCACCCCACTCGCACAGGGCCATTTGCGTGTGAAACTTCCCGCGCACCCCCAAAATACACGTACCATGCTCAAATCGCGTGTGAGACTTCCCGCGCAGCCCAGTTATACATGTACCCCACTCGCACAGGGCCAATCGAGTGTGGAAGTTCCTGCGCACCCCCGAAATACACGTACATGGATCCAATCGTGTGTGAGACTTCACGCAAACCCCAATTATACACGTAACCCACTCGCACTGGGCCAATCGCATTTGAAACTTCCTGCGCACCCCCGAAATACACGTACCCGGATCCAATCGCGTTTCAGACTTCACGCGAACCACAGTAATACACGTACCCCGCTCGCAAAAGGCCTATCGCGTGTGAAACTTCACGCAAACCCCAGTAATACACATTCCCCGCTTGGCGTTTGCTGTTTGGCAGCCCTGTAAACTGGTCCAGGGTTAGCGCAACCCTTTACGCTGGATTGGGGATTTTGATGGCTTTTCCTTGCGCTAGGGGCGTTCTTGGGGACGTAACTGGCGCTGCTGCAGGGTCGCTGCGCCACTGTGCGCCACGGCTGGTTTTGGTAGCTAAAATCCATGAATGCGCTGTGCGCGGAAATGTATTTTAGCGCACGCCGCTGGCGCAGAGATTCGCACGCGCACACTGTGCACCAGCCACGTATGCCACTTGTGCACGATATTCTATGAATTACCCCCTGAATTTTTCAAAACTACATAAATGAATTCCTTAACATCTTCCTTTCATGCTCATACATATATTAGCTTTGGTCCTACTAATTGTTACTTGTTTCAATATTTTCTTCATTACTTTTTATGTATATTCTCTTTTTACAATGTAAATACACATATATGTTTTCTTAATGTGTGCCCATATCTCCGCAAGTGAATTATAAAAATTACATGTCAACAGCAA
This sequence comes from Ambystoma mexicanum, assembly GCF_040938575.1. NCBI lineage: Eukaryota > Metazoa > Chordata > Amphibia > Caudata > Ambystomatidae > Ambystoma > Ambystoma mexicanum. The sequence continues at coordinate 1,088,899,960 of NC_090925.1, read as the reverse complement.
ATTGCCAGCCGTTTTTTCTTGCAATCATATATTATTCTCCTGACTCTGCCAATTGTTATCTCTTTAGCCTTGAACAAGAGCTTTTAGCTGTTCTCATTGTGGTTTTGACCATATTTTACTTGTGCGTGTCAGTGTTGGCTTTCCGCCAACTACGCACACCGCATACAAAATTGCTTATCTCCCTGCTTCAATACATTTTTTTCAAGATGCTATATATCATTTTATCTTCATTTTCTGCTGGAGAAAGGGGATTTGATTTTTGTTTTTGCCTTAAAGATTTATTTTATTGACTTTTTTTTATTTAAACTAAACAGTTGTAATCAGCAAAAAAATGTTTTATGTGCAACTTTCTTCTATCTTTGTTTCTATGAAGGGCTTGGCATTTTTTTATCGTTCATAGCAATTTGGTATATTAAAGCTTTCAGCTATGTAGGTATGTAATAATGAACCCCCTAGCTACTGACACCTGCCCGCTTCAAGGGTGCAAAGTAGCCAGAATGTTTGACTGCAATTCATTATTTTGTCTGGTTCTTCCTCCATAGTGCTTGTGGGATATTTTTACACCACTAGTCCAGGCCTTGCAACATTATTGTGCATTGCTTGCATCAGGAACATCAGAATGGCCACCGAGAAGCCTGCTGCTCGCTAAAAATCATCCAGAAGTGCGCAGTAAAAATCTGAAAAATAGGCCGCTATCCACTTTTGCCTATCTCAGTGGTAACACAGGAGACCACTGCCAAAACCCATCATTTGGCTGCCCAAAAAGCAAGGCTGATTGCAAAAGAAACACAAAGTTGTGTGAAAATCCATTTTTCTTGGTTGTCAAATTTGCAAAAATCATGGCTCACAAACCACCCAAAAGACCCAACCTCCTTGTTGGGTGTTAAACATCAGTCTACTTCAAGAATCCACATAAATACAATGTCCACAAAAGTACACTTATCAGAAGAAAATCCACATTGAAGATTGCTTGCTTGGAAAATGATGTTGAAAATGGGTGCAATACCGTTACTCGCCTCCGTCAGACGCTGGCGATCTCTAAATCTGGCAGGTGAAACATGTGTCTTCAAAGCTAAATATGCCCAAGAAGGGACTTCCATCAAATGCAATATGGGGTGCCACACATTGATTTTCATGTTGAAAAAGGCTGGAATTGAAGATATGTTTGCTGATTTTAAATTTGTAACTTTAATTTCCACAAAAGAACAATGTTACAATTTACTGTAAGGTAACCTGATTCAGCTAAACTTCCAAGAGGTTTCCCACACTGAGCTTCAAACACATTCCAGACCCTTTTACCCAACAAAGGAATCTTTCCCCCTGCTCTCTGCTAAGAAACTGGCAGGCTGGTGTGAAAGGAACTGGGAGGGGGACTGGCTCTGCTATTCTGAGTGGAGACAAAAGACTCCCATGAATGAAAATGCTAATTCGGATGTGACCGAAACCAGCCCTGGCAGGAAGACAAGCTCATGTGACTGTCTGACTCGGAGGCAGGCCAGACTGAAAATGTGGATTTGAAACTGAAGTAATTGTATGTTTTGGAAAAAGACTTATAAAATATTGTACCAAACTGACAAAAATATGGGATTTATAGGTTATTATAATGAAAAATTCGCTCACAGTATAAAACCAATCTGGAATCTGTGTGATCTTCTGAGACTGAACCACAACATTTTTTATATTGTAGCTATTATGATTATGCTATGAAGATAAAAATGTACAGAAGTATGCCCAGATGGTATGTGCATTTATGTGTAAAAAATTGTACAGATCCGAAAATGTGTAACTAACCAAAAGCGCAAAAACTGTCATTTGTGAACCAAAACCCGTAGGAATATGAGACTTTGACAGAAGCGTACCTTAAGTAATCTGTAATGTAAATATGCATTATCAATAAGTTTGTGATATTGGAAATATGTTTTTTATGAAAAATTGATTTTATGGTTAGACAGGGGAGTTTTTTTCTTTGAACCATAAACACAGTGTCACTCTGACACATTATGAAACATCATGACACTCTGTTCCCTTCTCAAATCAGGAGAGGGGGAATTCCTATCAGATCCTTAGAGGGTTGGGCATTGTATAATCAGCCTCCCCACCCGTTTGGAAGATGGATAAATAGGGACTGTTGAGGACCCAGAACAGACACACTTTCACTCATCACTGATCTACCGGCGAACCAAACTCCAGAACCCTGAAGCCAAATGCCCAATCCAAAAAGCTGAACACTTCTCAGCTGGCCTTTAAAATCTTGCAACCTGATTTAACCCCTCAACTTCCAAGGGGCTCAAATCCAACAGTCGGCCTGAGCTGTTTTGATGCTTCTGGCCAGGAACCCGTGCTAGAACCAGAGATCCAAACAGGTAGAGCAGTACTGTAACCCAGAACCCATCAGATCCAGTCCAAGAGGCCGTGCAGACCAGAGTGCCTTGCTGAGAGCAGAACCAAGCGCCTGGGACTTGTCTGGTGGCGGGCGAATCCCAGCCAAACCCTTGACCAGATCTTTGACGGGCCCATTCCATTCTAGAGCCATAGTAGTGAGTATTTAGTATAGAACTGTCCATAGTCATCTCTTATTTTAAAGTAATCCTATTCAATCAATTTCAACCTATCCAGAACTGCATTATAGAATCCTGTGTCCATCCTAAATCCTTTTCATTATATAGTCTTGTCATAACTGTAGCGATAAATCATCCTTGCGCTAAATATATTTTCTGAAGAAAGTCAAGTGTCCTGGAAGTCAGAAGTCGGAGCGGAGGCACCGCTGCTCTGGTGGCTGGCTGTTGGGTATCTTGCATCTTCATAGCCCCTTAGTATAAGCCTATCCTTGTTGGTAAATCTTCAAAAGCACAATCCCATTTGTAAAAGCTTGACCTCTTTTAAGAAAAATCGACCTTCACTAAAACCTCTGTAACTTCTGAACCGTACGTCCTAGAAACGAAATGTAAATGTCATTTTGAAGCTAACATCCTCAGTTCCCAAAGGAACCCAAAGTGACATTCCATTTCTTTATATTTTTTTTCCATAATCGTGTTTCTCACACGCGGAAAAGTTGCAGCAAATTTTCATTTGGCTCAATTTCACTCCATTTATAAATAGCTATTTCTTGCTTTCAAATTCATAATTTCGTTTTCCATCTGCTAATCATTCTATAATCATTGCTAGTGTTGACATGAACCCATCCAAAGCAACTCTCACTAGTTCTGAATCCTATTTAGTGAATTAAAAATAATTTTAGCATTTTCCCATTCAATTCAAACCTCATTTAAAAGCAATTGACCTGTTTAAAATCATTGCTGTTCTCTCTAAACTTGCTGGGGGAATCGGGATTGAAACTGCAATTGTTGATTGTTATTCCTGAAACCTGTGTGCCCCCATTCCATCTCTTCATATAGAATATTGGGGGGGGGTGAGTAGTAACAGAGGGAAAGAGTGATTATATTGTCTTTGGTTGAATTCATATCAAGTTTTATTTCTGTGTTGCATTCTTTTCTATCATTGCATTTCCTTGAACCCATACAAAGTATTCTCTGCTACATTAATCTTCCTATTCCTACTCCTAATTGATTAAAGAGATTGTTTATATTGTTATATTACCCATTGCTGATCATTGCATAAATATTCATAAGTGTGATATTCAGATATTGTTCATATTCATACAAGTTTGATATATATATTGTGCAATTATTCAAATAAATCTTTTAATTTGCAAAACAAACCTACTTCTTGGCTCAGTGAGGCCAGGGGGATTCAAAGAGCGGGGCGTTTTATAAGGGTACATCATCCAGAATTAAAAGAACTTTTGACATGAAAATATGTAAATAAGGGTTTCCATTGGGCATCCCATACTAGGCATTAACTTAATTGGAGTGCTGGGTTGAAACCACTTACAGATTTGAGGCTCGTAGCGGGATTTCTGGATTGGATCTACCACTTGTGCAGCTTAGTACAGTGTGCTAACTGACAGGATACATAAATCCTGTTGGGATACCACGCTGCGTTACACTGTAAAAGCACCCCTCAAAAGGGAACGCTCTAAGGAAACGGTCTGGTTTGCAAAGATAAAATAAACTTCTGTAAGTCAGGAAGGAAATTAATATTTCCAAAATGGTGACATTGGTAGACATCAAGATGGCTAGAGAACACCTTTTGCATAAGTAATTTGTGAGAGGTGAATGGACTGTGCAGGACCAGAATGTGTGGCTGCAGGCAATCACAACAGGTCACTGAAATAGGTTTAGATATCTGGGAAGACCAGGGTCCCTTACATGTGGCCCTGAGTGAACTATATATGTCACCTAAGGCCAAGGATAAGCAAAATAAGATTGCCAAGATAGTGGCATATCTATATTTATCTATTGGAGCCATACAGGATAAATATGCTGAAGGCCAAGATCTGGCAAGTAGGCAACTGATGGCATTATAAAAGGCCCAATCTGATCTGGACTCTTCTGAGCAGAGGCTGCAGAGGAGCCAGGAGTCAGAAAATGAAAGCAGGCAGTATATAGTTAAAATAAAAGAGGACATTGGCATCCTACAGCAGGAAAAGGCAGACCAGGAAACGAGAATTCTGGCCTTGCAGAAGGAGTACCAAGAAAGTTTGAACTCCCTACTGCAGAGCCAGAAAAAGCTGGAGCAACAACTGGACTTCAACAGGGCATGGCCGGAGCAGATAGTCACCCTGCAAAGCCACCTAGATAGAGAGAAGGCAGAGAGTAACAAATTAATTATGAAAGACCTGGACACCCAGGCAGAGTTTGATGAAGAGCGCCAGAAAGCAGGTGTGCTTCAAAGACAGAGGGACGACCTGGCGGCACAGAAGCAGGCTCTTGCTCAGGAAAGGGACACCTTAGGCCAGGAAGTCTGTCACTTAAAAAGGAAACTGGAAGAAAATCACCTGGCCCTCCAGGGACTGGGTGAATTCCAAAAAGAGCATGATAGATTGTTAGAGGACACCAGGAGGGTGGAAGATGCTCTGGCAAGGAAGGAGCAGGCCATTATGGACAGGACTCAGGAGGTAATACTCCTGCAGCAAAGACTGGCCCAGTACTCAAAGACAAACAAGGAAACACAGAGAGAAAATGAGGCTCTCTGTCAGAACAATGATAGGCTCCACAGGCAGGTAGCCATGCAAGAGAGACTGATAGAGACTAGTAAGGCCTTCATTGAGGAACAGAAAGCTCAGGTTCTTGCATGGCAACAGGGAGCAGGGGCTGATAGAGATGAGGTTTGCTGGGAAAGGGAAAGACCTGAGCATAACCTCAGGAACCCTAGTAGCAGAGGCCTTCATCTCTCACAGTCCCTGGACTCTGCCACCCCCATGTCCACTTTCGCACATGAGCCCAGGGCCACCGGGACGGCAGATTACTATTCAGTCAGAAGTATGGGGCTCATAGAACAGTACCACCCAGGAATGGATGAGCGGACATCTGGGTATGGGTACTCAAGTACTATGAAGTTTAGTGGAGAACTCCAGAAGAGAAGGCCCACTAGGGCATCCTAAAAACCTCTCCCCAGCTAGGACAGTGAGGGGGTACCCATCAAATCCTGGGAGCAAGGAGGAATCAGAAGACTCCTCTGAGTGCCCCAGGACAGAGGAGACTAGGTCCCCACATTCTGCCAGCCATTCCCAGGCGTGCAATATCCGGGGGAACCTGGAAGACCAGACGGGCACCTCTGGGAGCAGTGCCTCTGAGCCAGAGGAGGATTGGACCAGGGTGACCCAAACCAAGAAGGCCAATAAGGCAAGAAGGGCCTTGCATAAGAACCCCTTAAAACAAATCAAGGCAATAAGCAGCATCATCACGCCTTTTCATAAGAACCCTAAGTATTCTGTTAGGGAGCACTTAGAGCTCTTTGAGCAGATGATGGAAACTTTCCATTTGAAAGACAGTAGTAGCTGCATTCAGTATGTGAAATGGACCTTTTCACCAGAATACTCCAGTTTCTTTGCGGGGCTGGATGACCAAAATCATTCAAAGATGGGCGGCCATCTTGAAGCACTTTTCTGTTCACAGAAATCCCGAAGAGGCTCGCAAGGCAGCCTACAACTTGCAATGTGGGGAGGATCAGGCCCCACAAGAATTTGTGCAGGAATTAAAGCGTGCCTTTGCTCAGACTACCAGAAGGGTGCGCATGGACAGCAAAGAATTTGTTAATACTTTTTTCCATGCTCTACCAAAGTACATCATGACCCAACTAGTGAGAGATTTTCATGAGAAAAGATCACTAGACTGGGTCATTGAACAGGCCAACTGAATCTATGAGGTGCAAAAGCCCATAGAAAACAAGACTTCTCAAAAAAGCCACTGGAAACCCAGGAACCAGAAACAAAACATCCTGCCCCTGAAAGTCTGCCACCCAAGGAGCAGAGGGGGGGTAGGAGAAACAAAGGACCCAAATAGACCCATTTTGTCGAAGAGGTACAGATCTTCCAATTTGAAGGAAAGGGATCCTCAGAGGATCCTGGGAAAATAATCTTTTCCTTCAGATATGGGGGAACTCCTCCCAAAGAAAAATGGGTCCCAAAGGATTCAAATCCAGACTGGGTAGATGTGGGAACTGAGCTAGCGCCGCCCATCATCCAAACCCAGAACCAACAACATGAAAATCCTCTGGTTCAAACCCATCCTGGTGACTGCCCCCAAATATGGGGGGCGGCCCAGAACCAGGGGAAGTCAAAACTTCTCCCATCTCGAGTTGCCACTTTTTTCTTTAAGATTCCCAAGACTCCAAACAGAATTCTGCCCAAATCTCTTCTCTCTCAATGTCCAAAACTAGAAAATTAACCCACCAGTTGTTTAAAAATGTGCATTATCTGTGCCCCCTTGCGGAGAAGGAGGGAAGATATTATGCCCCAGTTCAAGTACAGTGGCAGGGTACAATTTTGGCACTGGTGGACACTGGATCCCAAGCTACCCTTCTGTCCAAAAAGGCCTTTGATGAACTGAATTCAAGAAGGGGGGAGAAAAACCAAATTCCTCTCACCCCTCTTCCTGGACAACTTCAGAACTTTGACGGGAAGGAAATTCCCGTCGAGGGGACTGCGGATTTGGACGTTAAAATTGGGCGACACAAGGTGAAGCATCCGGTGATAGTTGTGACTCCAGAGGGCACCCCTTTTTTACTAGGGAATGTACTCCTGCGAAGGTTGTCACCCCTAATAGACTGTGTAAACAAGGTCATCTGGACCCAGACTAGCCGACCAATAATGTTAAAACAGAGTGTCAACCATGTTAGTTTGAACGGCACATGCCACATTGTTGAACAAAAATCTGACCAAGTAGAATTTCACTTCCAGAACAATCAAATTCCAGACGTGACAGTAATAGCAGTAGGACAACAAACTGGTGATGGGGGGTCCTCTCTATTTCTGAAAATCAATCTTCCTTCCAGTTTAAGGTGGCATTCCACACTGGAAGGAAACACTCTGAATTTCTTTACCAATCCACAATCAGACATTCCCACTCCTATAGTCCAGCAAGATGAGAAATCAGCTCCGAGCCCAGCTGATATTCAGCAAATTGGAGAGAAGTTGTTCATCCCGGTTCAATTAAATGAAGGGAAGGACTCTGTTCTCGCCCGAGTGTGTGTGAACAACGGTAAGAGCTTCATCAGCAAAGCCATGTTCCGCCAACTCCCAAAAGATCCAGCCATTCCCACATGTAGACTCATAGACAAATGGGAAATGGATCTGGAAAAACCCAATTCCAAACATCTCCTGCCAAGCAGGTGTATGCTCAAAATCTCCATAGGCAACAAGAGCATAGTACATAATTGTTGGGTCGTGCAAGACGTCATTGCCGCCTTTTACTTAAGCAGTGACATTCTCAATCACTTTGCCATTAGTTTGGACCTAATAAACTTCAAAGCTTGGTCCCGATTAGCGGATAATCCCATAGGCTTTGATGATCCAGCGAAAGCATTTAGGTCAGCTCAATTGCTGCCTTATGCAGTTGAAATCCAGATTGGAGAGGAAGTCACCATCCCAGAAAGGACCCGACAATTCTCCCTGGATGTGAAAGTTAAAAGAGGACGGAAATTGAAAAACCCTGATGCCTACATTCATCTAAATGCTTCTCTCCAACACCAAGGGTTTGGGGTAAACCCAACACCATTAGTCAATATAGAACATGACACAATTCTAATAGAGGTGGATAACAGCGACTTAAAGAGTATCACTCTAGCTGCAGGCACCATTATTGGAATGGCGGTTGATGACCGACATTTTTCCATTGATTTATGCAATGAACTGTTAGGACCAATCCCCAAGGACTGTTTTGACAGTGACAGTGATGACAACACAACACCACAGAATCTTTACCCGGCATGGGGGGAACTTCCTGGTGTACACTTCCTGCCCTTATGGTAAGGAAGATGTGACTTGTGACTTCGGGAGGGATGAGGTGATTTTCCAGGTCCATGAGGGCTGCCTTTCCCATCTGAAGCCACCAGTCCAAATCAGCACTCTGACCAGGGACTTCTCCACCCAGCTGGAGGAGGCCTCTCAGATAGCAAAACCAGAAGTCTTTCCAGGCTTCAGGCAGATGGTTGAAGAGAGAGTCAACCTAGCTGATGTCTGTGAGACTCTGGAACGGAAGCAAAAGTTGAAACAAGTTTTCTTCGATTTTCAAGATCTCTTTGCGGTGGACTCATATGACTGTGGTCGCAACGACATCCACACAACAACAATTCTCACGGACCCTAGCATGACTCCAGTGTTTGTGAAGCAATATCGCTTGCCTCTCGCATCAATGGAGTCCCTTACTGAAATAATTAAGAACCTTGAGTCCCGTGGGATAATCCGTCCAGTCCACAGCACCTTCAATAATCCGGTGCTGGGGATATTGAAGCCAAAGGGCCAGTGGAGACTCTGCGCCGACCTTAGAGAGATCAACAAACGGGTCCATACTTCCTGATGGCCTCTTCCCTACATTGACCAAGGACTGGCCCAGATCCAGGGGTCACAGGTATTCACTGCAATAGACCTGACCAATGGATATTGGACTGTACCTGTCAGTAGGGAGTACCAATACAAGCTGGCTTTTACCTTTTGGGGGCCAGCAGTACACATGGACCCAGACTCCCTTCGGATACATCAACTCCGGCAATGAATTCAACATTTTTCTACTCAAGGCCATGCCTGACCTGGGTGAAAGGGGTAACATGGCTTATGTAGATGATGTCCTCATCAAAAGCTCAACTGTGGAGGAACACATAGCGGAGATCTGTTATGTTCTGACACAGTTGAGGGACGCCGGAGCAAAACTTTCCTTTCAAAAGAAACAGTGGTGTAGAACACGTGTCATTGAAGAATTACCGCCCGTTTATCCAGGGGGAACACATCATAGTGGAGACTCCACACCAGCCTCTGCAATATATCCAAAGTGACAGAATCTGGCCCGGAAATGAGAGTAATTTCCGAATTACTTCGTGGATTCTGTCAATGCAAGTCTTTCCTGTGGTGGTCAGATATGGCCAAAACAAGAAGAGTCCCCTCACGCAAGGTCTGGCTGACTTGCATGATTGTGCCAGAGAAAACTGTCTCGAGGACGAAAGTCTAAAAATCAAGGACAACATAGAGGCATACCTTAATTCCCCACACAAAGTCTTTGAAGAAGACAAGTGTGAGGGAATGCCCACTGTGTATGTGGATGGATGCTCTTACCATGTTGACAACAACGTGGAAAAAGAACTTGTGGCCGGCATAGGGAATGCATGGGTGAATGAGACCGCAGAACCCTCCGTTGGGTACAAGATTGTTCCCCAAAGTAGTCAAGTGGCATAGTTGATGGCTGTGCATCAAACCATCCTCACTGCTGTCCAACATCAACTCCACAAAGCGGTCATAATCACTGATTTGGATTATGTACGGAACGGGTTTGTGGAGCACCTGGTTAATTGGATAACCAGAGGCATGCTATGTGCTAATAACAAACCCTTGAAACATGGGAAGTTAATCCAAAATATTGATGATCTGGTCACCTCAAATGGGATGACCATCTACTGGAAAAAGATCAAGGGTCATTCCAAAGTAGAGGGACAGGAAAAAACTGGAAATGACTTAGCTGATCAGCTGGCCAAAATGGAGCCATCCAAGGGGATCTAATTGAGATCGAGTCCCTGTTGGGGGAAATCCAGGACACTGCTATCACTAGGTCCCAGACAAATGCTCATGGTGATCTCTCAACTGCACAATGGAGTAAGGAGACCGCAGATGCTGATTTGATTACGGCTCAGAAGGGGGATCCAATAATCTGGTAAGTTTTATCAACACATTGAGGACCCTGAGGACTTTCCCCTGACGGATACCGATTACATAGGGAAAGAGGACCTCAGAGTGTTGATGAAATGTCCAAAAATGTTCCGAATCCAAGACGGTTTGTTGGTGAGGAAATTCCTAGCTGGCCATGATCAGTGGGTGGTTCTTACCTCATTCCGAAGCCTGATATTAAGTCACGCCCATGATGTGGCCACAGCCGGTCATAGGGGGTTTCATACAACACTTGAAATCTTAAGGGAGGTTGCATACTGGCCACACATGGGGCAGGACCTCAACCAATACTTGAAGGGGTGTCTTGTGTGTGCACAATTTCAGCCAACATCCCTCACACACCGTGCGTCTCTCCAAAAGAGGCGGATGACACTGCCATGGTCAGATTAGCAAGTCGACTTTATCGGGCCCGTGATTCGCTCCTCTAGGGGAAACAAGTACATGTTGACCGTGACATGCTTGTTTACTGAATGGGTGGAATGTCTCCTGGCCCCAAACTGCAAGGCAGAAACAGCAGCTGCCCTGATGATCAACCACATCTTTTCACGTTTTGGACTACCCCAAAGGATCGAGTCAGTCAGAGGTAGCCATTTCACCAGCGAAGTAATGACAAAGATGTGGGAGATACTTGGGGTTAAAAGGAAGCTACATATTGCTTTCCGGATAGCCTCTAGTGGTTCAGTAGAGAGATATACTAGAACAATTGTGAGCATATTAAAAAAGTTTGTGACAGATTCTAGGCCTAGTTGGGATATTCAATTACCTCTTGTCTTAATGGCCATCAGATCTACCCCTTCATCTGCAACTAAAATGTCACCATTTGAGCTGATGACTGGACGCAGGATGGTGCTTCCCCAGCATCTGCTGTACAGAACCCAAGAGCAGACATTGATCAATGCCTCCACAACTCATGAGTATGTTGAAAATCTAGGAAAACACCTTCAACATGCTTTTGCCTATGCTCAGCGAAATCTAGAGAGAGCTGCAGACAGCATGAAGACCCACTATGACTTAAAGACTACCAGAAAAGAATACAATGTAGTAGACCGGGTCTACCTATACAATTTCCAAAGGAATCAGGCCAAACAGCGCATATTTTTGCCTACCTGGAGGTGTCCTTTTGAAATTGTAGACAAAATCTCACAGTCGCCTACAAAATCTGCATCCCCAAAGGCAGTTTGGCAGAAGGGGAAGATAAGTGGGTCCATATTAATCAACTAAAGTGTTGCCATCATAGGCACACTCTGCAGCAACTGGAGGAGTCTTCTGGAACCCCAGAAGGGGCCACTCCAGTTCCATAAAATTCCAACTCTAAAATATTCCACATATAGCCTATAAAATACAATAATACAAATGTGAACTGATTTATCAAATGTATGTTTCCGCCCCACTACATTAATAGTGGTGGGGAAATGTCTACAAATATGTGTTTGCTTTGTCATCCTAGGATAACCTATCGTTGATTGGAAACCATGGAGACTAACCAAGGAGGACTACCCAGGGGCCGGGAGCAACGATCCGAGGGGACCGGAGTAACGCTCAATTCTCACATCAGGACTGGCGAGGAGAACTGATCGATCCACCCCTGATGGAGGAAAAGATGAAGAACTTTGCCATTTCTGGAATCAGAAGAAATGAAACTGACATCCCAGTCTTGCAAATTCCCATTGATGGTCAATCAATGCCAAATCGCAAGAAGGGGGCTTGTATGATGTTTTTACACCACTAGTCCAGGCCCTGCAAAATTTCTGTGCATTGCTTGCATCAGGAACATCAGAATGGCTGCCAGAAAGCACGCTGCTCGCTAAAAATCACCCAGAGGTGCACAGTAAAAATCTGAAAAATAGGCCGCCATCCACTTTTGCCTATCTCAGTGGTAACACAGGAGTCCACTGCCAAAACCTATCATTTGGCTGCCCAAAAAGCAAGGCTGATTGCAAAAGAAACACAAAGCTGTGTGAAAATCCGTTTTTCTTTGGTTGTCAAATTTGCAAAAATCATGGCTCACAAACCACCCAAAAGACCCAACCTCCTTGTTGGGTGTTGAACATCATTCTACTTCAAGAATTCACATAAATACAATGTCCATAGAAGTAAACTTATCAGAAGAAAATCCACATTGAAGATTGCTTGCTTGGAAAATTATGTTGAAAATGGGTGCAATACTGTTACTCTCCTCCGTCAGACGCTGGTGATCTCTAAATCTGACAGGTGAAACTTGTGTCTTAAAAGCTAAATATGCCAAAGAAAGGACTTCCATCAAATGCAAAATGGGGTGCCACACATTGATTTTCATGTTGAAAAAGGCTGGAATTGAAGATATGTTTGCTTATTTTAAATTTGTAATTTTAATTTCCAGAAAAGAACAATGTTACAAATTACTGTAAGGTCACCTGATTCAGCTAAATTTCCAAGAGGTTTCCCACACTGAGCTTCAAACACATTCCACACCCGTTTACCCAACAATAGAATCTTTCCCCTGCTCTCTGCTAAGAAACTGGCAGGCTGGTGTGAATAGGAACTGGGAGGGGGACTGGCTCTGCTATTCTGAGTGGAGACAAAGGACTCCCTTGAACTGAATGAAAATGATAATTCGGGTGTGACCGAAACCAGCCATGGCAGGAAGACAAGCTCATGTCACTCTCTGACTCAGCCGAGCCTTGGAGGCGGGCCAGACTGAAAATGTGGATTTGAAACTGAAGTAACTGTATGTTTTGGGAAAAGACTTATAAAATATTGTACCGAACTGACAAAAATATGGGATTTATAGGTTATAAAAATGAAAAATTTGCCCAGAGTTTAAAACTAATCTGGAATTGTGATTATGCTATGAAAATGAAAATTTACAGAAGTATGCCCATATGGTAAGTGCATGTATGTGTAAAAAAATGGTACAGATCCGAAAATGTGCAACCAACCAAAAGCGCAAAAACTATCATTTGTGAACCAAAACCCGTAGGAATATGAGACTTTGACAGAAGCGTAATCTGTAATTTAAATATGCATTATCAATAAGTTTGTGATATTGGGAATATGGTTTTTATGAAAAATGGATTTTCTGGTTAGACACAAAGGGGAGTTTTTTTCTTTGGACCATAAACACAGTGTCACTCTGACACATTATGACACATCATGACACTCTGTTCCCTTCTCAAATGAGGAGAGGGGGAATTCTCTGACATATCAGATCCTTAGAGGGTTGAGCATTGTATAATCAGCCTCCCCACCCCTTTGGAAGATGGATAAATAGGGACTGTTGAGGACCTAGAACAGACACACTTTCACTCATCACTGATTTACCAGCGAAGCGCACTGCAGGAAGATCCAGACTCCAGAACCAGACTCCAGAACCCTGAAGCAAAATGCCCAATCCAAAAAGCTGAACACTTCTCAGCTGGCCTTTAAAAACTTGCAACCTGATTTAACCCCTCAACATCCAAGGGACTCAAATCCAACAGCCGGGCTGAGCTGTTTTTCTGCTTCTGGCCATGAACCCATGCTAGAACCAGAGATCCAAACCGGTAGAGCAGTGCTGTAACCCAGAACCCATCAGATCCAGTCGAAGAGGCTGTGAAGACCAGAGTGCCTTGCTGTGAGCAGAACCAAGGGCCTGAGAATTGTCTGGTGGCGAGCGAATCCCAGCCATACCCTTGACTAGATCTTTGACAGGCCCATTCCATTCCAGAGCCATAGTGGTGAGTATTTAGTATAGAACTGTCCATAGTTATCTCTTAGTTTAAAGTAATCCTATTCAATTCATTTCAACCTATCCAGAACTGCATTATAGAATCTTGTGTCCATCCTGAATCTTTTTCATTATATAGTCTTGTGATAACTGTAGCGATGAATCATCCTTGCGCTAAATATATTTTCTGAAGAAAGTCAAGTGTCCTGGCGGACAGAAGTCGGAGCGGAGGTGCCGCTGCTCTGGTGGCTGGCTGTTGGGTATCTTGCATATTCATAGCCCCTTAGTATAAGCCTATCCTTGTTGTTAAATCTTCAAAAGCGCAATAACAATTTGTAAAAGCTTGACCTCTTTTGAGAAAAATCAACCTTCACTAAAACCTCTGTAACTTTTGCACCGTACGTTCTAGAAACAAAATTTAAATGTCATTTTGAAGATTCTAAAGCTATCATCTGGCTCAATTTCACTCCATATAAAAATAGCTATTTCTTGCTTTCAAATTCTAAATTTCGTTTTCCATCTGCTAATCATTCCACAATCATTGCTAGTGCTGACCTGAACCCATCCAAAGCAACTCTCACTAGTTCTGAATCCTATTTAGCGAATTAAAAATCATTTTAGCATTTTTCCCATTCAATTCAAACCACATTTAAAAGCAATTGACCTGTTTAAAATCATTACTGTTCTCTCTAAGCTTGCTGGGGGAATCAGGATTGAAACTGCAATTGTTGATTGTTATTCCTGCAACCTGTGTGCCCTCATTCCATCTCTTCATATTGCATATTGGGGAGGAGTGAGTAGTAACCGAGGGAAAGAGTGATTATATTGTCTTTGGTTGAATTCATATCAAGTTTTATTTCTGTGCATTCTTTTCTATCATTGCATTTCCTTGAACACATACAAATTATCCTCTGCTACTTTAATCTTCCTATTCCTACTTCTAATTGATTAAAGAGATTGTTGATATTGTCATATTACCCATTGCTGATCATTGCATAAATATTCATAAGTGTGATATTCAGATATTGTTCATATTCATAAAGGTTTGATATATATATAGGGCCTCATTACCCGGTAGGCGGTGAGCCGTGGCGCTATTAGCGCCATGGCTCATGCCGGTAAAATACCGGCACCGCCTTGGCAGAAAGGGGATTTATCGCCCCATTCCAAGGTTGGAGGGGCGGTAAGTCCCCTTTCCGCCATTGCCCTTCCCCATTCCCATTTTTGCCCCATAGGGCTCTATGGGAATGGGGAAGGCGCTAATTACGGCACCGCAATTTTGCGGTGCCGTAATTAGCTCCGAGGTCCCTTAGCGGGTTGGATTTTAACGCCTGCAAAAAGCAGGTGTTAAATCCCCCAACCCGCAAAGGGACCTCGTAGTAAGGCGGTAGGGATTTACCGGTACCGGTATTTTACCGGTACTGGTAAATCCCTACCGCCATCCGTGTAATGAGGCCCATAGTGTGCAATTCCTCAAATAAATCTTTTAATTTGCAAAACAAACCTACTTCTTGGCTCAGTGAGGCCGGGGGATTCAAAGAGAGGGGCGTTATATAAAAGTACATCATCCAGAATTAAAATAACTTTTGACATACAAATATATAAATAAGGGTTTCCATTGGGCATCCCATGCTAGGCATTGACTTAGTTGGAGTGCTGGGTTGAAACCGCTTACACATTTCAGATAGCAAACATGAGCACCCTCATCAATGGCTTGCTAAGACCTCTATCTGTTTCCCTGATCCCAGCCTATCTCTGGGGTGGTACAAACCACCTGCCTTAAATAAATAATTTATTTTCTTGACTTACCTCAACTTTTACACCTCATTTGTCGCTCTTTTACACTTCAATTTTAAAACAGACATATAACAAACAGACAGAGTAGTCGACTTTCACATTAATCCTCAGCGCTACTTGTTTATCGCTGCCCCTAAATATACCCCAATAGGAGTTTCAGTCATTCTCTAGCATAAAACCTGTTTATGTGTTGTCTAAGTACCCACTTGGGTTTTGAAATGACCCCGTCCACCTTCCTTGAACTAGGAAAACAGGGCTCATGCTCTTTGTTTTACAGACACTCCTCGTCTTTTCTAGACCAACCCCCATTACTTTTATACACCCTATTACTTGTCTAGGCTCCCCTGTTCCTTTTTTAACCTAGCACAAACCCCTTAATTATATACATAATACATATTTTTATATTTTTATTTTGTCCTCCTTTATTTCTGTCCCCCATAATACATACCATAATCCACAGATATCAAAGTGTGTAATCATCATATGATGACAGTCATAGAGAGACCCCCATCAAAGTATGAGAAGGCATACTGCAGTTTTACCACTCACCATCTCTCCTAGGTATCTCACCATCTCTTTCAGCATAGGCTTCTGGGATCTTGTCCCTGGAAGATCTTCAGGGTTCCTTTGCTGGTCACCAAATGTAAAGGGGGATCCTCTGCCCTCCATCAGTCTGGACATCTGTAGACTAAGCCACTGGAGACTGGACAAGGACAAAGCACGAAACAGACGCCCGGGCACAGGTTCAAAGTCATCTTTAAGACAGATTCAAAAGACACCAGAAGCAGCACTGAGCTCCTATAATCATCTTACCTTCTATAAGCCTTTGAGAATGATGCAATATTTCACAGAATTTCAGAATACATATCTGATTGATCCTTTCAGCCAAAAACAAACCCCTTCTTGGATGTGATTGGTTGGCTTAATTCCCACTCACCAAGCCCACATGAGTTCATTTTGGCAAGCATTATTTGATTGACACATAACCTGATAAGCTTGACTGAGAACCAGCCGTACCTAATTATTTATCCTTCAACTCCTGCCAGGAACCAGCCCTTATCTTATTCTTGAGGCCTGCCAAATCTACTTGGCAGCTAATACCGTGAAAAAACTCCATGAGCTCATCTTATTTGTTGCTAAGTAAGCAGCTGTTCTGCCTAATTGGCAGCCTGCCCATGCTCTTATCTGATTTACGATCAATCATGTCAGCTTTTTTTGCCAAGAAATTCTAAATATACCAATACCAGCCATGTGTATCTACAGTGAACTGCTGCCAAAGAAAATTCATTATCTGCATGAGTAAGGGCCTTTGACACCTGCACCTAGGACACCATTTTGTATTTTGGCATCCATTTTAGAAAATGTCAGAGCCTGTTCAGCTTCGATGTTCAGCGACAAAACGGTAAACCAATTAACTTTTGTACATAACTCATTTTCTATCTAGCTACCACACTACATTTTTACATATTCATGATATGTGAGTAATACTAGAGACACCCTTTACTTCCTGAGTCATTCTGACCCCCAAAAAAAATATGTCACCCTATATGCACTCGGTGTCTTCAAAAAGCACTATCATTCAGATTTTTGCAATACTGGAACCACTGATCAGCCCACCATGCCCTCCACACCCAGCTTTGTGGGTGAGTGGTCTAGCACCTTCTCTACACTGGCATTGGGGGCAGCCAGTCTAGCCCTTTCTTTCTGTTGCATGACTTTTTTTCTGGGTATTCCGTCTGGGACAGCAGTGTTTCTGTGTGCTCCTACATGACCTGGCTGCCTCTAGAAGAGTGGTCTGGAGCAAGATACGGACAGCAGGATGGCCGTATGCTCCTGCTCTGCACCCTCCTTGCACAATGGAGGCCATAGCAGGAGCATGCTCTGTGTCCTACTCCAGACCATTGACTGCACTGCAGGTCCTATAAGGGCAGAGCCAGATGCATAGCAGGAGCAGACAGCTCCATGACCAACTCTTGTCCAAATTTCGCAGGGAGAAAGTAGATCCTCAAGTCATCATATGGGGACAGGAACGATTTTGTGTCAGTATAGCATTCATTTTCCATGGTGCATTTGGGGGAAAAGTAGCAAGACTTTTTTCATGGCTCAGTCCCCGACCCCCAATGTTGCAATGCTGGATACTCCCCTGGATGGACGGATAGGTTATTTGATACACTCAAGAATAGAATCAGGTGCGCGGCCATACCATATAAGAAAATGTGGTCAGGATGTCAGGATATCACAATGACTATGTATGAGAAGATTTGCAAATCATGTATTTCAGTGGTGATTATTTGCATTCTGACTATTGTACTGGATTTCAAATTTCCATTGATCCAAAAAGAATTAATGCAAACATAGCCATACATCAAGCTGAAATGTTAAATATGCACTCCACGTGGTGGCATGCACACCACACACTACACCCCAAATCAAATATTTCCACACCTGCCAAAAAAGCACAAGCAGAGTACTTCAGGGCGTGCACATTTGCAATTGAAATCACCCAGATTTTAGCTTCTATGCTTGTAAGAAAAGTGGAATCCAAGGTTGTTGTCTAAAAGCTGCTAAATGGGGTGCATCTCATTCCGCCACAGGTGCACGCAGGCGCTCATGGCTCCGAACATCATGAATGAAAGTCAGGGGTTAACAGAAGTCCAAATCCTCTTTTTCAGGCTATTGTGGACCATTTCTTCTTCCTTTATAATTCCGTTTGTATTTGATGTTGTCCTTGGTTGCTTTCCAATGCTGTTGAAGCTGATGTTAGCAACACACAGCACCAAACAATGGGCTCCCGCAGTACATCTGCCTATTCCAAGTAGCACCACATCAAGAACCTGTCTTGAGGTAGTGTTTCTTGCTGTCACAGGTATAAAGCTAAGGAGCACCGTAAAAACAGGTTTTATGGAATCCTGAAAGAATCTGACCCTCTTGCATTGTTGCCAGTGGTCCTTGATGGCAGTGCTTTAAATGGAAAGAAATGAAGTGCAGGTACTCACCAATCTAAGCTTTAAGTAGGCTAGGTCTCCGCCTGTAAGGGTCTATCACTATCACTACCACGCCGGAACCCGGCCGAGGCTCATTGACCAATTAAAATCAACCTCACACTATGTGCCCCACTCCTTTTTCATAGTTCTCCATTTGTCATACTCTCTATTAGTGTGCTTTTTTTATTGCTGCCCACACTTCCACTTTAGTCATGTTCTCACACCCTCCTTAATTCTCTCTGTAAGTAATTTTTTTCTTTCTGAGCCTGGGCTTGGGAGCACTGTGCTGAAACTTCTCAGGGATTCCAACGAAAATATCTGCATAATGTTTTACTGTTAAGTAATTAACTTTACATTTAATGTTGTCAGTCTCATGCAACCATCTCTCAAAGACACTAATTGACCACAGACTGATTATAACCAGTTTTTTCCCCAGTATTGTGATTTAAAAAACATGACTGTCTTTGAGAACTCCCTTTTTTTTTAGGCAATGCATAGTGAATTTAAATGATGTGCGAAGGATCACACACTTTGGTTAAGCAGTGAATCTGGGATTCTTTCACGCAAAGTTCCAATTTGTTGTTATGCATTGTGTTAAGCAATGTGACTATCCCCATAAAATGAGACTTTCCGTTTTTGCATGTCAAACTAGCAGACATCAAAGATGTAAACTAACGCTTAAAAGGGGAGTTTTATTATTGCTTGCTTTCATTGCATAATTACTGTATCTGCTTTATTTATCTACGATTATAGTATTTATTATGGTTTAAAATTAATGTTAACCACTGTGAAAAAAAAACAATAGTCTTATTATAAGGAATTTGGTAGACAGCTGGAGCTGTGTGTGGGTTTTCAGTCCTCAATGTTCCATCACAGTTCCAATTACTTAATTATTTACATATTAGAAAAGACACTGCTAGTAACAAAGAAACATATTTAAAAAATAATTGCCCAGGCTCTCCAAATCAAATTCTGTGTTTTCTATGAAAACTCTCGGGGGACCCCATGGGTGACAGGTAAAGGGACCTGTTAGGGAAAAGGTGACCTACACATGACACGCTGGCAGTTTTTGGGGATGCATGTCTGGATCTCCTTTTGTTCTGTAGGGTTTTCCCTGAAGGAGAGATTATGGGCACTGCGGGTGGTGAAGAGAGGAGGCAGAGGGCGCCGCTTTCCTCAGAAACATCTGCAGGAGCTTAGTCATTCATTGAGATAAAGGGGGTCATTCTGAGTTTGGAGGTAAGTAACTGTCCTTACCGGCATGGAGCAAATACTGTGTCTGTGTAGTCAATAGACCGCTAATAGAGGGCTATTACGACTTCGCAGGCACGAGTTTTGCGCCATGCCGATAAGGGCATCACCACTATGCCGTAAAAGGCCTGAAAAAGGCCTTTAGCGGCATCATGTAAAGCGCAGATTGCACTACCGGCATGAACCAATGCGGCATTAACGGCCACCGCTAATAGCGGTCACTGCTATTAGCAGTGACCGCTAATAACGGTGGCCGTAAATAAGCGGAACCGAAGTAGCGTCATTGCACAGGAATGGGAAGGAGCACGGCGGCCATCTTTAAAAACACAATCCATTGCCAACCTCAGCCGCCAGGACCTGTATGATACTGCTGTTTGTGAAATCTCATTCTTTAACATACCACAATGCTTAAGGCTGTGAAGAAGGGCACCTCCTGCCAGCGCAAGCAGTGTTTCAATGAAGATGAGCTGACCATGCTAGCTGAGACCCTGCAAGAACATGCAGATGTCGTGTTTGCCCAGAGCATGAAGAGGAGGCCATAATACGCAAGAAGGAGATCTGGGCAATTGTGGCACAGAAAATAAGTGCGGTTGGTAACACCCCCTGCACTATCAAGGACTGCAGGAAGCGGTGGGACAACTTGCGGCTGCGAGTCCGCAACATACTCTCTGCCAACAGGAGCCAGGCAATGTCAACTGGCGGAGGAGCAAGCTCCCCCATAAAGCTGTCCCGGTGGGAGGACATATGTGCTTGCCTGATTGGCATGGAGTCAAACGAAGGTGTTGGAGACATGGAGTGTGGCGCCATGTCATCGGCGGACAGTGGTGAGTGTCCTAAGAAAGCACTGTAATGCAGAGTCTGGTGATAGTCCTCCAATATGTCTGTCTAAAGAGGCAAGCCATGGGCCAATACACACCCATTCCCAACAAAGTTGTCAGACGCAGCACAGACACATGCAGTTGCCTGCAGCAAGGCAATGCCGTACCTCACACATACCACACAAAGATGTAAATGGCATAAGTCTCACTGCATGCAGGCCTCAACACATATGCATGCCAAATACCATACGTCTGCCCCAACATGAGTGACCCCAATGTATGCCTGCATTACCCACCCATGTAGCAAGCACCGTGATCATCCAAACTCAAATGCCTATTACCCTTGATTGTGTAGATGATCAAATGTACAAATGTATGCATGTTGTCTATCAAACCATCACTCATGCCGCCCCTCTCTTTGACCCCCACAGGCTCAGACCATGACAGCGATGCGCTGGACTCACCCCCACAGCCAACCACACCCTGGGAGGGCCCGGGATGAGGCCAACAGGCCTTCCACCTCAAAGGGCCAACCCAAGGCCTGCCATGCACCACCAATGAAACCACCTCAAGATGCCACGGCACCGGTGCTGCCAAGAGCCGTTGAGACGGGAGCCCCAACACCTGCCACACTGCCACAGGACACAGCGGAGGCTCCACACTCAGCAGAATCCAGCACCCCTGGCTGAGGAGAAGGCACAGGAAGAGGTTTGGGTGCCTATGGAGGACGATTCCTCCGAAATGCCCCGCACTCCAAGTTCACTACCATCCTCCCAGGTCACATCTTTGGAGTCTGACCATGCCACCACCCTGGAGCAGTCTGGGGGGGAGTATAATCAAGGGGCCATGAGTCCCATAGTGGAGCGCGTTGAATCCGAACATGACACCCAAGCACCGTCCACCTCCACAGGTGCACCGGCGGGGCCACAGCGGCATGAGGAGCTATTTGCCCTTGTGCGTCAGTTTGTGGATGACAATGCCCAATCAAGGCTTGAGTGCCGTGAAAACACCGCCTCTCTGGGCAAGATAATTGCCGACAACACCGCCTCCCTGGGCAAGATCTTTGCAGACAATACTAATAGACTGTGCGAGGAGGTATCTGTCCTGCGGCAGGTCCTCAGCCACATCGCTGATGCTATGGAGGCTGAACGTCCAGCACCCCAGATGGAGCAGGCGGCCACACCATCGTCCTCCAGCTCAACCCAGAACAGCCCACTCTGCAGGTCATCGCGCACCCTGCGCCGGCCGGACATGCCACCACCAGGTCCAGAGAGTGCCAAAAAGACTGGCCAGACTGATGAAGGCATTAGACACTTGTTGGGACATGTGTGAGGGAGTTGTGGGAGGAGGGGGTGAGGGTGTGTGGGGGAGTTGTGGGGGGATATAAAGGGGGAAAGGGTGTGTGTGGGAGTTGTGGGGGAGGTGGAGGGGGGTGAGGGTGTGTGGGGGAGTTGTGGGGGGAGGGGAAGAGGGGTGAGGGTGGTGGAGGGTTAGTGCACTTTCGTTTTAATTGTACATTTCAATACACTGTTGTGTTAAAAGAATGACTTGAGTGGACATTCATCATTGCGCATGTGTCATTTATTCATATACAATGCATAGTGTACATGTACCCCCACACCCATTGCCCTCTGTCCAACTATCATGTCACCCTCTGCAGCCATGTGTGTCAGAAATATTGTGCAATCACTGACTGACGCACAGCACGTCCCTCCTGTGCATCGGCACCGCGATGATGTGAAGCCACTTCATCTTCATCCCCTTTATCATCACCAGGTGGTTACAGTTCAATGTGAGGGGGCAGGGGCACGTTGCTTCAGAAATACATGTTGTGCAGCATGACACAGGCCATGATGATCTTGGCCACCTTCTCATGCCTGTAGAGGAGTGCCCCACCCGACGGGCTAAGGCAGCGAAACCATGCCTTCAACAGGCCAGTGGTCTGCTCAATGACCACACGGGTACAGGTGTGGGATCGATAGTAGTCTCCTCGTGCTTGTTCTGTGGGTTTCGGACAGGGGTGAGGAGCCACAGCATCAAGGGATAGTCACTGCCACCTGCATGGGAGGGGAAAAAAGGTATATGTTAGTCGATTGATGATTGACAGCTGTACTAGTCACACATGCCGGCAGATTATCGTTAGTCACATGCACATGTCCCTGGTTGTATGCATGCCATTTTTAGGCCCTCAATGTGTCCTGTGTCATGGAATAATGCTGTGGGTTGCATCTTCAAGATGATACACGGTGTGCTCTGCCGTCTTGTAGCTCATGCATTGTGTACACATACAGCTGTGTTTGTGTCAATATAGTGATGTGTTGTGTTCTGTAGGATTTTCTGACTGGGAGCGTTGGCAGTAGGCTCTGCAAAATTAGGCATCCAGCACTTGCTTCAGAATGCGAGAAAATAAGGGTTGTGATATGCCATGCATGTGCCCCACTGTGTGCTGGTAGGTGCCTGTGGCAAGGAAGTGGAGCACAGACACTACCTTTAGTCAGACCTTCCAGGATTTTGCAGCATGAAATGGCAAATTTTGCAGCACAAACCTTTATTTATTGCTGCATTTTTGCAGGACATTTTGTATTATCTGGAGGGTGTTAGATTGCCACATTGTAGGAAAGAGGCAGAATGCAAGACTAAAAAAGAGTCAAGGTGTCATTATTATGTATCTTTTGTATTCATTTAATAGGAAGAATCCCAAATGTCTCTGGCTTGGCAGAACAGTTTTTTAATGTTGCCGCAAATAGATTTGCACTTCAGCCAAACAACCCAAAATGTACCTTTCACCACCAACCCATCCCCTCCCCTAATTAACTGCTTGGTCGCTGCCGCTTCCCCTCCAACCCTGTGATGTCAGATCACTGCCTCTAACGCAGGACGGATCTGACGCCGCAGGGTCCCTTTTTTGTTTTTTTTGTTTTTGTTTTCAGTCCCCACCTCCAATTTTGAGAAAGCGGGGGACACCCCTGCAACCCCCAAGGCCGAAATACTGAACATAAGGAGCGGGTGACACCCCCACAACCCCCGCTCCACATGTTTGGTATTTATAAAAATCGATCGAATGGTACTGGCGAAATAGGTCAAATTGTACCATTTGATAGATTTTCGGCAGTCAAAATTTGTAGTACCTTGAATAGAAGCGCTCCCCCGACAGTGTTCTGCAAGCTCCCGGGGTGTCCACTGTAAAATTCAACCCAAAAAAAAGCATTTCTATCCTGTTTGAGGAGCAGAAATTGAAGCGACATAGCAGCAGTTCATATACCTTAAGAAAATGCATGACCGGGTCAAGAAAGACCCTAGGGGTCATTATGAGGTTGCCGGTCCGGAAACAACGGTACTAGTTAACTTGCCGCTACCGTTGTTTCCAGACCGGAAAACTACGAGTTCTACAAGCAGGGGCCTTTCAGTCCGCCAGGTCTGACCTGGCGGGCGGACGGAATGGCACCTGCTCACAGACGTTGACGGATGCACCAGCACTGTTGCACACAGTGCCAGTGCATCTATCCTCCCCATTCCCATTGAGTCCAATGGAACTCGATGGGAATGGGGATTTTCTTTTTTCGAGCATCTGGCCGGAGGGACTGCCAGAAAAAAAATGACTCTGGTGCCAGCCGTGCCATTTTTACCGGCACGGCTATCGCCAGACTTAATGAGGCCCCTTGCAGTGGCACCCCCAGCTCCTGTGCACGTAGGGTTGCCTACAATTTCCGCACATTTAAAAGTGCATCTTGCATGGAAATTTAGGATGCGCTTTTAAATTGGCAGAAACGCCCCCTGATTTACTCAGAGGTGAAAAAGGCGATCTGAATGGGCGCGCATATAAAATCCACAAGGGACACCTGAATGGGCACATTTTAATAAAAAATGCCCATTCAAGTGTCCCTTGTGGATTGGGCTGCTCTTTTTTTTTGGGGTGCAAGTGATGAGATGTGTTTGTACATTTCATTTCTTGCATTGATACGTTTTCAGAATCTGGGACCCTGAGGATTTTTTTTTATTATTGTAGTTTTTGCAGGTTTTTTTTAGCAAAAACTGCAGTTTTTGCGCAAAACGGCAGTTCTTGCAGCATTTTGCACAAAACGGCTGTTTTCGCTGCATTTTACAGGATCACAAAATCGCTCTAAGCTGGAGAGTCTGTTCAGGAGAGGAGTGATGGCGGTGCATGTTTCAATGAGGCTGACTATGTTGTTGTGTATCATGTCCACGATGGTGGTGATGGTGTCCCAGTCCAGACGGTACAGGGTGTGGATCTGCTCAGGGTAAGGTTGAAAGGACTGGCTCT
Organism: Ambystoma mexicanum; assembly: GCF_040938575.1. Classification (NCBI taxonomy): domain Eukaryota; kingdom Metazoa; phylum Chordata; class Amphibia; order Caudata; family Ambystomatidae; genus Ambystoma; species Ambystoma mexicanum. The sequence goes on along the minus strand of NC_090925.1, from coordinate 1,088,874,870 downwards.
GAAGCGAGGGATTGGGGGCTACCTGCGTGGTTATGCTAGCTGCACTGGTGGGACATTCTGGGCCTGTCTTACCCTCCTTCTCCTGCTACGTCTCCTCTGTGGTGCCTGCTGTTGCTGTTGTTGTTGCTGGTGTTGCAATGCATGCATATCCTCTAGCTCCAGTATTGCTACTACTATTGGAATCATCTTGGTGTGGGAAGGGTTGTGGTGTGTGGGTGTGCTGCTTTTGAACTGGCCCAGACTCCATTGCCTCCACCTGTGCTGATAGTGTGCACTTGTGGCAGTTGGGAACACTGCACATAGCATTTTGCGGTTGGTTCTCGATGCCGGCATTTGCGGCATCCCGTTATCCACTATTTGCGCATTCATGATGCCAGTATTTGCTTGTCCGCCTGACTTGTGATTTACTCCCTTTAACACCATGCTGCTATTGCCGGTATAATGGGCCAGCATGCCCGCGCCCATGCCGCTATTACAGGCACCGTTATTTACGGTACCGCTAACAGCAGTGACTTAGGTTGGAATTGCCCGGAGCGGTATTCCTTTACTGGCATTGTTTTTCCTTTACCTCTAACCTCGGAATTACCCCCACAGTGAAAAGAAATGCTTTCAATTTCAGCTAGCCATGTAGTTGAGTACCTGTACTGTCTTTCGGGCTTTGAGAAGTGCAGGTACTCAAATGCTAAAAATCAAGAAGTGCAGGTACTGAGGGCCGGGAAGGACTGGCTCATTTAAAGCACTGCTTGATGGCCTTTCTGAATGTTCAAATTGAATAGATTGACAAGTCTGTGTTGTAAGCTGAAACCGAATAGTTGTTTTTCATAAATACACTTGCAAAAATAAGAAAAACCTGGCATGAAAATAGCTAAAGTCAGATTCAACATAGTGTCAGCAAGCAAAAGTTTGACTTAATTTGTAAAAAGCCAATTCCAGATTCTAGAGAGTTCTTTTCTGTATCAGCAGATGGCAAACGGCAGCTTCGGCTGGAAACTCTAAAAGAAAATGTCGGCCAAATGTTTGAATATTGTCTCACCTCCGACCAATTGCCCAGTAACGTCCGAATATGGGTAGGATAAATTGACCTCATGACCTTACTGGAAAGCAGGTCTGTGTGCCAGTTACTAACCCAATGAACTGCAGTGCAAGCACGACCAAAGGCAATACCCGAAATTACAACAGGAGCTTCATGATAGCTCTGTGCCTCTTTTCTTCAAGAAATGAAATATGTACAGTCCCCCATGACGCGTTGTGTGCCTGGTGAACGAGGCGGTGTAGGAGGGGTGAGCCATTTCCCTGTGCAAAGAAGCCAAGATCAGCCACTCCATCGTTACATTCTGTTTGCCCATATCGCCCTTTGGCAACAGACAAGGTTGTGAGTGTCAACCCTGCTGACACCCCACTCTGCTGGGAAAACGCTGGTTTCAAAGGCAGCAAATATTTGCTGTTCACATGAACCTCTCTGCGTGTGGGAGCTGTTGGCGCGGGGCACCAGAGTACGGCGGAACCTGATTGAATCGCCCGCGCGACTGCGGACTGTGACCCATTTCGCAGGGACACAGCGGGCCCACTCTCCTCATACATTTTTCATCAGGATATCCGAGCGCCATGGCGTCCCGGAAAAGGCAAGATCCGTTACCAATGGGGTTTCAAAGCGTGTATATAACTATATTTCTATATCTCATACGGACGCTTCGTTTCTCTGCGTCCAATTACTGATGCTATCACATACCACGAGGTTCAAGCGGTGAGAAATAAAATGTATTTTATTCATTTGCAGGTAGGCTCACGTGTGGAAATGGACGGCGTGGCCTGGAACAGAAGCCTGCTCCCAGAGGCATGAAATCGCAATGTCCGCTGGTAGGCCCGCTATCCCGCGTGGCGGGCGCTGTCAATCTCGCGGTCTGGTTCTGCGTCACAATTTTCCTCATTCTGTACATTTGCCTCGGTGGCGCTCACCGCTTTCAAGGGATGGAGTTGTACACAACAGAAGCAGTAGAAACTTGCTGGGCCTGTGACCTCGATGGGTGTATGGGCCTGTGACCCCGATGGGTGTATGATTCTCGCTTTCGTTTGTGGGTAATCGATCAGGGGTCGACTGGCAACCAAAGGCGTTTGTCAAAGTGGTCTCATATTGCACAGTGTGAGCATTAGCCCAACCCCTTCCCTATGAGACAACTTGGAAATAGGACAGGTAACCACACACAATAATCCCATGATGCAGAGGCTCACCAATCTCCAGAGATCCCTGTAGGCCAGTCCAGCCCTCGAATTGATGTTAAAGCTTCTGGACAAGCATTATTTGGTGCGTAAAGTTGGAGAGAATGTTGGGGGAGGGTTGTTTGAACAGTTTGTTTTATGATTGTTCTTAAGGTTGCATCCCCTTCCTTGTTTTTTTTTTTAATTTTATTTTTTATGTCTACATCCAACGGGCAAGTTTACATTAAACATTTCCCAAGAAAGCCCATGTACCAACCGAGACTTCCTATTTTTGTGTCTGTTGCATTTTCTATTCCAGTCAGGCAGTCGCTTAGCAGAACTGCCTGGTGGCAAGACTATGGGCCTCATTACACTGTAGGCGGTAACCATGGCGCTATTAGCGGTATTTTACTGTGTCCGCCTTGGTGGATGGCGGAATTACCGCCCTACTCCAAGGTGAGCGGGGACGGTAATTCCCCATTCACCAAGGCACTTCCCCATTCCCATTTTTGCCCCCATAGGGCATAATGGGAATCGGGAAGGCGTAATTACGGTACCGCAAATTGTGGTACCGTAATTAGCTCCAAGGTCCCTTTGCGGCACCCTACTTTAACGGCTGGTAAAACCAGCTGTTAAGGTCGGGTCCCGCAAAGGGAACTCGTAGTAAGGCGGTAAGGGTTTACCGGTACCGGTGCCCTTACCGGTACCGGCAAACCCTTACCGCCTACCATTTAATGAGGCCCTATTTCTTCTATTTTCAAGCAGGTTTGCAACATGGCTGCTATTTGTTTCACATGTGGGCAATGCACACTAATTCTCATGGCTTAACAGGGGAAGCTTTGCAACTTTTGGCTTGGGAACAAGTACAATTTTAATAGCCCGTTAAGCAATGAAGGGGCCCCAGCTGACCATTCAAAATATATATGGGGATTTGCCTAGAGTCACACAATTTTAGTTATGTGAAAGATGGGATTGTAACCAATGACTGCTAGTTCCAAATTCTACACTTCTCCCTAATTTTGACACACAAATAAATTAATAGGTCAAGGAAACCCAACCTCATCCCCTATTACATTGGGTAGACATTATTGATATTATTTTACTCATTTAATCTGAATGTAGGATGCAACATATCTTTTAAATATTTTTGTCACTCTTAGAGCTCATGCCCCAGGAAAGCTGCTATGCCTTCCAGAAGCTGTCCTGGATAACATTATTTGCTGAAATGGGGAAGCTGGGTTTGAGCACAGGTTCCTTAGTTCCACTGTTTGCAATTTGGCAACAGGCTTCCTCTTATCTCTTCCCATCTTTACTTTTAAGCCAATATATAGAGAGAGAATGCCAGAGCATGTTATGGTCATGCCAATCCAGAAGCGAGTAAATGGCCCTACCTTAACTCTAATACTCGAACACGAGGCAAGTCACCAAAAGATCCGTACTTGGCCTCCTTCCTCCCCACTCCACAACAGAAATTCTATATTTGGCAATTTACCACCCTAATCCCAAGAACACAACACCAATATCTGGCCTACATCCTCTCTATCGACAGAACATAAGACACAGGTATGGTATCCTTCTTTCCCACCACATAATATAAAAGACCCATACCTGACATCCTGCCTCCAGACCACCCACAACACAAAACCATACATAGGACCTCAATGCCCAGGAGCAGTTTGTCTATAACGGGCTGGTGGGCGGATTGGGGGCGCTGGTCCACCATTACCCTCGACCATTATGGAGGAGTCACGGCTAAAACTGTAAATGGGAAACCTGGTTTCCCTTTGACAGTTTATGTTCCACAGCGCGCATGTCCAATGGACCATGCAAGGACTTGGTTATTTGGCGTCCCCAGCATTGCATGGTCCATTAGGAATGTGGGTTGGAGAACTGCATGTTTGATGTGCGAGGGTGCACTTGTGTGCTTCCCTGTACATTCTGACTGAATGGTTCTCTGACAATGTAGCACAGCAGCTCCTGTGCACATGGGAGGGCGAGTGGAGGGATATCATTGTTTACTGTGCATTTATAATAAAAGGAGCAGGATACGTTTTATCACATGGCTGGACTGGAATTTTTGGTGCAACCAGTCTAGACAATTCTGACTGTTGTATGACATTTATATCTGGACCTCTATGATAAAGCAATCGTGATTAGTATTATTATGTAGCTAGATTGGCATTTTGGTGCAGCCAGTCTAGCCATTGCTGACTGTGGCATGACCTTTTGTACTGGTTATCTATGATAAAGCAAGCATGACAAGTGTTATAACATGGCTAGACTGCCATTTTGGTGCAGCCAGTATACCTATTTCTTACTGTGGCATGACATTTTTTACTGGACATCTATGATAAAGTAAACATGATAAGCATTATTACTAAACTGGCATTGTGTTGTAGCCTGTCTAGCTACAGTACCTTACTGTGGCATGCAGCTTGGACATGTTTTCCTATAGTATCATTACTGGCATTAAGCACAAAGCAAACATGAGTATGTTCTTATTTGGGAATACTGGTATATATAGGTGCAGCCAGCATGGAAATGTATGGGCACAGCCAGAGTGAAAATACATTTTTTACTGGCATATATTTTAGGCAAAAACATTATAAAAATGTGTTGTGAAATGCTCCTGTGCACTGTTGGTCACTTGCATATACTGGATTCTTTCATGAGTTACCCAACAAAACCGATTGCTAACTGGATTATTACCAAGTTTCTCACGGAAAGTGTGCTGCATAATCATATTATATGATATTTTATTTATAGCACGCCTATACACAACTGTTTCAATAACACCAATGTATGTATATATAAATATAATGTATATATTTAGTATTTATAAATATAATGCACCAATGTATCACATTGTATAAAACAAATTCCTAGGGAGAGTAGTACCGGAACCTCCGTTGGTTGATTTGGCTCCCTCGCTATGCTTGGTTGCTCATGCATTTTTGAGGCAAATATGTACACCCGTCCAATTAAAAATGTCACCACCCACCACTGCTAATGCCCCACTCTTCAAAATGTATGGCCCATACTTGGGGTCCTGCCTTCCAATCCCCCACAGCACTATATCCATACCTGACAAACTGCCTTCTCACCGGTGCACACAATGTGCATTCATTGATAATTTGTTATGGTGTGAAGCTATATGCTATTAAACCTCATGTATGAATCTTTCACTACAGCTGAAACACAACAAAACCACAGATGGGTGATACCAATTTTGGTAGATAAGGAACATAATAATGCACAGTAAGGTTTCTGTGATTTACTCAGGATCAAATAATATGTCAAGCGGGGAAGCACAGATTTGAGCCAGGGTTTCCTGGTTCCACAGTGCACAATTTAGACAGAAGAATAGACTACATGTTCCCATGTTCCACCTTCAGTTTTAGAACCATCAAACAACTGTTGCAGGAGCAGTTGTCTATCAAGTGATCCTCTAATATAATGCATTGCACAGTAAATCTTCCTTGCACATTCTTCAATAAATCTGTCTTGCAAAGCACCAACTCACATTATAAATTAACCTGATAATATAAGAAATCTTAATTGAAACTGGTTTGAGGAAACAAGTATGAATCACTTGAGACAAAAGGGGGCCAAGTCAGTTAAACAAACAGGTGCCGTGACATGCAGGATAGGCACAGACCTTGGTAACAGTCACTCAACCTGCTGAGATATCTTTTAAGATTTCTGCTTCTGTCTCATTGGCCTAGTTTTCTTTCAAATCACCCTCACGTTTTATGTTATCTCTCTTTTATGAGGCACACATCATCACTCTGGTGGTCTTAAGCACAGAGCCTTGTCTGTATATAGGCAAATTGCCACCATGCCCAAGGTGGCATCCAGACAATGATCTGTAGGGTGAAAAAGACACAGAGTCAAGGGAGGCAGGGAAGAGGAAGATTGGGAAAAGTCAAGGAGTCAGAAAAAGACTGTGATAAATCACAACATGTTAGGAAATTAAAACATAAACTTAAGTGGTAATGATTATTGGGATCAACATTTTTTTTTATCAGAAGGAAATGTAATCAAAGGAAGGGAAGAAAGGACAAGAACTTCCCTAATTGTCCGGCAGAATATTTATGGAGGCTGTTACTAGTGTGGTGGTGATATTATGTTAAGTCATGTTGGGGATGTTTGATGGCCGTGAAATGTGTGCACTGAAGGCATTACAAGGAAGAATAAGAAAATAGTGTATATACCCGAGGCACAGAAACGACTTAAGATGGACTCCCTATCAGACTAACAGTGTGGAGGACCACAACACATTCCTACAGCTCCCCCCACCCTCATTCTCCATCAGTCCTGAGGAAAGCACCAGAACTAGAACTACAAAAGTTGTAGTGAATACTTGTTCGTGCTTGAAACACTATAGGTGTCAACTAGATAGGCGTATGGACATTATTGCTATACTCTAAGTCACAAAAATACTTTCCGCTTCACAGTGTTTTTTTAATCAAAACGTGTGTGTCATGTATGTAAATATATGATATACCATTATAGGCACAAAAAATCTGAGGGTTCAATCCTGGGACCTCATGCCTACACATGGTAACAACAAAATCACCCACAAATAAAAATATGTTGTGAAATGCAAGTGTGGTGATCTATTATATGTACAGATTAAAAATGAAAATCTGTTAAAAGTATGGTGACTATCACCTATAAGTGTCAGAAGGGAGGGGTAGCCTGAGTCCTTTATATATATGCACATTCCCACTCAGCGGCACTGTGTGAGCATTTACCGATGTTACTGGCTCTGTGGTGGGCCCAACTACATTAGCTTCAGGCCCGACCTATAGACAATCCTGCGTAGGCCTCTGGAGATAAAGGGAGATAGAGCGAGAAAGAGAGAGGGGAGTGAAGGGGAGGTGGGCACAGAGAGTGAGGGGAGACAGTATCTTCAAGCTTGCACAAAATAATGAAAATTATGTACATGCATTGTGGAGGGTGTACATATAGAACCATCCAAGCTGGAGAAAAATTGGGCAACCTGTGTTCGGCAGACTCTTCAATATGAACTGCGCTGGATCCACCAGCAACACCCCACATGTGTCCATGCAGGCTGCAGTCCGAGGAAGGTCGGACGTTCATGTCACTTAACATGCACTTTATGGGGCCTGTACTGGGTACAGTTGAAACCAAATTGCAGCCCAGCATGAGCGCATCACCTGCACAACATTTGTAGATGTGACATATCAATTTCTGGGGTACCAATTATCCAGGGGTGAATATTGGTTTCTAAACCATCAATCAGCCCTACACCTCTAATACACCAGAATGAATCCAAACAGATTGGATTAAACAAGCATATAAAACAAGCATACAATTAAAGTTATAAACCTCCTTGTCCAATGTTGGTAACGTGGACAGAACAGTAAGCTTATCTCCTCCAAAAGGTTGTGGATCGTTGATTATTTGCAACACAGCGAAAATACAATCATTACCCAATGATAAATGTAATGTCCAGTCAAGGTTGTATACAAATATCTACTTTATTATTATCAAATCAGTCTAATAACACTACTACTACAACTCACCATATAAATGAATACAAAGAACTGACAGTTCCTATGAAGGAAAAGGCATGCACTCTGGATACAGACAGGAGGGTAGTCGGTATAGTTAATAACCACAATAGTTTGTTAAGGATTCTTGGCTTCAGCACAAAGGGAGCATTTGGTCTTAAAATGTCTCTAAGGGCCTTCTGGGAAGGACCAGGGGCACAGGACCACAATGTACCTTTTGCTGCTGGTGTTCCTGGTGCTCGTCAGGGTCGAGTCGGCTACAGGGCACCTTGCAGCCCTCTTTGACAGAGTTGGAGATGGGAGGCAGCTGCAGGTATCAGGTGGCAAAACATTTTGGTAAAGCGAAGCATGATGAACGGCTGCAGACTGGCCTACATGGCGCTTGGGGTCAGGAATCATTGTCTCAGTGCTGATCAGCGGTTCTGAAGCACTAGTTTAGATGTCTTGGATGTCTTTATTCAAACGGCAGCTTGACAACAGTCAGCGTTGCCATCGGTTGCAGATTGAGGAAATCAACGGGCTTGAAAATGCCCTCTTCCCAGCTTCTTCAATGGGCTAGTGGCATCCTTTAAGGCATATGGCCCACAGCTGTAGAGTGTGTTGCAGGCAGCTGCCTTTTCCTTGGTTGTAGTCAGAGACCTTCTGGCACTTCCTATCTAGGAATCTTGCAGCAGAGCCTAGCAGGGCATGCTGTGTGCTGTCTGGGAATGGTTCTGGAGTGGCTGGAGGGTCCGCTCAGTTCTGCTTCTCCCTCTGTTCCCTGGCAGAGGTTTAGGGGAGGGATCTTGCTTCCCTCTTTGGATATCATGGGCTTCCTTCACTGGCAGAAGGGGTAATGCAGATTGTACCTTCAGCCAGGGTCCAAGGTTGAGTTCTTCTTTCTTACTTCTTATGCAGTCTTCAGGAGATCTGTTTAAAGAGGAGTGACAGACTCTTTTAAAGCCAAGCAGGCCTCACTTATTTGTGTAGGCTAAGCCTACCTTAGTCAACCAATCCTGGGGTCCCTACTAACAATTTCCTATATGTGTGAGGTCATAATCAAAAAGTAAAGGGGTGAAACAGGAACAAGGGATTCCCTAGCACTAATATGATGGAACCCTTCTCTCACCAGAAAGAGCTCTGGGTTCACTCCCTTGTAAGTCCCACCCATCTTCCTGTCTGCTGTGATCAAAGAGTCTCTCTGGTTAATGGTCCTCCCTGTGGGGTTTCTGTTAACACGGCAGGTCTCCCTTGAAGATGCTGAAAGACCAGACTCTCTGGCTTCTGCAAACCACGTTCTTGTATCTCATCAATGGGTTCCCAATAGCGGGGGATTGTCTACTGCAAATAGGCTCATACATGTCAGCTCACTGTTATTAATACTGAGAGGCAGGAGTTGGGTTTATCTTGACAAAGTTACATATGAAAAGCTTGTTGGGTTTCCTGTCTTTTTTTTATCCTCTGCAGACAGGCCCCCTGGGGGCCTGTTTGAAGTACCCCCTATTGGCATGTTAATTGCTGCCACCAGCTGCATGGCCTAACAAAGGAGCAGGGCAGTTCCATGAAGCCTTTGTCAATTAACCAGGCAGCACATGGCATGGGGAGGTTTTGTCTTCCCCCTCCTATGAATGACATTGTACCTCTTCTGCTGTCACATTCCAACCAAATATGACAGGGAGGACTGTGCCTCTGGGCTGTGCCAGAGTACATGGGTCTATGTTTTTGTTGTGGTGTGAGAATAAGAACATGTATGTAGACTCTGCTGCCAATACATTGAAATAAGTGGCCATCTCTTGCTGGAATGTTCTGCTTTGGTCCAATCTCGTTTTAACGCTTATCAGCATTTTGTGTATGATGTAGATTTAATTAATACAGAATGGTTTTGGGCCAAGATTTTAAATAGTGGTGAATTGGCTTGATGTGACAACCTCAAGATTCTTGGAATTTGCACTTTGTGATAGAAAATGAAAGCTCTCCTCCTGTTTATTTTTTATCCTTTTTTATATCCTATGAGCTGAAATGAAATGTAGAATTCACTATTTAGTTTGATGAATTTGTAGGTTTTAAACGTTTTAACTGTTTTAAATTCCCTAAATGTGTCAAATGTTAAATTGTGAACTGTATTCGATTTTGATTAATGTATGTATATATGTATTGCAATGTATTTTTATGATTTGACTTTTTGCAAAGGTTTAGTTTTAACCAAATGTAAATAAATAAATAACATGGGAACATGTAAATGGATTTGCTTCACACATTTTGCTCAGGTCAGTCTACCATCATTCAATTTTTTTCAAAATGTTAAAAAAAAACCCTATGACTGCACGCCCACCATGCAGATACCCGAATTCCTCACAGTAGACATCTTACTATCCCTGCCACCCTCGCCTCTCAGTTTTTTCAGCCAGCTTTTTTTGCACTTTGTGGAGCTGTGCCCATGCATGAGGCTGCCCCTAGCGCAACAAATGCAAGCACTACTGGCCAGGGGCATACCTTTTTGCCACCTGGCTCAGTCTGTCTTTAGGTCCTGAGAGATAGTGCCCCTGTGGACCGCTTCAATATAAGTGGTGTTCGGCAACTAAACACAGGTTCATTTTCCAGGCAAGAACCATAAAATAAAAACCTTTTCCATGCACGGCCAAGCAAGCTGCTTTTTTTGGATGGCTCCAGCTTTACAACATACAAAGAGCAAGCCTGTATCATGTTATTCTCCTATCTTCACGGCGAGGCAATAGGTGAAGTGGAGCCCCGCGCCTGAGGTGTCTACACATCTGGGGGAAGTCCCACAGGTGAATGCAGCAGCTCCAGGCGCATTTACCACTGTGCCCTGGGTGAAAAGCTAAGGGGAATTCTGCAGGGGAGTACTGAAGGAATCACAACATTTTGAGGTCTCATTCGTGAGCTGCCTACCTTCTTGCTTTCCTTTTTCCACGGGTTCTACCATAGAAGGAATATCTGGATGGTGACATATTGGAGCTCAACCTAATTGACTACATGAAACCGCTGGTTCACAGGGTTGCACACCGAGGAGGCTAACATGTCCATGCGCCCTTCTTGGGCAGTTTGCTCTGTTGTGATGGTGCTTGCTCTGTGACTCCAGTATCCTTGAGCCACATACATTGATCGTTTGTGCAATGTGAAGGTGTTGTTTATCAGTCAGTGGAGCGCTCGTTCCTGTAACCAATACTGGACTGCCATTCGTAGCTGTGGGTCCTTGTGGGGCGCAATTCAGCCTTGCAACATTAATCAAGGCAGGCATTTCTGGAATAAGCTTACCTCTTCCCCTGAGCAAGAACCGACAGAGGCAATGGGGGTGAGGGGCCCATTGGAAGCTCTGAGTGCTGCTCTGGTTTACTCCTCTCCCCAGCATGCCATCTTTACCCACGTCCGAGGTACTTACTGCACACCGTTTGCCTCTTGACAAGGATATTGAAATATTGTGCCTCATTACGACCCAGGCGGTAAGTTACTGCCTGGGTCGTACCTTTACCGCCATGGTGTAAACTGTGTTTACGACATGGTGGTTGGCGGATTTACCGGCCCATTCCAAGGTGAGTGGGGCGGTAAATCCCCATTTCCCATTTACCCTTCCCCATTCCCATTTTTGCCCCATAGGGTAAATTACGGTGCCCTAATTATCTCCAAGGTCCCTTAGCGCCATGGATTTTAACGCCTGCAAAAAGCAGGCGTTAAACTCACCATGGCGCTAAGGGACCTTGTAATCAGGCGTTAAGGGTCGGCGCCCTTTACGGCGCCGTAAACCCCTTAACGCCTGACTCGTAATGAGGCCCATTGTCTCAGAGGAAAGGTCTGTCCTACATATAAAGTTCATCCCTGGGTCATTGTCATGGATACATAATCTGGACAGTCAATTTGTTGGGTACTTCCACCATCTTTTTGTTAACGGGGACCAGTCTCAAGTGTGGAAGATGCTGGACATCTTTCTATCTGTGGGAGAATGGTTACCCCTCCCTTACTCTTTAAACACACTAATGGGCTTACACCATTTACATGTCACGCGGCTTGCCACTTTTTTAACACACAGCTAGACAGAGAACTAATATCAAGTTATCTTATGTCACGTGTTTATTTTGAAGATTATTTTCTGACGTACATAAATATAAAACAGCTGGAGTCAGCTCAACAAAACACACAAATTCACAATAATTAAATGCAAAAAGTTTTGTTAGAACAAAGAGAATGTTTTCTCAAAACACTTAGACAATTGAAATGTGACTGGGGATTAGTATACAGTGTTTTTGCACGATACTGTTAAGCACACAGCGGAGCAGCACAGCAGGGTAATTTGAAATGTGTACTGCAGTTTTATACTACATTGATTTTTTTTTCAACTCCACAACAATTTTTAGTTTTCGAGTCCAGATTAATTTACTACTGTTCTGTCTTTTTAGTTTGTGAGAACACCAAAAAACCAGTAATGTTAGGTTTTTTCTCAGGTCGACACGTGTTTCTGCTCTTTATTTGTGATAAACTTGCACCCACGTGCTAACGTAGTTGGTTATTAGAGCCATCTTCAGGACATGCATGTGATTCTATTTCAGTATAAGTCCGTTGGAAAAACCCATTTCTCTCACTTCTTATAATGGAAAGACAGTACGTCAGTTTCATACCATGATCATGCATCTCTCTCACACTCTTAATGGCCACAGTGCCATCTCAACAAATAAAAACAGTGTGCTACCTTTAAATGAAGGCATGTAATTATGTTTTTTTCTGACCTACCTAGTTTCTATCCCTTTTTTTCGTTTTACTAGTGGTTCAGGTATTCAGGTATGGAGCATAGAAGTCTCTTCCTTTGTGCGTCTCAATGCAGGATTCAGTCTGCAGAACAATATATACACACCACTGGGCTTGAGCATCAGTGTATCTATTATTGATGTTATTCTTTCATCTTTTTATACAGTTCCTTTATAGTAAAGCTCCCATGACTGGTTCCAATCTTTTTTTATTTAATTATGGTGAGTTTTGTTGAACTTACTCCAGCGGTTTTATATTTTTGTATGTCGGAAGATTATCTTTTAAAAAAAAACAAGTGATATAAGATAACTTGATGTTCATTCTCTCTCTAGCTGTGTGTGAAAAAAAGTGGCAAGCAGTGTGACAAGTTAACGGTGCAAGTCCATTAATGTGTTTAAAGAGCAAGGGAGGGGTAACCATTCTCCCACAGATAGATAGATGCTTAATCTGGACGTCATCTATTTTTCCCAGAAAATCAGGTGCTCTCACAGCTGCCCCTGAGGTGAAGAGCACACGTGTGGCATATGCGAGGCAGCCGGATCAAGGCCTACATTTCCCTCTTTTTTACTCTACACTAAGAACCTTCATTATACTGCTGGAAACTGTAACATTTCAGGGACTCCCTTGCAGGGTGTTTTCAGCTTGTCCTTGTGTCCAGTGGTATACATGGACGAATAGACTCACGAGTGCCAGTCTCCTTTGGCTTCTTTCCTTGCAATATTGGTGGGCAGCCAGCTCCATGACACCAGTCCGTGGGTTGACGAGGGTCGTCAAGATGTCATTTCTTTTTCAACCCAAACCACAGCTCGCTTTTCCCATGTTTATTTAGCACCAACGAATCCTCATCACATGTTTGCCAATCAAGCAGGCTCCATATTGTTATCATGTGCATGTCCCTGTCGGTGGGTGCCTCTCTTTTCCTTTGTAATGTGGGATGCAGTCATTTTAGACGGACAAACTGAGCACATGTAATAGTTCCGGCCATTCCTCTGGCTTCCTGCTGACTCCGGGACCTCAGGATCATATCAGGGAGTCCCTCTGATTGGTGTTGTTACTGTCTGGTGCACAGATTCTTGCAAATAGAAGGAATGGAGCAGAGATTTTGTTAAAATATACTTCTTGGGTTTTTTATAGACATTGATTGGGACAAACAAGGGGATACTCTGAAAGCCTTGGTTAGTTTTGCATTATAGATGCTGCAAATTGGACCCAAGGTTGCATGTTTAGGATGCTGAAAGGAGATGGGTTTGCAATCAGTAGCCATAACCTGAGGTGAGCAGATACATAGCTCCACTGGTGTAGCTGTTTGTGACATTCTTCTACTCCTCCCATTAAGCAGGACCAGCGCTGGTGGATGGGCCACCGTATTCCGCTTCTGGTTATCTCTTGCTATCTTTAACATTCTTCATCGGTCAGTGGAAAGACGGATTTCTTTACGGTTATTGTCTCGGATTAGCACAGGAATATTTCTTTGTACCCTGGCAATGCCGGATTCCTTTTTGCTTTGCTCCAATATGGCCTCATTATCATCACTAGGTCCTTTCTCAGGTCCAGATACTACTCCTGAGAAAGGATTCTCCTTTTCTGTGGGGTCTTGGCTTTGGTTGGGAGCCTACTCTGCAGACTCTATGAATCCGTTGTAGTATGTTGTATAAGGTACAGCACTACTTGGCATTTCTGTATTTTTATTGCAATACATCCCATTATGTGTTCCCCTGCTTTTGTATTCCCTCACTCTACAATAAAGGGAATTAAGAGGAGGGGTGGGGAGTTAACGCCCAGATTACATATGCTAATCTTGGTTACTCCAAGTACAACCCTTCCTGTCCCCTTCATTAAATACCTCCCTTACAGCAGGATTGGTGTCCATTAATTTGCAAAGTACACAAGGTTTGAGTAATGGATTTGGCATGAAGAAGTAGGACTTGGAGTAATGAAGATCATTGTACAGAATTAAGACAAGCCCAGGAACGCACATGGTCTGTCTGGTATTTTTAGAGATTGGGGTCAGATTTCAAGCCTCATCAATGCACACCTTGTTGTCATGTCTGCTTGGAGAGTTACTTGTTTATCCAACTTGTCTCAGCACTTTCCTGATGGTGCCAGGGAAAGAAACGGTGTAATTACTATTTTAACCAGTAGGAATTTCTAGGGCAAACGTGCTGGTATGGTCAGAAATCTCATTATCTCCCCAGATATTTGCCAATAATGGGGTGCTGCGTGACTCCCCTTGGTGATCGTGCCACAGAGCAGTACTCTCAGTGAGATGCTACCTCGGATCAACCGAGCTGCAACGGACAGATGCATCTTGCTCATGCTGAATCCTCCCACAGTCCCCTGCTCATGACCTGAAGTTGGATGCTGCATCCATCATCACCGGACTGGTCCTGGAAGAGAAAAAAAAGTTGTGCTCCGCCCTCCTCTCCCTCCCAAGCCACCACTTAATTTCTTTGCTTGGCCACACCCGGCAAATGTGGCTCAACCCATGTCATCAAGCCCTACCGCTCCCTCGTCAATTAGCACATTTCTATGTGCTCAATTGTCTGGGAATCAACCAGTTCCTTGCTAATAACCCAAGTAGATTGCTGCCCCACCACACAGGTCATAGTAGCCTTATAAAACCCCTCTAATTGGCCTGCACCTGTGCTCTGGCCTTTAAATCTGTCTTGTGGGCCCATAACTCCTAGTACGGCCCCCAGACAGAGTCTATAAAGTTTAATTGTCAACTGGCTAACTTAACATATTTTTTATTTATTTATTGGATATTTGTAAGGCGCCTATACAATAAATGGTGTTTCAAGGAGCCACAAGACAAAAAAAGGGGAAGAAGAACAAGGGCGAAAGATACAATAATGGTCCTACTAGGACTTGTGAAGTTCAGATCGTGCAAGTGCAGAACAAGAATTGCGAGGGAGAGCGAGGGGGAGTGCCAGTTTGCACACTAGGCAATGTGCTAGGGTGGGAAGGGAAAATCAGGGAAAGGAAGAGCAGGTGCAAGTGCTCAGGCAAGGCCAGGAAGGCAAGTGCCAGGGATTGCAGTGGTGCGGGTCCGCGTGCTAAATGTGAAAAAGGAGGGTGGACTGGGTGGGGGCCTGGAGCCCTGTAGAACTCAGAGGTAACTAGGCAGCCAGTCACTGTGGTAGAGGGAGGAGTTAGCAGGGGAGGGGGAGAGGGAGGGAGGATAACAAAAAAGGAGGGTCTTGAGGTACTTCAAAACTTAAGGATATCCAGTTCAAGCCCTTGGAGGGGCAGGGAGACCATTCCAGAGGGAGACTCCTGCAGAGGAGAGAGATCTACCCACACTCTTTGCTTAGAGAAGCGTCTGATCTGCAGAGACTTGGAGCTAGCAGACCAAAGGGCTCTAGCAGGGATGTATTTAGGGAGAGAGAGTTGGATGTAGCGGGGTCCCAGGCCCCAGAAAGCATTGTGTATGATGCAGAGGGTGTTTAATTTGATCCTAGCAGCAACCAGGAGCCAGTGGAGGGACATTAGGGCTGGAGAAATGCAGTCCCTGGTCATGAGCGCAAGGCTATGTCTTGCAGTCCTATTCTGGCTTAGTAGAAGGGGGTGAAGTGAGGATAAAGGAAGATAGAGGCAGAGGTGGTTGTAGTAGTCAAGCCTAGAGAGTACCAGAGCTCTGGACACATTGAGTTTCTGGGGGAAGGTGAGGAAAGGGATAATGCCTCTGAGGAGGTGCAGCTGATAGTGGACCTTCTTGGCAAGGTCTGCGATGTGAGAAGAGAAGGAGACAGAGGAATCAAAGATGACACCAAGTTTTTTGACTCACAAGAGGGTGAGGGGAGGGTACCCATAGAGGGCAGCCAGATGGTGGGAGGGGAGGTGGGAGCGGGGGTCCCGATGAGAGAGATCTCAATCTTACTGGCATTAGGGCAGAGATCATTGGAAGCACAGCATGACTAAATAGCAGTCAGACAGTCAGGGATGAGAGAGGAGGAGGAGGAGGCAGTAGAGTGAAGCTTGAAATAGAGGTGTGTATCATCTGCATAACACTGGAAGTGAGGAGATCAGGTTGGCCAAAGGGGCAAGGTAGATGTTGAAAAGCCACAGTGAGAGGATAGAGCCTTGGGGGACACCACAGGTGCAGAGAGTGATAGGGGAAAGAAAAGGGCCCAGTTGAACCTGAGAAGGATGAACAAAGAAGAAGGAGCTCAACCAGTCCAGTGCCAGGCCTGTGATGCCAAGGGTATCACAGAGCTGATTGGTCTGGGTGGCATGATTGACGGTGTCGAAGGAAGAGGAAAGATCCAGAAGGATAAGAGTAGAAGGAGAGTTGGAGTCAAGATTTGCGAGTAAGTCTTCACAGGTGTTCAGTATAGCAGTTTCCATGTCTCTGGCTGCTCTGAAGCCAGACTGATGGTCGTGGAAAAACCAACAGATTTAGTGTGTTGGATCAGTTGGGAAATGGCCAGCTTCTCCAGGAGTTTGCACGGGAGAGGGTAATGGAGATAGGGTGGTAGTTAGCAGGGCAAGAGAGGTCGGCAGAGGGCTTTTTGAGGTGAGGATGCACAAAGGAGTGCTTGAGGGGTAGTAGGAAGAGGCCGGTGGCAAAGGAGTCATTACAGAAATCAGCCAGGGATGGCCAAGGGAGGCAATGTTGTGCTTGATAGATCTGGAGGAGTAAGGATGCAATTGTTTGGAGGAGACTTTCATAGAATGGATTTGTCTAGAAACACCATCCGGTGCTATAGGCAAGAAAGAGGAGAGTAGATGCAAAGGGAATTAGAGAGCCAAGGGAGACCAGAGAGATGGAGGAGGGGAGGGCAGTAGAGGAGAGTGAGGACAGAATGTCCTGAATTTTGGTTAAGAAGTGGGAGGCCAGTGAAGGACAGAGGGTGAGGTATGTCAGACGAGAAGTGAATACTGCAGTAGGATTGTAAAGAGTTTGCCAGTGTTGTTGGTGGCCCCAGAGATGCAGGCTAGGATATAAACTCTCTTCTTCAATCAGATGGAGAATCTGTATTACCTTTGGAGCAGGCGGCAGGCCAGTCTGTCAGAAGATGTGCCTGATGCCCGGCACTTCTGCTCAGCCACTCTGCGCTTGCGTTTCAGGGAGGTTAGGTCAAAGTCACACCAGGTGTTGCTCTCGGAGGCAGGCTTCATTCAGATCCTCATGACAGGGGCAATGATGTACAGGGTGTTGGTAATATAGAGAGGTGAAGATTAGCAAGCGCAAAGTCAGTGTGGGAGTCGGTGGAAGTAGTGGTTCAGGTAATGAATGTGGCGTCAAAGGCAGCAACTGACACTCACTTCATTGGTCGCAGGATGACGAAGGAGACAGGCAGTGCAGGCAGAGGTTTAGCTGGGGACCTAAGAGATTTCAATTATAAGACAGGAGAGTATGGTCAGACCAGGAGAGATGTGTAGTGAGAGGGTTGGAGATGGGGATGTCTGAAGAGATGAAGGCATCCAAGGTATGTCCGTCAGAGTGTGTCAGACCAGAGGGATGAATGGTGAGGGAAAGAATAATACAAAGAATGCAGAAGAGTGCAGTGGCTGACTCAGGAGAATCAAGGAGGACATTGAACTCTCCTAGCAGGAGAAGCTTGCAGGTGGAGGCAAGAAGAGAAGAGGTGAGGTCAGACCACTCTGAGAGGAAGAGGGAGACTGCACCAGGGGTCCTGTAGAGGGTGGCGGGCATCATCAAGAGGGTAGGAGAGACACCAAGCCTGCGGATGAGGCATTTGAAGGAAGAGTAGGTCTGAGTGTGAATTATAGTAGCAGGGATACACTCAGGGAAGGTCATGGCAACTGTTAGGAACCCAACCTCTTCCTGGTCCCTATCACAACGCTGGCGCAGGAGACATCCATATGGCATCAACACCTTCCCAAGATGGCGGAGAATGGGTGCGATAATCTGAAACAGGACTAACTTTCTAGTTGTCCCACAAGATTGTGCCCGGGAGCACTCCAATGCTGAAGATGCGGCACAGTAGTCATGAACTGCATTTAAACTGGAAACTAGGTGAGAGCTGCACATCGCTTTGTTTTTCCACTAAGCTACGACGCTCTGTGCGATTTCCTACTCAAATTACTTAGTCTCTTATTTGCCTTGCTTCTGCTCGACCTTCGAGCACCTTTATTCCTCCTCCTCGCTGCATGCTCATCTTCCGAGCCCTGCTGGCATTGTATTCAGTCTTGCTCCAATTCTGAGCCCTCATTTATTCTTACCTCCTCTTCCCTCCTTGTGTCTCCTCTCTCGCTGTCTCTCCCTTCCTATGGCATGCAATCTGCTTTCTCTTCAGAGAGCTCTACCATCCTGTCAGCTGCATTGCGGATTTGCCCACTCATCTGCTCGTTTCCTTCTGCTTTGTGCTACAATTCTACTCACCACTGGTATTGCCACCTTATAGTTTACGCAAGCAATGAAGGAAAAAAGAAGGAAGGGGTTTTCCCTTTCAAAGGTTTCAACCTTGTTTGGGCTTGGCCCAGAAGGTCATCCCAAGTCCTTGTTTCTATTTCGGCTTGGGGAGGCTTTTCTAGGCCTCGACCTGCACTCACCACTGGGGCCTGACTTAAAACTCTAAGGAAGGCCGGGTCAGTTCAATTTAACGGCTTACTGGTTCAGTTGCATTTGTTATCATAACAGTTACAGTTGTTACAGCAACTCCAGACCGGTTAAGCCTAAGCTTAGAGAGGATCTTGTATCCCTCAGGGAGGAGAGTGTCGAAAGCAGTGACAAACCTAGCAGTGAATCACGTCTCAGTGAGAGTGAGAACGTCAAGGTGAAAGTCTTCAAGAAGGAGACAGAGTTCAGAAGAATTTCTAACAGCAGAACAAGAGTTGAGGGTAGCTAGGTGCAGCTAGTTGCCTCCTTTGAAGGTCTTCCAGGGAGGGCTGCAGGTATTTGGTACACCTGTTGGTGGTTGAGAAGGGGCAAGAGGGGAGGCAGAAGTAGGAGTAGAGGGAGAAGGGAGGATGTTATACGCCTATAAAGAGCAAGGCAATTGGGCTGATATCCCTGTGTCATGACAGTGTCATTCTGACAGACATTATTGATGCACCTAGAGGATGAGAGGCCTGCCAAGAGTACTTACCATCTGGTGCCACCATTAAAGGGTGACAGAGAGAAAGGAGAGAGGACAGAGACCAAATGGGGAGCCCAAAGAGGATGTCATTGTCAGTCTGCCTAGAAGAAGCATTGGGAGAAGCATTGACATAGGTGTCAGCATTGGGCAGTGCCTGGAATCGAGACCAGGAGATCTTTTTTGTAACTTTTTTCATCCAGGCTTCAGAAGAGAGGTAGGATGGGTGATAGAGTAGCGGTTGGAATAGATAGGAGAGATTGAGAGCACCATGGAAAGAAGAGATCATAGAGATGGAAAGGGGGCAAATAACTGCACCAGGCATGACAAACTCACAAGGCGGCCTAGCAGCAGACAGTTGCAGACAAGTCAGGTGCAGACGGACTCCTCTCGAGACTCTTCAGGGCCAGCCCTGGCCAGTAGGAACCCCTACCAATGGGCCATAAGTGCAGGTTCAGAGGGGGATAGGTCTTAGCTTTTCAGTATATCGTGCCTTCAAGATAGGTAGATGTCCTCTCAGGTGTAAGGTAGCCAGAGGTGAGTCACAGTGCTTTTTCTATTCAGAATGTCCCATTACACATGAAATGTTGCCACTTGCTTATAAAACCAAGCTGAGGACCCAGCTGCCCCCACCACTAGGGGAGGGTATACACCCAGACACCATCACAGGCAAATTAACAGGGCCCTCCAGAAGGCCCCTCAGTTTCACATTGGGCCCACAGTTTCCCCAGCCTTTGGGGAAATAGGACTTCAGTTGGGGGAATCGGGCCATTCACTCAGTGGACTCAACCCCTAAACACAGTAGGGAGGCCACTGCCAGTACGACGCTACTCAGCTCCCCAGTACCAACAGAAAACCATTCAAACTCAAGACCAGGGCCAGGGAGCATTAAGAGGAGGGGCCACACAAGCAATGTACCACAAGGTGCCTCCTGTGGCCGGTAGTACCCATAGGTGAAGTTGGATGCAAAAGAAGAACCAGCAGGGCAGGCGGCCCTTCCTTTGTCAAGAAAGTAATATCCCCACACTTCGGTCAGGCCCCGCAGGCAAGAGAAGTCACGAGGCGGGGAGTCTCCACAAAGGGATCCCAGGCAAAAAGGTTATTCCAAAGCCACGAATCCCAGCACCCACGAAGAGTCCTCACAGTATCTATGGCTGCCTGCTCCTTACCTGCACAGTAAACACCACTGGATTCCTGCTTCTGGCCAGCCGTGTTAGTCCGGAGCAGCCTCTTCTCAGTATGGACACTCCTCGAGGAGCTGCCCTTGCCCCAGAGATACTGTGCCCGATCCTTCACTGCTTCCGGGCTGATCTCACCACTGTCGGCCCTCATCCACTGTCCACTCTCCTCCTTTTGCAGCCCAAATCCCAGGACGCCAACCCCTGGTCTACCAGAAGCCTTCTGGCAACAGCGATGCTGAGGGGTCTCCCGTAAAATGGTGACCGCAGTGCCCTCCTCGCTGCTCCGTATTCATTAGTGATCTTCGGGTCTCTCCCAGACCCGCCCTGCTCTTCCATCTGCTCCCGGGGAGTAACCATGGTGATTCACATTACACTTCTTTGTCCACTACGGTGGTTTCAGGACTTTCATCAGGATTTTCACGTGGCAATGCAGCAGAGCTCACAGGCTTACATCTGTGCTGCTCGGTGTATATGGACCCTAATGGGACATCTTGGTGCTATATATAGATAATAGATGCTTTTTGGTGGTTTGATGGCAATGTTGCTCATCAAGGAACAAAAATGACTCCTGATGGACCACCAACATGTTCTTATGTTGTGAAATTACTATATGCCCAGTGCTTTAGTTCCTGCGAAACATTTGGTATGCATTGATGGTGCATTGATGGCGGGACTCTCACTGTTTATGGATAGGAAAGAGTGAGAGTCAGGGGATGCAACTCTTTGGGCAGATGAGTGTGTGGTTGGGGGGGGGAATGCAGACTACATGAGGTTGAGAGGGAGAGGGTCTCTTCGGCCCGGATTGAGATTTTGTAAAGTCTACCATGACAATTAGTAGGGGTACACAGAATGCAAAATCTATGGCATGACTGGGCATATTAATTAATGTTGCACTTTTCTTAATTATAATTTCTTTCCCCAACCACAAATATGGGTAACAAAGGCAAGCAACTACACTAATTTTGAGTGTTTTCACAGCAACCTAATTGAAAACATCAAGAAATATTAAAACAATTCTTTTGAGCTTCAAGTTACTTTATAAGAAAAAAGCTGTTACACTTAATGGAGATTTTCTTAGCAAATGTTCACTTTATTGAAACAAACCTCCAGGAAAATGTCCTTTGCTGACATTTTTAGAGCAATTTTGCAGCTATCAGATTTTAATTACTGCTTATGTATTGATTACATTTTTTGAATCTTTTTAGAAATGTGCTGAAAGATACATTGCTCAATGTTGCACTTCACAAAACATGTGTTCATATTTGCAATGCAGGGTGTAATTAGCACCACCATCCCATCCAGGTGTTGCCTGTTTTGCTAGATTCTTCTACCCTGCTTCTCCATCCCCTCTTCCAATCCGCCCACCCCACCCCTTACATCCGACCTCTGCCGGAGTCTGTCATGATAAATTCTGGTTTCACCATCAACGCCTTTTGCCAATGCTTGGATTTGACTTTTATGGACTTCATTGACACATGGTGTGTCACCCTCTCTCAACTCTCATGCTGGTCTTCCCCTGCATCTTGTACTAATGGTGGCCTTGAATCATGCTGTTCCCATTTTCATCTTGAATGCTGGCTTGTATTTGCTGTTCTCTCGCAACATAATGTGTTACTACTGACTTCTGCAATTGTATTTGCCCTCCCCTCTTGCTTCTCCACTTTTTCACTGCTCATTCTCTGTTCTCTCCTCCTCTCTGTTTCTCCCTTTTCCTATCTCCTCCCCTCCTCCCCTTGCATGCTTCTATGCACTTACTCTATCAGAATTGTCCTTGACCTAGTATGATAGCAACCTTCTTTGTCTCGTCCCCCTCCCCTATTTGTTTTCTCCCCCCCTCCCCCAGCACTAGCTGAAATGCCGTCAGGCCTGGTACGTTAGTCGCTTGTTTTGTTCCTCCTCTCCCTTTCTGTACCCCTCTCTCTCACCTTTGTTAATCTCCGGGTCTACCAGAAACGTTGTCAGGCCTAGTTTTACAGATCATTTCCCAACCACTGTCAGATCTTTTGTGATCCCTTTACTTTACCACACCTTTCACTCCCCGTGTAGGAATGCAGGCTTGCAGCTGCACCTGCACAGCCAATCACTGCCAGTAGGAGAGGCAGACTAAGGCCAGCCCTTGCATTCTTTAATTAAGGTTCTTTAGTGGAATCTGGCGTCCCTGTTGCATGTTATCCCTCCTGGGGGTAGCTCCCAGGACTTGTGCAATGGGCACATTGTGGTAACCATGTTGCCAACCTAATAGAAGGGATGAGTCAGTTCTGGCTCGTCAGTTGAACGAGAACGGACTGCAGTGTATTTGTTGGTAGCACCATGCTGGTGCCACGCCGCATGCAGCAGCCCCACTGGCAGGGCCCTGCATCCAGACGGTGCCCCTGCTGTGCAACACCGTCCCCATGGAAAGGTTGTGCCGTGTGACCATGGCTATCGGTGCAACCCTGGCCTAGGTGCCCCCAGAGCCAGGGCTGCATTGATCTGGGTGCCCCCAGCCCACGTGTTACGCTCCGGTGATCCGGAGCCAGCAGGGTGACCCCTGCCGTGTATGAGCTGCATGGACGCAGCTCCATGGTCCTTGTCGGGTGATCCAGACACCTGCCGAGGCCCGCTCCAGTGAACCGGGAGCAGGCCACAACAATGCGACGAGGGGTGGTCCAGGGCCATTGTGCATTGTTAAGCGCGGGCTGCCTGGTGCCTATGATGATGGAGAAGCAGCATCGCCCGTGGGTGTGGAGAAGGCCTGCGTTGGCCGCGAAAAGAAGGGGGCGTGACCTAAAAGAAACTCCCAGGCCTGCAGCGGTGATGGTGGAGCGCTGCAGCTCAGTGGAGAAGGGGCTGCGTATCATCGCACCCTGCAAGGGAGGGATCTGCAAAACCCCTCTCAACATCACAGGCCACCTGGTGCCTCCAAGGAGAACAATGTAACTGCCCTTCCAACATCGCTGGCAGCATCGGCAGCCTTTATAAAAAAAAGTTCTCCGGATCAGAGCACGCAGTCATTCTGAAAATGAAAGTTGCACCCTGCAGCGGCCACGTGGAAAGAAAAAGCCTCCGACCCCTGCAAGAGAACATAAAACGGAAGCCTCTCATAAGAGGGGCTGTGTGCTCTGCCTGTGCCACTGAAGTAACACCCTGGCTATGGAGTGCACACCTGCCCCCCCCCCAGAGGTGAGAGCCCATATTTCGGTTGTACACCGATCAGCTGGGGAGCGCAGACAGGCACTGAGGGCAATAAATTACCCGGTGGAGGGGTAGGTATAAAAAGACAGGCCCTGAGGACCGCCAATCAACCTGGAGAGAGGAGTAAGGCGAGAAGAAATGAGGGAGCAGCATTGAAGAGCCACATACAGCTGCTGGTGGTTGCAGCGCAGAGGGCACAACATGAGGCGCTGCACTCATCAGTTGGAGTGGTTGTGGCAGAGGATCGCAAAGGGTAGCGCCTGCAAACCCATCAGGAAAGAGCAGCACAAGAGAGGACCCCATTCTCACCCACGCAGAGAGGTCTGCACTTCTTGCCCAGCAACAGGGTAGCGGCTCCCCAAGGAGCGCTTGTACGCCCTCAGTGAAGACCAACTAGCTGGGCCATATCAGGTGCCCCTCATAGGCGAGTGCAGACTCCAGCCAGGAGCAACATCATGCACATGCACAGTGAAGAAAGTGCGGGGCTGCCCATGCTCACCATACACAGGCAGGCCCCATTCCAACGTACCAAATGTGTGTCGCCACCCGAGAGCAAGGTGGCAGTGACTCCCAAGAGGAAAGAAAAGGGAGTGGAGGAGGGTTGCAACTCTCGTGAGTGCTTGTGCGCCCTATGCCAGTAGCTGGGTCCTGCATCGGCCCGGGTGTGGAGGGGGATGTGACGTGAGTGGTCCATTGTCCAACACCAGCACCCGGCGATCATACTGCCACAGTCTTCCTGCCACCATCTAGAGACTTGGCTGAGGTGGCCCCTGGCTCCCCCAGGTGCGGCTTTGCCGGCCCTGAACTTTAAGCTGACCGGCCATCGTGCCACCAGCATCATTCCATGGTTTTTGCCCCACCAGCTAAGGACTAGGCCTATGTGGCCCCTGGTGCCCCCAGGTGCGGCTTTGCTGGCCCTTGAACTCTGAGTGTCCTAAAGAGATCCTAATGGAAGTCGGCCTTGTATCCTGCGATCCTAAAAGTGCTTAAAGTGGACCCGGTAGTAAAACACATCAAGGAGGGGAGCCTGCAGACCCTGGACATGCTTAAAAGGGCCCAGCCAAAATATTGCGTGAAGCTGTGCTCCTGCGTTTGTGGGTTTTGTAGTATGGGGTGCCAGGTGCAAGCAAGGGGGTTTGTGTCAGTGGTGCAAGGTCCACTCACACAGGTTAATAAATGGTGTGCTTGCATGTAGAATTTCCAATGCGTCACGGGTAACTGTCGCCCCTGAGGGAACCTGGGCCCCGACGGGTGTGATTATTGTTTTGTAGTGTCGTGTGATGTTATGTTGTTTGGACGTTTTGAAACAGGAGGAGTGTTGCATGTAACCCATCCTGGGAGCATGGTCACTCCCAGGACTTGTGTAATGGTCACATGGTGGTAACCATATGACCAACCTAATAAAAGGGACGAGCCAGTTCCAGCTCGTCAGTCGAACGAGAATGGACTCCGGTGTGTTTGCTGGTAGCACCATGCTGGTGCCACACCGCATGCAGTAGGCCCACTGCTGGGGCCCTGCATCCGGACGGTGCCCTTGCTGGGCAACACTGTCCCCATGGAAAGGTTGTGCCGTGTGAACATGGCTATCGGTGCAACCGCAGCCTGCGGTGAACTTTGTGCCCCCAGCCCAGGTGTTCCACTCTGGTGATCCGGAGCCAGCAGGGTGACCCTTGCCGTGTCTGAGCTGCGTGGACGCAGCTCCATGGTCCATGCTGGGTGATCCCGACATCTGCGGAGGCCCGCTCCGGTCAACCGGGAGCAGGCCACAACAGTCCCTGGAGAAGAAGTGGACGGGCAAGTGATGCTTTACCTACAGATAATTAACTACCCCAGCTACATTACTAGGCAGCCAGGACTAGTTGGAGTCTTGCTAAAGGCTATCCCGAGGGGACATTCCTTGGCTGCTGCAATTGAAGTCATTTCTTGTCTCTGTGTTGGTGATTGGCCACAGCAGGCCCTAATGATGCGACCGCCTTGTCCCCGACTGACTTACTTTACTTCATCGAAATACCAGGCGTGTCTGCCCCTGTCTCTTGTCCACGTGGAGTGTCGGTGTAAGTGTCTGGGGAGAGTCGCATGGCCAGCCACCATTTCTCATTAAATCACGTGTACATCTCGGGAGATGTCGATATACGATGTATTCTCGCCAATGAATGTGCTCGCTTAGTTCAGAATAATGGTGTAGTGTAAACGCAGTCTCACAGAAGCGGTAAGTGGCCAATTTCCAGCATCTCTGAAAGGTGGTCCCCAATCACAGGCATACTCTGCCTTGTGTGGGTCGTTTCGAAATGAATGCTCAGCTCAAGGTGTGGACATTCAATCAATCATTCCCAGGGTGGGCTGCAGCTCCTCACAGCTGCTGATTTCTTTTATGTTCCTAAACACCATCATTCAAAGAGGGGAGCTTGGGCAGGGCAGGCAAAAATCCTAGTAATTACATGTATCGTCCATTCCTTCAGTTTACAACGCCTTGACTTTCTGGCAGAACCCATTCCGCGAAAGACACGGGCGCCACCTCTTGGCACATACATTGGCAGGCCATCTGAGAATCTGTCAAGTAAAACCAGCGTTACGGCAAATTTTGAAGCACATTGACCAACAGATGTAGCTGATGACAGTCCAAACGCCTGCCCCAGCCTCGGTGGACCTTAGACCTGCGCCACCAATGTGGCCATAGTTGGAACTAGGCAGGATGTGGACTAAGACCTAGACTATGAGCAGAATGCCTCTGGCACCCCTGGCAAAGGCACGTTAGGCCTGTACCTCAAAGCCATGGGCGCAATAGCCGTCTTCCTCAAACCGCCCATTTGGGTGCACACAGATAGACAGATGAAAATGGAGGCCGCAGTAGGACTGAAGGTATTGAGGCGTCGTGGGGGCAGGTGGCAAGAGTAGCAAGTGGGATAGAGGTTGGGGGAACATTGGCATTCTGAACCCCTGGCGACACTGGCAAACACATTTTATTTTTAATGGAGTCTCCCTCATTCAGCCAAAATGCTGCTATTTTTTTATCTTTTCCTCTGTGTTCCTCCTAAAATGTCCTTTCCTCGTGTTTCATCTCTCACTGTCACACAGGACCTTTCTTATGTACCCAGTCTTGCCCGGATCTCTCGTGAGGGCGCCCCCATAAATTATTTTGTTGCCAGCACACCCTTATTTACTGAAGGGTCATGGACACTTTCCTAAATAAGAAAGGGACAGACTTTTAGAAATCTTGCAATGTAACTGATGCACATGCTGGCCGCAAGTAAAGCAGTTTCCATCAGATTTTACTGCTGGAAAGCAGGACATCTCCCCTCCAATCTTTCCACCAGCATCAGAATGGTGGTGCTGGAAACCGGCGAGACGAATGACGCCTTTCTACACTACTTCTATCCTGAGCTCAGAATCGAGCCTTCTTTCTCATACTTGGACATCAATCTGATATGCAGTAAATACCAAATTGCAAAAACCTTGCTGAAAAAATATTGTAAGGGGAGCAAGTATCCCTCATACGAACTGTAAATGATGAATTCAAAAAGAACATTTTGTATGCACTGGCAATTCTTGCGATTAGCTAATCCTATTCAATCCCATTGGTTTGCCCTTACCCAATGGTTCCCAAGAAATGCAAATCACATTTGACCACATGTCCAAAAAAACAGTGCAGTATGAAATGCCAGGCCAAGTTCAATCTGCTCAGGAACTCAAGCAACCCCAGGCTTGCTGACCAGGTGCAGTGTCAACACTAGTGTGCAGTCAATTGGTGCCCTTCTGTAATGCACAGAAGACCTACAAAATATATTCTCTAATGCCACATTGAGGAATATTTCGTGCTTAAGGGGCATTTGTATCCATCACTTTTTGTTTTTCTCTGAGAAAACAATAAATATGTATATATTTTGCCAAAATAACATATATTCTTGTAAATGTGTGGCGTGCGAGCAGGGGGAGGAGGGGCCTGGTGTGCAGAGAGTTTAGTCGGTGTTCAAATTTTGAAACACAGACTGTATATTGTGGGCTGTAAATATATGGTTAGCTCCCCATAAGAACTATGATCCGAATAACCATACAATTCTCTTTAATAATATTTTAAATCGCAATAATTATTTAATGAAATCATGTTTCCACTAATTGTTTAATTGCTAAAATGGATTTTGAATTTTTTAACAATGTTAATGGAGTGCCATTGGGCAAACATTTCCTTTTAAAATATTGTAGTAATAACCAGCGGCACCTTGGTGAATGGCAAACTACATGTCCATAACAAAACGTGCACCCAAATCTCCTCGCGTGGGGAACCATGCTAGAATGAATCCTTGTCACTTTGCAGCAACTGTTACAAAGTAACAGGAAGATAATGATCCCTTGATGGCTGAAATTGGTCTGCAGAGACTACATCCTGTTGGAAAGTAAACACAGGGATACTTAGTGAAGTGGTAGACTGTGGCTTGGTGTGTTATTAATGCACAGCCATAGTATTTAAATGGAGTCCAACATAGGTTACTGCCCCACTCTATTGTGCGCCCTGGCATCCTACATCAATTTTTACTTAACTGTCATCCTAGATGAATTATTGTCTGCTGTATCCTCCCTAGGTTTCTATACCGGGGTCGCGGGTTCCTGATATTTTGCTGCATGGTAGCCAAAGTAGATGTATGCTCTATTATGTTTTGTTTCTGAAACATTTGCATCGACACCCTAAATTTACATTAACCCCCCTTCACAAACGCTCTCATGTTCCACTTTCAAACACACTATACACAGCCTTCCATCTTGACTTGGTGTGATCACAATGAACTTCTACCGAAAAATATCCTCCCATGACCAACTCCGAAAAGAGGTTAGATCCATCCATTGAATACTTGCAAAACCCTCTCTAACCCGAAGGCGGTTACTCTAAGAGACACATGAATCAAGGAAACCTGGCCCAGAGCTCTAACAGCCAAATTCTAAGATTCATGGGTGGCGCTTTAATGGTGTAACGTGCCTGCGGCAGCCATCTTTCAATGGTAAACCCCAACCATGTCCTGACTCCTAAAAGGATCCCACAATCCAAAGGAGGAGTGTGCTCCCTAAACAACTTCCGCTACCTAGCATGGTTACCAGTGATACTATCCCGGTGAAAACATCAAGGGTGACGCGATATTTTTTTTAAAGCACTAAACACTCTCCCCAACATATTTTAGGACTGGTGCAATTATATGAACAAAATCCAGTCCTAGAATATTTGGGGAAAGTGTTGGATATTGTCTTTAAAAAAAATATTGACTCACCATTGATGTTTTCACCAGTGATAATATCGCTGGATACCATATGGTATTCTATCTCAAAAGGCAACATCCAGAAAATGTGTGTTTTTCTATTGTTGATATATAGGGCACTGCGTATACCCGAACAGCTGCTTCAAGGCACCGAGAAGGGACATGTAAAGACAGGAGAGAGAAATGTAACAAGAAAACCGCACACCAGAAGGTGGGTGCGTCAGGACATCTTTCTCGGCTGTACACAAAGCCACATGCCAGTTCTTCAGTGAGAGGGAAAGGGTTGAAGGGAAACGCTGTACTTTGCTCTGGGGAGCACACTGCGGTGCAAGAAGGGCAGCTCATAGAGGCCAGGCGAGCCTATTGAAGTGACACATCCGGTTCCAAAGTGCAGAGGGATGTGAAGGGTCCACACCGCCCCGGGTAACATCGTGAAGAATAGAAAGACACGAGGAAAGAGAATGGCTTGCAATTCTTGGGGGAATTTTGGTGGGTCTTATTGTAGTCCGAGGGTAGCACTCACCCCTCCAGGATGTAGGTCATGTGGTGTTCAAAACCATGCTGCTCTATAGCAGTGGCAGAGTTGTGATTATTTTACAAAGACGGTGACAAGTTGTGGTAACCTTAGAAACCATACCTGATGAGATTTTAAGATTTTGTTGTTTTTTGTACAGCAACCTTAACGTCCTTTAAGAATGTTTTTTGTTCACAGAATCACAAGGATTTGATATCGATTTAAAGTATTGCATTTGCAGTACTCACACAGCACAGCCAGTGGGCACTTTGCCCAGAGCAGGGCCTTCAATCCTTTCTTGGGCACCCCACTTTCACCAGGGCAGTGCCTTCCTCCTGCTCCGGCAGTTCCCTAGCCTCACAATCTGTCCACATACCATGGCTCGCAGTCAAGCTCAGTAGCTACTTTGAATGGGGCGTTGCCTTCAGCTCTTCTCTGGGACCCCCTGATCCCTTCAATTGGCCCACTGGGCATAGCTGCAGTGCCTACGTGGACCTGGTCAGGGTCACGCCCCCCCTTCATGGCCATGCCCAGTGATTACTTAGAACAGGCAAGGTCCGGTGGTCCTGCCCCAGAAAAATCAAAACCACCCGAAGGGCTCAATGGGCATAGACTGTGACTATTGTCAGTGGCTAGATTTTGACATGGGCATGGACTTCAACCCTATTTCGGAACACCCCAAAAACACCCGCGGTCTCCTCATGCCTGGCATTTGTTTGTATTTCTACTGTGTGTGGGTTCAGCCTCTATATCTTGCACTAGGCCCACTTGGGACAGAAAGTGGAATAAAGAGAATTTCTAGCATGAGCAGGCCCCAAGCTAGACATCTTTTTGTTTTTAGTTGTTCTTTTTAGTGAGTAAAAGAAACAGCTGACTATACGTCTTGTCATCATTAGTTGCATTAGTTAAAAAGGACATTTAGTAGCGAGGGAAAGTGACTCACTACAGAATATAAAGGATAGGCGAGAAGGGGGGGGGTGGACAGACAGTGCGGGTGATAGCGCATGGCTAAGTGCGTGCCCCATTTAAGTATCCAGATCATTGCAATTCCCCCAAACACTCTCCTACGGCTGGGTATTCATAGGGAAAAGGGGGGTAGTTCCACAGTTAATGCTTGCCTTCAAAATACATTCAGCACAGTGGTTCCAAATGGGTGGCGCATGTAGTGACGTGCTTAAGACTTGTCACAGACCTCTGCGGCGTCATGTCACATCTGAATGGGCCTTGTGTGATCTGAGGGGTCGACACTGAATCTTAGGAGCCGTGAGAAGATCAGCACTATATGCATGCTAGTGCTTACTACGGTCAGTTGCATATGTAAAGCTCTCCCACTTATTGTCACTGAAAACTAAGTGAAGTTGGTTCAGAAAGGGCTTAGAGCTTTCCTCTGGGGGTCGGAAGAGGGCAAAATGTGGCTGGAGTGGGTTATAGAAGAGCGTGGGAAAAGGTGGCTCTGCCTTCCAGTATGGAGTCAAGCAGTGGTAGAAGCGTACGAAAAAAAGTAGTGGAACTGTGTGTGTCTCGAAAAGGGAGAGGGTAGGCGAAAGAGTAGTGCAACGTGTAACAAGGTGTTGCGGCCGGGGTATTGCAGTCGTCTAAGTGACTAGCACCTAAGGCTCCTATTACAACTTTACACAGGGACATGAGTGGACAAATCCTCTATAGAGAATGATGAATATGGTCGTAAAATTAGAGGAATGGTAAACAGAAGAAAAATAAAAGTAGTGGAACACCGCTCCCGACCGGTCCTGCTCACTTCGAGCACTGCAAGCCGCATGTTACATGTACTCGTTTATTTTTCGGCCTGGAGTGGCGTCAATCCCAGGCGAGGAAAGTGGGAACCGTATAGTGCAAAGCCTTACACCTTGGAATCGCTTTGGACAATGGCACGCTCTCTTGTTCGCAGTAGTGTTCTGTCCCTGGTGGACTTGGTGGGGATGAACCGGCATGGCTGCTTGGCCCTGCTCTCTCATAACTACCCACTCCCTCCAGAGCTTCCTTGTGGGTCAACACCGTTTTGACCATGGACAATAAGGAATGGTACTGACAGCTCTGGGGTTCCGGGGCTGGTGCATTATGGCAGTGGTTAACATTTGGAGTGGGAGCACTCTCCGCAGCTTTGAATGCTTAAAATTGAAATACAAGTTGCCACACAGGGAACACCCCAGATACCAACTTGAGAGTGGGGATGCGGCAACA
The DNA here is from genome assembly GCF_040938575.1 of Ambystoma mexicanum. NCBI lineage: Eukaryota > Metazoa > Chordata > Amphibia > Caudata > Ambystomatidae > Ambystoma > Ambystoma mexicanum. Next base: position 1,088,843,043 of record NC_090925.1, on the reverse strand, counting down.
CCTGTTGAGCGTCGCACCAGACCTGTCGAGTGTCGCACCAGACCTGAATGTCTGAGTGCTACACATGGAAGTTGGGATTTCAGGGGAAAAGCGGGTGTCTGTATGTGTCAGGGCCACTGAAAGCAGACGCGACTATAACTTATGAAATACCCTGCAATACATTCTATTGGGCTGCTGCTGGTCTCCAGTGAGAATGTGAAAGTTTTAGCCTAGTTACTCAGAAGCATGGTGGTACTGTGGGGATCGGACAGCGTCCCTTGGCCATATGTTCCAGAGATGTCCCTGAGAGGAGAGACTCTGGAGGGGGGTCCGTGAGCGCAAGTCACTAATAGTGGTCGTTACACTCCCGCAGTTAGCAACTGTTGCTTTCCTCAACTATATCCCAGAATCCCCATCTCTGACCATACACCGGCCAGCAGCATCCCTAAGCCCACTCATTCTAAAAATGGAAACATATATATATATTTCTAGCACACATTACCCTAACTGCTGAGCACTCAAAGGGCAATTGAGAGTTGGAGCAAAACTAGAGGGCAATCAAAGATTGAGGCAGAGGAAAGACTGTGGTTTCAATGGCCATTCATTCCTGGAAAGTGCATTTCTGATTACTCATAACTTGTCATTCCCGCATTAATATTTGCAAGATGATTTGCGGTCACACCTCTTCCATCATAATGTTTAAAAAAGCTAGGGCGAGTTTTGAATTCCAATCAAGATGTGGTCACATTCATGGTATGTGGGAGGTGCCACGCATGCTGTGGTGAATGAGGAGGGCAGCAACACTCATGCCAGTGTCATTGGGCGCGTTCATCTGACCTCCCCAGCATCTCCTGTTGTTGAGTCTATCCACAGACAGGAAGGAGGCCACAGGTGCATGTATGTCCATGAGGCTAAGTCTAGTCTGATGCTTCATTCTGTCTGAACGTGGTGGGAATTATAATGCATGTTTTTGGTAGCATGTGTCTTATTCACCTTCTAACAGCTGGTGGGTCAATTTTGTGGCATTAAAGATAGCTGGCAACCTCTGTAATTGGTGAGCGGCATATGGGCCCGGATTGACCCGAAAGGCACAGTTCTGGAGCACTTATTAGAGAACAGAAGGGTTGCCAGGAATAAGCCCCTGAGCTTATTCAGCGGTCTCAGAATGAAGCATAACATGCATGAAATGGTATGAATGACATTCAGTGCATAATGGCATTTCATGCAGACTATCGAGTCCGCACGTGTACTTAGCCATGCCAAAGGCGTGCATAGATTCTTCCAGGGATTAGTGCTCCCTTTATTTGTCATTCAGCAAAGGTCCTGAATGCTCACCATTTCGAATGTATAACTTTTTACTAAGTATGCAGGTGTATGAATGTGTGCTCTGCTCAGGAGGCTGTTTAGCAGTTGGGTGTGTACCCAAAGCAGAAGGTGTTGCAGCATCATATTCCCTTCTCCTTCAGACCTTAGAATGTACCCTCCTAATTTCTGCAGTCTTGGCCTCATCATCAACATTGGCTGGATCAACATGCCCCTAAGCTACCCCAACTGCTGTCCTGTGGCCTGCCTTCCTTCCACTGGAACTCACTGTGTGTTGTATATCTATGCTCCTCCCCCTACTACTCCCCCTTCCCTTTTCTTTTCCTCTGCGGACTGCTGCTTGGATACCCTTGGGGAGTTTGTGGGGGACAATACGCCCATATCCAGGCTAGCCACCGAGCTTTGAGACGTACCACTGTGCTGGTGGTCTGAAACCATAGAACAGATTTCTGATTTCTAACATACCGATAATGGCTCAATGTATTGATTGTTCAGTGTGTGCATAGTTTGGGAGGCGGGCATGAGGCCGGGAGCAGGGAGTGCTACATTTTCGGCATTCAAAAGGCAATGCCCGAGCTCCATTAGATGATATGTGGAGCTGGTGGTGCATAGGGGGGGGGGGATGAACTCAGAGTATCTCCACTCTCTTGTAAAGTGATAGGAGAAACACTTAAATGTGATGTGAGCAAAGGCTGTTGAGTGGCGGCGTTTGAAAACGAGGCATAAATAAAACAATGTAAGACTACTGAGGCGTGCACATTTCATTGGTGCCTGGGCTGATTTTGTGCTAGTTATGCTTTGTTCTGTCAAAGGGAAAAGACTATGGCTGGGTAAAGTAGGTTCATTCTAGAATGGGTTTGTGAGTTAAACCCGTTCTGGAATGATAGTTTGTTATGTTGTTTTTGCTTAAGCTCTGTCAGTTAAATCTCTGATGTTGGATGTGTTGGGGGTCTTTACCAGATGTTCTTCATACGACTTAATAAAGGTCACTGTAAACATACCGGCCTGTTTACTTTTACATCAATGGCGACGAGGATGGGATGGAAGTTCCTGTGAAGTGTGCCCCGCTTCCCTGAATGCTTCCCTAGACCCCCAACACTAGCTGGTTGGGAGAGGACGAAACAACACTTACCTCCAGTGTCGCGCCGAAGGAGGAAACCGACTTCCAGACAGCTGTTGTGCTGTTTTGGCTGTATGCCCTGCTGTTCCGGGTTTCCCACAGAAGAGCGGATCGGAGACATCGGAGTGACACTAGAGATAACGCTTTATGTGGCCTGGGGGCAGCGCTATTTCGAGCGTGCGGTCTCGCGACTGGAGCACCTGGGTGTATCACCTGTTTGGAGGAGTGCTCCTTAGCCCAAAGATCGGAGCTCTTCCTCCTTTTTGGCCGTCTCATCAGCACAGCACGTGACGCTGTGCGAGCCCGTCACGTGGTCGTGTCACGTGCGCTTAGTCAGGCAAGCACTGCGGAAACAGCGGCGATTCCGCGCTACTCATCGGTTTTATTTGTTTTTCGGATGGTGACTCAAGGCAAGTGAGAGCGATAATCCGCCCAGGGCCCAGTTGGGAAGGCGGTCTGTGGAGGTTGTGTCTTCTTAGTCTGCAGGTGAGCTTGTGCACGGGAGAAAGTAGTGCACCCAAATTGTGTGCTGAAAAGTGTTACAGATCTGCGTGGAATTCCTTAGTGTGTGCAGGAAGTGGTGATCTCAATCGTTCATTTCTCTGCTGGGAAAGCATTGCAACAGTGTCTGGGTACAGGAGAGGAGATATCTGACACGTATTTACACGCACTGCATTTTTTTTTTTTTGAAGTGAAGTTCTAGTTATGGCACTTTCCGGAGTTCCTGGTCCCCAAGTGTTTATGCCCACCGCGGGTCCACCCAGGATTAAGTGAGCCCCCTGGAAAAAGGGTTTCCTACACTATGTCAATGCTACTTTTGGGAACGGGACATCAGTGGAACGTAAAGTGGCAATGTTGATGCATTTCCTTGGCTATGAGAGTCAGAGGATATATGACACCCTCCCAGACATTCCTGAACTGGACTTGGAAGGGGGATCTAATGACTTTGATGAAGACTTGGCTAAATTAGACAAACATTTTGAATCGAAAACAAGTACAGTGCTGGAACGGTACCATTTTGGCATGAGGTTCCAACTCGAAGGAGAATCTGTTGAAGATTACATTACAGCTCTAAGACATTTATCTCGTAATTGTAAATTTGGTGGTGGTCTAGATGAACATACAAGAGATCAGTTTATGCTCCACTGTTCTAATGATAAAATTTGTGAAGAGATTTGGTTGAAAGATGATCCCAATTTAGAGGAGGTTATAAGCATTGCAAAAAGGATAGAGCATACTTTACAGTGTGTAGCCAAACTGTCAGTTAAGGAGTATAATACATCTTAAATCAATGAGGTCCTAAGGGTGGGTGATAAAAAAGGAGCTCTTCCGAAAGAAAAGAAGAAAAAGAAAATCAGACCTAGTAAACGTTATGAGACAGTGTCTGGGTACAGGAGAGGAGATATCTGACACGTATTTACACGCACTGCATTTTTTTTTTTTTTTGAAGTGAAGTTCTAGTTATGGCACTTTCCGGAGTTCCTGGTCCCCAAGTGTTTATGCCCACCGCGGGTCCACCCAGAATTAAGTGAGCCCCCTGGAAAAAGGGTTTCCTACACTATGTCAACGCTACTTTTGGGAACGGGACGTCAGTGGAACGTAAAGTGGCAATGTTGATGCATTTCCTTGGCTATGAGAGTCAGAGGATATATGACACCCTCCCAGACATTCCTGAACTGGACTTGGAAGGGGGATCTAATGACAAAGCAAAGGCGGGTGTGGTGAGCAAGGAAATAGACGCATCCAGAAAGATAGCACATAAATTCATATAAAAAAAGAAGATAGGTTGTGCTTTCGGTGTGGTAGTGCACGTCACTTGTCTACATCTCCCATTTGTCCTGGAAGGCGTGTGAATTGTAGTATTTGTAAGAAATGGGGCCATTTCGAAAATTGTTGTAAGAATTATCAGATTGGTGGTGGAAAAGGGACCCCTTCTAATTGAAGAGTATGACGGTGTGTCGTCGGAGGAAGGTGATGTGTCAGAGAATGAAATTGTTACTGTGCACATGGTACGGTGCACTGGGTCTGATGAATGTGAACACCCTTCTGCCTGGATTGAAGTGAATGGACATCTAGTAAAGATGCTAGCAGACTCATGTTCAAAGATAACTTTGATGTCCAGAGCGGTATTTGAGAATGGGATAGGTGGTTCTATGAAACATATGTTTCCCTCTGACAAGGTCCCTGGTGGGTACAATGGAGACAGAATAGATAGTTTGGGATGTTGTAATGCTGAGTTCAAGTTTAAAGGCAGAGTGACACATGGAAAAATGTATGTTACCAAAAAAGGGGAAACTTTGCTTGGATGGAAGGAACAGAGGGGGTTATGTATTAAGTTGGACCTAAATAGTGAGGTGCAAGTACTCAATGTGGCCAACGTGCCGGGGTCAAATAGAAACATTGCTAAAGGTCACGAGATGATAGTGAAATATCCAGAGGTTTTTAGCAACAGTGTGGAATGTCTTAAAGGGATGGTGCACAAAATTGTTGTAAAGGAGGGATGCAGACCAGTTGCTGCCAAGCTCAGACCGTTACCGTTGTCAATGCAGAAGGCTGGGCGTGAGGAGCTACTAAAGCTAGAAAAAGAAGGCATCATTGAACATGCCAAGGCAGTGGAGTGGATTTTTCCTGTGGTGGTGGTGATGAAAAGTAATAGGGATTTGAGAGTATGCATTGACTTAAGGGAACTTAATCGGTGTGTTTTGGCTGATCGCCACCCACTTCCAAACATGGGAGAACTGTTGAGTAGGAGTGGGAATGCAAAGTTCTTTGCAAAAGTAGATATGGCAAGTGCTTACCATCAGATCGGTTTAGATGCTAATTCTCGCAAACTAACTTCATTTATTACATATAAGGGAATATATCAATTTTGGTGCATGCCTTTTGGATTGATATCGGCATCTTCTGTATTTCAAAAGGTTATGGACAAGCTGTTAAGAGATGTCAGTGGAGTATGGTGTTTTCAAGACGATGTTCTCATATGTGCAAAAGATGAGGAAGAATTGAAAGAAAGGCTTGATGTGGTCCTGGGAATTTTTAAGGCAAGGGGTATAGCCTTGCGTGGTGAAAAGTGTGTTTTTATGACTCGGGTTGTCGAATATCTTGGTCATGAGATATCAGAGCAAGGACTCAAACCAAAAAGGAATTTGGTAGATTCCATTATGAAAACCCAAGCACCAAAGAATAAAGCAGAATTAAGGTCATTTCTGGGTACTATTGAATTTTACCATCGGTTTGTTGAGAACTATGCTGACTGTGTAACCAGTTTAAGGGCGTTGTTAAGAATGGGTGTTGATTTTGACTGGAGCAGGGAGTGTGAGAGAGAATTCGAAGAGATTTAAAGGAAGATTGATATGGCGAAACCTTTGGCGATGTTTGACAGGAGGAAGAGGACTATTCTTTCTGTTGACGCCAGTGATACTGGCATAGGAGTTGTGATGTTACAGCCTGATGTTGATGGCACAGAGGTGGTCCTAATGCATGCCTCCCGCATGTTGAAAGGTGCAGAACTTAATTATTCCGTTCTGGAAAAAGAAGCTTTGGCGTGCCATTGGGGCATAGAGAAATTGAAGAAGTTTGTGTGGGGTCAGGATTTTACGTTAAGAACTGATCATAAGCTGCTTAAATCGATATTTGAAAGTAAAGGCATTGACAAAGTCTCAAGGAGAGTTGCCTGTTGGGTAACAAGATTACAATGCCACAAATTTATTATAGAGGTGGTTGCTGGTAAAGAGAATGCGCAAGCTGATCATGCTTCTAGGGTGAAGTTGGAAAGTTGTGTAAGTGAGGGAGGCAGCAAAGTGTGTAGCAAGAGTGATATGGTTTTTGCCACAGTGGAAGGTATTATACAAAAGCAAAAATGGATTCGAGTTTTGTAATCCGATGAAATGTGGAAACGCGTTATATCCTTTGTAAAAGAAGAATGGCCTGAGAAGAGGCTGCTGTCTGGTGAGGAAAGATCACTATGGGAAGTGAGAATTGAACTGTCAGTGAAGGAGGGACTATTGTATCGGTGGGATAAATTGGTGGTTCCCGGATGTCTGAGAAAAAAGTTGATAAGATCTGCTCATCAAGGACATTTAGGCATGTGTAAAAACAAAGAAGTAATAAAAGCAGATTACTGGTGGCCAGGGATTGATCGCAAAATTGAGAGAGTGATTGGTTTGTGTACTGATTGTGTGAAATCGGGAAAGAATATGATGGCGGTGTCCCAGCCGATGGGGAAGACAAGTGCACCTGAGGGAGTCTGGCAGGATTTAGCGATGGATGTTTTGGGGCCAGTTGACATGGGTGTGGGTCGAGGAAGGTTCATCCTTGCCCTGGTTGACACTTTCTCAAGGTGGACTTCAAGATAATGAGAGAAGTTACATGTCAACGCATCATAGAATTTCTGGAAAGTGTGTTTGAGAGGGAATATCTCGATAAGTGTGGGATTGGGCACAAAAGAACTCCATTATATTATCCCCAAGGAAATGGTATGGTTGAAAGAGTTAATCGATGTATCATGGAAGCTATCCGAGGAGCGAATGCATGTGGTCTAGATAGGAAAGTGGCTGTGAGAGAAAGGTTATACGCGTTGCGGATGGCTCCAGGTCTCGAGACAGGTGTGAGCCCTTTTGAACTTATGAGAGGTAGAAGGGCAAACACTTTGGTGTCGCCAGCCTGGCTTGGCAGAGCAAGAGAGACGGATGTGGTTGTGGATGTTGTGAGAAGAAGGATGGATTTCAATAAAATACAAAGACTCCTTGTTGAAAGAGAGTGTGCATTAGAGCTGGAATATTGTTAACTGTGTGCAATGGTTTCCAAAAAGACATGTGTGCTGCAGATGCAGACTTTGTGTAAACTAGGAAAAGGCATATGTGACAGATTTAAGGCTGCACAAATGCACATAGAAGGAAATAAATACATTTGCAATATGTGCATTTGAAAGTGAGGTGGATATGTGTCTCTCTAAGAACAGTGAGCAAGGGGTCCACGTCTGGATTCCCCTGGTACCTTAGGGTGAGACCCAAAGTTACTTAATATGCAATACAAAGTGGGGTCTGGGAGTCTCTACCAGCATGAACACAGCCCATTGACCTGTTCTTGGGTGGATGGCCCCTGGGGAAATGTATATGTTAAAGATGCAGTTCAAAGGAATAGAGCCCTGGGGGAGGAGGAAGTAGAGGAGGAGAAAGGGTGCAGAATATATTTTGAGGAATGGTTGGTTAAGAATGAGCTAAGCCATTCCATTGCCCGCTCCGAGATAGCAAGTGTATCATGGTGCCTTTTAATGAGGATGGAATGGTTCACTGTGTCAAATGCAGATAGAAGATCAAGGAGGATGAGAACAGAAGGGGATTAGGAACTGAGGGATGCAAGCAGTTCTTCATGGGTGTTCAGAAGAGCCGTGTCCGTGACTCAGGAAGCTTGGAATCCACACTGGTGTACATGTAGACCGCCAACTAGTACGTTGTGGGTGTTGATTTGGGGGACGGCCAACTTCTCGAGCAGTTTCACCAGGAAGGGGGTGATTGAAATGGGGCAATAGTTGGCTGGGCAGGAAGGGTCTGCAGATGGTATTGTAAGGACGGGGTGCACAGGGGAGTGCTGGGGTGGAGGATGGAAAAGAACCAGTATCCAAGGAGTGGTTGCAGAGATCAGCACGAGCAGGGGCGAGAGAGGAGATGTTGCCCTTGATGGATCTGGATGAGCATGGGCCCACCTGATTGGAAGAGACCTTCATGAAGTTTACAACTCTGGTGACTTCTTCAGGGGAGACAGGAGCAAAGGAGGAGAAGAAGGAAGGAGGAGGGTGAGTGGTAGTGGGGCTATAGGAGGAGGTGTGTTGGAAGAGAATGTCACAAGGATGTTCAGTGTGTCCAGGCTTTTTGAAAAGAAGTGAGAGGTGGGGTATTACAAAGGGACCATGAAGGAGTAGGGGCAGAAGATACTGTGGATGGGTTGGAAAGTTGCCTGCACATTTTGTAGAGTGCAGCCATGATGCAAACCACAAGAATGCAATTACACAAATACTCACCTCTTGCACTCCCAGCAGGGTCATACTTGACACATCAATTCACAGAGGCCGATGTCAGAATGGAAGGCTGGCCACAGAGGCAACTGCCATGAAAGACAGAAGCAGACAACACAAAGCAATGTGATACAGCAAGCAAGGTTACATGCATGCTAAATGTAGGATGCAAACAAAAAGTGCATGGTCCATGCAGACCAGCTGTGGTCAATTTTAAGCTGCAAATACCATGGTGCAGCATGCCCGGTACATGTATGTGAAAGCACAAAAACCACTAAACCTAATGTGCTGGTACACAACATAGCATCCATAAAAGTGAATACATCTTCACATGTTTGTGGCTTTTCACTGGTGCTGCACGCTGTAATTGTTGATCCATAAGCAAGAGCCCAAATGTGCCCTCGATTCATAACCTCACAAACATTGCAAGGGATGTGAAGTGTCACTCATTTCACATGCTCAAAGTGCTATGAGACACACACCAGCACGACCATCAATACCTGTCACATGCAACAAACAGCTGGCCATGCACCCACTCCCAAACACCCATGAAAGGCCCACACATTTGAACTCCCACAATTTAGAATATGAAACCAGTAGCCCCACCAATCCATCAAAACAACACCATGACCAGACCTATCACCAGAAGCACACCCTATGAAACATGCACCCATGAAGAAGTACCGGTACCCCACAAGACAAATCACTCCCAAGTGATCACGCACAGTGCAAGACGATGCACACCATCGGGAGACACTTCCCCTAAATGCAATCACATGCATAGTAACAACAGAAAAAACATGCATATCCATAACAACACATGATTTGATACAGAAAATTTGCAGAAAGCACCCACTGCAGAAGCACCACAGGATGCAAGAGAGTGACATGACATAGATTGTGACCTGCCCAGAAGTGCAGCGTACCACAACAGACAGAGGGAGAGAGAGTGACACTGAGAGGGAATACCAAGGAAATTCCACAACAAGGAGTACACTGGCTGGATTGGATTGACCAGGGTATTTAACACAGTGACATGAGTACCACTTAAATAACCATACCGGCATGGTAGCATGCAAAGCACATATAAGTAAAGTTACACATGCAGCAAACATGATGACCAATCACGCATGCTCAACATGCAAGACAGTGTTCATGCTTACCCACTGATTCCGTCGGCATGGTGTGAATCCCGCATCACCCTCACCCGGAACTGTGTCTCCAAATTAGGTGCAGGAGGGACAGCAGTCACCACCACAGATCACGGATTACTTAAACAACATGGGAGAAGACATTACAACAGGCATAATGAAGTACCATTCATACAGCACACATGTGCAAGTAAACACAGAACCCATAGTTACCTGTACATGCCATCCTGTGTACCACCATGCAAACATGTAAGTATACCTCACTATGCATGCTTGCATGTCCACCAACGCAAACGTCATGGCCTTGAGATGTTAACAGCACACCACAAGGAAAAAATACAAAAAATAATTAAAAAAAACCTTGATCAAAATTCAGGGCATGTCACCATGAGAGAAACAGCATCCACACACCATATACAAGAAGCTATCTGATCATGGCATAGGCAGACTGGCAACAACATTCCCTGCTCAGGGCTATGCTGCCAGTGTACACATTGCCAACAAACAGGGTTGTTAGCAAGCACACAGACACATGGCACAGCAAACTATTAACTATTGCCAATGAAATGGACATGGTCATGTGGCTCTGTGACGTGAAATTACATGACATGTCAACAGGCAGACACACATATTCACATCCAAGTCCGCATCCATCACATAACACAGCAGTGTTGACCTGGCACAGGGACTGTACACAATGGGAACATGCCGTAAATGTGGAAAAAAGGAAACAGTCCCAGTTGATGCATGACTGTAAGAGTAACACCTAGCCAAGGTCTGTGAAGTGGAGAGAGTAACTAAATGAAGTTGGAGATAGACACAAGGTACAGTGACCCACACGAGGGAAAGCGGGTGGTGCTGAGTGTGTGAGGGGATCAGGCCTCACAGCAATTTGACTCAGGAGTCATTGCCATAGTGGCAGCAGGGATGTGCACAGTCTAGACATATTCAAACTCAGGGCACGCCGTAAGATGTGTTGGTTGCCATCTTGGATGTTGTATGTAGCATGGAAGCACCTACGTACATGTGTGAATAGAGAATCTATACCCTGCAGTGCATGAAGTGTAACTCGTTTTTCAGACACAAGCACATGTCTAGCAGATCAGAGTCATTGACATCAAGGATGTAACTAACAAGAGGGCTCTTTGTGGTATCATGTTGCAGATGTTGGGTGGAAATGCTAGTGGGGGATGAGTTCTGTCACATGTCCATGTTCAACTGATGTACAACACATGGGTTGTGTCCATACTTGAGTACACTTGACAGGAGTCAGTACACCACAACATGGTTCACCCATGGCAGTCATTCAAATGCAGCCAGATGTGCACCACAATCATACATCTTGGTGATGGTTCACTACATGTACTCAGGATGAACAATCTTGGTCACTCAACAGACATGCCCTTGTAATTTGGCAGGCCTCCCATGCCTTGCACCCGCTCTATTAGAATTAATTGGCTCATAGCCTCTTCATGCTGAGTCATCTCCTTCTCTTCTGGTGACCCCCCTCCAGTTGCCACAGCAGAGGTGAGGGTGGCACCCAGCTTGGACTTGGTGCGATGGGTGAGGTCATTCCAGCGCTTCACTTCCTGAGCAGCAGTGCGCTTCTCAAACCGTAAGGTGTTGATCTCATCCATGACATGCTGCCAATGCACCATAGAATGAGCGCTCCCCGGTTGCAGGCACATGTCATGGTGGTGCATGGTCACGTAGTCCATGAGGATCTGCAGTTCATCATCATGGAAGTTCCTCTTCCTCAACGTGCCAGTGTCCTGTGCCGTTCCATGGGGTGGAGCCTGTTCCTGCTCTGCAGGGTTTGCCTTCTTGCCACGTGGTGTTGGTGTTGACCCTTTGTGTCTGGGACCACTATGGGCTCCAGATGCTGTACTACTAGTGGCCTGGAGCATGGCATTACTACCCTTCGGGCCTGGGACAGCTGCTTCAGCTGCACATCCCTTACCCTTCGAGCTAGGACAGCTGCTTAAACTGAACATCCCTTACCCTTCGGGGTTGGGACAGCTGCGTCCCTTACCCTTTAGGGCTGGGACAGCTGCTTCAGCTGCACATCCCTTACCCTTCGGGCTGGGACAGATGCTTCAACTGCACATCCCTTACCCTTTGGGCTGGGACAGCTGCTTCTGCAGGATGTCCCTGGACCCTTGGGCCTGGGACAGCTGCATCCACAGGAGGTCCCTGGACCCTTGGGCCTGGAACAGCTGGTTCCACAGTTGATTACTGATCCCGGCCACCTCTGCCCCCTTCCTTTACACTCATGTTCCAGGTGTAAGTCAACAATGGAAGGCACACCAAGCAATTGGCCTGGGTAATTAGAGTGAGGGGGCAGTGTACGTGATGTAAGACGTACTTCTGTGGCCTAGCAAGGCTCAAAAGCACCCAAGATGTCAAAAATATTGAATACTTAACACACAGGCATCTCAAAAAATGGATAAATGCATACACGAGACCAGGATAGCTTCCATAAAAAGAAAAGGTGGTACACCATACGCAGTTGCACCCAGCAACACAGAAAATGCATATGCGAACCCCACTAAAGGTAAGAACAGAGGTACGTCATACACAGGGGCACCCAGAGTAGGAAAAATGCATACATGACTCACCGTTAGCCTTGCAAAATACAAAACTAGACACATGTATGCGCTGAGGCAAATCCCCCACCAAAATAAGCAGTTTGTATGGTCCCTGAAGTGAACAGATTGCGTGGCACCCCAATATTCACAGCATTCCACTTGTCCATTTCCTCCCCCTCGCACTCACAGTCAGAGATGCTTCTACACATACTTATGTATCCCTGATTCTCACATGCTCAATGCCAGTGTGCAGCGCATGTCACGTAAGTTACGTTCTGGGGGCTTTGCTCAGATTTCACATGTCCACGCTCATTTTTTATACGCAAAGTCCCATCGCTCTGTTTCCAGCTGCCATCTGAATAATACACAGAAGTGCCTTTTTACATGCCTCCTGCTGCCCGGTGCTGCCTCCTACTTAGCGATCTGCTGCTGTCTGTCCAGGGTGTGTGCCTGCTGCCCACCTGCACTGCATTTGGAGTGCCTGCTGTCCAGCCATTGGCAGTGCTCCTGTCCTTGGCCCTGTGACCACCTCAGCTGATTCATCAGACTCCCACTGTGCCATACCGCCACCACCGCTCCACAGCCCAGCTCCAGGACCACCTTACCCAACCACACCTGCCTTGGGGGTTGCCATGTCTGCACTGTCATCTTCAGACCAGAGCGGCAACTCCAAGGCAGCAAGGCAAAGGGCTGTCAACTTCACCGCCAGGGAAGTTGACATACTGCTGGAGAAGGTCCTGGAGCATTATGATGCCCTCTTCATCCCAGTGATGCAACAAAACAAGGAAGGACATCAGCAGATCTGGGACTGGCTAACAAATGCCATCAGCACAGAGGGAAAGGCATCCAGCACCTTCAAGACCATGCACAAGCACTGGAAGGAACTAAAATCCAGAACCCACAGCAAGGCCCTGTGCTACCTCCAGGCCGGTGCCACCGCAGAGGTGTACCATGCTCACAGGTGCCAGATGTCAAATGCCAACATGCGGATCCTGGAGAAGTTTTAACTGGCACTGCACACCCTGGTCTGCGAGTTACGTGAACGTCTGGAGTTGACTGGTGAGTATGCATGCGGTTCAATGCTCTACGGTGCATGTGCATGTCACTGGATGTTGGCAGTGAGCCCCTTTGGCTTGCAGCAAGTATGTCTCTGAGACGGATGTCTGCGTGCATGCCCCAGACATTGCTCTCCATGTGTGCATTGAGACAATACGTATTTTGCATGAGATATCACTTTCATTATCTGTTGTATTGATGCCTTTCAGACCGTGCACATGTTTTGTTACTTGTCTGAGACATGCCATTGTGACAAGTGTGACAGCGGACAGTTGCACACATCATGTGCATGCATGATGTACATGTGTATGTGCCAAAGATGGGAATGCGTGACTGGCCATCACACATGCCTGTATGCAACACATGCATTTGGATGTCTGGCTTAGTCATGTAAAGGGATTACAGTTCACGGGACTCTGATGTGATTGGTCATCACACCGCTTGGAGCCTCTCAGTTGATGTGGGTGCATGACATGTGTATGTGTTTGTTGTTGATGCATGCTGACATGTGCATGTGCAAATGATGCATCTGTGTGGTACATATGCAATTGATTGGTTGTGACAGTGGCAAACAGCCTGATGTGAATGTGTGGAGTGATGGCCAGGCATGTGTCTACATGAATGTGGATTGCATGTCCATGTGTCTTTGTGTGTAGGTTGTTGGTTGTTCACACGACTAGTCATGTTCATGTGAATGTTGGTATTACCACACACAAATTGGTCCAGTACAGTGATGTTTCTGTTCTGTGTCTGTTTTTCGACAGTTGCATCCGATGAAGGGGGCAGAACCAGTGCTGTGGAGTATGGCAGCAAGGATGCCTCCATCAGGCAGAGGCGCAGGGTCCAGTCACGCCCCAATAAAAGCACATCTTAGAGGAGCAATGTTGCTGTGGCAGCGCCGGTGACATTGGGCATGGCAGCTCAGGGTAAGTTCAAGAAGGTGAAGTTGGGAGTAGACTCTTCAGCAGAGGTGGGGACAGGTGATGCCACATAGGGGCCATCCATGGCGGAAGACATCCCAGAGTTATCCAGGTTGGTGGAGGGGGAGAAGTTGGCCATTGCACCCCAGCCCATGGGGTCAGGTGGGTGTGTTAAGGTGGGCGTGCCTACTGCAGTCCTGTGCCAGGGGCATGAGGCTCTGCAGGCCACCATGGAGGTTCCTGTGCAAAAATTTTGTCTCTGGGCCATCGGATGCAGCTGTATGCACTTGCCGGGATGCCTCCACCCACACCCACCACTCAATGTTGGCTGATTTTTCCACCCAGACCAACACCCTCTTACCATCTGGTGCTGCCATCCAGGTCTATGTGCTACCTCTGCAGGTCAGGATAGCGAGGTATACAGCCATCATTCGTGATGATGTGCTGGCTAAACGTAGTCTGCTTGCACAACATCACAGTGATGTATACAGGATCATCAACTGGCTTGCAACATGCCTGCTCCATGTTGTGCTCCATGGGTGGTTCACTGCTGCAACCCACTCCTCATCTTCCTCCTCTGTGTGCCAGTCATCCTCCATGGTGCCTTCCTGCCCAGATACCACCAGGGCTCCCTGTGCACCACGCCCACGTACATTGCCTAGTATGGTGAAGCCAACATCCCTGTCCGAGTTGGGAGTCCAAGGTCAATCAGCTGAGGTGTTCACTGTGCCTCCCCAGTCACAGACAGGGTCATCCGCAATGGAGGGACAGCAGGCACCCAAAAGCAGTGCATGGGCCATATGGCCTAGACAGCGTCATCAGCTCAGAGGGTTTACACACATAGCAGGCACTGTGCACTGTGCCAGCAGGTGGCAACAAGGAGGCGGCTACATTTTTCAGGGAAGAACATCCAAAGGGGGCAGGTGCGTGGTGTGAGGTGGTAGGCACATGGGACAGGATGTCTTCCGTGTTCTAAGAATATGGGTAGCTGATTGGAGCAGAGGCAGTGGGTTCAGGAAGTGAGGATTGTGTTGTCAGGGTTGAGATTGGGCTGCGTTGGGTCAGGAGGCGGGCTGCCATCCTGGACGACACTTGCAGGGAGGCCGAAGTGGTAGAGACAAAGATGCTCAAGGCCCGTATGAGGAATGGGGACCTGGCGCTGGACTCAGCCCTTGTGTAAAGGCTAAGTGAGATTGGTGAGGAGGATTTGGACTAGCCCTCTGCCTGTGTACATAGTTCTTTAGGTGTAGGTTTCCTTTCTTTATTTATTATTTTCCCCAGACTTTCAAGACATTCCTTGCCTGTTTTTATTGTATATAGTTGTTTAGGCATAAGATAATCATTTTTGTACATATTTACCATGGACTACTTTTTGCTTCATTCAAAGCTTATTTTTTTGCATATTTATTTAATATACATCATTCTGTGTGTTACATTCCACACTTCGTGCAGTTCTTTTTATTGTCAGCCTCTTTTATAGTTCTATTTTCAGCCAGTGCATCTCTCCATTGCAAGACATGTGTCTTGTGGCATGCATGTTTGTGTATTGTTGTTGCTGGGATGGTTGCGGATGGCAGGATGCACATGTGCCTGGCATGTGGTGGTGGGTCATCAGACAACTGGGTCTGCAGTGCATTCTTGGAATAGCATTTACCTGTGCTACATCACTGTGTGCTTGGCATCAGTGTGGTTGGGGTGGAGGGAGGTCAGCTCAATGTGTGAGTGTTCCATGGTCACGTTTATAGCACATTAGTTTGTCATTGCTGTGTAAAAGACATGTCATGCAGATACCTGAAGCAGCACGTGCAGTCACGCAATGCCTTCTCTCACGTGTTGTTCAGCATCTACCGCTGGAATGCAGTAGTGGGCCATATTTACTCTTCCAGAGTGGCAGCACAATTCTCTAGTCTCTGTGAGCCATGCTCTCTCTGACTGCCCTACCATCACCCATGCATGGCCCTATCATGTGATTGTTCCCTGACAGGTATTTTGCCACCCAGCTCACTCATGCACAGGCTGTGACACGCCTGGCCATTGTTTGTGGATCTTGCAACAACTTTTGGTCAGTTTGCTTCTGTCCTGGGCACATATTCTGTCACTGTGTTTTGATGTCTTGGCAATGTGCCATGGGCAACATGCACATGTTTTTGCATTCACTTGTCACATGTGTATGGTGGGGGATTATTAAGGCCTGGAAGGGTGTCGACCTCCACTGATTCCAGTTGGTCAGATTTGCAGACTACATGTTGGTGTTGCAATTCATGGTGTAGTCAGATGACAGAAGTTCAGGTGAGCATCAGACAAGCATTGCAATGGTATTTTGTCAGACTGTCAGGGTGCTGCCCGTGGGGGGTGTCCAGTCTGGAGGGGGCTGCCTGAGGGTGGTGTCCAGTCTGTAGGGGGCTGCCTGTGGGGGGTGCCCAGTCTGGAGGGGGCTGCCTGTGGGGGTTGTCACAGGTCAGGGGGGCCGAGGGTGGTATCCAGTCTGGAGGGGGCTGCCTGTGGGTGCTGTCACAGGTGAGGGAGGCTTGGGGGTGGTGTACAGTATGTAGGAGACTGCCTGTGGGGGGTATGAAGACTGGAGGGGGCTGCCTGTGGGGGTGTCCAGTGTGGAGGGGGCTTCCTATGGGTGGTGTCCAGTCTGTAGGGGGCTGCCTGTGGGGGGTGTCTAGTCTACAGGGGGCTGCCTGTGGGTGATGTCACCGTTGAGGAGTCTGGGGGGTGGTGTGTGGACTACAGTGGTTGATATGCAGAAGGGGTGTATGTGGACAGGATGTGCGCCAAGGGTATAGGGGGGAACTCATGTTTTTGTAAGGGGTGTAGCCTACACTTATGAGGGGGCCAGCCTTATCACGGGAATGCAAGGTTAGGCACATGAGGCACATGATTTCAATGGGGTGTGGCCTGGGCTTGCGAGGGAGGGCACGCATATTCTCAGGGGGTGCGGCCTGGGACTGCGAGGTGAGACACGCAATTTTGCTGGGGTGCAGCCTGGGCTTGCGAGGGAGGGCATGTGTTTTCTCTGGGGTGCGGCCTGGGATTGCGAGGTGAGGCATGTGATTTTGCTGGGGTGCGGCCTGGGCTTGGGAGGGAAAGAATGCATTTTCTCTGGGGTGCAGACTGGGATTGCAAGGTGAGGCACGTAATTTCACTGGGCTACAGACTGGGATTGCAAGGTGAGGCGTGCCATTTTTGCTGGGGAACTGGATGCTGGGCCAGGGGTGGCACGGATGCTTGCGCCATATTAGTCCTTTAGCTTGCTATTTTGTGTGCGTGATGCCGTGTTGTGGGCGTTCCTCGTGCAGCTTCGTTACTTGCGCGACTGCTAGTAGTGCGTCTTGAAATCCATGAATATGCTTGGCGCGCAATATTTTTTCTGTGTCACTGCTCGCGATCCTTGTGCCATTTCTGCACTAAATTCCATGAATCGGGCCCAATGCATTTTACAATAAGCATTTTATAAGGCACCTGGGCCTTCTGTCCATATGTAATGTATTTCTTTAATCTCACAATTGCAAAAGACATGAGTATCACTTCTGGATTGTCCATACACAGGCCAGTTATATGAGAAAACCATGTTCACCTTGAAACCAAGTGGGCACTTCTCTTTGCATACTGTCATTTGGGATAAGGAAAGGGAAGTTCTTTTATTTCTCATGAATGCAATAAGCCTGGTTTCACTTGAGATTTCTCTATCACAATCTGCTATTATGTAACTTTGATGCCACATGCTGCCATTCAGGGGTGTTGCTAGGTCTGGAAAAGGTCTGGGGCTATGCTAATGTCGGAACTGTCGGTATTCGGGGCTAGCTAGCCTTTCGGTTGTAACCCCTGAGCTTCTATCCGGGCCTACAATCAAAAGACCCGGGGCTATAGCCCCCTCAGCCCCCCCCCCCAGCAACGACGTCTCTGCTGCCATTTCTCTGAATTCCAATTTAAATGGTGGCTTTTCACAGTCTATGAAACCCTCCTTTCAGCCACGTCTTTCTTTTTCCTTGCTGGAATGTATTGTACATATGTTTGAACTTTTGAACTTCCAAAAGCCTCATGTCTGACATCACCATTTCTGTGCTGGCTTTAGGCTTCAATGGGACTCCATCTTAGCCAGTTTCATTAAAGTCACTGTGGCCTCTTTATTTCTGGCATTCAGGGGCTATATTTTACCCCATACCCCAGCTGTAGACACAAACACCCCTACCCGTGTTTTGTGGAACCATTTCCCAGGCTAGGTCCACATATGGCCCTAAGGGGCAGACCACACCCCGTGCCTTGGCCCAGGCTCTGCCCTAGCCATGAGATCCCGGGCTTGTTAATCTCTACAAACAATGGAGACCATGGGGGTCATTCTGAGTTGGGCGGTAAGGCTTACCGGGCACTGGTAAGGAGACCGGTGCCGGTAAACCCTTACCGCCCAATTCCAAGGTCCCTTAGCGGGAACCGCAGAGAACGTGTGGTCTGACCACACGTCCTTTACGGGTCCCGCTAAGGGACCAGGGCGCTAATTACGGGCCTACTATTCGCGGGCCCGTAATTAGCGCCTTCCTCACTCCCATTGATCCCTATGGGGCTCAAATGAGAATGGGGAATGGTTGGCTGAATGGGGACTTACCGGCTCCGCACAGGTCGGAATGTCCCGGTAAGTCCGCATTAAACCAGACCAGACACGGACCCGGTATTGGAGGCAGCCATGGTGCTAATAGCACCATGACAGCCTCCAATCTCGGAATGAGGCCCTATATCACACAGCCTGACATACCGCCAACAGATCCCTCATCACAGGCCCTTTCCAACAGTGCCTGGACCATACAGGAAGAGTGATGTGCATCAATCATGCACAGTGGACCGTGGGCGATGAAAACAGAGGCTCTAGAGGCGAGGCACATCAGTCACAGTATGATTTAGCTTCCAATTAAAAAGTCATTACAAAGCTGTAGAATATTCTAGAAAAGAAGACAAAAATTAATAACTAATTGCTGTTTCGTAATGATTAGAAATCTCACCAAATAAAACAAGATGGAGGGGCCATTACTGTGCAAAGCTTCAATGAGCGGGAAACGCAATAGAGCTGTCAGAAAAGAAAATGCGAAGATGAGCCTGCGGCCAGCTCTTGCAATTTTACACTGGCTTGGCGAGAGGGAGGCTCGCGCATTTCTTCAAATTAAAGGCACTCAGCTGCGGCGCACTGGTTACTGGCTTGCTGATCCGTGCATGGCCCGGCTCTGCCTTTCAGTCTGGTGACTGACGGCTTGGCTTTTTCCACGTTACGAATCCAGAGCCCGTGGAAGGTGTCAGAGGGTCGAGGCGGAAAATTGAAACCCTGCCTTCATCGCACACCTCCACAAAGCTGCAGCGGCTTCCACCTGAAACCCGCCTTTTCAGTCAGACCCAGGCTTTCCTTATAAAACAATGATTATAGTACTTGAGTACCATTAGTACAACCAGTGCTGGAAACGGAGAAAAGAAAATCACTAGGGTTTTGCACCTAGTGGGTGTGTAGGGTCAGCCAGATAGAAGGGGCGTATATAGCTACGGAGTCATTGCAGTAAAGTGAAAGGCTGTTAAAAAGTGAAAAATCACAGGTCTACATAAGACTCCGTTTTATAAAGATTACTTGAAATGTGTACAATGCACGATGGATAGAATTGTTTTGCGTGCTGCAAAGCGAATTTTTGCAGTGCAAAGTGACTTTGTACTGACTTTGCACTGGTACAATGTCACTTTGCACTGCAAAAATACACTTTGCACCGCTCTGTAAATCATGGTGTTTGTTGGCAGTGCAAAGTCACTTTGCATAACGCTAAAAATTCCATGAATCAGGCCCTAAACGTATAATTATGGCACCATAAAAATTGTTATTTTTATATGTTGTACAAAAAGAGTATAATTGTCGATATAGCTAAACACAGTGAAAATAATTGCATCCTACGATCATCTCTCTTAGCTAATGTCCACCATGTGATTCAATGTTATTCACCTCCTCCCTTTTCTAATCGCCCTTCATTCGCATCTCTTAAGGAACATGCCACCGCCCATAGCCACTCCCCATTACCTACACGCTGCTGTGCCTGCAGAAGTCCAACAAGACAAATCATATCAAAACTTCTGAGCTAAGTCTTCAAATGCTGGCAACAGCTGATCACTGCAGGTGCGGTATTATACAGCAGCTCGGGACAGGCATTTTGGTTCCCAGGATTTGGCAATCAGAAGAGCCAATTTTCCCAGAGTCCGAATTTTAGGGCACCCCACCCAATCCCAGCAGAGTTGAACTGAACTGAACAAAGATCTACAGCTTCAACAATGAATTTGTTTTTTAAATGAACTCCAAGGATAGAAAATATGGTGTTTTTTTTATTTATTTTTTATTGTTCTTGGTTTATCACAAACCTTTACAAACAAACGTTTTACATATAAACTGTACAATTCATTGGGCATTTAAAACATTAATTTCCTAAAAAAATAAAAAAAATTACATACAAGTAAGCACATTTTTCAAGAAGTTTTAAATATCTTGAATAGTTCATTCATGGTTTGTACAGCAGAAATTGAGTTTCCATATATACAATAAATCTGTATGAAGCATAAGTCAAGGATCTATATATCCGTTTCATCAGTCTAACCCATAGTAAATCCAAGGAATCTGGGAGTAAAGGGTTGACAAAGTTCAGAAACATCATAGATCTTTCGTTTTTAAAGTATACACATTCTAGGATAATATGTCTTAAAGTTTCAGTGCAGCCCGGAAATCTACATTCTTTTCACCCACTTATTTCAGTTATGTTAGCCCACTAGGATACACGCTCATGAGTTGCAAATTGGTTAAGTTTAAACCTCAGAAACGTATTACGAACAATCTTACAAGGGCAAGATATGATTTACAACAAATGAGGCATCCTTTTCCTTGGAAACTTTGTGTATTCCGTAAAGGTTTTGTAGGTTAACAGCATTTCAATGGTTTGAATCCAATCATATTCATTTTTTTTTTTCTTAACATATGCAGGTCTAATGATTAAATCATCTTCAGATAGGTCCATTTCTATTAAAAACGATGTCATCCGTTTACAATACATTTTAAATGAGTTGAAGTATGCATCAGATTGCATACTGTGCAGATCACTATAAAGAGAATTTGTAGGTGGTGCCAAATTTTTGGAATAATTACACAGCATTTGCCAGTGATAGCGGCTTGACCAAGATAACAGTCCAAATTCATGACGGATTATCGAATTCGGGATGGACATAGCCAGACCTAGTGCTGACTTCATCATATGACCTTGTAGAGAATTTAAGATCAAATCTATATTGACTAGACACATGCCAGTTTAATATAGAATCACTGGTTCAACCTTTTTTGTCAAAAATTCTACTAATGGAAGTAGCAAGTATTTATGGAATTTTTTATGAATAAATCTCAATTGAGCCAGTAGAGGACGTGCTTTCTCTTCTAAATAATCAGACCAGTATTTCAGCGAAGCAAAATTACAGATGTTATATCCCAAATAGGTCAAAGAACAAGGCTGGTTAATTAATTACCGAAGACCCCCGAGCCATGCGGTCTCACCATCCTACAAACATCAGTGTTACCAGCCAACATTACCGCCATCTCATCAGTCATATCTGTCGTGATACTATCAATACCTGCCCTTGCACGACTCTCAGTAGAAACTCGAGACTCGGCTCTCGGCTGCACCTCGCACCCCAGTACTACCCTTTGTAACCATTAACACAGCCACCCCCGCGAGCTACCACACTATGTGCTCTACCTTATCTCTGGCTCACAATTCCGCCAACGACGGCACACAGTCTCACCACACTACGTCACCTGTTGCTACCCAACCTAGTTTACCTTGTGCCCTATCGATCAGGAACCAAAAATTAGCCTCTAGATGCACACATTGGTCATACCACACTAACAGCCCTGTATCAGACAACATCTGCAACACCAGCCCTCACAAATCACATCCTCATTTGACACTAATCCCTAACACCCAACCTGACAACGCTACTACGGCCTATAAACTCAAAGGTGCTCTCATCAACGCACAATCTGTCCAAGCACATGCATTTGATATTGCTGATCTCATTGTCACAGAAAACCTGGACTTACTTGCAGTCACGGAAACTTGGCTGCACGCAGCCTCTGGTCCCTCTCTGACACTAGCCATTCCAGACAACTATTCCATAATCAGGTGTGACAGGGATACCAACCAATCTAAGGGTGGCGGCTTAGCCGTCATATTTAAGAGCTCGCTCAACATCAGAATTGCTAATAGCCTTCAGATACATTCAGCTGAATCTCTATCTCTCAAACTGCCTATTTCGCCCAATCATACAGCCACAGTCCACCTCATTTATAGGCCGCCCGGCCCCACATCTTCTTTTGTAGAAGACATCTCCTCTATCCTAGCATCCGGCGCTAAGCCTAGCTCCCAAATTATTATCCTGGGTGACTTTAACCTGGGATACCTGGACAAGAATGATGCCAAAGCCACAGATTTAGCAAATGTCCTGACTGACTTCGGCTTCACACAACACATCTTGGAGCCCACCCACATTAAGGGTCGTACTCTCGACTGGGTTGCCGACATGAATTGTGCTCTCAACGATATCTCTGTATCCCCTTGCGCATGGTCTGACCAGCATTTAATTTCATTCTCCATTAACACTAGCCCTCCTGAGGACACACACAACCTCGCCCCTCCCTCGCACACAGGGAATAAAAAAGACATCACTGTTGAGAAACTTTTACCACTCATCTTCCCTTTATTGAACGCGGCTTCTGAGTCTTGCTCTGACCCCACAGCGTTAGTAGACACCTATAATCGTGTCATGCTAAAAGCCCTCAACACTATCGCCCCTATCAAATTGCGTAAACAAAAACCACGGACCCACTTGAACTCCTGGTTCACACCGCAACTACGCGACTTACGCAAAGAAAAAAGAAAAGCCGATGCTATTTGGAAAAGTGTGCCTTCCCTAGCCAACAAAAATATCCTTATGTTAGCCACCCTTGCCTACAAAGAAGCTATCCTCACTGCTAAAAAGGAAGCATACAATAAAAGGATCACCCAAGCCCGCTCTAACACCAAGGAACTATTTAAGATACTTAAGGAACTTGAGTCCCCAATTGCTCCTCTCGATATGTGTACCCCTGACACTGAATGGTGCACAAATATCCAAAAAGCTCTACTAGACAAAATTACCATGCTCCAGGCTAAAATCAATGCAACAAAAAAAACTACCTTTCAGGCTCAACCAGCGCTACCCTGAATTATAAAATCCAGGCGCCTAAACACGATCTTAAACCATTCAGCTTCTCTCCCCTCTCTATTAAGGAAGTAGAAAACATCATAACTAAACTCAAACCCTCCAACTGCCAAGGTGATGCATGCCCTGCCGTCATCATTAAGGAGGCCGCACCTGAGCTCGCACCATTTATTACCTCTTTCATAAATGCTTCCTTTGAATCTAGCACTGTGCCTGACAACCTCAAGGATGCTTGGGTCATACCATTAATTAAAAAACCTAATCTGGACCCCAGCAATCCTTCAAACTACAGGCCCATCACCACCGTGCCTTACCTGCTCAAAATCCTCAATCGCGCAGCCTATCTCCAAATCCAGGAGTATCTCAAACGCAACAATCTTCTAGGGCTTAGACAATCTGGTTTCCGTCCCAGGCATGGCACTGAGACAGCGTTACTAGATCTAAAAACCCAAATCGAGGACCTGAAAGACAAGGGCAAAATGGCGCTCCTGCTCCTCCTTGATCTTTCAGCAGCCTTTGATTTGGTCGACCACCAAATCCTCTGTCACCATCTCAAAATTGCCGCCCACTTCTCGGACGCAGCTACTTCCTGGATTAGCTCATTCCTTGCTAACAGAACCATGAGGGTTTTCTCTCCACTAGCAGCGGCTGACCCATCCCACGTCCCTTGTGGAGTCCCTCAAGGATCTTGTGTATCTCCCACACTTTATAACGTGTTTACTAAACCACTCTTTGATATCCTTGATTATCTGGGTGTCTCATACACTAATTATGCGGATGACACCCAGATACTCATCCCTATCACTGGTGATTTTGTAACCGACTCAAAATCTCTTAATTCAGTCTACACCGTCATCCAGGCCTGGATGGCTTATCATGGGCTCTGCCTTAACGACGAAAAACGGAGTTAATCATCCTGGGCTCCCAAACTAAACTCTCGAAACTCGACGCCAACTACAAATCCTTCACTATTGATGGGAATGACATCAAAGTAGCCAATGTCACCAAAACTATAGGAATTTACCTCGACTCCACCCTGTCCCTCACTCGACAAACTAATGCAGTTGTCTCTGCATCTTCCTACACTTGTAAATTGATTACAGCCTGCAGGCCATTCCTGACTCCGGACAATTGCCTGACACTTGCTAGAACCCTCATCCTATCGAAAATCGACTATTGTAATGCCCTCTACCTTGGGACCAGCCAAAGAAACCTGGACAAACTCCAGATCACGCAAAACAACGCCATAAGGGCAGCACTTAACATACCTAGACGGAATCACATTTCCACTACTAGACGCAACATTCAGTGGTTACCTATCTCTCACCGCATTTCACTCAATACTTGTGCTTACCCACAAGGCACAGAACAACGCAGCTCCTGCCTACCTAGTATCACGCTTCTCTCAACACACAGCCACCAGACCACTGAGATCCGCCCAGGTTCACACACTGGACATCCCCAGCTTCAAACTACGCTCTGCTGGAAGGTCGAGTTTCCCGGTCCTTGCTGCCAAGCTCTGGAACTCACTTCCCAATGCCCTAAGGAACATTCCGCACTGCCACGCCTTTAAAGCCAAAACTAAACTTTGGTTACTGGAACAAGATACCTCAGCCTCCATCCCTCCATCCATCTGCTGCTAGTGCTGTTTTCTGCACGGCTGACTGCACCTTGTGACTCCTGCACTCCTATTTGCCTAACGTGTATAGGTTCGCCACCCTGGCGATTCTGTTGTAACGTAAACTGACTTGTTGTAAATATATCCTGTAACTTGTAACTGCATACAGCTTGTACCTTCTCCTGTAACCAGGTACCTCTACATTGTTGCTACGATCACTGTTACTATCACCTGTAATTGCATACTGTATCACCCCCTCTGTAACCCGTAACTTCACTTCTGTAACCTGTAACTTCCCCTAAACATGCGCCTGCAAGCCTCTGGGCAAGGCGCGCATTACAAATAAATAAAATACAAACACAAATACTGTCTCATTCATCTTCCAACTGTATATTTTAGGTTTTTTCTTGGATGAGAAGACATACATTTTAGTTTTGTCCACATTAGCACTCAAATTGTGGGCTGCAGCAAAATCTTAAAAGGCATGTAGCTTACATTGCAACCCATAAGGAGTTGAATCTAATAGGAGATTATTGTCAGTGAATGCCAACCAGTGCAAACGTGATGTACCAATTTTAACAGCAAAAGAGAATATGGTATCCCATATCCGATCAAGATCGCAAATGTAAAGGTTAAATAAGATAGCTGCTAGTGTAAAGCCCTGCTTGAGTCCAACCAAGGTAGATATCGCATTAGTAATACCTCCTTCCTTGGTGATTCTAATCTGATATGTCGTACCCAAATGAAGATTTTTGGATCCAAGATATTAAATAAGAAGGAATACCCATATGGGCCATTTTCTTCCAAAGAATATTCCAGACCACTGTATCAAATGCACAAGTCATATCAATAGAAGCAATGTATACAAGCATACCATTACTGGATTTGGAGGCGGCTAGAAGATGAGAAAGATAAGTCGCATTAAGCGTAGTTCCCATACCTTTTCTGAAACTGACCTGATATTTAGAATAGAGATTGTGGATATCAATGTACTTCTCTAAATGAGATAGGAGAATGATAGAAAATACTTTAGATGTTTCATCCATCAAGGCAATGGGTCGATAATTATTTGGGTTTGTCGGATCACCTTTTTTATGGACCAGTATAATTATCGCATTATGTCCAAGACTCAGGTATAGTGGAGGTCTTTAGGGCGAGGTCGAATTTCACTTTGAGTATATGATCCAAAAGAGCGGGATCACTCTTTAACACACAAGGGGGAATACCCTCTGGTCCAGCCGCTCTTGATGGATTAAGTCTCCCGATAGCCCATAGAATATCTGATACTCTATCTCAATAGAAGAAGTATTGTCACATTCAGGGTCGGTATAGATAATATGTATACATTTAGATGGCAAACTCAATTTAGTACCAATATATAGCTCCCAGGTTGCAGCTAGTATACAGGAGTCAATCACTGGTTTATAAGGCTTGGCTTGCTTCAATAGTTTCCAAGTTTCTTTGGACTTCTGAGCACAGATAAACTTGAGCATCTCAATGTTATCATTGTTATGAATTGCTATACGATGCCACTTAATCCAATTTCTATACCTTTGAATAATCAATTTTTTTTAGAAAGATAATAATTAAAATGATTTGAGGATTTCAAAAGAGTCTGAAGTTCAGTATTCCTAGCAGATTTAAGATTTTTAATTTCAAAACTGAATTGGGGATCCCCTATGGGTTTGGCTTTACATTGCGTTACATATATTTCCACGATAATCTCAGAGATTAGAGAAGAAATATAAGATTCATATTTAATAGTTTGTAGCAGATTAAAGGATTGATAGAGCTCAGACTTCATGTGCCAAGAAAGTTCCCTGGTCAGCATGTCACAAGTGACCTGGTTCCATCGAAAAGATAAATTACTTCTGTCAGATTTTAGCAAACCAAGGTGCTCAATGACTAGCAGGCGCATAGCTTCATTAGTTAGAACAAGTTCAATAGTCGCCTGGTCACTGCCATGCATTGAATGTATAATTATGTCTGATGCACAGTGTAAAGCACTTTTTGAGATCCAAAAGAAGTCAATCATGGAATGATATGAACCTTGTTTCCATGTGAAATTTACGTTTTTCTTTTCAAAGGGTATAAGTTTCAGATCCCAACCAGAGAAAAATGAGACCTATTGGTCACCATTAACGGCCATCAGAGTGTCTATTCCAGTACCATCATTTCGTATATAATTATTTGTAGTACAACAGCAGTTAAAATCACCGCCAATAAGAACAATGGTAGACGGATAGTATAGCGAAACATATTCCAAAATGTCATCTAGGTCATTGAACATACTATCTAATGCAACCTTAGCAGGATTCCAATAGATATTAATCAAAATGAAGGACCACTGAAGATTTAAGTCAGAGGTTAATAAGACAGCCAGTATGTGATCAAAAGAAAACCGCATCTTCGAAATGCATTGTAAAGCATTATTAACTGCTGTGGCCAATCCTGCTGACGGGCGACTGTATTCAGCTTTGGTGGCTTTAACACAAAAGGTTTCATAACCAGGGAGTAAAAAGGTAGTGACCTTCATCGTCTCTTGTACCAAGACCACGTCAGGACGCTGAGCAAGAAGGAGGTTGGAGAAGACTCAAACCAAATTAACATATCCATACATGAGTTCCTCGACAAAAATGTAAGCTCAGTACAACATTCTGGTTAACACTGCCCTGCAGGCAGCCCACATGGCACCATGCACTTGTGAGCCCCAACACATGTCCCTCCCACCATCGACGGCCACCTGCCAGCAGGTCCCGACTCATGTCCCCCACCGACCAACCCACCAGTGACGGGAACCTGCCACCAGGCCCCGACTCATGTCCCCCGTGACGGGAACCTGCCAGCAGGCCCCGACTCATGTCCCCCACCCACCCACCAGTGACGGGCACCTGCCAGCAGGCCCCGACACATGGCCCACCAAACAACATGTCATAACAAAACAGACCCATGGCCCTAATTCCAACCCAAATCCTCCCTGCCCCCCAATACAAGCATGCAACCATCCACTGCACCCACTCCCAAATTAGCCATGCCATGAGAGTCTCAAAAGTACCAGCATGGATGTGCATGAGTGTACAACAGAGCCACACAGTGGCAACACATCACTGAGGCAATGCTCATAGAGACATGCACAAAAACCAATGAGAGTACACCACACCAATGATGAAGGAATATGACATGTATTGAAAAACGTAATGAAATAACAAAATGAAAAATCAAATGTGCAAATTAAGAAATAATGAAAGGAAAAAAATGAAATTAAAGAATTCCAATGTAAAACAAAAATCCACAACAGGAAACTAGAAAAGTGGTCCATTGCCATTGTCCATATAAAGTACATTAAAAAAATAAAAACCATTGCTCCATGGAATGTCCAAAGAAAGAAAGTATGTACAAGTCTGCAACTATATACAATGGAAGTCCAAATGGTCCATGATCCACAAACAAATGGAAACCTACAAAAAAGTGCAATGAAGAAAAAACTATATACATAAAGTGGAGCAATGTCCATGAACTCCAAATAAAATTATTAAACAAAGGAAGCCTAACCCTAAAGAACTATGTACAAAGGCGGCGGGCAAGTCCTACGGCTCACTCTTTGATGTTCTGGGCCAGGGCATCATCAAACTCCTCTTCAACGTCCCGCAGGCGGGCCTCTTCCCTGGCCTCGAGGTCTCCCAGGGATGCAGTCATGGCCTGTTCCAACTCCCTGCGAGTTGCCTCGAGGCACTCAGCCCGCCTCCATGCCCTGCGCATGGAGCTCTCTGCCCTGACCATAGTGAGCCGTGCCTCCTCTGCCCGCCACCGCTCCGCATCTATCCACTGGCCCAACCGCTGCCACATGTAAGACACTCCCAATCCAGGGTCCTCCTGCCCTCCGGCTGATGCCTGCCCCTGTGATGTTGATGGCCCCGAGCCATGATGCCTCCCACGCTGAGCCTGCTGCTTCCTCCGACCCAACTGCCTCTGTCACCACGACGGCATCCGGGATGATAGAATCCACCGGCGCCATCGTGCACATGCTCTACCCGATGATGCCGGCACATCCTCCATCCGCTGGGGTCCAGTTGGTGGGGTGGCCACCCCTGCTGGACCTTAGACTCCCGACTGGCAGGGATGGGATCTCCACCAGGCTGGCTGCATTGGTTGGGGCAGATCCACAGGGGGCCCTGGTGGCATCTGGGCCAGAAGACGGCATGGAGAATGAATGGTGTATAGTGTGCACAGAGGAGCGGAGGGCCGCAATATGGGCCGACACATGGAGGAAACCCCCGACCACGGTCCCTCCCAACTGGGCCACGTTGGCACACAGCTCTTCGTGATGACATGGGTGGTCGCCCCTGGAAGCACGCACGTCATTACAAATGTCACATGTGCGCAACGCGACACCAATCAGGACGGACTCAATCCAGTCACATGTCCCCTCGTCCGCAGGTAGAGGAGTGCCAGATGACGTGGACCTCCCACTACCTCTGGACGGGCCTGGGAGGGGGCATCCCTGCTGGTGCATGATGATGCAGTCACAGTGTCAGGGACTGAGACATGCACAGGCACCTCTGCAGCGACCTGTGCTGTCTCCTGGCCCTGCCCCTGGACTGCACCACTTGCACCAGTGGCACCACCCCTACCAGGCCCCATGTGCGGCTCTGTAGCGGCCTCCTCCTCCTCTATACACACCAGCAACCTGGATGGCTCCGCACCGTCTTCCGCCGTTGCAAGCGCCTGTCGGGACTCATCCGCCCCTTCCGCTCCCGCTGCAGCCGTAGTGGCAGACGCGGCACCAGTCCCCTTGCTCCCGGATGATGGAATTTCCTGGGAGGGTGATGGGCCTTGCGTCGTCGCCCGTTGGAGGCATCTCTGCCGCTTTCCTCCACAGCGCTGTCCCCGCCCTCTTCTTCACTCGCCGCTGTGTAAAGGGACACATTGAACACAAGCATCAGGGTACTGAACTATAGTCCCCTAGACACAAAGAAATAGCACATGAGTGGCACTGTCAAACGTCACTTCCATCAAGTCCCTCCACAACACATGGGTCAGTGCAGGCAACACATATGCAGCAACAGGCATGGCATATGCAGCATACATTGGCATCCATGTCCAAGGCACCATTGTTGCATCCGATGGTCGGCTGATACTCACATGCATCATAGGACATGATGGTCACATGAACACACATCACTGGAGGGTCATGCATCTGGCCCGGTATACCCCCAGACACAGTGGATACAGGGATGACTAGGCTGTATCAGTGAATCAACACATCGTCAAGGACATGTGTCATGCATCCATGGCGCACACACTACTCAGACACACGGACATGTACATCATGCATGTCCATGAAAGCAGCACACATCTCTCACACCCCAAACATGTGAAAGTACCGACACAGGCATGCATACATGTGTGTGTTCCGTGTGCTGCTCCGCATGATGCATTGTAACACATACACCATCCATGTGGGTCACGCCTGACTGGACTCACATGCAGCACCATCATGTCCCTGCACACACACATCCAAACATGACCCATTTCACACATGCAGCCAAGTAGCTGACTACCAGCACACTGCAACATGCCCTTTTTTAAATGTGAATGCATGGCCACTTACCGCTCGACTCCAGACGGGCCTGCATCCTGAGGATCTGGTGGTGAAGTACTCGGCGAATGCACTCCAGGACCCTCATCTGCTGGGTGATAAGCTGGACCCGGTGCCCCACTGCATCTGCTGCTTCCAAGAGGCGCCAGGCCTTCTTGAGGGTCCTGGACTTGTAGTCTCGGGGTGCCACACCCTCTGCGTTGATGGCACCCACTATGTCCTTCCAGATCCTCTTCCATCCTTCCTTGTTGGTGCGCGATGGTGTGAAGAGGGCATCACAATGCCCCAGAAATTGCTCCACCAGGATACCAACTTAATTTTCACTGAAGCTGGTAGCCCTCTGCCTCACTGCTGGGGGGTTGCCACTGGTGCCGAAAGGTGTTGTGTCAAACATGGCAACCCCCGAGGCAGGTGTGGGTAGGCAACTGAGTCCTGGGGCTGGGCTGTGGAGTGATGGAACTTCAGTCGGGAGTCTTCTGTTCCAGCAGGAGTGGTCACAGCAACTGGACCCCTGCAGATGGCAGATCTGTAGGCACCAAAAGGTAGGGCATGGTGGCAGCAGGCAGGCAGGCAGCAGCAGATGGCTCATGGGAGGCTGCTCAGGGCTCTGGGGGGCAGTAATTCGGCCTTCGGGCAGGAACGTGGTCTTCCGTGTGTTGTCGCATGGCCAGCTTGATACAGAGTGATTTGGCATGTGAAAAACAGCAGGTTTGCGTAAATTCTGAGGAAAGGCCCTTAGCGCGTAAGCGCGTAGGTGATGTAACGTGTGCACGGGTGTTTCCCTCGCCACGGGTTGAAGGTCCCACGTGGGTTTCCATCGCTCTGTACGTGCTCTTCGTGGGAAGCGGTATGTGTATTCCGGGGGTGCGTGTGGACTTTTACATGCGTTTTCACTAGCGCGAGTGGGGTACGTGTATTCTGGGGGTGCGTGTGGACTTTTATACGTTTTTTTGCTTGCGCGGGCAGGGTACGTGTATTCCGGGGATGCGCGTGGACTTTTACACACGTTTTCGCTAGCGGGAGCAGGTACGTGTATTCCAAGGGGTGCGTGTGGACGTTTACATGCATTTTCGCTAGTGCGAGCGGGGTACGTGTATTCTGAGGGGTGCGCGTGGACTTTTACACACGTGTTCGCTAGCGCGAGTGGGCTACATGTATTCCGAGGGGTGCGCATGGACTTTTACACGCGTTTTCACTAGCGCGAGCGGTGTACGCATATTCCGGGGGGTGCTCGTGGACTTTTACATGCGTTTTCGCTAGCGCGAGCGGGGTACGCGTATTCCGAGGGGTGCACAGGGAGTTTTACACGTGTTTTCGTGGTTGGGGGGCTGTATGCTGGTCCACTGGTTTTTGCGCCATGTAGGGGATTTGTGCAATGTTTTTGGCGCACGGGGCGGGTTTGGGGCGTAACTTGCGCTGCTGCAGGGTCGCTGCACTGCTCTGCACCACGGCTGGTTATGGATGTTGAAATCCATGAATATGCTGTGCGCTGAAATGGGTTTTGACGCACACGGTTGGCGCAGACTGCCGCACGCGCACTCTGTGGGCCAGCCACGAGCGCCACTTGTGCGCTGAATTCTATGAATTGCCCCCTAAGTCTCAGGAGGGGTGTTAGTGATCAGAAGCCCACAATGAGCATACACAGCAAAGAATCACAAATTACTTTTAGACAAGTGTATATGAAAGACATCTATACATGTATTGTCGACAGGACTAATAGATACAAGTAAACTTTAGTTATGCAAAAACAATTACCACACACAATAGTCTACTATACAGCATGTATACAATATGCTTCATAATGTGAAAAATGAGGAAAACACAGCGACAACCTGTAAAGCGAAGGGTTTCTTAACACGCTAGGAGCACTAGACAATTTTTCAGAGTAATTCCCTAACTTTCTAGTCCAGTCCTGAGAAGTAGGTAGCCTTGTGCTCAACATTGCAGTAGTGTGCCGGTGAAGCAAAAAGTGGTTCTTCTTAGGAAGGCTCTAGCAAGTCAGGAAGGGGCCAGAGGCGATGAAGAATTGGTTGCCTCTATTCGTTTAGGATGTGCCCTTGGTGGCATATCAGTTTTCAAAAGGTGAGAATAGCTGGGGAGTGAAGGCTAACCCAGCCAATATCGAATACCTTAATGGGATATCTATGAGTAAAAAAAATCGGTTGTGCCTGTCCGAAACGTCAAGTGATGCAAGGGCTTGATCCATGTAGCAAACTAGACCCATGAAATAGATTTAATGTCTGCGATGACATGCTTTTTACCCCGGTTTCATCAAACTTATTGTCGACGGAATGCACCTCCAACTCATACATATATAAAATATATACCTTATTGTAACAACATATTGCGTCTGCTAGGGGGAGGCTGTTAGGACTGTTTTTTCTGAAGTCCAAATGAGAGCTTAGTAACAAAAATTCTACTGAGGCAGTCCAATACTCCAATCTTAGTATAATGCTGTACCACCTGAGTTCAGGGTAGCGTAGACAGTTTTAGGAGGGAGAGAGGGATGTTGAATCAGTACAAATTAAATTGTAATACAAACGGTCCAAAGAAACACTGAAACTCTATGTATTTTAAAAATAAATGGTATATTTAAATATGAGTAGGCCCGGATAAATCTTGGGGGAAATAAGTACTATCACATTATATGTAACCGCATTTATAAAAACACAACACTATGCTTGAAGGTAAACAGACCAAATCATCCAATCTTATTTGGAAGTCCTAACAGGAGTTCTTGGGAAGTCAAATCCAATAGTTACTTTTAGATTACTTTCAGTAATACCAGAGTAGTAGACCCTATCAGTTAACCGTGACGCCCAGCAAGAAATCACATAGTCTAACTGGACAATACATGTTTCTGATCTAGTGATATTCATATACTAGTCACAGTATAAACCCATAACTCTGATTTAGGATAACCCAGTTTTTCTAGGGGAGTTGGACCTAGGGGTGTAATATTCAATTACTTTTGTTCTTCAGTTCACAGACTAAGAGAAGCAATAACTTTAACTTATTTTAGTATAACACAGTTACATTCAAGGTAAGTGAAACCGATACTCTAAGCAACGGTCAGGCAGTTGTAGCCTAAGACTCTTTGTGTGGCTGTCTAAAACAGACCAGGGAAAGCAAAACCCAGTGTTACACTATATGAATGACCCAAAGTTATTCTAGGTAGGTAAAACCTAAGGTAGACTTGTTTCTGGACAGGCTAACAGCAAGTCATGACAAGCAAACCCCAGTTGGGGGACACTTATACAATTATCCTTACCGGAATAATAAAGTGAAAGCAACAGCATTACTTTTGCGGAAGAGGCACAACCAATTCACAGGTGAGCAAAATAACCTTATATATACTTTCCAGAAAGGCAGGACATTTATAAGGTAAGTAAACTAACCATTTATATACTTTTCAGAAAGGTGAGAACATAATTTCTTATAAATGTGAAGACAGTTGAAATCCTTTAATGACGTCTAGGTAAGCCTTTCACATCAGTTAAAGTATTCAACAAATTACTGCCACCAGCCATTAATTGGAAGTTTGTACGTGTAAATAAATGTTACATTTATTTAAAATGAGAAAGGGCATACTCAGTATCACCACACACTCAAGGTTGTGGGTGCTGGTCTCACTTAATAAAATGTAAAAGGGATCCAAAGATCTTTTCTACCCGTGGGAAATCTAGTTCTCTCAAGGTTAGCCAGAGAAGGTTAAAAGTGGAGCACCTAAGGCAACCTAGCAACAACAGGCACTTATTACCAAAAAGTTGTCAAAGAGGATACATTTCAAACAACACTATGGACACTATGCAGAGCTATGAAGATCCCAAAAAATCACACCCATAAAAAGAGTAAAATATTCTGTGAGTGTGAAAAAAGGCTCTCACTCAATGAGGTGTAGACAAAATAATCCACCAGTAAAGCTAAATGTTGTGGAAGTTCTGGGGTTAACACAGGTCAGGACGATTTATCATTACTATGAAAATCTAACCTAACAGAGGCCATCAGGCAATTGCCATGGATTGCATGTGTAAATGGTGTTTGGGTCTAGCAGAGGGTTTGACAGACACCAAGCCTCACTGTATCTTTCACAGATGGTAAATATCCATTTGCAAATCAGACTTTCTCCCACCCAAATGGGCTGTGCAGCACCGATGTGCTAGGGCAATTCTCTTCTGAACAATAGTACCAATAGAAACCCCAGACATGTGTCTTCTAGAGAGAGGATAAGTAATATTAATGAAGGAAAGGTAAAAGATGTACATTAATGCATCATAAAATGGATTATAGCGGTGTAAATAAATACTTTGTAATACATTATCTAGCAATGAAATTGCAAGAGTAATAACATTCAATTGTTTCTGTACAGGGAACATATCTAAAATGCTATTGTGAGCAGATTTTGAAGACAGCTACAAATCATTTAAATCCAGAAGTCAACCTTTCAAGAAGTTCAGATTTTTGGAGGACAAGGCTCGTTTTCAATGTTTTGTGGCATTGTATGTGTCGTGAGAACAAAATCAGGATCCATTCCATGAGTATGCCTGGCCCACACAGTCAATGTCAAATCTTTCACAAATTCAAAATCCATTTCCTGGTATATTGGCTCGGCCACCCATTGTTTGCCTCGTTTTGTAAAGTCCATGAAGTAACAAAGCATCCCTAATGTTCCTGCAGTTTTTGCTTGTTCCCTCCCAACGTTCTCATTGTGTGCAACAACAGCTAGTCTTGTTCTGGGCTCCATGTCATCTATGCCGAAATGCGACATTTTGGGCCTGTACTGAACACCTCCAAATCTCCAGTATGACAGAATTCTGTGAGTCCCTTCAGGTCTCTTGAAAACGTTTTATCGTACTCAATATTCTCAAGTGCTTTGTGTGGAGGGGAACATGGCACCAACCACTTCTTCTTGCATTCCTGCTCCTTCGATAAAGGTCCATGTGCACATTTGTGGAAATGTTGGTTTTCTGTCCATGAGTGTACATTGAAACAATGGTGCATCAATGAATGCCATTTTTCAAGTAGAATTTATAAATATCCATCACAAGTTTTGGAGCTCCACCAAAGATGGTTGCTGATAGACTGACACCACTTTAAAAAGGTTTTCCGAACCCTTTTTTTACCAGCAGCTGTCATTTCTTTATTGATTGATTTGGAAACGTACCACACATGAAATTGATGCTTATAGTGTGGAAACTGCTTTCGCATGGCCTTGGCTATTCAAACGTGCCTATCAGTGGCTATCAGGTCTATTTGCATTCCCCTGGATTCCAGATGTTGGATGGATTTAATGAAACCATGTTTCTCCATGGCCACAGACAATGTACGTTCAGACACCTGCACAATGATCGAACTCACAATATTTTTATATTCTATGGTCCATATTACAAGTATGGTGGTAAGGCAACAACGGCACTGGTATCGCTACCGGCACCATTGCTACCATACCGCCATACTAGGAGTTTTGGTCGCGGGTGCCCTTGCAGCCACCAGGTCTGACCTGGTGGCCGTACCGGCACCCGCGAGCAGACATGATGGTAGCACCGGTACCATCATTAACGGTACCGGTGCTACCACCCTCCCCATTCCCATTGAGCCCTATAGAGCTCTATAGGGCTCAATGGGAATGGGGATGTACCGGGCCCGGCACCAGCGAAAGGGCAATTACTGGATCCGGCTGGGCCAGAATAGTCTGGTAATTGCCCATTCGCGGTTGCCGGACCCGGATGCGAGTTTGGAGGTAGCCTTGCCGGTTTTAGGCTATTTCCAAACTCGTAATGAGGCCCATATGTCTTGAAAGTGGTATGTGCAGGACTTAGAGGAAGATCCTGGACTGGCACACTGTCCGTCGCCAGCTAGCCTCACACGTTTGCCAGAGAATGTAATGTCCATTGGCATCTGCTCGAGTTTCCAGGCTTTCCCTCTGATATTCGTAGTTTTATTTATTTTGTTTATTTATGTATTTATTTATATAGCGCTGAAAGCCCACGGGCATCAGAGCGCTTACAAGAAGACGAGACAACAGAGATTAAAACAGGACACGATGTGTGATGGTCAGTGTTACATTATAATTCAGTAAGGAGTGTTTCCTGGATTCATTTGAAAAGTAGTGTTTTCAGTTTTTTCCTGAAGAGGAGGTAGTTGGGTTCGAGTTTCAGTGAAATGGGAAGTTCATTCCATTTTTCAATACTCAGGGTCGGAAAGGCCTTGCCGAGGCCGTGCTTATTTTGCGTTTTGATTGTTTGCAATTTTAGAGGATCTAAGCTT
Organism: Ambystoma mexicanum; assembly: GCF_040938575.1. Lineage (NCBI taxonomy): Eukaryota > Metazoa > Chordata > Amphibia > Caudata > Ambystomatidae > Ambystoma > Ambystoma mexicanum. The sequence goes on along the minus strand of NC_090925.1, from coordinate 1,088,806,145 downwards.
TCTGGGTGGCTCGTACCACTTAAATTGTTTTTTGAGGTAAACCGGAGCTTTGCCATATAAACAACGATGAACCATGGTGAGAGATTTGAAGGAGATTCTCTCCTTCATAGCCAACCAATGGAGAGCCTTCCTTTCACCGGTGATGTGTTCTCTCCAGGTTCTTCCTGTGATCGTTCTGACGGCATTTTTTGGATTGTTTGGCATCTTTTCAGACATTTACTGTTGGCTCCTAAAAGAAGGGAGTTACCATAATCTAGTCTGGACAGTATAATGGCTCTAGCGATGGTCGTGCTGTTTTTTTGATCTAGTAATGGTCTGATTTTTTTTAGGAGAATTTGGTGGTACTGACAGTTTTTCTTAAGGTAGGCAGTGTGAGCTTCAGCCCCCAGAGAAGCTTGAAGGTACACTCCTAGGGTTTTCACTTTTACTGATATAGGAATTTGGATGTTCTTGATAGAGAACGAGGAGTAAAATGGACTCAATTTCTTTCTAGCCTGTGTAGAGCCGAATATCATAAGCTCGGTTTTGGAGCCATTTAAGCACATCCAATTCTCTTTCATCCAACACTCAATGGTGTTGTATAGGGATGAGAGTCTGTTGTTGTCCAATTTGTAGTCCCCACTGAGTTCAAACACCAGTTGGGTATCATCGGCAAAATTGGTAAAGAAAATACCCATCTGAGATAGCATGGTGCAAAGGCAGCGCATGTAGAGATTAAAGAGCAAAGGGGAAAAACTGGCCACTTGGGGGACACCGCAATCAATCAGTTTAGTGTTTGATGCTTTGTCTTCCCAGACAATCCTGGATTGCCTGTTTGCAAGAATGAAGCAATCCATTCAATTGCCCCTGGTGAACAATTGCCTGAGTTTTCAAGGGCCTCCCTTTTCAAGATCGAATGCTGCAGAGAGGTCCAATAGTATTAATAGTCCTGATTTGCCTTTGTCCAAATTAGACAGCATTTCGGTCTGGAGGTCTAATAGCGCGGACTCGGTACTATGGCTGGATCTAAATCCGGACTGCTGTTGATGTAGTAAGTTGTTTTCGTCAACATAGCTTTGAAGTTGGTCAGTAGCTACTTTATCCATAATCTTTAGTAGAAAGTTGCAGTTCATGATAGGTCTAAGATTAGCTGGGTCCTGTTGGTTTAGGTCAGGTTTTTTTGGTAAAGGAGTGACCGTGACCGTTTTAATGATGTTAGGTACAGTTCGATCCCTGAATGATGCATTTACCATTCTTGTGAAGAAAGGGGCAAAGATGTCAGGGTTTTCTAGAATAAATTTAGATGGTAGGACATTTTCCGAACATGAAGTGCACCTCATAGAAGAGAGTGTTTTCTTCATTACATCGAGTGTGACCTGAATTGAAATTTTGGGGTTTCTGTCTCGTTTTTGTTTTCTTTGAGGTGAGTTTTAAATGAAGTGTTTGTGGTTAGGCAGTTAAGGATGGTTTCTCTGGCTTTAGAAATTTTGTTTTGGAATGCAGTCTGAACATTCTCGCAATCTATTTCAGTTGGTTGGAAGGGTGGAGTGAGTGTTATGGGTTTGTCTATGGATTTGAGTATCTGAAAAAGTTTTCCGGGGGAGTTTGCCGCAGAACTAATGATGTCATTATAGTAGTTTTTCTTCAAATCTATGAGCTTAGATTTGTATGTGTGGTCTGCCGTTTTCCAATTTGTTTTATTAATTTCGGTGGGATCTTTTAGCCATTTCCTTTCAAGGTTTCTTTTGTCCTTTTTAAGCTTAATCGCTTCAGCGGTGAACCATTTTTGGTGATTGGAATTGGGCCTGACTTTTTTTTCTTTTAGAGGGGCATGGAGGTCTAATAGTTTTAACATGCCTTGGTTGTAAATTGATATTATTTGTTCACTATGGTCTTTGTCGTTAGTGGTGGTCATGATTCTCTGCATTTCCTCTGAAAGCATATTGCTTGTGATTTTTTTCAGATTCCTAGCTAGTACTGGTTTAGGTAGGTTAGCTGGTTTTTCCTTTTTAAAGTTCAACGATAGTGAGATTTCAAAGGGTAAGAGCCAAGCAAGGTAACTTTATTGCTATTTGTGACAATCCAATCAAGCTGGTCCCCTGTGGATGCCGTAGGAAGATCCTGGACTGGCACACTGTCCGTCGCCAGCTAGCCTCACACGTTTGCCAGAGAATGTAATGTCCATTGACATCTGCTCGAGTTTCCAGGCTTTCCCTCTGATATTCGTAGTTTTATTTTATTTATTTATTTATTTATTTATTTATATAGCGCTGATATTCGTAGTACTGGGTTTTAGCAAGGAACTCAAGTCCCACAAATTGACAGAAACTGGAAATCTTACTGAAAGTTGATCCGCTGAATAGTAAAGCTACTGAACAAAGTACATTTCCAGCAGGCACTTTGCAGAGCATAGGTTGAACAAACCATGAAAATGTATTATGGTTGTGGACACAGCTGGCCTGGATTTTCAGGTTGGTGCCTTGTAATTCACCATTTGCTCCCTGCACATGTTCCCTCTTAATTTAAGATTCCATTTCAGCATTTGTACAATCTCTAGCAGCTTGTTGTCGAATACAATATATTTGTTCTCCTTTAATAGCCAATTGTCCTGCAGTACTGTGTTTTGCGACTAACAATAAAAAGACTGTTGAGATATTTGTTCTACTATTCTTTGCTACTTTCTCTAAAATATGACATGTTCTCCTTATATTGTCATGTGTCTGATGTTGCTTTATGAAACCTGATTGGTCCGGATGGATTAGTAGGGGCATTAGGTACTCCATTATATTGGCTAGGACCTTAGTGTACATTTTTGCAGCTAAATTTATTAAAGCGATAGGGCGGTATGACCCACATTTTTGCTTCCTCCATAGTGGGGGAAATGCGACACAGGTGCATAAAGGAGTTATATAGATGGGTTAATTTGGGGCTAATATATTGCGATACGTCTTATAAAATGCAGCCTGGTGCCTTATTCAGTGGGAGATTGTGTATGTCCCTGAGAATTTCTTCTGAAGTAATATCCAATTCAAAATGCTCCATATCTAAAAAAGCTAATTGAGAAATAGTGACAATGGCCCTCATTCCGAGGTTGGTGCGAGTCATGGCGCTATTAGCGGGATGACTAGCACCAATACCGGTAACGCCACCGACTTGGTGGTATGGGGACTTACCGGTCCAGTCCGACCTTGGCGGGACCGGTAAGTCCCCCCCATTTGAAAAGCCATTCCCCATTCCCATTTGAGCCCCCATAGGTCTCAATGGGAAGGGGGAAGGCACCAATAATGGTATCGTAAATTTCGGTACCGTTATTGACCCTGTTATCCTTTTGCGGGTCCCGTCCTTAAGGGAGGGACCCGCAAAGGGACCTCGGAATAGGGTGCAAAGGGATTACCAGCACTGGTGTCATTATCAGTGCCCGGTATCCCTTTGCGTCCAGGTCGTAATGACCCCCAATCTCTAGGTAAGCTTTCTGGAGCAATGGTTTGGAGGATTCCGACTGGTGTAAGTTTGTATAGAATAGGTGAAATTGTGAAGTAATGTGGGAAGTTTCCGTGGCTGCCTCACTTGAGGGGAGCGGAGTCAATTGTATGATCCTGGATGACGCTTGCTGCCAGAGTTGCCTGGCTAATAACCAGTCTGATTTGTTGGCTTTTAGGTAGTATTTTTGCTTAAGGTATAACAGCAACTTTTCCACCTTTTTTTAGTTTGAAACAGATTTAACCTGCTTGCCGCGGTTCTAAAAGCTTTTTATGTGGATGGCCTCTTCTTTATTTCCATATTTTTCATTGCTCGTCGTAAGTCCTCCTCTAACTCTATTTCAAGTGCCATTTTTTCTAAAAATCTAATGGCCTCTTCCACTATCGTAACCCCCGGTATGGTTAACTGAGAGGTGTGCCAAGCCAAATTTACAGCAGTTTCCCCAAATGGATTAAGATAAAAGAATCCCAGATTCTGTCTTCGATTTTATCTCTAACAACCTGGTCACCTAGAAGCTCCTTGAAAATCTCCATGGCCATAGCCTTTGTTTCCCCCTTTATTTCTATAGAGATTGGTGCGTGATCTGAAAGTGTTATTGTGTGACACGTAATTTGGGTAATATTACCTAAAAAGGGGATTTAAAAATAGGCATAATCATGCACGAGAAGAAGCGATGAACATGCAAGTAAAATGTATAGCCTTTCTCAGAACCTCTAAGAGATTCCCAGCCATCCTTTGAGGACAGATGAGCACATGTTTTGCTTTAGCGAGGCAGAAGGGTGGGTGTTGGGTATATCTCGTGACCGTACTCCGATCCCAGATAGGGTCCAAAGCCATATTAAGATCTCTAAGAAATAATATCTCGCCCACCCTGAAGGATTCTAACTATGTGAGAGTCGATTTTAAAAATCCCACTTGAGATGCATTAGGAGCATAAACTGATGCAACTGTTAGTCAGTGAGCCCAGGGCCCAAATTGCAAATACGTATCACCCTTCCTTATGGGCCTTAGTGCCTAACACCTTGATTTGGAGTCCAGACCTTATTGCTATGAGTACTCTGGCTACCTTCCCTTCAGCATTCGCTTGTAAAATGACGGGGTAGTGTCGCAAATGCTATTTGTGCCTATCTATGCCATGAATGTGATTTGACAAGAGCACCACCAAGTCCGGTTGGTGGCGCACCAGGAAATTCTCCAGATTTCTACATTTTACTGGGGTGTTAAGGCCCCGGATATTGATCATTAGACACCTGAATTAACTTAATGTATATGGGACCTTGCCAAGGCCAATATATGTCTGGACCTGGTTGTGTGTAAATGTGTGAGAAAAAAAAGCACTGTGGTTTCCCCTCCCTCCCAACTAGGGGTGTAACGGTATACCGGTATACCATTATAGATATCGTGAACAGCTTAATTGAACTATAATAACCGTCACATTGTTTATAACGGTATACCGTTTTGGGGCATGGAGCTATTAAGCAAGCTTTTCAATCTGATTTGAAAAGGCTGCAGTAAGCAAGTGCTGCGCAGTCTGGATCTTGCACAGTGGCATGTGGCGTATGCCAAGTGGGCCTTGTTTGTCAAACAAGAGCATAGGGAAAGTGAGAAGAAATGCCAAAAGCGGGAAAAAAGGTGGGCACCACTAATAGTTATTGATAGAGTTCACTCTTTACTTCAAGATTCATTCTTTTTTTGTGGAGCGACCAGTCTGTGAGGATCCTAGTGACACACATACCCCAAAACGTCTAGTCAGAGCATGAAAAGCTGGATGGACCATCCAGCAAAGATTGGTGCCCCCGCTAATACTCAGTGCTCTGAATTTTTTCTTTTGATATTTATAACTTGCAAAAAATGATCCATCAAAGCATTCTTAGTAAATTGTTACTTCACAATTTATTTTTGTTGTAGTATATGTATACCAAAATAATTCCTTTCATCTGCGTAATAAGTGTACAAAAAAAACATCCTAGTCAACTGTAAAAAATATGTGATTATGTGTGCCTATACATTTCGGAGACTAGTGTCTTCCTCAGGGCCTAAACCACATTCTATTTGTTATATTAAAGCATCTAAACAACAGTTGAGATCCGAATTTGAAAAACAAAATTACAATGTGGGTAAATAATCAATATGAAAAGCAGTACATACCGTATAGCACGTATAGATGTGTGGTGAACAGAAGGGAACAGAAAGGCATAAATGTAAGATTCACTACGTCATGAGCAAAGTCCCAAATTGTCAAAAAGTAATCATGCCAAAATTGAAAATGACACGAACACTGTACCTGCCAGTCAACAATATTTTATCTAAAATAAAAATCAAACAAAGAAAAAATAAATATATGTATGGGAATGTATATACGCATCTGCATGTGAAAAGCATAAATGCAGAGAGGGTGTTTTACCTTATGCGCAGATGTAAAATTGGAGTAAGAAAAACTACAAGTAATATAGTTGAAAGGGATACAAAAAGAAAACAAGATAATATTGGAATGTAGTGTGTTTTGTTAGAACTGCTAAATGAATAAGGTCCCACAAACTGTAAAGAGTCCCTTACTGTTTGTCACAGTTGCGTGCTGAAATGCGAAAACTTGCGTATACTAAAGCCCTAATGGTGGCTACTTCCTTGTTTTATTGGTTGCCATGGAGAACCTGACGTGGCATTGCTATACGTCGGCTGACGTGCCGACGCTGCAATGCCTCGCGTCCCGTATCCCCTAGGTTACAGGGGAACGGGAATGAGGAACAACATGACACATTAGCAATATACTGTGAAGTGACTAGGAGCCGACCGCTCTCTACAAGGTAGCGTTTGTTCGTGTGGGCCTGTCCGCTTTGTGTTGTGTCTATGCAGCATGCAATTAAAGTTGAAAAAATGACATTGGTGTGGAATGGTGCGCATATAATGTGTATATATGGAATCAAAGAGAACACACAGTTGTAAACCGTTCCGCGTATAGTTCAAAATTAACTTAAACCGGTAATTATACAACACGGAGATGCATTGTGTAGATATATACGAAGAAATAGAATGGTGAACGACACCTACGTAGTGCATGCAAATAATAATCCCTTGTTGGGAGGATCGGCATAAAAGTTGTTATTTCAAGAGAGAAGAAGTGATGTCTCATCACGGGCTATCCCAGTGTAAGCAGATGAGTGAATCTACAATGAGGACCATAATGTTAAATATAGACATACTAAGTAAGCAATGTTTATAGCTATAGTGGGCGTATGTGAACCACATAATGTGTATTATCAATAACGTTTTGCCCCATATTGATGCATATTCATAGGTTGCATATAGAAGTTCATAAAAGATATATGCAGATGATGAAAATGCATAAAACTATGTATATCCTCATAGGTCCCATGCTTCAATCAAAACATCTCAATTATTTGCAGTTAACATAAAGGTGTTCATAAGGACTGTATATTGGTGATGAAAATAATACTAAAAATAACAAGCCCAATTGCTCTTCATTATGTCCTCTCGGGGCGAGAGTTCCTAGTTTGTCTATCCAAAAGCACTCTCTTCTATCAAGTCTCTGTGGTAGGTTATCATGAGGTTCTTGTCTGTGGATGACTTCCAGTATCAGGAAGAGTATTTGTGCCAAGTTGTGCACTCTTTCCATCCAATGTTTGGCCACTGATGAGTTAGTATTCTTCTTGCGTATACATGAGCGATGTTCATTCCAGCGCAATTTCGCTTTTCTTTTTGACTATCCCACGTAATACAGCCCACATGGGCATTTAATTGCGTAGATGATGTTTACCGTTTCGCATGTCGCATAGTCCCTTATTGGCAATTTCTCGCTGGTGCGTGGGTGATTAACGCTCTGTCCTTTCTGTATGTAGCCGCAGTTGCTACATTGTAGGCACAGGAATGTTCCTTTACGTTTAGTTTCTAGTTTCTTCTGTGCTGGACGTGTTTCTACTAAATGGTCTCTGAGGTTTTTACTCCTCTGGTATGCAAATGTTGGTGAATCTTTGAATAGATGCTCGATTTTTTGATCGCATGATAGTATTTGCCAGTGTTTTTTGATGATTGAATTTATACGGTTACTCTGCGTTGAATATCTGGTCACAAATACAAGTGGTGGATCTGATTTGGCTTTCCTTGGTTTGGTGAGTAGGTAATTTCTATTGATAGCTTCTATTCTGGTTTTTGCTTCAACAATTTCACATTTCTTATACCCTCTCTTGGTGAATTTCTCTCCCATTTTCTGTAATTCGATGGTATAGTCAGTAGGGTCACTGATGATCCGTTTAACGCGTAACATTTGACTGTACGGGAGGTTTCGTATGAGGCTCAGTTGATGAAAGCTCAATCTATGTAATAAATTGTTGCGATCAGTAGGTTTGCTATAGATGTTAGTTTTGTACCCCTCTTCTGTAGATTTAATTGCGAAATCCAGGAAGTGAATGCTCTGCTTGGAGTACTCATGAGTGAATTGAATCCTTTCATCAATGGAGTTGAGATCTCTGAAGAAGGTCAGTAAACTTTCTTCACTGTGGGTCCATATACCAAAAATGTCATCAATGTAACAGATCCAAATCCGTAAATGGAGTTTCCATATTGGGTGGTTGAGAATATGGTCTGTCTCAAATTTATACATGAAGGTATTTGCATATGTGGGTGCCATAGTGGCACCCATAGATGTTCCGGCAATCTGTAGGTAGTATTGTTTTTGATATTTAAAGTATGAGTTCTTGGAGATGAATTCTAATATCATAATCAAAAACTCCTTGTTTGCTTCCATTTCGCCAGTGTTCAACAGTAACCATTCAACTGCATGTATTCCTAAATCATGCGGAATAGGTGTGTACAAATTCTTAACATCCAAGGTGAACAGTATGTGTGTAGGTACTTAAGATATTGCCCTCAGTTGTTGTAGAAAATGGGTGGTGTCTTTTATGTAGGTTGAGGTACTTTGAATGAGTGGTTGACGGAGAAAATCAATGTATTTCCCAATCTGCTGTAGTACACTATTGATTACTGCCACTATTGGTCCTCCAGGTGGTTCTAGTGGATTCTTATGGATTTTGGGTAAAGTGTAAAAGTTCAGAACACCTGGGTTTGAATTCTGTAAATATTTGTGCGTATGATGGTTAATCCAATCGTTCTCTTCAGCATCATCTAGTATGCTTTCCAGGTCGTGCATAATCCTTATCGTTGGGTCATTATCCAATCTTTTGTATGTACTAGTGTCTGCCAGTTGTATGTGGCACTCTCTGTCATAATGTGTAGAATTCTGTATGACCAATGCTCCTCCTTCATCAGCCGGTCTGATGGTTATAGATTCATCCCCATACAGGTCTTTGAGGAGTGTTAATTCATGTGGCTTGAGGTTCTTATACTTGATGTTAGAAAGTTGTATTTTTCCTAAATCTTTTAGTACTTGTTTCTCAAAGATTTCTACTGCAGGGGTATTGCAGGGTGGTACAAATGTACTTTTGGATTTGAACTCTTTGTAGATTGAGTCATTGGGTCTTTTTGCTCTCCTAAATCGTCGAAGAACATTTTTAGTTTCATCTTCCTTGTTAACTTAAGTACTTCTACTTTAGTGTCGAACAAGGAGCTATCGTACGTGGGTACAAAGCTTAGTCATTTTTGGAGAGTCTTTATCTCAGATTGTGTCAATGTTCTTCTGTAGAGGTTGATAACTAGGTGTCCTCTGTTGGTATCTCGTTTGTGACCCCACTTGTCCTTTTTCTTTTCCCCCTCCTTGTTCTCTTTGGCCTCTTCCTAAAAAAAGATACCCCGAGGTGCTTACCCTTGCCTGCGATGGTCCTCAAGCTTCTGATGCTTTTGCATTTCTTTCTGTCAAGACTTCTGTCGCTGCTTCAGATTCTGAGCTTGATGTATTACTAGAGGTATTTTGTCTGGGTCTTCTTATTGGTGGTCCGTATTTCTCCATCCACGTATAAACCTCCTCATTAAGGTAATCATATGTGTCTCTTTTAAACTTCCTGATTTTCTTTGTTTCAAGTTCTGATTTGTAATCAGCTAATTTGTTGTTAATATCTGATAATATTTCTTCTAGTTCTTCTTTCTTGAGTTTTCCCTCACTTTCCCTATCTTGAGCATAGGGAAAGTGAGGCCACATTAGTAAATGCAGCTTTGATGCTGTGACCGCTCTTTCTCTGTGATCAGTAGATTCGGGTTAAAGATCAGCCGATTTGTAGTTTTCCCACAAATTTGAAAGATGTGGAACTACACATCCCAGAAATCAAAGGGGGAATCAAGTGGATGCCCTTCTGATGGATGTCCACAAAAAACATTAGCTCTGTAGACTGTATGGCCACTGGGCCTATCAGTGTTTTGTGCTAGTATATAAACTGCCCCCCACTGTCCTCCATGTAGATTTGCACATTGGCACTAGAGTTGTTGCTTTGCTTGATCCTTCACCTGCCTTCTGTATATGGCACTAGACTCAAGCAGGCAGGACACATTCTACATTCAATTTGAAGTATCCAGAGCAATGGGGGTGAGATATTGCTCAGGTCTATCTTTGATGTGTGACACCACCCATGAAGGCATTCCTCCGTCTCAACTCACATGACAAGGGTCCAAATGCGCTCAGACCACGGAAAAATGGTAATGATGGGGCTGTGGTGATGTGGTGGTCTAGGCCATATTTGTGCCGATATGTATTTTAACTTTGTCATTTTCAAAAGGTTTTTGTGCCACTATCTTTAAGAAGGTAAATGAACATGTATTGCAAGTATCAAGAAAGAAATCAACAGTGCCCACTGAATGCTGTCCTGTTAGGATTACAGTCAGTGGTGACTCCGACATGCGACCTTTATAATACACCAGGCAGATGGTAAACAGGTTATTGTGATTTGATCAATATGCAAACCTTCGTCGAGTGTGTGTTGGCTATGACATTTTGACAAAAGAAACACAATGACATGGGCTTTCAGATCTCACATGAGTGACTTTTCTTCCTTTATTGGAAGAAAGCGTTATCAAAACAAACTTTTATGACTGATCGCAGCAAGGGGTCATGATGCCCATGCCATGTGGTTGCAAAATAATACAGGCCGAGGCCAATTTTCAAAGCGATGACCTTTGACTGAGCAGCAAGCTCATTGCTCAAATTGTGCATTTTAACACTTCCAGCAGGCACTCTTTCATTCAAGGTGATCAACGAGTGAGCGCCATGAAGCCCAAATCTGCAGCCACCTTAGATTCCTGGTGGATCAGCTAAAAATGTGCAGAGACAAGTTTCAAAATGCAGACAATTTATGACCTTTAAGAAAATATTTGCTAAGATTAGTTAACTCCACCTGCTATGGCGCGATAACCATGATATACCGTAATTTGGCAAGAAGGTTATCATACCTCCATAAAACCAATTCCGTGACACCCCTACTCACAAACATCCCTTCCTCCTGCCCACTACCCATCCCAAATCCCCTTCTGTCCCTCCTTACCCTACACCTGAAAATTCCCCTGTTATGAGCCACAGTACCTATTGTATCCTGAGGAAGAAACACTCAGCTGTGAGCCATCTTTTGCCCTGGGGCATAGTGCAGGATACTCTAAAACCCCCATCTGTTATCTGAACATATAGATTCCAGGATGTTGTGCTCTGTTTTCTTCATATTCGGATTCACCTTTAGACAATCCGTTATCTAAACTATGTCTCCACATATTTAACTGCATCTAGGACCTTGGAACTGGTCCTTTAACACAGGCTTTGTAGTCGTCCTTTCATGTGCCCCTATCTCTTCTCCCACGGCCGTCCAATGCAGACCATTCCCATGTTTTAGGTTGTTTAGTAGAGCCATCATGCCCGCCGTCTGATGGGCCCGCGGCTGTATCCTCTACAGTTTGGAGTAAGGCAATTCCTGCATCTCTGGAATTTATTCTGTATTGTTTGCCATCCATAGAAAAAGTCAATCCAAATGGGAAAGTCCATCTATATGTAATCCCATGAGATTGTAGAGTCTTCACCGCCACTTGCACGTTGAGCCGCTTTTGGAGAGTTGTTTGCGAGAGATCCTGATAGAGTTGGATTTCTGTGCCGTTCTATGTTATTGGTGAGGCGTTCCTCGCCTCTTTGAGAATATGTTCTTTTTGTGGGTATAAAGCACACGCTGCTAACACATCCCACGGACGAGCTCCAGGTTAAATTCTTTCAGGGCCTGTCCTATGCACAAAATCTAATGGGAAATTAATGTCTTCCTCCCCTGCGATTAAGTCTGCAAAGATGTGTGTAATAGTGTCCTTTAGCTCAGTGTCTGACACTGTTTCTGGACGTTTTTTATTCGAATGTTGGAACGTCTGGATCTGTTTTCCAGGTCCTCGCACTGAATTTCAAAGTTATGTGTCATCCTTGACAAATCTTCTAATGCTATATCTGATTGTTTGCAATCCGGTGTCAGCTCCCGGATCGCACGCTCATTTGTGTCCACTCTAGTGCCCAGTGAGGATAGCTCCTTGCTAAAGTCAGATAACGATTGTCTAATCTTGGATGTGAACGTTGAAAATTGTATTTGGAATGAAGCTGAGAATTTTTCCTGCTAATCTTGAAAACCTTTTGCAAAGTCATCCTTAAAAGTGGCTTTATCTGGATCTGCGTGCTTGTCTCCGGCGGTGGGTTATTTGTAGGAGTTTGTCTGGCTGACAGTATCACAGGATCTCTTGCCCACAACCTTGTCCATTGGTTGGTTTGTGTTTGAGGAGCTTGTGCAAGGTCGGCCGGAGTATATTTTTTCTTACCTCTCGGTATGAGCTAAATTTGTCCCCATAGCAGTCTCTGACCCTCACCTATCTGTCTGGGCCGAAGATTCAAAACTCCTGCACCAGAGAGTGAAGGCTCCACGTACTAAATAGAGTTCACTTTGCCCCTTATTTTCAGTTATATGGCCCATTCCGACTGCATCTGCGTCGCCGGAGGCTACCAAGAGCATTAGGAATAACTAGTGAGGGACTCACATATAATTGCCCCACTACAGGGGGGACACCCTTGCTTGCCAATGCTGTCCTTGGACGATGCTGCACCCCTCAGGGTCTGAGGCCCTGTGATGCTTATTGAATGTCTATGAAGGTGTGTCGGATGCTTTCCAAGGCCCAGAGTGCTACGCGGCCACCATCGGTATACTCCAGTCCACAAACCACCTGCTGGTCACTTAAGATGATATGTGGTTGCGGAGGGAGGGCTCAACTTCGAGGGATTCCTGCTATTCAACACAGCCCAACCAGCACAATTCTGGAACAGACCCCAGGCTCAGGGTCCTGTCCCACTACATGCTGCAACCTTGGAGATCCTCTTGCCTTACACACAAGGCCATCCACCTATCTGTGCACCTGTTGACCTGTTGTCATCAGTGACTCCTTACTATCATCCCGAGACACATGGTCGGCGAAATCCTCTCCGGTGTACTGGAATAATCTTGCAGAGACCAATTCCCGCGCCGAGGCAACTATTGTCTGCCTGCATCCTTTGCCGCTCTGTTACGATGAAATAGTTCCCCCCTCCCCCATTCCCGGGGACTCCTTTACGGCTTCGAGGGTCGTTGAATACAAATTCAGGCTGCTTTGGTTCCATGCCGTTTCAGAGTTCAAATGTAGGCTTGCTGTAGTAAAATCAGTTCTTGAAAGGATTCTATGTGAAGATGGAGCACCCACACACATGTCTTCGCAGTGCGGTGATCATCTTGGAATTATCATCACCAGATGTTTTAATCAGTGTCGCCCAAACTGATGGAAGTGCCATTCACGTCGACATTTTGGAGTTGTTCAGGAAGTGGTGTGTGGGGAATTTGGTGGCCCTCCCCCGTCCTGATTTGAGTTGGTCAAAGGCCTTTTTGGACAGCAGGGTTGCTTGGGATCCAGTGTCAACCAGAGCTGATAATTCACACTGACCCTGCAGCCTTACAGGTGCATACAATCTGCCTTATTTCTCTTCTAGGGTGCAAATAAAGTGTGAGTTATTTGCCAGCCCGGTGGTCATTCTCTTAATATTGAACTCCAACAATGTGTGATCTGGGGTGATTTTCTGTAACGAAGATCGGGAATCTGTAAAGAACATTTTATGACTAACAATGGGTGGATTTGGGGAATCCGATTCTTTGCTGCCCCCTTTTTCCTGGGGCAGTTCTCAGAACCTGTTTTGGGGGAAAGACACCTCAGTTTCTACCTAACCTGGCTCACATCCTTTGGGTAGAATAGTTTCTTGATCTGGGCCAGTCTCCATACTTACCCTGTCCAACTCAGGGTCTTTTGAAACCCATTTTTCTTTGGAAGGGATCCCCTTGATTCTGAAAGAGAAGGTTTGTTTACCTGAGTCCTCCAGGGACTCATCTCTTTTAAAGGGGACGATCTCCACAAAGTGGGTTCTCCTTTAACATCTTCCACTCACCCTTTGTTCTTTGGGTTCTAACATTTTGGGGGTAGAAGAGTCACTTTCAGGCTGAGAGGTTTCTAAGGGTTCTGTCCGGGTGAGAAAGGAAGCTTCCTCCATGGCTTGGCATCTCCCCTTCACCCGGACCCCCTCCGCAGGAGCCTGTGGTTTGTTGGACATTTCCTCCCATTATTTCCCCCCTGGGGCATCATCACTGGGTGTTGGGGATTCTGGGAAGCAGGATTAGGTTGAGGGTTAGACTGAGCCCTCAGCATGCACGCCATGTCGGCGGTCAGTTGCTGGACCTGTCGCTCCAGCTGTGAAATCTTTTTTCGGGGTTGTGAGGAGATCTCGAGTCATACCTCTGCTTCTCCCGGAAAGGGTAAGTGTCCCTTCTCCCGGAGTAGCTCATGTACTGGAAATTTCACCCATAATTTTCCATCCTGAATCTCTGTTCTCCCGGGATTAGGGACCTGTTGTCCTGGAATGGGGAAGAGAGAGGAGGATTATTTTGGAAGTTCTGGTTCGGGGGATATCTGGGGAAAATGTTCAGATTGGGAGGTGGAGCAATACCTCTCTCTTGCGGAAGGTTTGGAGCGATGTTTCTCAGGGCAGTACTTACCTGATTGGTCCCCCTGATCCCCTGGGCTGGGGGTGTGTTTACATACCCCAGGATTGGCTTGGTACCCTGTACCTAGGGCTTACATAGGTGGGAACGTCAGAGGGGTCATTTTTCTGAGATTCTGCCTCACTAACCTTTGATTGGACTCAGTCTGAGGGTCTCCTCTGCCTTTCATTCTGTTTGTTGGCAGAAGATGTATTTTTAGGCCCCCCATCTCCAGATCCAATGGAGTGGTAGTGTGTACTTCTGCCACCTTCGCAGCAGCAGGGGTGTTAGATGGTTTGAGAGTTTTGGGGCGGGTTTGTATGCTCAGTAGGCTTCTGGACCTCCTAGATCCTGGTGGCCTGTTCAATCACCCAATCCAGGGTCCTGTGCTCATGAAAATCACACACTAACTGAGTCATTATGTATTTGGGGAGCATATGGAAATATGTAGTTATAAACTCCTACTTCTCGTGTTCACCCTCGGTGAAGTCTGAGCAAATGCCCGCTTTAACTCCTGCACAAACTCCCTAGATGCCTGATCCTCGCCACATTGCAAATTATAGGCAACCTTATGGGCCTCTTGTGTGTTCCAATGTTTGGAAAAATGTTTCAAAATGGCCACCTTATAGGTGGACCATTTAAAATGATTTTTCTCCTTCAGTCCCGAAAAGAAACTGGAGTACTCAGGAGAGAACGTCCATTTCACAAACTTCATACATTTTGCGTCATTTTTTATTTCAAATGAAGATATCATTTGTTCATACAATTCTAGATGTTCCCACACTGAATGCTTAGCATTTTTATGGTATGGGGTCATGAAGCTCTTTATGGCCTTCATCTGTCTAATTGGGTCTTTGACAAAACCCTTTCTTTGTTTCCCTGTCTTCCCTTTTCTCTGGACCTGAGTTAGTTCACCTTCTGACTCAGAGCTGCTTTTGGTACTCCATTCCTTATCTTCTTGGTGATCCCTATCTCTCTGAGACAGGGAATGCCTCCCAGAACCATTTGCTATTTTTTTCTTCATATTTTTTTAATTTCCTTTGCGCAGCGCCAAAAATCACCCTGTTCCCACTTAATTTCCACTTGCAATGCCAAAACAAATCAATTCTTACTCAATCTTAATTTTTCACCTGTACACCTCCCTGGAACTCAGTGGTCAGGTCCTTGTGGCACTGTAATAATGCAAAGATGACTTTCCCTCTACCTTAATGTAGTTGCAGCAAAATGAATAGACTGTCACAATGCACTTCTCATGAGTCAAAACTAGATAGCCAAATCCCGGCAGAGCCACCAATTTGTAACAATTTATTGAGAGGCCCCCCTCAACATGGGGAGTTCCTTCCCACCCCGATCAAGGTTTGACACAACAAACTGTTTAATGTCAGTTCTTTGTTCAGCCCTATTTCAGATTCATCTCATGCCCCTTGGGTCTCTCCACCTGTGCCACCAATAAGCCAAGAGCCAGGCCGGTGTAAGGAAAATGTATTTATATTTTTGGGAATTATAAGCAATGGAGATTGAGCTAAAATTACACACACCACCTTCTCTGTGGTTCACAATTAAACTTCTTTTTACATAAATAAATCACCGAAGTTGTTTGGGAAAACACAAATCACCATACTTTACTTTATACAGATTTCAATTCAAGGAATAATCAACAATGGTGAATGAACAAAATCAATTTACATCTGCAGTGCTGTGCAATTTCGATTTTTCTGAATGCTTTAAAAGGCCAGCAATTTGGCTTAATGTTTAAAGATGTTAAGGCAGGCGCTCTGTTACCAGTCTTTAGCTTCTGGTCACGTTTTCATGACTTCATCAATCTTCAACGAGGCTGAGTTTCTTTGTTCTTAAACAGCAGTTTGGCTTACAATGTTGCATACAGGAGGTTGCACTTTTGCAAGCATGTCTCCCCCCAACACCAGAACCTAAGCATCAATTAAATGCAGCACCCTTCCATTCAAAGGCCAGTTCTAAGGAGTGGGGACAGTTTAGAAGTTTGTGTATCAGACCGTCTGCACTTAAAAGCCTGTGATGGAGAAGTTGGACAGTGAAGTGGGGGTGATTTAGGAATTTGGGATTTTCATCCCCCTCCACTTAAAGCCCTGTGTTGGGCAAGTTGAATAGTAAAATGGGGATGATTTAGGAATTGTGGATGTGCAGCACCCTTCCACTTAAAGGCCTGTTTTGCGGAAGTTATCAGTTTTGGGATTTATATAGTTTAGGGACAAGGAAAAAAAAAGTCGGGGTCCACAGAACAAGTAGGATTACCTAATTAAGTTACAGGCTATAGTTTTCAGCATACACTGGGAATGAGCTTTTTTAATTTTGAATGTTTACAAAAAATCGACCAGAGTGTTTTGCTAAAATAGAATTAATTAAATTAATATTCAATCAAATAGGCAAAGGATCTACCTTGTTTTGCCTCTACCCCACCCACTATAAAGTGTAAGGATTTAAGCCAAGCAGATCCCCCCCACCTTTTGGTTTCAAATTGCTCAATTCGACTTACATTGAAAACCTCTGTTTAAAGTTCAGCTGCATTTCAGGACCCTCTTGGAGGATAGGGCAGGGGTCTGGTCACACCACTCACAAGGATGGTACCCAGCTCTTCACTATAGGGCCCAGTCAGCATTTAAACGTTGCCAGAAATGTACAGCTACTGACCTCTTCGAAGCTCCACCCAGATGACATTTCAGCAAATCTCCTGGCTTTTCCTTGCGGCTGTCAGTTGGTAATTTCTAGCAGCTCCTCTTTCTCTCATAGAGTACCCACTTTATATGCCAGTGATGACACCATCAAGATTTCAACAGTTACCCTTCTTTCGCCCCTCAAGACTAGCCTCTCTCTAAAGATTGGTTTAGGAGTCTAGAACACAAATATGGCAACATCCATTTGAAATTCCCCTTTTTATTAGTGTCAACTGTTTGGCAAAAAGTAGTTATGTGGGAAAACTGCATAATTTACTATTAACTGCCATAATGGGGGATTTAATAAAATAACTGGCGTTCAGTACCATGTTGCATGGGCGTGTGCCTATTTTCTGTTCTTTACACAAAAAGTAAAATAGATATGAACATGCACTTTACTCATCAAAAACCTAAATTGACCCTTAACCAGTTCTCCAACTGTTAAACTCAGGACTTTTTCAGAGCAGCCAGGAACACATTTTCGCTTGCCATTACAATTTCCTAAATCACAGGTAGATGAATTTTATTTGAATAAAATCACCTGGAAATTATCTTACAAATAACACATAAATGAATGCAGTACAACCTGTGGTTGCTGAGAATAATGTATCAGTTATGGTAATCCTTTTAAACTAATAGGAAATCTTCATGTGTATGCAGATTTGAGCTCTTCTGTCTGCAAGCCATTTGCCATTCTTGGCCAGCATGTCACCTGTTGTCTGAGGTGGACCACCATTTCAATCAGCAAACCTTCTATTTTCTTGTCTTTTCTTCAGAGTTCAGCTTCCCTTGATTGCACAGCTCCTCCCCACATTCCAGTCACACACTTGCCAGGCCATTTGCCATTCTGTTGTTTGAAGTTGGTGAGCTGCATGTCATAAATAGCTCAGACACACGAGCTTCAAAAGAATTCTCTTTCTTGACCAGAAAGCCAACAGGCCTGCAGTGGGACAGTCCTTTGTGAAGTCTGTCCAACAACAAGCAACAGGATCTGCCTCCGGCCTAAGTCAAATTTACATGTGACCCATGGAAACAAAGTGGCCTTTTCTTTTCAGTCGTTGCTAGTATTTTGCATGTGAAGCATAGTATGCAATACATCTTGTCAACACACACTAAGGGCTTCATCATGAGTCCGGCGGTATTCCGGCACAATCTCCCCTGAGCAGAAATATCATTAGCATCAGGTCATGTGGTGGTATTAGCGCTGCATCACAGCCTGGTGTGAACAAGCGCCCTACTCGAGCAGTAACGCTATAACCGCACAGCGGAAACTGCACTGAAATAAGGCTCACTGATTAAATATCTACACTAATAGTGCTACTGCCGGCATCCCCGGTGCTACTACCACTGGCGGAAATTGGGTTATCACCGGAATGGGAAGGATTGCTGCGGCAATCTTGAAAAACTCATTCCAACCAGCATCTCCCACTTCCTGCAGCCATGCGGACTTGACAGACAGCTAAAATGTCACAGAAAAGGACCTTAGGCAAGGTGCCAGAAATCGTTTGCAGAAACCAAAGTTCAGTGAAGGAGAACTGGTGGTCCTCACTGATGAGGTTGTGACCCACTGCAAGGAACTGTACAGCAGTAGGCAGAGAAAAACATCAGTCCAGCAGCAGCCGGAAGGTGATTGCCGTTTCCAGCGTACCCCGTGATGGGGAGGACTGCAGAAAGTGCTGGAAAGACCTCAGGGTCAGAGTGCGTGGACTCCTGTCTCAACACTGCCAGAAGTCCCTGTTGACTGGAGGTGGTACTGTAGAATCACTGGTCCTGACTGCCTGGCAGGAGAAATGCAGCGCAGTCATGGACATGGAGGGCATTGAGGCAGTCGGAGGTGTGGAGGGAGGTGCCAGTAGTCAGGAGGTGAGTCAACCCTTCCCCCAACACAAGTGCATGCACAAATATCAGCCTAGCACTAGATGCCCCAGTGGACAGGGACACATGTCAGCAGAGCCAGCAGCTGGACCACCAAGTCAGGGTGAAGTGACGGGGTGCCACATCAGCCACCCTCAACAGCAGCCATGTTATAGTGTGAAGGGGTGACAAGTGACCAATCCAAGACCCATGCACATCACACCCCTGCTGGTGCAACCTGTGCCAGTGGGAATGTGATGCCTGAGTAACCACAACAACGTGCAGCAGTCACACCAAAATGTTGCGGGCCCAGTTGGCCTTCCCCAAGTTGGTATGGTAGATGAGAAGTACATTGTCATGATGCCTACCCCCAGGGACCCAGACCAAGTCCAGCAACCCCGGAAGCAGGTATCAAGTTTCCCCAAGCAAGCCCAACAACCCCTGCTAGGAGCTATTTGGGTGCAGTACTGGCGCCTATGGCGCCAGGCTCATATGGAGAGTCAGTCCTGGCGCCAAAGGCGCCAGGCTCATAGATTAATACTTACCTGATGCAGACCATTCTTCAAACTTACCTGATGCAGACCATGCTGCAAGAGCTCCAAGCCAAAAGAGGCTTGGAAGGGACTATTTTACCTAGGGACTATTTTTTTACACGGGTGGGGCTGGGGAGGAATACTTACCTGGGACAACTTTGGAGGCTATTTAAACCACGCCCGAAGAGCTGCACACGCTTTGCGTTATTCTGCATCGAGCAGCGTAACGCTCACCGTGCCTGCTAGTCTGCATTCAGTCTTCTGCCACGCCCACCTCGAGTTTGGAGCTCCTAGAAAAAGGGAGAAAGAAGGAGAAAAGGTTAGAACAAGAGCAATACCTTTGATCCTTACCTTTGGTGAATTCCCGATCCATCGCGCCTTCGAGCTGGAAGAAAGAAGTTATTTTATGCGTGTCGCCTCACCTGCTGCAGCGCCGCGCTGAACTCACCGGCCTTCGCAGCATCTTCACATTCCACCGCATCCTCCTGCATGTTCCCGCCGCACTCCGGCACCTAAGGAGAAGACAAGAACAGCAAGGTGAGCCAAGGGAATACACAGAGGAATACCCCCGATAGACTTACCTGATTTTACCACCGGGGGCACTATTCCTCTTCACGGGTCGGCGCAGCTTCCACTGCATCCTAGCCGAACCCCGGATCCTAAGGGGAACAAAAGGACAGCAAGGTGAAACAAAGGGACTAACAAGGGGAACCCTCCTCACCACAAAAGACTTACCTGATATTACCGCCGGAGGCATTATTCCCCGAGACTTCATACTTTCTCTCAGCGCCTGAATAAGGGAGAAAGCAACAGATTACATATGGACATTATTTTATCAAACTGTGTCGGATAATACAAATCCTTACCAGAATATTACCGGTTGCCACGAGGAACTCTTCAGTAGGGTCATGCTGCAACCTGCAAGGAATCGGACAAGAGCGAAAGTCAGGCATTTGAACTCTTACGAACTACATACTTACGGTGTCTTGCTGGGAATATCGGAGTTAATATTGTTCTGGAACTCAACAATACCTTCGAGCCAGTGAAACAAATGGTTATCTACACGCCCCTGCGCTCAATGCAGGATGGAGAGCATATTTTTTCAAACCATCAGGTGAGACAATAAGAGGGGACATCAAAGGTGCTCAGTGGGGAGAACAGCAGGGTGGGCGGATTTACGCTCAACTTCACGGGTGGTTAATTCCCTTTCTCAATTTGCAGAAGAATATTCCTATGGGCCAAGCAAACGAAGCTAGGTGGGCCAATCCAGTCCGTCATCTCGGCCCTATGCGTCACATTGGAGACCGCAGCTGTCCAGTCCAGATCGACGCCTCTGTGGGAGCCAGGTGAGCGTAACAGAACGCAAAGCCTACCTACAAATTCCCAACTGGGCGTTATGGATACCTCAGAGACAGACCAATTGGCCCAATTACTAGGGGAACGGAGGGCTGAAGTGCATTCCGCCCGTCAAGTAACCAATGCCCTTAGGAGAGAACTGATTTTGTCAGAGGAGCGAACTGATGACCTTGCTAGGCAACTATTGCAAAGCCAGGCTGGACAAGCACTCCTACCTGGTTCTGGGGGAAATTCAGCTCCTGTGTTATCGAGTAACCCTGTGCAAATAAACCTACCAGGAAATATTCCATTAGCTCCACCCAAACGCTTTGCTGGAGATCCCAAAAGGTTTGCCGTGTTTATGAACCAATGCCGCTTGCACTTTTTATGCAGACCTGGAGCCTTCCCAAACGATCAAGCCAAGGTAGCCTTTGTATTGTCATATCTCAGCGGCAGTGCAACTGATTGGTCAATTCCACTAGTTACTCAGGATGACCCAATTCTTCGGGATTTTCAGGGCTTTCAAACGAGCATGGAAAGACTATTTGCCCGGCACTCCCAAGGACAGGCCCTGGATAACGAACTTTTGTCCCTACAACAGGGTAACCAGGACCTTCTATCTTACATCGCAACCTTTAATAGGTTGATAGTGGAAACTGGATGGCCTGAGGTAAAACGAATCATGTTATTTCATCGAGGGCTTCGAGGAAAACTCAAGGATGTCTTGGCTCAAGTCGTGAACCTACCTCAAGACTGCGCTGAATATATAGACTTAGTGGTCCAATTAGATCACAGACCTCAGAACAGAAAGGCTGATCAAGCCAAGTTTGAGAACAGGGTGTTGGTCAAAACCCACGCTAACCCCAAAGGAGCAGATGCTTCAGAACCCATGCAATTTGGAGGGGTTAAAGGACCCTTAACCCAGAAGGAAAGAGAAAGGAGACAGAAAATGCAATTGTGTCTATATTGTGGAAGCTCTGGGCATTTTCTACGGGATTGCCCTGTAAAACCACCCAAGAAGGTGGTAGGAGCTGCTGATAAAAGCCATATGGAGTCAGACTCGGGAAACGACCACGCCCGACAAGCGTAGAGGTCCGCTTGTGGAGCTTGAAGAAGGATACTCAGACCTCGCATTTCATCATACCAATAGTCCTCCTAGATTCAGGGCAGCCATCGCGTATGCACGCAGTAAGGGCATACATTGATAGCAGGCCATAGGAAACTATGTGGACTACAAATTGGCTTCCAGGATGAATCTGCCTCTCTGCCGAAAAACCACCTCAGATGTCATCACCACAGTCGATGGAACTGAAATTGCCTCTGGGCCTGTAACTCATTCCACCGCAGAGATGACATTATTGGCTCCGGATGGGCATCGAGAGAGTATTGTCTTTGATCTAATCAAGGCCCCACAGTTACAAATAATACTGGGATACCTTGGTTGGAAACACATAATCCTTGTATTGATTGGCAAGAAAAGAGAATAACCTTCCCGGATTGTGCGCAAACCTGTTACCCAAAGAAAAATCTGAGCGCAGGCCTGGCCACAGTAACCACAGCAGTCATACAACTACCTCCTGAATAACAAGATTTCCAGGATGTCTTCCAAAAAAAACAGGCAAACACCTTACCTCCTCACAGATCGTACGATTGCCAAATCGATCTCATACCCGGTGCACAACCCTCTTGTAGCAGGATCTTTGCCCTTACGGAACCTGAGAACCTTCACCTACGACAATACTTAGACCAGTACCTTGCCAATGGCTTTATTCGTCCATATAAGTCCCCTGCATCTTCAGCTTTGTTCTTCGTGCCCAAAAAGGAAGGTAACCTCAGAACATGCGTAGACTACTGCGCATTGAACCAGATAACTGTTAAGTACCGATACCCATTGCCTCTGATCCCTGAACTACTAGACCAAGTGAAGGACGCTTGCATATGCACTAAATTAGATCCCCGGGGGGCATACCATCTGGTACGTGTAAAAGAGGGCGACGAATGGAAGACTGCTTTCCGCACTAAGTATGGGTTATTCGAATACCAGGTGATGCCTTTCGGGTTGTGCAATGCATCTGCAGCCTTCCAATACTTCATGAACAATGTCCTTCGTGAACTCATTGACGTTTGTGTTGTCGTATATATCGATGATATTCTAGTATACTCCTCTTCAGAATCTGACCATGTGAAGCACGTCCGAGCATTCCTTGAGAAATTGTGCCAGCACAAACTATATGCAAAACTGGAAAAATGCGTTTTTCATGCCACAGAAGTTGAATTCCTTGGGTTTATCCTGACCCCAAAGGGTGTCCGAATGGACTCACGAAAGGTGGACGCAATCCTTAAGTGGCCATCACCAAGTTTAATTAAAGGAGTACAAAGTATGCTCGGCTTTGCCAATTTCTACCGCAGATTCATCCCGGATTTTTCACATGTTGTACATCCCATCACAGCACTCTTGCGAAAAAATAAACGCTTTATGTGGACTGAAGAAGCTGAAAATGCCTTCCAAGAGCTGAAAGCGAAATTCACGTCTGCACCTGTATTAAAGCACCCGAGCCCTGAACTTCCATACATAGTGGAAACTGATGCATCCAGTGTAGCCATGGGAGCTGTCCTGTCTCAAAAGGACCCTGAAACTGGCCAGCTTCACCCAGTAGCATTTTGGTCCAGAAAGTTCTCGGCACCCGAGTTAAACTATGCAGTTACCGATAAGGAGTTATTAGCCATTAAATCCGCCTTCAAGGCTTGGCGGCACTATCTTCTCGGTACCAGGCATACCATTACTGTGATCACCGATCACCGGAACTTACAGTATTTAAAGACAGCCAAGGCCCAATCGTCACGTCGACTCTGATGGGCATTGTTCTTTGCCGAGTTCGATTTCGCGATAACCTATCGGCCAGGTTTTAAGAATGGTTAAGCAGACGCCTTATCCCGAATAGGGATGGGAGAGGCAGAAGTGAACCCAGAACCAGTACCTATAATTCCCGAACAAAGGATTCTTGGCATGACTACTCTACAGACACTAGAAGACATTCAGGTAAAGATCCAGCAACTCTTTGATCCTACAGCCTTGCAGGACTGGGTAAAGAAAGGCCCGGACTACTCTGTCACCAAAGATTTGCCTTATTACCAAGGGCAGCTATTTCTGCCACACAAGGGACTACAAGAGCTAGTCATTTCCCGTTATCATGATACCCTAATGGAGGGGCACCCAGGCATTGCAAAAACTGAAGCTAAAATTAAAAGACAATTCTGGTGGCCCACCTGGCGAAAGGATATTAAATCATTTGTGATGTCTTGTGGCATTTGCGCCCAAAACAAAAGTCAAAAGAAAAAACCAGCTGGACTCTTACAACCTTTAGACATTCCGCCTACACCATGGCACACCTTATCGTTAGACTTTATTACTGATCTACCCCCATGCAATGGATTTAACACCATTCTAGATATTGTGGATCTTTTTTCCAAGATGGCCCACTTTATTGCTTTAAAGGGATTACCTTCTGCTTCAATCCTGGCCAAGGAGTTCCTCGAAAACATTGTTGGCATACACGGATTTCTGTCCGTATTGGTCTCTGACCGGGGCAGTCAATTCATTTCACATTTTTGGAAAAAATGCTGTCAATTGGTGCAAATCGATGTGAGGTTATCGACCAGTCACCACCCCCAGACCGATGGTCAAATGGAGAGGACCAACCAGACTCTCGAACAATACCTGCGTTGTATGTTACATCAGACGGAGAGAAATTGGAAAGACATTCTTTGGATCGCCGAATATGCATACAATAATTCAGTACACTCTGGAACTGGACAAAGCCCCTTTTATACCTTATATGGGCCCCATCCTCGAACCTCAGACCTTGACTCACCCCAACACTTAGAAATGCCCGCAGTGGACCATCTGGACGCTACGATTACACAAGCCTTTAAGGAAGCAACTACACATTTCAAACAGGCGAAAGAAAAATACTCGGAAGATACTGATCGGCATAGAAATAATTCTCCACAATACCAAATAGGGGACCAAGTATGGTTAACCACAAAACATATACCTCTAAAGGGAACACAGACCTTTAACCCCAGATATTTGGGACCATACTCTATTAAGGCCATTATCAACCCGGTGGCTGCCAAGTTGGACTTGCCTGCTAACATGCAAATTCATCCCGTCTTTCATGTGTCACTTTTGAAGCCAGTACAACCAGGGACAAGACTAACCAAGTCACCAGACCCCATCCTTGTAGACGGAGAACCCGAATTTGAAGTTCAGAACATCCTGGACTCCAAGATGATAAAGTAAAAACTTTTTTATTTAATCGACTGGAAAGGTTACGGACCACAGGAAAGGTCATGGGAACCTTCTGACCATGTTCATGCACCCCAATTGGTGAAAAAATTCCACCGAAATTTCCTAGACAAATCGAAACCACAGGGAAGAACGACTTTAGAAGGGGCCTTGGGGGGGGGAGTGCTGTCATGATGCCTACCCCCAGGGACCCAGACCAAGTCCAGCAACCCCGGAAGCAGGCATCAAGTTACCCCAAGCAAGCCCAACAACCCCTGCTAAGGGCTATTTGGGTGCAGTCCTGGGGCCTATGGCGCCAGGCTCATATGGAGAGTCAGTCCTGGAGCCATAGGTGCCAGGCTCATAGATTAATACTTACCTGATGCAGACCATGCTGCAAACTTACCTGATGCAGACCATGCTGCAAGAGCTCTAAGCCAAAAGAGGCTTGGAAGGGACTATTTTACCTAGGGACTATTTTTTTTACTCGGGTGGGGCTGGGGAGGAATACTTACCTGGGACTACTTTGGAGGCTATTTAAACCACGCTCGAAGAGCAGCACACGCTTCGCGTTATTCTGCATCCAGCAGCGTAACGCTCACCGTGCCTGCAAGTCTGCATCCAGTCTTCTGCCACGCCCGCCTCGAGTTTGGAGCTCCTAGAAAAAGGGAGAAAGAAGGAGAAAAGGTTAGAACAAGAGCAATACCTTTGATCCTTACCTGAATTCCCGATCCATCGCGCCTTCGAGCTGGAAGAAAGAAGTTATTTTATGCGCGTCGCCTCACCTGCTGCAGCGCCGCGCTAAACTCACCGGCCTTCGCAGCATCTTCACATTCCACTGCATCCTCCTGCATGTTCCCGCCGCACTCCGGCATCTAAGGAGAAGACAAGAACAGCAAGGTGAGCCAAGGGAATACACAGAGGAATACCCCCCATAGACTTGCCTGATTTTACCACCGGGGGTACTATTCCTCTTCACAGGTCAGCGCAACTTCCACTGCATCCTAGCCGAACACCGGATCCTAAGGGGAAACAAAAGGACAGCAAGGTGAAACAAAGGGACTAACAAGGGGAACCCTCCTCACCACAAAAGACTTACCTGATTTTACCGCCGGAGGCATTATTCCCCGAGACTTTCTCTCAGCGCCTGAATAAGGGAGAAAGCAACAGATTACATATGGACATTATTTTATCGAACTGTGTTGGATAATACAAATCCTTACCAGAATATTACCGGTTGCCACTAAGAACTCTTCAGTAGGGTCAAGCTGCAACCTGCAAGGAATCGGACAAGAGTGAAAGTCAGGCATTTGTACTCTTACGAACTACATACTTACGGCGTCTTGCCGGGAATATCGGAGTCAATATTGTTCTGGAACTCACCAATTCCTTCGAGCCAGTGAAGCAACTGGTTATCTACGTGCCCCTGCGCTCAATGCAGGATGGAGAGCTCATTTTTTCAAACCATCAGGTGAAACAATAAGAGGGGACATTGTGTGTGGGAAGACAATATGGGATGTGGAGCGCAGATAAGCTTAAAGGTGCAGTCAGTGTTCCATACCCTGCAACTTCTGAGACACAGTCTGCCAATCATTGTGAATGAGGATAAAGCAGTGGTTGTTGGGACACATGTTAACTCGCGATTGGACTATGGCAACGCGTTGTTGTCAGGTATACCAGCATTGCAGTTGTGAAGATTGCAAGTGGCCCAAAATGCGGCAGTCAGGTTAGTATGCAGGGTAACAAAATCTGCCCCCATCTCTAACTTAAGAAGATCCTTACACTTTCTGGCAGTGAAAGAGTGAATAGAGTTTAAAAATCTTGCCTGGTCTTTAAATGTGTGAAAAAAGTAGCACTACGGTATTTATCAGATAAAATTAAGAGCTATACTCCAGGACAGCAGCTACGCTGAGGTGAGAAGAACCTGCTTCAGGTATAAGTATGTGAGCAAAGGGGAACATAGATTTGGGGTCTATGGACCTAGACTATGGAACAAGCTCCCTGGAGCTACTCGAGAGATTAGAACACTCACGGCATTCAGTAAGGCCTTGAAGACTCATCTGTTTTGTTAGGGATTGTACAGTTGAGGCAGTGGTATTTGCAATAAGTTATCAAATTGGATTGGATAAACCACATTTAGATAGAATTGTGAACATCAGCCTGCACCGGACCCAGAAAGAATTGTGAATGATAGCAAGTACCACATTTAGATAGAATTGTGAACATTAGCGTGTGTCACATCTAGATAGCATTATGAATGTTAGCAAGTTCCACACTTACAAAGAATTGTGAATGTTAGCAAGTACCACATTTACATAGAATTTCGAACATAAGCCTGCGTCGCATTTAGATAGGATTATGAATGTTGGCAAGTGCCACACCTACATAGAATTGTGAATGTTAGCAAGTGCTACACTTAGATAGAATTATGAACATCAGCCTGCGTCACATCTAGACAGGATTGTGAATGTCAGCCAGTGCCAGATCTAGATAGAATAGCGAATATTAGCCATTGCCACATCAAGACTGCATTGGGAATATTACCAATGCCACATTTAGATAGAATTGTGAATGCTAGATTGCTTTGCATCTATACAGGATTTCGAAGGTGGGCCAGTGCCACATTTGCATATAGTTGTGAATATTGGCGTGCGTCCTTTATAGACTGGATTGTGAATATTAGCCAGTGCAGGATCCAGATAGAAATGCAGAAATATTCATGCGCCACATCTAGAAAGAACGTGGAACTTTAACACATATTACTTCTAGATAGCGAGGCCAATAACCAACCCATTAACAATTTCACCCCTCTGCATACACCTCTCAAACTCTGACCAAAAACAACCACAACCCTAAAGCACAACAAACCGCACAAACTTCACTACACCGCAACAACAAAACAAACCACACATAGCTTCACACAACAGCACACAACGGCTACCGACTGGACACACCCCCAAGCTCAGCGAACGGTGTTAACTGAACTAAAGCTGCCAATAGCACATCACTGCTCTCTTGCACTTATCCCGCTCGTTCCCACTAACTCAACCCCCACCCCCTTTCCTTTACAGATCCGCCAGAGCACCAGGAGACCATTCCAGTTGTAATGGTGCATGGAACAAATATCCTTTAACATTAACATTAACAATGATAGCTCAATGTTAACGGTTCCTTCCGTGCCCAAACACGATTAAGTTTGTCCCGTGTGCGGTTATAAATTATTCTGAAAAAAATGTGGCATTCACGCATCAGCAGAGGCATCAAAGGAGGACGTGGGGGCAGACCCATCTGGAAATGGCGCCTTCAGGCCTTCAAAGGCAGCAACCACCGCCACCCTGCAAAAGCATGCACAGGCTATGTCTAGGCGCATGGACCATCGCGAACACCTCTGCCCAGCAAGGCCAAGTCTGCAGGTGGCACCGGAGGCCCTATGGCAACACCAAAGGCCACCAATAGCACCTCCAAGCCCACTGCACCCACTCCCACAGATGCAGTTTCCCACACAGAGGCCACACCTCCTGGCAGGGCTACTGTTGAGTCACAGGGGGACATCAGCTCAGTGTCACAGCACGTAGAAGGCCCACAAACCCCAGAGAGTGCTCACTGCCACGAGCATGCCCAGAAACCTGAGCCAGATGCGGACATCCCATCCTATGGCTCACGGTACTACAGCCCAGAACCACTGCACATCCCCCCTCCCATTCAGCACACACCACCCAGCAACACCATCCCTCAGGGGCCCTGCCCCCCTGACTCTGTATTGGTAGAGAATCAGGGAGATGACTGAAGGGATCTCGGCCCTTGCAGAGGCCATCCATCAAAGCAGAGAGGTCACACTGCAGCACATCTGGGGGTCAGGGTCAATAACCTCAAGTTCCATGACACCCACTGAGGGGTCACAGCAGAGCTGATCCAGACATCGGTCCCAGGGCCAATTGTGTCCCAGATCACCAGTGTCTGGCATGGGGGGAAGAGGCCACGGAAATAACTTTGTGACCCATTTTGCCCTGAGTGGCCATGCTGGGAAGTTGGTAGTGGGAGGGTGAGGGGGGATAGTGTGATGGGGAGTTGGTGGTGGGAGGGGGTGTAGTGTGCTGGGGAGTTTGGTGGTGGAAGGGGAGGGGGATAGTGTGCTGGTGAGTTGGTGGTGGGAGGAGGAATAGTGTGCTGGGAGTTGGTGGTGGGAAGGGGGGATAGTGTGCTGGGAGTTGGTAGTGGGTGGGTGAGGGGGTAAGTGTGCTTGGGAGTTGGTGGTGGGAGGGGGAAGGGTGATAGTGTGCTGGGAGTTGGTGGTGGGAGGGAGAGGACCGATAGTGTGCTGGGGAATTGGTGGTTGGAGTGGGAGGGGTGATAGTGTGCTGGGGAGTTGGTGGTGGGAGGGGGCATGGAGATAGTGCACATAGTTCCATTAAATCTGTTGAACTGCATCAATGCACAGACATTCCTGATTGTGTCATTATATTGATTTACAATAGTGAGTATCACACAGTGGTGCATGGCTTGTCCATGTGAATGGGTCAAAAGAACTTGTCTATCAGTCCCTGGCAAACCAGTCTGCCATCCCTTAATTCGTCTCTGATGATGCGTGCTCAGCCCCTGCCTCAGGCACTGCATCCTTATCCTTAGGGGGTGGTATGAACATGTCAGGGGGTAGCAGTACATCTCTCTAAATGCAGATATTGTGCAGCATAGCACACACAAGCACAATTCTATCAACTTTCTCAGGAGCGTACATCTGGGCTCCGCCAGTACGATCAAGGCCAAAGAAACGTGCCTTCAGGAGGCCGAAGGTATACTCCTTGCACACACACAGGTTCTGCTGTGAGCGTGGTTGTAGGCAAAATTGTGCAGTTCTTGTGGATCACGCACAGGGGTCATTGGCCAGGGGAGTTTTGGGTATCCAGAGTCACCTGCATGGGGAGAGGCACAGCCATTAGTCACTGTGTAATGTGTGGGGGTGGACCTACACAGTATCAGGGCAATGGACATCATGTACATGCATATGGGACTACATTCCATGGCATGTGTTTGTATAATTCTTTCCATGCCGTGTCACTCGTATCCTGCATTGTTTTTTCTTTACATGCACCCGTGTACCCTTGCAGCAGATGTTTCGTGATGTGTCTGTTGGTGACATGTGAAGCTGACATGGTGGCTGTCTTGTGTCAGTGTATTGCTCTTGTGCATGTGGCATGTTTGGGTTTCCTTAGGCTTCTGGGTCAGCGGGTCAGCATTGCAGGCCGGATGTTCATGGGTGCATATCAGTGGTACTAGCAGGATTGATGTTGTATGATGCGATGTGGCACATTGTTTGATATTGCTTTGGATTATGCATGTTGCACTGTGGAACCTATTGTCATGTGTATGTTTGGAATAGCTACTGTATGTGTTCATCAGCTTATTTGTCCAGGTATGTCTGATATGTGCATGCTCCCTGGGCAGTACTGTAACTTTGGTGCAGTAGGTGGCCAGGTACTACTTTTTCATTTGCTTGTCATGCCATGCTTTGTATATTTATTCCCCGCCCCCATTTGGTCATGTGCTTCGCAGCACATGCGTGCAGACAGTTTTACTCACCCACTATCCACGTCTGTTTTCTTCTGTGCCTCTCCATGTATCCAGGCAGTGTGCTGTTCCGTAGGACCATGGAATCATGGGTGGAACTACGGTAACAGGCAGGTTGGGGTCGGAGGTCACCTGCACATTAAAGGATTGGCAGTGCTTACGGTTACGGTACACTGCTTTTTATGCTTGGGGGGCCACCAACGCAACATGGGTGCAGTCCTGAGCTGTGATCACATTTGGCATTTGGGCAAAGGCATAGAACTGTGCCTTCATGACGTTGACCTGGGCTGGGTTAGTGGGCAGGGAAATGTGGTGTTACACATGCTGCAGCAGGGCATCCAGCAACTGAGAAAACACTGTACAAAATTCCATTCATCATGGCCATGGAGCACTTGAAGGTACCAGTTCCTAAGAATTGTAGTACACATGCCAGCTGCAGCAGAGGGGGCACAGCTGTCCAGATGTTAATCCTGCTTCCTATGTCGTCCTCTATTGTAGTGAGCAGCTCAGTTCTGGTCTCACTGTTGAGGCGGTACATGGTCACCAACTGGCTGTCAATGAGGGTCCAGCGTGAGGGCCTGACCCTGGGGATGGGTGCAGCTTACCGCCTACCTCGTGATGAGACCCTAAGTCTTTTTCCTGACACCTTTCGGTTAGCAGGGCAACATTTTTCTCATGTCTTGCTTTAAAACTGCAAACGCACATGCAAAGCCATGTTAGTGTCAGTGTATGAAAATCCTGTTTTTTATGTAAAAGGGACCTTTGAATTTCTCCTGCCACTGTGAATTAAAGGTTGCTTATCCTATTGTAATTACATATAGGTCTTTTCCACATGGCACTTCTTTGTGCTACTTGCAGAAACTCCCAGTATGCCTTAATAGCCATTTCCAGTGTGATTATTATTATTATTTTTTTAAGGATGACAGGTCATTTTTCCAGTAGGTCCTTCAGTTCTGTTTGTTGGGGCCTTTGATTAAACCACACAACTGCTATGTCATTCCCACGAGATGAATAATTAAGACATTAGGCTCTGTGCTTGTTCTCAAGCGCGTAGTAGCTGTGGGCAGCAGCAGGAGGTGGCCCAACACATCCCAGAGACGCTGAGCCAAACCATGGTTGTTCTCCTCAGACCAATGTCACTACCCCTCCGATGCCACTGATGGGCTCTCCTTTCCACCGTGTCACAAACGAATGCCTAGCGACCCTCACCGTTGCATCTGCTGAAGGTAATCAGAAAAATAACATCTGCATCCTTTAACAAATTAGCAAGTTATCTTTATTAAAACTTGTCCATCTCCAGTCCTACCCTCTCGGCTGGACAAATCATGGATGCCATCATCCACTCAGACTGCTCTCTCGCTCCCCTGTGGTCAACACTCTCTCTGGGTCAGACCATTCTCTCCTCTCCTCCCACCTGGGTCCCTTCGGCCCTCCTACCGCACCCTCAAAAGCCCTGCTAACCTTGTTCTCGAAACATCCGCCCGATGAAACGAGTGTCAGCTGCTGCCTTTGCTTCTAACTTCATCCCCCTTACCAACACAGACTCTACCACTAACTCTGTTCTCAACAACCTTCACTCAGCCATCACCAATACTCTTGACATCCTTGCCCCAGTCATGAGGATCCGTCTCTAAGCGTAACACCTGGTATGACGCAGCCCTAAAACGAAAGTGCTGAGCAGCGGAACGAAAGTGGCAAAGCACAGGTTCACCCTCTGACAAATTGTCCTGTCACCTGCTCCAAAGGTAATAATGTCTCTCCATCCGTGCCAAGAAAAGGTCCCAAATTCAATCATGGGTATCTGGTGAATCTAATAACACGGCTGAACTTTTCAAAATCTGCAGGGAACTAGCCAAACCTTACACAGTCTCCTTCTCCCCTCTTCCCTCTCAATGCACTGGCCACTCACTTTGCCACCAAAACTCAAGGGGCCTCATTATAACCCTGGTGCTCCCGTAATGAAGGGGGCCGGTACGGGACGCCCCCCTTTATTATGGGAGCGCCAATTACGAGGTTCCCTTTGCGGGACCCGGATCAGACGTCTGGTAAAACCAGACATCTTATGCGGGTCCAGTAAGGGGAAGAGGGAGGTAATAATGGGCCACTTGTAATGTGCCCGTTATTACCTCCCTCCCCATTCCCATTGAGCCCTATATGGGCTCAAATGGGAATGGGGAATGGTTCCTGCAAGGAGGAATTACCTGGTCCTCCTATGTCGGAATGACCTGGTAAGTCCCCATTGCAGGAACCGAGTAATGGAGCCCCGTTTGGAGACAGCCATGGTGCTCACTGCCCCTGCTTCTCCAGAACCATCAAGGACAACATTGTCTCTCTTGCCCCCGCACTCGCTGATTTCTGCAACCATTCTTTCTCCACAGGTTCCTTCCCCTCCCCCCTCAAGCCCTTGTTTGGGTGCCCATTCCTGAAAAAACCTTCAGCAGACCCTACCTGTCCATCCAGCTTCCGCCCAATTTCAAGTGCCCCCTTCCTGGCTAAACTGCTGGAGAAGCTGGTCTTGCCCCAACTCAACTCGCACACTGATCTTGTTGGTGGTCTCCACGATCATTAATCTGTATTTCGAGCATCCATAGGTACGGAAACTGCTCTTCTGAACACCTATGAAGAACTGCTTGCATCCCTGAACTCCAACTCCCCTGCTGTCCTCATCCTACTTGATCTCTCCTCTGCCTTCGACACTGTCAACCATTCCATCCTCATACAAAGGATCCATGATATCCTGGGTATCTTGGGGAGGGCACTGGAATGGCTGCCCTCTTTCCTAACTGACCGCTCTTCCCAAGTCATCTTGGGCACCTTCTCCTCTCCTACTTCCTCTCCACCTGTAGTGTCACCCAGGGATCTATCCTCTCCCCCTGCACTTTAACATCTACCTTGCTCAGCTGGCACTCCTCATCTCCTTCTTCTCCCCCAACTTCCAGTGTTATGCAGACAACACTCAACTCTTTTAAGACTTCTTGCTGACTCACTTGCACCTTCCTTCATCCCTGACTGCCTAGCGGCCATCCAGGCCTGATGCACTTCCAATGATCTCTGCCTCGATGCCAGCAAAACTGATAACCTTCTGATTGTGATCTCTGCCCTTTCTTCTTCCCTTTTCTCTGACCTCTCGCCTTGGGCTCTCCCACTGCTCCTTCTTCTGTAGCTAAAAACCTTGCAGTCATCTTTGACTCATCTCTTTCCTTCCTCCCTCACACTCAGGACATTGCCAAGAAGTCCCACTTTCAACTCTTTCTTCTCAAAGGAATTCTAGGAATTCTCCCTTTTCTCACTTTACGCCAGAAGCTCAATGTTTCCTGACCCCTGGTTCTCTCTAGGTTTGACAACTGCAACAGCCTCCTCCTCAATCTACCTTATTCCACTTTGCGACCCTTTAGCTAATCCAAAATAGAGCAGCAAGACTTATCCTTGGCCTTAAGCAGAGGGACTGCATCTCTCCTGCCCCAACAAGTCTCCACTTACTCCCGGTTGCTGCACAGATCAAATTCAAATACCTCTGCATCACCCACAAGGCTGCCTGGGGCCAGGGACCACACTGTCTGCAATTCTTTCTTACAAAATAGTCTCCTTCTAGACCTCTACGTTCCTCTGGCAACAACTCCCTGTGTGTAAAGCATTTTGTCAATCAGAGAGCAGGAGGTTGTTCGCTTTTCTCAGCTGGAACAGCCTCTCCCTCCCTTTGCGTCTTCAGCAGGACCTCCTTAAGTTCTGAAACACCTAAAGACTATCCTCTTTCCCTCCTCCTTCTCGTCTTCCCTCCTCTGCTAATCTCACAGTTACTGTGATTAATGTCTTGAACCATTGTGCATCCTCAGGGCCCCTGACCACTCACTCCCAATCTCCCCAGCTTCTGTCCACCTCAGCACTTGCCTCAGCACACCCTCCACACTGGAGACATTCACTTTTCCACCTAATGCAGCTCCTGGCCACATAACACTTACGATACTGTGCACTTCATCTGTGGCTCACCCATGAACACAGACACTGCAGCACCTACCCCACTGCCCTCTTCCTTGCTGCACTTGCACGTTCTGAATACTCACAAGGCATAGTAGGTTCGGCTGTCCCTTCCCCCATTGTGATTTTTGTATATTTAAATTGTATTGCAATCCCATGTTTCCTCGCTGTTGCCCTATGGTTGCTTTGAAACAGAATTAATTTGCTGTCTAAGGGCCTCATCGCGAGTTGGGCAGTAAAGCCGACGGTATTACCGCTGGTGCTATTAGCCCTACCGCCAAACCCCCGCCACTATTAGCGCCGGATCACGGGTTTGGTGGAACGGTTAGTGCCCATTCTTCATTTGGCCCATTCAGGAATTCCTCATTCACCATTGGGCCCAATGGGGAAAATTTGTGCTATTGCCGCCGGAGGATTTCCCGTCGGCGGTAATAGCGCCAAAAATCAGCAAATTTGCCACTGATTTCCCCCCAGCTGAGAGCTGGGGGAAATCCGCCAAGGCCATGACCTGGCGGACCCTTAAATGCAGTGGTAATAGCGCTACCGCTGCATTTAAGGGTTACCGCCAGACTCGTGATGAGGCCCTAAGTGCTTAACAAGCAAACAATTAACAAACAAACATCTTAAGCCTTCATCCCAGATGACCCCTTACCACTAGCGACTGATTAACCCATACCCTACGCCCTGGCCCTCCTTCTTCACCTCTGCGAATATAAAGCTTAGAACTGTCGGACCCATTTACCCATTCAGTGTATTTCTTGCCAGGGCATCCTTTCCTGAAAAGCCACGGTGGCTGTCCCAATCCTAAAGGAATCCATCCAGCAGTGGAGAAACTTTGCTGAAAATGTTGGGGGGACATGACCTCTGAAGAAAAGGTGCCCCATTCAAATGAATGGGGACAAAATAGTGTGCCATGAAAGTTGGGGGGGACAAACACCTCCGCCCCCCCTAAAATTACGCCCATGCCATCCCGGCCACCAAACAAAGAGTAATCCCTTTGAGCGGCCCACATTTAAAGTCCCTCGGCACCGGAAGCTGCATACCAGCTTCCTTGGCTCGGCTCCTTCCGGCCTCTCCTTGTGAGGAGTAGAACAAGAACTGTACCCGTGGGCCAGAGGGACAGCCTGCTATTCCAGCTGCCCATCTATCGCCCCTTTTAGGGGCGGGTCCAGGTGCTGAGAGATGTGTACAATGGGGAAACAGAACCTCAATATTTCAAAAAGCCTCCTCTCTTTATATTCACAAATTTTAAAAATGTGTCTTAAATGTTAAATTGCATACTTAATTGCAGCTTAATATTCTTTCCGTTATTGTATTACCATTTCAACTGAAAAATAGTAATCTACTCTTGCAGGGCATTTTAGTTCTTCTTTGCAAATTTCACCATAGCCTCCTCACACAGATTGTACATGCATTTTTCGACAGATTGAGAATGCCTCTCATGTCTTTCAGACACACCAGAAATACAGTGGAGTGTGCCAGGGGTCTGCTGCCATGTGTGAGGATACCAAACCAGTGCTTAAATAGATTGCCTTTCCTGTTCAATTCAGTGGCCCACAGCCTGTCGCAGAGGACAGGGCCAACGTTGCCCGAGGCGCAGAACCTGAAAACACGGGATGAGATGTGACAGCCCTGGCAAAAATTGCCGTGAGCATTCTTATCCGGAGCCAATTCTCTTAACTTGCAAGGAATCGAGTGCAGGAAAGTGATTCCCTTGAAAAGGGTGCTTACGTAGCCTTACCTTTCATACCTGAGCCGTACAGAGCTCCCTCAGTTAATTAAAATCTTGATGGAGATAAAAGCGAGCGCATTCTGATGCGAGAAACCGTTCTGCCATAATCCCCTTTTTGTTCCCTGTAGACTTTATCAACACTTTTAGCACCAGTAAAATCCCGAATAGCACGTCAAGATAGTACCTTGTCAACGGGTGTATGGGCGGCCATTTTAAATCTCCAAGGCTGGAGTCACTGAGGTCAGAGGGGTTGAAGTGATCGCCGGCTGATTTCCATGATCAAAGGAGCCAAATCTAATCCACAAACTGCAGCTAGAGTAGTTATTAGTCTCACTTTGGCAGCAGCAGGGGCCATGGGGAATAGCATGTTTGCCCGACACGTCTGAGAGTCTGGGTAGGATGGAGGCAGGAGCAGTGGAGTGTCAGTAAAGTAAGTAATTAGGAATTTTACAATGATACCCAAAAAGCAGCTCATTTATATGCCTAGGCGTCAAGCAACCACTCTTAAGGTCAGTGCTGTATTTGAGCAGGCATGGGACTAGCCCCTCATAAACATGGGCGGCGCCAGCCCCTGGTTATGGAGGTCTGAAGAGAAGGTGTCCCTCTGCTGTGACGCCCAGATGATGGGAATAAGAGCCTGTCCGATTTTTCACCTCAGGGAACAGTGTATTTAAGTTTAAACAATCATTAACGTGATGGCAGCAGCAAACAAATAGTGGCAGAGGACAAAAGCCTACCCAAGCCATAGCAATAGAACCCTTATTATGAAGCAAAAGGCTTAACTGCCCCTATGATTCGCATCTTTGTGAAATAAAAACGCCCCTGAATTGGGGTGAAAGATTCAATGGGCAAAAGGAAGCTGTAATAGCAATTCAGCCTCCTAAACTCAGAGAAAGGGGGAAAGTCGACAATGGTTCAATGGTGCCACTGATTACCAGCTTCTAAAACTGCCATCCAGTCCCCCAAAGGTTTGAGGCTGGCTCCACCCCTGGTCATAACAGGGACTCGTGTCTTTCTGAGGGTGTGCATTGGTGGGAAGACTTATGAAGTACCACAAACTAAAGGCCTCCATTTGCATCATGGTGCGTAGCATCTGGATGATGGTTCACCTTTTGGTCAGTTTGCTGCCAATAGAATCTCAGCTGGTCACTGTCCTAGAAACAGAGGCACTTTTTTAAGATCCAACTTCTGTGGAGTCAATTTGTTTGGCAGAACAGAAGGTGCACCGCAGGGCGTGGAGTCAAATTTTACTTAAGAGGTGTTTGGTGGCTTCTCTGCCAATGTATTTGTAAATTAAACCAACGATCTTGAAAATGTTTGCTGTGTTCATAGTGAGGAATTGGACTGTCCTCTGTGTGTGCACGATCTCATCCCGTGGCTTGTGCTTGCATCTTTCCAATATGGCTCCTGTGTCCTGGTTCGAACTGATGATTAAATGATTTGTTTCTTTTCATTGGTTAGAAAGATGTACATGTCTCAGAGCTATGGCTGGTGCAGGGTAAATATAGATGTATTTCCGTCCTCCGATCCTCCGCTTGTATGTGTTCCCCCAGCAAAGTGAATGGGATTCTGCTGTATGCCACACATTATACACAAGCATGTATATGCCTCTGGTCTCTGGCGATGACACCACTCATAATGCAATCAGCTAGCACAGGGACGTCATTTCACCAAAATGCCAGGGGTAGCGGAAGTGACATCACATGACCCTTGACCTCTGATAACAACACAGGAAGTGATGTCAGTTGACCCCACCCTGAAGTGACATCACAGGAAGCGATGGAACATGATGTTTCACCCCTTGACAAAAAAAGAAGTGGCATTACATAGCATTGTTCCTAAGTACACTATGACCAATATGGCTATGATATCACTGTAATGTGATATACATTTCATACAAGAATGGATCACCATATGTATCATTAATATCAGTGTGTATAGGCCCATATTACCAAATTACTGTGAATGCAAGCAATAATGATGTGGTATTATATAGCACTTACACATAAGAACTTTATATAGAACAAATATACATACAATATCACCCAACTAGTGTTGGTACTCATTTATCACCCTCAGAAGGATGAAGGCTAAATTGACCTTGCTGGGTTTCGAACCTTCAAATCACTCCCACATGGCAGCAGCGAGTGCTCAACCCAATGAGCTATCTTACCAGCTATAGCTATCTTACTGGCTATAGTAAAATGAGCAATTACATGTATGAACGTTCTCAAAGTCAGAAAACAAATTACAGTCTGTATTGGACACCATTACACTGGTAAGTGAGATTTAACAGCAGGCCAGTTCATCTGCAGGTCTGGTGCAAAGTTTTAGACTTGTAGAACCCCCTGTTTTTTTAAAAAAATGTTTAAGAGGCCTGAACAAGAAAGCCTTTCTCTCCAGAAACAAAGAGCCACATGGCACTGGCAAAGCCCAGGAGCTTCAATTTTAAAAAAAAAAATCCGTTTTTTTCCCCGTTTCGTTTATTTTTTTTAGGGGTAGCAGGGAAGACCACAGAGGTAGCAAGGGAGAGCTCAGGGGTCGCAGGTGCAACCCCTGGCAACACTCAAATGACATCTATGAGCTAGCATCACCTGTCAGCACTGATCTCTTCCCAGCTGCTGCTGCGACACACTGCAGTTAAGCAGGAGTCACATTGTCCAACACAGTGTGAAGAGTGGTCTCCCTTGGGAGACCATGTATGAGAATGAGGGTGTAATGGAAAATTGTAGTTATAGTAAAACTTGGCCTTTAAAATTTTCAATGAAGAGCATTTCAGAAATAATTGGGAATTTTAAGAACTCCCGAGCCCCAGGCCCTAATGGTCTTGCCACCATTGTTATCAAACAGGATCCTTTTTTATAGGCAGAATTGATTTTTATTATTTGCAAGTGTGGCAAAGAACAACGTATCCCTGAGTCGTGGAACAACGCAATAATTATTCCCGTCTTTAAAGCAGGAGATAGAGGGATACATGCTAACTACCAGCAATTATCTATACTGGATTTCACCAGCAAAGTGTTTGCTGCGATTGTGCTAGAATATTTGCTGTGTTGGATGAAGGTCAATTCCCTCTTGCATCCACTACAATCTGGTTTTAGAGCAGGAACTAGTACTTCCCACAACATCCGGTTACTGGACGCTATACCAACTAAAGCGAAGCAGAAAGGACAGCCATCAGTCTACATAAACTTTGTTGACTGTAAAGCTGCATTTGACAGTGTTAACAGTAATAAATTGTGGGAAATATTGAATAAAATGAACTGTCCCATTTGGCTACTTGAAATTTTGATCATGTTACATAGTAGTAACTATATACAAATCTGTCTTGATAACTATGGGTTACTATCTCAACCTGTAAAAGTTAATAGAGGCGTGAAACAGCGATGTTTACAGGCTGCCCATTTATTTAATTTATACTTAGGAGATTTGATACGCCGATTGACATACTGCCCTGTAAAATTTGAGGACTTTATAGTTGCTGCTCTCCTGTACTCTGATGACCTGGTAATTATAGATCACACGCACAGGGGAATGAAGGCAATGCTGGAAGAATTGGGTTGTTTTGCCAATGAATATGTCCTGACAATCAATCTAAAAAAGACCCAAATTATGTTGAATTATGGGAATTATGTACATAATATGTCTTTCATTCAGTCTGATCATTTTTGGAGTAGGTGCCTGAATTCTGAATCTGAATACTTACACATTGCGCTATACAGAGTTTGGTCCACTGTGCCTTTACTATCACAAGTGGGCAAGTGATGTTCGAACCTTGAAAAAGGGAAATGAGTGTGTTGCATTTGAGTTTACATGTTGCATGAAGTTTAACTGTAGGTTGATGAATTGCATCTTGACAATAGGTTACATTTAAGTTTACATACCACATGAAGTTTAATTGTAGGTTGATGAATTTTATCTTGATATTAGGTTAGTAATCTATGATTTTAGAAGTATAATACATTTTTAAGAAATGAATTGTTAATGAGAAAGTGAATATTAACTATGTTTGTCATTCTTGTGAAATTTTTTAGTGTTTTATGTAACAAAGTTGTAACAGTTCTGTGAACTAAAGAACAACTAAATAAATAAATAAAAACGAATAAATAAATAAATAATTCCTCATATGTAAGTTGGTCATGAACAGGCCTGACGGTATTCTGTTCCAGGACAGTGTCCTAGCATGGGTTTCTAGTTTCAGCCTGATTAATTCAAGCTACCAGTCTAGCTGCACAATAAAACAATTTCCCTCTAGAGCTTACAAACCCCTATAGATGTACAGCCTGACATAGGAAACACATGAAATATGTGGCTTTAAATGATGCATGAGATCCGCTTTTATTCCCAAAAAGATCACAGAACCAGTAGCCATCTTTCTCTGTGTGTGTGTGTGTATACTGCCTTCTATTATCCTGGTGACCCAAAGTTTC
The DNA here is from genome assembly GCF_040938575.1 of Ambystoma mexicanum. Taxonomy (NCBI): domain Eukaryota; kingdom Metazoa; phylum Chordata; class Amphibia; order Caudata; family Ambystomatidae; genus Ambystoma; species Ambystoma mexicanum. The sequence continues at coordinate 1,088,765,320 of NC_090925.1, read as the reverse complement.
AATCAAGACCATTTAGAATGTTTTCAGGGTCAGAAAAGAAGACAGTAACGTGACTTAAATTGGAATTAGGATTTAAGGACTGAAAGGTTTAAATAGATTGTGGAGTATCAGGTGTGCTTTTAAAGTGGCCGATGTACAGGTTGCTCCCCTGAATATCAGTCTGTGATTGGGAGGTGGTTTATTGTCCGGTTGCATACAAGAGGATGGCACCCGATGGTACCTGATGCGTTAAAAGTTAGGAACGTTGCTGGCTGAGGGTCATCAATTGTTCAGGCAGATCTTTAGTTGGGAAGGTGCAGTTTGATAACTAATGTATATTTTGCGATTCTGATTAATTTAACGTTTGTCTCCCTTGTTTTGTTTGTCATAGAAGTCATTAACTTCCACTATTACAATAAACACAGAATCAGTTAGACTTCCAGAAGAATGTCATGAGTTTTAGTTGTTATTCTCTTACTTTATCTGGTCCAAAGTAAATGGAAGTGCTGTGTCTGTATTAACAGTCATACTTTATAAATAAATACATACATAAATAAATACATAGGGTGTCAACCAGCAAGCTAGCAACAAGAATTGCAATACAAAAGGATAGTCAAAAGACACAGCAACGGAAAGCCAGCAAGCCACTACTTTTTCAAAAAGGATGATTCTATGGCACCAGCCTCGGGAAATTAGAGGGTAGTTTATTGTTACAGAGAGAATATTAGAATGAATATTGTATGTCATTTTGGATAACGATGCTTAAATTAAATATTTTATTGTAACAGATGCTTTTTTTCACATAATGTGAATTGCATGGCATAAAAGTGTATATTTTCATTATTTATATACTTTAATTGATGCAGCTTTACTCTTTTGAAACTAAGTTTATTGATTGAGTGACAACGTGTACTAAGACACATTTAAACAGTATAATGTTAACCTTTTCTTCTTTTAAAACGACCTTTTTAATTTGTTGATGCTTTATATGAAGAATCTACAAGTTAGGACTAGGGGATTGAGAAATGTTCTCAATTTTGAGGAATGTTTCATGAAAATGCATTGTCTGAAAGGGGCAGTTGTACATTTTTAAACATTGAAGTAATTAGTAGTGGGACATTGAAGAAGGCTAACAGACTTGTAATACATTGTTAAAGAGCTCCATCATAGAACCCATGAGTTGGCTCGTGGTGGCACCCATCATTCCAAACCTTAGATGGATCTATGGCTCCTGCTACAATATAGACCTGGCGGATCCCCACAGGACGTTTCCTTCAACAATGATGTAATGGAAACTGGTGCAGAGTACCAATAATAGGCTTCACTGTAGGAAACGTCTTTTTTTTAAACTCTGAAGTACAATGATGATGCACTTCTGAAGTTGACAAGTGCACACGAGGTGTATTACATGGACGCGGTAGCGTCCATGTAGTTATGGTTAAGTTGGTGTTTCCATAGGAAGAGCATTTTTTGGGTGGCTTATAACTTCGCTCCCTCTGAACAAATCCTCACCAAACTTTGGAAAAAAGTATATGGCCCACTCTGAATTTTTTAGCATAGTTTGGAGAGGTTTGGTCCAGGGGGGGCAAAGTTATAGGGAGGGTCCCAAAACTTTTGTTTTTTCCCATAGACATAATGGGAAAAAACTTTGCGCACGCCTACAGCCCAAACCGCTGGACGGATTTACACCAAATTTACGGGAGGAGCGGGAGCTTGGTCCCGAAAGCGTGCTTTTGCAGATTTGGTGTAAATCCGTCCAGTAGGTTTTTTTTAAAATGACCAAAATGTAAGGCAAAAAAATTAGTGATATCTCCGTTCGCTTCGCCGATGGACTTCCCGGTTCGCTCCGCGGACAGCCCCCCGATTGGCCGGGCAGCTTGCATGATGTCCGCGAACATGCGACGTGTTCGCTGATTGGACGGCGTGGAGCGCGTCAGATTTTTTGTGGCGCGGTGAAACTTGGATTAAAAATTGTATTTAGTGGAGTGTGTTGGTGTGTAAGAGTGTTTGGGGAGGGTGGGGGAGTTATGAGTTTGTAAATGTCATCAATGATGTCCTGGGTGTTAGTGTTAGCAGTGCACGGTGGCGCGAGTTATGGTTGCTTATCTTACCATAACTGCCAAATTTCAGGGGTTTTTCAGTTTTACTTTGAACCATAACGTCCCTTTAAGAAAGTTTTTTTACTGAATTTGATAGGTTTTCAGTAGCGCAACTTAACCATAACGTCCTTTTTAACAATGTGTTTTCATTGAATATATATATGTATATATATTGCTATTTTGAAATGAGATCGTTCCTTCCTTCCTTCCTTCCTTCCTTCCTTCCTTCCTTCCTTCCTTCCTTCCTTCCTTCCTTCCTTCCTTCCTTCCTTCCTTCCTTCCTTCCTTCCTTCCTTCCTTCCTTCCTTCCTTCCTTCCTTCCTTCCTTCCTTCCTTCCTTCCTTCCTTCCTTCCTTCCTTCCCTCCCTCCCTCCCTCTCTTCCTTCCTTCCTTCCTTCCTTCCTTCCTTCATTCCTCCCTTCCTCCTTTCTTTCTTCCTTCCTTCCTTGTCAAAAGCTCAACACAGGACCCACCACGTCATCTGTGCAGCTTCCATTTGAAATATGGATTAGGAAATGAGAAAAATCAAGCAGAAATCTTTGCCAAAGTTTTTAAAATAAAAGACAACCAACCTTAATATCATGACAAGAGCAGTAACGATACAGCCCTGCCTGCATGAAAGAAAACTCTTTGTATTCCTTTAGCCCAGAATAAGTTAATGACTGTACATTTCATGTCTGAAGAGAGGTTACTACAGAGAGCAGCAGTTCATACTGTACAAAATAATGGTCTATTATTTATTACACCCCCCACCCCAATAGTTATTTCTCCATATATTTCTTTTACCCATTTAGACAACAAAGAATATGTAGTTTGCGCGTGTGTTATGTATATGGCCACTGTTACATCACCTGGTGAGACGGAGGAAGGTTTTTTTCATTTATGTGGTTGAGAACCTTCAATTGCGATGACGATGCGTTTTGAACGAAGTGCTTTGGTATTGCATTTCTTTATTAGCTCTTTGTAAAGGCAGTCTGAGCAACATATAAAGGTTAATTTGGTGTTCATTTTTAACCTCACACAGTGGCATTTCCGAACTTGCTTTCGAACCAGTGGTGAAAGGGCATACAGGGAACTTCCCAGTGGCCTCTGCACCATGGGCCTCTTTTGAGTGGGATGAAGTAAGCAATTTGTTACAAAGCTTACAGTATATGTTAATATGGGGCTACTTTGAAAAATATTTCCTGTGCCACTTTTGGTTCCCAGTCCAGCCCTGTTCCTGACGACAATGGCTGGTGGTATATGCTAATTTAGTACAGGGCTTACCACAAAAAACAGTTATAATGGGCCCGTATCATAGAAAAATTAGCATTTTTCCCGTAAGGGATGTGCACAGAGAACGACACTGCGGGAGCCTGCGCACAGAATAAAAAATGCGCGGCCCGGATATTCATGGAATTTTCTGCACAAAGTACCTGTACACGCAAGTCACGGCCAGAACACCCCCGACACACCCCCACGCAAAAGAAAAACAGCCAGATTAGCTACCTTTCCATGATTCCCTGAGTACGAATACACGCACCCTTCAAACAGTGCATGGGGTGCCCTGCAAGTGGGCCTGCATCTCAGGGACCCTGCGCAGGGTCCCCCATATCTGTTACCAGCACCCCGACAACATGCGCACGATGTATCATAACTCGGGTAAAACTCTGAAAATCTGCATGCGAACCCCCGTAAACCGTTCCTGCACCACACTACACTGTGTACACGCACCCCTAAGTCTGACAGGATCGCCGGCTGCATACATGCACCCCTAAATCCGACATACAAACCCACCTGTGCCCTGCTATTCCTATGTGCAAGTGTTCTTACACCTGCCTTCGGGTGGCAGAGGAACGGAGGGATTTGTGTAAGCATTTCACAGTCGAGAGGTTGTGCAGTAACATCCATGAATACGCTTTGCCATGCATAATTTTGGGCATGCTATGGACTGCCTGCGGCTCGTCTCTCTTAAACGCTAACTTTTTCCTTTGTTCTTCTTCATTTTCCAAGTTCCGCCCCATGCTCCACCCTCTGTGCAGGTCTCGCCCAAGCTCTGCGTGGTGTCTTGCACAAGGCACTCGACCGCTCACAGAGACATGCCGAGCCCACGCTGACTCCCTGCTAGTTACAAAAAAGTGCTGCGCCGTCAGTTCCATGAATCGACGAATGGGGTTTTGTGTGCAGAATGGCAAGCAAATCCCTGATTTTCCACGCAAATAATTCCATGAATCAGGCCCTAAATGTGTACAGCCGTGGATGACGGATGAAAATAGGTGTAATAACACACTGGAAAATGTTTTGGTAAAGTTTGATTCATTGTGCTATCAATAAGTCTTTTGTCAGACATTCCAGTTTTTATCGAAATGTTTGAATATTTGGCTACCAGTCAATTGTGCATTTGCCAATAGGAAGGGCTGACACGCGATTACTCTGCCCTTAATATTGGGGGACCGAAAGTAAGGTTGGTCTTCTTTTTCAGAAACAAGACTGGTAAAGATTTGAGTTCGATTTCTCACATTTACTAATGAGTCATGAAATTGATAACTCGATGGATCACAACAAATGGAAGAAAGTTGAATGTGGTGGAACTCATTTTGTATATGAGTTGAAAGTAAACAATACATGCAAGAAAGAGCAAAGCAAACAAGGAAGTCACACAAAATAGAAAGACATAAAAAGAGAAAGAAGGAAGGAAAGATAAAAGAAAGAAAGAAATGGAGAAAGTGAGAAAGAAAAAGAAAGAAAGGTGACACATGTTTCCTAAAGTTAAGTCATTGCAAGAGCATCTTTGCCTCTCGTGGAAAGTGTTCTGCAGGGATGAGTCAAACCTGTTACTGATACTTTATAAGAGGTGCAGTGGCTGTATCCCAGGCAGTGGACAGATGGCTGCCCCAAAAAAGCCAAACGGAGATATAATTGTTGGGGCTATTTTACATGTTTATAAAGTCTGATTTAAGAAACTGCTGCGACATGCGATTCACTGCGCATTCAGGTGACGGGTATGCTGTGTGTCTTGTGCAAATCTGCATATTCTTCATGTGCAGTGCACATTAGCAGGTGATAAATATCGGTGAAAGATTCGCGCCCATTTCTTAGTGCTATCGCTAACGTGTTATAATTCAATATGTACGCTGCACCTGAACTCACATTGCATTTGCTACCGGAAAGGGTGCCGTTTGTGACGCATTTAAATGTACTGTGTTTTGCAAATTTGCGAGAATCATTGGATATTTTGCTGTCCTAACGAACGACAGCAAATCGGTGGCCTAGATAATATGAAAACATCGTTCAGGGCGTGGAAAGCATTTGAAGAGGCCTCACAACGTTCATTGAGTGCTCCTACACTGGGGTAAGTGCATAGTTCACAGAACTTTTTCCAATGGGGTTTTTCCTTTATAAAACGCTTCAGTGAATTAGGCCCTTGATCTTTCTTTTGCTAACACATTAGACTGCTAGTCACCAATCTAGCTGTGCACCTCAGGGATGGCAGGGAAGTGTTCGATAGCAAGTTGCTCTGCTCAGCTAGTCCCCTCTCATTATGTGCAGTGTTGTGTAGGTCAGGACACGGCAACAATGACAGATGCGTTTGCAGTCTTGCGCAAAAGAAATAGGAGTCCCTGCGCCGCTGCATATGCGATCAGTGTGCCCCAGGCAGCACATGGAATGGCAAATAGAAGATGAAAGGAGTGCATACACCATTTAAGGTTGTTATTTTTCTCCATGAGTGCTGAACAGGCCCTGAAGGCATACCACTTATACAAAGAAACAGTCCTGAACTACTGGGATATGTAAACACCAAGAATTGAGCCCTGCACCAGCATACGCACAACCGTTCTGCCTCTCATCAAGTTGTTGTCTGTGCTCAATTTCTGTCCCCAGTGGATCCTTCCAGGCTCCAGGAGAAATGGCTGTTGAAGTTTCTCAGCCCTCATGTTCTTACATTTTGAAACAGGTAATGTAGGTCATGTTGCCAATATTTTTAGAAGTAGTAATAACAATGTTTATTTGGATGTGTAGTATAATTCTTATACATCACCAGAGGCATAGCCAGGACTGTCTAACAAGTGCGGCCTGAAGCTAATGTATTTGGGCCCACCGCAGTGACATTTAAAGCTGTAAATGCCCACAGAGCGCTGCTGAGTGGACATTTACAGACTTTGGGTGGGCCATGCCCACTCAGTCCCTACCCTGTCTACGCCTCTGTACATCACACATCATAAAAGTATTAAAACACATATGTTGCTGGCTTTCATTAATTTTCACAACATTTCCACCAATATGAACACAGTGAAAGCTGGCTTCTGCAGCCTTGTCTCCTTTGCAAATGAAGTTGGGAAGGTTGATTGGACCTACGTGCGGATTGTGCCCCCACAAGCAGCAGAGCAGATGTTCTGCGACTGTAAATTGACAGACTCCCTGAGAGTACATATGATTTGAACTGCTGATCTGATTGGGAGGCACGGCTATGAAAATTTCCATGGCACAGTACACACCACATATGTTCTGAGAAGCAGCATACCACAGATCGTGATATGTTTATAGAACAAAATTGGCTACTTCGTTAGTGCTGTATGTTGTGGTGTCAGCATTAAGCTGAATTGTTCAGGAAATCACTGCAATTTGTTCAGGGTGTGGCTGTCAATGCATCACACATGGTGTCTGTTTTATTGCAACGGTGTCATATCTTTTGGTACAAAGAAGAGGTGTGCAGCAGCAGATGTAACACCTTACATGCACAGTCAGCATTGTTTTGTGCATTTAAAGACAACTATGTCACATTCCAGAACCCAAGTGTGCATGGACAAAGCGAGGGAAAGTTTCCAGATTCAGACTATTGTAGGGAAGAAAAAAAGAGAAAAAGAGAGTGGATAAATCAAGAATTAGAGGCACTGGAAGTATAGTCCGCTTTGTACATGTGTTGTGCTTTTCTTAAGCTGCCACGAATTGGGTGCTCCTGTGGGATGAAGATGGTTACCTGGAGGACAGCACCAGAGAAATGCTATGGATTTGTCACACACCACGAACATTCCAACAGGATGCACTGCAACAATGTACTGAAAGTCAATGGGCTTCTATGTTATTTGGGACATTTCAGCAAGGATCAAGGAAACCCAGCACCTGTTCCTCCATTACCCAGAAAACATTGTTGGGTTTTCAACACAGATTAATTTATAAACCAAAACGTTAGTATGCATTTCAAAATTGATATTGAATATATAAGAGTTATGCCTTTGCAAATGAGAATAGAAGCTTATTGTAAAAGCATTCATAAAAAAACTGTGTATGTGAGACTTTAAAATAGGAATTGCATTACTCTTTAAAGCTATAGGAAAACATTGTTTTTTACTATGGCTTTGTGAATGCTGATTTTTCAAGGAAGCTGGGAACAAGCTGAAGTCATGTTCAGCCCTGCAGATATTGTCTGTGGGGTAGGGTTGAAATCCCAGGAGTTCAGTGTGGCCATTTAGAGACAAACAAGGCTTACTGTTCTTACATCATGAAACCCATTAAAACTCCCATTATCAAAGGCCATTTGTTCACGGCCGCTGGTTAATGAGATGCCTTCTACTCACATGGACACATCTCAAGGGAAATATTCGTAAGGACAACATTTTAAATTCAATGAAGGCTAACATAAAATCTGAACTGAATACATTGTTAGGGCTCTATTTTCCAAGCTCACTGAAGGTTTCCAGGTGCAGCAATGAAAGGCCTTGCAAACATAATAAGCCCTGCCAGATGATCAAGGTCATTCCTAAGCTACAGGCATGTTCAGACATTTTTCAGATCTTCAATTCTAAAACAAAGATGCACACATTTTATTTCAAAATGACATTTCAGATCCAAAACTCTCAATACAGCTTTATAATATGATGCAGAATCAAAAGAAAAGATGTGTTGTAACGAGATATTCTCCACTATAGAAAAGGACCAAATGTGACATACTGCTGTTCATTAATAATGAATATATCAGAAATATTAACAATAAATGTTATTGTATAAATTCACAAGTGCCCAGAGTATACAGCCTTGACCATTGCACATGTCTAGAAATAGGTTCAACCTAGGAAAATTAGGTGGTGTGTTATCTGGGAGTGTCAACTCCTTAAGCAAGCCAATGGAAAGATCTCACCAATTAGAAAGTGCAATGTCACAGTGTGGTATAATTCTAATTATAAAAGTTGAAACACACAGGGAATGAGAGAGAGCTAGGATTTTAAAAGATGCTCAGAAGAAGAATACCTGTTCCAACTGGATGAGAGATGACCTTGGATATTATCTAAAGGTGATTGGGCCTTATCCATGAGGAAATGTGTACTTCAGGCAGAGCTGGTTTCCTAGAGGAGGGAGAAAGAGACCAGAAGGGGCAAGCTGACTGGGAATTACCTGCAAACACTCCAGAGTCTCTGCTGGCTCTGTGCCTTAAACAATTATTCAAAAGTGAGTATGACAATTGCCTAATGTGATTATATATAGGCGCTCTTTGACCATTTTTCTGTTAAGTCCCAGGAGTGGGTGGACTGATGGGAATTTGCTATGTGAAGTATTTGCATGCAATGGCCAAAAAAAGTAGCAATATGATTATGGATCTGAATTTTGTTGTTTAGACATATTTTTGCCTTATTAAAATTAGACTCAGAAATATAATTATATACATATCAATCTATAGTGTGACTACATGTGTGCATGGATTCATAGTAACATTCACATGGCTTGCCAATTTTATTTTCTGTAAACCAGTTATACATGTACAAATATTTGATTGTGGTAACTTCCCCAACATAAAGTTAGGATACCACCTTTCAAGTGATTTAAATGAAATAAAATAAAATGTTGATTCCTAGCACACCCTATTTCTTGTTCAGAAATGATTATGGGGTGCGACTGTATATTACATGGTGATGAATTAGGGATACCCTCTTAGTGATGAACAATTATCATATACACAAAATATCTTTACACTCTGAAACCTTTAAAGGGCCAGTCTGGATCACAATTACCATTTGCCACTTACTTCTGGTACATGGTCCTATCACACCAGTGGGCCCATCCACAATGGTACAACCCAAAGAATGCACTTGAAAAAAGAATTTGCATGACAAATGTATTTGTTTATTTATGCATTTATTTATGTATTCATGGAAATTACAGGGAATGCAATGCAGTTTGACACACGCATGCTTATGACATGTCTAACATTGATTTACAGAGCTGAGGAGCAGTGTCCTTAACAATGGGTGACAGGATGAGGATATATGACCAGAGGAAGCAGGGGAGGTAGAAACATGAACCAGGGATGAGGACAGTAGAGCATGATATAGGAACAAGATATTGGAAGAAGTGGCAGGTTTACGATGATGGGGTGAAGGATAAGTGTCATGGGTTTTCACAGAGAGGTAAGAGGAGAGGAGAACAGGGAAGCGTGGTGGTGTAGAATGGTATGAACGTGGTTCTTCAAAAAGGAGGAGAGCTAGGAGGTTGGATTTAAATAGCAATAGAGTCAGTGTAGTGCAGAGAGGAAGTTCATTCCATAATACGGGAGCAAGGAGAGGGAGAGAGCGAAAATGAGAGAGTATGCATGAGGTATGAAAAGTGGTAAAGAGAAGAGCCTAGGATTATCATAGGGAACAAGTGGGAGAGTAGGGACTGAGATGGGCTGATGGGTAGGAGGGTAAGTTTGTGTATAGTTTTGAAAATGAAAAGAATGAGTATACTTTCCCTCTGTCTCTTAGACAACCAGCCTACATGGCTATGGGTATGGGAGGTGGGGGAGAAGTGGGAAAGGTTGAAGAGTGAATGGAGAGCAAGGTTTAGGACTTTGTTAAGTGGTGAAAGGGCATAGTGGGAAGGCCACAGAGGAGACTGGCACAGTAGTCAGATCAAGAGAATACTAAAGAGAAGATTAGGTGCATAGCAGTGTTGAAGGGAGAAGATGCCTTATATTTATATGTTGAGGAGATTAAGTCTGTCTGCAGTGGCAAATTTAGAAATGAAGAGCAGAACATTGTGAGATGGGTCAAAGATGACACCAAGGTTGTGAGCAGAAACAGAGTATGGAAAGTGACCAGGAGAGAAGACATAGCTTGTCTGGATGGGAACAGTCTTAGTGGTGTTGAGCATGAGTGAGTCTGATGCCATCCAGTATTTGATGGTGGGGAGACAGTTAGATTTCTTTTTACCGTAGCTTGTCAGATGAGGAAGAAAATGAGAAGAAGATCTGACTGTCATTGGGGAAGAGTTGATAGGAGAAACCATAGGAGGAGATCAATGTGTCAAGTGCAGTGGAATAGAGAGTGAAGAGAAGTGCACTCAAGACTTTCCCTTTGGGAACACCAACAGTAGGGGGGTAAGTGGAGTGGCAAATATGCTCCAGGACACCAAGACATTTCTGGGGGCGGGATATGAAGCAAACCAAGGGAGGACCTTGTCCCTGATACCTAGGAGAAACAGTGCTGAGGGAAGGTCAGACTGGTTGACGGTATCAAGGGCAGCAGAGAGGTTGAAAAGAATATGAATAAATTAATGGTTAGAATACGAGCAGAAGAGATGTACTTGCTGACATTGAGGAGAGTTGACTAGTGTAGAGGTCGAAAGCCAGATTGAAGAGGATCCCAGAGGTTGTGTGTGTCCGGGAACTCAGTGAGTCGGTTGAAACCTACAGGCTCTAAGATTTTGGAATACTGAGGTAGAGAGAGACAGAACGAAAGTTGGCAGGACAGTTAAGATCTATGCCAGGTTTCTTCAGGAAAGGGATGACAGTAGCCGACTTGCGGAATGATGGAAAAGTGACACTGTCAAAAGAGGAGTTGAAGAGGTAAGTAAGATATGAAGCAAATCTGGAGCTATGACTTTCACTATGTTTGGGGATAGAGGTTCGATGGGGCAGATGTAGGATTCACCCTGAGAAGGGAATGAATCTCATCTGGGTTAGTGGGGGCAAAGGAAGACATTGTCAGAGGAGAGGAGGGTAGAGGTGGTGGAGAAAAGTGAGCAGGTGCAGAATAGGTCATTTGCTAGGGTATTTTGAATGTTTGAAATGTTATAAGTAAAGTAGAAAGGACTATCATTAGCAGCAATAGTAGAGGAGATGGAGGAGGCCTTATTGGGTGAGAGTATTGAGTACATTTTTTAAGGCAACTAGGTTTAGAGGATTGAGACAAGATAAGAGACAGATAGAAGGGAAGATTGGCAGAGTCATGGGCAGAAGAGTAGTTTTGAAGAGCAGTCAGGTAGAGTCAGAGATCCGAGGAGTGTCTAGACCTTCGCCAAGTGCAAAGGTTTTAGATTATTGTTGTTTTATGGGTGAGGATGGAAGGTGTAATCCAAGCCCGTGGAGGGGAGAGTTTAGGAGTAACTATAGTAAGTGGGCATTGATTTTGGAGAAAGTGTATTCGAAAGAGGGAGAAATTGCAGGTGATAGGGGAATAGGAGATACAAGACTTTTGGCAGATGAGAACAGTCCTAAACCACCATCCCTGCCAGTTGGGCAGGGAGAAAGGGAGAAGGTGTAGGCATGGTCTTGAAGGGCAGTAAGGGGTTACAGAGCATCAGGGAGGAATCCAGATTTCTGTAATGGTAATGAGGTCAAGAGAGGGAGAATGGGAACAAAGGAAGTCTGAGGTAAATGTTGGCTGGTTAAAGACAAAATGTGCATTCCAAAGAGCAATATAACGAAAGTGAGATGTAGAAGCAGAGTGATGTTGAGTCTGAAATAGAGAGGCACTGAGGGTAGATGAAAGAATAGGAAGAGTGATGAAAGTTAGGGTTGGGGGTTTTGTGCATAGACAGAGTAGGTGAGCCAGAAGAAGGGAGGTGTCATGGAAAAGAGATGAAAGGGATGAGAAGAAGTTTGAAATGGCTTTGAGCAGAGGAAAAGGAAGAAAGAAGTGGAAGAGAAAGCAATAGATAGTAATAGCAGTGCATGGTAAGATCAGAACCGATCAATGGTGTATAACAAATTAATAATAGTTGGTCAAGCTCGCCCTGATAAGTAATTATAAGTACTTTAATCTTATTGTCTTTTGGCAAAATTCTTGCTTTAATGGAGTGCACTTCTGAGAAAAATTCAGCCAACACGTGTTTTGACACACGGGGGGTCATTACGAGTTTGGAGGTAGCCATGGTGCTCTTAGCACCATGGCTGCCTCGAAAGTCGTGTCCGGGTTCTCTGAATGGGGACTTTCCGGGTCATTCCAACCTTGGAGGACCCGGTAAGTACCCATTCAAAAAAACCTTCCCCATTCCCATTCGAGCCTCCATAGGGCTCAATGGGGATGGGGAAGGAGCTAATAACGGGCCCGTAAATTGCGGGCCCATTATTAGCTCCCTGGTCCCTTAGCAGCTCCCGCTAAGGACGGCTGCTCTTACCAGCCAGCCTTAGTGGGACCCGCTAAGGGACCTCGAAATGCGGCAGTAAGGGGTTAACGGCAGCAGCATCCTTACCGGTGCCGTTAACCCCTTACCGCCGCACTCATAATGACCCCAACGGTCTTTCTCAAGGCTGATAAATAAACAATATTAATATAAAATCAAGTTGAACCAGTGTATGTTAACAATGAGATTTGCATACATGAAAAATGTAAATACACACCATGGTCATTGTTGGGGAAAAGAAAAAGAGCACCCAGAACCATGGGAAAAACAAATACTAAAAACTGAAAAGCAACACAAATAGACTATTTATCATACTTGAATCAAATTCCTCCTTTACCCCACCTTGGTTACTACCAAAGGTGGCAAATTACAATCAAGTGTAAGTTGTAAGATCCCTGAATATTGACAAATAGTGGTGGGACAGTTTAGTTTATAATGCACCCATGTATTGTGCCAAAGGATGCCCTGGTGATAAATAGTATGTGTGATAATAACAGGTCTTGCAGTGTCTTTAGATGCTATAGTGAGCATAACTTGTTATCAAGATGATACCCAAAAGGGTACTCTCCTTTAGGTGTTTGGGGAGATACTCACCATGGGTAGCAGATTGTAATGTCCTGTAAATCCAAATAAAAAATTACATTGTTGTCAGTCAACTAAGATCTGTGCTGGATTTCTCCTAAACCTGTTAAAGTAATCATAGGTGCACTTACCATGGTATTTTGGGAAAGGCTTGACTGAAGCTCATTTTTGGCTTTGAATAGTGTAGTAGATCCTTCTTTGATAGAAGTGAGAATTTCCAAAATACCTTAATTAGGGATTCTGATTAAAACTTCATCAAATTGGTAACAATGTGTTTCCATGGACTTACCTCTAAAAGCTGGAATGGTCATTAGAAGAGGCGGATGGTGATTTGGGGAATATTGCTCTGCTAACGTGTGGGGACACCGATGATGATCTGGACACAGGGCACGGATCTTCTGGTATCCAGGACACAGTAGGAGTCCCCATGTTTGATCTCAGGTCTCTCCCTCATCCTATCTTGAGGGAATCATACTACAATTAGTAGGTGATTATTCTAACAGTTTTGCATTGAATATTGGATGCAGAATTATGCATAAAGATGAAGGATGTGTGTTCCGGGCCCAATCTTCCTGGGATGGCTTCACAGACATCGACTAGAGACCAAAAAGTCAGTCTTCTTCTCCAGATATGGGAAGGATTTGGCTTAAGGGATCAATCAAGCTAGATACACCTGCATGATAGGGTTTCGAACACCTTAGAACCTCTCATAGGAATTCTGAAGATGGTCAACTAAGAGGGTCTCCTGTTGTATACTGCATATGTCAGCAGTGCGTTTGGAGGGCTAATTGCTTCCAATGAATCTATAGAACTTCAAAGGCTCAAAGGGATTCTCCTGACGATTAACCCTAATCTTTTTTTTAACCCAACATATTACAGGTAAGATCCTTTTTTGTTATTGATATCCTTATATAAATTCTTAAGTCCCCATAGGGTATCTCTGAAAAAAGGGAGGAATATTTTTTGAAGTGCCAACATTGGCTCTCTTGCCCCCTCACTTGTTGATTTTTGCAATCACTCTTTTTCCACTGGATCATGCCCTTCTGCCCTCAAGCACTCCCTTGTTTGCCTCCTCCTGAAAAAACCTTCAGCAGACCCTACCTGTCCTGCCAACTACAACCCTATTTTCATCACCCGCTTCCCGGGGAAACTGCTAGAGGAGCTGGCCTTGCCCCAACTCAACTCATACACCAAAATCTTTGATGGTTTCCATGACAATCTGGATTCCAAGCATTCAGAGGCACAGAAAATGCTCTTCTGAGCACCCGTGAAGAGCTACTTGCATCTCTGGACTCCAACACACCAGCTGTCCTCATCCTACTCGATCTCTCATCTGCATTTGAGATGGTCAACCATTCCATCGTCATACAGAGACTCCACGATACCCTTGGTATCTCGGATCAGACACTGGACTGGCTGACATCCTTCCTATCTGACCACTTGTCCCAAGTCATCCTGGGCACCTTCTTTCCTACTTCCTTCTCCACCTTTGGTCTCCCCCAAGGTTCTATCCTCTCCACTCAACTCTTTAACATCTACATTGCTCTGCTGGCATGCCTCATCTTCTCCTTTCCCCCAACCATCCAATGTTATGCAGGTGACACTCAACTCTTTCTCAAACTTCCTGCTGAACCCCTTGCGCCTTCCATCATCCCTGACCCCTGCACCCACTTTCTTCCCTTCACTCTGGCCTTCCTCCATGGGCTCTCACCCTGCTTCTTCTTCTGAAGCCAGAAACCTTGGAGTCATCTTCAACTCCTCTCTCTCCTTCATCCATCAAACTGAAGAGATTACCAAGAAGTCCCACTTTCAGCTATTCCTTCTCAATGGAATTTCCCCTATTCACACTTTCCCCCAGAGGCTCAACGTTACCCGAGTCCTGGTTCTCTATTGTCTTGATTATTGCAATAGCCTCCTCATGAATCTCCTTTATTCCTCTCTGCAACCTCTTCTGCTAATACAGAATAGGGCAGCCAGACTTATCCTTGGCCTTAAGCCCAGGGACCGCATCTCTCCTACCATAGAAAGTCTTCACTGGCTCCCGGTTGCTGCACGGATTAAATTCAAATCCCTCTGCATCATTCACAAGGCTGTCTGGGCCCGGGGACCTCACTATGTTCAACTTTATCTCACTAAATACTCTCCCTCCAGACCGCTACATTTCCCTGGCACCAACTCTTTGTGTGTAAAGCACTTTGCTAAACCGAGGACATGAGTTTGATTGCTTTCCTCAGCTGGTTCCCTACTATGGAACAGCATCATCCTCCGTCTGCGCCTTGAGCAGGACTTCCTTAAATTCCAGAAGCTCCTCAACACTTTCCTCTTTACCTCCTCCCTCCCATCCTCTCTCCTCTGCTAATCTCACAGTTGCTGTGATTGGTTTCCTGGGCCCTTAAGCATCCTCGGGGCCTCTGACCTCCCACACCCAATCATCCAGTTTATGACTACTCTCAGCACCTGCCTTGGTACTCTCTTGTCCTTGGAGGCTCACACTTACACTCAACATGGCTCCACGCCGTGTACCACTTATCACGCCATGCACTTCATCTGATGCTTACCCATGAGCACAGACACTCCAGCACCTTCCCCCTCTGCCCTGTACATTCTGAGAACTCACAAGGCATAGTAGGTTTGCCCTGTTTTCCTTTCCCCTCTTTTGTTGTGTATTTAATATGTATCACTCCCTTGTTCCCTCCCTTTGCCCTGTGGGTGGTTTGAAGAAGTATGTACTTGCAGTATACGTGCCTAACAAGCAAACAATAAATATATAAATAAATAAATACAACGTATAAGTATCTCAGAGCACTTTCTCAACTATACCGTAAAAGTGATAAAAATAGCAAGACGATCTAAAGGAGAAAAGGAACTACACCATGAGAAAACATTTAGAATAGGTAAAACTGAATGGTTTTGATGCATTTCATGAAGTTCTAAAAGTAATCACTATATCGTAGATCTACTGGTAAGTTGTTCCAGTGTGTGGCTGCACGAATTAACCTGGCCAGGAGCTCTGGTACGACAGAAATACAAAATAGTCATGGTATGTCAGTTAGAGGCTCATTGAAGCTTTCAAGTATTATGCCATCACCAGTGTTTTTGTTTTAGATAAATAGGGGCTTTGTCAAATAAAGCTTTATTTGTGATAGAAGTTTAAAAGAGATTCTGACCTTTATATGAAGCCTGAGCAATTCTTTTAATACTGTCACATATGTGCATACCTTGGGAGATCACAACAAAGAGGTAGCCATTTTTTGGCTGTATGCTTCAGTGGCTACGGCATATGGAGCGGTTCAATAGTCCAGTCTCATGCGCATCATGGCTCAAGACACCGTAGCTCAGTGAAAAAAGGCCTGGTTTGTCTCAGTACCATCAATTGAAAGTGTGTTGATAGTAGTGTTTTGTTTACTTGCACAACCATAGAAAGAGAAGAGTCTAGTGTAATACCACAAGTCTTAACTGATAATTGGGCCTTAATCCCACTCCCTGAGAGTACAGATTCTAGGTATATGACTAAAGCCTTTTGATAGGTTGCTGGAGCACTAACTAACACACGGAGATCATTACACTAAAATGCCAGGGGCAGAGGTAGTGACAACTGTGGGTTATTTTAACCCATTCCCATTCCCAACCCATTTGAACCCACTGCTTCAATTTACAACTCGCGAAAGAAACAGCCAAAAATGGATGCGCTAACCACTGTGCACGCAAAAAGCTGCAAAACTGCGATTAGGTCAGAACCACAAAAGGCTGAACACCCTGCCACACACGGTCAAAGTTGGGTTAAAGTCAGAAATCTCACTGCAGGAGCATGCCAGTGGGTGCTGTCACATTCCAACTTGGAGCAAGGCAGCAGAATTGTCCTGAAAATCGAAAATGCCTTTTAAAAAGTTAGCTTTGCAACCTTCAAAGTGCTGTTTTTGGCACTAGATCAATTTATTTTCCAGTGAATCCTTGAAAGTAAAAGGGTTACAGATCATCCAGTATGGCCCAGAGGAGCCGGGCCTCATTGACTGACAGCAGTTAAGAAATGCATCTTATGAAAAACCAGCACAATAACATTTTGTTTAATTTCCATCGGAGAAATGCGGCTAAAAATGGCAACATGTAACAATTTCAACATTGCAGGCAGAAACTACAAACAAAAGGCTGGCTACATATCTCCAAACTGAAAAACAAATCCCAGCACTTCAGGAAAGAACTGGTACTGCTGAGGAAAAGCTGAGGTAAAAGACTGTGTTTAAATGTGCTTTTTCCCTGAAGAAAGTGCAAAATCACCTGTTAAAAGTATGTTTTTCTGTAAAGGCTTAATTCTTTAAATGTCATAATCCCCTATAAACTGTGTTAATTTTCTATGTTTTAATGAAGATGTAGGTAACTTCAAGTTAAAACACAGTCTTGAGTAATTGCAATTCTGCCTGACAGTTCTCAGCCTGAGAAAGATAACACTTCATGTGGACAATCCACTGCTAGCAGGAAGGCTTAATTGATGCTGGAGGTTCCCGCATATTTACAACAAAGAACTCATCAGACTTTCGTCTGTGGCCCAGCCAAGGACAATGGCAGGCTGAACACTCACCCCCACAGGGGAGGGGCATGAAACTTCCTCCCTCTCAAGGGCAGAGGGCCTCACCCTGATCAAAGGAATTTGACAGCTGTTGTCAATTGAATGAAAGTAAAAAAAACTGCCAAGAACTTGTGTTGTTTAAAATGCCTATGTGATATGATATGATATGATATGATATGGCATTTGTAACGCGCCTATACACAAGTTTTGAAAACCTTTAACTTTGCCACATGAAGGAGGACAAATCTAAAAATTGGTAGCTGTAAATCTAATTTTCTGCTCTTTCTATGAAGACGTGAGTGAACCCTGTATAACATAAGACACCAAAGTTTAATTGTGGCAAAACTATTGATGCTGCAGATATAATATTGTATACCCGTGTTCTAGGGGTAATTGCCCAGATATGTACTGAATTAGGATTTGTTAGGCCAAACCGTTATGATTAAAATTGACAGAATTCCACAGAACGACAAAGCCAGCTCTCACTGAGATGGGAATTGAATGTAAAGATAACCCATCAAATATGTAAGGCATAATTATAAATGTGTATTTGTGGAAAAGTGAAGTTCTGGTCCAAATCACTGTGGGAGTTCCTAAGTCACATCATAAAAAAAGGCAAGTGCATTTGACCACTAACAGCCGTGGCGGTGTGGTTTGAAATTCTTCCCCTACCATAAACTTTGTGATGTCACTTGGCATGATAAATATAGGAACTTCACCACACACAGACACATGGATTCCTGACTACATCCTGATTTCCATGCAGCGTTTTGTTCCTGACTTCTGCCTGCTGTTCTAGAACATTTCATCATGTCCTGATCCCAGAATAATTTGCAAAACCAAGGCCCAGCAATTGCTGAACTCTTCTTCAGCTAGGCCCAAATCTTGAACCATCCCAATCTTCAAGTATGAATAATTTTGATCCAGTCTGGCTTGCTACCATTCATGCTTGCGTGATAAAACTTGCAATCCTGCTAATCTGCTGTATCCAGTGACCAGAAGGGCCAATCCAATCCAAATCCAGTCTGAGGTGCCAGCCCAATTGACCAGAACCACCCAGCTGACCATCCTGCCAGAGGTGCCCTGCTGCCGGTAGATATGATATGATATGGCATTTTTAACGCGCCTATACACAAGTGTTTCCAGAACGCTGATGGTCCAATCTTAATTTACAGTGGACTGTAAGTATCAATAGGAATCCTAGTGATCCATAGTATATTTGCCTTGTCCTGTCCCATATCTCAACCCATCCTCTCTTTAATTTAAGAACTTGTGATAGTGATATATTCTTGAAAATCCTTTAGTCTTGTAAAATCCCAAACCCTTAAAATCATCCCACGGGTAATCAACTGAGTCCTCCAAGGCGGATACAGAGGTGCTGGGGTTGGTTTCCGCTGACCACTCTGGCACTTACTGTCTTTCAAAATGGTAACCAGCCTGAATACTCTAGTTTAGAGCATAATTGTCATTGTAGGAAATGCTTTCTGTTTTCATTTTCGCGTCTTTATTTTCAAAAACATCTCTTATTCAAACTTGCATAACTTCTTCAAGTTTATAGCTAGAGACCTAATTTCAACTCCCATTTAAACCTAAGACATGTAGCTACACCCACAACTAAAACATTGTGAAACAGTGTATTTGACCCGTTTTTATTAAAAATCGCAATGGAAGAAATTAGGCGCGAATTCGCGATTTTGCAAAAGTTTTACACGTG
The DNA here is from genome assembly GCF_040938575.1 of Ambystoma mexicanum. NCBI lineage: Eukaryota > Metazoa > Chordata > Amphibia > Caudata > Ambystomatidae > Ambystoma > Ambystoma mexicanum. The sequence continues at coordinate 1,088,746,026 of NC_090925.1, read as the reverse complement.
TCTTTCTCCTTCAAAGTGTTTCTTAACTTCCATTCTGATCTAAAGTGTGTACTGTTGCTCATATTGTAGCTCATGTTGGTTAGAATCTGTTGAGGATTGCTCCCATAGGAATTTCTATCAATGTGAACATTTTTGCACACTTTTCATTGTTTCACAAAGCCATTTCCAACTGTCAATTCAAAGTGTCAAATCTCCCAAAACGCTTTTCTCTCTTGTTTGGGGTGGGAAGATTATATTCAAACACTGTATTCTGTTTTTCATTCCTGTATACCTGCTGCTTCCTTACATCTGTGTAGAATTTTTCATGTGTGAATTAAGAACTTTGCAGGGGAAAATATTAACCTAAGCGCTATCTTTTCACAAACCAAAACTGTTTTTCCCTGTGTTTTATCTTCTGTGCTGCTCAAAAGTGAATTCAGTTGTTTTATTTAATTTCTGATTTGTATTGCTGCCCCATATATATAAATATGTTCAAATTTGTGTTTGATTTGAATTTTAAATAATAAATACATATTTACCTTTACCAACCAGCCTGATTCCTGGTCCACTGTGACCTGGGGGGTATTTTGAGATGGGTGTGATATGAGTGGTATATCACTCAGAATATTGAACCTATAGACACAATAAATAAGTATTTCATCTGTGCATTACATGCTAGGCGAGACCCGGGTGTGTGCCTGATTGAAATCCTTAACACAACACATGAGCCTTGACTTCAGATGATATCACAGGAAGTGATGTCACTTTACTCCACCCCCAAGTGACATCGCAGGAAGTGGTGGCACACAACCTTCATATGTGTCTAACACCCGTGTTTCCAGGCACTCTCATTTCAGCTAAATATAAGAACCCAGGGACAGCAGGAGGCATGATTTGTACACAATCACCCGTTTTGGCAATGTCACTTTCCAGATTCGACATGGGGCCTATATATAAAACATACATAATGCAGTACTTGTAACAGTGTAACTGAAATCTCTAACTTGGGCTGCAGCTAGTGTATGAAACATCTATAGATCAATAGACACAGATATAATCGTTATCTGTGGCACTGATGTGCTAAACAATCCAAAAAAGCACTGACCAGGGGAGATGTGCCCTGTCTGTTTACCCCACAGCAAAATGCTGCACGAGCAAGGCCTGAAAATGAAATAATTGACCAGGATTTAGTATCAACAAAATTCCCTGGCATAAATGTATCTCTGAGTCAGCTACGACTACAGTAGAAGAAACCTATTGTGCGGGTGTAAACTGAGGCCATCTGTCTGCGTGCGCATTTATCTCTGAATTATGTGACAAGCAACCACATGCTGCCCCCCACAATGTAGAGATGAACATAATATCTTCATGTCCTAGGCTTTTATACATGGCTCTTCTTCAGTCTTTTTTAGTGGCGTGAGGTGTGGGGAGGTGGTCTGCACTTCCCTCAAGAGTGTGGCTCAATGCATGTATAATTTTCTGAGAACTATGTGCGAGGTGCGTTATTCGATGACCCCCTCCCCCGAGGACTTGCCCATAAATGAAGCTTCCAAAAAGCCCTTTCCAAGAAGGAGCTTGAGTGGGGAGGGCTCTCTCACTTCTGAGACTCCACGTCCAGCACTTATTTTCTTAAACAGTGTTGCACCAGACCACAGTCCTGGTCAAGTTTGCGGCCCCTCTCAACCATTCACATGAAAGTTTAATGTGTACAAGGTGAGAAGAGCCCAATACATGGCATAGCACAACAGTTCCCCCCTGTGAGCCGCCATCCTGAGGGCCCCTCCCAAGCTCCTTAACAAAGCACAGGGCATCCCAGAACCCAGGCCGGCAGAGACCACAAAGTGTATTCTATGTCCATGAAAATTATGCTGCTGCAGGGGCATGCACTACGTCAAGTGAAAGAGGTAAATAGGTTTTTAATCAAAGCTTAAATCTTTCACTTAGCATAGAAATAGGCGGTGGTGCCTGGTCCCCAAATATACCAACGACCAGTGGTGGTTGGTGAGTTGTTTTATTGGAGGGTGTAAATATTTGCCACAAGTCTGCGATTGCGACCTAGCATAGTGAGGGGGCACGAACTAACGAAAACGGGTTTGGGTAGTTGGGTGGATTATTCCCCCTCCCAGGAGAACATGTTTTGAATAATGGGTTACAATTGTGCATTACACAGCTCACTTTCTGTGAAGATTTTGGTGAAAGGCCCGACAGTTCGCAATCAGTTTTGTAGGGTGTAGGGTAACTCGTGAAAAAAGTACAATAGATACAAGTCACCAAAAGTGCATAATCACATTTCCCAATGCATTGTCATGACGGTCCCTTCAATATAGGCAAAATAAAAAAACATGTTCATGCTGGCTGTGCCCATACATTTGCATGCTGGCTCCACCAACATATGCTAGTATTCCCATATAAGAATGAGCTCATGTTTGCTTTGAGATGTTTTTTATAGTATCTTTACTGGCACTAGGCACAAAGCTGGCTCTGTCAACATATGCCAGTGCTCCTATGTATGAAAATACTCCAGTTGATTTGGCCATTAAAAGTCACATGTCTCAATAAGAAAACATGTCCAAACTGGTTCCAATGTAAGCCAGTCTAGACCCATAAGAACACTTATCATCCTTGCTTCATCATAGATGCTCAAATCAATAAAAAGTCATGCTAAAGTAAGAAATTACAGGCTGCTACACCAAAATCTCAGTCTATTGAGGTAATACCACTTATCATGCTTGCTCTATCAAAGAGGCTGAGTAATAGGTGTCATGACACAGTAAGCAATGGCTAGACTGGCTGTACCAAAATGCTAGTCTAACCATGTAATGACACACATGAAGTTGGCTTTGCCAAGAAATACCACTAAAACATGCTAAGTCAATAAAGGATGTGTCAAAAATGTTGTAGTGATCCCCAGTCTCCCAGGTCCTTACACACAACACACACACATGCAGGAATCCCCTTTCACCCAACCAAACATCTCCTCTCACATTCATTCACACTGCATTCACCACAGAGGCCTGCACCCACCCAGCCAGAACATTTACACACACACATTCACATTCCTACTCATTCACCCACCATCACTCACCCATAAACTCTCACGACTACTGGCACTGCATTCTCCACACAGGAATGCACCCACCCACTGAGAACATTCAAACACACACTATCATATTCCTACTCATTCACAAAGCACTCACTGACCCATACACCTTGTCTCATGTCCACTCACACTGTATTCTCCACACAGATACGTACCCATCCAGAACATTGAAACACACTATAACATTCATACTCATTCACCCACCGGTCACTCACTCATACACCTTCTCTTACCTCCACTCACACTGGATTTTCTACAGAGGCACACACCCACCCACCCAGAACATTCAAACACAAACTATCACATACTTACTCATTCACGCACCAGTCACTCACTCATACCCATTCTCTTACATACACTCTCACTGCATTATCTAAACAGGCACACACCCAACCATCCAGAACATTAAAAAACACACTATTACATTCTTACTAATTCACCCACCGTCACTCACTCATACACATTCTCTTAGATCCACTCACACTGCATTCTCCACACAGGCAAATGCCCACCCAGAAAATTCAAACACACACACTATCGCATTTCTTCTCATTCACCCACCACTCACTGAACCATAGCACATACATACATCTGACAAGTACATCACACATGCACAATTCACATCGCATTTATTTTAAGCCTTCTGATCTGTTTTTCCAGCTTCGGTCCATCACTCCAGGTCATCCTCGGCTCTACTGTGCTGCTCAGAAACAGGAGCCAGGAAGTTGAGAAAGCTTCCTGGTTCCTGTATGTGAGCCGCAAGGAAGCCAGAGAAGGGGTTGGAGCTGAACCCTACTGAGCGCTTCCTTCTTGACCCTGTAATCCCCCAGCCCAGCCATCACCCTGATGGGTGAGGACTGGGCTGGGCCCCCCCAGATCCGGTGTGGCAGAGCCCCCCATACTACTCGAGTGCCAGGAGCTTCCATTTTCTTTTTTTAAAACAACTTTCTTTTTTATTTAATACAGGGGTAGTAAAGGCCACTGCAGGGGTAGCAAGGGAGACCACAGGGGTTATGGTGGCTGCGACCCCTAGCGACCCTAAAATGACATCCTTGAACTAACACAATATCAGTTTTCTCTTTATTTAGACCAAGCTAGTTCATCGACATCCAGGACTCGAGGTACGGACAAAAAATGCCAGATTTTGTTACGGTTGGTCTTAGCATCTGCTTTAAGATTGAAAACAATCTGTATATCACCTGCATAATTCTGGAACTCGACTCCCTGTTTTAAAAGAATATCATGCACATGTTTTATATAGCTCTTAATCATAACCAGGGAGATACAAGCTCCTTGTGGACCTCCATACTTCCTGCTCTCTGGATCTGATACACGGTTTTCCACTTTAGCATGTGAGATTCTATCACTTAAGAAAGTGAATAGCCAGTGAACAGCCTTCCCAGAGACAACACTGATTTCATCGAAGCGTTGAATAAAAAATAATGTGATCCAAAGTATCCAAAGTATCAAAGGCAACTGATAAACCTAAAAGCATAAAAAGACCAAGGGATCACTGATCCATGATGCTTACTCTCCATCCCACTATTGGGGGTGACATCCTGATTGTTTAGCACCTAGCAGGTGATTCATTTCTTAATGAGATTGTAATTGAATAGACACAGCTTTATCAAACACTGTCAGCAATAAAAATAGAGTTTATTTATAAGACAATAATATGCACACTCATTAGGATCTAAATGGGTTGTTTTATTTATTTTATATATTTACATAAAGGAAAGAATAATGCTCTTTTGATCACAAAAGAAGATACAATATATAAGAAATCAGATTTGACTAGAATCAGTGAGATCCGTACAATGGGGTGAGTTTGAGTGACATTCTGACAAGATTGTTGAGAGGAATAAATGGAACAGTCACCTGGGACAACATGGGTGGACTTGAAAAGGGCAACCAACATTAGAGATTTTTAAGTTCAGGCAGGAGGTATGGCTAGCTCTGCTAGGGATGTGACCATGATGAATGAAATGCTAAAGTGGAGGCAGAGAAAGTGAGAGGCAAGGGAAAATGTCAGCCAGAGGCAGATGAGTTAAGAGGGTAACTCAGAAGTGAGGAGGTATGTTTTTAGTTTGGTTTTGAACAAATCAGTGGGCACTGTTTCTCAGATGTCCAGGCAAAGATAATTCTGTGCAAGTGGAGCAAGAAGAGAAAAAGAGGGGAAGTGAGAGGAAGCACAGGGAGGGGAGGTGCCACAAGGGTAGCCGAGGAGGCAGAGCAGAGATTATGAGAAGACTTGTAGAGTTTGATAGAGGAGTAAAGTAGGGGTTATCTGGGACGATGGCTAAATCAGTGATGTCTGGGGAGGCTGGATCTGATCTGTTTGGTAAAAACCTTGTGGAAGGCCTTGTAACATATATAATCACCTTCACTGACATTGATAAGGCTTAGGCTTAAATGTACAAGATCTTTCCGCGTGGGTCTCTGACAGTGTCAGCCAAGGTTATGGTTGCTCGATCAGCCACATAGGTGTGAAGTGGCTTTACTGGGGTTTTCCTCTGGGGGATGTATTCAGTACTATATCAGAAATTGGTGTGTTATTGTTCAGTATCTCTAGCTCATTCCCTTGGTCCAAGTATTCGGGTTGGGTTTTGGGAGCCCGCCTTTGCAATTTCCCCACAGGCAGGAGATTCCAATGTTTCAGATGGACTGAGAGTTGATTTCTGAGGTGATATGGGGGCAGTTACAAAGTGGGACCAAAGAGAGGCATGTTTTTATCCCAGGGAGAGTGGTCAGCAGCATATTTTTTTATTGTGCAAGAGGGACAAAGCTTTTAACCAGTAATCAACTGGGGGGATTTCAACTGGATATGATCTCAGAAAAAGTCCTCCTGGCACCTCAATTGTTTTGAGATGGTTGCAGGGTCAAATGATGTTTGCAGTTTCAGAAAGGGCAGGTCTCATTGTGTGATGAGACTTTTCCTGGGCAATGGGCCTCATTACGACTCAGGCGGTAAGGGTTTTATGGCGGCGTAAACAGCGCCGACCCTTACCGCCTGAGTACGAGGTCCCTTAGCGCCATGGCGGACTTAACACCTGCTTTTAGCAGGTGTTAAAATCCATGGCGCTAAGGGACCATGGAGTTAATTACGCCACCGTAATTTACGGTGGCGTAATTAACGCCTTCCCCACTCCCATTATGCCCTATGGGGCAAAAATGGGAATGGGGAAGGGTAAATGGGGATTGGGGACTTACCGCCCCGCCAAGGTCGGAATGGGGCGGTAGGTCCGCCAACCACCATGGCGTAAACATAGTTTACGCCATGGTGGTAAAGTCACGGCCCAGGCGGTAACTTACCGCCTGGGTCGTAATGAGGCCCAATGTGTTGGAAATCCAATACAGCAACAGACAGGGGAGCACCAGGTCTCACAGGCTGTCGAACCTTGCAGTAGCCTTTTGAGATAGATGTCTACGATTCCATTTCAAGGTACAGGAAACTTGCCTACAAGGGAGGGCCAATCTAGTGGCGGATTGATGCGCAGAGGATACAGCAGATAGAAGCTGCACATGTCAGTCTTTCTGGTGCTCCAGAAATGGTGAAGTCCATTTTGCACAGATCTCTTTGCATCCAGGCTCAACATTCAGGTAGCCTATTTGTTCCAGATCCATTGCAATTGTGAATGACACTTTTTCATGTTTGGGTTCATGGGATGTATTATGTCTTGCCTCATTTCGGACTTTCCTGCACCTCCACAGGCAGGGACTGGACATTGTTTTTGTTTCGCTATGTAGGGCAGCACAGATTTAGTTCCCAATACCATTGACGCTCACATGACATTAACCTTTCCTGTTCCCAGTTTTCAGGCACCTGTGTCTGTACGATCATGTACGCCCCAGTCTTTTGGTTCTCGAAGGCTCGCTGCCAGTGATGGCTTGGTGCCTCAAAGGCAGATGTGCCATAAAGTGTGTTTTGTCAGCAGCTTCAGAATTAGTCTCTAAGTCCTGGGGACCAAGCACCTGATGGGTCCATTTGGCCACTTGAGCTGTCTGGTTTTGCAGGTGTGATAAAGGAAGCATGGATCCTGTGTGCACAGATGTTATTCACGTGGTAAATGTTTTCTCTTCCCTCACTTCTTCCTCTGCTTATCTCATTATTTGTACAGATTGGCTTCCTTTTATCAGCTGGTGAAAAGTTGGCCAGTTGGATGCCATTCACTAGTTTCCGATTTGCTCAAAGAGTTGTGATTGGCCATCCCTGTGCGTCCGCGATAATCTTGTCTATGGGATACTAACATGGTTCTTTCCATGTTTCTAAAGTGTCTGTATAATAAGGCACATTCTCTGAAGGATTTGTCCACTAAATTGATAATGCTGATGAGTTTGCTTTCTTTTAGAACAGCCTCCAGTGCCAGTTTTCCCCCAGATGTTATTTACTTTAAAATATCATGCAGAACCACCACTAATTCCACGCTTAATGCACTACTTTTTCTAAGATGCTTGCTCTGTGCATCATGCAGTGCTTGAGAGCCTTTGAAAATTCAGCAGTGGGTATGAGAATGTCAGAAGATTAGTTATTAATTTCTTTTAGGAAATCCCATCATTCCATCTCCTCCCTTACCCAGGCTTAGTGGGTAATAGCTTTGGCCGGGTGGACATGTCCATTTTTGAGCTTACTCAGCTGCAGTTGCCATGGCATCCAAGGTATTTGGCCTGGAGCCAGGCTTGAGGACATTCTCAGAGTTGCAGCTTGGTCCAGGAACAAGTGTTCATACCTTCTACTGTAACCCTTGTGTCCATGTGGCTAATGCGGTTCTGGCAAGGCTTTGAACTTGCATAAATGGAATCCTCTTTGCCTTGCCACAGAACGGCAATTTCTCCTAGGATGTATTAAGGAGAGTTGTCATTGTATTAATAAATAAAGGTGAGGATTATCCTGGTCTCCTAATTCCACCCTGTTGTGTCTTGCTTCAGGTGCACTGTGGGAAGCAGTGCTAGTTATGGATGCCATTGGTCGTCAGTGTGGATGTGTCTGTTAAGTTTGTTGCGCCTGTTGTTTTTATGCAAAGACTGGTGGCCTAGTTGGAACAGTGGTGAAAAGAAGAGGGATTACAAGAGGAAACAGTGGGATGTACTGACCCACTAAGCTCTGCCCTGCAAGATCACTGTGTTCTTGGGGCACCAGAACCAGCAAAAAAGCCACAAAAAGCCCTATGCGCGCTAAACGTAGGAACATTGCGCTGTGAAACCGGAAAAGATGGCTGCCAATCTACTTTGCCTTTGTCAGTGGTGGAACAGGAGACCACACTGCTGAAACCTGTCATTGGGCTGCCCACAGAGTACAAATGGAAACTTCATAAAAGGCAGTGCTTTATTGCAAGGAAACCCAAGGTGCTCTGAAATCCTTTTTTCCTTGGCTGATGAAATTGCAAAATAATGGTTCAAAACATCAGGAAATGTCCAACATCCTTGCTGGGTGTTACCCATCACTTCATTTAAAGAATTAACAGAAGCACACAATACTCCTCATTACACGGAAGGCGGTGAGCCATGGCGCTACTAGCGCCATGGCTCATGCCGGTAAAATACCGGCACCGCCTTGGCGGAAAGGGTTTTTACCGCCCCATTCCAAGGTTGGTGGGGTGGTAAATCCCCCTTACGCCATTGCCCTTCCCCATTCCCATTTCTGCCCCATAGGGCTCTATAGCAATGGGGAAGGCGCTAATTACAGCACCGCAATTTTGCGGTGCCGTAATTAGCTCCGACTTCCCTTAGCGGGTTGGTTTTTAACGCCTGCAAAAAGCAGGCGTTAAAGCACCAACCCGCTAAGGGACCTCATAGTAAGGCGGTAATGGTTAACGGTCACCGTTACCATTAACGGTGGCCGTTAACCATTGCCGCCTTCCGTGTAATGAGGCCCAATGTCAGGAAAAGCAGAATCCATCATAAGAAGATCCACATTAAAAAGTGTGCTTGTCTGTGAAAATCTGTAAAATATGGGCGCAGTACCGTCGGCCGCCTGTGTGACAGCTGTCATTTAATTGCACTGGAAGCTTAAACTTGTACAATTAAAATCAAATGGTTGGAATTGAGTGACTTGACATCAAAAGCAATATAGGTTGCAACTATTTAATCTCTATGTTTTAAAAGACTGGAATTAGAGATGTGTTTGCCTGTTGTGAAACTGTAAGTTTATTTTTCAAATAAGAAAAATGTAACAATTGACTTTAAAGTAAATCTGATGCAAGCCAAAGAACTTCAAAGCAAATTCTACAGTTGCCCCAACAAAAGGCATCTCTCCTGCTTCTCATCAAAGCCCAGGAACTCCCAGTCAGGTGTTAATGAAGAGGGGAGGGGATTGTGCTCTGCTGCTCCTGGGAGAGACAAAGGACTCCCTTGGATGAAAAGAATATGCAGATGCAAGTGTCAATAGAAACCCCTGTTAGAGGAAAGAGGTGGGGATTGCTCTTGACCCACCAAAACTTTGGGGACGGGACAGACAGTGTTGTATATTCTGAAAGCACAGAAAAGTATATTTTTGAAAAGGACTGACACAGAACTGTGTGAAATTGTAAAAATTGTAAAATGACAGTATTGTTAAGGTGAAATTTCTGGTCACGTTTTAAAAGTTCTCAGAACTCTGTGCTACGTTCAGGGACATTACTACAGAATTTGTGCTTTTGTAGCAATTGTGGTGATGCCAAAAACATGATTATGCCCAGATATCATGCGAACAGATGTGTAAAATTGGGGATAAATCCGACATTGGGTACCAGACCAAAAGCGTGAAAAATGGCCAAATCTAGACCCAAGCTCTCACTGCGATGGGGCTCGGATGAATACTTGCTCCACCAAATCTTTGATATCAATATGCCATTACTATCAAGTGTGTAAAATTGTAAATATGTCTTGTATGAAAAATAGATTTCCTGTGTAGAAACAAAGGGGAGATCTTCCCTGGACCATAAAACACACCGTCATGATGACACCCTGTCTTCTTCTCAAATCAGGGGAGAGGAAAGACCCTAAACAATAGAATACCTAGTGGTGTGCCTAGTAGAATTCAGCATACCCACCCCTTTAGGAAATACATAAATAGAGATAGCTTAGGACCTAGAGACAGACACACATTCACCCACCATACAATTTCTGGTGGAGAACTTTGCAAGAGAAATCCATAATCCATATTCCAGACTAAAGACTCCAGAACTTTGAAAGCAGAAAGGCCCACTTCCAAAGCTGAACCATTCTCAGCTTGGCCTTTTAAAATCCAGAATCCAGATTTTACCACAGACCTCCAAGGGGAACGAAAAAAGAACAGCCTGGCTGTGTTGTGCTGCTTTCTTGCTCAAAATTATTGCCAGAACCCGTGAGATGCATTCCTGCCATGCAGTGTCCAGAGTGCCTTGCTGATTGCAGAACCAGAGCACCTTGAGTCCAGTCCGGTGTGCTAGCCGAATTCCAGCCAGAAATATTTGACCAGATCCCTGATAGGTGCATTCCAAACATTGGTAGTGAGTATCCATAGCATAGGATTGTCACTAGCATATGTATTATCCATAAGTCATCCTATCCAAACCTATTCTATTATATCCAGAACTGCATCGTTAGAATCTTTTGTCTTACCTGAACTCTTTCTCTCATCCCTGTAGTCCTTTGGTAATAGTAGTGTTAAACATCATCTTTGCGCTAATATATTTTCTGAAGAAAGGCGAGCGTCTTGGCAGGCCAAATCAACCAGTGATATCCTGGGCTGGTGGCTGCGCTGTCGTGTAGTTTGCGGCTTCATAGTCTATCCCCAGTGAAAAGAACTCTTGTGTGTCATTTTTAAAAGCGCATCTTTCTTTTGCAAATTTTGACTCTTTCTGAAAAAACGACCTCCACATAAACCTTCATAACTTCTTCACCATGTATGCTAGAAACGACATTTGAGGATCTACTTGAAGCTAACATCCTCAGCTTTCCAATAAACCCAAACCCGCATTCCTTCTAGTTATTCTGCAATCGTGCTTACAGCGTGAATTATTTGTTTGGCTCAAATCTATCACGTGTGAAATAGCTGTTCATTGCATCCGACCTCAGAATTAAGTTTTCAACTGGCTAGTTACTCAATAATCATTGCTAGAGTTTGCTTGAAACCATAGCAAGCGGCTCCCACTAGTATTGAAACCATTTTGGTGAATTAAATCCATTTTCAGTGTTTTTACCATTCATGCAAAGCCAACTGTAAACCATGTTTGACAAGTTTGCAATCATTCCTGTTTTTCTCTGTGTTTACTGGCGGGAAATGGGGAGTTGATACTATATTGTTGAATTCTGTATTCCTGAAACCTGTTTTCTCTCCTTCCACTCTTTATATTGCATATTGGGGGGATTGAGTAGTGTGCAGGGGGAAAGAGTGATCACATTGCATTTTGTTTGAACCCACACAAAGTATTATTCTATCCTGCATTATTTTCCTATCATTACTCCTTGCGATTAAAGAGATGTATTGTGACATTGTCATGATCTCTGCTTCCAAAAGGTCAGGGTTTTCCCAACTCCCTTGGAAGCAGATCCATAACCCAGGTTCCGAGTGCCAACCAGTCCCAATTGGGACCTTTTGGACCCAGTCCTGGCGCCAGTGGCACCAGGCTCATAAATATGCCCAGTCGCAGCGCTGGAAGCGCCGGGCTCATAATGCTTGGGTGGACTTACCTGCAGCAGACCATGCTGCTTACTTGCCTGCCAGTTGAGTCTCTGATCCTCTTCTGTTTGGAACTACTTTTCCTGTTGGGTGGGGCAGGAGCCACTCCCTAGATTCAGAACACTGGAACTCTTCTGGAAAGCAGGAACTCTTTTCTTACCTAGGCGTGGCTGTGGAAGGAGACACCTAAGCACTACAGGAGGCTATTTAAACCACACCCGATGGATGAATCTTGCTTTGCGTTATTCTGCATTCTCAGCAGCAGAACGCTCATCGTGTCTTCTGCATCTGATCCTGGGCCTAAGGAAAAAGGCTTACCATTCTGAATCCAGTCTTCAGCAACACCTATAAAGACAAGAAAGAACAGGTTAGCATTACGGTCTTCAGTGACAGCTCTTCACTTACCTGGTCCATCGGCTGTCACCAACGCCTCGCGCTGCATTCCGGCATCTGAAAGACAAAAGCTTACCAACTCTTCGCACGCTCCGGAGGCCTTCGGAGCTGCATCCCGCATCTGAAAGACAAAACAAGGTGCGTTTAAAGACATTGGGGAACTTTAATACTCACGTGCCATTACTCCTTTCCACATCTAACCCAGTGGGTATTCCGGCACCCTGTAGCCGCCCCAAACTTGTACCTGCAAAATAAAAAGACAGTTAGAGCGCATCGTGAAGCAGGCAACAAGCGCTTACTTACGTGCTTCCAGGCGCTTCTATTCATCACACGGGCTCCATCTTCAACTCACTTCAGCCCGCCATCCGCCATCGCCGGAACCCTGCAAAACAAGAGACATCATTACTAAAGACTTTAAAGACATTAGAATCACTCGAAACTTACCGTTCGTGCAGTAAACGACGGACAGCAGACCTCTGAAGTCAAGAGGCCTGCTCCCCTTATCCAGTGAAGAAACTGGTTACAGCACCCTGCCTCGAGGCAGATGGAGAGCACGGCGTTCACTTACCTAAGACATCTTACCCTTCGAGCCAGTCATACAGTGCACAGAGGTCCAGCCCAAAGAGCCAGACGTGTGTTACACATCACCTTTGAAGATACGGTATACGCCCAGTGAAGACCGGCGCCTCTACGGGAATCAGGTGAGCGTTACAGACATCACCCCATTGGTGATCATTGTATAACCATTAAAGTAGTGCTGTATATATATTGTGCAAATCCATAAAATAAATATTTTTACTTTTGCAAAACAGCCTGATTCCTGGTTCAGTGTGACCGGGGGGGATTCAAAGAGAGGGGCGTGATATAAGGCTACATCATTCAGAAATAAAAGAACTTATAGACATAAATAAATAATTAAGGGTTTCAATTGTGCATCCCACGCTAGGCATTGACTTAGGTGAAGTGCCGGGTTGAAATCACTTACAAAACAGACTCTGTGGAGCCATCTTTCTATGGATTGGAGCAGAACAGGGGTCACATGGACATGACAATCACCTCATGCATCCAATTCTGCCAAGAGAATTGCAGCAAAAATGTTACTACTCACATCGAGCAGTGCTATTAATCGATAATTCCATGGTGTTGATCAATCTGCCGTTATAAATCTTGGAATGAGCACAATCTCATGCCATGTTGACAGAATCTTCCCAGATGCAATGATCCCCTCATATAAGAATAATATGAGTTTGGCAGTATTTTGCCAGAAAATTCACTGAAATACCACCAAAATGAATTAATGTTACCCCCACTCGGTCCCCTGGTTTTACCACCATATTGCAAGTGGTGGTAAGGCAGTGTTAGTCCCCTGTTATGGAATCTTTGGAGAATTTTGGCATAATTACCACTGGTGGAATTACAGAGTGGTCATTCCACTGATCTTTTGATGAAGAGTGGAGGATTTACCTCCAGCCTGATGCTAGGGGTAAATCCTCCATTAATAATTCTGCCAAACTTGAACATTTTTGGCAGTGCCGGAAAAGTGCTGTTTATGGTATTACCACCACTCTTTCCATCCCCGCCAACCTCTTAATGAGGCCCATAGTGTGCCCACAAACTGTAATCACCTTTTAGGACTGACATAGTGAGGTTATAGGGTTCTGGAGCATGGGAAAATTAGTTTTGACAAGGAATTCAATGATATTGACTTTCGAACCAAATGTAACCATTTAATTTGTTATTAATGATAACATTAAATGTATTATCCAATGTAAACTATATGCCCTCTCTACAGAAACAAGGCCATATTATATTGTCAATATGATTAATTTGACTCTGTCAAGACACTTCTATTGTTTACCAAGGACCAACATTTATGAGGATTTTTTGGTACACAGCATTTAGTATTTCTTGTACTTTTTGGGTAACTCTTCTTCTCCTATGGTATTTTAACCCATTTTTAAATTCCAATACGTCTTTATCCTTGGCAAGATGATATAATTCATTGTGACGATGGTAGTAAGTACTTCATTTCAGTTTAGCATGCAACATTCTTTTTCTATTTGTTATAACTTAGTCATAGTTCATGTTGTTCCCGTTCACAGAGCTCAAGTTAAATGCTTTACTAAAGTTCTTGGTTACTTCACAAACCCAAGAGTACAATGTAGGGTCCATTGTCCATTAAAAGGAGTGCTCTGTCGAGGAGGATGACTGAAAAAAGAGAATCAAATTTTCAGATGTTGCTGAGTTGACCAGTAGAAATTAACGCTGTTTCGTCACACCTCTGCCAAACCTGCAAGTTTAGAGCATTCAGTCTTATTAGTTCCAAAGCCACCGAAAGAGTTTGGTCTGTGTGATCACTTTGTGGGTTATCCCTAATATTTAATTCACATATGTTTTTATATGGTTAGAGCTAATAAAGAAATAATCTAAAATGGCCTTGGGAAGCCATTTGTACTCTTGAGGAGTATCCACACGATCTATGCCTTTTAGCATAAACAGCTGCTATAACCCTAATCTTCGTACCCAACTCCTTCCCCATTCATTAACATTGGTTGATTTCACACTAAAGGTATATTTATTTCCACCCAATCCCCTTTGAATGGTTGCCATACCTCCACATACATTGGGTATTTTGTGTCAAAAATGACGGCTAGTCACTGTCATTTCTCCTGGGGCTTCAGAGACACATAAAGAAAGACAGTGATGGATATAAGCCTCCACTTTCATATTATCTTTGCTGTTTAGAGGGTCATATATGGTAATCAACCTCACTGATGGGCAATTAATGGTGGTCTAAGAAAAGGAAATAATACAAGCTAAAGAATTTTCACAGACTGGCCCATATTCTAACTTAGTAATATTCAAATAAATAATTTTTACTCCAGTCAATAGTCCTCCTCTCTGCCTCCCCCTTGGAACTTTTATAGGTGGATTAATTATCAACGCGAAACCTTCAAATGACAGGTCTTGGTGCAGCCATAGCTCTTGCAGTAATGCAATGTTATTATTCAGTAATTCTAGTGAAGGGCTGATGAGCACCAGGTGTTTAAATCAACTGGCATTCCAAGATAAAGTCTCAATTCTCAAGCCCAAATTATTAGGTACATTTTAAGGGTTTTACTTGGAGGGCTGATGACAGCTAGGACCACTCACCTCCTTGGGTTTAACCTTGATTCTCCTATGCGGGATCACTGTAATGTGCAAGTTATTTCTAGATTGTACATTTCGGTCAACTTTTAAATTCATTTGTTCTTGCATATATGTGGAACTCATCATCTGTTCACACCCTACTTTCAAATCTTTCTCGTCATGTGAAACAGTGTAACTTTGGCTATAAGAGTTACAACATCAACGCCCATTCTATTTAAATTATCTTTGTGAAAACCAAGTTGGCAACCAGATTGGAATTATAATGTACTAAAACCTTCCCATTGCTGGAGAAATCATAAAATTCAACAAATTATAATCAGAAGAACATAGGACCGTGAGCTCACAGATCTTATAACGGTTTAAAAGGCAGCCAAACTCGTTATTGTAAAATATATCTATGCATGTGAGTCCACTCTAGCACAGCGGGGACCAAAGCATGTGCTGCTGTGGCAGACCCAGGTGTATCCAGAGATAAAACAGAGTCACTGGCAATCAAATTGTTAGTAGCCAGGCACCCTCGTACGCCTCCTCATCACTGCAGCAACGGTGTCCTTCCATAATGAGTTGATCATGCTCCTTGACTCTCAAATCAGGGCCCTTTGCACATAGCTTTCTCAAGTCTTGACTCTGTACCAGAATCTTTCTGGATCTCTTAATCGCCTTTTTCTTCATTTATCACTCTCGAATAATCAAGTTAGGCTGGCTGCTAGAACAAAAAAAAACCTTTAGCTATGTTTTTCTTGTGCTGTTTCTTATACTTAGTTGCCGATTGAGCCTCTTCATCTACTCAAACAACACAATCACTTGTGTCATTTGGTACAGCAGATGTTGCACCATTGACTCTCATTTCTACTTAATTTCTTGAAGGGTCATTTAGTAAAGTATGCTGATCTGTTTCTTATCCCTCTTTCTTTTCATATTGTTAACAGACTTGTGGTTGAGCCTTGCAGCAATTTTACCAGATAGTTTACTTTCAGATGTTACCGTACACAAGTCCTCCAACAAACCTTCTTCAAGATCCATTGGTGTAATGCCAGGAGAGACTGCAGAAGTATTTGGTATCGTTTTCTCCACTCCTGTGGTCAACCTTGGGCCATTTTCTAGAGAAGCATTGAGTTGAACGTTGCAAGCATTTGGGAACCGCAATGCCTCTACCTCCTTGCCTATTACCAACGTGTGTGCCAGAATTCAATAGCTCAGATTGCTTAATTGCTTCTGAATTAAGCTCATAGCGTAACTTCACTAGTCATTTCAAAACCAGATGGAGGGATTTACAAGATGAAGATGTGTGCGTAGAGGCAAGGTCATCAATGCAACCAAATGACCTATTATGAGAAAAGACACCATCAGCATACCCACTAACAGCAGTGTTGTTGATCATCTTTGCACTACTAACAGCCTCTTCCACAACAGAGCAAGATATATTATTACCATAAGACTATTTACATGAATCTGAGGAATTTTCAAACTTTAGGTAGGCATTTAATCTTTGTAGACCTAGCCAGAGGGCCGCACTGGAAGTTATGGGCCATGAAAACCAATGTCATTTAGCAAGGACTTTAGGGCCCTTAGCTGCCAGTACAGCCAGAGAGCTTGGTCAATAAAGGTATTGGGTCGCACAGAAAGGAGGGAGCAAAAACAAGTTAATCTGCCTGAAGTGTTTGTTGTGAACAGGCACATACAACATGGCAAGGAGGAGGAGCAGACTTACAAAGGAGCCGGGCTGCTCCTGGGTGCAGCACGGCAAGTTATTGGAGTGGCAGCGGGGGCCATGAGGAAGAAGCCAGGCCACGTCTGGCAGTTGTGACATGCTGAAGATTATATCCAGCCTGCGGGGGGTGGAGTCATCAGCCACCACCTCAGTAAGGTAAGGAGAGGTAGGTGGGGGTATTTGGTTGCCGAGGCGATGTCTGTCAGGTACGGCATGTGGGAGAAGCACCATTCCTATCTGGGCTTTTGGCACGGAGCTCCCTCTGATCATGGGAGCACCATGCAGAGAGCCATGACGGGAGCAGCGCTGGCAGCAGGACTCTCAGTGTGGTGCTCCCATGATCAGAGGGAGCACCAGGCTGAGAGCCTTGCTGACAGTACATGGCAATGACGCGGAATCCCCGTAATACCCATTTCCAATCCAAAGAGGATTTCAGAGCTATACCGGCTCGTATGGCCTGGAAATTACCCAATGGGGAAGTTCCACATCAGTCCCATTGGACATAATATTACATAATTGTCCGAATTCTGCTTGGACATGGACCTCTCCACCCATTGTATTGTCCCTTTTAGACTCAAACAGGGTCTCAATTAATGCACTGAAATCACTGCATGAGCCTTGGGCCGAGCAGGCTGTAGTTCTGTAGTTCTGTGTGAAGTCTCCCAGTAGATCATATTGGCTCTTTTTTTACAAAGATCATTGATTTGCTCTGAGAAAAAAAAATGTTGTTACATAAGCAATAACAACTTTTGAGGGGGTGGGGGTTTGGTGGATGCAGAAGGGAAGTCAGCTGCTTCTTAAGAGTTTACATTAATAGTTGGGTCTGCTGTAGCAGTAAAACTCATTTGTAGATCTCTGGGAGTGGTATCTTGGTTGCCTGTCATTGTCCCTATGTGGTGCCTGACTCAAGTGTTGTGTACTGTGATGTCAAACGGAATGTCTCTGCTTTTGCTGTTCCCCCATAATAGTTAGTTTCTTGCACCTCTCGATCGTTTCTTGACCTCTTCTTATAGACCACCTCGTCGCCAAATTGTAATGTTCACTCTTTCATAGATTGTCATTATTCTCATTTAGTCGCAGGTAAGATCTTTATTTACATTAGTATGAACCCACCGGTGCCTACCACCCGGGTAACTGACCAACTGTCCTGGGTGGAACCTTCTGGTCACATTCCTTATGACATCATAGTACACAACACTTTGCTCAGGCACCATATAGGGACAGGGACAGACAACCAAGATACCACACAGGGGTAGTTTGCAGTGATGTCATATAGGGGTTGCCAGGGTTTGCCCTGAGGTCTCCCTTGCTACCCCTATAGTCTCCCTTACTACCCCTAAAAAACATGATTTTTAAAAAGGTTTTTTTTTTAAATGCAAGCTACTTTGTGGCCAGCGCCATGTGGCTCTTTGCTTCTGGAGTGGCTGGCTTTCTTGTTCAGGCTTCTTTAAAAAAAATACAAAAAAAGAAAAGGGGTTCCACAAGTCTAACACTTTCAGCAGTGACCCTAAATAAGAAAGAATAGGAATAACAAATAATGTGTCTTTCTAGAATTCTATACAACATTTGTTAAACTCATTAAACGTTTGTTTCAGGCACACTTCAGGGGGTGGGTCACTGATTTAGTCTGTTCTTAAACACCTCAACTCAGCCTTTCATCCTTCTGAGGTCGATAAATGAGTACAAACACAGGGTGGGTGATATTGTATGTATATTTGTTCTATATAGAGCGATTAAGCATAAGTGCGATATAACACATCATTATCATTTGCCCATGGACGTCCGCTTGCATTCACAGTAATTTGGTAATATGGGCCTATACACATTGATCTTAACGATATATGGTGATCCATTCTTGCATGAAATGTATGAAATAGTGATATTGTAACCATATTTAGTACACGGCGAGAGTCAAGCAGAATGCAACACGCATTCTGATTGGCTCTCGCCGGGTCCTTACCCGGCCGAGAATCCTTCGATTCTCGGCCGGGATTCCAGCCGCCTTGTCCTCGGCGGGGGGCGTGGCAGCCCCTCAGCCAATGAGGAGGCTCAAAGCGGGGCCATCCCCACTCCGAACCTCCCCACGACTGGGAGGCTGCCTTTGTCGCCCGCGGGGGACTCAGGATAGCTTTTTTATATATTTTTTTTCCCTTCCCTCCCTCCACACACGGTGGGGGATGATAGCAGCCTCCAGCAGTGTGGAGACTCGGAGCGGGGCCATCCCCGCTGCGTGCCCCCACACGGCTGGAAGCTTCCATCGTCACCTGCCGGGGACGCAGGTACGTTTTTTTTTTTCATCCCCTCCCTCCAAATCCCCCTTACCTTCTGCTTCTTTTTCGGGAGCGGAGCGGACGCGCTGGGAACACTTGTGTTCCCAGCGCGTCCGCTCCCGATGGCCGCTATGGAAAGGGAAAACGGACGCCGCAGCGTTTCGAAACAGAAGAAAATGCTCTTAGTGCCCCGGTCACGCACATAATGCGGGACGGGGTACTAAAAGCAATATGACCCGAGCGGCGGGGGCATTACCGACTCAACTATGGGCCCCAGGGCATTACCTGAGTCGGTAAGGCCCCCGCCGCTCGGGTCATATTGCTTATTTATCTCACTGTACTTAGGAACAATGCTATGTGCTGGCATGTCCTCTTTTGCCAAGGGGTGAAAGGGGTGAAAGGTTGTGTTGCATCGCTTCCTGTGATATCACTTCGGGGTGGGTCAAATAACATCACTTCCTGTGATGTCATCAGAGGTTAAAGGTCGAATGATGCCACTTCCGCTACCGCTGCCATTTTGGTGAAATGACATCCTTGGTAGTTTGAAAAGATAGTATCCACACACAACGGGGGACCAGCCCTGTTTTCCCCATATAAAACCTGCTGCCCTTCTGCTCTTACATCAGAAGAAATTGCCTCACCTTCACCTTGTCATGTCGTCAGATCTTCTTGGTCAGAGTTGCCCCCCTTGCTTCTCAGATTATATGCCATTAAAATGCCTGCTAGTGATCCTTTCCAAGCAGACAGATAATCACAAGGAGTAAGTCACCGCTCTAAGATGAAGACTCCTCACGTAAACAATATCAAGCCAAACGAGACAAGCAGAGACCAAGCAATTACCGATATGAGAGGTTTGGTGAACGAGATTGGGGATTTCAATTGAAGATAGGGGATGTAGGCTATACCAATTGTCACACATTATGGAATCGACCCTTACAAGCTGTAGCAAGATGGGCAATTTATACATCTTGTACTTCGGTGACTATGTTCACAACTTAGATAAAAAATAATGCTTACTGGAGGATATGTCTAATAGCCAGTGATAACAAGATTAATATGTCGCTCTTCAAATGTTGGCAGAGAATTAACCTGTTACTTGTGGCCATGAAATAAGATCAAGAGGGTTGACTGTATGATTAAAATTACTTTAGGAAATATGAGATAAATAATTATGCTGAATTATGACTGGAGGAATTGTATATGATTGTAACAATAGAATTTTAGTATTTGATTTTATATTTAGAATGTGAAAAGTTTTTAAAAAATTAAAATAATGTATGCTGGTGGAAAACCAATGGATTCCTATGCAGTCCACATGACTTTTACACCTGGTAAAATCAGACAAATTCCATTATAGATGGCCCGTACAATATTTAATTACGAGAAGCATTTCCACTTTTCTAGAATATAGAATAGAGAAAGGGGAGTTCACTTGAGTTTTAGTATTTAGTTTTAGTGGTGGAAACAATTAAAATTGCACTCAGGAACTTTTGCATAAGAGTGCAAACAGAAGTGGTCCCCTCTGTGCAATACAGGATTGAAACCTACTTCTACAATGATCTATACATTGTCAAATTGGTTCATCAAGGGACTTTGACACACTTAAAGTAATTTGTATGAAGTTTACCATTATTTTAAGTCTTCAAACTCAAACATGAATACATATTTGCACCAGCTTGAGCTAGGAAGATACCTTGTCAAGTACCTACATTTCATCTTAGGCTCAAATTCCTGCATCACCACTTAACCAAAGTGTGTGATCCTAGGCAAATCATGTAACCTCCACTGCGCCTTACCCGACAAAATAGGGTCCCCCTAAAAGTGTTTCGGTTCGCAGTGTGCACTTTTCCAAAAAGCACTCACTCAAAATTCAATAGGCTAATTTTGCCCCATCTATAATAAGTGACCCTCCATATTAACCCTACAAAGATGCATATGTAGCTTCCAAACGTCTATGTCGCCCTGAGGATATTGGTTACATTTCCAATTGCTGTTGCTATTGTATCCTGCTTCTCTCTCAATCATACCATAGTAGCACTCCTTCAAACCAACAACTCAACACAAAATGAGCTGCAAACATGCAGCAAAAATGCAGTTGTTACAGAAGATGTATTAAGGGGTAGGAGTGTGGGGAATAAGGACTAGACAATGGGGAAGCAGGGTTTGGGCAACCCCTATCCCCCAAATAAAACAAACATTTCAATTCGTATTTTCGGGTGAAAATATTTAGCAAAAAACTGGGCGGAAAAAAAACTGCTGATCTAAGATCATAGATCTAAGTTTTAATTTTTAATCTGTGATGTGTTGACTGTGCTTTGGCGTGCACCATATCCTAAAACAACATTTCTTGAAAATTCTTTGAAGGGAATCCCCTAATGACCTGTAAAGACATGTTTATATTCCATTAAATTGTGGCCCTATTGGCTCGTCCAGTCTGCTCTAAACATTACACTTTACCTCTCTGAAATTGCTTAGTTGACAGCCTCACACCATCAAATAATCGTTTTTCTTAAATCCTCCATGTTTTTTGGATTGTGCTTTAAGATAATCCATTTGCCTATTGTTTTCTGCAAATTACCTTAGGGGGACATTATCATGAATATCCATAATAAAACAACTCATGCAGTGTGTGTTTTATCTCACCATTTCACACAGTTTTTAACAGCAATCTCATCTCATATCTCCCATTGTTGCTGTCTTGTTTTACCAGGAATCATGACTCCCCGAATTGAACTTCAGGATAGGAACCTGACTGTAGACTTATAAAGCAAAATTCACAGTACTAAATAACATCCTGCTACAGGCTTGAAATACGAGCAGCTAAGTGGACATCCTGCTCACATATTATTCCTGCAATCATGTACACATTCCTGCCTTCGTAGATGTGAAGATTATAAATCACAAGTGGTGAGGGACCGGCGAACGCATAAATATGGCTTTGTTTTTGCAGCAGAGTGAGAGCAATAGATCTCGCGCGACGTACGAGGCATGGCTCCCAGTGACACGTGTTCCATTAGCAATGCATTGCCCCTGCCACCTGGAGGTCCTGCATAAAAAGCCAGCGAGTGATTTAGCCCAGAACTGTCGGAGCCCGTCAAGACGCCTAGGAGCGCGCCGCCGGGCCGTGCCTCCGCGTCCCCTGACTCCTGCCACCGCGCGATGTGATCCGCGGATAACCTTTCCGCGCTCACTTCTGATTACCTGCGCGGGCTGCCGTGTGCGCTATTTTAGGCCTGGCGGGGGCTTCTCATGTCCGACTTTATGTTTGATGATTTTGCACCTGAATGTGTCACTTGGAGGAAGAGGTAGAGTGGGAAAGGGTCGCAGGGCGCCAATCACCATATGGCGTGATTGCTTCACAATAGCGTGTCGGGAAAGAGGAAGTGGCTATTGTGGAAATATACGTTTCTTTGTATGTGTGTCTCCTTCCGGCGCGACTTTCCTGTAAGCGCATAAATATGGGTGTACATGTATAAACACGCAAACAGTGGTGCGCAAATTGATTTCTTGTAGAAAGGGGAAGGCGTGTGCTGATGTGGATAGAATGCTGAACCGTGACCATCAGGACATGCAAGCATGCAATCAGTGTGGCAGAGTTAACGCCCCCACGCGTTCAATTACACATACTGCAAAATCAATCAATGAGGCCGGCCATGGGATCGGCCATGTGGAGTTTGCCAGATCCCCGGCATGCAGTGGGTAACTGGCAATTCCCCTTCTGGCATAGTCGGCAGGTGTCCAGACTAAGCGGACGTGCATGTGGTTAGTGCAACACCACACCACAACAAGCAGGCCATAGACACCCCAGATAATCTCCCGATGCTGGCAAAGCAAAGTTCTGAGTTTCATCCCACGCCACCATCGAGACTTCGCGCCTAATTCGCAGAGCGTTTTCCAGTGGGGTTTAGCCATTATAAAACGCTCCTGTGAATTAGGCTGTAAGGAGCTTAGTTTGGTGCTGCAGCAGCCCAATCAGAACAATATATCAAAGTATCAAAGTTCATTGTGTATTTGCATGTATCTATTCGTTTAATTCTTTCCAGCAGAAATACTGTACTCATCACCTGTTAACAGGATGTGTGGATGATTAATATATATATATAGTTTAATGAAATGCCGTGTAAAGTGGCCTTGATAAGAAAAACTCTGCCATCTTGCTGCTTCTATGCGCGTAACCTTACAAGGAACGTAGGTGGGTGCTCGGTTGCTAGGGGGATAGAGTGGGGTCCTGGGGTGCCTATGCTTGCAGGCTGGTGAGTACCTGAGTCCTGGATGTGGGTATGCACTGTGAGAGCAGGTTAGCCACTGGCATGGGATGTGTGTGATAGAACTAATGTTGTGAGCAGTGCTCTTGATTGGTTAGTGTAATCTTGTAGGTGGGTCACGCTTTGTGCAAGGATTGGCTGTGACTGTTGTCAGGTAGGGGCGACGAGGATGTGGGCCATTGCATGGGATGGGAGAGTGGGGTGGGTTAGCAAAGACTTATGTCCAAGGAGTGTCAAGTCTAGGACGGGCCTTTGAAGATCCAATCTGTTGTTCAAAAGTCATGTCCGTTTTGTTGAGGTGTTGTCCACCAGGATGGAGAGCATTTAATACTTTGGGTAGATTTAAAGAAGAGCGCAGGGAGACTGAACCGGATGAGCCTGATCAACTGAGTACCTTGTTTGCCACTTTGTGCGGGGGGGGAGGCATTCGGGTGCCATTTCAGCTTGAGGTTGTAATGGGGGTGTTGCACTAAATCACCAAGATTCCCACCTGACTTCATTGGTGGGTAGCTATGCACTGGACGGTGAGAGTGGTCAGAAAGCATCCAGTCTCTGTTTTCTCCTGGGTTGGGAGTTTGTTTTGCTTGATGTTCCTGGCACCAAGCTCTCTGTGAGTCCAAGTATGCAGTGTCTATTCATGAGATGTGAAGGTTTGAGGCGGTTCTATGTGTTTACAACGAATTCACTAAAAACAAAAACTTTTTTAGTGAATTAAATACAACGAAAACATATGTACTTTTTTTTGTTTTTCAATTTGGGGGCAGTTCCCCCCAAACCCCCTGTTTCCCTAGCGTTATTACCCCACCTCTACCCCCCCCCCATTTTAATCCCTTACCCCACCCACCAAATGTACTTTTATTCAAAATATCGATATTTTGTCGTAATTTTTCTATTCACTGAAAAAACAATCATTATTGTGAATTCCTTATTTTCACTGTATACCGTTTGAGGCATATGGCTGTAGCTGTTACATATCCTTGTGTCTAATTATTTACATCTGCTCCATCGCTAAGAGATAAGGATGTCTGTTCATTGAGGTCTGAAGTGCTTTCACTTGGTCAGTGCTGGTGTGCCTACCTGGATCTACTGGGAAGTCACACTCGTTTCCTCCGTGCACAGATGTCAGGGGTTAGAGTTCCAAAGCTTGGTTGAGAGACAGAGGAAGGGTGATCTGCCATGCACCTTCCAACTAAGCCAGGCACTCTTGATAAGGCTGTGCTACTGGATGGGAGCACTCTGGTTGGTTTGTAGTGGATGAATTTCCTCTTAGTGATCATGTCCATCCTGTGGAAGACACGGCGGGTGCTGCATAAGGTTGTCAGCTGTATCCTTCAATTATTATAACGCCTGCTGTGTATGGGGAATGTGTTTGTATCTCTGGAGTCTAAGAACGAGTCTGGATGCCGCATTTTGGACTTTTTGCAGCCTGCCTCAGTACGGTTGAAGCCATGGCCTGGTTTAGGATGCAGAGTGCAAATACTGACATGGTTCTTTGCCGTTGTCCGGCTAAGGCATGTCCAGGCAGATGCTCCCGGGCCAGGCGTGCAATATACATAAACTAAATACTAAATTCTAAATGATGTGTTGGTTACTTGGAGCTAACGGTATCAGGTAATATTATCCCCATACATATGGTCGCCATAAATAATATCGCCGGGAAAAGGTTGCTGCGATATTATATGGGTGACCATATATATGGGGACAGGGGCAAAAAAAAAAATTAAAAATTAAAAAAAAAAAATTGGGGTTTGCGGGGGTGTCCCACGCATGTTCCATGCAATAATGTCGCCACAAAAAACGACAATTTTTCGGCGATATTTTTGCATGGCGATATTTTTGTGGCGACATTATTAAATGGAACCGAGCTAACAGAAACTGCTTTCTATGATGGCTTTTGCCTGTGGTTCACAGTGTGAGGACGCTGACCAGCTATAGTCCAAGGGGGGTCACCTTGGCTTTGGCCAGGATGCCATTTCTGCAGGCCAAATGATTGGTGTGGGTTTCGATGTTGTGTTAATCAGTTCAATTTTGGTCGGGTTCACTTCCAATCTAGTTATCATCGTTCATGAATTGACATTTACAAGCTATGTGCTAAGATCCACTTTAATTAATGTGGAGTCATTTTCATGTTTGTAAATCATTGGGGTATTGCCTGCCTCCCTGAAATATCTTATGTCTGAGTTATTAATGAGTTGGACTAAGGCGGTCCTGAAGATATTGAAGAGATTGAAGAGAGGCTCGATCTTGGGGCAGAGGCGTGATGAGGAAGGGGGCATATGTGTGGTTTCCGTCCTAGCGGTGAGAAATGATGTGATCCATCAAAGAATGGTTCTTTTGATGTCCTGCAATCTTTTTACCGGAATGTTGTGACTGTTTGTGTGGAATGCACTGGAGATGTCCAGTAGGATGTGTGAAGTCAGCGTTGTTCTTAGCAAGTCCCATAGAAAGGAGATTGTAGATTCGTCTATTCCATTCCCTTCCTCGGTCTGCATGGGTATAACAACCTGTGCATAGGGCTATAGTTTTGGAATTTGTTGGAAGATAAACTTCTCCAGGAGGTAAACACTGGACACCCGTGTCAGGGATTCATTGGTAGTTTGCTGGGACGTTGGAATCTGCTGCGCTATTTTTTCTTTTTAAAGAGGCTGCACGTAAATTGTTTTGAAGGCACCAATGATGACTTACTTATGGTAACAAAGTACATAGCAGACAGTGGGAACATAAATTGAAGTCTGAAATAATAACAATACATTTTAATAATACAATATTATCACCCAGGGGAGTGATACTATCCAATCATTAGGTTAGAAATGCGGGTTGGCACTTCTGGTATAAAACCGCATTCTTTTCCATGCTCCTGCACCACACCCCGGTACTGCCATTTTGTTTTTCTGCTTGTTCTTCCATCCCTGTTTCTCACCCCTGTTGTAAGCCCATCCTACATTCATTCATTACCCCCACTGTCCCCTTTCCCCCAATTATCTTTCAGACACCGCTCTGGACCCTTACCTCCCTCTCTCTTCTGCAGTGACAGCCCCCAGCAAAATAGAAAAGAGACTAACGTCCTGTTTTATACTGTGCGCTGGCTATCATGGCTTCCTATTTGTTGTTCAATGCTTTGGGGGGTGTGCTTGGCTGGGTATAGCTCCAAGCCCTCAGGGAAGCCTTTGATTCGCTTGGGGCCTACTATGGCTCAGCTAACAGACCGTTATTGGCCAAGCACATCCCCCACGAATCATTGATTAAAGGTACAATTATACATTTTCATAGTACTTAATGGCAGAATGCTCTTGCTTGTAATCACTGTAATAATGTGTGTTATCATCACTCACTCAGGAAGATGTACGAGATGGTTACATGTGATTTTAACAAATGAATAAATAAAGAATGCATTTTAACGAACCCAAAACAACGAAAAAATATCAATTTCTTTTATTTATTTTTTATTTGGGGGTTCCCCCCTCAGACCGTTTCCCTATGTTTAAAATCCCCACCCCACACCTCCCCACTCATTTCTAACTACTTACCAAACTCCCAAATATGTTTTTAAAAATAATGTGATATGTTTTAGGCTCGTTAGGAATTGCATTAGTTATTTTTCATTTGTTAAAATCACTGCATACCATGAGAGACACTAAGTGTCAAAAAACAGTACACTAACGCAGATGCTGCCAATTGTGTCAGTGTAGTCCTGAGTACAGTCTGTGTGGGTCCTGCCCAGTACATTCTAGAGCTACTAGAATTGATCCAATTTCAGAAAGTGGGAGAGGAATCTGATCCCAATTGCACCCAACCGGCACCCTTGTTTCCAGACCGCCACACTTGTAATGAGGCCCAGTGTTGAAATGAATTACTGCTCTAAAGAAAATCACTGAAATTCCTCATTGCAATTAAGGCAGGGAGGGTTGTCAAGGACATGGTCATCGAAAAGGGGTTGCTGGGCACCTGTTCAGCATTGATAATGATAATGATGATTGATAAAAAGTGTTATTAGTGCCAAAATTATATACGGTTCTGACCTCACTAGGATTAAATGCCTTTTAGAGGATCAGCCTGGACAAGAATCTATGCCCTTAAAGTTGAAGGAAAATCTTTGTCATAGATGCCATTATTTTGATCTGTCATTTAGAGCGTGCTTTTTGCCAAAGTGTGCTACCGAGAATCATTTTAATATACAATTATTATGAAGTGTTACTTATTTAATGAAACTCAGAAGAATTAAAGAGTGAGTTGCCCTTGCAGGTATTTTAAAGTGTGAGTTGCAGATCACACAATGATGTCGTAAGAGAGTGATGAGATTGTGAGCTATCTATCAGCTGAACGAGCTTCCTCAGAACTGTTTTCTTGTATTGGAAACCCTGAACTGAAGTTTACACTTAAATCACTGCAACAGGTAATTGATGTCCCTGCGTTACCTTACTGGGATTCAAACTTGTGACTTGCAGCTTACAAAGAGAAGACTGGAAAGTTCTCCTGAATGGGTTTTACGAAGGGGCCCTATATTACACCGTCCGAACATGCCCAACGCCTCTAAGTAGGGTTTGGGGCTTCCGCCCACAACAACGCTTGGAAACAAACTGGGCCAAATAGTGAATTGTAATGCACATTTGTCCCTATGTAAGGATTACGAAGTAGGGAAACATAACAAAACACATTTGCTAAGAGTGAGGAACAACATAATGGAAGCTTTATAAAAAATGCTTTACTTTCTATGGATGTGGAAGAGGAGGAGAGACGGAAGGCGGCCGGGCGGGCTGTATAGGAGAGAGGATACCCACACAGAAGAAGCCCAGGGTATCGAGGCCCACCCGGGCATCTCTAGAATGCACTGTGTGCCAGTGCATTCCACTGCCCTGCTGGGCTGTATCTCTGCCTTCAGACCCATGGCTGGCAGCTTACACATTGTCATGTATCCACTGGGACTGTATCAGTACAGAAGGAAGAAAAGGGACATGTTAGACTGCCATTTAGGGCAACCAGGAGTTGTCCAGAAGGACCAGGGCATCAGAGAGGTTGCCAAAGATGTAAATGTGTTAGAGCCCCACAACATAAGTACTGTTGGGCTGTGTAATAAAACGCCTTCTTCTCAATTGGGTAAAGGCCGCGAGGCGTGGGCCAATTGAAGGCCACTCAGAACGCAGTACATGATTCAGACAGTCCATGCTGCCAGGCAGCACAGGGTAGTTTTTCACCGATTGTCTGGTAATAATTGAATTGGACCCAGCATTGCAATATTTAATGATTTGCACTGATTGTGTCAGCTGGCTTGAGTCGCAGAAGACAAAATCTGCAGAAAGCACTCTGATCCCTGTGGTGAGCCATAGTAAATATAATCAACAAAACAATGGTGGTCCAAGAACGGATGCTGGTTGTTCTATATCCTAAAACACCGACTATCCTAAAACACCGACTGCCGCGTATTTCCACTAATTTCACTGATTCGCTTTTATCTATTTGTATTCCTTTAAAATGTGTGAACGGTTTGAAATGAAATGTTATGGTATTGCAACAATACTGCACAGTATGCAGTGTGAACGATTGATGCCCACATTCTCTGCACATTCACTTGCTCCTGCACGATTGGCCAAGCAATGAGGACCTGTAGACATGCGCAATGGCAATGTATTCTTTTGTGAATAAGGAACTCTGATAGGGGCAGGCCAGGCCCACAATCTGGGGCATTACTGCATGTTCACATTAAAGCGGAACATCTGCACATGCGCAGACACAACTGATTTGTGTGACTGCTTCTATGGGGTTATTATGAGTTGGAGGTAAGCATTAAAAACCTGCTATATTCCGAATACTAACAGATTTGATCATCCGCCTTATAATGAGTAGATAGCGCATGAGAGCCTCAATGTGTACCCTATTATAGAAAGGCCTTGTGCGGTATCACAGAAAGCCCCATGCAGTACACACTGCACAATTAAAGGTTGGCACACTGCCTGAACATTCCAGTGAATATCTCCAAAATGTACCTCCCACTATTGCGCCAAAAGCCCTAAACTATACTTATCCCAAGAGGGCCGTGTGTTGTTTTGCTTTATTCCGACTGATAACCAACTTTTTCCATGAGCTGTCATGCAAGGCCATATTAGGGACGAAACTCATTGTCTACTCAGAGTCCCTAAGACGCTCAAATTTAGTGCACCACATTGGATCCTGTTCCCTTCACCTGTGTCCTTGCACAATGGGGCATGAGGACATTACTTATTGGTGGCATCCTTTCATCAAAAGAAATAGTGTGGTCCTGCATGCTGTGCCACAGGGCTGTCCATACTGTGACCATATGTGGTCATGGCTTCTGCATGCTAAAGAGAACAAGGGTTACAGTTGATATAACCAGTTTGGCTGAATGATTGAATGATGTCTGGATTTAACCGTGAACCTACAGCTGCAATTAAGCCTTTGAAGATGCACAGGAAAGTTTGACTGGGGTAACCCCTCTCTCAGAAAAAAAGTTGAAATGACTAACTTTGTTGGCTAAGTCTGCACTCAGCCGATAAGATTCCTATTAAGCCAAGGGTGTGCTATGTCAAACGTGGGGATGTGAACCAAAGAACAAGGAAGCAGCCACCAGAAGACAAATTGCCAGCAAGCTCTTCTGGACGAACATATCTTCCAGGCCTTTATCGTGAGAACAAAGTTCTGCCAGTGTTTGTGAAAACTGGTCTTCTTCAGAAACCAGAGAAGGGATGGGCCAGTGTCTTCGTTCATTGGCCTCGTGGAACCAGTCACAAGCCCTTGAGACTTTCTACCCTGGGGCGAACGACTGTCATCACTGTGCAGATCCTGACACAAACCTGCAGTGACACTGGGTGACCATGAGTGGGGACAGCAAATAGCATCTACAACCTGTGGCTGTTTAAAGAGCTTGTCAAGATCATCTGCAGCCACGAGGGTGCATTGTGTTAGCCTCTTCTGCGTACCTATAGCCCCGGGCACAGGCAGTAGAGGAAACAAAGGTGTCTTGATCCCCCTCAAAACATAGAATATGACCTTTGGTACACCCCCCAAATAGTTGACTCTGCCCATCTCCCTGGTTGAGGGCTCATTCATTTATAAGCTATACAAGGACAGTCACTGTTTCAGCACCACTGCCCAAGTCTCATATCCAAAAGGAGAAGCTATGCAAAAGAGAAGGTGTGTCTCAACGCTTGAAGATATTTTACTGTTAGTTGAATGTTGTCACAAATTAAATGAGCACCAAGCTCAGCGTGCATTACATGCTCACAAGGGGTTCAGCTTAAATCACTGTCACAGAGATATTTGTCAACAATCAAAAATAAGTGGTATTTTTTATGTTCCCAACATTCTCTTTGATTGTATGCGATTTTCAGACCTCTCTTTTCCTGTCGGTAACTTGTTATCAAAATGAGTGTAATTTACTCGTGCTCATTTTAAAAGCAGTGGTGCTAGGAAACAAGTTCATAAATAAGGTGTAAAAGGTTTACACCCCTCTTTACACTTGTTTTACCACGTTGGGGCATTTTATAAAACTGTAGCAGGCTCACTGGTAGACCGAAAGGGAAATATATTTCCTCCTCATTCATGCTCCATCTGCAAAATCATCTAGTTTTACACCTAAATGAGGTATTTATGCAGTCATTAAACTAATGTATTCTTAAGGAATCATCCTGCATTTATCACCTGCTAAAAGCAGTCAGATTCCAAAGGAATCCATAGTATATGCCATCTGCAAAGTGTAACTTGCTGGCCGCATTTACATTTTATTTACAAAACTGAGAGTAAACGTGATTCTGCTTGTATTTCCTCATTCCATTTGCACTCTGTTTTTTAAAAAAAAAAGTGGAAAATTGTATGCAGGCGACTCACCAGCACATAAGTGCTAACGTTAGATCTCCCGTGCATGAAATTATCACTTTTAACAAAATTACCATTTTATATATTAGGAGAGAGTGTTTTATATAAAGACAGTGATTTCTTTACAAACTGAGCCAGAGAGATGTGTTAGCAATATGGAAACTGGATGCAAACAAGCCAACCTGATGCCATGCTGAGTGACCCAAAATCAAGGTTTACAGGGTCTCATAATTTAATGTTTCGGGCACATGGCACCCTTCAACGATCACGCTTTAGGCCACCCCATTTGTTCTGGCCTGCTCACCTCCATTTCACATCTATTGCATGTGTTCCTGTTTTACCGCAGAAAACAAATTGTGAGTTGCAGGGCCTTTTACCCCAATTGCCTCAGAAAAGGTTTTGTGAAAGAGAACCCCCAAAGCTCCCTATATTGCTTGAGGGATCGTTCACTACGCTTAGTCATTCAGCCTACTTCACTAAAAATACCTCCCGCCAGTGACCCTGAACTATTTACAATGCCAGTGCCCCCTTAAGAGCTGACCACCACCCAGCACCAAGAGGTGTCTCTGCCCATGGCATACCCATAACATAGTTAACAGCTGCGCACACTGGCGAATGGTTTGGTTGGGTGCCAGGTGCTTCCCCATTTGTTTCTACATTAAGAGAAAGATTTAAGGACTGATTCAAATATTTACTTTAGAATGTTTTAATTATAATTATAATTGGTTATTTATAACGTGCTTAATACTGAAGAGGTTTCTAAGTGCAGATCCGGGATTCAAACCTTTGTTGCTCGGCATCGTCTTGCTTCCAAGACGAGCGCGTTGACACTGAGCTAGACTACCCGTGTCAAACATATTTGTCTTACATATTTGTCCTAGTGCAACATGCAGCACACCCTGCAACAGCATGATCATCGGGTGCATTGTACATGTGTGATGGCCCAGACATCGAGGGTGTGGCTCGCGCTTCTTCCTGGAGCCTGGGGGACCCTGCAGCAGGGCCCACAGAGGCCCTCTCATCATTTTGTGTTCTGTCACTAAAAGGTAAACATTAATCTTACCTGGAGTCCTGGCCTGGCAATTACACTGTCATGATGAGATTTTCCATATCTTCTCATCTTCCTTTCAGTGGGCTACTGCCTATAACTGGAGTCCTGGCCTGGCAATAACACTGCCATGATGAGATTTTCCATATCTTCTCATCTTCCTTTCAGTGGGCTACTGCCTATAACTGGAGTCCTGGCCTGGCAATAACACTGCCATGATGAGATTTTCCATATCTTCTCATCTTCCTTTCAGTGGGCTACTGCCTATAACTGGAGTCCTGGCCTGGCAATAACACTGTCATGATGAGATTTTCCATATCTTCTCATCTTCCTTTCAGTGGGCTACTGCCTATAACTGGAGTCCTGGCCTGGCAATAACACTGTCATGATGAGATTTTCCATATCTTCTCATCTTCCTTTCAGTGGGCTACTGCCTATAACTGGAGTCCTGGCCTGGCAATAACACTGTCATGATGAGATTTTCCATATCTTCTCATCTTCCTTTCAGTGGGCTACTGCCTATAACTGGA
The DNA here is from genome assembly GCF_040938575.1 of Ambystoma mexicanum. Classification (NCBI taxonomy): domain Eukaryota; kingdom Metazoa; phylum Chordata; class Amphibia; order Caudata; family Ambystomatidae; genus Ambystoma; species Ambystoma mexicanum. Next base: position 1,088,713,115 of record NC_090925.1, on the reverse strand, counting down.
GTCCTGGCCTGGCAATAACACTGTCATGATGAGATTTTCCATATCTTCTCATCTTCCTTTCAGTGGGCTACTGCCTATAACTGGAGTCCTGGCCTGGCAATAACACTGTCATGATGAGATTTTCCATATCTTCTCATCTTCCTTTCAGTGGGCTACTGCCTATAACTGGAGTCCTGGCCTGGCAATAACACTGCCATGATGAGATTTTCCATATCTTCTCATCTTCCTTTCAGTGGGCTACTGCCTATAACTGGAGTCCTGGCCTGGCAATAACACTGTCATGATGAGATTTTCCATATCTTCTCACCTTCCTTACTGCCTATATTTATCTTATGACTGTTTTATTTCTTTGAACTCGACTGCTGCATCTGACTGTTACTTCACAAACTCATTGTACAATAAGCTTTGCAGGGGCCTCACATGGTGGGTATCAGGTAATATTATCCCCACCAAAAATATCGCCGTACAAATGGTCGTCGGGAACGACCATAGACGATATTTTTAGTGGGGATAATATTTGGGGTTTTTGGGAGTGGGGGTTTCGGGCTGTCCCCCGCTCCCTTTAAAATAATATGGGGGTTCAGGGGTGTCCCCCGCAGTTTCCATGCCTTAATATCGCCGCAGAAATATGGCAAATTTTTGTATATCAATATTTTTGCAGGGGTATTATCACATGGAACCACATGGTGCCAATCTGGCCCATGTTAAATTGGCACAGATATCTCTGAGCTGGGGAGGCTCATGCAGCACTACCCGCTGGTACGCCAGTGCAAGCTGCTGACCCAAGTGTTAAGTGTGCCCCCCCACTACAGTGCCGAGCCATTAAGCCAGAGAGTGAGAGATGCAGTGTCAGCCACTAGATCGAGGCAGAAAGAGCTGATCCAGCCGTGGCCCCAGCCTAGCCATCATCAACTCATCAACTCACCAACTCATCCCCGAGTTGAAAGAAATGCATCCCAAATTCTAAACTCTACAGAACAGTTGCTGAGCAGAGCGTCCCTTCAACTTGGTAACTTTTCAGAGGAAAAATGGGGCAAAAACAAATGCTTTGGGGCTTCTCATGAGTCCATGGTCTCCTCTGCAATATGACTTTCTTTGTTTTCACTTTATATGTGTTTCTTACAAGGTCTCCCTACCCCACCGGCCCGTGAACTGCCCAAAGCCTCAGCGAAAGATGAGCCCATAAAGAAAGGCTGCTGGGATAAGAATGCGATGCAGTTATTAGCCCCTGACTCTCAGATTGGAGTGCATAGAATGGGATACAGAGCTATTGTAGGGTATCATGGGAAGAGGTGGGCAGAGAACAGAGCAGAGAGATTGGTGAAGAGGACAAGGGGGATGGAGAGAGGCATGGATTCATAATAGAGTATATATCTAACAAAGCTTCCTTCCCCAAAGAATATGAGTGGCATGCTAGTCCATTCCTCTTTCACAAGGGAGAATTTCTGTCAGCACCAGTTTTATCAATCGCGCCAACTATCAAATGGTAGCATTCGCTTACCACTTTGCCAATCCTTTCATGTGGGCATCCAGTTCCTGTTATCAATACAAATGCTGACCTGTGTTTCTGTCTAGAAGTGGAAAGGTTATTTCTGGCTCTTACCTTCTTCTTCCTTTTTTACTCGGCTTGAGGGAGTCAACTATTTTTCTATAGATGCATTTTTGTTTTTTTCTGCATCAACTGTATCGGCCCATTGCAAACTAGCCAATATGGCACATTTTTTCCTTTTTCTATAGAATTCCCCTGTCTTCCCCGAATGTTGACAACATAATTAAGTTAACTCAATGTTGTTTAAGGGGCCTCCTTTCATTCCCATGGCAGGTTTTTTATTAGTGTGTTGCCCGAGGGACATCTTTCAAGTGGTCTCTCCTTCGTTACTACCTTTCCTGCACTATAGCAGCTGGGTAGACAGGGGTTGAAGGCACCTCAGGCAACCCCAAACTAAAGACATCCTCAATATTGTCTACTCACAGATGGATCTCAAGCATGTTGATTTCAGTGTTGCATCAGGCACACACGCAACATATTGTCTGCGAGTATGTGATAATGCTTCAAATGTGCATAATAGGGTGGCTCTGGTCTTGGAATAACATTGCTAATCCCCCTCATTATCACGGATGTAATTTTACCGAAATGCCAGGGGTAGCAGAAGTGACGTCACATGGCCTTGACCTCTGATGACATCACAGGAAGTGTTGTCATTTGACCCCACCCCATAGCGACATCACAGGAAGCGATGGAACCCCTTGACAAAACAGGAAGTGGCACCGCAGAGCATTGTTCCTAAGTACACTACAAAACATATGGTTACAATATCACTGTAATGTGATATGCATTTCATACAAGAATGTATCACCAAATGTATCGTTAATATCAGAGTATATAGTCCCATATTACCAAATTACTGTGAATGCAAACAGACGTCCAAGGCCAGATGATAATGATGTGTTACCAGGTACAAGGGCGCTGTGGCTTTTGTGAGGAATGAGGTGTCAAATTTGATGTGGAATAAACACTGATATTCACAACACATTTGCTTTTTATGTTTGTGGAATCAATACTGATATGTGAATTTCTTACATGTTGACTAGTACTGTTATGTGATAACATTTGTCTTGTCATTATCAGTGCATGGCAATGGTACAATTACATTATCTGTGTAGGAATGTGCATGTCAGGCATTAAATGTATTCTTGATGTTGTGAGCGCAAAAGCAGTGGTGTCAGGATCCACGCGTAACATACATACAACAATGCACACAATACTCAGTGACATCAAAGTGGTCATTTTGAATAGGAACAACAAAAGAGCAACAAAAGTACACTGCAAGAGAAATGCACATCTTACCTGTGCATGCATAAGACTGCAAGTATCCCCTCAATCCCATCACCCACCACATCATGACAAATGTATCTGCAGAAAAAGACAAATCAATGTGAGAGCAGCAAACACATCTGCGCACCCAAACATACAGCAAGATGTACCCCCTGAGTGACATGCAAAAATGCAAAAAACAACTGACATGCCGACCATCAACATGTGTCCTGGCACACATGCCACCAGATCTGCACACTGGATACAAATCCAACAGACAAAACACACACACATTGACAAACACCCACCCACAACCCACACACTGCCTGAACCCGTGGGCTGCAATGCAGTGAATGGCCATGTCACACCTACCCCATTATCAAGCTGATGGCACATACTCAACAAACACACCTGAAAACAGTCAGCATGACAATGATCGGACCCACAAAAAGTACATCACTGAGAAAAATAAAAGGCTAGATTACCCTGGCAGTATTTACTATGCCATGACATGGTATGCCATCATTAGCACAGCACTGGGACAGTGCAGTGAACACTGGCAGGAGAGCAGATGATGTGAAGCCCAAGAACATCTGAACTCAAATACTCACCAATTGCACTGAAGACAGAATCTTTTATAAGGCAGCACTTCACAGAGGCACATGTCAGACCGGAAGGCTGGGCACCAAGGTGACTGGCATGAAACGCACAAGCAAACATGACAAAGCAATGAGAAACATAGACAAAAGATACATGCACACAAAAGGGAGCAGGCAACTGGAAAGTGCATGGTAATGCAGATTTCACAGTGACTCAATTGCATTGAGTCAAGTGTGCATTGAATCGAAGGTAGCATTGATATGCACATAGCAGCTGTCAACATGCTGCTGTAATCCCATGGTGCACCATGCCTTGCACATGCATGGCAAACAACAAACCCTGCTCAATGTAGTGTGCCTGGTGTCTGTTGACAACATAGCATCCCAAACATGTGCATCAATGGTGTCATGTGTGTGGATTATTCTTTGGACCACATAACAAGAATGCTGAACCCTGACCAAGAAAGAATAATCTAGGCTAGTGTCTTCCATGTGCACAAATCAATATTTGTGAATCATTGTATGGGATGCCATGTGTCAGGCAATACACATGTGAAAAGTGCAAGGAAACACACACCACCACAACTATCAACATACATCACAGCCCACAAACAGCTGGCCTTGCCACCCATCGGACAACTGAACAAGAAAGGCCCTACAGTGATCGCCCACCCACAACTACGATCCTGCAACCTGTGGCACCATGATACGAGTGCGACAACAGCATGCACAGACACATGCCCATAAGAAAATCATGTGACATGAACTTGGACCGTGCCCCACACAACAAGTTAAACAAAAGTGAATACACACAGTGGCAGACTCCCTGGTAAACACCACACCACAAGTGACACACCGAGTGCCCTTCACTTATAATCAAAGGGTACCCACCTGGCCTGCATACACTGCATCCCACTGGGAAACACATCCTCAAATTTGAAAGACATGCATTGCAACAACTTAGAAACAGTGGAGATCCATGACAAACATTTAGGGAATCAGAAAACAGGCATAGACCACACAGAGCAGAAGGACCACAGGGTGCGAGAGGGAGACAGGGCACAGATTGAGAATTGCCTAGGAGTGGAGAGTAGCACAATAGGGAGAGAGAGAGATAGAGAGAGAGAGAGAGAGAGAGAGAGAGAGAGAGAGAGAGAGAGAGAGAGAGAGAGAGAGAGAGGAGGGACAAGTGAAAATAATAGCAAGGAGTACACTGTCTGGAGTGGAGACGGGGATGGACATGCCCAACATCACTGTAGGTGAGGGAATATAGAAGTCGATCTAGGGAGGATGATAGTGATATCAATACCCACGGAAGTACCATTATGGCATGAGATCAATGAAGGCACATAGAAGGAAAATATCCACATGTATAGACCATGAAGGACAAAAGTGGTGAGCGGTGAAGGACAGACTGGCAAATAATAGGCACATGTGTAGGTTCAATCAGTAGCCCCATCTCACACAAACCAATGCAAAATCCCACCATGACATGCATTACACAACAAGACACATGTACCCCACATCCATCCAACTAAGGCACTGAAAGAGTATACCCCTACCCTACATCATCCAATGTATACCCCTGTTGGACAACACAGCAAATGGACATGCAGCTGTACATTCACCCCCAACACCACACCCCCTGAATGAGACTGCCCCAGTAAGTGTGCTAGGATTCCGGGGCTCACTTGAACCTGACATAGGGATGCCAGTTGAAGCCAAGCAGTGGGAAGTGGAGGATGCCAGACATGCATGCAACTACATTGTGTTGATGCAATGTACACCCACAGACTGTGGCAGTCAACATGAAGTAGAAATTAATCTAGAATACATGTAATACACACCAGTGATGATAACCAACAGTACAAAAGGATGTACAAAAGGTAACCATTCTGAATAACATAGAAGCAGTCAGTCAGGGGTACACATGTGCAGATCTGTCAAAACCAACATGCATCAAGTACAACAAACATGTCCTGTGTAGTCAATGCACACAAATGTCCACAACTGAGTCACTAGAGCCCATGTCATAAAGTCCTGCAATGTAGGTTGTGCATACATGCCTATCAATGTGAATGGGACATGTTGACTAGTGGCCTGGCTGGGCGGGACATGTAAATGCAGAAACCATGGGGAACAATTACACAAGCAGAACATGCAAAACAGTGCACATGCTTACCTGCGGACTGAGCCAGCATGATGTTATTCCTGCATCACTTCTACCGGGATCTGTGCTTCCAAATGCATGGCAGGAGGTCCAGTGCCTGGCAGAGGACATGGGGAGTTGAGACGTCAAAGGGTGCAGGGTGTCTCCCCCGGGAGAGCAGTCACTGCCTCTTACCAGAGCACTGTAACAACATGGGAAAGGCATTATAACATCCATAGTACAGTACCATACACGCCGCATACATGTGTCAATATTCACTCAACCCAATGTTATCTACACATGGAATCCCATCCACTATGATGCAACCATGGCAGTTGACATCACTGCATACGTCATGTCCTTGAGAGGGCAACAACACAACTCAAGGGAAATGGTAAAGATCAAAAAAGAAAACTGAAAAAGATTCCACCTTGGAAAGGGATGAACAAAAACAAATTCCAACATCTGGGTCTCGAAATCAAAGAAAAAATGTTCATGGCAAAGCAAGGGGCACAAAAAGAAGAAAGAAAAAGCTATGGCCATGAAAAATTTAAAGTATAAGAAAAATTGTCCATCCTGGACAGGGGGTGGGGGAGTCACCACTGGAGGGCGGAGGGGTAGTGAGTGGGCAAAAAAATTGACTATGAACAAAAAAAAACATCCATGGGCTCATGGACTTCGCGGTAACAGTGGACCAGGAGGCATGTCTGTGCTGGGACCCCCATCCTGTGGTTCATCTGAAGGTGGGCGCAGTGCCAAGGCCTGGTCTTCAGAGGCAGCGGCCATGTGTGACACTGATGAATGCACCAGCACAGTTAGGCCGATGATGGCTGTATGCTTTGCATCATGGAAGGCAACAGTCTACATGCCCGTGATGCGCAGAGTTCCTCCAAGAGTGACTGCCTGAAGGCACCCAACTCATCATGGATCAGTCTCCTTGTGGCTGTTAGTTCTGCACGGAGTGCAGTCCTCTGGGCCTCCATCTCACGCCTTAAGGCCTCTCTGTGTGCCTGTGCATCTGCATGCAGGGAAGCTTGCAGACACACCAGATCAGCCCATCGGCCCTTGATGTTGGACTCCATGCGCAATCTGTAGGAGTGGCATGAGGACCACATGACCTGCAGCAGTTACTCCACCCATGCCGCTGGCGGGGTAATGGATTTGGCCATCTTATCCATGCCCTCAGATATCTTATCCAACACATATACATGTCGTTGGCCGGCAGGCAGCATCGGCTGCTCCAACTCTGTCTCCCCAGCCTGTACACGTCCCCCATGTGTGCAGGGCCCACAGCGGTCTGATGCAAGGCACCCTGTCCTTTGCTGTGGTGCCCCTGTCATTGGCTGCAGGTCTATATCCCTCCCTTGGACATCAGGCCCAGGACCGATACTAATTCAGGGGGTATTACCCAAATTGTTCGAACACAATTGTTCGAATGACCCAATTGATCGAAAGTCAAGGGTCCGAATTGACCTTTGCACAATTGACCACATATATATAAGGTCATGCAGAGAATTGGAGTGCGCACCTTTCCTTATTTTTCCATATATATATATATATATATATATATATATATATATATATATATACATTTTGCTTTGGTTATATATATATATATTGCCCCAACACAGATTCATGGGCCCTGACTGATCCACCCATTGTGGCACTCATCTTTGCCCTCTTTGAGGCATGCACATCTGGTTCAGCATCAGAGACATTCAAGTCAAAGGAGTCTGAAGAGTCTGCAGCATGACTCAGGATGGTCTGCAGCACCAGTGGGTTCTAACAGCCTACCACACCACGTTCCCCACTGGTGGTCTTCCACACAACTGACTCTTCCTTCTGCTCCTCCTCTTCCATCTCTGCATCTGGTACATACTCACCTGCACATGGGCAGAGAAAGACATATTGATACATGTCAAAAGAGACAACAATGTACATATGCTCCAAGGAGTACTCTGACAAGAAATGGCATGGCATTCACTAATCAGGCATTGCACATCCACACACTTGGTCCAGTAAGCAAATGCTGCATGGCATTTGCTGATAAGTGCCCCTTCCCTCCCCCCCATCATGTCCATGCCAGCAATGGGCACATTGACATTCAACAGTGTTGTGAATGCACAATGAGGGGACATTCAACTGTCAAATAGCCACATAAACCAGGGGAAAAGTAATACATATGTGATATTTTAATGTACAATGGCATCGCATGGGAACAGCCAGACATCCATATACACAGACAACACCACGGTCAACACATGGCACAATATTCAGGTATGGGACAGGGAACAGGCGACAATGAGGACCTGCAGGAAGGCATGAAAAGGGAAGAAGCCCACAAGTAGGTACACCGGAAAGTGTGACTTCTGGTCAAGGTCCCTGAAGTGCAGTGAGATGGAGAGTGGATTGCGGGATGTGAACAAGGTCTGCCAATCCACAAGAGGGTGAGGGCAGTGGCCACATGGAGTAGGCACAGAGTGTGGGAGGGTAAGAGGGAGCATGTGTCACAATGACTAGTTTCTCTGTGGCACTGGAATTGAGTCAATATGTATGTGCTCTGTGGGCACTCATGCACTACACTCTGGGAACACGTCAAAGTGCGTTGACAGACAGCTCAGATATGCATCGTGACAAGGAAACCCATAGAAGCAGTTGACAAATGATACATGCAACTGTTCATGACATGGCGTGTAAGTGATACTTTGTGTGCAAGCACTGGTCTAGCAGTACGGAGAGAAATGCAGCAGGAATGTAGCAATGTAGCAATGAATACTATTTGTAGGTGTCACATGTTTCACAAGTGCCAGGGGAGTAACCTGTGGGGGATGTGTCCTGTCACACAGACATGCGCCACAAATGCCTTACACATGGGCTATCGCCAGTATGTACGTCACAGGAAATGGTTTACCCAGGACTGTCATACAGATGCAGCCAGATGTGCCAATACACAGTTGATGTGGGTGATGCATGACTGGCAAAACACAGGAGGCACGATGACAGAAACTCACCTGATGTGTCCTCACAATTCTCCAGGCCTCCCATGCCTTGCACCTGCTCAATGAGGATGAATTGGCTCATGGCCTCTTTATTCAGTGTCAGATGCTCCTCCTCTGATGGCCCCCATCCAGTTGCCAGTGCAGAGGTCAGGTTGACACTCAGCTTGTGTTTGGTGCGACAGGTGAGATCATTCCAGCGCTTGATGACCTGTTCCGCTGTGTGCATCTCCAACTCTAAGACATTTTATCTGTTCTGTGACATGCTGCCAATGCACCATACGTTGTGTGAGTGTAAGTGTGCTCCCCTCATACAGGCACATGTCACAATGGTGATTGGTCACGTAGTCAATCAGGATCTGGAGTTGCTCAGGAGAGAAGTTCTTCTTCCTGTGCATACCAGTGTCCTGTGCAGTGTCTTGGGGTTGAACTTCTCCCTGCTGTCCCTTCCTGCCATGAGCAGCATGGGGGTTGGAGCTACCCCTGTCTCACTGGAGCCATGTTGGCATCCAGGTGCGGGGCCACCTTTGGACTGGGGCCTGCCATGTCTTCCTGGAGTTTTGGGCAGGTATTTCACCACCACTTCCCTGACAACCTGGGGTTGGGGCAGGTGTTTCAACACCATCACCCCCACCCTGGCCCTGTCTGCCTCCTTTCTTTTTTGGGGCCTTTCCGCTCATGCCATAGATGTCAGTGAAATATGGAAGGCACACCAAGGTATTGTCGTGGGCAATATGAGTGAGGGGCTGTCTATGTGATGTGCAATGTAGATGTGAGGTCCTGCAAGGCTCAAAAGTACCCCAAAAGTAGAAAAAAACAGTAGGCGTTACACACTGGAACCATGAAAAAACGAAAATTGCATAGGCGATTCCCAGAGAGCTTCCAAAAAATGAAAAGAATGGTACGCGATACGCAGTGGCACCCCCAAACACAAAAAATGCACATACATTACTCAGACATCTATGTCAAGTCAAAAGAGTGGTATGCGATACACGGAGGATCCCAGATATGCAATGGTTGCGTACGCAACACACCATGGGCCTTGTGTTAAAATAAAAACATGCACGTATGCACAGAGGCAAAGCCCCTGCCCCGAAGAAAATGGGTACGCAATACCTGAAAGGAAGGATTTTGTAGCAAAAATAGGCAAATGACTGCAAAACTCCTCACGGTATGTATCCTTCACAAGCACAACTGGCGATACACGTCCGCACGACTTATATCACGCCGTCATGGCGATGAGCCACGAGCCACGTAGGCGTGCCACTAGCTGCGTGCATCAACAGGCGGAGGACATAACTTACGCATTAAGGTTCTTTACTCTGTTATTGGCTGCTGAGGATGCGAGACACACACACCACAAGTCCTCCTGCCCACACTGCTCCACCTTTTGCCTCCCCTGGCCAGATTTCCACTCCTACAGTGCTGCTGCCTCCTCTGGAGTGAGTGCCTGCCTGCAACCTGCATTGTCTTCTTTTGCCAGCTGCCCCCACTTTTGCCTGCAATCCTGTGTTAGCCCTGCAGTCACCTTCGCCTGTACTTCCTATGACTTCCACATCTGCCAACACCACCGTAGCTCCACAACACCTACCTTGGACCCAGTGAGCCCATACCTGCCTCAGGTGTGCCATGTCTGCCCCATCTGCTTAATCTGGGGAGAGCATCACCCCCATGTTGAAGCAAAGGGTGGCCAGCTTCAGTGACATTGAAGTTCGCATCCTGTTGGATCGGGTCCTGGATGCCTATGATGCCCTCTTCAACCCAGCTATGCAGCTGGGCACCGACGCAAGGCTGAGGATCTGGGACGACATCATGTCTGCCATCAACACACAGGGGGTGGCAGTCCACACCAGGGGCTGGGTCTGTAAACATTGGAATGATTTCAAGATCCGCAGCCATACTAACGTGTTAGCAGCCCTCAAAACGGAACCCACTGTAGAGGTGTGCCGATGGCTGCCACCGCTTGTACAGGACACAGCTGCGGGTACTTGAGAAGTTCTATCAGGACATCCGCTCCCAGTACTTGGCCTGGAAAAGTCATCTTGATGCAGCTGGTGAGTACCCATGTGGAATAATGCTCTACGGCGTATGTGTGTCATGCATGTTTGCAGATGCCACATCCTGTTTGTATCTTGTGTGGGTTGTGAGTCGCAGCTGATTGCTGACTCATGGCAATGGGAGACATGTGTTGCGTCGGATATTGGAAACTGGCATTTGCGTGTTCAGTGGTGGGTGGTGAATCCATTGCTTGTTGTTGGGCACATGCAGTGTGAGTGCCTGGAGCAGGGGCTTAGACAGATGTGGACAGGCTGTGTTGTGGGCATGTGAGTGACGTGCATGATGTCAGAGTCTGTGCTGCAGGACTGCCAGAGCATACATGCAGGCACATCTGATGGTGGTGACACAGGTGCTTAGATGCCTGTGTGTGTGCAGTTCATGCATTGACGCCTCCATGAATGGGATGTGTCATGTCATTCCACTGGATTTGTGGCAAAGTGTATGAGTGTCCATTCAATCTGTGTATGCATGGCCAACTTACATCTGAAATTAGTTTGCAGATAAGTGTGGCAGTACATGCTTCTTGCTTGCAGGTCATGATGTCGCATGTGGACATTGATGATTGTGTTTGTGTGTGTAGATGCCATGGTGCTGTCCCCATGACCATGCCTGCATGTCGTTCTTGTGTTGGTTGGTCAGTGGTAAGTTGCTGTTGCCTGTTTGTGGTGATGTATTGTTTTGCACTCTAAATGTGTTTAGTTCAGATGGGCATGGCTCCTGAATATGATTACGCCTTCATATTACATGTATGCAACATTTGCACTGCAGTTTGTCAGGGCACATACATGTATGCCTGCATTGTGTGGGTCTCAGTTCATGGATGTGACATGATGCATGACTTGCCATGTTTATTTTGTGTATGCCAGACAACCATTGACGACAATGACTGATTTCAATGTTTTGTCTCTAATTTTTCTACAGTTGCTGCAGCTCATGGAGGGTATCAGGTAATATTATCCCCATATATATGGTCGCCGTAAATAATATCACCGGGAAAAGGTTGCAGCGATATTATATGGGTGACCATATATATGGGTACAGGGGCAAACAAAAAAAATTGAAAAAAAAAAATGTGGGGGTTGCGGGGGTGTCCCCCGCATATTCCATGCAATAATGTCGCCACAAAAACCGGCCATTTTTCGGCGATATTTTTGCATGGCGAGATTTTTGTGGCAACATTATTACATGGATCCCTCATGGAGAGGGCGGAGACATTGCTGTGGAGCGAAGTGGCAGGGACAAGATCACCAGATGTAAGCACACACCCCTGACCGGCCGACTTGACTCCACCTCATTAGAGGGTGAGTCGGCTGGGGGTGCATATGTTTGTCCCAGGAGGTTGTTGTGGTTGGGGGGACTCCTCAGTGGCTGTGGGCGAGGGTGCAGGGATGGGAAAGCGGTTGGCATGATCCGCGATGATGTGAAGGCTATTCGTGGTCTCTTTGCACTGGTGCATTCAGTTGCCCCCTCCTCCACTGGCTCCTCTGTGCCCCAGTCATCCTCCGGGGGGGCTTCTTTGCCGGTTCCCATCACAGCCCCCTCTACTCCTGTCCTGCCCACTCCACCCAGTCTGGTGGTCAGCACGTCCCTGCCTAAGGTGGAAGTCCCGGGAAGTACAGTGGAGGTGGTTGCTGTGCCTACCCAGGCACCTACGCAGGAACAAGCATCAGTGGGGCACTTGCAGCTAGCAAAGCAGGGCAGTGCTGTTACTGTACCTCCCCATTGTCCAACATCCAGATGGCAGGATGCATGCACAGGGGAAGGCTTGGCCAGGCAGCAACACTATGGGAGTGTGCAGGGGCACTATTCACAGGGCCATGCTACATCAGGGAGCAAGCTGCACAGTAAGTATCAGTAACTTGGCAGGATGAACACCGCCGCTTCCGGGAAATGGTGTGTGTCGTGATGGTTTTATATCTGCAGCTGATGGCGGAGAGGGAACGAACTAGGGTGACAGAGGTTACCCGGGCCAGAGCAGAGGTGGTGTAGAGGAGGGCACAGAGGCGGGTTGAGATCATGGAAGAGGCTTGCAGGGATGCAGGGGTGCAGGAGAGGAGGATGAGGGACAGCCTACAAGCCATCCAGGACAAGACAATGGGCCACCTCGAAGTGGAGGAGGAAGATTGTGACTGTCTTGGCGAACCTAATGGACGAGTATTGAGCACACTGCCCTTGTAAATAGTTACTGTGTGCTTTGGGATTTTCAGTTTCCCCTTGGACATTTCCCCCTTTCCACATTTTTGTTTTGTATAGTGTATATTTTGGTAGTACAGTTTTACGTTATTCAACACACGATTGTTGTCTCTTTGTCCAAGGGTAGTGTGTGGTTTGCTTTCATTTTGCTATGCATTTCTTCTGTGACTCTCAGGTGGGCTGTGAACATGACTGTGGTGGTGTGGCATAGGATCATCAGTCATGCAGGGGCGGGGGGGGGGTTGCCTCTCAATGCATGGACAATAACCAACACACATCAGATTCGGTACGTGTGCTTTCATGACTGTCAATCTTCATCATTGCATCTGAGTTTGCGAATATGTGGCTATACACATCATCCATCTGCTTGGGTCACAAACTTGCAGACTTCCTTCACATCGCCCAGGTCCACGTATGTTCACATTATGTTACTTACAGGGCCTTTGGTTGCTGTGCTTTATGTCCTCAGTGCCTTGATTCATTGAGTGTTGTCCCATCTGTGAAGACTTGGTGTTCTTACCACCTGGGTCATTCACCTACAGCACTTTGATGCCATTGCAATGGCACATGTGCACAATGGTACCTCACTTTACTTCACATTGTTTTGCTGTGTGACTTGTACATGGTGCTTTCACTGTGTAGCAGCTGCTGAGTTCTGCAGTACTGTTTCTGTTCCGCTGGTTGTGATATATCACAGTGTCCTGTGATGGCCTGCCTACATGGATTTGGGATCAGTGCACCCAGTTGGTGGGTATATGGGGTATATGGGTGTGCATGTGGCCAGTGTGCTTCATTTTGGTGGCAGGGCAGTTGTTTTAAGGTGAGTTGTTCAATATTGCACTGGTAGGGGGTGTGAAGTGGCAGGACAAGGCTGAGTTGGTGTCAGGGTGAGGGGGGCTGGTGGGTGGTGTCTGGACTTGAGGGGGCTTCCTGTGGTCACACAGTCCATGTGATGAGCCCTTTTGAAGGCAACTGTCTGAAGCGGCTTCCTTTGCTGATAGTTTAGTGGCCTCAACCGAGGGATTTACCCGTTCCACAACCTTATGATCCAGTTAGCATGAATCACGGCAAAAAGGGCAGATATCCAGGCCTAATAGAATCTCTGCTTTGGATTTCAAAATAGATTTGCCTGTGCGAGGAGTGGAACTTAATCGGGATCTTTTAATATGACATTGAGGTGGATCGAATAAAGAACCATCAGCATTGGTACGGTGGAATGTTGTTAGTACGGACATACCCGTTTTCAATGAAATGATACCTCTTTTCATTATGATAGTGCTGTAACTTCAGTCACGGGACACTATTCCCCAAAGATAGAGGTTATTATCAAGGAGGATTGCAAAGAGACCAGAAGTTAACTGCAAACCGCGACAAGCGCAGCAAAGCGGCTAAGCAGGACTTTCACGGGGCTTCCACGGGTGAGCGCGCACGGTGCGCGCGCCACCACTATTTTATAGTCACGCCCAGAAATGTGCAAAGCCTAAACAAAATAAGATGATAGTGTGAATATGTATGCTAATAATAGTGACTTTGCAAACACTTTGCTGTGCAAGACTTCACCTTATGGATCTTGAAGTTCCTCCTTTATTGGAATTATCAGTAGCACCGTAAATCGTATCCAACTGCAAACAGGAAAGCGAAAGTCAGCGGGTAAGCAGGACTTTCACGGGGCTTCCACGGCTGCACGCGCGCGGTGCGCACGCCACCACTATTTTATAGTCATGCCCAGAAATGTGCAAAGCCTTATGGATCTGGAAGTTCCTCCTTTATTGGAATTAGCAGTAGCACCGTAGATCGTATCCAACTGCAAACAGGAAAGCGAAAGTCAGCGGGTAAGCGGGACTTTCACGGGGCTTCCACAGGTGTATCACTAATGTTACAAAATGTAACGTGAATACAGCATTCACTTACTCATATAATACCATTGAGTCGACGATCGATTGGGGGGGCACGTGCAGTCCTTGGTGGCGTGCTAATGCCCAGTGCGCAGGTTAGCACTGCTACCACGCCCATGTCACTCATGGTCCTGACCCGACTCCAAGTCCCAACCTTCACGGTCGGCAGCACCTGGTCTGCTGCTGCTGCTGCAGGCCTGCAGCCAGCCTGCAGACAGTGTAAAAACAGCAGGACCGGTTCTATCAGTACAGGCAAGGCAGTAAATTAGTGTGGAGGTGTTAACGTAGCATTTTGCCACTCTAGCATTGCCAACATATAGACAAGAGCCCAACATTGCCTAGTGATAGCACCGGCCCTGGGTAAGATGTAAAGCAAGTAAGATAACACAGGGAGTTCATGAGCCTGTGAATGAGAGAACTAAGCGGTATAAGAGATATAACCTGCAGCTTATTCTTTATAAGGTATAAGAGGTATATGCTGCAGGTTGGAGGGTGAAATTTCTTGGGCTGACAATGAACTGCTTAACAGTAGCACTCTTCTCTTCTCTTCTCTTCTCTTCTCTTCTCTTCTCTTCTCTTCTCTTCTCTTCTCTTCTCTTCTCTTCCCTTCACCTCTCTCCTCTCCTCTCCTCTCCTCTGTTCTCCTCTCCTTTCATCTCCCCTCCTCTCCTCTCTCCTTTCCTCTCCTCCTTAGGGTCTGCATTAGAGACCTTGTAGTGATGGTTAAATTGTACTCCCAATCGGAAGAGCACGTTTTGGTTGCCTCATACACCTGGGGCTGGTCGACAATTCCGGAAATATTTTTCCAAAGAAATATAGGACTGACTCTAATATTTTTAGAAAGTTGTGTGTGGTTTTTTCAACGGGTACGGTCAAAGTTATACGGTCACAGTTTTCTCATTCATTCTCCATAGACACATTTTCTCTTGCGCTGAAGCACAAACCTTCACAAAAAGTGCCCCCTAATCTCAAAACCGCGCTTTAACAAATTTGGTCGAAATCTGTCGGGCTGTTTCTTTTGAAAGTGCTCAAAAGTAGGCAATAATGAATTTGCGATATCTGGTTTCTGTCTGTGGATGTACTTATACGCATCTGCTGACTTTTTGCAGCAATCGGATTGGGTAGTTGGGAAACATCTGACCTGATTTGGTGGGACACATATTATATTTGAAGCTGGTGCCGTTGTTGTTTTCAGACTTTTTCAGGACCTCTGACTACTTGCTGCAAAACAATTGAAGAGCGGCATAATGCATCCACCTGAGCAACCCAGGTATTACCCGTTGATTGGCTAGGACTTGGGCATGACTTAAAGCCCTGCCCCGGGCAAAAGCTACAAAGGACAATTTCGCAGGGCTGGAGGCATGGTCAATAGCAATGGCCCAGGCAAAGTAGTAATTTGCCTTATAGAACCACAATGGGGCAAAGTGACCATTGGATCTGGCCGAAAGGCATGACCCACTAGTTTCTTTGGGTGGCTTGATGGGCACTGGCTCATGGGTGAAGGATACGCTCCAGGCAAAGTGGCCATAACATGGTCCCCATGGATTCACAGTGGGGGTAAAATGCCCCTTGGGAATGGATGCAGGCCAGGCCAAAGGGTTACATTTGGTGTCTAGAGCGTATTGCCCCAGGCAATTCGACCTGCATTGTTGGGAACTGGCCTGTGACCATTGCCCATGGACTCAAATCAGAGGTAAAGTGCCACTGGAAGTGGCCGCATTTGTTAATCCATGAGAAATGGAAAGACTTATAACCTATAGGATACATAGGGCCCGATTATTGGAAAAGAGTGCAGAAATCCTGCAAGGGGCGTGAGCCGAGGACACGGCACAAGCTTGCGCGCCGAAAGAAAAATGCACCATCTGCGTATTCATGGATCCAAATGCGCATTTCCAGCCGACACACAAAGGGAATTGAGCTTTGCGAGGAACGCCCAAAACATGACCCACGTAAACCGGAAACATAGCCGGAGACCAACCTTCCGCAAAGCTTCGTGCCCACCTCTGACTAACATCCAGCACCCCAGCTACTCTGCGTGAGGTCCCACGTAAGTAATGTCTGCACTGCAGTTACTGTGCGCGAGGTCCCTTGTAAGTAACGGCTGCACTCTAGCTACCCTTCACGAGGTCCCACATAAGTAACGGCTGCACCCCAGCTACTTTGTGTGAAGTCCCACGTAAGTAACGGCTGCACACCAGCTACTCTGTTCAAGGCTCCACGTAAGTAATGGCTGCACCCCAGCTAATCTGCGCAAAGTATTAGGTAGGTAACGGCTGGGCCCCAGCTACTCTGCGTGAGGTCCCATGTAAGTAACGGCTACATCCCAGGTACTGTGCCTGAGGTCCCACATAAAGAATGTCTGCACCCGTGCAAACCGTCCCCCTGATTCCCACCGTACACAAAGTGCTGGCACATACCCCGGATGCACATCAGCCCCCTCAGGTGCAGATTTCACCCACCAGACCTTCTCACCTCGGCCACTACCCCAGGCAGCCCACACACCACCCACCATCCACCCTCATCTCCAACACTGCCCCCAGGCAGCCCCCTCAAGTCAAGACACCTCCAACCAACCCCTCCTGACTTCCGACACTACCCCAGGCAGCCCCCTGACAGTACACTACCCTTCCAACACTGCCCTCACCTATGCCACTGCCCCCAGGCACCCCCCTCAAGTTCAGACACCACTCACCAGCCCCCCTCACCTTTGACACTACCCCAGGTAGCCGCCTGACAGTACACTCCCCTTCCCACACTGCCCTCACAGCCGACACCACCCCAGGTACCACCCTCACAGTACTCCACCCTCCCCAAACCGCCATCACCTCCAACACTGCCCCCAAGCAGCCGCTCATGTCCAGACACCATGCACCAGCCCCCCCCCACCTCCAACACTACCCAAGGCAGCCCCCTGAGAGTTAACTCTGCTCCCCACACTGACCACAGCTCTAACACTACCCAGGAAGCACCCTCACAGTACTTCACACTCCCCATACCACCCTCAAATCCACCCCAGGCAGACCCCGCAAGTTCATACACCACCCACCAGCCCCCCTCACTTCCAACACTACCACAGGCAGCCCCATGACAGTACACTCCAGTCCCCACAATGCCCACACCTCGACACTGCCTCCAGACACCACCCACCAGCCGCCCTCACCTTTGACAATATCCCAGGCAGCCCCCGACAGTACACTCCCCTCCCCAGACTGCCCTCAGCTCCAACACTACCCCAGGATGGCACCCCTCACAGTACTCCTACCTTCCCACACTGCCCTCACCTCTGACACTGCCCCCAGGCATCCCCCTCAAGTCCAGACACCACCCCCCATCACCCTTCACCTCCGACAATACCTCACGCAGCCCCTTGACAGTACACTACACTCCCACATTGCCCTCAGCTCTGACAGTACCACAGGCAGCACCCTCACAGTACTCCACCTTCCCCACAGTGCCCTCAGCTCTGACACTACCCCAGGCAGCACCCTCACCATACTCATACCTCCCTACACTGCCCATCACCTTCCACACTGCCCCCAGACATCCCCCTCAAGTCCAGACACCACCCACCAGTCCCCCTCACCTCCGACACTACCCCAGGCAGCCCCCTGACAGTACACTCCCCTCCCCACACTGCCCACAGCTCTGACACTACCCCAGGCAGCCCCCTGACAGTACACTACCCTTCCAACACTGCCCTCACCTATGCCACTGCCCCCAGGCACCCCCCTCAAGTTCAGACACCACTCACCAGCCCCCCTCACCTTTGACACTACCCCAGGTAGCTGCCTGACAGTACACTCCCCTTCCCACACTGCCCTCACAGCCGACACCACCCCAGGTACCACCCTCACAGTACTCCACCCTCCCCAAACCGCCATCACCTCCAACACTGGCCCCAAGCAGCCGCTCATGGCCAGACACCATCCACCAGCCCCCCCCCACCTCCAACACTACCCAAGGCAGCCCCCTGAGAGTTAACTCTGCTCCCCACACTGACCACAGCTCTAACACTACCCAGGAAGCACCCTCACAGTACTTCACACTCCCCATACCGCCCTCAAATCTACCCAAGGGAGCCCCCGCAAGTTCATACACCACCCACCAGCCCCCCTCACTTCCAACACTACCACAGGCAGCCCCATGACAGTACACTCCCGTCCCCACACTGCCCACACCTCCGACACTGCCTCCAGACACCACCCACCAGCCGCCCTCACCTTTGACAATATCCCAGGCAGCCCCCGACAGTACTCTCCCCTCCCCAGACTGCCCTCAGCTCCAACACTACCCCAGGATGGCACCCTCACAGTACTCCTACCTTCCCACACTGCCCTCACCTCTGACACTGCCCCCAGGCATCCCCCTCAAGTCCAGACACCGCCCCCCAGCCCCCTTCACCTCCGACAATACCTCACGCAGCCCCTTGACAGTACACTACACTCCCACATTGCCCTCAGCTCTGACAGTACCACAGGCAGCACCCTCACAGTACTCCACCTTCCCCGCAGTGCCCTCAGCTCCGACACTACCCCAGGCAGCACCCTCACCGTACTCATACCTCCCTACACTGCCCTCACCTCCGACACTGCCCCCAGACATCCCCCTCAAGTCCAGACACCACTCACCAGTCCCCCTCACCTCCGACACTACCCCAGGCAGCCCCCTGACAGTACTCCACCCTCCCCACACTGCCCTCACCTCCGACACTACCCCAGACAACCCCCAGACAGAACTCCACCTCCCCACAGCACCCTCATCTCCATCACTGCCCCCAGGCAGCCCCCTCAAGTCCAGACACCACCGTCCAGCTCCCCTCACCTCCAACGCTACCTCAGGCAGCCAGCTGACAGTACACTCCTCTCCCCACACTGCCTTCAGTTTCAACACTACCCCAGGCAGTACCCTCACAGTACTCCCCACACTGCCCCCACCTCAGACATTACCCCAGGCAGCCTCCTTGACAGTACACTCTCCTCCCCACACTGCCCTCACCTCTGACACTGCCCCAGGCATGTTCCCTAAAGTCCATAAACCACCCACCAGCCCCCCTCACCTCCGTCACTACCCCAGGCATCCCCCTGACATTGCACTCCCCTCCCCACACTGCCCTCACCTCCAGAACGGCCCCCAGGCATCCCCCTCAAGTCCAGACACCCTCCACCAGCCCCCCTAACCTCCGACACTGCCTCCAGGCATCCCCCTCAAGTCCAGACACAACCCACCAGCACCACTCACCTCCGACACTACCCCAGGCAGCCCCCTGACAGTACATTCCCCTCCCCACACTGCCCTCAGCTCTAACACTACCCCAGGCAGCACCCTCACAGTACTCTGCCCTCCCCACAGCACCTGCACCTACAACACTGCCCAAGGCAGCCCCCAAGTCCAGACACCACCCACCAGCCCCCCTCACCTCCGATACTATCCCAGGTAGCCCCATGACAGTACACTGCTCTCCCCACACTGCCTTCACCTCCGACACTACCCCAGGCAGCATCCTCACAGTACTAGACCCTCCCCACACCGCCCTCAACTCCGATACTATCCTGGCAGTCTCCTGACAGTACTCCACCCTCCCCACAGTGCCCTCACCTCCAACACTGCCCCAGGCAGCCCCCTCAAGTCTAGACACCACCCACCAGCCACCCTCTCCTCCGACACTACCCCACACAGCCCCCTGACAGTACACTCCCCTACCCACACTGCCCTCACCTACAACACTGCCCCCTTCCTGAAACCACCCACCAGCCCACTCATCTCTGACACTACCCCAGGCATCACCCTGACAGTGCACTCCCCTCCCCACACTGCCCTCAGCTCCAACACTGCCCCCAGGCATCCCCCTCAAATTCAGACACCTCCCACCAGCCCCCCTCACATCAAACACTACCCCAGGTAGCTCCCTGACAGTACACTCCCCTCCCCACGCTGCACTCAGCCCCGACACTACCCAAGGCGGCACTCTCACAGTACTCCACCCTCCCCACAGCATCCGCACCTACAACACTGCCCCAGGCAGTCCCCCAAGTCCAGACACCACCCACCAGACCCTCTCACCTCTGATACTACCCCAGGTAGCCCCATGACAGTGCACTCACCTCTGACACTACCCAAGGCAGCACCCTCACAGTACTAGACCCTCCCCACACCGCCCTCACCTCCAATACTACCCCAGGCTGTCCCCTGACAGTACTCCACCCTCCCCACAGCACCTTGACCTCCAACACGGCCCCCAGTCAGCCCCCTCAAGTCCATACACCACCCACCAGCCCTCCTTACCTCTGGCAATACCTAAGGCAGCCCCCTGTCAGTACACTCTCCTCCCCACACTGTCCTCGCCTCCAACACCATTCTGGGCAGCGCCGTCACAGTACTCCACCCTCCCCTCACCACCCTCACCTCCAACACAGACCCAAGGCAGCCCCCTCAAGTCTAGACACCACCCACCAGCCCCCCTCAACTCTGCACTACCCCAGGCATCCCCCTGACAGCACACTCCCCTCCCCACACTGCTTTCAGCTCCGCCACTACCCCAGGTAGCACCCTCACAGGTGCCCTCATCTTCAACACTGCCCCCAGGCATCCCCTCTAAGTCCAGACATCACCCACCAGCCCCCACTCACCTCTGACAATACCCCAGTTCGCCCCCTGACAGTACACTCCCCTCCCACACTACCCTCAGCTCCGACACTACTCCAGGGAGTACCCTCACAGTACTCCACCCTCCCCACAGAACCTTCATCTCTGACACTACCCCAGGCTGCCACCTCAAGCCCAGACACCACCCACCAGTCCCCCTCACCTCCGACACTACCCCATGCAGCCCCCTGACAGTATACTGCCCTCACCTTCAACACCAGCCCAGGCACCACCCTCACAGTACTTCACCCTCCCCACACTGCCCTCATCTCCAACAATGCCCCCAGGCAGCCCCCTCAAGTGCAGACATCACCCACCAGCCCTCCTCACCTCTGGCACTACCCCAGGCAGCCCCCTGACAGTACACTCTCCTCCCCACACTGCCCTCACCTCTGACACTACCCCAGGCAACGCCCTCACAGTACTCAACCCTCCCCTCACCACCCTCACCTTCAACACAGAACCCAGGCAGCCCCCTCAAGTCTAGACACCACCCACCAGCCCCCCTCAACTCTGACACTACCCCAGGCATCCCCCTGACAGCACACCCCCCCCCCACACTGCCTTCAGCTCTGCCACTACCCCAGGTAGCACCCTCACAGTACTCCTACCTCCCCACACTGCCCTCATCTTCAACACTGCCCCCAGGCATCCCCTCTAAGTCCAGACATCGCCCACCAGCCCCCACCCACCTCTGACAATACCCCAGTCCGCCCCCTGACAGTACACTCCCCTCCCACACTACCCTCAGCTCTGACACTACTCCAGGCAGTACCCTCACAGTACTCCACCCTCCCCACAGAACCCTCAGCTCTGACACTACCCCAGGCTGCCCCCTCAAGTCCAGACACCACCCACCAGTCCCCTTCACCTCCGACACTACCCCATGCAGCCCCCTGACAGTATACTCCCCTCCCCACACTGCCCTCCCCTTCAACACCACCCCAGGCACCACCCTCACAGTACTTCATCCTCCCTACACTGCCCTCATATCCAACAATGCCCCCAGGCTGCCCCCTCAAGTGCAGACACCACCCACCAGCCCTCCTCACCTCTTGCACTACCCCAGGCAGCCCCCTGACAGTACACTCTCCTTCCCACACTGCCCTCACCTCTGACACTACCCCAGGCACCGCCCTCACAGTACTCCACCCTCCCCTCACCACCCTCACCTCCAACACAGACCCCAGGCTCAAGTCCAGACACCACCCACCAGCCCCCCTCAACTCTGACACTACCCCAGGCATCCCCCTGACAGCACACTCCCCTCCCCACACTGCCTTCAGCTCCCCCACTACCCCAGGTAGCACCCTCACAGTACACCTACCTCCCCACACTGCCCCCATCTTGAACACTGCCCCCAGGCATCCCCTCTAAGTCCAGACATCACCCACCAGCCTCCAACCACCTCTGACAATACCCCAGTCCGCCCCCTGACAGTACACTCCCCTCCCACACTACCCTCAGCTCCGACACTACTCCAGGCAGTACCCTCACAGTACTCCACCCTCCCCACAGAACCCTCAGCTCTGACACTACCCCAGGCTGCCCCCTCAAGTCCAGACTCCACCCACCAGTCCCCCTCACCTCCGACACTACCCCATACAGCCCCCTGACAGTATACTCCCCTCCCCACACTGCCCTCCCCTTCAACACCACCCCAGGCACCACCCTCACAGTACTTCACCCTCACCACACTGCCCTCATATCCAACAATGCCCCCAGGCAGCCCCCTCAAATGCAGACACCACCCACCAGCCCTCCTCACCTCTGACACTACCCCAGGCAGCCCCCTGATAGTACACTCTCCTCCCCACACTGCCCTCACCTCTGACACTACCCCAGGCACCGCCCTCACAGTACTCCACCCTCCCCTCACCACCCTCACATCCAACACAGACCCCAGGCTCAAGTCCAGACACCACCCACCAGTCCCCCTCAACTCTGACACTACCCCAGGCATCCCCCTGACAGTACACTCCCCTCCCCACACTGCCTTCAGCTCCGCCACTACCCCAGGTAGCACCCTCACAGTACTCCTACCTCCCCATACTGCCCTCATCTTCAACACTGCCCCCAGGCATCCCCTCTAAGTCCAGACATCACCCACCAGCCCCCACCCACCTCTGACAATACCCCAGTCCGCCCCCTGACAGTACACTCCCCTCCCACACTACCCTCAGCTCCAACACTACTCCAGGCAGTACCCTCACAGTACTCCACCCTCCCCACAGAACCCTCAGCTCTGACACTACCCCAGGCTGCCCCCTCAAGTCCAGACACCACCCATCAGTCCCCCTCACCTCCGACACTACCCCATGCAGCCCCCTGACAGTATACTCCCCTCCCCACACTGCCCTCACCTTCAACACCACCCCAGGCACCACCCTCACAGTACTTCACCCTCCCCACACTGCCCTCATCTCCAACAATGCCCCCAGGCAGCCCCCTCAAGTGCAGATACCACCCCCCAGCCCTCCTCACCTCTGACACTACCCCAGGCAGCCCCCTGACAGTACACTATCCTCCCCACACTGCCCTCACCTCTGACACTACCCCAGGCTGCCCCCTCAAGTCCATAAACCACCCACCAGCCCCCTCACCTCGGACACTACCCCAGGCAGCCCCCTGACAGAACACTCCCCTCTCCACACTGCCCACAAATCTGAAACTGCCCACAGACATCTCCCTTAAGTCCAGACACCACCCACTAACCACCCCCTCACCTCTGACACTGCACCCAGGTAGCCCCCTCAAGTCCAGACACCCTCCATCAGCCTCCCTCACCTCTGACATTGCTTCCAGGCACCCACCCAAATCCATACACCACCCAGCAACCCCCCTCACCTCCAACACTACCCCAGGTAGACCCCTGGCAGTACACTTCCCTCCCCACACTGCCCTCACCTGCGACACCACCCCAGGTACCACCCTGACAGTACTCCACCCTCCCCACAATGCCCTCACCTCTAACATTGCCCCACGGCAGCCCCCTCAAGTCCAGACATCCTCCACCAGCCCCCCTCACCTCTGACATTGCTCCATGCACCCCCCTCAAATGCAGACACTGCCCACCAGCGCCCCTCACTTCTAACACTACTGCAGGCAGCCCCATGACAGTACACTACCCTCCCCACACTGCCCACACCTCCGACACTACCCCAGGCAGCACTCTCACAGTACTCCACCCTCCCCATACCACGCTCACCTCTGACACTATCCTAGGCAGCCCTCTCAAGTTCAGACACCACCCACCAGCCCCTCTCACCTCCAATGCCACCCCAGGCAGCTCCCTCAAGTTCAGACACCACCCACCAGCCCCCCTCACCTCCAACACTACCCCAGGCAGCCCCCTGGCAGTACACTCCCCTCCCCACACTGCCTTCAGCTGTCAGACTACCCCAGGCAGCACCCTCACAGTACTCCTTCCTCTCCACACTGCCCTCACCTCTGCCACTGCCCCCAGACATCACCCTCAGGTCCAGACACCACTCACCAGCCCCCCTCACCTCCGACAATACCCCAAGCAGCCCCCTGACAGTACACTTCCCTCCCCACACTACCCTCAGCTCCGACACTACTCCAGGGAGTACACTCACAGTACTCCACCCTCCCCACAGAACCTTCATCTCTGACACTACCCCAGGCTGCCACCTCAAGCCCAGACACCACCCACCAGTCCCCCTCACCTCCGACACTACCCCATGCAGCCCCCTGACAGTATACTGCCCTCACCTTCAACACCAGCCCAGGCACCACCCTCACAGTACTTCACCCTCCCCACACTGCCCTCATCTCCAACAATGCCCCCGGGCAGCCCCCTCAAGTGCAGACATCACCCACCAGCCCTCCTCACCTCTGGCACTACCCCAGGCAGCCCCCTGACAGTACACTCTCCTCCCCACACTGCCCTCACCTCTGACACTACCCCAGGCAACGCCCTCACAGTACTCAACCCTCCCCTCACCACCCTCACCTTCAACACAGAACCCAGGCAGCCCCCTCAAGTCTAGACACCACCCACCAGCCCCCCTCAACTCTGACACTACCCCAGGCATCCCCCTGACAGCACACCCCCCCCCACACTGCCTTCAGCTCTGCCACTACCCCAGGTAGCACCCTCACAGTACTCCTACCTCCCCACACTGCCCTCATCTTCAACACTGCCCCCAGGCATCCCCTCTAAGTCCAGACATCGCCCACCAGCCCCCACCCACCTCTGACAATACCCCAGTCCGCCCCCTGACAGTACACTCCCCTCCCACACTACCCTCAGCTCTGACACTACTCCAGGCAGTACCCTCACAGTACTCCACCCTCCCCACAGAACCCTCAGCTCTGACACTACCCCAGGCTGCCCCCTCAAGTCCAGACACCACCCACCAGTCCCCCTCACCTCCGACACTACCCTATGCAGCCCCCTGACAGTATACTCCCCTCCCCACACTGCCCTCCCCTTCAACACCACCCCAGGCACCACCCTCACAGTACTTCATCCTCCCTACACTGCCCTCATATCCAACAATGCCCCCAGGCTGCCCCCTCAAGTGCAGACACCACCCACCAGCCCTCCTCACCTCTTGCACTACCCCAGGCAGCCCCCTGACAGTACACTCTCCTTCCCACACTGCCCTCACCTCTGACACTACCCCAGGCACCGCCCTCACAGTACTCCACCCTCCCCTCACCACCCTCACCTCCAACACAGACCCCAGGCTCAAGTCCAGACACCACCCACCAGCCCCCCTCAACTCTGACACTACCCCAGGCATCCCCCTGACAGCACACTCCCCTCCCCACACTGCCTTCAGCTCCGCCACTACCCCAGGTAGCACCCTCACAGTACTCCTACCTCCCCACACTGCCCTCATCTTGAACACTGCCCCCAGGCATCCCCTCTAAGTCCAGACATCACCCACCAGCCTCCAACCACCTCTGACAATACCCCAGTCCGCCCCCTGACAGTACACTCCCCTCCCACACTACCCTCAGCTCCGACACTACTCCAGGCAGTACCCTCACAGTACTCCACCCTCCCCACAGAACCCTCAGCTCTGACACTACCCCAGGCTGCCCCCTCAAGTCCAGACACCACCCACCAGTCCC
Organism: Ambystoma mexicanum; assembly: GCF_040938575.1. NCBI lineage: Eukaryota > Metazoa > Chordata > Amphibia > Caudata > Ambystomatidae > Ambystoma > Ambystoma mexicanum. The sequence continues at coordinate 1,088,686,662 of NC_090925.1, read as the reverse complement.
CTTCACCTCCGACACTACCCCATGCAGCCCCCTGACAGTATACTCCCCTCCCCACACTGCCCTCCCCTTCAACACCACCCCAGGCACCACCCTCACAGTACTTCATCCTCCCTACACTGCCCTCATATCCAACAATGCCCCCAGGCTGCCCCCTCAAGTGCAGACACCACCCACCAGCCCTCCTCACCTCTTGCACTACCCCAGGCAGCCCCCTGACAGTACACTCTCCTTCCCACACTGCCCTCACCTCTGACACTACCCCAGGCACCGCCCTCACAGTACTGAACCCTCCCCTCACCACCCTCACCTCCAACACAGACCCCAGGCTCAAGTCCAGACACCACCCACCAGCCCCCCTCAACTCTGACACTACCCCAGGCATCCCCCTGACAGCACACTCCCCTCCCCACACTGCCTTCAGCTCCGCCACTACCCCAGGTAGCACCCTCACAGTACTCCTACCTCCCCACACTGCCCTCATCTTGAACACTGCCCCCAGGCATCCCCTCTAAGTCCAGACATCACCCACCAGCCTCCAACCACCTCTGACAATACCCCAGTCCGCCCCCTGACAGTACACTCCCCTCCCACACTACCCTCAGCTCCGACACTACTCCAGGCAGTACCCTCACAGTACTCCACCCTCCCCACAGAACCCTCAGCTCTGACACTACCCCAGGCTGCCCCCTCAAGTCCAGACTCCACCCACCAGTCCCCCTCACCTCCGACACTACCCCATGCAGCCCCCTGACAGTATACTCCCCTCCCCACACTGCCCTCCCCTTCAACACCACCCCAGGCACCACCCTCACAGTACTTCACCCTCACCACACTGCCCTCATATCCAACAATGCCCCCAGGCAGCCCCCTCAAGTGCAGACACCACCCACCAGCCCTCCTCACCTCTGACACTACCCCAGGCAGCCCCCTGATAGTACACTCTCCTCCCCACACTGCCCTCACCTCTGACACTACCCCAGGCACCGCCCTCACAGTACTCCACCCTCCCCTCACCACCCTCACATCCAACACAGACCCCAGGCTCAAGTCCAGACACCACCCACCAGTCCCCCTCAACTCTGACACTACCCCAGGCATCCCCCTGACAGTACACTCCCCTCCCCACACTGCCTTCAGCTCCGCCACTACCCCAGGTAGCACCCTCACAGTACTCCTACCTCCCCATACTGCCCTCATCTTCAACACTGCCCCCAGGCATCCCCTCTAAGTCCAGACATCACCCACCAGCCCCCACCCACCTCTGACAATACCCCAGTCCGCCCCCTGACAGTACACTCCCCTCCCACACTACCCTCAGCTCCAACACTACTCCAGGCAGTACCCTCACAGTACTCCACCCTCCCCACAGAACCCTCAGCTCTGACACTACCCCAGGCTGCCCCCTCAAGTCCAGACACCACCCATCAGTCCCCCTCACCTCCGACACTACCCCATGCAGCCCCCTGACAGTATACTCCCCTCCCCACACTGCCCTCACCTTCAACACCACCCTCACAGTACTTCACCCTCCCCACACTGCCCTCATCTCCAACAATGCCCCCAGGCAGCCCCCTCAAGTGCAGATACCACCCCCCAGCCCTCCTCACCTCTGACACTACCCCAGGCAGCCCCCTGACAGTACACTATCCTCCCCACACTGCCCTCACCTCTGACACTACCCCAGGCTGCCCCCTCAAGTCCATAAACCACCCACCAGCCCCCTCACCTCGGACACTACCCCAGGCAGCCCCCTGACAGAACACTCCCCTCTCCACACTGCCCACAAATCTGAAACTGCCCACAGACATCTCCCTTAAGTCCAGACACCACCCACTAACCACCCCCTCACCTCTGACACTGCCCCCAGGTAGCCCCCTCAAGTCCAGACACCCTCCATCAGCCTCCCTCACCTCTGACATTGCTTCCAGGCACCCCACCCAAATCCATACACCACCCAGCAACCCCCCTCACCTCCAACACTACCCCAGGTAGACCCCTGGCAGTACACTTCCCTCCCCACACTGCCCTCACCTGCGACACCACCCCAGGTACCACCCTGACAGTACTCCACCCTCCCCACAATGCCCTCACCTCTAACATTGCCCCACGGCAGCCCCCTCAAGTCCAGACATCCTTCACCAGCCCCCCTCACCTCTGACATTGCTCCATGCACCCCCCTCAAATGCAGACACTGCCCACCAGCGCCCCTCACTTCTAACACTACTGCAGGCAGCCCCATGACAGTACACTACCCTCCCCACACTGCCCACACCTCCGACACTACCCCAGGCAACGCCCTCACAGTACTCAACCCTCCCCTCACCACCCTCACCTTCAACACAGAACCCAGGCAGCCCCCTCAAGTCTAGACACCACCCACCAGCCCCCCTCAACTCTGACACTACCCCAGGCATCCCCCTGACAGCACACCCCCCCCACACTGCCTTCAGCTCTGCCACTACCCCAGGTAGCACCCTCACAGTACTCCTACCTCCCAACACTGCCCTCATCTTCAACACTGCCCCCAGGCATCCCCTCTAAGTCCAGACATCGCCCACCAGCCCCCACCCACCTCTGACAATACCCCAGTCCGCCCCCTGACAGTACACTCCCCTCCCACACTACCCTCAGCTCTGACACTACTCCAGGCAGTACCCTCACAGTACTCCACCCTCCCCACAGAACCCTCAGCTCTGACACTACCCCAGGCTGCCCCCTCAAGTCCAGACACCACCCACCAGTCCCCCTCACCTCCGACACTACCCTATGCAGCCCCCTGACAGTATACTCCCCTCCCCACACTGCCCTCCCCTTCAACACCACCCCAGGCACCACCCTCACAGTACTTCATCCTCCCTACACTGCCCTCATATCCAACAATGCCCCCAGGCTGCCCCCTCAAGTGCAGACACCACCCACCAGCCCTCCTCACCTCTTGCACTACCCCAGGCAGCCCCCTGACAGTACACTCTCCTTCCCACACTGCCCTCACCTCTGACACTACCCCAGGCACTGCCCTCACAGTACTCCACCCTCCCCTCACCACCCTCACCTCCAACACAGACCCCAGGCTCAAGTCCAGACACCACCCACCAGCCCCCCTCAACTCTGACACTACCCCAGGCATCCCCCTGACAGCACACTCCCCTCCCCACACTGCCTTCAGCTCCGCCACTACCCCAGGTAGCACCCTCACAGTACTCCTACCTCCCCACACTGCCCTCATCTTGAACACTGCCCCCAGGCATCCCCTCTAAGTCCAGACATCACCCACCAGCCTCCAACCACCTCTGACAATACCCCAGTCCGCCCCCTGACAGTACACTCCCCTCCCACCCTACCCTCAGCTCCGACACTACTCCAGGCAGTACCCTCACAGTACTCCACCCTCCCCACAGAACCCTCAGCTCTGACACTACCCCAGGCTGCCACCTCAAGTCCAGACACCACCCACCAGTCCCCTTCACCTCCGACACTACCCCATGCAGCCCCCTGACAGTATACTCCCCTCCCCACACTGCCCTCCCCTTCAACACCACCCCAGGCACCACCCTCACAGTACTTCATCCTCCCTACACTGCCCTCATATCCAACAATGCCCCCAGGCTGCCCCCTCAAGTGCAGACACCACCCACCAGCCCTCCTCACCTCTTGCACTACCCCAGGCAGCCCCCTGACAGTACACTCTCCTTCCCACACTGCCCTCACCTCTGACACTACCCCAGGCACCGCCCTCACAGTACCCAACCCTCCCCTCACCACCCTCACCTCCAACACAGACCCCAGGCTCAAGTCCAGACACCACCCACCAGCCCCCCTCAACTCTGACACTACCCCAGGCATCCCCCTGACAGCACACTCCCCTCCCCACACTGCCTTCAGCTCCGCCACTACCCCAGGTAGCACCCTCACAGTACTCCTACCTCCCCACACTGCCCTCATCTTGAACACTGCCCCCAGGCATCCCCTCTAAGTCCAGACATCACCCACCAGCCTCCAACCACCTCTGACAATACCCCAGTCCGCCCCCTGACAGTACACTCCCCTCCCACACTACCCTCAGCTCCGACACTACTCCAGGTAGTACCCTCACAGTACTCCACCCTCCCCACAGAACCCTCAGCTCTGACACTACCCCAGGCTGCCCCCTCAAGTCCAGACTCCACCCACCAGTCCCCCTCACCTCCGACACTACCCCATGCAGCCCCCTGACAGTATACTCCCCTCCCCACACTGCCCTCCCCTTCAACACCACCCCAGGCACCACCCTCACAGTACTTCACCCTCACCACACTGCCCTCATATCCAACAATGCCCCCAGGCAGCCCCCTCAAGTGCAGACACCACCCACCAGCCCTCCTCACCTCTGACACTACCCCAGGCAGCCCCCTGATAGTACACTCTCCTCCCCACACTGCCCTCACCTCTGACACTACCCCAGGCACCGCCCTCACAGTACTCCACCCTCCCCTCACCACCCTCACATCCAACACAGACCCCAGGCTCAAGTCCAGACACCACCCACCAGTCCCCCTCAACTCTGACACTACCCCAGGCATCCCCCTGACAGTACACTCCCCTCCCCACACTGCCTTCAGCTCCGCCACTACCCCAGGTAGCACCCTCACAGTACTCCTACCTCCCCATACTGCCCTCATCTTCAACACTGCCCCCAGGCATCCCCTCTAAGTCCAGACATCACCCACCAGCCCCCACCCACCTCTGACAATACCCCAGTCCGCCCCCTGACAGTACACTCCCCTCCCACACTACCCTCAGCTCCAACACTACTCCAGGCAGTACCCTCACAGTACTCCACCCTCCCCACAGAACCCTCAGCTCTGACACTACCCCAGGCTGCCCCCTCAAGTCCAGACACCACCCATCAGTCCCCCTCACCTCCGACACTACCCCATGCAGCCCCCTGACAGTATACTCCCCTCCCCACACTGCCCTCACCTTCAACACCACCCTCACAGTACTTCACCCTCCCCACACTGCCCTCATCTCCAACAATGCCCCCAGGCAGCCCCCTCAAGTGCAGATACCACCCCCCAGCCCTCCTCACCTCTGACACTACCCCAGGCAGCCCCCTGACAGTACACTATCCTCCCCACACTGCCCTCACCTCTGACACTACCCCAGGCTGCCCCCTCAAGTCCATAAACCACCCACCAGCCCCCTCACCTCGGACACTACCCCAGGCAGCCCCCTGACAGAACACTCCCCTCTCCACACAGCCCACAAATCTGAAACTGCCCACAGACATCTCCCTTAAGTCCAGACACCACCCACTAACCACCCCCTCACCTCTGACACTGCCCCCAGGTAGCCCCCTCAAGTCCAGACACCCTCCATCAGCCTCCCTCACCTCTGACATTGCTTCCAGGCACCCCACCCAAATCCATACACCACCCAGCAACCCCCCTCACCTCCAACACTACCCCAGGTAGACCCCTGGCAGTACACTTCCCTCCCCACACTGCCCTCACCTGCGACACCACCCCAGGTACCACCCTGACAGTACTCCACCCTCCCCACAATGCCCTCACCTCTAACATTGCCCCACGGCAGCCCCCTCAAGTCCAGACATCCTTCACCAGCCCCCCTCACCTCTGACATTGCTCCATGCACCCCCCTCAAATGCAGACACTGCCCACCAGCGCCCCTCACTTCTAACACTACTGCAGGCAGCCCCATGACAGTACACTACCCTCCCCACACTGCCCACACCTCCGACACTACCCCAGGCAACGCCCTCACAGTACTCAACCCTCCCCTCACCACCCTCACCTTCAACACAGAACCCAGGCAGCCCCCTCAAGTCTAGACACCACCCACCAGCCCCCCTCAACTCTGACACTACCCCAGGCATCCCCCTGACAGCACACACCCCCCACACTGCCTTCAGCTCTGCCACTACCCCAGGTAGCACCCTCACAGTACTCCTACCTCCCCACACTGCCCTCATCTTCAACACTGCCCCCAGGCATCCCCTCTAAGTCCAGACATCGCCCACCAGCCCCCACCCACCTCTGACAATACCCCAGTCCGCCCCCTGACAGTACACTCCCCTCCCACACTACCCTCAGCTCTGACACTACTCCAGGCAGTACCCTCACAGTACTCCACCCTCCCCACAGAACCCTCAGCTCTGACACTACCCCAGGCTGCCCCCTCAAGTCCATACACCACCCACCAGTCCCCCTCACCTCCGACACTACCCTATGCAGCCCCCTGACAGTATACTCCCCTCCCCACACTGCCCTCCCCTTCAACACCACCCCAGGCACCACCCTCACAGTACTTCATCCTCCCTACACTGCCCTCATATCCAACAATGCCCCCAGGCTGCCCCCTCAAGTGCAGACACCACCCACCAGCCCTCCTCACCTCTTGCACTACCCCAGGCAGCCCCCTGACAGTACACTCTCCTTCCCACACTGCCCTCACCTCTGACACTACCCCAGGCACCGCCCTCACAGTACTCCACCCTCCCCTCACCACCCTCACCTCCAACACAGACCCCAGGCTCAAGTCCAGACACCACCCACCAGCCCCCCTCAACTCTGACACTACCCCAGGCATCCCCCTGACAGCACACTCCCCTCCCCACACTGCCTTCAGCTCCGCCACTACCCCAGGTAGCACCCTCACAGTACTCCTACCTCCCCACACTGCCCTCATCTTGAACACTGCCCCCAGGCATCCCCTCTAAGTCCAGACATCACCCACCAGCCTCCAACCACCTCTGACAATACCCCAGTCCGCCCCCTGACAGTACACTCCCCTCCCACACTACCCTCAGCTCCGACACTACTCCAGGCAGTACCCTCACAGTACTCCACCCTCCCCACAGAACCCTCCCTCCCCACAGAACCCTCAGCTCTGACACTACCCCAGGCTGCCCCCTCAAGTCCAGACACCACCCACCAGTCCCCTTCACCTCCGACACTACCCCATGCAGCCCCCTGACAGTATACTCCCCTCCCCACACTGCCCTCCCCTTCAACACCACCCCAGGCACCACCCTCACAGTACTTCATCCTCCCTACACTGCCCTCATATCCAACAATGCCCCCAGGCTGCCCCCTCAAGTGCAGACACCACCCACCAGCCCTCCTCACCTCTTGCACTACCCCAGGCAGCCCCCTGACAGTACACTCTCCTTCCCACACTGCCCTCACCTCTGACACTACCCCAGGCACCGCCCTCACAGTACTCAACCCTCCCCTCACCACCCTCACCTCCAACACAGACCCCAGGCTCAAGTCCAGACACCACCCACCAGCCCCCCTCAACTCTGACACTAGCCCAGGCATCCCCCTGACAGCACACTCCCCTCCCCACACTGCCTTCAGCTCCGCCACTACCCCAGGTAGCACCCTCACAGTACTCCTACCTCCCCACACTGCCCTCATCTTGAACACTGCCCCCAGGCATCCCCTCTAAGTCCAGACATCACCCACCAGCCTCCAACCACCTCTGACAATACCCCAGTCCGCCCCCTGACAGTACACTCCCCTCCCACACTACCCTCAGCTCCGACACTACTCCAGGCAGTACCCTCACAGTACTCCACCCTCCCCACAGAACCCTCAGCTCTGACACTACCCCAGGCTGCCCCCTCAAGTCCAGACTCCACCCACCAGTCCCCCTCACCTCCGACACTACCCCATGCAGCCCCCTGACAGTATACTCCCCTCCCCACACTGCCCTCCCCTTCAACACCACCCCAGGCACCACCCTCACAGTACTTCACCCTCACCACACTGCCCTCATATCCAACAATGCCCCCAGGCAGCCCCCTCAAGTGCAGACACCACCCACCAGCCCTCCTCACCTCTGACACTACCCCAGGCAGCCCCCTGATAGTACACTCTCCTCCCCACACTGCCCTCACCTCTGACACTACCCCAGGCACCGCCCTCACAGTACTCCACCCTCCCCTCACCACCCTCACATCCAACACAGACCCCAGGCTCAAGTCCAGACACCACCCACCAGTCCCCCTCAACTCTGACACTACCCCAGGCATCCCCCTGACAGTACACTCCCCTCCCCACACTGCCTTCAGCTCCGCCACTACCCCAGGTAGCACCCTCACAGTACTCCTACCTCCCCATACTGCCCTCATCTTCAACCCTGCCCCCAGGCATCCCCTCTAAGTCCAGACATCACCCACCAGCCCCCACCCACCTCTGACAATACCCCAGTCCGCCCCCTGACAGTACACTCCTCTCCCACACTACCCTCAGCTCCAACACTACTCCAGGCAGTACCCTCACAGTACTCCACCCTCCCCACAGAACCCTCAGCTCTGACACTACCCCAGGCTGCCCCCTCAAGTCCAGACACCACCCATCAGTCCCCCTCACCTCCGACACTACCCCATGCAGCCCCCTGACAGTATACTCCCCTCCCCACACTGCCCTCACCTTCAACACCACCCTCACAGTACTTCACCCTCCCCACACTGCCCTCATCTCCAACAATGCCCCCAGGCAGCCCCCTCAAGTGCAGATACCACCCCCCAGCCCTCCTCACCTCTGACACTACCCCAGGCAGCCCCCTGACAGTACACTATCCTCCCCACACTGCCCTCACCTCTGACACTACCCCAGGCTGCCCCCTCAAGTCCATAAACCACCCACCAGCCCCCTCACCTCGGACACTACCCCAGGCAGCCCCCTGACAGAACACTCCCCTCTCCACACAGCCCACAAATCTGAAACTGCCCACAGACATCTCCCTTAAGTCCAGACACCACCCACTAACCACCCCCTCACCTCTGACACTGCCCCCAGGTAGCCCCCTCAAGTCCAGACACCCTCCATCAGCCTCCCTCACCTCTGACATTGCTTCCAGGCACCCCACCCAAATCCATACACCACCCAGCAACCCCCCTCACCTCCAACACTACCCCAGGTAGACCCCTGGCAGTACACTTCCCTCCCCACACTGCCCTCACCTGCGACACCACCCCAGGTACCACCCTGACAGTACTCCACCCTCCCCACAATGCCCTCACCTCTAACATTGCCCCACGGCAGCCCCCTCAAGTCCAGACATCCTTCACCAGCCCCCCTCACCTCTGACATTGCTCCATGCACCCCCCTCAAATGCAGACACTGCCCACCAGCGCCCCTCACTTCTAACACTACTGCAGGCAGCCCCATGACAGTACACTACCCTCCCCACACTGCCCACACCTCCGACACTACCCCAGGCAACGCCCTCACAGTACTCAACCCTCCCCTCACCACCCTCACCTTCAACACAGAACCCAGGCAGCCCCCTCAAGTCTAGACACCACCCACCAGCCCCCCTCAACTCTGACACTACCCCAGGCATCCCCCTGACAGCACACACCCCCCACACTGCCTTCAGCTCTGCCACTACCCCAGGTAGCACCCTCACAGTACTCCTACCTCCCCACACTGCCCTCATCTTCAACACTGCCCCCAGGCATCCCCTCTAAGTCCAGACATCGCCCACCAGCCCCCACCCACCTCTGACAATACCCCAGTCCGCCCCCTGACAGTACACTCCCCTCCCACACTACCCTCAGCTCTGACACTACTCCAGGCAGTACCCTCACAGTACTCCACCCTCCCCACAGAACCCTCAGCTCTGACACTACCCCAGGCTGCCCCCTCAAGTCCATACACCACCCACCAGTCCCCCTCACCTCCGACACTACCCTATGCAGCCCCCTGACAGTATACTCCCCTCCCCACACTGCCCTCCCCTTCAACACCACCCCAGGCACCACCCTCACAGTACTTCATCCTCCCTACACTGCCCTCATATCCAACAATGCCCCCAGGCTGCCCCCTCAAGTGCAGACACCACCCACCAGCCCTCCTCACCTCTTGCACTACCCCAGGCAGCCCCCTGACAGTACACTCTCCTTCCCACACTGCCCTCACCTCTGACACTACCCCAGGCACCGCCCTCACAGTACTCCACCCTCCCCTCACCACCCTCACCTCCAACACAGACCCCAGGCTCAAGTCCAGACACCACCCACCAGCCCCCCTCAACTCTGACACTACCCCAGGCATCCCCCTGACAGCACACTCCCCTCCCCACACTGCCTTCAGCTCCGCCACTACCCCAGGTAGCACCCTCACAGTACTCCTACCTCCCCACACTGCCCTCATCTTGAACACTGCCCCCAGGCATCCCCTCTAAGTCCAGACATCACCCACCAGCCTCCAACCACCTCTGACAATACCCCAGTCCGCCCCCTGACAGTACACTCCCCTCCCACACTACCCTCAGCTCCGACACTACTCCAGGCAGTACCCTCACAGTACTCCACCCTCCCCACAGAACCCTCCCTCCCCACAGAACCCTCAGCTCTGACACTACCCCAGGCTGCCCCCTCAAGTCCAGACACCACCCACCAGTCCCCTTCACCTCCGACACTACCCCATGCAGCCCCCTGACAGTATACTCCCCTCCCCACACTGCCCTCCCCTTCAACACCACCCCAGGCACCACCCTCACAGTACTTCATCCTCCCTACACTGCCCTCATATCCAACAATGCCCCCAGGCTGCCCCCTCAAGTGCAGACACCACCCACCAGCCCTCCTCACCTCTTGCACTACCCCAGGCAGCCCCCTGACAGTACACTCTCCTTCCCACACTGCCCTCACCTCTGACACTACCCCAGGCACCGCCCTCACAGTACTCAACCCTCCCCTCACCACCCTCACCTCCAACACAGACCCCAGGCTCAAGTCCAGACACCACCCACCAGCCCCCCTCAACTCTGACACTACCCCAGGCATCCCCCTGACAGCACACTCCCCTCCCCACACTGCCTTCAGCTCCGCCACTACCCCAGGTAGCACCCTCACAGTACTCCTACCTCCCCACACTGCCCTCATCTTGAACACTGCCCCCAGGCATCCCCTCTAAGTCCAGACATCACCCACCAGCCTCCAACCACCTCTGACAATACCCCAGTCCGCCCCCTGACAGTACACTCCCCTCCCACACTACCCTCAGCTCCGACACTACTCCAGGCAGTACCCTCACAGTACTCCACCCTCCCCACAGAACCCTCAGCTCTGACACTACCCCAGGCTGCCCCCTCAAGTCCAGACTCCACCCACCAGTCCCCCTCACCTCCGACACTACCCCATGCAGCCCCCTGACAGTATACTCCCCTCCCCACACTGCCCTCCCCTTCAACACCACCCCAGGCACCACCCTCACAGTACTTCACCCTCACCACACTGCCCTCATATCCAACAATGCCCCCAGGCAGCCCCCTCAAGTGCAGACACCACCCACCAGCCCTCCTCACCTCTGACACTACCCCAGGCAGCCCCCTGATAGTACACTCTCCTCCCCACACTGCCCTCACCTCTGACACTACCCCAGGCACCGCCCTCACAGTACTCCACCCTCCCCTCACCACCCTCACATCCAACACAGACCCCAGGCTCAAGTCCAGACACCACCCACCAGTCCCCCTCAACTCTGACACTACCCCAGGCATCCCCCTGACAGTACACTCCCCTCCCCACACTGCCTTCAGCTCCGCCACTACCCCAGGTAGCACCCTCACAGTACTCCTACCTCCCCATACTGCCCTCATCTTCAACCCTGCCCCCAGGCATCCCCTCTAAGTCCAGACATCACCCACCAGCCCCCACCCACCTCTGACAATACCCCAGTCCGCCCCCTGACAGTACACTCCTCTCCCACACTACCCTCAGCTCCAACACTACTCCAGGCAGTACCCTCACAGTACTCCACCCTCCCCACAGAACCCTCAGCTCTGACACTACCCCAGGCTGCCCCCTCAAGTCCAGACACCACCCATCAGTCCCCCTCACCTCCGACACTACCCCATGCAGCCCCCTGACAGTATACTCCCCTCCCCACACTGCCCTCACCTTCAACACCACCCTCACAGTACTTCACCCTCCCCACACTGCCCTCATCTCCAACAATGCCCCCAGGCAGCCCCCTCAAGTGCAGATACCACCCCCCAGCCCTCCTCACCTCTGACACTACCCCAGGCAGCCCCCTGACAGTACACTATCCTCCCCACACTGCCCTCACCTCTGACACTACCCCAGGCTGCCCCCTCAAGTCCATAAACCACCCACCAGCCCCCTCACCTCGGACACTACCCCAGGCAGCCCCCTGACAGAACACTCCCCTCTCCACACAGCCCACAAATCTGAAACTGCCCACAGACATCTCCCTTAAGTCCAGACACCACCCACTAACCACCCCCTCACCTCTGACACTGCCCCCAGGTAGCCCCCTCAAGTCCAGACACCCTCCATCAGCCTCCCTCACCTCTGACATTGCTTCCAGGCACCCCACCCAAATCCATACACCACCCAGCAACCCCCCTCACCTCCAACACTACCCCAGGTAGACCCCTGGCAGTACACTTCCCTCCCCACACTGCCCTCACCTGCGACACCACCCCAGGTACCACCCTGACAGTACTCCACCCTCCCCACAATGCCCTCACCTCTAACATTGCCCCACGGCAGCCCCCTCAAGTCCAGACATCCTTCACCAGCCCCCCTCACCTCTGACATTGCTCCATGCACCCCCCTCAAATGCAGACACTGCCCACCAGCGCCCCTCACTTCTAACACTACTGCAGGCAGCCCCATGACAGTACACTACCCTCCCCACACTGCCCACACCTCCGACACTACCCCAGGCAACGCCCTCACAGTACTCAACCCTCCCCTCACCACCCTCACCTTCAACACAGAACCCAGGCAGCCCCCTCAAGTCTAGACACCACCCACCAGCCCCCCTCAACTCTGACACTACCCCAGGCATCCCCCTGACAGCACACACCCCCCACACTGCCTTCAGCTCTGCCACTACCCCAGGTAGCACCCTCACAGTACTCCTACCTCCCCACACTGCCCTCATCTTCAACACTGCCCCCAGGCATCCCCTCTAAGTCCAGACATCGCCCACCAGCCCCCACCCACCTCTGACAATACCCCAGTCTGCCCCCTGACAGTACACTCCCCTCCCACACTACCCTCAGCTCTGACACTACTCCAGGCAGTACCCTCACAGTACTCCACCCTCCCCACAGAACCCTCAGCTCTGACACTACCCCAGGCTGCCCCCTCAAGTCCAGACACCACCCACCAGTCCCCCTCACCTCCGACACTACCCTATGCAGCCCCCTGACAGTATACTCCCCTCCCCACACTGCCCTCCCCTTCAACACCACCCCAGGCACCACCCTCACAGTACTTCATCCTCCCTACACCGCCCTCATATCCAACAATGCCCCCAGGCTGCCCCCTCAAGTGCAGACACCACCCACCAGCCCTCCTCACCTCTTGCACTACCCCAGGCAGCCCCCTGACAGTACACTCTCCTTCCCACACTGCCCTCACCTCTGACACTACCCCAGGCACCGCCCTCACAGTACTCCACCCTCCCCTCACCACCCTCACCTCCAACACAGACCCCAGGCTCAAGTCCAGACACCACCCACCAGCCCCCCTCAACTCTGACACTACCCCAGGCATCCCCCTGACAGCACACTCCCCTCCCCACACTGCCTTCAGCTCCGCCACTACCCCAGGTAGCACCCTCACAGTACTCCTACCTCCCCACACTGCCCTCATCTTGAACACTGCCCCCAGGCATCCCCTCTAAGTCCAGACATCACCCACCAGCCTCCAACCACCTCTGACAATACCCCAGTCCGCCCCCTGACAGTACACTCCCCTCCCACACTACCCTCAGCTCCGACACTACTCCAGGCAGTACCCTCACAGTACTCCACCCTCCCCACAGAACCCTCCCTCCCCACAGAACCCTCAGCTCTGACACTACCCCAGGCTGCCCCCTCAAGTCCAGACACCACCCACCAGTCCCCTTCACCTCCGACACTACCCCATGCAGCCCCCTGACAGTATACTCCCCTCCCCACACTGCCCTCCCCTTCAACACCACCCCAGGCACCACCCTCACAGTACTTCATCCTCCCTACACTGCCCTCATATCCAACAATGCCCCCAGGCTGCCCCCTCAAGTGCAGACACCACCCACCAGCCCTCCTCACCTCTTGCACTACCCCAGGCAGCCCCCTGACAGTACACTCTCCTTCCCACACTGCCCTCACCTCTGACACTACCCCAGGCACCGCCCTCACAGTACTCAACCCTCCCCTCACCACCCTCACCTCCAACACAGACCCCAGGCTCAAGTCCAGACACCACCCACCAGCCCCCCTCAACTCTGACACTACCCCAGGCATCCCCCTGACAGCACACTCCCCTCCCCACACTGCCTTCAGCTCCGCAACTACCCCAGGTAGCACCCTCACAGTACTCCTACCTCCCCACACTGCCCTCATCTTGAACACTGCCCCCAGGCATCCCCTCTAAGTCCAGACATCACCCACCAGCCTCCAACCACCTCTGACAATACCCCAGTCCGCCCCCTGACAGTACACTCCCCTCCCACACTACCCTCAGCTCCGACACTACTCCAGGCAGTACCCTCACAGTACTCCACCCTCCCCACAGAACCCTCAGCTCTGACACTACCCCAGGCTGCCCCCTCAAGTCCAGACTCCACCCACCAGTCCCCCTCACCTCCGACACTACCCCATGCAGCCCCCTGACAGTATACTCCCCTCCCCACACTGCCCTCCCCTTCAACACCACCCCAGGCACCACCCTCACAGTACTTCACCCTCACCACACTGCCCTCATATCCAACAATGCCCCCAGGCAGCCCCCTCAAGTGCAGACACCACCCACTTGCCCTCCTCACCTCTGACACTACCCCAGGCAGCCCCCTGATAGTACACTCTCCTCCCCACACTGCCCTCACCTCTGACACTACCCCAGGCACCGCCCTCACAGTACTCCACCCTCCCCTCACCACCCTCACATCCAACACAGACCCCAGGCTCAAGTCCAGACACCACCCACCAGTCCCCCTCAACTCTGACACTACCCCAGGCATCCCCCTGACAGTACACTCCCCTCCCCACACTGCCTTCAGCTCCGCCACTACCCCAGGTAGCACCCTCACAGTACTCCTACCTCCCCATACTGCCCTCATCTTCAACACTGCCCCCAGGCATCCCCTCTAAGTCCAGACATCACCCACCAGCCCCCACCCACCTCTGACAATACCCCAGTCCGCCCCCTGACAGTACACTCCCCTCCCACACTACCCTCAGCTCCAACACTACTCCAGGCAGTACCCTCACAGTACTCCACCCTCCCCACAGAACCCTCAGCTCTGACACTACCCCAGGCTGCCCCCTCAAGTCCAGACACCACCCATCAGTCCCCCTCACCTCCGACACTACCCCATGCAGCCCCCTGACAGTATACTCCCCTCCCCACACTGCCCTCACCTTCAACACCACCCTCACAGTACTTCACCCTCCCCACACTGCCCTCATCTCCAACAATGCCCCCAGGCAGCCCCCTCAAGTGCAGATACCACCCCCCAGCCCTCCTCACCTCTGACACTATCCCAGGCAGCCCCCTGACAGTACACTATCCTCCCCACACTGCCCTCACCTCTGACACTACCCCAGGCTGCCCCCTCAAGTCCATAAACCACCCACCAGCCCCCTCACCTCGGACACTACCCCAGGCAGCCCCCTGACAGAACACTCCCCTCTCCACACTGCCCACAAATCTGAAACTGCCCACAGACATCTCCCTTAAGTCCAGATACCACCCACTAACCACCCCCTCACCTCTGACACTGCCCCCAGGTAGCCCCCTCAAGTCCAGACACCCTCCATCAGCCTCCCTCACCTCTGACATTGCTTCCAGGCACCCCACCCAAATCCATACACCACCCAGCAACCCCCCTCACCTCCAACACTACCCCAGGTAGACCCCTGGCAGTGCACTTCCCTCCCCACACTGCCCTCACCTGCGACACCACCCCAGGTACCACCCTGACAGTACTCCACCCTCCCCACAATGCCCTCACCTCTAACATTGCCCCACGGCAGCCCCCTCAAGTCCAGACATCCTCCACCAGCCCCCCTCACCTCTGACATTGCTCCATGCACCCCCCTCAAATGCAGACACTGCCCACCAGCGCCCCTCACTTCTAACACTACTGCAGGCAGCCCCATGACAGTACACTACCCTCCCCACACTGCCCACACCTCCGACACTACCCCAGGCAGCACTCTCACAGTACTCCACCCTCCCCATACCACGCTCACCTCTGACACTATCCTAGGCAGCCCTCTCAAGTTCAGACACCACCCACCAGCCCCTCTCACCTCCAATGCCACCCCAGGCAGCTCCCTCAAGTTCAGACACCACCCACCAGCCCCCCTCACCTCCAACACTACCCCAGGCAGCCCCCTGGCAGTACACTCCCCTCCCCACACTGCCTTCAGCTGTCAGACTACCCCAGGCAGCACCCTCACAGTTCTCCTTCCTCTCCACACTGCCCCCACCTCTGCCACTGCCCCCAGACATCACCCTCAGGTCCAGACACCACTCACCAGCCCCCCTCACCTCCGACAATACCCCAAGCAGCCCCCTGACAGTACACTTCCCTCCCCACACTGCCCTTCCCTCCGACACCACCCCAGGCACCACCCTCACAGTGCTACACCCTCCCCACACCGCCCTCCCCTCCGACACTACTCCTGTCAGCCCCCTGACAGTTGACTCCCCTCCCAAACTGCCCTCTCCTCCGACAGTGCCCCAGGCATCCCCCTCCAGTTCAGAAACCACCCACCAGCCCCCCTCACCTACGAAACTTCCCCAGGCAGCCCTGTGACAGTTCACTCCCCTCCTCACACTGCCCTCACCTCCAAAACTGCCCCAGACATCCCCCTCAAATCGAGACACCACCCACCAGCCCCCTCACCTCTGACACTGCCCCAGGCATCCCCCTCAAATCCAGACATCACCTACCAGCCCCCCTCACCTCCGACACTACCCCAGGCAGCCCCCTCACAGTACTGCACCCTCCCCACAACGCCCTCACCACCTCACTATTCTTTCCCTTGCCAAACTGTTTGAAGCATTAGCATCTAAGGCGGATGTTCACTCTCAGCAACTGAACCAGATTTTGTCTGGCCACCTTGTTATTACAAACAAACTTGAGACCTTAGGTGGTACATCCATCTTGCCTATTGTGAAAAAGTCTGTGAGCTCACAAACCAATATGCAGTTGGGTGTGTCCTCCCAGACTTTTCATAATATACCACATATATTGACTTCTATTATCGATCTGGTTACTACTGCAAATAAACCCGTGTGTGACTTTAAAAAAAAACTAAATTATGCCCTATTTGATGGCACGCGTCCAAATGTTTTTGATTTGCCTGCAAAATCTGTAAAATCAAAGGGAGACGTATCTAAGAAATCAAAAAATGTAGTCTGTAGCTAAGCAAACATCCCAAATCAAATCATTTGTTAAAAATCTTTCAACGACTTCAATAAATTCCAAAATGGCTTCCAAGGCAATTGCAAAAAATATCAAATGCAATCTCAGGCTAAGAAATCCAAGGTTTCAACAGAAAAGAGCAATCCTGTGCAGTTCTATAGCCCTCTGAATGCCTTGGTAAGTGTAGCCATAGCAGCTGAAAATGCATCTTTTTTGGAACAGCCAAATAATCCACAATGCTTGCATCCTAAGTCCTCTCTCGAAGAGCAGAATTTATTCGCCCGACGTAGAAAAATAAGACAGGCTGTGGATTAATACATGGCTTCTCAACCGGCACCTAAGAAGCTGATCTTGCAAAGTTCTCAATCCACACTGTTTACATCAAATACTTCCTGTCCCAATGCGAATGTCAGCACAGGTGAGTCTGGCCCTGTGGTGGCACAGAAAGCCTAATTAGTTGGCCCTCAAACAACAGACGGTCCTCCTCCCTCCTTACACAAGAGCAATGATTTACAACACAAGATACTCCGCTGCTCGAACATTGAAGAACTGATTATAACCACACTACTTAAAATTCTGGATACTCATACTGTTACAAATGGAAGTGAATCCAGAACTGGGTCCACATTGAATGCAAAATTGCCTGACTCCCGTAATTTATCAAATCAAAAAAAATTGGCCTCTTGTCCTAAACGGCCTGCTGTCCACTCGCTATCTCTGAGATGTTGCCCAGCTACAGCTCCCCAATATCGTCTGAATCGAGCCTCTGTCTTATCTATATTTAGTGAACTTTCAGAACTCAACGACATTGGCACCATTGACATCGAGCAAGTGGAATTCACTGATCGGTCAAAATGGGCTTCAGTAAATCTATGGATAAACTCAAGAGTTGTAGTTTATGCTATCTGGGCAGCAAAGTCACAGCTCTTTGATCTTGGATTTATCGTTTCAACAGGTCCAGGTTCCCTGGAGTCCACTTCAGTAGAAAACTCAAAACAAAACACACACCAATAATTGAATAAAAATCAAAATAATTGTCCTTCCAAATGCAACTGCAATCAAAAAGACGTACAGCGCTAGCATCTGGATTGTCATGAAACCACGATCTCCTTGATCAGCTGGAATTCCAGAGGGCACAGACATTTAATGAATAATCAAGCCATTACATTACTAAATCATGATGTAATATTAATACAAGAATCCTGGCTATCATATCCCCCCTCTTGGGATAATTATTATATCCTCCTTACACCAGCTGTCAAGGGAAACTCTGGGCGTCCGACCTCTGGTTTGCTAACGGCTGTTAAGCAGAGCTCAGCTTTGAAAGTTCAATCATGGTTTTTTCCAAATTCTTCCATACAAATTTCGAGACTTATTGGACATAACATGCATTGTACACTCATTAATGTTTATTGGAACCCGAGGAGCATTACAGATGACAAGTTTTTGGACTCTATGAATAAGGCTCTGGACCTTGATGTGGCAATGTGGATACTATTATCATAGCTGGAGATTTCAATCTCCATTGCTTAGGACAAAAAAAAGAGTCTGAGATGAGTCGCCTTGGTAAATGGTCAAGCCTTGTGGAGTCTAGAAATTTGTTTATGCTAAATGGTTCAACTGCTATGGATATACCCGGTAGAGCAACATGCCATCGTGCCTCTAGCAAGGGTATTATTGATTATATTTATGTTAATATAAACATGCTGAACAAAGTAAAATCTTTTCAAGTTATAGACGCGGAAGCGAGCGATCATAACATGCTTAACGTGACCTGGACTTGTCAATTTAATGGGACTCAAGAAATATCTCAATATCTCAACGGCTCCATTATTGCAAATACAGCTAGGAATAGGCTAATTGGGTCGGAACCATCCTTGGAAGCGTTCAGATCCTGCTATGATGCTCAGCTAAAGTGTCATAACATGCAAAAACAAGGTTCAACAGCACCGTACCGTGAACTAATGCAGTTGTTCCAGCCAGCCTCCACTGCTCATAAACAAAAACAAATACCCCACCTCCATGTATTCGACCATGAAATGAAAATCAAGAAATCATTAGCTCGAGCAGAAAAGAGGGAGGCTTATAGGCTCCCCTGTGATAAACGAGCAAGGGCCCTGATTCATATTAAAACTAGGTACAGGAACTGGGTAAGAAGTATGCAGGCTAAATTATATCAAAATGATGACAGCACTATGTTGAGAATATTGGCAAGGAAATTCTTGGAAAATAATTAATCAAGCAACTGCAGGTCATCAGGTTGCTATTCAGACAAATGATGTGAATGAAGAGAATTGGGTACAGTATTATTCTAAACTTTACGCTGCACCCTGTGAGGCCTCGAAAACTCATAAACCCCTGTATCAGCCGATTATCAATCTTAGTTTTGATAGGGATGACATATTATTCCTTATCAATAAAGCCAGCTGTTCAAGGGCTCCTGGTCCAGATGGGCTGGCAAATATGCATTTGAAACAATTCCCGGTGATTTGGGCGGATATATTATATGCCATGTTTATGAATATACTCATTACTCAGAAAATACTGCTGACTTGGAAACAGTCTATTACTATTCCCATCTATAAGAAAGGTGACCGGTCCAATCCGGTCAGGTATAGACCAATCTCCTTGTTAGACGTGCCTGGGAGGATCTTTTGCCGTTTAATTTTAAGAGATTTGAACAACTTGTCTAAAAATCACTTTAAGAGAGATCCAGTTCAATCCGGGTTTATCAGTGGGCTTGGTACCCTACCAAATATCATAACTATCAACATGTTTAAAGCCCAGTATGCATTTCGGAAACAATCCCTGTACTTTGCTTTTATTGACTTCCGGTCAGCATTTGACTCAATAAATCGCGAAATCATGTTTCAAAAATTAAAACTCTTAGGGTGTCCGAATCATTGCTAGCTTTGATAATCCAGTTGCATACGGACACCACTATGCGCGTGAGGCTCACTCTGGAAGGCCTCTTGTCCTCATCCTTCAGTACATATGTGGGTCTTAAACAAGGCTGTATTCTGGCTTCTTTTATGTTTAATTTATTTATTTTGGATATGGGAAAATCATTCTTCCAAGTTGTCTCTGATGCTCTGGAGCTGGGGGGACAGCGCATAGCGTGGCTACTTTACGCTGATGACTTGGTTTTAATATCACAGACCCCAATGGGGCTGCAAAATGT
This sequence comes from Ambystoma mexicanum, assembly GCF_040938575.1. Classification (NCBI taxonomy): domain Eukaryota; kingdom Metazoa; phylum Chordata; class Amphibia; order Caudata; family Ambystomatidae; genus Ambystoma; species Ambystoma mexicanum. The sequence goes on along the minus strand of NC_090925.1, from coordinate 1,088,666,070 downwards.
GTTATCTGCTTTATCCACCTATGTTAAGGACAATCATCTAATTGTGAACCTTGATAAATCACAGATTTTGATCTGTAAAAATCAGAGTAAAAATAAATCCATAAATTACACCTGGTCTATCCGAAATGAAATACTGAAACCTGTCTCAGAATATAAATATTTTGGGCTTATGGTACAGAATACAGTCACTGACAATCGGTATCTGATTAATTTGCAATCTAAACTTTCAAACTTGATTTCTCAAGCCAGAATTCTGTATTACAAATATGGGAAATTCATCTTGAAGCATCTAATACTTTTTTATGAGCAAAGGGTAATTCCTATATTGACCTATGGTGCTGAATCGAAACTCTATCTTAATGATAAAATGTGGAATAAATTAGAGGCCTGTTTTTGGAAAAAAAGTCCTACACCTGCCAAATTGCTCACCCATGCCTATTCTGCGATTTGAGTTAGGCGTGAATTCGCTGGCCTCCAGAGTTAAGTGGCGGATATGCTAATTTTTCCGTAAATGCTTGTTAGGGCTAGAAAATAACAACATTCTGAGCATGGTTGCACATTATTTATCTTCATCAAATCATGCCTTTCCGTTTACATGGCGTAATCAGGCTATGAATACCTTGGCTGAGGCTGACATAAAGGTTACACTCCTAGTTGAAAATCCAGTGCAGGCTAAGATAAAGTATTATCGATGGGATTGGATATCAAATCATGAAACTTGTTTAAAATTTAAAGATTTCAACAATAGTAACTTTGGCCATAAACAGCTGGGCCAAGTTGCAGGCTATTTGTTGAAATGCCCCTCAGCAATCATAAGGAACACATTTTTACGATTTAGACTGAACCTGTGGTTAACTAGGGAAGTGCTTACTAGCCGCCATGTCATCCCAGCCACCTTGAATTATTGCCGTTATTGTGAGCTGCTTTCAGAAAAGGAGACTCTGCAGCATTTGATTGTCTCCTGTGTTAACTTACATGAGCAACGAATCAAATTCTTTGCCAATATTCTGAATTTGTATAGTGAACATGAACCAAATCAAATTCGGAAATTATTATTTGCGGATATGAAATTTCATATCCAAAATATGTGATCAAAGCATTAGTTCAATTTCTTGATGTGATCCTCCCTGCAGAAATTAAGATGTAATTACCTTTTGAGCACAATTTGTAAAGTGTTTAAAACCAAATGTATGATTGGGTATTGAGACATGTATAGCCTTATTTTAATTTTTTAACATTTTGTAAATGTTTTCTTTCGTTTTATTTTTTAAATAATTCATGTTCTTCTTTTACCTTTCCTTTTCATTTGCTTGTCCACTGAGATGTAAATGATATGTGATGCATTGTTGAATTTGTTCTTATTTTTGAAAAGTTGATTTATTCAGCTATATCAAAATAAAAAATAAAATAAAAAAATAAATAAATACATTTAAAAAAAAGATAGAGCCTTCCCTGGTGCGACCGCACGACACAGGACAGGTGGACCGAGGACAGTGCAGTGCCGACCAAGTAAGTAAAGTAACGGTACCAGTGGTCACTGCAGATGGAGGTGATGAGCAGCGCTAGCCAACAGCGAGACCAGGCCCAGCTCAACGCCGGGCTCAGCACCGTCACCTGTCCCTGGGACTCCAGGGCCGTGGTGTTAGGGCATCACAAGGACCCCCTGGGCTGAGCAAGATGGGGCTACTCTGTGTGGTGTGGTGGCAGCCAGCTTGGAGCCTGCGCCCCCGGGGAACATGGGGGGGTAAGAAGAACAATTGTGGTTGTGGTTTAATATAGGTGTTGTACTCATTAGAACAGAGTAGAATATTGCGCTCTGCACAAGGGGCTACACTCCGTGGAAGAGCAGGGTCCCGGGAGCAGGCTGCACACTCTGTGGCACAGATACAAAGGGTAGACCGCAGTGTGTATCAAGATTGTGTTAGGTGGCTAGTGCAGTCGTGGGGGCAGGCTGCATTCTGTGGCACAGGTGTAAAGGACAGGCTGCACCCACCTCACAGGTTTGAGGGGCACTGCCGACTGCACTTATGAATGCGCACTGCACCCTGTAGCGGAAAATGTGAGAATGTGCACTGCAGTCTGTATGGCTCAGCTGTGGGAGTCAGACTGCATCTTATACCGTAGTTGCTAGAAAAAAACCACTATGCTCCCTGGAGCAGGTGTGAGGAGCAGGGTCTGAGGAGCAGGGTGTCACATTTAGCACAGGTGTTAGGGGCAGATTACACTTTGTAGAGCAGTTGAAGGCATGGCAGGCTACACTCTGTGGAGCAGAAAAAAAAGGTCAACTGTACTCTGCAGGGCAGGTATGAGCATTAGGCTAAAGTCCATAGTAGGTGTGAAGGCAGACTGGATTCTGTACAACAGGTCTAGGGGATAGACTACATAAGTAGTGCAGGTGTAGGGGTAGACTGCACCCTGCACAATGTGTCTTAGGCTAGACTGCACATTGTAGCTCAGGTGTGAGGCTCAGACCACACCACAGAGCATTTCTAAGGGTAGACTGCACTCAACAGCAGAGTGAAGAACAGATTTCGCTCCATAGAGTGGGCAGACTGCACTCTGTAGAGCAGGCGTGAGTGCAGACGGCTCGGAGAGCGAGTGTGAGAGGCACATGTACTTTGAAGAGCAGGAGTGAGTGGTAGACTACTGTAGAGCAGGTTTGGAGACATGCTGCACTGTGTTTAGTAGATGTGAGGTCAGATGCACTCTGAAGAGCATGTGGGAGTGGTAGACTTCACTCTGTAGAGCAGGTGAGTGTAACACTTTGGACTGTAGAGCAGATGCGAGGGCCATCTGCACTCTATAGAGCAGGTGTGAGGGTGGACTGCAACCTACAGAGCACGGGGTAGACTGTACTTTGTAGAGCAGGTTTGGGAGCACATTTCACTCTGTAGTGCAAGTGTGGAGGCAGACTGCATGCCCTAGAATATGTCTGAGGGATAAACTGCACTTTGTACTGCAGATGTTAGGTGCAGGTTGACTTTTGTGTTGCAGAGTTGGATGACACACTACACTATAGTGCACGGGTGTGAGGGGCTGACCACACTGCAGAGTAAGAGAGAGAGAACACATCACATTCAGTGGAGTAGGGGGTAGAGTAGAAGGCAATCTATGGGGTAAAAGGTTGGGGTATACTGCACTGTGTGAAGCCAGTGTGAGAGAAGTCAAGACTGCATTCACGAGAACATGTTTAAGGAGCACACTATGCTGCAGAGTATTTGTGAAGGCAGACTGCACTATTTGAAGCAGGTGTTTGGGAACACTGCACTCTAAAATGTATGTGTGTTTGTTTATCTGTTTCAATACGTCAAGGCGCTTTATAAAAAGAATGGATTGGTACAATATAAGATCTGACAGCAGTAAAAAACAGGACACAATAGAGAGAAAGAGTAGAGCAAAGAAATACCAACAAAGAATGGAAATAAATGAGAAAGGTCCTTGAAAAGACAAGCAACATGAGGAGGAGTTGCAAGTGTCACGGATTGACTGCACCGTGTAGAACAGGTGTGGGGTAAAGACTGCACTTTGCAGTGCAGGTGTAAGGGGCAGTCCACACCCCGTAGAACAAATTTGGGGGCGAGCCTGCACTTTGTATTGCAGATGTGAGGTGCAGACAACTTCTGGGGATCAGGCGTGAGGGCAGGCTGCACTCTGTAGAGCAGGTATGAAGGGCTTATTATACTCTGTAGAGAAGGTATGAGGGTGGGATGCATGCCGTACAGCAGGTTTGAATAACAGACTGGACTCTAAAGCAGATTTGGAGCAGACTGCACTTTGTACTGTAGGGTGGAGGACAGACTGCACTCTGTAGAATAAGTCTGCAGGATAGACTGCACTCAACATCACTTTGTTGGTCAGTGGTGGGGCCGGCTGTTTTATGTAGAGCAGGTATGAGGGCAGGCTGCACTCTCTAGCGCAGGTGTGAGGGTAGAATTCACTAAATAGCCTCTGCTGTGGGCAGGCTGCAATCTGTAGAAGTGGTCTGCGGGATAAACTGCACTTTGTAGTGCAGTTTGACTGGCAGTGCCTACTCTGATGAGTATAAATTAACCCCTCATGGGCATGAGCCTTTTGACCTTCACCTCAGCAGAGTAAGGCAGTTAGGAGCGGGTTTACCTGAGTAGCGCTGGTGTGTTTGGGTAGCAACGCCTTGGAGATGAGGCAGTCTGGGGGGGAAAGTTGCGGATAGGGGGTGGAGGCTGTCACACCGACTGGTCTGGATGTTCCCATCCTCCAGGCTGCTGGGAGCAGGTCATCTCAGACTGCCATTTCCTGATATCCGGGCAGGGCCTCGGTTTACAGCATGGCTGGGGCAGGTACCGCTATGCTACAGCCCAATGCATCTTTGGCGTATTCGTGAGGCATCATTTATAATCAGGGGCAGACTATGGCGCGGTAGCGCCCAGGTTTATTGCTCTCAGTAGACGCGCCCCTGGTAAGCCATGACTCCAGCATCTCCACCTGGGGTGCCGTGTGTCATCAGATGCGGGCGGTGCCAGGGGCTGTGCAGGCAGGTTGCCTCTCGCTCAATATGATCTGCATTTTTGTTGCACACTAAAGTGGTTGAAAGGTTGTGCTTTAGATTTCAAAACTAGCCCCTCCTGGTTTCCTCATTCTGGTGCCATGGATGTAATGGGTGTATGGAAATTGGTAACAAAAGGAGGGCATTTCAAGAGACATCTCATTCAGAGAAGGCCATCGTCTTAAAAATGCAACTCAATGATTATTACTTAAAATGTGATTATCAATGAGAGAGTTCTCCGGAGTCATCTCTATTTCTAAGAAGGAATGACGCAGCAATATACATCCACAGGGGGACAGCAGGCGGGTGACACGGTGACTGATGAAAATGGAGCTTTGAGTAAATAAGATATTGACTATTCTAGATATGGGATTCTAAAATGTGAACGCTTTTGTTATTTTAATTGTGCCCTGCAGGATTTGACAGCAGTTGAGTTAAGGACAAGCCTATTTCAGCGGCCAGCCTCCATTTTCTCCTCTGTCCCGTCAAGCTAAATAGTCTAATGCATCGCACTTCATTCTGGTAATTCATGTGCGCCGTTTGCCGCCGACTAGAGGGATTGGCTAATTGCCATGATTGTGCCGGGCTCAGAGTCTGCATAGACTGCCACGGCACTGCCTCCCGCCCTCCCTTAAGCACCCGCAGAAATAATGCCTCACATTTAGCCATCCAGCTCTTCCAAGGTGTGTATTTAAATCAAAATGAATCGAAATAGTGTGAAATTTGCTACGGTGTTTAACATGGAGCAGCCGCCTTGGCAGGAAGCATAAATGTGCGCCAAGTATGGCGTTCTAAGTTTGATTGTGGTTTGGAAGGTAGCTTTTGTTGCTTTTCCGAGTTTACTTTCCTATGCTGACTTGCAGAGTGCAGCACACACCGAGAATGCGGGGAGGAAAGACGAGCAAACCGGAAGCTTGGGAGAGAAACGAACATTGAGAGAAAGACATGTATTTTATGTTATGTTTTGTTTCATTTAAACAATTGAACATGTTAACCAGGTACCAATTGTTGAAAGGAGCACAAAACCATAGAATATTTTTTTTAAATTTAAAAGATATAGGGCCTCATTACAAGTTGTGCAGAATGTGGTTAACGGCGCCGGTAATGGTGCCGGCGCCGTTAAACGCATTCCTTACTATTGCGAGGTTCCCTTGTGGGACTCGATGTGTATTGAAAAAATACAAGTACCAGAATCCTTTGAAGACACTAAAGTCAATTAACTCAATTAACTTTCTACACCTGAAAAGGAAATGAAGACGCCTGAAAAGGAAAAGAAACACAGCCTCCCAAGATTGATGGAGTCATGAAAACGTGCGTTTGGAGGAGAAGTCAATGCAGGAAAACTTGACTGGCAACAGAGTGCGTGGCCTGTCACTATTTCTTAACTATTCTTAATATAACACATAATGATAAGTTGGCATTGCATGGGATATGCAGTGCATCGATACTGAAGGTACTGCACGGGGTAAATAACCCATATCTAGCTCCCTAGTTAATTCTGTGGCTAGTTGCAACATTATGCATGTTTCTGAATATGGTATGTTTTATGGTTCTACGCCTGATGAGCAGAGGCGTATTTCTCTTTTCCTTGCTTGTTCACCAAAGACATTGGTGTCATTTCATTGGCCAGCCTATCAGCACTGTGATCAATGACCCATTTCTCACAGTTGGTGGCCGGCTGGGCTTTGCAATGATGTCAAGAGCATGGGTTGACTCACGATTGAGTGACAGCTGCGTCTGAGGGTGATTATGTTTGGAATGTTAGCAGCTGACAGTTTAGGTTGAAGTAAATGGGCCTCATTCCGAGTTTGGAGGTAACCACGCCGCTATTTGCGGCATGGCTGCCTCCAAACTCGTACCGATTCCGCCCTGGTGAATGGAGCAATTACCGGTCCATTCCAAGGTTGGCGGGACCGGTAATTCCCCATTCACCAGGGCCCTTCCCGATTCCCATTTGAGCCCCCATAGGGCTCAATGGGAATGGGGAAGTCGCTTATAACGGTACCGTAAATGACGGTACCGTTATTAGCTCTAAAGTATCTTTGCGGGTCCTTCATTAACGCCTGCTAAAAGCAGGCGTTAATGAAGGACCCGCAAAGGGAACTCGTAGTAGGGCGGTAAGGCTTTAACGGCACCCGTCTCGTTACCGGTGACTTTCAACCCTTACCGCCCTACTTGTAATGAGGCCCAATGTCTCTCAAGGAGATGGTGACGGTAGTCTTGAGGTAGCAGAGGTTCTGGTAAGAGGCTGACATCCTAATGTCTCAGGACCAGCAGTTGTCTTTCATCACGGGAAGGAACCCCATCACATAACAATGCAGATTCTTGCTAAATCTGTATTGTATGGCTCAATGACATTGCAGGAAAACCTTCCACGAGGAAAAATACCTCTGGATTAGCCTGGCTATAGCCAATGATAGGCCTTGGTACCTGTACAGTAGGTGTGATAGACATGGCTGACTGGCAGATTAGGAGTAAACATTCGCTTCTAAATATAAGGGCTAGTAACTGTGAATAAAGGGTGCCTTCCAGCACTTTCCTCTCTTATGGGTGTGTCTTGTTCTATGGCTGGTGCACTAACAAGTCTTTAAGATGCTACTTTGGTTGGCAAATCAGGCATGTTTTGGTAAATCAGTCAGGTTGAAAGTCCCAATGGCTTGCCTATGGCATAGGAGGAGAAGTTGGTGAGCTCCTCAACAGTTGCTCTTTATATGCTAGGGGAGGTTGTCTTCTTGTAACACTATAGTTTGGTGTCCCCACATGATTGCCCCTCAGATCCCCACTTTTATGAGAGTGGTAGTTCCTCTAAACTCTATTACTGCACCTTCACTGGTATAGTGATTGTTTAATCAAAGCACTCTAAAAGTAGCGTCACGGAGTGTCCCACAGCTTCTCAGCTGCAGTGCTGTTATAGGAAGTGGAAAACCCATGTACTACTGAATGTCGACCTGTGCTTTGTTTGTACGAGGTTGACCTTGGGCTCTTTTGAGAAAATGTGTTCAGTTAAGAGTTCGTCATCAGGTGTTCTACTGATGGGGTGGACACCAGGCCATGGAAGCGCCTCAATGCCCGTGGGCTGCTTGCACGCTATATAAATTTAAATAAATAAATAAATATCAGTTCTTGGCGACATGCAGGTGCTAGTGAGAGCCATCATTGGGTCACATTTAGAGTCTGGTGGAAGGCCGTCAGAAATTGCCAAAAAGGCAGAAAGCCATCAGCAAAGAATCTACCATCCATCTGCAGATTATGAGTCAAGCCCAAATGGCGCAAGGTGCACTGTCGGTCTGCCCACAAAATGCACTGGCCCACCGCTGAGGGAAAAGTGATGGAAATCTGTCAGTCAACCCATACACTAGAGGATGAGTATCTGCTGATAATAGGGTGGGCCACTCAGAAAGAACCCATTGTAAACAAGACCAGAAAGTGCACCAACCCGTATCCATCAGAAATTGGTACAAAAGAACAGAGCAAGACGGCTCAACAGCCCAGCAACATGTGACATGGCTCGCTGGCGCTGCCGTTCTCTTTTGCAACACTGGAGGTTACCAGTGTTTTCCCTTCTCCCTTCTCCCAACATGGCTCCTCCTCTCCAAAGCTACGGTGCAGTGTTTTCGTGTTTGGATGTCGGATGTCCTCTAACGTCATCACGTGGTTCCAGGGAATCAGGATATGACACAGCAGATCCGAGGCTCTGTGCGTCGCTTCCCTCCCCAGACGCTGCGTGAGTTCACAGCTAGGCTGCATGTACCCAAATCCTTTCCTGTACTTACCCTTTTCCTTCTTTTCTTCCCCGCAGCCTTGCGTTCTGTTCAGCCACCTACACCAGTTATCCACGATCCTTCAACATGCTCTATTAGACTACTCTTCCAGATACGCTAGGTACATTCCGATCCATCTGCTTCTGATACTCATAGCATTTCTCTTCCTCTGCTCATTCCCTGTTTGTTTATTCAGTATCCAGACTTCGTCGGGATTCCGCGACGAGAACCTGTGAGTCCTTTCATCCCGAGGAGCAGCTTCCAGAGGACGACTTGATCCAGCCGGCTCCTCTTCCGTTCCAGCAGAGTTTTATTCCCCCAGAGGGTTTCCGTGGGATCCCTCGCACAACCCCTTCTTTTTTTTTAAATGGAGGGGCGGTGTTAGAGGCTTCAGGGGACTTCCCACTTGCCTCGTTGATTGCTGCATGAGACAGGTTAGTTTTGAACTATTACAACATGGCCATAGCTGGGGCACACCCAGCCGGCACTGGTGACTTTCCACCTGAGTGGAAGGAGGCGTGCAGCAAGATGACCAGTAAGAGAGGGCACATTTGACATGGAGGATGCATCCGAGGGTGACCCAGCACCAAAGGATCAAGCAACACTGCATGGTGGGTGGGTGAGACTACATCAATGGGTTCAGGAGTGGGCATGTGTGCCTGGCAGGATGGTGGGGGGCACAGGAAACTGTGCATTTCTTCCATGCCTGGGGCCCATCTTAAGATACAAACACTGTTCTCGACCAGTGTTCACCATAGACAATGTTGATAGGCAACAGAAAACAACAGCGTGAAAACTACAGATGAATGCAGTGTCCCACATTAGTGAATCCTGCCTACATTGCCACATCACTGACACATATATTCTCCCTCTTATAAGCCATCACGTGGGCACCACACAGAGCATGCACCTAACATTCATGGGCTTGCCTCCAGACCATGAAGGCAGAGGAGGCATGTTGCCTGTACTGTCTTGATCAACTGACAATCATGGACATAAAATACGCCCAAGCTGTGGAACTTGAACCACAGATTGACATTGTCAATTCAATAACCCCAATTCTGAAGGTGATGTGCACCCTTCACTTCTGTGCGAACCAATCTTTCCCGAATGCAGTGGGTGATGCCACAGGAATCTCTCACCCCGCTTTCAGTGACACCTTGATGTAGCTGACGTGCACCATCATCGCCCTTGTGGCAGAGCACATCATCTTCCCCATGGATAACACCAACTTCAACATGCTAAAGGGCGACTTCTATAGTGTGGCCTTCCCAGATATTCTAGGTGTCTTCCTAGAACAGAGCCCATGTACCTTTCATCCCGCCAAAGAAGGGGAGTGCAGGCTCTGCAACACGAATGGCTTCCACAGCACTAACCTACAGGGTATCTGTGCTGCCCAGATGCTCTTCATGCACATATGTGTCAGGTTCCATGGGTCCAACCATGATGTACTGGTCTGGGGAGGATAGCTCAGGGGCAACGTGATCGTCTTGGAAGCAAGAAGACACGGAGCACCACAGGTTCGATCCCCGGGTCCGTGCTTAGAAACCTGTGGGTATTAAGCACATTATAAATAACCCATCATATCATATCTTTGCAAAACAGAAGCCTGCCACGTTTATGAAAAGCATGAGCAACAGATGGACTTGGTTACTAGACATCGAAAGTAATCGACTATGCTCACACGACAAGCAATGCGTGCCTGCCAAGTGGACCAGTGTTTGTTTCCCTTCCATTACCACGGATGAAGCTGTGTGCCCAGTGCATAATCCCCAAACTGTAGCACAGCAGAGGTCTATTCGGGCCCACACAAAGACCTGCACAGTAGTTGAGCCTGTCTTCGGCATGTTAAAAATCAGATGGCGTTGCCTGCACTGCACAGATGGCACCCTCATGCACACCTCTGTGCTTTCGGTTTTCTGTACCCTACATAACACTGGAAATCAAAGGGGTGCCCAGTTGCCACAAGTTTCAGAGGGGGGGACATTGAGAATGAGTGGGATGACCAAGAGCACACCCACACTCTCTGAGGAATCCACCGCCACGACACAGGCATTCATTTAGGGCTGGCAGAGATTGAGTGATGCAATCAGACAGAGAGAATGAGGAGGTCTATTGTGCATGTGGACGCATGCATGGGGAGGTACCCTGATGGTCCACCCACATTCTCATAAACACCTGACCTATGTGAGAGCAAAAGGCCCACAATAAGCCACATGCTGTAGCCCTAACATCATCCCACATCACCAAGCCTCGGGTTGCTGTAATGGACCAAGCCACATGTGGCAATTTCCAGACAAACGGGCCCATCATTCAGGTCACTAAAAAGGGTGGCATGACAGTGAGGAAACCGTAAAATGTGCATGCAAAACTCACCTGCAATGATGCACTGTCCACCTATGCAGCCCAACAGTGGCTGGGCACTGCTGATTGCTCCAGAAAGAACTGATTTGTACTCAAAGAAATCCAGGACACATTGCCACATGTGCTGTTTCGTGGCTGCCCAGCTTAGGCTTGGATCTTTAGTAAATCCCCGGCGCACTTCTCCACATGCTATTGTGACCTTGTGCGCCTCTTGCATGTCAGTGATTACTGCCATTTTGGTGGACTATAGCCAGACCGCCCAGTAGCGCCATCTCCTGCATGCAGGTGGTGGCAGCTGCATCTCAGATGTGACACTTGGGGCTGTGGTGGGTGTTGTGGGTGTTGCGTGGCTCCTTGTGTGTGGTGGTGAACTCTCTTCCGCGATGTTGGGTCTTGGCGCACGTTATGGTGATGAGTGGGTCTGCTGGAGCCAGACATGATGCACTGTTTGGTTCTGCATGTCCGGCACTGTGTCCACCCAGTCCTGCACATTATTTGGCCCCCAGACTCCCTATCAAGTAAACATGAAAGTCCTGCTGCAGGATTCACATGGCAGTTCCGGCTCACGTGACTCCTCTGTTTACTGAGGCGAATGTGGCATTCTACCAATCACCTTCTCCGTTCCTTAGAGTGACCTCCTCCCTCAGTTGCAACCAGCATGATCATGAGTGCTGCAGTGTGACAGGTGTGAAACTCCTTGATGAAGGCATGCATCTCATTCTGCACACTGAGCGGCTTATTTTGTTCCTCAAGACATTGAGCTCACGTTGCCCCTCCACCAACAGAGCAGTGTGGCCAGGGATGACACTGTAATCTAGTGAGGGAGGTGTGTGCTGGAGGTGCACAGTGGTGGCGGTGTGGTTGGCTGAGTGTCATCGGGGTCAGGGTCATATGGGGATTCCACGTGTTAAGGTACCTGGGCTTCTCTCTGCTCCAGGCCAACCAACTGATTATCTGACCGTATTGTAGCACGTCATCCTACACGTATGTGGTGCTTTGAGCTGTCTCCTCTCTTGCAGAACTTGGTTGCTGCCATCATGTGCCCTCTTCAGTGCCCCCTGTAACTGCCGCAAGCGTCCCCTGGCCCTGACAGTTTCTCCACCAGGGCCATTTGCAATGTCCTGGTAAGGGCGTACGGTGGAGAGAGTATCAGAGGTATCTGTGGCAGCAGAAGGTTGCCAATGTGATCATGTTTTCACCCAATGAAAACACTTGTTAGGTGCCTACTACTTCTGTGAACTGAGAGCTATTAGAGGCGGAAAGCCATTCGACTACAGTATCAACTTGCAATTCGATTCTGAGCTGTCTTCCAGGACTGCATCCACAGCATAGCAAAGTAAGATATCTATGCACATAATGGGCCTCCTTTACAGTGTGGCAGTTGGGCCGCCACCCAAGCGCCGATACAAGGAAATGCTGGCTGGGTAATGCCTTGCAAGCCATAAAACCACCATGCAATGAGGTTCCATTAATGGAAAACCGACGTGTGTTATGACAGACGGTACAATGTCCCACCCTCCGCTGACGGAAATGGCATGGGATTGCTTCCGGCTTCGTAGCATAGCCCAGCAGGAGTGATGTGGGGCTGCTTTAAGCCTTGTCATTATCTCCGTTGGGGTGAGGTATGTGCTCTCCTGTCAACAGAGTACACAAATCGCGTGACAACACACAACAGGCCACAGGGAAGGACTGAGCAGGCCACGAGACAGACAGCAAAGGGACATGTTGGCAGGAAGTCAAAGTACACATCTTGCATACATGCCAACCCTCCCAATTTAGGCTGGAGGCTCTGGATATTTCTGTCAAAAAATGTTGCTATTTTTGACTGTCTCCCGCCGGAAATATCCCTAACCCCAATGCAGTTCAATGGGGACATTTCATTCTCTTGCTTCCCCTGATAAAGCCTCCCTCCCAGGTGATCCAAAACATTGGCATGTATGAAGTTCCTGAGTCGGACATGCTGGGGCTGGTACTCTTTGCTTCGTGGACGCAGAACTCAATGCACTTGTGGAGACGATGGCTGTGGAGGTAAGGCTCGTAGGATCAAAAGCCAATACTTTCACTGGCCTAGAGAAGAGGGGCATGTGGCCCACCAGTCTAGTGGCTGTCAATGGGGTGCGCGCCGTGCCAGGACCCAGGAGTCACGGAAGACCGATCGATGCACGTGCTGAAATTATCTGGTTCACTTAATGGGCACGCGCATTTCAAAGGCCCAACAGGCAAAGGACAACACTCCCAAAGGAGATACAGGCACTGTCCTGGAGAATGTGACATGCTTGGGGGAGGGACATGGTACAGATGAGTGAGACACATGCAGGTGACAAGCCCATTACAACCATCCATGCAAGCGTACATGGCACACAAGACACAGGCATCCAAAGCATGCAGGCACAGCAAAGGGTGGCACACACCAATGACTCACTCAAGAATGAACATGCGCACAGCTTCAAAAAGGCACACAAACAGCGGACTCAGACCCCTGACGCTGTACAGTGTATGTACACACACGCACACACACACCAAGGACAAGGAAAAGCCATTCACGTACATCATTCTCCAGACACATACTGTAAGATCGTCCAGCATATGGCAATGCCTAGCATGCAATGCCACCCATGTCATTTGTGGACAGCAATGGGTGGTGAGTGGCAAAGTGGTGCATGGCCACACAAATGCCTAGCAATAAATAGCAACCCTGCCTCCATTCTTCCTGGCAAGTAGCACCATGCAAGACGAGCTGGCACAACAGCTGCAGAAAAGCAAGGCAGGCATATCGGGCAGAAGGTTGCCAATAAGAGCGACTTACTGTTTTCACATGATCTGTCGGGATTAAGAGTACACCAGGTGAGTTTCCTCAAGCCCTCTTTCTCTAATACAAGAAAAAATGACAACTTCACCGTCTGAACAGACAGAGGTGGTGATAAATATATGTACAGTTCATTTTTGCTTTCTTTTCTTACTACAGACTTCACTGTTTTGTTAATGTTTCAAAGATTTCGCTGACTTCAGAGTTATTTTAAAGAAACATTCAGACCTCGTTCACTCTAAAACCCGGTATAAACTGAGGTATGTGCCAGTCTCAGGTTTATTTGTGGCAGGCGCAGAGACTTTGCAAATGTGGAAAATAGCACATAACTGCCCAAGAGTGCAACCTAGCGGGTCAGCAGAGGTTATGCGTTACCTTCTATCAAACTCAGTTACCGTTGATGAACCCCTCTCAAGAGAGCCTAAAGATTAGTGCCTTTATAATAATAATAATAATAATAATAATAATAATAATAATAATAATAATAATAATTTCCATTTATATAGTGCTACAAACCCTCAGGTATCTGAGCGCTGCTTATCATTTCCCACGGTGTGTGGTGCTCATTTATCGACCTCGGAAGCATGAAAGGCTGAGTTTGGCCCTCCCGGGATTCGAACCTGCATCAGCAGGCTCTGCACAGATGTCAGAACGAGCTCTTTTCTCGCTATCGGACCGGCTATTATGCCCCTGGGCACCCGGCAAAGCAGTTGCAGCCCATATGAGGTGAAAAGCGGTAGGCACATAAATTATACCATGCAGTACTTTCCATGCACCCGTGCCGTAAACATTGCATCTGATCCCCACTCGTGACTCTCCCCCCGCCAACACGAACCATTGTAGGCGTCATGCTATACAGGATCCAGTTATATCACATTACATAGAGCCTCATTGCGAGCACAACGATTTTGGAAAAATTGGCGGGAATGTGACAGTAATTCCGTTATGCTGCATTTCCGCTGCATACCCACACCGCCAAACTATGAGTTTCGTGATGTGGTGGGGGAATTAATCTCCAACACATATCTGAAGGGGAATCTGCCACCCTACCGCATATTTTTGGCAGAATTACTGCGGCGGAACTAAGGCCAGCAGTAATTCCACTGAAAACCACATGTAGTCCTACCGACTCCATAAATGGGGGCTATCACTGTCATGCCGTCACTTGTAATCTGGCAGTAATTCCATCAGCGGACCAAGTAGCAGTAACGGTAATCAAATTTGGTAGTAGTTTTGCAGATTTACCGCCAAACTGCCAACAAACTCGTAATGAGGCCCATAGTCTGTGCACTGCTAGCAGGGTACATGTAATAGCAGCAATTTCTGTAGTCCTGATTACAGGCACCTGATGACATCCTAAATCACTAGACAAAGTCCTGCTCCCACCTCCAGGTTTTCGCTTTTGTCCTTAAATGAAAATCGGAAATCTATTGAAGAGAAACAGGATTAGAATTCCAGACGGTAGTATTCATCAGGAAAAAAATCGTTTTTTTGCGTGGAACATCAAAGTAATTTAGGAACTTTCTGTCCAATTCATAGGCCATGTGACAGTACCATCCCCCATTCCCTACAGTCCAGAATTTGTCAGCAAAATAGCAGTGACATTTTAAGTGGATCATTTTATACATATGCTATCAACCAGGGGCGGCACACCCATAGGAACCACCAGGACACCACCACATGTCCAATTCCATGAATGTAAACTAAAAAAAAATGTTTTTGGTGCATTTCGCAATGCAAATTTAGTCTTTGCATTTACAGAAAAAATTAACATTCCTCTGGAGTCTTTGCAAATGCAAAGACTGGTGATTTCCCACTTCCTTTTGAAAGGTCCGCAGCACCATCGGTGGCATCGCCTGACATAACGGCATTTATTTCCCCAACATGGCACTGGAAATCCAGCCCGTGCAGGGGAACACATCGCTCTTCGTCGCCTCCCCACTGCATATCAAGGCGAAATATGCACATTTCATTACATTGGCTTTGCATAACCACCCAAAATGCACAGCATGAATGGCACTTGCCTTTCATAAAATCAACACACACACAAAACCAAGAGAGGATATGTTCTTTTAACAGTGTTTTTGAAAATATTAAAAGGTGTGCATGTTTTAAATTCCAAGAACCAATACAAATGCTTTCCGTGGAACATGCAGTACCGAAATGGGACATTGCCTCTTTAGTTGTTTGTTATTTTCCATCAGGTTATATGGTGCAGTGGTGAAGTGTCCAGCTGTCAAATCTGACGTTGGCTTTAATTCATACATTAAAGGGAGAGTTCAATGTTTCCCATTTTAGCTGGGGGGACTGAGTCCACCCTCTGAAAAAAGTGGGGGGATTCCGTCCACCCCCGTGTACCCTCGACTTTAGCCCTGGCAGCACCAGAATGCTGACCACGCTCACTGCCTCAGAAAGTGCCAGAAGATGAAGGGTTGAAGGCTGCTGACCCCTGACCTGCTGCTAAGCTCCTGTCTCTTATGGAGAATATTTCCTGACTACGGCCCAAAGGTAAGTGACATGTGTGTGACTGATGAGTAGGTTAGGGGAAGGCCATGAAAGAACACTCACTTTGTCTTTGCTCATTATTCCAGTAATGGGCAAAGACACTCACATTGCCTTTGCTCACTATTTCAGTAATATAGACAATATTAATGAAATAATGTGCAGAGGCAACGTGGCAGTGCCTTTGCTCATTGCCCATTATTGCAGTAACATTAATATTATTGGAATAATGGGCAAAACCAACATGCGTGCCTCTGGTCATTATTCCAGTAATATTATTTCTACCTGGTATATAGGGCAAAGGCTACATGACTGTTCTGATGGCCGAGAAGAGAGGTCTTTAGCTTGGTGAACTGGTGCACTGTATAGCCAGTCTGGACATATTTTCTTACAGTAGCAAGGCATTTTTTAAAGACATCAAGGGTAAAGACAGTATGATAAGTGTACTTACGAGGCAACTGTACTGGTCTACAGTTTTGCAGTTAGGCTGGGCATATTTTATTACCAGGGCAAATGCCATAATAAGAAACTATATCCGGACTAGCTGTGGCATGGCATTTTTTACTGGACATAAAGCGCAAAGCAAACATGATGTGTTATTATGTGACTACATGGGCCAACAGTGGTGCAGCCAGTTTGGATATACTTTCTTCCTGTGGCATGCAATGTTTTACAGGCAAAGCCAAACGCAGCATGTTCTTACATAGGCATATTGGGATACTTTGGGAGAGCACATGGACATGTTTTCTTATGGTATCATTATTGGCATAAAATGTGGAATAAACATTAGTATGTTCTTAGGTGTCAATTCTGGAATATATTGGTGCAGCCAGCATGGCCATGTATGGGCATGTTGTAAAATGCAGTGACTTGCATCTGTTGGATTTTTTCTTTTGAGTTACACTGCAAGCACGATTGAAAACTGTGTGGGTTTGTACCCACTTATTCATAGAAAGTGTACTGTAAAATGTACCATTGTAACCCATTATTGTAAAAATGTTCTAAGGGGAGAACTCCCCCAAAACCCCAGTATTTGGTTTAGGCCTCATTACTGCGCTCGTTCACTCCTGGATATTTGAGCGAAACATTTACTTGTTTTTGGAAGGGAGACCCAGTGGCACAGAGGTTAGAGGAAAGGTTGGCATAACATTTCTCAAACTGATGGGTTGCGTGTTTTTGGTGGAAATAGGCAACATGTTTAATTCTGTTTTTTTACTGTCATAAAAATATTGTTTTATCTTTATTTCCATTACAAAAAGCTCAAAGAGTAAAAGAGAGACCAGCACCTTTGTCTAATCCAAACGCCATTAGTAGTTCTCAGATGCATCTTCATCCATTACACCTGTGACCACCATGTCATAATATAAAAAGCTGTACTTTCGGGAGGGAGAAACAGTGGCTTAGAGGTTAAATCATGGTTTCCCACTAATCATTATGAGCATGAACATACTTCAACTCGTTTGTTGAGCTGTGTCCTGGGAGGAAATACTTGCTACTGTATATATTGAAAGACAAATGGCTTTACTTATCACATCCAGCACTTCTTGTTCACACATGCATCTTCATCCATTACACCTTTGACCGCCATTTCATAATGGAAAAAAGCTATGCTTTTGATCAGGAGCCAAAGTGGCTCAGAAGTTAGGGGCATGTAGCCTTGGACTGCCCTTTAAAGAAATGCCTAAAGTGCCAGCCCATGATTCTCGGGTGACCATTTTATTTTTTGGGCTGAATGGTCTACTTTTTTTAGCTAGACTCTGTCAATTTCGTAAGTTACTACACTATGTTTAACCAATGTTACTAAACAAACGTTTTCAAATGCATAATTTGCAACATATTTTACCAAAAACAACCTCTTGGATAGTACTCAAGCAGTCTGTTCTGGATAGTAATGAATTGTAATGTGTGTTTGTGGGTCACATTTTCATTGGTGCTTGGACTGATTTTATGTCCCTGTCCGACACTGGCTAGTTTCCACTCACATCATCCTCAATTATACCTTTAAAAACTATGTTATAATGCAACAACAAGTTGCCCTTAAGGAAGAGCCAGTAACTCAGGGGTTAGAGTGTGGGTTAATCCATAGCAAGGTTGCAGTATGAAGTCCACTTGTTGCCATGAAACTACACAAAGTGGTATGATGAGCTCTGCACTGAGAGGAAATAAGTACACATGCTGACATTGTAATGTTGTTTACTGTTATAAAAATATTTCTTTATCTTTATTTCCATTACAAATGGTTGTGAGGTAGAGACCAGCACCTTTGTTTATCCCAACTGGCATTGCTAGTCCCCAGACGCATCTTCATCCATTAGACGTTTGTCCCCATGTTATAATGCAAAAAGCTATATTTTCAGAAGGTTTACCTAGTTGTTCAGATGTTAGAGCATGTGTTCATTGATGGCAATATTGCAGGTTCAAGTCCCCTTGTTGGTATGAAAATGCTCACACTAGTAGGTTGCACTCTGCATTTGGAGAACATAGGTATTTTATGTATTGATCTCCAAATATTGTTTTATCTTTATTTCCATTACAAGTAGCTCAGAGAGATAGAGATCAGAATCTTTGTTTATCCCAACCAGTATTTCACATGTATCATCTATTACACTTTTGACCATTATTTCATAATGCAAAAAGTTAGGCTTTCTGAAGGGAGACTCGGTGGTTCAGAGGTTGCAGCGCAGAGTAGCCTATGGGACAAAGCCCAAAAGGCCAGCTCCTGATTCTAGGATGGGGCAGTTTTGTTTTAGTGAATGGACCACTTTTTTTTAGCCAGAGTGAGCCAGTTTCATAAGTTACAACAGTAATTTAAACCAATGTTACAAAGCAAATAGGTTTGGTTTTGAAATGCCTTATTTGAAATATATTTGACCAAAAACACCCCTTTGGATAGTACTCAAGCAGTCTTCTCTGAATAGTAATGAATTGTAATGTGTGATGTTGGGCCACCTATTTTATGCCTTAGTCCGACCCTGGATGGCGGCCTTGTTGCTTATGCTGAAAAAATGTCGTCAGTGGGGGAACCATCACAAAGAGGGCAATGAACTCCCTATGTACCTCCTCCAGTAACAAGGCCCTTTCAGCTCTTTCATGTTCCGTTGCTGCGAGAGCGCAAAGGAATATCATGCAGTTGATGTGTAGGTGCAGTGCACATGAATGCTGTAAACATGCTTAGAATCGTAACATTGATGTTTAGAGGAGGCGCTGGCTGTCTTGGTGCCGCTGTTCTGTGCCCTCGGTTTACTAGCAATGCCTTCCTGAATTGCTGATCAGGATTCCTGTTACTCAAGTGAGTCATATTACCAAAGGCTGCCAAGTGGCCCATTTTGCAGCAGGAAGTCTTGTTCAAGGCGCCTTATGTTGGATACTTCATGCATGCCTTTTCCTGGCTTGTGGCCGAAGGTCACGTGGGATCCAATTGTGCATTAGGTTTAATGCAATCCCTAGCAGAAATGCACGCACTCTCTTATTGCTTTCTCAGATATGTCTATGGAATAGTTTTGAATGCAAGTGCACAAGAAATACTGATACTTATGGTGAATGCAAAGCAGGGCATGTGTTCTCCAGCACCATTAATAGATGTTCTCCAAGCTAGCGAGTATAGCCATGTGAAAGACCTCCACATGGGGTCAGATTACAGAAATGTGCACTTGTGCAAGTCTAATTTTGCACACTGGTAGCTTCAGGGCAAACATTGTTCTATTGCAAAATAAAAGTTCTTTTAACGCATTTTTTGCACCAGGGAAACATTTTCCCCATTGCTAATCACTTCAGAAAACCTGGGCCTCATGTAAAACTACATTGAAAAGATATGATTTTGCACAAGGTACTCTACTGCCCTAATGCTAATACCATGCAAAAACTGCACTTGCACCCGTGCAAAGTTTCTGTAATCAACGCTCGAGGTCAAATTGCAGAAACCTTTCACTAATGCAAGTGCAATTAGCTCTAGCGCAAACCCATATTTTATCGACAGATTTATGTACCATGGCAAAGGAATAGGACTTGAGCCAACATTGCCCTTGTCAATTGAGACAATATGCTTTTACAACAGGGAAATGTTCACCTTAGTTATAATTTTACTTGCACCAGTTAAGAGTGCCTGTAACACTGCCAAGGCTTTCAGTGCTTTGTTGCACCAGGGCAGCATTTGACTTAGTGCTAATGCCATTCCATATTACCACTAGGGACATCTTTGCTCTGGTGCAAAAATACATTGAAGGGATAGGTTTTGCCGCGGGGTAAACTTTGATCTATTTCTTATACTGTGCAACATTGCTCTTGCCCCAGTTCAAAGGTTCTCTGAACTCGTCCCAGAAGTGTTGCCAAACCTTCCGTTTTCACATGTTTCCTCACACAAGATACACATGGTTGATTAAATAGCTGCAAAAGGTCTGATTGTTAGGTGCGTTCTGAAAGTGGTAGCTCTGATGAGGTGGGAGGGGGTTCCAAGGAGTAGGATGGCCACTCTGCAGAGAAATGTGAGCTTATGCTTAAGAACGATGAAGATTATTGATGTACAGGGTCTTTTGAGCCATTTGTCAGCTAGGTCCCAAAGTTAATTGCTTTGTGGCCCATACAGTGACAGATGTTTGATTTGATGTTGAACCTTGCCAGATGTGAACAAAAAGTGACCCCAGCATCTAAGCCAAGTTAGTCTGGCTAGTTTTATGCTCACTCTAGTGTTTGAAAGTCTGGGTTAGGGGATTCTAATCATGCACACCCCTAGGCTCGGATGGCAGTTTTAAAGTGGCCTGGGTCAAAAGGGGTTCAATTTGCTTGGTAGGTTTAGGGTTACAAACAGGCCATGATTATTCAGACAAGGGGTGTGATGGATCCCATGATGATGTTACTGCTTCCGAAGGGGGGGAGGACTCTTTCCACGAGGCCAGGGTGGTGAGGTTGCTACCCGATAGGCCCCTGGGGGCTGGTACTCAGAGGGTGGATCTCATGGGAGGAGAGACCACCTTTGGGACCAGTGACGACCACATCGGGAGAATGCGATATTCCCACCCAACACATGACCCTGGTGCCTCTTTCCAGAGCTACCCCACCTTTCCTTCCTCCCTTCATTCCGCGCCATGCTTACAGTCACATCCCATCTACTTTGCTAAGACAACTCCAATGGAGAATATGGAAACGAGGAGGAGTACTAGTGAGTTACCATCTCAAGGCTCACTTAGTACTGAGCCGAGGAAAATGTCTCTAGTGTGATTGAGATGAGGAGGGAATGCAGTGCAATACAGAGTCCGCGTTGGACCCACTTTCAGCAGTCTGATGGTTCACTGTCAATGATTGGCATAAGCCAGATAAAAACCAATGAAGGACTTGACAGAGTGTCAAGCCCTCCCAGTAGGAATCGCAAGAGCCAAGGTGAGCCCGATGTATAGAGTGGTGCTGCCTGGGATGCCGCGCAGAGGCTGAGAGAATCCAAGGCTGGTCCAGGACATGAGAACTGCACATCCCAGAAGCGGAGCAAAACTCCAGGCACCCCAGAGACCGTAAAGGTGAACAAGCACGGCATTCCCAAATAAAAGAGAACTGAGAATGCGATGCAGGGATAGAGAAGCTCCGAGAAGTTACCAGAGTACTGCCAGTGAGCACAGCTCCCTCAAGGGAGCCATCACTCATGAATACCATGCAACATGGTATGCAGAAAGCCACAAGGGGCTCAGAAACCTGAAGGAGGTTGTTGCAAAAGCTGGAAAGGTGAATCTGGGACTTGCACCAAAATACTACATGGACTTGTACTAAAGCTTAGCAGTAAAGTTAATCAAGTATACAGAAAGTGAAAATACTGCCGGAAACGTGAGTCTGGGGGCCTCATTACGACCCTGCCGGTCCGGAAAGAACGGTGGTGGTAAAACCGCCACCACCGTTCTTTCCAGAATGGCTGATTAAGAGACCTGCAGGCGGGAGGTGTCATTCCCGCCAGGTCTGACCTAGCGGGTTTAACACCACCCGCCTGCAGGCGGACATGGAAACACCGGCACCATTACAGCATGGTGCCGGTGTTTCCACTTCCCCATTCCCATGGAGTCCTAAAGGACTCCATGGGAATGGGGATTAACAGAATTCCGCCTCCGTAATCACCGGGTCACTGGGGTTGTAATGCCCCGGTGATTCCAGCAATCACAGAGGCGGAATCTTAATACGAGTCCGGCGGTTACCGCCGGACTCGCAATGAGGCCCTGGGACTTGCGTCCAAATAGTACATGGGCATGTACTAAGGCTTGGTAGGAAAGTGAACCAAGTCCGCATGAAGTGAGAATAGAGCCGGAAAAGCGATTATGTGACTCACACCCCAATAGTACATGGACATGTACTAAGGCTTGGCAGGAGAGTGAACCAAGTCTACAGAAAGATTCAAAATAGACCTTTTTCAAACTGGGCATATTTTCCTATGACTATTAGATGACTTTTGAGTGAATTCTCTTGATCAGAAGTATATGGGATAGTTCCCTTGCAACTTTTTTGGTGTTTCTACCCCCTTGTTAAGGAGGGGTAAACATGCTGCAATAATGCTCCGCGTGAGATTTTAGGAAAATAAACCCAGTTTTTGGAAAAGGCCTAATTAAGGCTGAAACACGTGTCAACATATGGGCATTAGAGAGAATAACCTTTCAACTGGCATTTAAGTCTTAGACTTTGGCATATTTTTTGAACAAGTGACAAACTTAGATACTAACTTAGGGACTGGTGCACCACTGGGGTACCCGTTTTTGAAACTTTATTAATCTCAAGGAATGGGTATAACTTAGGTACTCGCAAGGAGCGACAGACAACGTGAACAGTGGAAGAACTACGTGGCGCAAAGTGACACGATATACTTGACAAGTCTACAGAAAACAGGAGTAAATCTGGAAAGGCGATTCTGGGACTCGCGCCCAAATCGTACATGGAACTGTACTAAGGCTTGGCAGGAGAGTGAACCAGGTCTACAGCTTGGAGAAAGCCTCCATGCA
This sequence comes from Ambystoma mexicanum, assembly GCF_040938575.1. NCBI lineage: Eukaryota > Metazoa > Chordata > Amphibia > Caudata > Ambystomatidae > Ambystoma > Ambystoma mexicanum. Next base: position 1,088,643,150 of record NC_090925.1, on the reverse strand, counting down.
ATGCTTGTACAGTGCATCACTTGGTGAGAGGAAGCCAGGTTTGCACCCAAGGGTCAGGGACCCACACAGCTTGGAAAGAGCATCTAGGCAACGGGTGAACAGTGCACTTGGTTAGAGGGAACCCAGTCTGCACCCAAGGGCCATGGATCCATCCAGCTTGGAGAGAGCGTCTAGGCAAAGTGTTTCAACACAATAGCTGGTGAAGGTAAGCCAAAGTTACCAACCAGTGTCTGAGACCCCAAATAATCAATTTGTAAACCTGAGGAAGGCTGGGGAAAGACAGTCATTTCTCTGACAGTCAAGGAGGAGCCGGAGTTAGATGAAGAGAATCTAACAAGAACTGTCTTTTGTACCAGAGAATGGAGCTTCCCCTCTGGATCAAGAATACACCTTCTATTTCTTTAGACAGCATTAGGATGTTGACACTGGACACTGGGGGTTTTACTTTGGACATTCTGACACTTGTTATTTCTGTTGGGGCAGCCAAACCCCTCTTAGAGTTAGGGTTTTCCTTTCCTTTTGCACCTTTGAATAACTGTTTATAGCCAAAACCATGACCCCTCTATGTCAGAGTCTTACTTCTGCAACCTTACAGGTGGTGAAAAAAGTAGTGGGCAGGTTTCAGGTAGGTATAAGAAAAGTTTGGAAAAGGAGTTGGTAAAGGTTTTTCTTGGCCAATTATTAGGAATTCAGGTTTTCTGTCATTGAGATGTATCCAGCAGCATATGTCAATTTAATATGATATAACAAATACATTTTAATACCAGTTATACATGTGGCCAGAGAATTCACGTCTTCACACTCTTGTCTGGCAGAAGAATTGAATGGTGTTCTCATTTTGAGTACCTTTGAGACATCTGGCTGTACTTGGTGCACCAGGGAAAGGTACCATTCCAGTTGCAAAATCCCATAGAACCTTGTTGAATGCCACAACACAGAGAAAAAGCTATGGAGCAGTGTGTGCCACGGATCACAGACTCAAGCCTAGTATGATGAAACGAGTGGACCATGGCTGGTGTGCTGGCAGTTTCACTCCTTTGTCTATGTATCACTAGCATGAGTGTGATGTGTGTCCTAGTGGTCAAGGCAGAAGAATGTTTCTACATGGCACTTGTCACAGATGGTGACTACCACTTCGAGGACTGCCAGTGCCATGGTTTGATATGTCATAGAGCATAGCCAGACTGAAATTCATTTGTGGTTAAAGGATTGTTGAGGTACTTTTAAGTAATTACTTTTTCAGGGATTTTGTTGTCCAAAGGAACATTGTATAGTGGGTAAAGATTGATTAGGGGAGACAATTTCAGAGATGTCCATTTTTGTTATGAGCAGTGAGGCGGCATTGGCCTACATGGCATCAAATGGCCATGGCTTGAGGGAGAACCCACATCATCGACGGCAGACGCAGTTTTAATCCCATTGGCAAACCATGGTTGAATCAACAGGGATTATAAATCATGCTCAGATCTATACGGCTCTGAATGTTGCTGACATTGAAATGCCCTCTACAAGGTGGAGATTTAAGACAGAGCTTGGCACCTCTCAAGTGTTCAGAGAAAAGTTGGAATTATACACCCCCAAAAGAAGTACTACAAGGTGCTTCTATGGAATCAGCTGGGACATGTTTAACGCAGTTTATAGTGTAGATGACTGAAAGAACTGTAAAAAAGCTAGAGGGATGCAGGAGTCCGAACATATCCCGAAGAGACGATGTAAGCCTTAATGACTTGCAGAACCCATGCTATGAATAGTGCAAGAACATGTTCTGCAATTCCCCAAATCACCTGCATTTGGCCATTGTTTGTTCCCATGACCATGTCAAACGTTTATGGGAATTGATCAGGAAAAGAGTGAGGTCACCCAGGGGTAAAAAGAAGGGCCCTGCAAAGGAGGGCAGACGGCTGCCAGCCCCCATAGGGCCCGGTAGTATGCCCCAATGCCCTAATATGTCCTGGGTTGAAATACAATTCAATTTACAAAACTCGGATGCTAGCAATACAAAACACAATACATTATAATGAGATGCTGTGAAGCTGTGGTGTGTATTGTGGAGATAGAAGGGGGTATACTAGTGCCTTTGGCGAGTAGTAGGGGCTGGTTCATACACCCTGAAATGACGTGTAATTATTCATGAGTCACTGAACATTTGGCTCTGTGACCCGAAAATATTCACAGGTGACCCATGGGGAACTAAATCCAGCCTTGGCTATAAATAAAATGGAGCAGGATTGGAAGTCAGCACCAACAATAATGACAACAGCAGATCGTTATTAATTGAAGACTTGGATTATGAAAGGCCAATATTCATAAGAGTAACTATAGACAATAGTGACAAGTCAAATATGGTGGACACAATGCAAGATACGGAATAAAAGTCCTCCGACGGAAGAAACGACTGGAGATGGCTGTCTTCAGCCCTAAATAAAACAAGAATGGCCTAGCAAAAAACGTAAATGAACCACTTCAGGAGGCACATTGATATCATGGAACTGCAGAGGCTTTCAGCACTTGTTTAATACCAATCATGCACAATTGAAAGAAGCACAAATTTTATGCCTACAAGAAACGTGGTTGAGAACGCTGCCGGTCTCTAATAGGTTCGAAGTGATGATAAATCCAGCTGAAAAGGGAAGAAATGGAAGACCGTTTTCCGGTCTGTTGATTTTGATTAAAAGAAACAGTATATGGCAGTATTGGAATGCAGTACTCCGAACCCATGTATAATGTGGTCAAGTCTACAAACCTCAAAGCAAATGTCCAATATGACATCAGTGCTAGTAGTGATAAACATATACTGGTATCACATGAAATCAAAGGCGAATTAGATGCAAGACATGGGGCCTCATTACGATCCAGGCGTTAAGGGTTTAACGGCGCCGTAAAAGATTGCAGCGCAGTTAACCCATTAACGCCTTACTACGAGGTCCCTTTGTGTCTCCCTACCTTAACGGCTGGTCTGTACCAGCAGTTAAGGTAGGGACCTGCAAAGGGAACTTGAGGTAATTACGGTACTGCAATTTGCGGTACCGTAATTACCACCTTCCCCATTCCCATTGAGCCCTATGGGGCAAAAATGGGAATGGGGAAGGGCCAATGGTAAATGGGAAATTACCGCGCCGCCAACCTTGGAATGGGGTGGTAATTCCCCATTTCACCATGGAGCATTCGGTAAGTTACCGGCGTTAACCATGGCACTAATAGCGCCATTGGTTAACGTCAAGGTCGTAATGTGACCCATGATTTCATCAACAATTGACAATGCTCAAGCCCAATACTGGAGCTCAATGATATTAATTTGCAGAGACTTGAACATGAAATGTCTAGACTCAGATGGACTGTCACAGAGGAAGTCGGCGGAGACTGGTAATGTAACGCTAGTAAATTGGAAGAGAGCAATAAAATCCAGAAACATGTATATGCTAAATGGGCACATAGAAGGAGACATTCCTGGCAACACAACTTGGTCCAACTGAACACAAGCTTCCATTTTAGATAACATATGGATCTCGAGGAATCATCTCGATTAAATACATAGATTGGGTGTACAACCACAGTCGCACAGTGATCATAAAATCCTGAAATTATCATGGACTATAACCCATGGTCATGGTGGAAAATCTGATAACCACGCTGTTGAAATAAATCAAGGTCGCATCAGAGTATGGCTCCGGAAAAAAGACATAACAAATCTAAGTGAAAAGTATATTGTTGCAATTAATTAAGATCATTCAGATACCTCACATGACTTTCTTCCGGAAGCTTACAGGACTATAAGTACTGGATTGAAACAACCACTATAGACTCCAAGATATACATTTAGCAGATCAGTTATGGCACAACGGAAAATCTTAAGGAAAGATCTTAGAGCAATTAAGAAGCAACACTCAAACATTAACAAATCTCAATTAAAGCTTTTGATGAAAGCCAGAAAACAGTATTACCGAAATTGGCCAATAAGCTTTAGAATGATCCGTGGGCAAGAACAGGCAGAAATAATGATAAAAGCTATGGCAAACTCAAACTCACATGACATATGGACAATCATAAATGGAATAACACTGAACCAGCGAAGCCGGCCAAGCTGTGCAGTGACCAAGGAAAATTGGCAGTCTCAATTTGCCAATGTCTTTGCTATTAACAATGAAGAGTTAAATAAACAATCTAACCATCAATCCGACAACTGTGCTGTGGAAACCGATGTCAAAAACATCAAAGACATGATTAAAAAATGAAAACATTCATCAGCAGCAGGCCCAGATGGTTTGTCAAATAAAACATTAAAAACTGATCCAGAGACATGGTCAAGTTTAATTGTATCCGTTTTTCAGAATATTAGTTAGTGCAGAAAGCTCCCTACCTCGTGCACTTCAAGCACAATAAGGACCGGGACAGACTTGAACGTATTAATTCTATCGTTAATAAAACTTGCCACCATCCGGGCAAAAGAAACCCTCTTCATAGCTTTTATCGATATGAAACAGGCTTTTGATGGTGTAAACCGTCAGAAAATGTGGGCAAAACTACGATCGCAGAACTGTCCTGAAGAGCTGTTGGGTCCCATAGAAGCCTTACACCAAAATACAACTTTGTGCGTCAGGTTAGATAAAGAAGAGACTTGCACAGCGGCATTTAAAGTCAACAAATGAGTAAAACAGGGGTGTCCCCTAGCAGCGATGTTGATTAAACTATACATCGCAGTCTTACCTCAAGCCTTCCAACAAGTACCAAACCTTTCTCCAAAATTGAGAAACACAGAAATTCCCCTAATTGCATATACCGGCAACCTAGTTATAATGGACCAAATCCAAATCGGCCTGCAGCGCTTACTAGACAAACTACAAGTCTATATTGGTGAAAACGATCTAGCCATAAATAGCACCAAAGATAATGACGATTGGGTTAAATCAAGGGAAAAGGTCAAAATCTTTCAAATCGAGCATTGCTGAGGAAACGCTTGAAAAGGTAATTGCAATACTCTACCTGGGGATAAACATCAACACATCCATAGCCGAAAAGCCAAGGTTTGAGGAACTACATCAAAAAGTGACCCAGCTAGCCTCTGAAGGTGCAATTTTGCACGCACGATAAGTGAAATTCTCAATGGTGCAAAATGGCATTATTTTAAAACAAGGACATTGAAAAATTTGATGCTTCAATCTAAATGGAACAATGTCTTTTTTTCTTTTATCTAGTGGGAAATTATTAGGAATTTAATAGTGTGTAAAATGTGAAGCATTTTGCAGATGGTTGCTAATAAGATAGACAAATTAAATTCCAGCTATCTAAGCCAAGGATGGTGAACTGAGTACAGTGAACCGACAGCTGGCATAGCTAAAGAATTCCAGAACAAATGTGTAATATTTGTACTCACGGAATCATCTCCAACCAGGGAATTGTTGAAAGCTTCCTAAATAAACTAAGCCTCCAGAGGCTTGCCTCTGTATTAATGCCATTAATCAGATGACTCAGTCCAAATTGGTGAGTTATATGAAAGGTATCCAATCAATGAAAATGAGGAAAACCCGCAGACCAGCTGGCATTTCAGCAGCTGTTTCTAAAGTTTACTCCCAACGGATATACCACCAGTGAGGGATCTGTGGACGGCTCATTTTGAGATGTGATTAATGTATTGCAAATGAAACAGGATTGCAAAATGTCTTCTAGAATACTTGCCAACATGCCATCGCCGATTCTACAGTCATGTCTTCGTCCTGACCGTGCAGATCTTTACAGAGCAGGTTTTCATCTCATGACAAGAGATTAGACCACCATGCTATGTTCAGTGACATCCAAGCAAACAGCATTCAAGGCTCTCTCACTCTAGATGTAGGGAAGGCCGTTGGCTGTCATTTGTGGAATTTCCTATCCACTATTAACAGGATTCATTTTGAGGTAGGGTTTGCTAGCATGGAGAAGGCACCCTAAAAGCCCCATTATTTATGATGCATGTTAACGGTCTGCCATTTGCATGTTTCTCTTTCTGCTGGGGAACCAAACGCAGATGCTGCTGCCTTCGCTATGGCATTAATCCTCAGTTCCAAGGGCTGGAGCTGGGGGGCAGAGGGGTACAACAGCCCGGCAGCCCAAGTGATCGGCCCGAGTGACACCATTGGACAGTAGAAGAAAATCCAAGGAAGTTGTGATAGGCTTGCGATGACAATTTCAGTAGTACTACATAATAACGTTTCCTTAATGCTTCCTATGCTTATTCTCAAATCTGCGCCAGCCAATGCTGAGCAGAGCAATTCACTCGGTGTGCTTGTTAGGATGGGGATTATGTCAATGCTTTCACATTGGAGATAGTCTCGAATCTAGTTATACCTGGTGCACACGAGTCACCTGTATGTGAATAGTCAAATCCCAGATAAATGTGGGAAGGTTATCAACAAAACAAAGTAGGTGACTCATTGTAGACTGCTCGGAAATGAGCAGCGGAGTAGTTAATTGAGAATGCTCGACCTACGCCCTCTCTTCACTAGCTTTCCCTCCCCGTGTTCATTCATCATGTCTATTTGCTGCGGATGGGTCCCCATATGCACAAGTGTGGTCAGTGTTGGCCTTCGGCCAATCTGATTGCTTAATGTGTTTCAAATGGTCGTATCTTTTGCTTATTAATGTGATGTGAACGAGTCGTGGTTAATCCATGAACTCGTGCTGTGACTGTACAACCCGATTGCATCAACAATGCATCGGAATAAAGGATTCTGAACAACAACAAAAAGAAGGGATGCGTGAATACAATAGTCCACCCATTGTTAGTTTGGTGGTTGCCTGAGCTCCTGGAGCAGGGGAGGATGGAAATAGTCAGTAGCAGGAGGGTTGATAGTGCTGGGTTGGTCAATTAATGTGGATATACGCGTATTATTGGCACATAGGTTACTGCAAATAACAAAAGACACATTAAAAACGCTGTTCTATTTTTAGCATCCTTCCTGTAGGTTTCAACTACTGATTTTATAATACTTCATTCAACTTTGGGAACAGCAGTGGGGGGAGAGTATCCATTGTTTCCCCCTGAGGCAAAAATGCACTTAGCACTATTTTTGCTGCTTCTGTATCACGGAATGGAGCAAACAGGCTCTTCCCCGGACCATACTATACGTATATATGTGCATTTGAGTGAGATGGTGTTGCCCAATTGAGTGAGATGGTGTTGCCCAATGTTCTGCATCAGATTAGGGAACAGATTAGGGAACAGAGCCAAAGGGGTTACTCCGTGTTTAGCTAGGATACGATTACCTAACATTTCGCACATTTTTCGATTTTCTGTATATACAACACGCAACAAAACAGCGAATGATGCGCGCTGCTCTTCCAGTATGAAACAAGCATTGGCAAAGCCAACAGTTTGGCTTTTGTGTGTAGGCATGAGAAAGGCATTTGCTTAGCACTCCCATAATGGTACTACATTAACAACAGCACATTGATCGGAGTACCTGGGCATAAGATAGCAGTGCCTTGCAGATACCTATCTAATGTACCTAAACACAAGATACAACAAAAGGCTTTTCCAGTGTTTGTTTTTAACAGGACTTCCTTAAAAGGACATGCATACCGGTTATAAAAGTGGCGGAAGGCACACTTGTTTAAGACAATTTTATTACACCAGCAGTACAGTTAAGCAGATGACTCTGAAGACTGCCTTGAAATAACAATGGCAGGCACTTGCAATACTATGTTTGCTGTATCTGCTTGATAAAGCTATCTCAAATAGATCCTAGGAGGATATGTTTTGGGCGCCGAGGGGCAGGTAGTGGATGGAATGGCTGCAAGGGGGTTAGTCTGGTCATGGCCAGTCAATGGGTAGGTAAATAAACTAAACATCCACAAGCTGTGTGTCCCTCCTCACATCCCATCTCTCTCCTAGCTTTACTCCAATGCAATCACTTCAGGTTATAGGTGGCGCTTCAGTGCCTCCCAACAGCCAAAGCTAAAAATGGCTCACTCCTCAAGATGACCACTCAGTGCTTCACCAAGACACCTCCATTCGCATAGCTGCTCCGTGAAACAGCAGGCCTGACTCACATACTGATCCACAGAATTAGTGAGCCAGTGTCACACAACTGCCTTGTGAATACTGGAACCACTAGGCCATTCTCCTCGGAGCTTTGAATCATAACAACTCTTCCTACAACTTACCCTGGACGTAGCCTGCTGTCCCTGTCTCTGCAGCCCTCAACCTGCTTGCACTTTACCATCCTGAGCCAGCACTGCCTTTGACGTAAGCCCAATGATTTTTTGGCGAGAAACATGCCGATGCGCAGACATTATACATTTTATTATTTCAAAAATGTCTTGCACTTCTTTGAGCCTGAGGATTCTACTGATAGCAATCTACTTCTTTTTCCATAACCCATTACCTGGGTTTTTACTAATTTTCATTGCTTTTGTGAACTGACCTAATTGTTCCCAGCCTTCCAAGATGGCCACACCATTTAACATTGCCTGAACTTCCTCAGCCAGGCCCCACTCCCTCTCCCATTGGTTGCCTTGGTCCTGAAAGGCCAATGGCAGCAACCGAGAGGCAGGAGTCGGCCCATAAACCTAAGGCCATCAACGAAGGCCTGTGTCTTCTCCCCGTCCGCTACCGTAATGCTGCCTGACTCTAGTATTTAGCTGTCCCCCAGCTGTATGCATGTGTTGCCTGTATGCCTGACTCTTGCCCCCCTGTTTTATGCATGTGATGCCTGTATGCCTGACTCTTGTATTTAGCTGCCCCCCTGTTGTATGCATGTGTTGCCTGTATGCCTGACTCTTGTATTTAGCTGCCCCCCTGTTGTATGCATGTGTTGCCTGTATGCCTGACTCTTGTATTTAGCTGTCACCCCTGTTGTATGCATGTGTTGCCTGTATGCCTGACTCTTGTATTTAGCTGCCCTCCCTGTTGTATGCATATGTTTCCTGTATGCCTGACTTTTATTTAGCTGCCCGCCTGTTGTATGCATGTGTTGCCTGTATGCCAGACTTTTATTTAACTGCCCCCGTTCTATGCATGTGTTGCCTGTATTCCTGACTTTTATTTAGCTGCCCCCCTGTTCTATACATGTGCTGCCTGTATTCCTGACTCTTGTATTTAGCTGCCCTCCGTGGTATGCATGTGTGCCTGTACGCTTGAATCATTCATCTTGCTGTCCCCCTGCCCCCAAGGCAGTCCTCTCCTGCTATCCCACTCCTGCATCAACAACCCCTCCCTGCCCATGTTGGGTGTTTGTATTGATACATTATGTTGACACCATCACTGCCTATTTGCTGATGCTTTGATTTGACTTTTTGCACTCATGTGACTCATGTTCGTTCATCCATCTCTAATTTTCTCATGCTGGACTTCCTTAAGCATCATGTAATCTTGGTGACCTTGAATCATGTTGTGCCCATCTACGACTTGAATCTTGGTTTGCTCTGTTGATCTCTTGCATCATTATGTGTTCAGTATTGACCTCTACAACTTCAAGCGCTCTCTCCACTTGCTTATGTGCGCCACAACACTGTATTTCACCGGCTTTGCTTCTTCTTCTTCTCTTTCACTACACTCACTGCATCTCTGCCTTCTCTTCCTGTCTTTCCTGTCTTTTCCCTCCTTTCTCTCCCCCCACACTATATTCCATGCACTTAATCAGAAATGTCGTCAGACCTATTACGATAGTTGCCTGTTTTGTTCCGCTCCTTCCTCCCTTCCCCCCTCCCACACCTTTTGTCAATCTCCTGCACTACCAGAATTGTCATCAGGTCTAGTAGGATAGTCGCTTGTTTTGTTCCTCTTCTTCACCCCCCCTCTCCCTCAACTTTTTGTCTTTCCCCTGCACTACCATAAATGTCATCAGGCCTAGTATGATAGTCACTTGTCTGTCTCATCTCCTACCTTCCCCTCCCTCTCTCGCCCCTCCTTATCATTGTCGATAGCTTTTGCACTATCTGAAATGTCATCAGGCCTAAGAATGTCACTACATTTTCCCTTGCGCCATCCCTTGCCTTGAAGCGCTTTGAAACACATTGTGTATATGCGCTATACAATAAACTATCAATCAATCAAACACAATCATTAAGTCTCACGTGATCATTCACCTGACCAATCTAACACAATGAATCGTAAAACAAGGGTCCAGTTTCGCACTTTACTATTTCATGGCATTGAAAGGTAGATAGGATTCCTCTTTATACAATATGGCCCATCTGGTTAATACAGAACCATAGATATAGGCAGATTAAGACCATATATACACACAAAGAAACAAAGAGCAGGTGCACAATATTAATATAAAGAGCCATCCAGCAGTACCGCTTATATAACGGGGTGTTAAAGGACGTAGGTTCCCTCTCAAGTGATTAGAGCTCAGGACAGACACCAAGGTACAGGAATGTGTTGCTCTGCCTACTGCGGCAGTGCCTTTTTTCTGGCACTGGGGTATACTGCAATGACCCAAAGCGCTGCGTGGCTTCAGGGAGGCAGCATGTAGGCGCTGTATAAAACAGCGAATCTGAGAGAGATGCGGAGGGGTTGGTGGTTTGTGAAAAGGTGTATAACGGAGTAACCAGCCCCCTTTGTGTGCACAGTTATTTATATTCTGTAAGGGAACAGGCCTAAAACCTAATTATAGATTGTGTATGGGAAAGACCCGAGCTCCAAATTGTATCCCATTTCCAGAAGTATGATTACATATATAGGAATATGCTAACCACCTCAAGTTCAGGTGCGAATAGGCTTCCCATAAAATTATGCCACAACTTCACTGTGCAAGTCATGCCCTGTCCCCTCAGGGTGTAAGTGTGTAGTCAAAGTCTTGTCTATTGTCAAGTTTATACATTGAAACTGGCCTGTGACATGTGCATGTCAGTGCATTGAAGACGGTTAACCCAGAGGTTGATGAGATAGTGGTGTCCCCAAGACATGGATAGGTGAGAAGCCTGCAGTGGGCAAGTAATGTGGCCTGCAGCCAGCCCAGGCATTTGCATTAAGGTCAAGGTTGAACCACCACAGTTAGACCTCAGCAGATACGTGACAGTAATTACCCACTTACCTTAGCGTTTACACAGGGGTCAAAAACACACCTTCAGCTTAAAGAATGGCCATTAATTTCGGATGTTTAAGAGGCAGCAGCTTCGGCAAATGATCCCTGTCCCACATCAGCTCAAACACACTGCAGCATAACTAAATAAAACACATGACGGGATACAACCACACTGTGCTCCATCATGCGGCACACAGTCAGTCAGTGCTGGTGTTTTAACCAACAGCAAGCAACTTTAATTATTGGGTATGTACGGCTCCATTTACCTGGTAGTTTTGACGGTACCCAGTCATTTTACCGAAAACAAAACAGAGTGGTACATTTCACTGAGGTACATAACACAAACCCACCCAAAATATTAATTAAGTATATATGGGGTGGTGGTGTAGGAGTTAAAATGAGCCAGGATGCGGTTGGGGTGGTGTTATAAGGGTGGAAAAATATGTATTATTCAGTGTTTTTCGCAAGTATGGCCACAATGAAATGTACCACTCTGTAATTTGGGTCGGCAAAATCCCATATAACCAGTTTCCACAAGTGTAAGATCTATCTCGGGATTGTAACTAAAAGTCACTTTTGATTTTCTTTCGCCATATACTCCATTGGCATTCTTGAGTGTGGTTCCTTTTAGTATTTCCTGTTCCCGAGATTTACGTATTAATGGGGAGGTTAGTCTGATCAAAGTGTATGGACGCCCCGGTGTGTGTTCAATGTGCTACAGGAGTGTTAAAAGACAGCAGTGAAATCGGCACATCCAGGAGTCCAATGTCTATTTAAAAAAATAATAAAGAAGCCACTGGCAAGAATGACAACAATTCTACAGTTATTGCATACTGAAGGCCCCGTCTCGCACCACACTGTCCTTGAGACCGAGCAGAAGCACCTCCTCCATCAGGGTAAATCGCGTCTCCTTGTTGTCTCCCTTGTTCTCATTGTCGGCCTCTTCTCGAATGTGGCTCTCCTCTTCATTGCCTGTGTTGGACGCTTTATCCTGGGCACTGCACTTTCCCTTGGTTCGGTGCTGAACCAGGCCCAATCTATGCTGGCTCAGGGCCGCCATTGCCTTTCTCACTGCCCCGAGCGCCATGACGAGCACTGCAGGCAAACGGAAGCCTGCCTGGCGAATCCCTGTCCAGGTGGATGGCTGCCGGCAGGCCGTTTCTGCTGCATTGGAGGAATACCCAACCCGCTGCTGTGCTCAGCGGCTATGTGGCCCTTCCACACAAAGAGGGTAGAGTGGGACCTTTGTGGCACAGGCATTTCTGCCAGAGAGTGGAGCCATGATTCACTGTGGACGACATTAGCAGTGCACATTTTAAAAATAAACATCTTCAACTCTCTCTTCTACTGAAATAAAATGGCTGCCTTGGGGAAACAAATGCAAACTGGAGACCCAATCACATCATACTGACATCACTAACCACACATCGAATCAGGTACTCCTTATATCACAGAACACCAGAGCAGCACCCACACATCATGGACATTTTCAGAGGCATTTTTCCACAAAACTTATCTTTAACAGTAATGTGTTTATTTTTAATACAAAAGACATTCAAATATATTGAATAACTAAAAAGCTCTAGTAAATATGTTTTAAAACATCAAACAAGTCAAATAACTTTTTTATTAACATTAACATGCGGCAGCCACTATTTCGGAAGTCAAAATGAAACCTACCATAAAAATCAGACATGTGCAAAAGTCTTTATGGAATATGGATTGGGGGAAGTCTTTCTTGTTCCATTCCGCTGCATGGATGCAGTGGAGCTGGTGCCATGTGCAATTGCTCAATTTCTAGCACTGGCTCAAGCATAGTCATGGGGTTGGGAAGAACGCAAACAAAAAAACCATATGTTAAGTCTGACAGTACGCTAAAAGCGATGGACAGAAAAGAAATAAAATGAAAACAAGAGTGTGACTGACAAAGGGTAAAACATTTGCGACAAATAGGATAGTGCTGAAGACTAAGAACCTCATTAAAGGAACAAATCTACAAACCGAAACTAACCCCGAGATCAAGCAAAGGCATTGGCCTTGAACCAAAGTAATAGTAGAAACGGATATATGGCGGATCAGCATTCTCTTGCATATCTGCAAAACCTTTAAACTCCTTCCCCAAGGAGTTATAATCAAAGGAAGAACACCTAAAATACGAACAACTACTAAAAACCTGGCTCTTTAATTCATCCACCTAAACAGGAAGCACTACTGAGAAACAAAAATACCAAAAAATAGGAAAGGCACCAAAAACAATTGTAAAACCAAATTGAACTTAAACGAACTAGACTGCCCCAACCACAGAAAAGTATAATAAAGACAAACTGCAAATTAAGGAATTCAACCTAATCAAAACAAGGCAATTTACCAGAATGCACAGACCTCCCTCACCACTAACCCTAGTAAAAACCTTCAACTTTTCTACAAACTCACTGCTCAACCACCAAATACAACACACACATGCTCCTACCAGAGCACAAACCGGAAATCACACAGCAAACAGCACACCCACTCTTTAATTTTGCTCAACCCATCACACAAAAAAATCTCCAGCGCTATGCTACGATACACAAAACAATCCCAAATAGAGCCACACACTAAAATAACATCTAACCCATAGCAGGTAGGAACAAACCCAACACGCAGTGATCGACTTTTCTGAACTGGAGATACTGACTGCACAGCAAAAAGCTCTCTTGTGCTTTCCCTCTCCATCCCACTAACTCTGCCCAACCATCTTTCCTTTTCAAATCCCCCTGAGCACCAGGAGGCCATACAAAGGGCTGTGGTGCGTGGTACTCAGCTCACTATCATAACATGTGGTGATGCTAAAACAGATGGCATTTCTCTAATACAGCCTGTTTAAGAGCCCATCACGTTACAGGCCTGATAGCAAACAATGCAGTGGAGCTAACAATGTAAAATGTCCCCTGAACCTTTTATTGTTTTTTTTTTCCTTTAGTAAACAGACGTGCAAGCCCTTCCGTTCATTACAGGGAAATGTCCCTGCAAGGTACCCCAAAGGGAGTGGAATAATTGAGTATCTGTGTGTGTCCGCTTCTCAGCACCATTGCAATGTAATGCTGAGAAGGGATCATTATTGACCCTTCTTTGCATCATATAAAAATGTACCGAATTGCACGAGCCGTTCCGGTACTAAAATAAGTGTAATCCTCAAGCTGAGGGTAAAAAATTGATTTACTGCAGCAATATTACAGTACGTTCACCACCCTTGCCTCCATTATGATGGTAACGCTCTATTTTGGGGGAGGGACACCATTGGATTACTGCTGGCTGTTATGGTAATCTTTGCATGTGGCAACCATAAAAACATTGTTTAAAAAAAATGCTTCAATGAGGTCCAAAGTAGCTATCCTAGGTCCTGTTACAGGGGCGGGCTGTGGATCTCTACATCCAGAGGAATAACGCTCTCTGCCAGCTAAACGAGGCATATTGAATACATGCTGCTGCTATTCTGGTCTGTCTTTATTTACAATGTCTCAGAGCCTTCTGAAGCAGCCAAATGCCTACCATGTTGGGGTTTTACAAAGCTCCCCGACACATAAACAAACCACAGGGCTGAGCAGACAAACGTCTGCTCCCCTAGTTTATCGGCTCATCTCATTTAAAAACAGGGCCAGCCCTTCCTGCTCCATTTCCAACGCTGTAGCATCTGGACCTATAATGCGGGACAATCTAATTGCTAATTTCTGCGTGGATTCACAAATGTCCAAGTGAACACCATTTATACTTCCCCTGCTCCTTAGAGTCCGAAGTCGGTAGCTGTCATCTGTGAAGCACCTGGTCTGGACATAGTAGCCATAACTGTGTCGCATTTTAATTTCGCGACAACATCTGGCAGCTAGAACCAGAATCAATGCTCCGACTGGAGCACCGTGCGCCCCTGGCAAAGCTGCCTTGAGGGAGGAGCCAACCGGGAAACTGCGGCTCCAGCACCATTTCAGGAGTGTACGCTGGGGCATAGGACAGGCGCATTGCCCTCTCTACGCAGTTTTTCTAACGGTATTTGTTAATTGTGGAGGGAGTATGAGATAGGGTGAGCCAGGCTTTAGCGTTTGCTGGGAGGGTCGCGGAAACGTTCCCCCATCCTGAGGGTTATTGTATTTAAAAAAACGGCCTCTGTTTTTAGACAAGGGAAGGTGAACACTGACACTTTCCTAGATCGACTGCATAGAGAGATTGCACAGGATACACAAAAAGGTCAGCATGGGGTTAATATGGGTTATTTCCCCCGCACAGTATTTTCCAACTTCCCCATGCAATGCATAGAGAGATTGCACAGGATACACAGAAAGTTCAGCATGGGGTTAATATGGGTTATTTCCCCTGCACAGTATTCTCCAAGTTCCCCATGCAATCCAAACTCACATTTAGGAGGTATTTAAAAAAATAGGCTGTAATCAAAATACCATGTTTTTAGAGTGATCGCCATACTCATGCTAAGGTCCTAAGTGTAGGGTCCATGGTGTGACCAAAGTCAAGGATCTAAGCAGGTTAGAAAGTGCTTGATTGCTTTATGCAGTAGCATGTATCAATCTGGGTTCACATTATGGAGCACTCAAGCAGCACCTCCCCAACCTTGATAGCATGCAGCATTTTAGCGCATTCTTCTGCAGAGAAGCAGCCCTGAGGCTAGCACTCAGGGAGGGACTTCCTACAGTGTTATTCAGGACATTCCCGATTGCTCTACCTCACGACACACCACACTTTGTTCCAGGGGGTCTCTGCCTAAAACAAAGTGGGGGATTCATTATCATACCAATTGAATGTGGCGTCACTAGAAATTAGCTTATCAAGGTGCCTTCTGAAAAAAGTGGGGGCGCTCTGTCCACCCGCGTGTACCCTCGATTTGAGCCCTGCTCCCTTCCCCAGTGTGTTAGCAACAGGTTTTAGAAAATCCTACTTGGTTCTGAGCAGACATTTTCTAGTTTTCTCTTTTCTTTAGAGTTCTACAAGCACAGTCATTATAGGGACTGTAAAACACAGAACACTGGCTTGGATCTGGTTCTAACTGCTCTGGTAGATCACACCTTAGAGGACAGAACCCTAATATTGAAGCGTAAACACAAGCCATATCTACACAAATTTACCGGGATAGGCAAAATGTCACCTATTTTTTGCAATGCAAAGACTTCAGCATCTGTACATTTTGCCAAACTCTGGGAAATGCACTCCACAGAGCATGTGCGCATTTGCATAGTTCTGTTATGTTTCAAAAGTCTACATATTTTCTTAAAACAGCAACGCCGTTCAAAAGAATCCTAAAGTTACTTCGTGTAATTTTTAGGTTCCCTAATTGCTAGTGGAAAAATATTTTGTTCAATCTGTGACTTGTAATCGTTTTGCTAATGTCATTATTTTGATAGAAAGAAATCTGTGAAATTATGTTCTAAAGTTTGAAAGAAATATTGTTTTAATTCAGATAACTGTCACCAATACATTGTGATTAATTAAAGTGCATTAATGACAATTAAAAACTGCCAGTTTTGGTTTACAAAATTATTAGTTGATTATGTGTAGGGATACTTTTTCGAAACAAATTTTCTACTCAGTATTTTGATAGCAAAAGGATACTTTTTAGTTGATAGAAAAGCCCTGCTGTGGCTATTAGTTTTATGAAAGAGTCAGTACACTATAAGTTAACGGGATCCTCGTTTTGACAAATCTATATCCTGTAGCAAACAACTTAATATTTCTTATATGAAGTGTAGTGGATAGTTATTTCTTTGTTATGAACGACTTGGAGCACCATTTCAATATGGCTGCAATATGTACTACTATCATAGATTAGAGGAAGCTTTCAACTAGATGTTTTTCCAAGTTGCTTACCTTTGCCTTGCAACATAGGACAAATACTGAAACCATTCCACTGTCAGCAACATTTGCTTTTATCAGGATGGGTGATTCCCTAAGCATAATTTACCTTTGTTAGGACGGATACATTGCACTTTTAGCAATGTTTCAATACTTTTGTTCATTCTTCAGCCACTGGTTAAGGATGAGCACACCATTTCAAGATGGCTACCAAAATGTCTGCAGCCCAGCCACGGCATGATTGGAAGCATGAAAAATGGCGAAACTCTTGCTGACGAGGCGCACGGCCCTAACACTGAAAACCAGCTTCTCTGTACTCTATGTGTGCTCTAACAGGCACTTTGGCCTCTCATTCATATGCTACTAAGAGTTCCCTAAATGCAAAATTACTCAATATATTCTGTGTTCTTTCTCATACTAGTAGAATGCAGCATAACTCGCTGCCACTGGATGCATGCTCTTAACATGACTTGGCCTCAGCTTCTTTAGTTCAACATTGTTGCTGCTTTTCCTTTCATCCAACAATACTTTCTATAGTGTGTTAATGCTAACTATAAAATGAGACGTGTGCTGCATGCAAAACTACCAAGGTGAACAATGAAAATACTGACACTACATAGGCAAACCTCTGTGATCATAAAGTTTGCGCAGTCAGAACCTCTTGCCTCTGTTGGACGCTGTACCTGTATCCCAACAAGAGGAATTCAAGAAACACCAATGCAATATTTTTATAAGGACTTTTCAGTTATCAGCCTTACTTTCTTAAGAAAACCAACTCTTCAGCTTCATATTCGGATACGGCCGAATACTGTAGCAAAATAGTAAATATACCAATCGGTATAGCCCTAACTAAAAGTCTCTAGTTCAAATGGAAGTTAAGCACACACAAAACCATTGACCCAAAAGAGTTTCCACATTGCTGCATGTGTTGTGTGTTATAACAATTTCCACATTGCTCCAGTAAAACGCATGCTACCAGGTTAGTTTCTGCATTAATTGATGGCAAAGGAGCTATATGTATGTACATAGTACAACAAAAGTAATTTTATTAGGTTGATGTGTTCAACAGAGAAGGAAGATATAATACATATACAGTTTAGAGCATTGTATCAGTCCTCGTGGATGCTACCTGACAGGATGACTGTAGCTAATTGTTAATAGATAAAGGTGCTGTTACACATGTATCAATCACAACACATTATTACTTACACATTTTTACAAAGCATAACAAATTAATCCTGATCACATTTAATAAAAACACTTAATTGCATTACACCGCCAAATTGGTGTAAACTCACGGTACAAATTGGGTAAACAAATTAACAGACAATTGAGAGAGTATTGATGTGTAGTTATATTGTGAGTGATTCGTCCACTCAAGGAACCAGAGTTTCGGCTAACTCCGTCACTGGGATGAAAAAAGCCCATCAGGACAAAGAGGAGCTTGTGGTAGCAGCACAGGTCTTGCTTATGCACGAGGCTAGGGGGAAACAATCTCTGATATAAAGCGATTAGAATCATTCATGGATGCGCGAGTTCCATACTGATAATTCACGTTTTCCGATTAGTGTAATGGTAGCATGCATGGCAGACACTCTCTGGGCCTCATCACGAGTTGGGCGGTAACGCCGGCGCTAATAGCGCTGGCGCTATCTGCCCTACTGGCAAACCCACCGGTGCTATTAGCGCTGGATCACGGGTTTGGTGGATTTGGAAATCCCCATTCCCCATTGAGCCCATTCGGGAATGCCCCATTCCCCATTGGGCTCAATGGACAAATTTTGCGCTCATATGCGGCGGTATGAGCGCAAATTTTCAGCGGATTTCCCCGCAGCTCAGAGCTGGGGAGAATTCCGCCAAAGCCCTGATTTGGCGGACCCTTAAATCCGGCGGTAACAGCACTACCGCCGGATTTAAGGGTTACCGCCAAACTCGTGATGAGGCCCAATGGGTGCTCAGTTCGCTGGATAAAGTGTGATTCATATGAAAGGGTAATTTGTGTCTGGGGCCTCACTAAAATGGTTTCTGTGTTTAGCCAATGAAGCAATTATGTCTCCTCAGGTTGTATTGGCAAATATGATTTGGGGCACACAAGGTCCACTTTTCGCAGCACTCTCTGTGCATGCAGACACACACACACTAACACCACACTAACACCACACATGTAGAGGCATACTGAAAACGCACGCCCATACACACTTAAAACATGGGCCATTGTAGACAGGCACCCACACAAGTGCATTCATCTAAAAGAACAGGCCCACCGAGGCACACTCACAGAGGCACACACACACACACACACACACACACCATATTACAAATTCACGTGCGCACACACACACACACACACACACACACACACTCTCTCACATGATATTGCACATATCCAAAAGCACACACGTGCCCGAACACACACACCACAGTAATGCATGGAGAGCTACCTTCCAACAGTAATACCCCGGACAATTTTTCGTTTCTCCATGTGAAGGAACAGCTGCAAGCATTTGCATAGTTATGAAAGCAAAGTAACTGGAACTACATGACACACATTTCAATAGAAATGATGTGCTATGGTGGATTTCTATGAACAGAATTAACTACTTTATTGGAATTTTCCAAAACTTAAAACTTCTAAACAGTTTCTTCAGAAAACACGCCATCAGCCCTATGCCATTACTGACACTCATTTTGGCTTCTCGTGCATTGTGCTCAGGTAATACTGACATTGAATTCAGTGGTGCCTACATGCATTTTTCATATGTCTCCAGCATGTCACAGTTCTGCACAGAGAGGCACCTGCCAACAGTACACACAGTAGCCCCTGTGGCATTTTGTTCCGTTCTCCTTGTGAAGTGACAGCTTTGAAAATGAGTACTTTTTTAATACTAATCCACACCCTGCTACTTATGAGAGCACTGCAATTAGAAACGCATGATGGAAGTTTCAATAGCAACAATTTTCAGTGGCGTTAACTGCTTTCTTGTGCTTTTACAACATTGTAAAATTCTAAACATTTTTTTCAGAAAGCACACCATCAGCCCCAGGACATCTATACCAAAGAAGATGGAGAATGAGCAGAAGTAAACAATTGTTATGTTCACAAAATAGCCTCTGTAGTCTGCTGTGTGATATCCCCTCACATTCCCTTTATTCGGCTTCTATTACATTATTCTCAGATAATTCGGGTGTTAAAATCACTGGTGGCTTGATATGTTTTCCATACGTCCTCGCATGTCACAATAATGAGCCACCTTACAACAGGGTACACAGTAGCACCACAGGCAATTTCCTTCAGTTATGCTTGCAAAGCGACAGATCAAGAATAATAATGGTTTTACTTCTCCTTTCGCTGCTAATAATGAGAAAACGGCAACTGGAAACACATGATGCAAGTTTCAACAGCAACAATTTGATGTGGTTTTTCAATGCTTTATGAACTGCATCACACCAACAGTAAATGGCCATCAATGACAACAAGAAATACATTTTCAAAACTAACTGAGTGACATGTTAACAAAGTAGCCTGTCTAGTCTGTTGTGCAGCATTACCTCACATCATATACATTTTTGGCTTCGAGTACATTATGCTCATGTAATGCCGACATTGAATTCAGTGGTGGCTCAATGTGTTCACCATACATCTCCAGAATGTCAAATGCACATTGGCCTTTCTTTCATGGTAGAATTTTAAACAACACAAAGGGACCATTACTAGCTGGCAGCATTACAATGTGTACAGTGAGAACAGCTGTAACATTATTCATTGAATTTCTGCTATCTCATAATAGGAACGTGCATGCAAAGGATAGGTTTACAGAATAACTCTGAGTCCTAATAACCAACCAACTTAGCAAGATGGCAAGGTACTGTTTTATTAACAATTATCTGAAACAGAGAGTTACAACGAACATCAACGGACGTACGCTCAATTTCTCTCAATGATCTTTTCATAAAAACAAGATTATATTCTCAAAATACGTTAGAGGTGACATCACACTATGTGGCAACTAATGAAAAACCTATGGGGATCGGGATAGGCTTAAAGGGAACATCTAAGTACACATTGTATAGGAACTAGGATTGTGATTGGCTGCTCACTGGCAGGTGGGTCATATTGCTTACCTCTAAAACATGTCATCTTCAAAAACATTAAGTACACAGTTTCTGATTGGCTTCTCAAACTATAAGGTCCTTCATTATATTGACACTGAATTTCTCTCAACAACCTTTTCATAAAAACAAGATTACATACTCAAAATACACCAGAGGTGACGTCATAATAGAGGGCAAATAATGAAAAATCTACTGAGGATCAGGATAGGCTTAAGGGGAACATCTAAGTACACATTGTATAGTAACTAGGATTGTGATTGGTTGCCCACTGTCAGGTGGGCCAAATATGCCTACCTCTAAAACATGTCATCTTCAAAAACATTAATAACAGTTTCTGATTGGCTTCTCGAACTATAAGATCTACACCAGATCAATCTGCAACAAAACCACTGCTGTTCTCAACCTGTTATTATGCCTTAACCTCCAATTTCTTTGTATCACTGAAACTTGTATCCCTCCCCACAACACCTCTGTTCCAGCATCCCTCACCTCGTCTTCCTCTTCCTTTGCACATGTCCCTCATCCCTCGGGCTGTGGAGGCGGCTTAGGCCTTCTTTTTCATCCTCACTTTACTTCCTCTCCCTCTCCTACTCCTCTACCCACTCTTCCTTCCTTTGAATTCATGTATAAAATCTTTAATTCTCCCCATGATATATCATTCCTCATCATTTATCGCCCCCCTGGCCCTGTTGGCTCCTTCTACGAGGACATTGACCATCTTCTCAGCCTCATCACTCCGAGCCCCACCCCACTATTCTCACTTGGCGACTTCAATCTCCATCTCTCCTCTACTTCTTCCTCCTTTCCTCTCCTGTCTATCCTTAATTCCTACCATCTCACTCCTTTCCCTTCTCCTCCTACTCACCAATCTGTTTCTACCATTGACCTCATCTTTACCTCCTCCTTTATCGCTTCTCCAATATCTTCTCTATCTACATATCTTTCTGACCACTCCTTACTCTCCTTTTCCCGCACCCCTCCCTGCCCTCCCCTCCTGCTCCCACCCCCTTCTTCCGATGTGACCTACGTAACTTCAACCCTTCTCTCTTGCTCCCTTCCTGCTCCTCTTCCCTCCCCCTTTCCCAGTTATCTTCTCTCTCAGCCAATGAAGCCTCTTCCACCTTAACTTCCTCCCTCACCTCCACTCTTGATCTTCTCTACCCTTTCTCCTCCTTCCGCCCTTCTTTCTGACCTGCTCAACCCTGGCTCTCTTCTCACCTTTCCTCTATGCGCCACCTTCTTAGGCGCCTTGAACAATCCTGGCTTAAGCACCCTACCGCCTCCAACCAAGCTGCATACTTCTACTATTACTCCCTCTACGACTCTTGTCTCAACTCTGCTAAGCACATTTACTTCTCCAACCTTCTCCACTTTCAGTCTTCCCATCCTCACTGTATCTTTCAAACCTTAACTCAACTTCTCTCTCCACCTACCCTCGACCAGTCCATCGCCTCTCCTCTCTCTGCCTCTGATCTTACCACCTTCTTCTTTAACAAAGTCCTTAATCTCCGCCAAACTATCCTCTCTTCCCCTTCTTATTCTACTCCTCCACCTCCCCCCTCCCTTTTCCATGTCCTCATTCACCCCTATCTCTTAATCTGAAGTTGCCCTCCTCCTTTCTAAAAACTCATCCCACTGCTTCTCCCTCCGACTCTATTCCTACCTCCCTTATTCCTAAAATCTACCCCCTCCTCATACCCTATCTCACCTCCTTGCTTAACACCTGTTTATCCACATGCTCCTTCCCACTCCTTTCAAGCATGCTACCATCATACACATTCTCAAAAAACCTTCAGCTAATCCCCATCTTGCATCCAACTATCGCCTCATCTCTCTTCTACCCCTCCTTTCTAAACTTCTTGAGCGCATTGTTTATTCTCAACTCTCTACCTTCATCTCCAACCATTCTCTCCTCCACGCCACCCAATCCGGCTTCCATCCTCAGCACTCCACGGAAACCGCTCTCATCTCTGTTCTCAACTTTCTCCTTTCTGCCCACTATTGTAAGCATTCCTCTATCCTTATCCTCCTTGACCTCTCTGCTGCCTTTGATACTGTCGACCACCCTCTACTTCTTAGCTCTCTCTCTTCTTTTAGCCTTAAAGACTCTGTACTTAATTGGTTCTCCTTCTATCTTTCTAACCGCTCCTTTTCAGTCTCCTGTGCTGGCCGCACCTACCCCACCTTTCCTCTCAACCATGGTGTTCCCCAAGGTTCTGTCCTTGGCCCGTTTCTCTTCTCTCTCTGCACTTCCTTCTTAGCTCCCATTATCTCCTCCTTTGGTGTCTCACACCATTTCTATGCTGACGATACCCAGCTCTTCCTCTCTTTCTCCTCCTTCTCTCCTGACATCCTGACATCCACCATAAATTTTCCTCTTGCCTCTCTGCTATTAAATCTTATATGTCCTCTCAAGCAATCCCTCTAAGTCAGTGCCTTGTCTGGGATGCCCAAGGGAAGCCCTTATTTATATATTTTTATGGCAAGTTATAATCTGGATGATGAACCCTTGTATAACACCCCTCTCTTAGAATCCCCCTGACCCCACTGAGCCAAGAAGTAGATTTCTTTTGCAAATTTAAAAGGTTTATTTGAAAAATTAAACAATATATATATATCACACTTCTAGAAATAAATTGATAATGGATAGCACACTTGTGAATATGATGTTGATCAACAATGGGTAATCTGACACTAACACACTTCTTTACAATCAATGAGGAGTTGGTATAGGATGGCTAAGGCAGCGAAAATACTTTTATGGTTTCAAGGGAAAAGCAATGAGGAATAAAATGCAGTACGGAAATAACTTGATATGATTTTAGCAAAAGATAATATAATCACTTTTTCTCTGGCAATTCTCCCCCCTTCCCCCCTAAGCGATGTAAGGAGATAAAAAGGAGAGCATACAGTTCTCAGGAAGGTAATCAAATACAATACTAAATTCAGTTTCCCCCTAGCAAGCTTAGAGAAAAACAGGTATGATTTTAAAACACAGGCCCAAAATGCTTTGAATGTGGTGGCAATGAAGTGAAATGATGCTAAAATTGATTTTAATTTCCTGTAGGATGTTGAGGGTGAGTGATATCTAGTTTATATTAGTTCAGGCTCACTTTAGCAATGCTCTATGAGTAACTAGCAGGTTAAAACGAATTTTAGCAAAGGAAAGCAAGGAGCTGCTGATTTTTACACGTGGCTGAAATTGTGCAAAATGTCAAATCGCGGCAAATTTAATTGCGTGCGTCGAGCGTGATGGGGGAGGCACTATAAGGAGTAGGAAGTCGGTTCTAGGTTTGTTAGAAAGCCTAGAATCCTAGCTTTAAGGTGGAAGTTAGATCTCGTTCCTAGCCCAAACGGTTCCGGAGATACGGACGATTTCGTGAAAATAGTTTTTCGGATTTGAAATTTAAAAGTTCAAATGACAGGTGACAGTTTTCAGCTTTAAAAAGGACAAAATGACACACACGATTCCTATGAGGTAGTTCTAAATAGGTTAAAATAGTTTTAATTCGATTATTTTAAACTAAGAGGTTAGTCTGGCACAGTCCTAGAGTACTCACACTTTCTTTTTAAAATAAACCGTCAAGGTCTGGTCAGGTTGGACGGGACTTCCGGCGGGTGGTTCTGAAGTCCCGGCTATTTGGGTCAGCTCTGCTCTCTGGGTCTGTCAAGCACCGGTTCTGCTCACAACACTGCACAGTTCTGGTCTCTCTGGATCTCTGGTCTCTCTGGATCTCTGGTCTCTGGAGGTTGATGGATTTGAAGTCTGGAGTCTCCCGGCAAAGCGTCCCGCAAGAAAGTGGAAAGTGAATGTCCCTACCTGTCCTGCACTGTCTGCTTTTATGTGTTTAGAAAGTGGGTGTGTGCGTGGCATAACTGAGCCTGCCTCTCTCTACTTGACATTGGCCCAATTCTCCCCTCTCCCATGATTGGGGGAAGGAAATGGATTGTCATCATGATGAGGTCTGTTTAGGGTCAGAGGATCCTCCCCTGGTCAGTTTGCCCACAAATCTATATTTGATTCAAATACATATTTCCCAGACACACAAGTGGTTGACATTACATGTACATATTACAGATGAATTAACACAGGTCTCTGTTCAAGCCCCATGTTCCTGCGAGCTGGGATTCAGAAATGACAACATTTTGCGCTTTTTGGTTGGTTTACCAATATCGGACATTTACCAATAATTACACAAATGTGCGCAAGGAGTATGGACATTAATTGATGAAGTGTCAGATTTTTAACATGCAGATATTTGGAGTAAGACCCTATTTTCCGCTAGCTGCCCCCCAGAATACACCACAGGGTCCTAACACCTCTTAAAATGTGGCCGGAAAAATCCCAAGAATAATGATATTATTTATATAATTTTGACCAGTCCGCACTATGAGTTATCTATCTTTTTAAAATTATGCCCTGGTCAAAAAGGGGTGTGGCTTCCCACATCACATGGCGGAATAACTGGTTTATCCACTTCCCCCAAGCTCAGCTTGCTAGCAGAGGCACTGCCCCTCCCATTCCCTTCCAAGAGGAAGCCATTTTACGACCCCCCAATATAACATTTGCCTGACTCCAGGACAGGGCTTTGTTCAACCTCCTGCAGTCTGCAGGTACCCCTCCCTTAATTCAATCAGAGAGGTGTGATCTCCTTTTGGTGGGGGCAGCAGGATGCAGCCAGGCCTGGGAAGAGTTGTTGAGCCAGTTCAACTCCTGTCGGGCGGGGGTAGTTGTCAGGCAGAATTCAATTTCTTTAAGCCCAGTTTTCTACATTCAAATCCAACTTACATGCAGCTATTTTTTATATACACATTAAATAATGACCTCCTTCGAGTCATTTCAGAATATAGTTTTACATTGTATCCACCTCTTAGCAAGTCTTTCCTTGGCCTGGTTTCAGTTCATTTGTTCAGTTTTACACAAATGTCTGGTGGTTTTAAAACGCCGGCTTTCTGATAGTGGTGAGCACCAGTACTGCATCCATTTTTGACATTAAGAAAATGAATTCCCCACAGTTCTGGGTTGCTTTTGGCAATCAGCATTGCCATTCCCAATGGTTTCAGGCTACTGTGTGTGTAGCCCAATGGTGGTTTTAGGCAGTGCCCTCCTGTGCTCACAACATAGGCAAAAATGGGTGGCAGCCTATTCTTCATGTTTTCCCTGTGCACTCTCTGGGGAGTTCTGGCCATCATGATGTTTCCCTTGCCAGTACTGCACAGTTTTATGGTAGGGCTTGGCTGCATGGGTAAAACATCCCACAACTTCCTTACTCTTAATGCTGACAAAACTGAAATCCTGTTCTTCCCTGCCAACACTCTCCTCCTCCCTCCCCTCCTCCTTTTATTCTCTTCCCCCCTTCCCAACTCCCCTTCTCTCCTCACACCCGCAACCTAGGTCTCCACATTGACCCCAACCTCTCCCTCTCTCACCACATTTCTCTCACTGCCAGATCTTGCCGCTTCCACCTCCATAACATCCGTACATTTCACCACTTCCTAACCTTTCATGCTACTAAACTCTTAGTCACCTCCCTTATCTACTCCAGACTCTTCTGCTGCTCGACTCATTTCTTAAGACTCCCTTCCTCTCACCTCTCCCCCCTCAAATCCATCTAACACTGTGCCATCTGCCCCCTCTTCCTTCTATCACCTCACGACTCCATCTCCTCTTTTCTCAACTCACTAAGTTGGCCCTCATTTCATTCACAGCTTACATTTAATTTCCTCTGTCTAGTCTTCAAATCCCTCTATGGCCTTGCCCCTCCCTAGCCCCCTTCTCACTTTTTATACTCCTCGTTCACTCCGTTCTGCTGATCTCTTTCTTCCCTCTCCTCCTCCTCCACCCTGTACCCCTTCCTGCTTTCGCTCCTTCCAACTTCTCACTCCTTTCCATTGGAACTGCCTACCCCTTCCCATCCGCTCTATTACCTCCTACCCCTCATTCCACACTTCTCTAAAATCTTATCTCTTCCACTCACCCCCCTAGCATTCCTTTTCCTCTCTCACTACTGACTCTACCTCTTCCTACTCCTCCTACCCCCTCCCTCACTTAGCCCCTCTCCATCAGCACCTTTCCTCATCAATAATGTAAATTGTTCCTTGTACTGTTCTCTGGTTCAGATTCATTTATCATGTATTGCTTGTTGTATTATGCTTGTTCCTCTAATAAAGCGCTTTGGATTAAAGAGCTATATAAATAAAAATAAATACAAATACAAATAAGGTCCATTATATGGACCTCTAGAATTGGTTGGCATGCTTGTGCCATGTCTGGAACATTCAATTCACTTAGCAGCACATAAGTGTAATGCTAGTGTATAAAATACAAGCCACAAAAACATGGTGTCGATGCACAGCCATTTTTAAAGCTCATCTACCATTGTATTAATAAAGTATGCACTTCTGTAGGTCTCACAGAATGAACAAGTAGCAGGGAAAACAGAGCAATGTCACATAGATAATTAGCAAGCGGATTGTGTACAGAGAATAGTTATTGTATTGTCCAGTGAAGGACGAATACAGAAGAGGAGTTGGAGTGGGCTGCAGCTGCACGATAATGGGTCTGGGAATGCATGCATGTAAAGGAGCGCTGGGTTTTTCACCTTCAACTGGATTTTTCCACCCTCTGTCTCTTCAACTTGTGATCTGCCTTTCGGCCAAGGGCAAAACACGGTTTGGAGGGAAGGGGTGATTACCCATAAAGGAGAGGTCGTCACGGAAAGGTATTAGTTTGAAGTTGAATCCCAGGTGTTGCAGTCTCGCTGATAGGGAGGACACTCCGCTTCAGACCCCTTTGATCCTAGCTATCTCTTTGCGTACCTGCTGAGGGGCTAAGCAGTGTTGTATTGTGGCCAAGATGAAGATTTCCTCTGCTGTCTGGTTAACGGTGATGACATGTATATTCTAATCTATCTATCTATGTGTAGCTATTTCTGTGTATTAGTATTCTATTTGTTTATTATTAGTCACTAGACATCAATAAATGGCCTATAATGAGCCTTTTTTTGAATAACCCTATATGGTGTGTAAAGTGAATCTGGAGTGTGGGATCGTTAATTTACTGTGTGCTAGTTTCCACTTCTCTACCATCTTCTATTACAAGGCTGTCTACTACATAAGAAATTAAAAAGACATTATTTCAACCAACAATTGAAGTTATTCTTCTGGCATCTTAGGTGTCGTTATTGGACTTTTTTCAATATTTAGATTGGGTTAGAGAGTGGGACATCTTCCCATATTCACAATTTATCCTATGTGGTGTGTGTGTGTCTTTTCCACTAGTCTTAGTCCAATGATTGGTTATTGCGAGAAGGGGCTGGAGAGACGTAAGTGTTGGTGTTCTTCCCTTATAGCCCAATAGACCCAATACAGTAAGCCCAGACCCAGATGCAAGGAGGTGGGTCTGACTCTAACTCCCCACCCAATTAGCCCAACATCTCTCATTGCCCATGCCTTCTGCCATGAAAATTGTCTTTGAACTTGGCCTTGCAAAGTATCCTTGTCTCTGGGAATACATGGGAATCTGGGCACTCACTTTGTTGTTCTAGGACTCCAGGTTCAACTCTATTTTCATCTTGTGACAGGAGACCACGATTTGGTCCATTTTACAGCTTTTAATTGTCTTAAATGAATTACGCTTGGTACTCTTGGCATTCTTTCTTTGCACCTTAACAAGGAATGATTCACCCTTTGTACATTTGGTCCTTTCCAGAATAGATAGCTGACCTTGGCAGCTTCAGTCTTGACTTCACGCCAGAAAACCTCGCCATGCGGCTCCACAATTTCATCTTATTCTTGCTGCAACATAGTTTCTTTTCTTCCCTCTTCATGGATAATGGCTTACTGAAATTCATGATACCGATGTCCAGCTTCTATACAATGGTGGATTTGCCTGTATTCTATTCACTACATATAGCCCGCTTCTATAATTACTTAGTCTACCTTGCGTTTCAGTGTCTATACAGTTATTGAATGGTTGATTCTCTGCAATACTTCGTAAAGGCGTAATCTTCTTTTTCATATTTAAGAGTTCACTTGATTCTTTACTTCGTCATTAGTTTCTGTAGGATCCATACTTCCTCTTCAGCCAATATTTGTAGACGTCCTTTATACTCTCTTATGATGTCATAGACCTCTTTCCTTGCTCTTTTTATATTCCTTCAGGGAGTTCCTCACTCAAATTGTTATCTTTACATGGATACATTCGATAGGGTTGTCTGAATGGCTATCTTCTTTCAAATATACGCTGTGGTATTGGCACAACTGCTGGTATCAAACACGGCACAATCTCAGGGTTCCAAAATATAGGAGGTAGGTGGGCGGGATTTCCTGCAAAGGCATGCAGCTGCTTCTCTACATTCCCCCCTCTGGTAGAGTCCTTGACCGCCTCCTCAATTGTTATTGATATTTTCTCTTGAAGAAGTGTTTTTTTGGTGTCCATAGCTTCATCACCCCCCTCAGGGTGACGGCTGATTTGACATGTTCATCTATACTCCTGGTAATGTAATTACATTGTCCATTCGGGGCACGATAGACCCATCGTCCCATGTACTTCTTATGATTCTTCGGATACAGGAACTTTGTTCCTTCAGTTGCTACAATGCTGGCCTCTATATATTTTGGACAGCTTCAGCAATCAGCTCCTTAGTGTTAGGTTCGATATCGATCATGATCTTCATTCCTACCACCTTCTTTGCTGTTTTCTTACATTGGGCAATCGCTATTCTGATTACACACAATCCAAACATCACCATCACTAACATTACTCCAAGAATCTTGAATATATTTGCCAACCACTGCGGAATCCACGAGAATATGGAGGCAAACCAACTGTCATCGTCAATGCCATCTGTCTCATCTTCCATCTTGGTATGTAGGTCTGTCAACAAAGTTATGGCCTCTGTGAAGGTCCCATTTTGCTGATCATGAGAAGGTATAAATGTGCAACATGATGGCCCGATTTTGCTGCAAACTCCTCCTTCCATCGCTGTTATCATGTCAAGGACATATCTGTTCTGGAGGCTCATCAGTCGTATGGCCCTCAGCTCTTCCTTGATAGCGTTGAATACTTTTATGGTAGCATTATTGTCTGTAGCCACTTAGCATTTGCTACTGTTTGGATCCCAGGCATGAATATAGCCATAAATATTGTGGCAGTCTTGCTGAACAACCTGTGTTCCTCAGGAATGGAGTCATATGCTGTTATTGATTTGGCTGAGAAATTATTCTCTCTTCTTGTCCGACTGAGAAGTTCAAGTGATTTTCTTTTTCTCAAATGGGCATCTATTTTTGGAAATTCACCAATGTTCAGGCGCTTTGAGGAATAACTAATGCTGGAACATGGATGAGCACCAAAGAACATACTCCTCCCCAATCCTTGTGCAACTTTATGTAATCTCTAGATCCACAAGCCCAATATCGATCCATAAGGACGGCAGTACCTGCTCCCATCCTAGGAATGTCAATTATGGTTTTGCATTCTTTATTATATCCCAAGTAATTCTTTCCATGTCTTTGGAAGCACGGTGTCGCATTAACCAATGGTATTACAACTTCTGGGCCTGATTCATCTTCTACCCATATCAGTAGTTTGGAGTGTTTAGCCAATGACTTTAAACACCCATCATTCACTTTCTGCACCTCTTGTACGTAATCTGTTTTCAGCAGGTGAGCTGCACAGGACATCATTCCTTCTTCACATTCGGTCTTGGATTTCACTTGTCCATAGATCAATAGTTGAGTTCATTCACAACATCCAGGTGATCAGGCTATTTCTGTCACATTAGGGCAATTCATTCTCTTCATCTCTTCAACGACCACCTCATCCTGTCCTGCAGCAGGATACACCAGCATCTTGCTCTTCCATCCAGGCTCCTTTTCAATTTGTAGCATTTTAATATAGTCATCCTGGTATGGAAATGACCATTTCGATCTCCATCGCAAGGTCGCCCAGCTTCCTTGAAATTGTCCTCGAGTTGTACATGTTGCAAGATGACTGAGGCACCTTGCATCATGCTCTGGAACCTCTCTGACAATGAAAGTGCGTACTGTATTCATGGCATAGGGGATGAAAGAGCAGACATAGCAACCCTGCTTTCTCCACAATTTTTCTCATGTGTTGGTACCACATGTTATTCCCCAGGTGAGCTTTGTTATCTAGATAGGTATTTTTCCCTTCACTATCTTCCTCTGCATCTCTTTTGTGTCTTCCAATCATAGAGTAAATCAAATGTAGTTTTCACAGTAGGGAGAACCATAGGGACTTCTCCTTCAGCGGAAGTACTAACATTATAAAGACTGTGAAAGATGAGGAGCAAAAAGACAAAGAGAACAATCATGCTAGCGTATATTATGCATAAGAACATAGGCATCCATATCTTGCGCCACCCTACTGTTCGTTGCACTTGCTCATTTTCTAGAACTATGCCACTCTCCTCATTAATCAATTCTAATACAATCATCAAGTTTCTTTATATTTGTAACTGTACAATCTGTTCAATCATAGCAATAAGGAGTTTTCTTATGACTCGTCCATTTTTAGGATCCTGCAAGAAAGTGTGAATATTAACGTCTCTTCTAACAAGAGCAGGGTAAGTCTAAGTATGAACACAAGACAGCAAGCAGAAGCCGATAAACGTCACTATTATATTTTCCATGAAATGAATCTGGAGTCTAACCTCTTTTCCAATTTCGGATCAAGAATTGACATTTAGGCATATCTCTGATGCATTATTTTCTGCTTCAATATTTATTTCTCAAAGTTCATTTCAAAATTCCTGGAATTCTCTGTAAGTCTTTTCACTCTCTGCTAGAATATCTATAAGGAGTGTTCATTGAATTCTAGTCCAAATAAAATACGTATTAATCACTCATTTTATCATCTTTCTTCTTGGTCATCGATCGAGTCTGCACAGGCTGAAATTCCTCTTCTTGTCTTGCTTCTGATCAGCACCGGTGGGAGGGAAGGTCTCGCCTTTATAAATCTTCACATCGCCCAGGTGCAGCCAAGATATTCTTCCTTGTATCTTGGCAGCTGAAGGGGACAACTTCTTCAATGACAAAAGGGCCATGAAAACGTGGCTCATGCCACTTTCTGGTAAAATGTTACTGAGCACTAGGTCCCCAACATATAACTTAGGTGGTGTTAATAGTTTGCTTTGATTGGTTGCTGAATTATCTTCTTCTGTGTTCTTAGACTGACCCCCCGGTGCTTGACGTTATCTGAAATGAAAGAAATACTCGAGGTCATACATGTCAAATAATTATGCATCTCATCACCTAAAGTTTTTGCTACACTCTGGGCATCACTCTTACACATAGATAGAGGTGTAAGGGGTGTTCTCATTCAAAGACCTGTAACTAGCTCGTGCTGGGTGAGGTGGTGGTCTGATCCTGGCTGATTCTGAAGGGCATATAAGGCTAGGGTAGGCAATACCTCCATCCCTTTTTTAAGTCAATTTGATCTTGACAATCCTTTCTTTGAGGAGGCTGTTCAGTCTCTAACATTTCCTGTTCACTTGCGGGTGATAAGCAGAAGAAAACATGTGCATTATATTCAATAGAAGCCATATCTGTTCAAATAGCTCATTGACAAAATGTGGCCCATAAACGGATTTTAGCACCTCACACACACCCCACCTTTGGAACACTTTGCACACTAAAAACTTCACTGTGCAAGTGGCATCAGAGTGTGTATATGGACCTGCCTCGATCCACCTAGAAAAGTGACACACCACCACTAATAGAAACTTATATCCATTACATACCTGCAGCATATCGATATAGTCGATATGTAAATGCTGAAACTGACCAATCATTCTCAGTGTATGCCCAGCAGTAAACCTTTGACACACAATGCAGTTCACCATAAATAGTGCAATGTTTTTCAACAAATTAGGAATGAACCAGTCTTCTGCAATCGTAGCAGCAAGACTTTCTCTAGTTACATGCGCAAGGTAATGCAGCTGTTTGAGTGCAACTTTCAATAAAGGTACTGGGATCACTGGCTTTCCAGTGCTGTCCTGTCACCATAATGCCTCCTTGGGGGATAAAGAACACCCCCTTCATTTCCATAATTCTTCTCTTCCTGTGGCACACTTCCTTGTATCTCTATTAATTGGGTTATCGACAACTTATTAAACCCCTCTTGCACTAGAACTGTTGTAACTAAATTTTCTTTCATACTCTCAGTGTCAAAACTCAAAATGTCTGGGGAATATGCAACCCTTTTGGCTTGTTAGTCTGCAGCTTTGTTCCCGTAAGAGAAAAAATCTGTTAGCTTCATATGTGCTATGCATTTAACGACCACTATGGCCACTGGGAGTTGTAGTGCCTTAATGAGCCTATCCAATAAGGATGCATGCTGTGCTGGAGAGCCATATGTGCAGAGGTGACCCCTCTGTTTCCAATGTGTTAACCCTGTGTGTACGGTTGATGTTACATAGGCGTAGTCACTGTACATCAAAACTTTCTGCCCTTCATGTTTCTCAAGCGTGACAATAAGCACCACTAATTCTGCTGCTTGCACTGAAAAATGAGACAGTAGCCTTGCGCTCGCCACTACTTCAAATTCTCCATTTAACCTGTGTCTTATCACTGCGGCGCCTGAATGCCTTTCCCCACTCGTCTGATCAATTTTCAAAGAACTATCAAGAAAAAGAATCTCCCCTCCTGCTAAAGCATTCACTTTCACATGGGATATATCATCATCAAATTTAACATAATTAGCACAGTCTTGTACATGATCACCTTGCTCTACTGGCTCAACTATAAATGTGGCAGGGTTCACTATTTTACATCTTACGATTTTAATCGCTGGGTTAGAAATTATTACCTCTTAAGCTGAAGCTCTTTAGGATGTCAATGTGCCTTTGGGTTTCTCTAAAATGGCAAATAGAGCATGTTCCACGAAGAGGGTGATAGAGCAGCCCATGACAAGACATGTAGACTTCTCTATCACAAACGGGGCAGGTGCCAAAGATTGTTCACAAGGGAAGTGTCCAATCATTACTGGGTATAAAATCCCACTGTAATATGCCAAAGGTTTGTGCCCCAATATGGTTCTCTGTGTAAGCATTGCTGTGATGACTGTCCCATTTGTGTGCAAAAACAAATCACATTCCTCAGCATAATTTGGAATTCCAACAACAGGGGCTGTGCAAATTGCTTTTTTGCCTCTTCAAATGCTTCCTCCATTTCTTTAGTCCATTCTAGTTTTGTTTTACCAACTTGCACTTTCTTTAATGCTTGCAGAAGTTGCCTTATATATGTGCTATAATCAAACACCCAGGCTCTAACATAGTTGCATAAACCCAAAAACTGTTGCATCTGTCGTACTGTGTTTGGTTTTGAGGTTTTCATAATTGCCTCAGCTCTCTCAGGTGTCACTTCTTTCCTTCATGCGAAATCAACTGACCTATATATAACTCCTCTTCTTGACAGTATTGTAACTTCTCCTTGTCTACTTTATATCCCTTTTCTGCTGTAATAGCCATCAACTGAACAGAATCCTATCTGCACTCATCTTCTGTGGTGCTGCAAATCAAGATGTCATCTACGTATTGTATCACCACGCTTTTGAGATCAATATACTCTGTTAAAGATCGATGGGGACTCACAGTACCCTGAGGCAGCCTAGTATGTTTCAGCATTTTTTGGTGAAACATAGAAACATATATGAAGTCAAGTCTTGTGAGTCCTTGTGCAATGGGATTGAGAAAAACACATTTTTCAAATCAATCACAATGAAATATCAAGCTTCCACTGGGATACTGCACAATATTGTTGCCTGATTAGGAACTAAAGGAAACTCAGACTCTACAATCTCTTTAATCGATCTCATGTCCTGGATAAAGCACCACGACCCGCCTTTAGATTTCTTAATCAGATAAACTGCGATATTACACAATGACTCGGATGGCACCGAAATCCCTTGATTCATCAGTGCTGAAATAGTCTGAAATATAACCTCATCAGCTTTTCGAGACAGGGGGTACTGCTTTGCTCGGGGTAAAATAGCTCCTGGCTTGAGCTTTATTTTAACCTCACCTATCCCCTCCAATAAACCTACATCATAAGGGCCTGTAGTCCAAAGGCCACTTGGCGCCTTTTCCAAATCGTCCTGAAAAAATGCTTGGCTTTACTGCATTATTGGTATTCGCTGTGGGACTTCCCTTTTCTCTATCCTTATCCAGTATGTAATGCTCATGAAGAAAACCACTTCATCATCACTTCGGTCTTCTCCGAACATATCATCATCTGTTATGTCAGTCAATCTATACCCTTCCTCAAGAGGAATCACTGTTCTCCATGGTCTACCCTCATCATACTCCTTCGAGGATTGCCATTTCTTTTCGCTTTATGGCTGCTTCCAACTCTATAGGAATAGGTTGTCCACCCTCCTCATCCATAGGTACTCGTGGTCTAAACAGAAATTCATCAGGTATTCTCACAATCTTTTCTGCCAGGCCAGGTAATCATGTCAGTAAAATGCTCACTCCATATAAAAAAAATCTCTGGATCTACTGGAAGGCCTCCCAGAGCTACTTGCCCTGTAAATGCCAGTATGAACTCTCCCACTTTTAAAAAGTGTATTCCTGGAGTTGAGCATACTATTCCTTGATCAGTAAATGAAATCATCCCATTAAGTTTTGTCATTAAATCTCTTCCCAAAATATTAACCAGTGTCTATCATGAATCTAACAAGGGAACAGACATGTTACATTGTCCTATTGAGACTGGTAATTTATCAGTAAAAGGAACTTGACTTGTAGCTCCAGAGAACCATTACCAGAACCAGAGAACCATTACGTATTCATGGCAATACCTGATATTGGATATTTTCCCTCTCGTATACATGAACGAGCTGCTCCAGTGTCTACAAGAAAAGAAAAGGATTTGCCTCCTATCGTCACATCGATCCTTGGTTCCTCTTGGGGTTCTAGTGTCACAGATAGAACTGAACACATCAAGTCACCCTGTGAGCTGTCCTATTGTTGATACAGGCTCCCCGTCCCTGTGAAAGGATTTACCCTACCACAGTGACACCTCCTATTCTGGGTGTCAATACTTGTCCTGTGTTTGTATAATTGCTGTGTCTGCATAGGGGCTTGTTGCGACTGCCCTTGTTGTGGATTCATTTGTACTTGTCTCTGCTGTGGTACCTGTTGTACTCACGGCGCGTGTGTCTGATAAGATGTGTGATCCTGGGCAAAGCCTTCTGTGGTCTGTGTGCTATATGCTGGACGGTAAACTGTCCCCCTGTAGAGAACAGTCCATTCTGTATATTCCCTTAGCTCCCACATATGCACGCAATATGTCCTGTCATTTCACAATTTCAACATACTGGAGGAACTCTCCTATTAGTGCCTCCTTGGTTATATCCTCCCTGTGCATTCTGGTTCCCATTCTGTGTACCTTGAAATCCACCTTTGATTATTTTGAAATCCACCTCCTCTTCCTTTATAACCTATACTGCTGCCTCGTGGTGTAAATCCATATCCATCTTGGTCCATCTGGCGCAGATTATTCACCTGCAATGCACCCATTGCTTCATGCATTCCAAATCCTTCTCCGCCTTTTCAGTACTGCTCCTTCTATGGCAAATGTTGACAACTTCTTCTGAACTAGTTTGGCTTGCTATATTTTTCTATTCTCATGCTTCTTCTTTTTTTTCTCTTGTAACAACCGACAATGGTGCACTATTGCCAATTGTATCTCAGCCCATGGCTTCGCTTCCATCCCTACTTGTTTCTTCATCTGCCTCTGTACTGGCTCAGGCAACCCCTGACATAAAATGTGGTAAAATAAGGCCAACGTCTTTTCCCACGGCTCACGAATTTCAAGTTGCAATTTCTCCTGAATACCCTGAATGTAAGCAATAGGGTCTTCATCTTCCTTCATTTACGTGTCATAATTGCACTCATATCTGAAGTGCAAGGATCCTGTACTCTAAGTGGCCTCCAAACATCTACTCTACAATTTTTAAAGTGTGCACCTTCATGCACTGTGTTTTGTGCAGTCACACTTGAATATCCAGCTTTCCTCCATATGTCATTAGCCCTCTCTCCAAGAATGGCTGCCAGGAGACCTTTTATGTCCCCTATGGCCAACGTATTTCCTCCTGTCATTTTTTCTAATTCGTATATCAATTTCCCAGCACCCGAAGTCAAACTAGGGAGCTTGCATTTTAAGTTATCCTTGTCCATCTGTGCCATGGAGTATATTGTGGTCCTGCTCCCCCTATTTACAATGCGGGAAATTGCGTAAACACCATCCCATTGTCGGATCCCACTATTAGTCTATCCATGGCAGGGATAATCATCACTGTCTGTCTCCTTGTGGGTAATGACCTTAAGCTGCTTACATATGGTGGCGACTCTCATCATGCGATCGTCCTTGGGGATGCTCAGTATATGCTATGGGATCTGGTGTTCTACCTTTAGGTTGTTCCAAATCTGAACATCTCACTTCCTTACCCATCTGCAGACTTCCTTCAGGGGCACACACACTCCCTCCTTCTGCCTCAAGACTGGACTCTCTTTCCTTGTTCTGACATATCTAGGCCCCAACTAGTGTGACTATAATCCCCTTCACCCTTGTCTAAGTTCATTCTGCTCACAGACAATACTCGACGTTCATCACTGAACAGGTTTCCCTCCTCATTTTGTGATTAAGGTTACGGGGATCCATCACCATACTCGCTACTTCGCCTTAACTGTTGATAGACCTTATCAATCCTTTCTCCAATGCTTTCTGCGTCAAATACTTCTCTTTCTAACACTACTCTAGATACTGCTGGTGTTACTTCCTTTATTGGAAGAATCCTCTTCTACTCTGTACCATCGTATTTCTGAGCTTGGACTCATTTTTTGTTTGTTTTTATGAATGAGACTGGAGTCGAGACCGCGCTATCTCCTTTTCCGTTCTATTCCTTCATCTATTTCCCTTTGCTTTCTCGCATCCCTTTTAATTCTTTCTTCCTCTTGCCTTTGTTCTTCTCCTCACTCCTTCACTTCTTTCAGCTTTTATCTTTTAAATATTATGTCCCTTAATCTATGTGTTTCTTCCTCCTCTCTCTTTCTTTTCTTTCTATCCCTTTCTTCTATCGCTCTCTGTCTATTGTCGTACTTTCTTTGTTCTTCTGCCCATTCTTCTATTTTTTCTTGCTCCTCCTGATATATCTGCTCTCGTCGCTCCCTGCTTTTCCTTTCATGGTCATCTTCTTTCAATCTCTTCTCTCGTTCTTTATCCTTTCTTTCTAGTTTGTCCTTATCATTGCTTTGCCTAACTTCCTCAATACCTTTGCCATCTATTTTGAGAAGTATCTGTCCTCCCCTCTTCAATTCATTGTGTATGAGCACTATCTTGTCAGCCTTATCCTTCTCTACTTTCCATCTCTTAATCTCCCTATTTCTGTCGACAAATTTGACCGCTCGCACTTTTCTTCGTTGTCTTGTATGATCTTATAAATCTCTTCCTTTCTCTTATTCTCCTCCAGACTATCGTCTATCATCACCAATGTAAGCACGGGCTCATATATCAGATTACAATACCCCGTCGCTGCTATCAATTCCTTTAAAGCATACACCCCTATTTCTTCTGTAGCAACACCCTTTGCTACAGGTGATGTAAGGGGAGCTGAGGGCTCAACGCCTTCCTCCTTATGATGATTAAGCATCCACTTCTCTGGTGGCGGGTCTTCTCTTTCCTCTTGATACATCTTCCAGAGCTCTAAAATCACTAATCGTGTCTCTAATTTCTTCCCTGTGTACACAGCGTGCAAGTTTGTGGTCATGTGTTGCAACAATGCTTTTGACAATGATCCCCCTTGTGGCCACGGCATGATCATTTTATCTGCCGTGCCTTTTACCCATTCCACACTATACTGTTTGAGCTTGGGCATATGCTTTGGCAGTATCTTCCATAGGTGCATGAGAGGAGTATGCTCCATAATGACAAGTCTCGCTTGACTCTCGATACATATCAGATTGTTAAATAAACCATATACTTTGGCTTAAATCACCACTTTGTCAATGTTTTGTTTAAACAACAAATATGAGCAAGCACCATTAATCACTGCTCAAGCCCCTTATTTCAATAGCCTATCTATTCTCTTGATTGGCATTTCTATTTTCTCGATTGGCATATCTATTCTCGAGATTGGCACCAATCGCTTTGCTGTACTCACTGTTGCTCCTCAACTTTTTTAAATTTTCCACAATCTATATCGCTCTTTGACACTCAACAAACAACATTCAGACTCGTCAAAACATTACACATTATAAACACTATGATCACCTTTTCTCTCGCCTTTACTTTATACTCTACACAGGGTTTGACACATCACCTTACGCAATCCTGATTACCCGTTTTAAATTTCACTCTACTCTCATTGAAGTTTGAGATGTCACCTAACTCCATTGAGGGCTTCTAGGCGCTACCTCTTCTCTTCACAATATTTCCCGTTACTCAAAAATTATTACAATCCCGTCACCTTATTTGCCATTCCCCTTAGTCTACTCACCATTCATTAATCGACCCAAGACCTTCGGTATCGACTCCTTCTCCAATCTGACCACTTCGCTTTCCATCCGCAGAGAGCCCATGGAAGTCGAGCAGGGATTTCGTCGAAGGGGAACATGCCCATTGTTTCGGTTCTTCTTGCAAGTTTATTTCTATCGGCTTCTCGCCACAGGAAACCCTGCGATCTTCCAGCTAACAGCAGAGGATGCCTAATCATCCGAAATACAGGGGACAGACTAATTTGCATTTTCTTTAACCATCCGCACCGCTACCATGTGAAATTAGGGCCCTTTAGGAACGTACATGCAATGGATGGGTTCACAGATTGACTCTGAGAGTAAATAACCGAACCAACTAAGGAAGATGTCAATGTACTGTATTTATTAACAATTATCTAAACAGGGAGTTACAACGGACATACACTCAATTTGTCTCAATGACCTTTTCATAAAAACAAGATTATATATTCAAAATACATCAGAAGTGAAATCATACCAGGTGGCAAATAATGAAAAACCTACTGAGGATGGGGATAGGCTTAAGGGGAACATCTAAGTACACATTGTATAGGAACTAGGATTGTGATTGGCGAACTGTCATCAGGACGTTGTTTGGAACTGGTGTGCGCCTAAGGGAACAGGTGACACACAAAAAGGAAGATCAGTTTAAGACTGGCACCTCAGAGTTACCCTCCCCCTGTAGATTTCCTACTACAGACGCCCGCACCACATGAGGTGCCCTCCTGACAACCAGTACGTCCTCAACCGCAAACCAAATAGGTATGTGTCTATAACGCAGTTTAATACAGAACCCTTTCTGTATGGTCTCTTTTTAGTCTTAAACTGATCTTCCTTTTTGTGTGTCACCTGTTCCCTTAGGCGCACACCAGTCCCAAACAACGTCCTGACGACAGTTCGGACCCTTCATCTGTGCTCATCTTTTACCCAGTGAAGGTTAACTCCCCCGAACCGGAAACACCTGCATAACAAATGTGTCGACTGTAATATCATACTACCAAATCTGATAGCAGTATTTGAAATAAAACACAATACACTTTATTCTACTAACACTCACGTAATTGAACTGTGATGTCAACAACAGTTTTTTACCTTTTACTTGTCTCACCGTCCTTTATAAGCTACATGAAGTTTATATGCGACATTTCTGAATCTCTTTTTCTTGTGTTTTCTTTTGTAAAATAAAATTGAATTTGTTTTTTACGATTATAAGTGACCCTGACCAACTAGTTATTACACACTAGTCTCCTGCTAACCTAGACCTACCTACTATATACGATTGACCTGGGGTAGCTTCCGACTCTCTTTCTGTCCCAGTCCGTACCCAGGTGCATGGAAGTGGGCCTGACTCTACCTCCCCACCCAATTAGCCCAACATCTCTCAACGCCCATACCTTCTGCCATGAAGATTTTTTTTAACTTGGCCTTGCAAAGTATCCTTGTCTCTGGGAATACATGGGAGTGCAGGCACTCAATATAGCGTTCTAGGACTCCAAGTTTGACTCTATTTTTATCCTTGGCTCACGTGGCTGGAGACAACAATTTGGTCCATTTTACAGCTTTTAAATGTCTTAAATGAATTAAACCTGGCACTCTTGGCATTCTTTCTTTGCAACTTCACAAGTGATGATTCAGCCTTTGTATGTTCACTCATTTCCAGAATAGATAGCAGAAATTGGCTGCTTCAGTCTCGATTTCAGGCCAGACAACCTCGCCATGCGGCTCCACGATTTCCCCTTATTCTTGCTGCAACATTGTTTTTTCTTTTCCCTCTTCAGGGGTCCTGGCTTACTAAAATTTATGATACCGATGTCCAGCTTCTATACAATGGCGGCTTCGCCTGCATTCTACTCACTAGATACAGCCAGCTTCTATGATGACTTATTCTACCTTGCGATTCAGTGTCTGTACAGTTATTGAATAGTTGATTCTCTGCAATACTTCATGCATGTGTAATCTTTTTTCAAATTTAAGAGTTCACTCGATTCTTTACTTCATCATTAGTTTCTGTAGGATACCTACATCCTCTTCAGCTAATATTCTGAGACGTCGTTCATACTCTCTTATGATGTCACAGACTTCTTTCCTTGATCTTTTTATATTCCTTCAGGGAGTTCTTCCCTCAGATTGTCATCTCTTCAGGGAAACATTCAATAGGGTTGTATCAATGCGTATCTTCTTTCGAATATACTCTGCGGTATTAGCACTACTGTTAGTGTCTAATATGGCACGATCTCAGGCTTCCAAAATATAGGAGGTAGGGGTGTGGGATTTCCTGCAGAGGCATGCAGCTGCTCCTCTAAAGAGTGGTAGCAGAGCAAGCAGCACTGCCATTTGAATTAGCTCGCCCTGGCCAATGGTCATATGGAAATATAAACAATTTGTGCCATCATGATGCATTATTTGTTACATTTGTGCCTGCACAAGAGTTGGCACACCCACAGAGCAACCAAGAAAACAAGCTGTAGTGGTGATGGGGCTGGTGGTAGGAACACAGCTCAGCTGGTGGATGTTGCCACTGGATCAGTGTGAAGGCAGGACAGATGTGATTGGGCATGGTGAGGCAGAGATAACTGCTTGTGTCTGTGTGCTCTGGACTAGCAATGGACAGGTGTGTCCTCACTGCCATCTCCACCATTGTAGTGTGTTCTGCAGGAGAGGTTACTGTGTGCTGGCCTTGGAACAAAGCCACTTATGCCACGATTTATTTCCATCTGATTGCACCTTGCATTGGTCCAAACGGAGCATCCCTTATTTCTTGTACCCTACTTCCTTGCTTCACTGCTAGGTTGCTTAGGGTGCATATCACAGTGCCTTCTTGCCCCCTCACTGTCCTCCCCTGCAGCAACCTTATTTGCTTCCAGGCCATTTACGAGGTGGGCCCTATCTGGGACCAGGATGTCGTCTGTCCGCCTCATACTTAACAAAGAATGTGTGCGCTTGCATTCATGCCTCTCCAAGAGCAGGCACAGGTGCCTCAGCTTCTCTTCCTGAGACATCTGCTGGGGACCACCCATGTCTTCTTAACTTATTGGTCTTCAGTCTCCTCCTGCACCAGCACCAGAACCCTCTCATCATCTTGCTCTGGGAAGCCCAACATCTCTCCTGCACCTTCCGCTATCTCCTCATAAATGCCAAGGTTTTCAAAGCATTGCCCGGAATGGCTCTGTAGGATCTGCATCAATATAGCCCTCCAAAGCATTAACGGCACTCATCAGTCATATCCATACCCTCTGGCTAATGACACAGTGCACCATTTAGCCTCCTCCACCTCCCCTTCTGCTGACTCCTTGGTGGCAGTGGCAACCTCTTATTTGTTATCAGCCCTGTTGTCTCCTCCAACCGTTCCCCTGTGTCAGTGGAAAATGCTCTGTCATCCCTATCTCCTCTCCTCTTCCTGTAACACCGACCAATGACTCTTCCACCTCAGGCAACATGCGCTCAAGTTGCTATAGGGCCCAAAATCACAATCAGCAGACCCTTCGACTGCGAGAGGTCACCTTGCAATCATTGTCCTAGTCCCACAAACAGTCTACTTCTGCTTCCTCCCCAAAATCCCTGTCCTGCTTCAACTTATCAAATCCCATCTTCTGGGAAGGACTAACACACAAGAACACCGCGGATAGGTGATTTACTAGGGAAAATGGATTTGCAAAATGTTCACAGACACACAAAGGAGGGTGACTAAACGAGGAAGGATTGTTTGGATCTCACAAAAATGAGGTGTTTTTTAGGTTTCACACACAAGCAGTTATTTTTTCTTTTTGGTGGGTTGCATGTTAAGGGAAGCTAATGGAACAAGTCCCACAAGGCTTAGTACGATAACAGTACAGATAACTGTGATTAGGAATTCCAAAGGGAAAGCTATTTATTATTGCTTTTTTTTTTTTTTTTTAAATTTGGTTTTATTGGTTTTAACAAAGGAACAAACAAGATGGAATACATGTTACGTGTTTCACCATAGTAAGCATATGTTTGCAGAACAAGGAAGATATATTTGTTGTTAAAAGAAGAACAAGCATGGTTATGCAGCATATGTTACATTGGGTACCTCAGAGTATATCCATCTTAGTCTAATGAACCCTACCCTCCCCCCTCCCCCCTCCCTTTCTTGATTGAGCACACATCCATTGAAGTTTGTGAAGGCATGGGGATTTGTTGGGCGACACAAAGGGGAAATGGAGCAGTGCACAAGATAGGAAAACCCTTTTGGTGTGAGGGAATGTAAGGGTAAACAGGAATTAAGGCAAAGTGGGCCTAAAAACAATGACAACATAGTGCAAATAGACACCTAAAAATACTGAAATACAATCCACTGTCACCAAACTTCTTACAAAATGTTCTATAACTGCTTTAAAACAAATATGTCGGCTTGCCCTGTACATTCCTTCTTAAATAGCCTAGCAAAACCAACAAAGAGGAAGCAAAAGTGATTGGATCCTCATATGATGGCAGAACATTTCCCGCTCTAACCATTGCGGTGGTGCGGGCACCATTGTTGGCTGTTGTTGAATGCTGCAGGGGTCTTGGGGGGCCCCCAGGATATTGGGGTGCATATTTGGTTCAAGTCACAAGCAATGGTGAGTGGTGGCTCACCCAGCAGGGGCTGGCCACTTCGGGCAGGAGGGCGCTATGCCATCACCTGAGTGACTGGTATCACAATTCACCTGTGTGATTTATTTTCACAGGGGACTGTGCTAACTGCCTCTGAGCAGGGGTGCCTTCCATGCAAGAGATTTGTTTTGTTAAAATGTGGACCCCTCTGGGCTCTGCAAAAAGGTAGCATGATATGATATAGCATTTGTAACGTGTGTTTCAAGGCGCGACGAGGCAAGTAGGGGGAACAGAGGAATGACAGAGACAACGATCTTACTAGGCCAAGTGACATTGAGATTGCGCAAGTGCAGGGGATGGGGAGGGGAAAAGTGTTAGGGGGAAAGGGGAGGGGGCAGTGATGTACATCGGATAGAAACAAAACAAGAAGTGCGGCCAGCAGGTGGCAAGTGCAAGGGTAAGTGCAGACAGCAGGTGTTCAAAAGTGCAGGTAGGGGGACTGTAGGGTTACAGATACAGACCCAAGTGCAAGGGTTGTCGGGAGGCAGTGCGGGTGTGCAGCTGGGTGGGCAGGGACCTGAGCCATAAATCAGAGGGTAGCCAGGTGACCAGTGCAGTATCAGACAGGAAATCAGCAGGGGAGAGGAAGAGAGAAGGCAGAAGCAAAGAGGAAGCTCTTGAGGTGCTTCCGGAACCGGAGATGGTTCTCCTCGATTTCCAGAGAGGCAGGGAGGCTGTTCCAGGGGGAGGCCCCAGCTGCGGAAAGAGATCTACCAACAAACTCAATGCTTGGAGACGCGACGACTCTGAGGGAGTTGGAGGTGGAGGAGCTCGAGTAGGAAGGTATTTCCAAAGAGAGAGTTGAAGGTATTGAGGACCCAGGCCCCAGAAGGCATTGTGAACAATTCAGAGGGTCTTG
The DNA here is from genome assembly GCF_040938575.1 of Ambystoma mexicanum. NCBI lineage: Eukaryota > Metazoa > Chordata > Amphibia > Caudata > Ambystomatidae > Ambystoma > Ambystoma mexicanum. Next base: position 1,088,598,184 of record NC_090925.1, on the reverse strand, counting down.
AACTTAATCCATGCAGCCACTGGGAGCCAATGCGGAGATTTTAGTGCTGGAGGGATACAATCCCTGGGCTGGAGGCCAAGGACAAGTCTTGCAGTGCTGTTGTGGATGAGTTGCAGAGGGCAGAGAGTAGAAGCAGGCAGATTTAGGAAGAGGCTGTTGCTGTAGCCCAGCCTAGAGAGAACCAGAGCTCTAGAGACATGACAATTAAAGAAGAGATGAATTTGCAAGTTTTATCAGACATGGACATGCTGTAACCAAAGATGAAGGAAGCAAGGGACACTATTGCTAAACCTGCTACAGGTAGACGCATTAGACACGAAGCAGACATGCATTCACCATGAAGTTACACAGACATTAGGCCATACTGCATTTAGACATGAAGAATATTCTTCTATTCAACAGACACTAGAACACATATACTCAAAATATATACACTGAAACGCAAGACGCCTAAGAAGACATATAATGCTTGCTCAATGCAGAAATGTAACAGTAACAAGTGGCCTTTTTGGGGAAAATGGATGGCGCAGACACGTTAGAGTGAATAGGGAATTCAAGGATGCTCCGACGCTGCAGAGAAAGTCAGTTTGCAAACTAGTAGAAACACAGATTTGCATAGATCAGACAAGTGCTACGCGGCCCCACTCCAAGGTTAATGTATGAAAGGGAGGGTCAGCTAGCTATAAAGTAGAACAAAAGATAACAGTTCCCAAATGCAAGACATATTTCTCTCAGGTTACGCAAAAAAACAAACCACCTGCGGATGCCAGGTACCCCAATCAAGTCTCTAGAGGCCAAAGAAAGCAATAGCACCCATATTAATAGGAGCAAAATTCATGAGCAGGATAATTCGAAACGTGGTCGCCTCACACGTGGCTCAGGAATAACAAACAGTATCCATTGATTATTGCCAGATAAGGAGACGGATGTACCTCAACTCCCTAAAAGATATCAGAGCAAAGACGTCAGTTAAGGATGTCATGGCCAAGAGCAGGCCCCTTCCCAAAGGCTGGCCTCACTTGCAGCAACTAAGCAATATAAGGAATTAAGGGGAGAGACATAGACTGGTGGTAAATCAAGCATTGTGTATTAGGCAGCCAATACACGGCATACAGAGACATTATCAGCGGGGAAGTAGGAACACAACATGCAAGTGTTCCAGCAGTATGGCATACAGAGCTCCCTCTAGCGCCCCCACCCTAGAGTGGCATATTATATAGCATATCATAGGCAAACACTTATATGTTTCTGTACTTTCACAATGGGAGTGTTACTTGGCACGACATTACAGACATGTGCCATGAATTGTCAACATCTTACTTGTGACCTTGTGAGGCAGCCCTGCGGGGACATGGGGTTGTATTATGAATAAACAGCATTCGCAGAAACCCCTTCGGTTATCTCCCATGTATGGGGATAAGCGGAAGGGAAGGTCTGATGTGTCCTCTGCCTTAGGAGGGTTTTGGGCCTGTGCTGGGTGCTGCGTGTAGAGCAGGCACAGGGAGGCAGAGGGAGGTGACATGGAGGGTCTGAGGCCTAACTATATGGGAGAGCCTAATTGCATTGCATTGCATAACATAGTATTGCATAACATAGCACAGTATAACATAGCAATTCTGCATGACATAACATAGCAATCCTGCATAGCATAGAAATCCTGCATATCAATGTATAGCATAGCAATCCTGCCACATCAACCCCCTGTTTGGTCATCCCTGAACAGGGGGTAGTCCACAAGGAGCAGGATTGGGGTATAATCTTAACTAAAGATACCCAGGTATCTGGATGACATAAGGATAGGGTCGAGAAGCACTGGGGTTGCTACTGAAACCATGTTGTTACTAGAGACAGAGATTGTGGGCCTAAAAGGTTCCTAATTCAAAACTTCAGCACAATCGGTGTTGTATATTTGAAATGTTCATCATTTGAAGCTTTTCTATTTCAAGTAGCAGCAGTCTGGCCTCGGTGGGCCAGTAGAACACCTGTCTAGCACAGCATGACAGAAGGCACCGAATAAGAAAACTATCATTGCCAAAGCAGCAATAATAACAACACTAATTAAAATATCATGTTGAATGGAAGAGCCCTGTGAATTCAAAAGTGTTTGAAAGGGGTGAAAGAGAGAAGAGCGTAACATATTGGTGTAGCTGGGGTAGAGGAACCCACAGGAAAAGGGATGGGCCATCTTGGAACAAGATGAATCATTAATAAGGAGGTCATAACACCATTCATAAAGATTGAATGGGACAGGGATGAAGGGAACCCCCCCCCCACTGGCATACATATGAGTATGGGAGCATATCTAGCCCTCAAGGGCATGTATTAGGTCTGCATAGACCTGAGAGAAATTGAGAAAGGTGTTAGTGACTGAGTGTAAGATGGTGGATGTAGAGTGAGGCAGAATCAATACCATAGCAATCAACAGCAACATGGTGCAGATGCTTCACATTTAATAAGTTAGTAGCACTATTCCTATCTTTAGCAGTCCAACCCTGTGCATATTGGGGCCTTATGCCCAAAGGTTCCAAAGAGTGTCAGTCATTCCAGGAATGGATAGACAGGAGGGACGATGATGCAAAAGTTTAGGATCCCTGCCAGGATGATGATGACAGATTTATTTATTTATGATTTATAGAGTGCAAACTATGGCCTGAAGGCATCAAGACGCTGGGAGGAAGCAGTTTAACAACACAATAAACCCACAGCCTAGTGAGCAGTAAGGGGACCAACATGATTGGTCTTTAAGAGCTTTCTGAAGGGAAGGTATGCAATCTGGACTCTCAAATGGAATGGCAGGGCATTCCGTAGAGAGGGAGCCAGTACTAAGAAAGATCGACCACACAAGCACTTGCAGCAAAATTTCTAGCCGGATGATACGTCACCAATTTTTACCTTAAGTTATGAGGCCTCACATTGTGGAGAGAGCGATGCACAATGCACAAGATCTTGAACTGAATCCTCGCTCCCACCAGCAACCAATGGAGCTGGACAAGTAATGCAGTGGAGGAGGTCAGGTGCTGAGCTTGAAGAGCATGTCAGGCCGCCGCATTTTGAAGAACTTGAAGTCTCTGGATTTGATACTTTGGTTGCCCTAAGTAGATGCTGTTACAGTAATCTACAGAGCCCATTATTGAAGAGGTTACAGGTGTGGTATGATTTTCCAGAAGAAGCAATGGGAGGATTTTTGGCAGGGCTTTCAATTTTCCAAACCCCACCCCACAAATGGTGGAAATTTGGGCGTCACGTGACCCATCTGGTAGAAGTTTCACGGCCAAGCTTTTAAGAGAAGCACAAGTACTGGGCAGGGGCCTAAGGATTCTGTACAGTATTGGTCATTCCATAGATGATCATTGCCCTTAGTGCCCTCCACCAGCACCCCGGTCTTTTTGCCATTTGAATGGAGCCAGTTAGCTGCCATCCAAGAACCCACTCCCTCCAGGCAATTGCGCATCTGACGAGGGGCACGCTCACAGAAGAATCCAGCTGAAATATCAGCTAGGTATCATCTGCATAGGAATAAAAGAGCACACCACAGTCAGAAATAAGGTTGGCCAGGAATTGCACGCATAGATTGAATATCAGAGAGGACAACGCCGATCCCTGTGGGACCCCACACAGAAGCTGAACAAGGGAAGAGAAACATCCCTGGAAGGAAACAGTCTGAGAACGACCCTCGAGGAAGGACTTAAAACAAGACAAAATAGATCCAGTGACACCTGCCTGTTCCAGCCTACCCAGCAGGATTTGGTGGTCTACTGTATCAAAGGCAGCGGAGTGATAAAGGAAAATAAGAAGTCCAATCTCTTTGCTGTCCTGCATCAGCGCAAGATCGTCAAGCAGCGATATCATGACTGATTCTGTCCCCATTTTGGGGTGCAAACCTGACTGAAACGGGTGAAGCAGACATTGGCTTCTAGGAAACGCGAGATTTGGGGTGTAATCACCCCCTCCATCAGTTTCATGATAGCAGGAAGCAGAGAGATCGGCCTGTAATACTAAATAATAAATTCATTCAACCATGCCAACAAATTACGCATCCCACGCATCCACAGAGCCAAAGCTGGGGGTATTGCCTTTTCGCACATTGCTCCCAAACTCTGGAACACCCCCAACACACTCAGAGCCGATACCTCCCTCCCAGCATTCCGCAAAACACTCAAAACCACCCTGTTCACTTAACTCTGCCTCTTTGACTACCTGTAACTAAATCTGTACCATGTAAGTCTGTGCCATCACATGTAATATGTATGTATTCTATAACTAAGCTCAATGTCTGTAACAGCGCCACAATGCCCCTGAGCTGATGCGTGCTTTATAAATACTAAATAAATAAATATTTAAATGTAATTGGCCAAGATCTGGGGACCAAATTGTTTTTATTTAAGCACTGGTAGAACCACTGCATGCTTTAAAGCATCCGGAACAGAGCCTGTGGATAAAGAATGCTGTATAGATGCATAGACAGAGGCGTAGAGCTGTACGAAATCAGCTGCAGTGCTGGGCCTTCCTAGCTGGCCTCCAAAAACCCATTTGGCTGGAGCACTTATGCACTGACACTCGACGCGTTGCTGTGGCTGCTTGGTGACAAAAACCTTTGAGCTTTGAGAGCGATGGGCCACCCATAGGACACAAAGGTAGCAAACTTCTGAAAGCGATGGGCCACCCATATGAGACAAGTGTAGCAAAAACATTTGAGAGCAATGGGCCACCCACAGGACACAAGGGTAGCAAACATTTGAGAGCAATATGCCACCCATATGAGAAAAGTGTAGCAAAAACCTTGAAGAGCGATGTGTCTCCTGCCGGAGACAAATGTAAAAAACATTTGAGAGCGATGGGTCATAGGCTGAAATCAGGTGAGATGGTGGCTGCACTCCTCAAATTGTATGTTGGGACAGGCAGCAGAACTTCGTCATCGAGGAGTGCTGCCGGCGGAGTCACCAGTGTTTTGGCTGCTGGGAACCCAGTGGGCTGCTAAAGAGGGGTCTCTCTCCTGTACCCCTGCAGCTTTGCTGTGCCTTTAGTGATGTCAGATGATGGGTTGTCTTTGTCCTGGACTTCTTGCTGTTTATCATCATCGAGTGGAGATGCTGCCTTCACACACTTGGTGTGCACTGCGGCGTGAGCTGTCAGGAACTTTCCAGCGAGGCTGCATGGTTTATTTTTGCTGATGTACTTTCAAGACCACCTAATCTCCCAAAAGGAGGCTGTGGCATAGCGTTTCAGGTGGTCGAGGCAGAGCTTCTTGACTTTGCTGGAAGTAAGAACTGACAACGAGAATTAGTCTTTTAAAATATGACACAACAAGATCATCATTCTGTTGTAAATCACAGGGCTCAGGGGAAGGTGGTGAAGTAACTGCCATTTGCATGGGCCTCCCCATGAGGATCTCGTGGGGGGAGAGACCTCTATCAGAGTTTATGGAACTGGAAGGGCCGGATGGAAAGAGATGGTAGGGTGTTCCCAAATCATAAGAGAAACAGCGGCCATCAACAGGAGCCTGAGGGCCATGGAGGGTACTGTCCGAATGTTGATTGTGGGCCCTGCACTTCATAATAGCCTAATCGGTATGTGGCAGAATTGCAATAAGCGGTATTCAACATAGGGTGCATTGAAAATGGGAGTTCCTTGTGTAGTTAGGAAACCTCTCTGTTTCCAGAGTTGCCCGTAATCATGTGATATATCAAAAGCATACAGTGAATCAGTGTATATAGTAGCTGTGCATTGTGTGACGAGCGTGCAAGCCTATGTTAGGGCAATGCTGTTAGCTTTTGTAAGAAGAAGGGCAGAGGAAGCTACCGCTCTGAGACCTTTGGAAAAAGGCAGAGGCTACAGGGCCTAACTGTGAGCTAAAATAGGCTAAAGGGCATTGTAGGCCCCTGTGCTTCCATGTAAGTATGTGTATGGCATACCCCTCTTTCTCATCACAGAACAGGGTGAATGATTTAGTGTCATCTGGGAGGGCTGGAGCAATGGAGAGGTTCAGTCTTGCTCTTGGCGAAGGCTGTGGAAGCATCGGTGAGTCAGAGTCGGCAAGGGAGACGTGAAAGGAAGGTGATGCTAACAGTAGGTCATCCATGTATTGGATCGTAGTAGAACCAGCCGGGAAGGTGACATCCTGGAGGTCTTCATGCAGAATCTGTGAGAAGAGAGATGGGGCATCAATGAAGCCCATTGGAAGGGACCTGTATGTGAACTGATGTCCCTTGTAAGTGGATGCATAGAAGTACTAATAGTCCTGGTGGATAGGGACAGAGAAGAAGGCAGAGGCAAAATGCAAGTGAAACACTTGGCATGAGATAATGGAAGTCATAGTACAAAACACATGGAAATCGGCAGGCCTATGCCCTTCAGAGCCATGTGGAGGATAGCAGCCAGAGGATGTGTTGGAGGCACAGTGCTTGGGAAAAAACAATGGGGCTGGAGAGCGGTAGGAAATTAGCAGTGAACTAAAGGAGGAGATCCTGAAAGAAAAAGTGAACAGCAACAGAACACATAAGAAAACTAGACAAGCAGGAGGAGCAGGCGTTGTACAGAAGAATAAGGACACAAAACAGGGTGAGGATATGATCTGTAGACAGAAATCATGAAAATCAGGAATAGGAGATCTAGAGGAATGGCCAGACGTAAGAGACAGAGACAGGAAACAAGACCCAGAGAAACCATGTGAGGGAGAGTTTCTGAAAACAGATGATTGTCAGGAACACAAGAACACAGCGGAACAATTTGCCTGGACCTAGCAAGAGAGGCTGAATCATTGGGGAGGAGAACAGATGGATGGAGCGAGTCAACAGCATTGAGGAGAAACAGAAATAAGAGACACAGAGATCCTAGGCTGTTCTGGACACAGGGCGAGGAGGAATAATAGAAGTGAGTGAGTCTGGCAATCAAGAGTAATACCAGAAATAAGAGAAATGTGAGTGTGAGGCAGGGGGGAGAGTTTGGAAACAGGATAAAAATGTATACGAGAACGATAGGTGAGAGACAGTATAGGAACTCAGAAATAAAACCAGGGATAAGCAAAAGAGAGTCAGTCCTAGTCTGTGTGAAGAGGAGAGAGATGACATGCTTGATACCCTCCTCTGCTTGAGGTGATATTCCATACTGGGGCCAATGTGTCGAGAGGCACCCCTGGATTAAGAGTGATGCAAACAGGTTAAGAAGAGATAATGTTTCACTTGCACTGGGTCAATAAGGTGTTGTACTTGTGTAGCTTGTGCGGGTGTTAGTGGTGAAGGAGGCTCTGTAGGAGGCTTCACATGAATGGGGTTTTGGAGGAGAAACCAACCTTCAGCTTGCCTAGATTGTGGAACCTCCAGATAAATACCATCACGAGACAATCAATGGTACAATGCATCTTGCATAGCAGATCAATAACTAACACCTTAGTAGTGAGCAAGAGTTTAACAGAAAGGTATGGTGTTGAGTGATGGGACCAATGGAAATAGATACTCCAAGTGATACTTGGTGTGGGAAAGTGGTGCCAAACATGCTAATAGCATTGACAATTGCCTTCGAGACATCCACATTTGAAAATCCAGCAGCTCACAGCGTGGAGTGCCTGGCACCAGTGTCAAGTGGTCCGTGTTAGCAAAGCAGCAGACCACATGGCAGGGTCCCTCTGGCAAAGTCATTGTGGACCCTAGAAGATCTGAATGTCCTGGTAGTCCCTGTTAGGAGGAGGAGGAGATGAAGGTACAGGTGGTGTGGGTGTAGGGTAGCAAAAAGTACTGTTTGGAGGAATTAAATCATTGCGAGCAGTAATGGGACCATATTACCGTGGTCTGGAACGCTTGGTAGGATATTGTTGGATGAGATGACCTGTCTGCTTACAATACCTGCAGAAAGGTTGCCCTGGCAGAGGTTGCTGGGCAGGCAACAAAGAGTGTGCAAAAATCTGCAGTAGCTGGTGGCCCTGGTGAAGTGGTGGCAGAGGATTCTGTTGCACATAGAGCTGGTGTGAGGTGCCCGGGTTTTCCCGGCCCCAAGAGTCAGACCTTTTTTGAGCATGCAGTATTTGCAAAGCCATGAGGTGGGTAGCTCCATCTTGCTCCTGGCATTTGAGTTTGTCACAGACATCTTGAGCTGCTTGTTGTGCGTTTTCAATAAGCTTACCCCCCACCTGAACTTTTTTTTTGCATATCGTTATACATTTCCTTAAGTATACTAGTCTAAAAACATTTGGGAAAAAATAGTCAGTCAGTCTAGGTAGGCAGACATGGGGTATTCACTTCACATTGGTTATGTTTGAAAGATGCAGTTTTGGATCAGTCAGATTTGACTGAGTATTTTCTTTGATGAGGGCGGTCGGAGTGGTAATATTAGCTGTAATATTCTCACCTTTCGCTAGTGTGTCAGGCCATTGCAGTTTGTCCATTATTTATTTTTGTAAAGAGTGTCTTTGAGCACAGCTTGTAAGAGTTGTTTAAGGTCCCCAATGGTGGGATCATAACAGGCAATCACTGTGTCCAAATGTTCCATCAAAGCGGTGGTGGTTGTCAGACAACTTGGGCAATTGTTATGAGTCAGTGGAGCTCCAGGGAGTGTGAATCCTCATAGGTTCTGCATCAGTATGAGCCTGAGGGAAGGTGCGCATAGGCATAAGGGTGGATAGAGCGGAGGATGTTGTGGCGTCCGCAGTGTGTAGCGAGGGTTGCTCTGACATAAATGAATGAATGTGACAATTGAATATCTTGCCGGGTAGGTTGTCCTGGCCTGGAAATAACAGCGTAGGAGTCGGACAGTGCTTGCAGGTATTTGCCCAGAACGGCCTCCATGGATCGGGAGCGGGGCTTTTATTGGACGCCTTGCGTCACCGCGTAGCGGGACGCAAGGCGGACATAACATTCCTCCTTTATTTTAACTTGAATCACACACAGATAACATACATTTTATTTTTAAACCAACAGGGTACACCCTCTCCTAGAGTCACTTGTGGGGTTGTCTAACACTCATATTCTCTGAGCCTGGCAGGAGGCTGGGTGGCGGTTCTTAACCCATATCTTCCACCCCTGGACATGGGCCCCATTGTTCCCTCGGGTGTCTCACCTTCCATGTCCGGCTCACCCGTTTCTAGTTCACTCAGCAGTTCCTTTGCTCCTCGATCCGCGCTGTCTCCACCATGCAGGCTCTCGGGTTCCGCATCCCTCGGCGCATGATCTTCTTCATCTTGGGGGTACTCGCCGTCTGTCCACAGTTTTCTTGGCACTGCCTTAAACCATGACACATTTCGAGTCACTTGCTTATGTCCTCTTTGTACAGTTATCATCGTGCCTTGTCGTTTGCTGATTGTCCACAGGGCTGCCTCATAGCGGGTATCCAATTTCGATTTGGAAGGATTCCTTATCATGACCACCTGATCAGCAACTCGGTGATCAGACTGTTTGGCACGCCTCTTGGCGCTCATGTCTCCGTTGGTTCCAGTTCTTCTTGATTCTGTTTGTTCATTGTCGATTGTGTCTGGGATTCTGCTTGGGTGATGTGGTATAGAGGAGTTTATGATGGTGCCGAACATCAGGTCTGCCAGCGGGATACCTGTCGTGCTGTGAGGTGTGACGCTATAGTTACGCAGGAACCAATATAAGTCAACCTGCCAGGGACTAGCGTTGACCCTCGACAGGTGCAGCACCTTGTTGATCGTCCGCATAAAAAAGTTCCACATCCCCGTTCTCCTGCGGCCACCTTGGCATGATGTGGTGGTAGCCGATGTTGTGCAGAGTGAGGTATTGTTTGAACTCTTCCCCTTGGAAGGGTGGGACATTGTCGCTCCTGATTCTCGTCGGCAGTCCGTGCGTCGCAAACATTTTTTCAATCGCAGGAATGACCGCCGTGGAGTTGACAATCTCAACCTCTGGGTACCGAAAGTGGTCGTCTATGGCAGCCAATAGGTAGATGCCCTCTTGCAGTTTGCAGAAGTCTATGCTTATCGCGTCCCATCTGCCAGACCCTCATGCTGCCGATTGGATGGGTTCCGGGTCCGGTGGAGGCCCTCTTATTTAGCATGGGAGGCAGGTGCTGATCAGCCTTTCAACTTTGTCGTCTATTTGGGGGAACCATACCCGATGCCTGATCCAGGCTTTGGTCTGTACCATTCCTTGGTGGCCCTCATGTGCTAACGCCACTATCTTGTCTTGGAGGCTTGGGGGGATGATTATTCGAGTTCCTCTGAGCCCTTCTTCCGTGATGGAGAGGTCCTGCCGGATCGTGAAGACCCCCGTGAGGAAATTCCTCGCCTCTGCCGTCCTGTTGTGGGTGTTCCACAGGAATTACCTCCATTCCCCTGAGATAATGGTGTCCTTTATCAGGTTGCAACACGGGTCTCTTTGTGTTGCCTCCACAATGTCGTCCAGGCTGATGGCACGAGGCCTCATGGTGTGTACTACCTGGCAGATATGCTCCTCCGTCTCCTCTGCCACATGGATTTCCTGGGGTGTTGCCGCTCTCGGGTGCATTGACAGGAAGTCCGCCGGATTGCCACTGCCAGGATGGTACGCCAGGTCAAGTTGTATTGTTGGAGGTGTAACAGCCATTTGGCGATCCTGGCCGGAGGGTGAGAGGACGTGCCCATGAATATGGGTAGCAACGGTTTGTGGCCCGTGTAGGTTGTACATTTTCTGCCATAAGGGTAGAGGTGAAAGTGGCGACACCCCCATAGCACCGCTATCGCCTCCTTTTCAATGTGGGAGTATCGTTGCTCTGTCAGTGTTAGTGCTCCGGAAGCATATGCAATCGGCCTTTGTTCCCCCGTCTTCGTCACTTGTGTGAGGGTGGCCCCTAGGTCCACTGGGCTAGCGTCCACATACAGTTCAGTTGGTAGTGTTCTGTCGTAATAGGCCATCATGGTGTCCGCTGACAATGACGCTTTTATGTGCTCAAACGCCTCTTGGCAGGCAGGTCCCCACTCCCACTTTGTGCTGGCTTTGGTGAGTTCTCGAAGGTGCTCCGAAAGTGTGTCCAGATTTGGGATGAACCTCCCGCAGTAGGTAGCCATTCCCAAGAACTTGCCACCTCAGTTGGCGTGTTGGGTGGGTTAGCTGCTTGGATGTCTGTGACTTTCTAGGGGTCCGCTGAAATGCCTGTGCTACTGAAGGTGTATCCAAAAAAAGATATCTCATTCTTAGGAATTCACATTTTTCTTTATGAATTGTTAGTCCTGCACCTTCCAACCTGTTAAGGAGCATGTGAAGCCTTTTCATGTGCTCTTCTCTGTTGCTGGCATGAATCAGGATATTGTTGCTGACATTTAGGACCCCTGGTATGCCGCGGATTACTTCCTGTATTGTTTGCTGGAAAACCTCGACGGCCGAGGAGATTCCAAAACTGAGGAGCTTGTACCTTCGTAGGCCAATGTGTGTCGAGAATGTCGTTATATACCGGGAGTCCCTGTGTAGCTTCAACTGGTGAATAGCCCGCGTTCAGGTCCACCTTGGAGAATATCCTGGATCCGGTGAGGTCAGCCACTATTTCGTCCAGTGTCGGGGTGATGTGGCGCTCCGTCTTGATGGCGGTGTTTGGTAGGCGCATGTCTATGCAGATTCTGACCTTGCCAGGTTGTTTTGGCTTTTTGGTGACAACCATGGGGGAGACCCAAGGTGTGGGTCCCATCACCTCTTTGATTATGCCGGCTTTCTCCAGAGCCCTTAGTTCCCTTTCAACTTGGTCACTCATGTGGAAAGGCATCCTTCTGTGCCGTACTGCTCTTGGTTGGACCGATTCGTCAATATGTAACCTGATTGATTTCCCTTTTAGGCATCCTATCCCTTTTAGTAAGTTGGGGTATTTCTCCAGGACACTCTCGACCTCTTTCGAGTCTGTCACTTCGCAGATGAAGCTCACCAGCCCCAGGTCCTCTGCGGCATCTCCGCTCAGGAGGGATTCGATGCCCACATTCACCACATAGATTTTGGATTGTATCGCCATCTCGCTGTGGTTGATGGTGGTGCGGAACCTGCCGACTATGGGTAGTGGGGTCTGGCACCCATATGCGAATAGTAATGTGTCCGTCGCTTTTAGGTCAGGTTGTGGCTGGAGTGTTCTAAATGTGGTCATTGGCATTACATTCACAGAGGCCCTGGTGTCAATTGTCATTAATACTTGCTGGTTCTGGATTACCACTTGGCATTTGCGTCTTCTGAGCTTCTTCCTTGGTGTGGCGTTTCCATGGTAGACTTTTCTCCCTTTTTTCCATTGGTCATTCATGGAATCTTGCTGGGCACATGCTGCGTCATCGCCTTCTTCCTCCGTGGAGGAGTTTGTGGTTTCGACTCGACGGGCGCTGGCCTGTTTCTTTTTCTTTCCTCCACTCTTTTCTTGGGTTGTTTGCGGTGTTTTTTGTTGGGCTCCTGATGACCTGCATACCTTGGCATAATGGTCCTTCGCTGCATGTGGTCCCCTGTGCCGGGCAGTTACATCTTCCGTGGCGAGGTCCTCCACACCACCCACATTTCATGTGTCCCGGGGTTCGAGGCTGCCATCTGGGGTGCATGTAGTTTCCACCAGTCTCATCCCTCATTGATTGCCGATTTGTGACCTGAGCTACGATGGCTATTGTGAGGGCTGGCCACAGTTTCTGAAGGGTTGTGCCCATGTGTGCCGCTCTGGCGTGAGCTAGTTCCCTCTGGCGGCCCAACTCAAGGATCGGGGTCAACGAGATGCCCTTCTCACTCAGTACCATCCTTCTCAGTTTCTCTGATTGAATGCCGTTGATGAGCTGTCTTCGTATTTTCTTCTCAATGTCTGTGAATTCGCATGATATTGCCAGCTTCCTGAGTCTGGTATGGTGGGCATCTAATGTCTCCTCTTCCAGCTGAATTGTGGTACAGAATATGAATGTATCGTAATCTGGATTAAGCTGCGGGAGAAAATGGGTCCTGTTGCACAGTCTTGATGGCTCCTGGTGTCAAGCGGCTGCGTGTTGGAGCAGATCCAGCATTGTGCTGCGTGTCCGTGCTGATCCAATGTTGTCAGGGGATCATGGAAGAGTTTATGTGGCCAAGCGGTCAAGAATTTTTTTTTTCAGAAAAAGAACATTTTTTTTTTTGGGTGGGTGGGGGTTTGTGTGTCCCCCCTCCACCGGGTTTCCAAAAATGTCGCTGTCGCTAGGTGTGGTGATCAGCTGTTGTGTTTCGGCACACGTGCCGTTGGTATCACATCCCTCGTCGCCAGTGTTGAGTCCTGTCTCAGCCGATGCGTCGGCAAGAGACAGGGATAAGGAGGCCCACGCGGGTAGGCCTTGGCTGCGCAGCTCCGGCGGGAGCTAAGAATACACGGACATGCTTGGCTGGTCTCAATGCCCGGAACTGCCTCTGCGGAGCGGGGGCGGGGCTTTTGTTGGACGCCTTGCGTCACCGCGTAGCTGGACGCAAGGCGGACATAACAGCGGGAGAGTAAGATAAGGAAGCTGGGAGTGTAGGCTGGGGTGTGAGAGGTAGGGGAGGGTGGTGGGGGTAGCTGGTCTGGCAGCTTGTTGTGGCATGAGCGGTTGGGGGGATTGTGATAGTCGGCAGTGGCGTGGTGGGTGGAGGTGGGGGCAGAAAAGAAGTTGGTGTGGTGGGCATTGTGATAGTCCATATGAAAGTTCTGCAGGTGGTGCTGTAGGTGCTTCGGAATGGGATTCTTTAGCAGTGTCTGCAGAAACACTTGGGTCTAGGCCTGTTTTGCGAGTGTTATTACTGTTTGGCCTGCCGGCCTTGGAGGAATGCACTAATTTGTCCGTAGCATGGAAAGTGTGCTGGCTAATAGTAGCACAAAATCTTGACAAAAAAACACAATAAATCAAGAAATAAAACCCAAAGTCAATTCATCAAAATAAAATGTCAATTACAAGTAACACCTAAGGGAATATGGCAATATCCAAAACAAGGCGTGTCTGCAGGCAGCAATTTAAAGATGTCTGGCGAAGGCGAAGGATATGTGTGGTAATGGCATACCACGGCAACCCCAGCAGAGTAACACAAATGTGGGAGTCCCCGTGCGAGCAAAGCTGAGGGTTCCCTCCCAAATCAGCAACAAATCACGGGCTGTGCCACACTATGGGCCATCATGAGCGGCGGCTTGGTCCAAAAGTGTGCTTTTGTACATTTGGTGTAAATCTGTCCAGTAGTTATTTTTAAATTGAACAAAAAGTAGGTAGAAATTAATTAGTGTTATGTGGGTTCTATCTGCAGACTCACTTCCCTGTTCGGTCCGCAGACACTCCAATGGACCAATCAGAATTTGCTGTGATGTCCGCACACATCGGGCGCGCCCGCTTATTGGATGGTGAAAACCGTGAAGTGCGTCAGATTTTTGGAAATGCCCGCCATGTTGGATTCACGGACATCCACCGGTGTCCATGAACATTGCGGTAAAAACATATTAAAAAACACAACATTGCACTTTTTATTTTATCAATCTATGGGGAGGTGAGGGATGATGAGGATGGGATTGGGATAAAACTGGCATTTTTCTTCCCCGATCTATGCAAATAGTCTGGGACAGTCCTGTCATTTCAGCGAACATCTTAGATGATCAGGGGCATCTATGCTTATTTGTGAATTACAGGGTTGGTGAAAAGCAGTTTTTGGATGGCTTATATCTTTGGCGCCACTCAATGAAACTGCATGAAAATTTTGAATTTCATTCTAGTCTTGATTCTGAATGGTTTTGGAAAGTGTGGTTCTGTTTTGTCAGAGTGAACAAAATTAGAGGTGGGACCCATAATATTGTAAAGGCTTATAATTGTGGTGCCATTTGACGAATCTTCACAAAAGTTTGCAACAAGAATTTACATCTAGATATAAATGTTTCAGCAAAATTTGGTGGTATATTGTAAGGAAGGGGCTAAATTAGAAGGAGGGTCTCAACATTTTTAGATGGCTTATAAATTTGGTGCTGTTTGACGAATGTGGACAAATGTTTCTAGAAAGATTATAAACCCAACCTTGGAACGAGGTTGGAGGCAGCCATGCCGCAAATAGCGGCGTGGTTACCTCCAAACTCGTAATGAGGCCCAGTGTTTCCCTTTGACACTTCAACCAGCCTAGAAGCACTCCCTCAGCTGGAAAAAGCAGCTGAGGGAGTGCTCAGTGTTTCACTGGGCTGGCTCCTCGGCTCCTCCGTAATGGGTGAGGCGGCCAGTGGGTGGACGCCCCCTCACCCATTATGGATGAGCCGGCAGGCTTGGGCTGGCCTATAGGGCAATAGGGCGATGACTGTACCAAAAATGCAAAATGCTAGTGTAGGCCAGTCAAAATGGGCCACTTTTTTGGCAAATGTGGGCCAGTTTGAGGAGTTACTTCACTATGCAGCTACTAGTTTTGACCATTGTTGCTGAATAAATATTCTTTAAATATCACAATTTGTTTACATTTCAACAAAAAACAACCCGTGGGTACTATTCAAACAGTCTGTGACTAAATATCCATTTGCAACTGCTGGCCATTGGTGCCCACATTTTTTTTTTACATTTCACACTGGGCTCTGGCGCCCCCCCTAGGAGGCGGCCGCGCCCCCCTGGGGGGGCACGCCCCACAGTTTGAAGACCTCTGGGTTAGAACATAAGGTGGGGAGGGAAAAGAGGGAAGAGGCACCAAGCACTAATATGGAGGGGCAGGTGGAGAGGGGAAGATATTGTGTGTGTGTTACATCTAAGGTAGGGGGCAGTACTTCTCATGCTCCTTGACTACAGCTTTAAAAGCACTTCAAAATGTCTCCCCCCTGCAGAGCGGTGTGTTGCAGTATATAGGGAGGACTGTTGTCGTCAAAAGATATGGATCAACAGCCTATTTTATTGCTTGCAAGGTTGCTGGTGGTATTTTGTGTTCCCACAGAAGTAGGCTGTGTGGTTACAGTATTGATTGAGGAAGATGAAGTGGAGGAAGACAGCCTAGTACTTGCTAAGCAACTACATTTCTGAGAGCATTGCGGTGGTTAGATTGTGTGTGATGGCGCATGGAGGTGGTCTCGTAGGAGTACTGTCCAGGTAGTCCGTGACTGAGTACAGCTTTGCACTCAGTGCATTTCACTTTGGTAGCTTTAGCCTTTGGTGCATTCCCAACAGTGGTAAATAACTGGCACTGCCATGATTCTATCTGGGTGCAAGAGGTAGGTACTTCCTCTACCTCATCTTCTTGCTCCTCTTCATTGTTTTTGGAAGTACTGCACTTTTCTGTTGTGTAGGTCCTCCAGCTGGTGGTGGCGCTTGGGGGAGGAGGGATGTCAATAGCTGATGCCATTTTTAAGATAAAAAGCAGTTTTTCTAATATTCTTTCAAGTACATGTTCTGTACTAGAATGTTAATGAATAATGAGTAAGAATAGGTGTAGGAGCTGTGCAAAGGTAAATACTAAGCTTGAATGTTGCTAGAGCCTCATAAAATGCACTTCCAAAGTGTCCCCGAAACACGGACCTGATCACAAAGTGTGGACACGTTCGCAAACACATCATCATGGTCACATGACACTGTCCAGAACATCAGCGATGACGTCAGATGTTTGTGGACATCGACAAAAACAAAAACAGTGGAAACAGTTGCAAAAAGTGTATAGAAGTGTTAACGATGATGCTAGAAGGTCGGAAATGGCAGAGTTTTAATGTGAAATTTTGTAAATTGGACAACAATGTTGCTATATTGGGGTAAGTATGATATTAGCAAGTTGAGGGAAATTGGCATGCACTGGTAAAAACCTGTGACATTCACTAAAAAAACGTTAAAGGGATATGATGGCTAAATTGCACTAATAAAAACCTATGAAATTCAATGAAAAAACTTTGTTAAAGGGATGTTATTGTTACAAGTAAAACCAAAAAACCTCAGAAATTTGCTAGTAATGGCAAGCTAAGCAACCATAACTTGCACCATCACTGTGCACTGCCAAGGCTAACACCCAGGACATCAAAGATGACATCACTGATGACATCACATGAAAAATAAATTTTGATGAAAACTCCCTACAAGGGGTTGTGTTTATAATGTTGGCAAAAAGATGACAGGGGTGATCGGGAGACCTATCATGAACTACATCATCTGTTAAAGAATGCACTCATCTAAAAAATCATTGTATTGGAGTGTTGTTGTTAATACAGGAACCTAATCATAAACATAGACAATGGCTGTAGCATGCACCATAAAAGTGCACTTTTTTTATTGTATAGTTTTGAGTCATGTTAAACATGTAATAAATAGCTAACAATTCAAGACTTACTACACACTTGTGCTAGTACAAACAATATATATGAAGACCCACAATGTTATGTTGTTATGTTATGTTATGTTATGTTATGTTATGTTATGTTATGTTATAGCACTTGTAAAGAGCAACATTCACCAACTAGGGCATGAAGGTGCTAGGCAAAGAAAAGTGCTAGGTGGCATAAGAATAGAGAAAAAAACACACATGAATTAGTTAGACAGAAACAGCAAAGTCTTTAGCTTGCGCTGGAAGGCAAGATGGTCCTGAACCTGACGCAGAGAGAAGGGAAGAAGATTCGACAACTTAGCAGCACAGACTCAAAACGAGCAGAGGCCGAGGAGAACTGAGAGGCCCCCATAGCCAGGTGAGCCGCAAAATTCTGTAGAACCTGAAGATGATGGAGTAGATATTTAGGTTGATCCAAATACAGGGAGTTTCAGTAATCCAGGGAGCCAGAAATAAGAGAAGAAGCAACGGTTGAGTGAAGGGGACCGGAAGAAAAGGAAGAACTTTCTGAACTTTCCAAACAACACAAAGTTTGAAATGTACAGCCTGGCATACTGCACTCACCTGGGGAAGGAGTGAAAGAGAGGAAGACAGCCTAACCCCGAGGTTTTTGACGACGTGATAACGGGAAGGGTAGAGGACCCAGTTCCGGAGGCCAGAAAGCCACGGACCAAAGAGAGGCATCGGGCTCAGCACTGACCAGAAGCACCTCGGTCTTGTCCCCATTGATACTAAGCCAGTTACAGACCATCCAAGAAGGAATTACCGAAAGGCAAGAGCAGCAACGGGAGGCGGTATCAGCTGTGGCCAGATCCAGCCGCATCAGGATCTGGGTAGTGTTTGCATAGCAATAACAGCGAAAGCCAAAAGACTGAATTAGCAGGATAAGTATATGAATATAGACAATAAAGAGTAGAGGAGAAAGTGCTGCGCCTTGCAGGACCCCATAAAGAAGAGGAAGAGCAAAGAGATGAAAGGAGACAGAAACAGAGACCTAGAGCGATCAGTGAGAAAAGAAATGAACCACTGCAGCACAGAGTCAGAATGAATACAAATCAGAGGCATATACAGGAAAACTAAAGTAAGGAAGAAAGAAACAGCATCACCAGAAAATGTTAATAGCATTAAAGTTCATCTTCATGTATACAAATGAAATGTGTGTTTGAGGCCTGCTTATTGCCCCACATATGTGCACCATGAGCTGAGACCAAACCCTAAGGAAAGTACTTTAAAAACATATGACAAGGTTAACGTCTAAATATATAGCACCTTTTGAATATTCTGACCATCAGTGAACAAAACCACCTGGACTAGATAGGTTAGTGAACAAAAACAAGTGTCCCACATATGTGATGTTATTAGTGATGTCATCAATGACATTTGTGATGTCATCTTTGATGTCCTGGGTGTTAGTCTTAGCAGTGCACAGTGGTGGCAAGAGTTATGGTTGCTTAACTTACCATAGCTGTTGAATTTCTGACGTTTTTGATTTTACTTGTAACCATAACTGTAACGCTCACCTGACTCCCACGGGGCGCTGGCCTGGTTCGCGCTGCTGTGACCTCGTCTAAGGTGATGCGCAGGGTTCGGAAGACGGACTGGACCGGGCCCCAGATCTGGCTTGTCTGACTTGCAGAAGTATCCTTCTGTAGGTGAGAATAGGGGGTTAACTGTCTGCGGGGTAATGCAATCGGCCTCCCACTTACCCCTCTCACTCTCCTGTGCTTCCCCGTAGCGTCTCACCTTAGGGTCTTGAAGGACGAGCTCTCCATCATGCTTCTGATGCAGGGGCGCGTTGGTATCCAGTTACGTCACTGGATTTTCGGATGGGTGAGAACCAAACTTGCTTGGCTTCCAGGTAAGTTTTTATATAAGTGGTTCCCCTTGTGTCCATGCATTAATGTTCTAATGCTAGTGTCTTTTTCCCCATAGGGGCCGGGGTACAGAATGCCGGGGAACAGGCACCGACCCGAGGTGAGCGGTGAAATCCTTGTGGAAATCAGGTAAGTCTTTAATGAGTGTTTTGGTAATGTCTTTTCATTCACTCATTAACGCTGATGTCTTTTTCCCCTTCGGGGCCGGGGTCCGAAAATGCCTGGATGCGGCGCGGACCCTAAATGAAAAGGGAATGACCCAACAGGTAAGTCTTGACATGGAGTTTTAGCTTCCCTTTTCCCTTCTTTCTCTCACCTTTGTTCTTGTCTTTTTCTCCCTAGGCCCGGATGGTCGCTGCTGAACATGGAGGCGCCCTGTAAAGGTGAGTAGAATGCGGCGCTGCAGCGATCGATGCAATGTGCTTTTAAAAATAAATGTCTTCCTTTTCAGGATTGTCGGCGAAATGTCTCTGGGATGCAGATTTAGCAGGTGAGGCCTTTTCCTTCTTCTGTTATCTTGTTCCCTTCCTTTGCAGGTGATTCAGGATGCTGGCAGGTGTGCCAGAAGTCAAGATGCAGGAGCAGACACGGTGAGCGTCCAGCTGCTAGATGCAGAACAACGCGAAACACGTGTGGCTGATCGGGTGTGGTTTAAATAGCCTTGGAAGAAGTTTCTAGAATGTGTCCTTCCTCCAATCAGGTATGTATCCTTCCCCGACCACGCCAGGGTGGTAAATGAGTCCCACAGGTAAAGTAGTTCCTTTCAGGCCTCAAGGAGGCCGGGGTTCTGCAGCATGGTCTGCATCAGGTAAGTGCACCCAAACACTTTCATAATGAGCCTGGCGCCTATGGCGCCAGGACTGACATTTTCTATGAGCCTGGCGCCATAGGCGCCAGGACGCTGTCCAAAGGGCCCCTATAAGGGGTTGCTGGGACCTTCCCCAGGGACTTGATGTCCGCTTTCGGGGTTGCAGAGTCTGAGCCGGCTCCCCGGGAGCGGGCATCATGACAATAACGTCCCTTTAACAAAGCTTTTTCATTGAATTGCATAGGTTTTTATTAGTGAATTTAACCATAATGTCCCTTTAACAAGTTTAGTCAGTGAAAATATATATATATATATATATATATATATATATATATATATATATATATATATATATATATATATATATATATATATATATATACATGTATTCGCTGGGCATGGCTGATTATTAAGCAAGCCAATTAAACGATTTGGCCTATCAACATGTGGGATGTCATCAATGATAAATTGTGGGCATAGTTCCAATTACAAAAGTAGAAGGACAAAGGGGATGAGAGCTCTCTGGAATAAAAAGCTGCATAGAAGGGATACCACATGTTCCAAATGGATGAAACTGAGCCTGCATATTACCTGGAGGATTGAATCTGATCCATGAGGAGATAATTACCTGGTGCAGATCTGCTTTACAAGAAGGAGGAGAGGCTGACTGGGACTCTCCTGAAAGCTCATGAAGATTCATCCTGACTCAGTGCCTTAAACAATTATATGAAGTGGTTTTAAAAATGCTCCATATGTAATTATATATGTCCCCTAGGATCATTGACCTGCCAAGTCCCTGTAGTCAGAGTGGACTGGGGAGGTGGTTTCCACTATGGGGGCACTCATTTCAAAAAGAATATCTGATATTTTTGTGTGAAATGCAACACTACATTCTCAATATACTTAAAGCCGAGTGAGATTTGACTTCTTGTAGAAAACATAGCAATTTTATGGGTGCAGAGCGCAGCAGCTGATGAATTCTTATTAACAGAATGAGAATAGGTTATTGTTTGCTAGTATGATTTGTATCTTGCTTTTATTGCACTAAAGCTGGGGGAGATTACATTTGAATAAGAACATAATGCATTCTCTGTGCTCGATGTGCTGTTTGAAACAGGGAACATTTCTCAGCACTGACAGTGCACTATTTTAAAAATGTTTGTTAAAATAAACAGAATCCTGTGGTATATAGTCAAACAATTTGGGCTGCGAATCGGTGGCCATGCTTTATAGGTTTAATCGAGAACTGATTGATATTTTTTGGCCTATGAAAGCTGTAGATATTTAAAAAGTGAATGGGGAGGTAAAAGGGAGTTTACCCATCTTAATGTCATTCCTATGGAAAATGTTACCAATATAAATAAATCCTCTCCTTTCTTTTGAAATTGCATAAAAGGGAAAGGGCTCTGCACTTGTGCGACCTCATTAGTGAAGTGGGAGGGGCACTCATCGTTGTACTGGAAAACCATAAAACTCTTTTCCCATATTGGGTGGATGAACCAACATCCTGTGTATTCTAAATTGATAGCACTGCTTCTCTAGCCCAAACATGCAGAATTAGATGCAACTCATTATAGTCTGCATTCAGATTGCATGCACATGCTAGAACCCCACAACCCCAGGATCACACAGGAAGGCAAAGTGATGTACATATGTATACGTGCATGTTTTCTATGCAACCTTTCTCTGATACCAGTGCTATGCTAATTGATATGGGAGGGAGAGAAAATTATGTTCTAAACTTGCTGATTGCTTATGTGATTAGTGGCAATGCCATAATTGAAGAATTTTCTATTATGCAGATCTTGCTTTGTAATAGTAAATAATAATATTAAGAAATAATAATTGATATGGAGCGACTGAATGTTTGTATTACATTTAATGAGTCTGTCACAGGCAGGCCAACTCTAATTGTGGATGTAAGTTCTCAACATTTAAGTATGTGAATGTGGTGACTTCCTCTCCTTAAAGTAAGGGATCCACTTTAGATGTTCCTTTGGTTGAATGAATGTGAGATGGATGCATTGACACACACAGCTTGCTTCTTGCCCCGGAATTGTGGGGTGATCTTATCGACCAGGGAACATTGGGGGCCTGATTCATGGAACGTTTTCCTATGGGATTGCGCCATTATAAACCACTTCCATGAATCAGGCCCTAAATTGGGGGTTGCCACTTAGTGAAAATATCAGCATAATAAATATCTCTACTGCTTGGTGCTGATTTCATTTTTCACAACACTCACCCCTACATTAAAATGTTTGTAACATTAAAGCATATGTACTGATTCAGACAGCCACTGGATTTGGATGTGAGGATAAAATGGCTGTGGCATCAATCTCTCTATTGCGGTCCTCTGGTTATCCAGTCTGTGCAGAGTTTCTGCTGGGTCTTAGGGTAAGGATGGCTATGCACAGCCCTAGGTTAATTATATACATAGAGGAGGAGGATTTGATGGACATGCCCACATTGCTTCTCACTTCTGCACACAGTCTTTCTGGTGCAGTGACTGCATATTCAGCAGAACTAAGCCATATACATTATTGTCTCTTGCTTGCATCGCTCTCTAAAGAAACCATATCACTGTTGACCAGCAAAATGCAAAGTTTCCCCTTTAAAACTGTTCAGTTTGTCTACATTTTGTAAAGATTTTTCAGGGGCAAAACCTGCCTCTGGACTTGTTTACAGAGCTGCTGTACCAAATTTCTTTTACCAGTACCCTTGTCAATGCAAATGTAAATCATGTTTTCTATAGAGCACAGCTGTCATTGTTATGAATTTGCAGAACTGTAGTCTCCTCCGAAAGTATGTCACTGTACAGCTTTGGTATCCCACAGACTCCAGTCTAGTGTCTTTAATAATAGTGCCTGGCATGTTACATGTTTTAGGATATGATAGGTTATTTATAATGTGCTTACTACCCAGAGGTTTCTAAGCGCGGACCTGGGGATCGAACCTGTGTTGTGCCATGTCGTCTTGCTTCCAAGGTGAGTGCGTTGCCGCTGAGCTATCCTCCCAAGTCCCAGTTCACATGTAGCAGCAACATATGTCTGATAGTTGAAAGCTCCTTAATATTATTCCAACATCATTTCCTTAACTTAGAATTAAGTAATTGCATCCGTGTTAAGTCTACATTTAGGAACAATTGCTCAGGAAAAAATAGGCATTATCAGGAGATGTGTTGGCAGCAAATGGTCAATATAATTTTTTGGGCAGATTTTGATACCTCCGCTTATTTAATCTCCAAGTCAGAGCCCCCAAAATTGTTGACTGGAGGGTTTTGTGTGAGCGGAATCTACACCGCTCCATGTGGCAGTCGTACAAATATGTTCTGAAGTGAACGCCGCGCGCGCACTTCGTCAGCAAAAGAAGGCGAAAACCGAACCGATGAAAAGTGCAGTGCAGCAAGCAAAAAAAGAACACAGCTCAGGCAGAAAAAAAGTGTGAGCCACAGAGGCTAGGACATTAGTCCGCCCTTAATGGCTCTATTACTGTTTCACGGTGCATTGCGCCAATATATTCAGTGGCACTATATAATAAAGGGAGATGGGTTATAAAAAGAATGCACACAAATCACAGACCGATAAAGTAAGATTGAAATGACAAGGAAGGTGAGGGACGGAATTGGCAATATGCTGCTGCCTCTTATCCGCGCTAAACGATTTACAGCGCACCATACGCAATAGGGATCGCAGAACGTTGCGTCTACGTGCTGGTATTGTGTGGGATGCTCGCGGGGAGGATGATTGCAGCCAATAGATCACACACTGGTTATGGCGTTGAATACACATTTCAGGTGGTGTGTACGATGTAGTCCGATGCTAAAGGACTTGTGTTGCAAATGAGCGTCCGCCTTTGGTGCATACTGCGAATTTGGGGCCGTTCAGCTGGATTTAATCAGCGCACACAATGCTCATTTTCTTATACTGAGGTGACGTGACTCACAAGATCCCGTGTCCAGTTGCAGAGCGGTTGTGCTGTCTCTTTTACGTGACTGTGAGTTATTAGGACTGTGTTAAAATAGCATGTCACAGTACACTACTTCTCTCCTGCCGCTAGTCAGGAAGGGACCATGCTGGATTTTTGTTGGGAGTTGGGCTGTGATTCTTTTGAGAGGCGCGTGTGTGACAGACCCCCCTTTTGCCTGGTCCTTTTTCTTGGCATCCTCCAGTGAGTCCGTACTGTGGGCGCAAGCAAAGTCATCAGCGACTTAACCGGCCTAGTCACCTGCAAAGAACGCACCATTTCACAGACAACCTTTCCGGAGATGTTCCTGTGCTGGTGGAGTGTGCACCTGCTGGAGAAGAGGAGAGCAATGTTTTCTGAGAGACTGAGCTCTGGTTATGAAAAGTATCAGGGAGAGAGCTTGATTGACACATCTCCTAGGGAGGGGACCTGGTAGCTGATGTCTTCAGTGTCACAGAAGGGCCACAGTGGGGCTTATTTATGAATCCATTTCAGGATAAGAGAATGTTCAATGTTATCTGATTACATATTCCCAACCAATGGGAGGCTCAACATTGACAGGTGATTGAGTCTTATTCCTGAAGATGTAGCTACGTGGAGTGGAGAGCTACAGCCTCTTGTTTTTTTTTTAGCAAAAGGGTCATTGTGGCAAGTCGTGATGAGACCCCCGCTCTACCGAGAAGAAGCAAATGCGAGAGCAAAGCCATCTTTGCGCTGTTCCTGAACCCGCACCACAACTTTGCTTAGAGGTGTTTCAGTGATAGAGGCACAGCAGATGGAAAGTGGGTTACATACCACTTTTGCCGCTTTAGTGGCATCATGGACAGAAGCAAGGCAAAACTTTACAGACAAGTGAGTCCGCCAAACAACAGTACTGAAAGGACCAAAATAAAAGAAATGCCCAAATACATTGCTATAAATATATAAAATGGATTTAAGCACAAACAATAATCGAAACATGTAAAATCCCACCCCTGTACGAACAATACACAGGTAATGCAGAGTAAATATATATGATAATGATTTCTTTTTTTAAATAGTGCTTTCGCCAAAGGGCTGTACGTAGAAAATATTTACATACAATTATCACCCAACCAAAGTTGGTACTCAATTATCGACGTCTGTGAGGAACTGCCATCTGGCAAGGTTGCAAAGTTCTGGCTTTTTAAATTTGCATTAACAAATATAATGAAGAGTATTTCTGTCTCAAAAAGGGGTAATCTGCCCCCCCTGTTCCCCCTATCCCAGTGACTGCATGCCAAAAGCATGGTGCACTCGTACTCTGTCGCATCAGAAGCCTGATCCATGGCACCTGCTCTACTCATGGCACAGAGCAGGTTCACAGGTCACAAGATGGCCGCTTGAGAACTGCAGAGACAGCCAAGTCTCGGCGGCGTAGAGGCGGCGCAGAGATGGCATTTAAGATCTGCCCCCCTGTACTCAAAACTATGATGATCATAAGTAGCCCATGCTGGTGGGAGGGTAAACTCTAAATAAAAGCTATGCCTACGTGTAGCATGTACTGCCACATTCCAATTGATTTTGCACCTGTGCCAACTCCCTTATGGAAGGTGATGTGCATTTTGGTCAGCCAGGTGTAGCATGTCAAATGGCAGGACAGTAACCAGGGAACCGGGCCTCCTCTTTGATCTCTTTGTGAGGGCAGGTAACACCCTCTGCCCTATACAGCTGCACAGCAGTCAACTATCCTGGGCCCGGTAATCAAGCGATGGGAGGGCGGGGAGAAGTGAGTGGGCCATTTTATCCGCACTCATCCTTGTTCTCCTGCAGAGCAGAATCCAATTAGTCACAACCTTGGAAGGATATTAAGGCTGAGTGACCTTGTCGGGACTTTGACCTGCAGATCACAACCAGATTGCAACAGTGACAGCTCAACCCGCTGAGCTATCTCACCAGCACCGTTCAGGTTGGAAACTATGTAAATTATACTACAGGAGGAAACATGTAGGCAGTCATGATTAAAAAGGAAAAAGCACAAAACGGTTACTTTAAAATGTCATGCGCAACATAGGAAAGGGGATTGAACCAGACTTAAGGGCCCAGTTAAATGCCAGGGGTTTCAAAGTAGTACTTAGTGTACCTTGGATGTACTGTAGTGCATCAATGTACTACCTTAGTCTATTTCATGGGCTTAACAACACTGAGCAGGTCTTCTTGGTACTTTTCTATAGATTCAAGTTGCAGTTCAAATTCAGCAAGCTGACTCATTGAGCACCACAGCATGCAGCTACAAAGTGGACAGCTTGACGCTGCTTGGGTACTGCAGGCAGTGATTCAAGTTGCAACAAATGTACGGGCTCCAAGTGTGTCTCAAATAAGTCTAAACAGAGGATTCCGTCAAGGCATATTGATGCAGTGACTCAGCTCGGCAGGGATGGCTTATTTTATATTTATTTATTTTAATTCTTGTTAACACGCCTAATCAGTCGAGGCTTCTAACCAGAAGTCTTGACTGGCTTACCAGGCACGCTTGACAAGGCATTGCAGTGCTCAGTGTACTGAGGGTGGCCAGGCGGGTGAGGCACTGCCACTCCTGATCACAGTTTGAGAGTGACTCAAAATCTCAACGTGTCCTATATGCTCCACTTAATGTGTAGTCTGCCACCAGTTCCAGAGGTAATGCTTCCAGACTTTAACTGGACTGGATATCTACAAAAGGGGCTTCATGGAGTTGGAACTCTCTGCAGCATTTACCACACAGGGAGAAGTATGGACAGTCAGCTAGAGGGACTCTGTCTCCACTCTGGGGACTGAGGTGTTGCAGTCGTCAAAGCAGGCATCCTTCAGGCAAGCATCAACATCATTCCAACAGTGTCGCTTCTGCGGATCATAGATATTGAGTGAAGGGTCTCTGTCTTCTTGAGACCCTAAGTCTTCCTTCCTATAGTAGAGGCTTTTAGATGTCCACAGAACCATAAAGAATCAACAGGATGAGGGTTTCCACTCAATTTATAGGGAATTTCAGCCGGTAAAATGGCTCAGCAGGTTAAGTGCTCGTTCTGTAATCTGTGTTTGATTTGATGGTTCAAATCTTGGCAAGGCCAATTCAGCCTTCATCCTTCCAAGCTTAATAAATTAGTATTAATTTCAATTGGGTAATAATAGTAATGTAAGTAAATATTGCTATGTAAAGCGCTTTAGATTAAAGCGCTATTTAAAAAACAAATTATTATTTCTAGCAGGGGATTTATGCGTTCAACGACCTCTGCTAGAATTCAATCAGGACGCCTTGCTAGAGAACTACCGATCCCCCTTTTTACTACTGTTCTCCCAGCCCTCAGGTCCTGGTGGAGTCACATTGGGGCAGAGCAAAGCATGAAGGGAGTCATCAAAAGTGTGCAAGCAATATTTTCTACGTCATTGCTCACTGATTATCCCGGGAGGATAGCTCAGGGGCAACCTGCTCGCCTTGGAAGCAAGACGACACGGAGCACCACGCGCTTAGAAACCTCTGGGTATTAAGCTCATTATAAATAACCTATTATATCATATCATATCTTTGCCTTAGCTACTCCTATGCCCAGCCTCCTTGAGAACAAAGGGTCTCTGTCTAGAGTTATCTCCCTGTATCAGGCAGACCCTCTTGAGATGTGTATGATGCAGCCCGACCTTCATTAACCCGCCCCTCCGCCTATGGCTGGACTGCATAAGACTCAGTTGAGACTCACAAACGTGTTTCTGGGTTAGGACTGATATCAGCCATATGATATCAGTCCCATGATAGAAATGCTTTCAAGAAATGTTTGTTTTTTATCTGATCAAACAGTCACTGGAGGGCAAGGGTTGCAACTTTAAATCATTAAAATTTAATTTGTATCTTAGTATTCCTCTTCAAACCACAATATTCTCCTTCGATAGAATGTTGATTTCTATTTCTCTCTGCCAGGCATAACATTTCAAATGTACTCAAGCAACACTAAATATTGTGAGAGGCTGGTGATTCCAGCGGAATTTAACACAGAGCTTTAATAATTGAAAAAACACCCCATTGCTGCCCAGCAAATTTAGTTCTTCGCGGACGTTATTAACTGGGAGTATGGCTAAATGCGTTAATAGATATCAATATGTTATTACGCATCTTCATGATGTCAAAAAAGTTCTTGAAGGGAGAAAACGTGAGAAGATGCAACATAGTTTGTGCACCTGCACACCTGCAGTAACAAGTTACTGTTGCATCTGAAATGTGGAGACTTCGCAACTCAGCTGCTGGTGTGTCTTTGGACAGTGCACACCAGAGGTATAAATATGCCCACGCCAACAGATTTATTTCTTTATTTATTTATTTATTTATTTATTTTATTTATTAATTTCTATTGCACCGGTAACTCGCATGTCTCGGGGCGTAGATACATGGACACAAGAGACAAAAAGAAAATATGACAGGACAACTCTATGTGGAGGGCTTAGATGCCAGGGATTATCTCACTCACAGAGCCTGAAGTCAGCTCTGATGGAACCACTGACACCACATTTTTAGTCATTTCATTATAAAATCCTTCTGTCACAAGTCAATGGCTGAAATAATGACACTGTATGTGACGCTTGTAAAGCATGCGTAATCAAGGATCTAGCAAGGTATAAATAAAAGGCAATATTTTAACATAATCTTACTAACTGATCTGCACTTTCACCTAAGCTGACATTGCTATCAATTTAGAGACAAGGACCCAGGATTTGAATATTTGATCTACGTTTCCATCTCCTCCCGTGATCTCCTAATTGCTGGGCATTACCAAATATATAGTCCTCACTCAATCACATGCAGATGCACCGTGGACTGTCGGAATCTATTATTGTTTTAAATTGATGAGGTCAGGAAGGGATCAAAATCAATCAGACTTTAGAAGGTCATACAGTCAAACTATGTACCCGGTACGACTCTACTTGCCTCTAGGTTCAATTCCCCCATTTGAGCATTGGGACCATTTCTGAAAGATCACATTTCCCTGATGTTGTGTTGCCACACCCAGAGGTATGTGGAACCTATGAAGGTAATTGCACATTCGAGAGACAAAGCCTGATTTTGCTTCATATACAACGTATCAACAAATGCACGGCCTACAATTTGCTCCAAATGCTCTCCTTTAAGTATATAGCTAACATTGTATATCATATGATTTTTTAAATATTTGCAAAACGTCATAGTGAATATAAATTACAGCTGCAACTTTTGAAAGGACTTGCATGTTATACCAGAGATCAGGAGTTCAAGCTGTGTTGTCTTGATGGGAGCACAAACCATTAAAGAACAACTCATTGAGCCTCATTCTGACCCTGCATGTCTGGAAACAAGGGTGCCGGTAAGCTTACCAGCACCCTTGTTTCCTGACCGGCATATTACAGGTCTGCTTGCCGAAGTCGCCGTGCCCGACAGGTCTGACCATGCCGGGCTGAGCGGCCAGGCTAGGCAGACCCATCACGGAAGCACCGGCACCATTAACAATGGTACCAGTGCTTCGGTGTCCTGATTCCAATAATGTCCATTACCATGGAGTCCTATGGGACCTATGGTCCTATGGGACTCTACGGGAATGGGGAAGATCAGTTTACCGGTGCCTGACTTTCAGGGCCGCCAGGGTTGTAATCTCCCTGTGGCACTGGGAAGTCAGCTACCAGTAAATATTTACAGGTCCGGTGGCAACCCGCCAGTAGCACCGGCACGGTTACCGCCGGACCCATAATGAAGCCCATTGTTCGAAAGGAGAATAATTCTGGTTATTCCAACAACACCCTAATTGGGTTCATGACATGATATCCTATGTGTCTATATATGGTGTGAAAGGTAGTGGTAGTAGCTTGCCACAATTCCAGCTTTCAGTGGTGCTGTCTGCTTGGATCTAATCATTACTGTGCCCCTGGAGCAACAATAAAAAACCCTTATCACCCCTAAAAAGGCTAACAGAATCTTCATTCTCCCTTCTCGATAAATATTTCTATAAAAAAGGATATGTCTGCAAGGGCAGTACTCTTTCTGGCACTCAGTAATGTTATTGTCAAATGGTCCAGAAGATTCTCTGATTTGTACTGGACAGCATTATAGGAATAATGGTTGTCTTGCAGCACTTACCTACAACCTAAAGATTAAACAGATATGAATAGTAAATAAAGAAATCCGCTGTTGCCCGATTGGATAATATTTTTACGTAGTTGGTCTTTTTACAAGCTCGGATTCTAAGAACATTCGATCTAAAGCATAAAGCCATCAATTATAAAATAGAGAGAACCCCCAACATGTTTCTAGGTTTTTTTTTGACCCATTCATGTCAAAAGTAAAAAATTAATCCTTAAACAATTCAGAACACGTACCCAATAGTGGGGGGTAGGGTACTTCCATCCACGGGAAATTTGTTGGATGGCCAAAATAATAGCCTTAAACAGAAACTGCTCCATTGCAACAGATTTTATTGTACCGAAATTAGCAGGAAGAAAAAAACAATTCTCACAGGCTGACTGTTAATATTTGTGATAAAATATACATTCTTAAATATGAGCCGCCATATAATCTTAACTGATCACCATGGACTGTCAATATTGTTTTTAGGAAACGTGTAATCAAAATCTTTTATTGTAATACCAATACAGGATCTTATGTGGTGTAACCTATGTTTATGACTCAATGGCACATAATCACTATCAAACGAGCCACAGGCTGTACTGCACAATAGAATCTACTTCTGATAAGAAGTCCTCAGAAGTCAATTTATTTGTATCCTGGCCAGGGACACGAAAAAAGTGAATGAAAGTTACAATAAGAGGAAATAGCCTCATTACCCATGCAATGTTTAACATAAATTAAATCCAAAGAAACCTGGGACGTATGCTGACCCGTGGTCGACCGTAGACATTCACAGATTTGCAAATATCTGCAGCAGGATTGAGATGGTAAATGATGCTTAAACTGCAGCTATGTAAAATATGAAAATACACCAAACTGGCCAAGTACCTGTTGCGTATACTGCTTACAATATAGCACTCATCGATGAAAACAGAGGAGAGAACCCTGTTTTACCAAATCTTAGTCAAACGAGTTGGAAATGAACATCTGTAGAGTTTAAGCTTAATTTACTTAAAAAAGAAATAGATTACCAAACTTGGGGTCTCGTTATGTGTTTGGTGGTTTTTCACGGTTACTGTTTATTGCCACTTGGTCTGGTGATAGATCTGCCAGATCATGCGTGGCAACAGTGTTAATGCACATTTTTGGACTCCATGGGGGATTTGGAGAATTCCCTGTGGGTGGTAATTCTATCCACAGTAAATCCTCAAATGTTTTTGTCCTCCTCTTTACCACCAATCTCACAATAAGGTGGTGTGGAAAAGCAGGTATAAATCCCTTGCTGCCATGTTACTACATTTTTTACTGCCCTGCCGGACCCATAAAGAGGTTCTAATGACCACATTGGGACCTTAATGCTTTAATGTATACTGGAATCTGCCATTACAACCCAAACAACCCATTTAACTTCAACTTCAAAAGCTCTTAAATTGTTGGATTGCTCTCCACTAATAAGCAACTTCAGTAGCTATATCAGGCATAGACGAACTTGGCAGTGCATGATCACTTAAGTATATCACAAAGTCATCTACATATAAAGCAAACCCGACTACTTCTCCTACTGGAATCTAAAAGGGGAGAAAAGCACTGTCAGTCGGATCATCTGGGCAAAGCACTAAACATATAGGCAAAACAAGAGTGTAGATGCAGGACAGCCCTGTCACATGCCCTTAAGTGGCCGGATGCAGAGATTTATTTTAACCTATACAATCTGAGTGGCTTTTACTGGAATATAAGAACTCCTTGTCAGTGCTATACATTGAGATAGAAAAGTCATAATGGACAAGACTGCCAAGAGGAACTTCCACTACACTATAACAAACACATTTTCTGAATCTATAAAAGTGTAGGATGGATAGCAGTTTTCCTGGGAGCCCTGTCCACATTTGTATGGTATGAGGAGTCAGAAATGAAAGCTGGACCCAAAGTTGCCATGTTTTTGGTTAAAGACTTTTATTATCTTAAATGGGTTGGGAAAAGACCTCTCTGACCCTTCCTTAAGAGAAATTTCCCTACCTATAACCAACAACTAATGATATGACTGTGTTAGGATCTAAAAATCAAAACTGCCCTTGTGTCCAAACATTCTATCCTGACCCTCACACTACAAATCAAACTATAAGGTGTAAAGGGAAATGTCTTCAACCCGATGATAGCAAAAAGTGTTCATGAAAAATGAAAACAGAACAGCTCCAACATAAAAGTTCTCCAAGATAACAGAACCTTGGTTCCAGAGGGTAATTCCCTTCCCCAGGATTCTTAAACATTGCCAATAATTCTTGGTCTAACAGTTCTTTGTGTCTTTCCTGGCGCACAACAATCGATTTTCTTACAACGCTCCTTAATCTCGTAGTTCCTTCGTTCAAAAGGTCCTTCTTGGATTTACCGAACACAGCCCTTTCTCGAGACTTCATGTAGATTTGCAACTGCCTGGTATACTCCCTTGCCAGGACTTCTTATGCACTTGTGACTGCCTGGTTGTCTCCTCAGCCAGGGCTTCTCATGTACAAGTAGCTGCCTGCTTTACCCGCCTGCCAGGTCTTCTCACATTCATAGGTAAACACTTCCACTTTTAATTCCACAATTGCATACATCTTCTTTGGTTCTATATTTCTGGTTGTTTCAACATTCGCTCTGGATTTTCCCAAGTTTGCATTCCATACTCTCATATATGACTGGGGCTCATATTTGCAATATCCCTTCGTTATGTGTAAACACTCTCTTTAATATCTCTCTTTCTGTGGCCTTATACTTTATAACTGGTACCTGGCACGTCACTGAAATGCCTCTGGGGTCCCCACTTTGCTTGGGTTAACTCACCGGCTCCGTGTGGCATCTTGGGCCCCATTTCCGCTTATGCAACACAGCTTTTCCACCCACTTTCCACTCTGGACTGCTTTCTCATTGTTTTGGTTCCTTTCACGGCTTTCCGTAAGCACATCTGGATTCCTTCAAGTCCCAGTAAGCGAAGGGTTGCTTTCTCTGGCTGCTGAATACCGAGGAATCCTCTCTCTGTTCCTGGGATGTATGCAGCATCCCTGCTCATGCAACATTTCTCCACCTTCTTACTGGCCAGCCCCTTGGCTCTGCCACACTGGCCTATGCTCCAAGGCACCACACGCCTCTCATAGAGGTACAAACACTTCTTCCACACAGCAGCCTCGTGCAATTGGTTTCCGATCTTCAAATGTCCCACGCACAGGTGCATTGGCTCTTTCCGCTCTGCATTGCTTCCTTCTTCCTCCTCGTCCCAGTACTTGTGTAATTATGGGAGATGAAGTCCATTGATGTTGATATATGTAAATTACTTACAATGTTTCGACATGATGACCCAGTTCTACTTGGATGTTAATTAAAACTGGAAAATACAGTTTTTAAACTTTTACCCTTTTGTCTAGGGATGGAAGTTTTGTTTAAAGTGCTTTGGGATAAGGTTTCACGATTTTCCCTAAAAGGGGTTATAAAGGCATGGCAATAGGCCATTAGGGCATTGGGTACCAAGGGGTCTTCTTCATGGGAAAATGGGGGATACCGTGTCTCACCCAATAGGTCATGACATCTCCTTGTAGCCTGTATCCCCCCTGTGATCCTGCCTCATATTGCGCCCCCAGGGCCAGGATTAGGTAGCGGATGTCATCCCCGGGCCACATGGAGGAGGTTACCACCAGGGAATCTTTAATGACTCTATTGGATTCATCACAATGGTCTGGTGTAGTATAGACCTTGTTATCAATGTTTGATAAAGATATTGGCAGTTCAGATAATACATGGGTAGGGTTTTAATCTTTTTTGGCCAGGGTTATATTAGCCTGTTGCCAGGAGCCGAGTAGTAGGCTCGACTAAGAAATGTCATTAATAGCACTGAACAGAAGTGGAACTGGAACATGAGGAGTTAAACGAATTCAAGCAGAAAACCATCCTCTCTGAAGGATTCACTACAAAGGAGTGCTTTAACAAATCTTTGACTTATGAATAAATCTTTGATGCCAGACATGTGTATGCCCCTTCTGCTAGTGTGGGCTTGTGTATCTTTGACAAACTGGTTCATTTGAGTCAAGGAGGTTTGGAGACTGATGGGGCAAAGTGTACTCTAGCATTGAAAAAAGGTCACCTGGAATTTCCTTGCATCTGTAAGCACCTGACCTCCTTCTGTAATTATTAAGTAATTCCCATTGTGGGAGATTTCTCTTTGCCATTCTAGCCAGCACGTTTGTCTTTTTTCCAGCCAAGAGAAAGACATCCTGGCTGTAGTAAAACTTAATGATATGGTCTAATTGTAAATTATTAATTTGCTCAACTAACAGTTTCCTATGCATAAAATGATTTCAGGGCATCCCAAACAAAATTGGGAGCTAGATCCAAAGTTAGCCTTACAAACTCATTCTGAGCCTTTTACATTACTGCCAACAATGCACCTCAATCAGAGGTTTATGGCCAAAAGTCAAGCATCTTGGGATGTATGACGTATTCCCATATTTCAATGATTGAAGGGTAATGATCATAAACAAATATGGAAAAATACTTGGCATGTGAGCTAGACAGCCATTCCCTTCTAAATTAAATCATATTCATCTGTTTATAATGCTGGTGTGGATTTAAAAAATAATAATACTCTCACTTGAGTATGGCATGTGAAGGCATCATGAAGCAAGACACAGACAACAGGCTTAAAGTTCACAATAAAATATTTTATTAAATCAAATGTCAGGATGGTAGAAGGCTTAACTTGCCCTATGCTAAGGTGGTATTTCCCTACCTGAACAAAACTAAGGAAAGACTGAGCCAAAAAGTTAAACTTAAAAGTCTGTCTGTGTCCAAAACCTATACTTGCCCACATAACTGAAGCTCAACAATGTGCAGGGATGTCAATAATACAAGAAATAGTGTTTAACTCAAAATTCTCAGTTTCTTCCAGCTCACAGCTCTCTTTCAGCTCCCCTTCCCCAAGTGTGAGAATGTTCTGCAAAGGTTTCAAGATTACCTTTCTCAAGTTCAAGGTGATACAGTTCCAAACAATCCTCGAGGTTCCCTTCCCCAAGTTCCAAGCAACACAGTTCAATAACAAAAGGCCTTGAGTCTCTGTTCTCAAGACAACACGTGCAATTCCTCAAGTCTCAGGGTTCCCTTCTTGCAAATTTAACTACACAACTTATACTTGTTTCAGTCTTTTGAAAATGTTTAACACAACTAAAGGTCGACCATACCCTCTTTCTGGTCGCCCTCACCTGTTCACTTCCAGTGCTCTTTATTAGTTTCTTTAAAGATATCCTTGGTTTTCAGCAGTCAGGGCTCACTGGTCTAGGCGCAGTTGTCAGACCGCATGGTCCACCCATCACAAGTCGCACAACCAGGATCCCTGGGTTTTCCAGCCCACCGAGGTTCTTCAGTATTTGCCCCTGTATACCAAGTCACATTCATTCAGTTCCTCTTTATCGGCCTCTTGGATTGTATGTGCAGATTTACACTCCTCTGGCTTTTCCTTGTCAGCCTCTTGGCTCTGCCATCACGTGTCACACACCTCTTGCCAGTCTTTGGCCTTCCCGCACTGCATTCACTCATAAAAGTTCACTTTGGGGGGCGTTTGTTTGCACCCCACCTTTCTATAACACTGTCACATTTGCACCTTTTTCCGTAATTAATTTTCACATGGGCACTTGGCTGTCCTCTTCATTTGTTTGGGTTTCATTCAATTCGATATTCAATATGCATTCATGTGGCTTAATTTTAAGTTTACATTCAATTTGGTATTCAATATGCATTCATATTGCTTAATCTTAAGTTTCCATTCAGTCGGCATTCAATATACATTTGTTTTACTTAATTGTATGATTCCATTCAGTTCGGTATTCAATATGCATTTGGTTTGCTTACTTTCAAGGACCGTTGATTATTTGCAGTCCGAAAGGAGTGCCCCGGTGTTCGAGTGCCCTCCCTGACACTCAACAGCTCTCCGCGTCTCCTTCAGACAGTTCCGCTGTTTCTTCTCTGCTTCTGTAGCGGGGAAATCCACTGTTGTGAGCCTAGCTTGCCTGCCTGATGTTTCCCTCTGTATGCTGACAATTTAAATGCCTCTTTATGGACGCGGGCGGCACCCTCTCTTCTCCTGGTTCACTCGCAGCTCCTGCTGCTCACTCTCTGTCATGGAGGCTCCCAGACCCGCGGCAAACACATGGCCCACTTGCTTTGGGCCATGCAAATTCTCTGGGATATCTGCCCGCGTCCTGGCCCCTTCTCTGGTCCCACCACGGCTGCGTCCTCTCAAACAATGTCCCTGCTGGTCTCTCTCACATAGGCCTCCCTGCTGCTCTCTCTCTGCTCCCCTAGTCTCCCTTTATACACCTGCAACCCCTTGACAGGCTGCAGGCGTGGATGCCTAATTAGAACTGCCTGACCATAATCAAAGGGACATGCCTGAGCCTCACACCACTTTGCAGTCATCTTCCTCTTCCCAGTACTAAAGTGGTGAAATGGTATGGTGTTCATTACTCTTAGTCACCTCTTCCTCGTCCCAATACTAAAGTGGTGAAATGGTGTAGTGTTCATTATTCTTAGTTGCCTCTTCCTCGTCCCAGTACTGTCAAGTGCCCCATGTGGGGAAATGAGGGGAACAGCTTTATATTAAGCCATAAAGGTCGAGGAAGGGTTAGGTTGGTCTTTAAAAGGAAAAGGGGGTGACCATGTCTCTCCTGTGGGCACCCCACTCCCAAACACCAAGGACCCTCCACCCAGGTGATCCTCCCTCGCTTCTATACCTCCAGTGTCCCAAGAGCAATGGCATTTCCCTGCCCACCTGAGCAGAGTATCCAGGGGGAGTAGGAGTGAGAATACCCTCAGGTTTCTCACAGACCCTTGCCAAAGGTCAACCAATGTACGTTAACTCTAACAATGCCTTATTTTTTTATTTTATTAGCATATCTATAGTTTACATTTAAACTTTTTAATGCTATTTACTAAAAAAGAAAACAAATTTCCATTAAATTACAGCAAGAATAAAAAGGTATATGAAATCAGGAAATCAGAAAAAAGGAAGAGAAAAAAACAAACAACAAAAAAAGTAACCCTTCCCAACGTTCCAATAAACGCTCTAAATTTCTATCAAATTTTCATCTCATTTCAGTGAGTCTCTTCCTTTCATCTTCTTTCACCGCCAGTCTCTCAAAGATTTTTCTGAAGATAGCCAGCAAGGCTAAAATCTCTGTGTTTCTCCTCCCTTGACACAAGTTAGCCCAGAGTGAGTTGGGGGATGATATTGTTGAAATTTGAAACAGAGGTCCCAGGTACATCGTTCTTAGGTCTTTCAGTGACTCACATTCTGTAGTTAGATGTTCAAGGGTTTCGGGCATGCCCTTACAGAGCCGACACGTGTAATTTCGCATTGCGGCTGTTTTACTTCTCTCAAGAACTTCTTTTGTTGGATACAGGTTAAAACGGAACCTCATGAAGTCTTGTCTCAGGGTGGGAGAGGGAAACTTGGTCAAGTATCTTGGAACCTGGCCTCGTTCCCTAGTGTCTTTCGTTATCCCTCCACCACTTTTCATGATCCGAATTCGTTCACCTGTGTCTATCCAATCCTGATCATAAAGTTTCTTCTTGACGTGATCTGGATTTTCCAATGGGAGCTCTTTGCTCAGTGCTAAGCTTTTTAGTATTTCCTCACATGTAGATCTCCATTCGTTTAGGGACTTCTCACTGTTTGAGAAAATAGCCTTATGTAAGACTTCATACCCACCTTCACCTGGGGGTTGTAAACATTTCCTCAACAATGATAGAGATCTCCACACCATGATGGAGTACAATGACACCGTTCCCATTTCTCTCCTAATCACTTCAACCGGGAGAGAAGTTGGCATGTTCAGGACACGTCGCCAAAATGCTCCCTCAACCTGACGCCACAGAGAGCCTGCGAGTTGTAGTTGAGTTTCAGAGCCATACGTCATAATGGGAGTCACCTTCAGTTTATAGAAGTTGATGACGGGTAATAGAGTAAATTTTCCGTAATTGCGATTAATTATTCTAGCCTGGGTTGCTATGTTCTTAACTTTTGACTTCACAGCCATTACTCCATGAGAGTCCACCATACGGTTGTTCACGGCTAGCCCCAAATACTGCATTTATGAAACCTCTGGTATTTTTACCCCTTGGAGACTCCAGCTTTTCTTCATTCTGCGAGTTCTATTTGCGTTTCCTATGACCATGATTTTAGACTACTTCGGATTGATAGTTAATGAATTGGCATTCACATATTTGCAAAAGGCATTCAACTGTCTCTGTAGATCCACTTCAATTTGGTCCATGATTAAAAGGTCGTCAGCATAAAGTAGTCTTCCTACTGGGATACCTGCAATCCTTAGGCAGAAGCATCTCACATCTACAAATGCCTCCTCAATCTCGGATATGTAAAGGTTGAATATGGCTGGTGCTAATCTGCAGCCTTGTTTTATCCCCGATGATGTTCCAATTTCTCTTGACACAGTTCCGGCCCTATCCAACCGTATTCTTAATGTTGTTCCAGAATGCAGGAGTTCCAGGGCTTCTCTCAGATCTGTTGGACAGCCCCATTTTAATAGCTTTTCCCATAGAGTTTTCCTGTTTATTGAGTCAAATGCATGGGCCAGGTCTATTGACGCTATGTAAGTCTTGCTTTGATTAGTTACTTTCGCCCGGCATTTCAACAAGTTTATCAGAAAAAGGTTTAGGGGGGTTCCAGTCCTTTTTTTTAAGCGGACTGCCTGCGATCTTGGTGATGTGATTGTTGGGACCATGCATTCAAATGTTTCAGGAGTATGGCTGAAAACAACTTTCCTACCACGTCCAAAAGAGTGATAGGTCTGTATTTGGCAGGATCAGACCTATCGCCCTTTTTATAGATCAGGACCACAATTGACTTGGTCCTGGAAGTGGGTATTTTCTTTGTCATTTTAATTTCCTGAAACAGAGACAGCAAGAAGTCTGCCCAATGCTCCAGATGTTTTTTCAGAATAGCATTTGTTAGGCCGTCAGGGCCCACCCCCTTGATGAGCTTGCTTTTTTATTAGGGTAAGTATCTCCTCCCTATCAAATTCAAAGATCCAAGGTAAATTGGAGAGTGTACATTTTTCGTGCCTTTCCCCTGTCTTGTTGGAAAATAAACCTGCAAAATGTTTCCCCCATGTAGACGCCGATATTGAGTATTCAAGAATCGCGTCTTGTGGAACCATTGAAGAGTTCAGCAACTTCCACATTTCGACCGTGATTTTATTGGTCATCAGACCTAGCATTCTCTCCCCATCAGCCTGCAAGAGCTGATGCTGATGCATTTTCAACCAATTTTTAAGTGACTGTATCTCTTTTCTTATCTTTTCTCTTACATCAGGGAGCATTCCTTTACTAAGTTGCCTAGTTATTTTTTTGATGGACTTTTTCTTTTCATTGATGTCCTTTTTGAAGACGTGTTTCTTTGTGAACACACTTTTCAAACCTTTTCCGGCTTTGGTAATATAATTTTGACATAAGTGTCCCTGATTTTGCCATTAAACAGGGACGTGGTTAGATTACTAAGGGTAGTAGAAGAGATTCTTAACCGGTTCACCCGATGTTACCTCAATGTTATCAGTATTGTACGAGTGAGAAAACTGCCCAACAGTATCTTTGACATGACTACCCACCATCTACAACAAATTGTGGTCATTATTGTTGCACGGTATCACTTCCAAGTGACTCCTCTGGCCCAAAAGGGTCTCTGATGCAAACATTTAATCAAGGATCTTTGTGTAAGGTCCTCTTTATCAAGTTGCTTTTGGTGGGATGTCACACCTTGTATTGCCATTCAACAGGTTTATATTTCTTTTTGTAGGTCTTCTCTCTAACTAATTCCCGTTAATATCTTAGAGGTGGCAGCTCTTGGTGGATTAGTTAGCAGTTAATTCCTGGAATTAAAGCATTCAATGTTCAAGTCCCCACATACCAGAACATAATGTTGTTGTAGTTAGTTCTGGATTCATCGATATAATTCATGACCGTCTCTGAAACATTTACTGAAAATGGAGATGCAGGGTTCCAGTAGATGTTACATATCAGTAGGTCCCAATTGTATTCGATATACCTTTTTAACAGCAACACAAATTGAATCAATGGCGAAGGGTTCTGTAGAGAGAGCTTGGTCCAACCATTTGTTCGTTTACACGCTGTAATCAGTCCTGCCATAGGTCGACCTAAGTTCCCTTTAACAGCAGAGTTCAGGAATACTTTGTAGCCTTCCAGGGATGGTTCCTCATTGAGTCAAGTCTCCTGGAGGCACAATGTGTCGTATTTCTCAATTACAAGATCCCCTTCCCCAAATAGGTGCACAAATCCCCTGGTGTTCCAAGAACAGATGGTCAGGTTCTGGAAGAGAACAGATTCTGTGCGCTTTGGACATAATGACCTCCTGGCCAGTGTACCCGCTAGCCAGCTCCAATCTTCTCTTGGACTATCCGGGTGTGTCCCTCCAGGCTGTTTAAACAGCAGTAGGTCATTTCCTCTGTAATCTGTTCCTACGCAGCCTGACGCTTGTCTTTCTCCTACTGCTTGCTTCTCACTTAATAATTCCTCCGGACGGACCTCCCTGCCTCTCTGGCTTGTAGACTTCCCATGTACCGGTTTGACAGAGCGATGACGATCCTCTTCTAATACAAATGTTGATGTGGGAGACAGTATTTCTCTTTCTTTTAGCCAAAAGCCCATGGTGAGGAGCCTATGACCTTCTTTGATGAAAGCTGTGGTCCGTTATATAGATCAGAGCTCTATCTAGGAGCTTGTCCTCTGGAAATTCAATTAACAATATATCCCTTGATTGTATTTTCTTGAATTCCTCGACTGCCCCAATGAGACTCATAATATTGGTTCTGTTGAGTATCAAGTTGTCTTTGATGTTTAAGACCCTTTCTAGCAGAAAACAAGAGGGGGAGCTGTTGTCACAATTCTCAACCACCCTCAAACAAGAGGGAGATCTGTTGTCACAATTTTCAACCACCCTCAAACGCGAGGGAAACCTGTTGTCACTATTCTCAACCACCCTGCTTATTCTAATGCTGTCTTTCTCTTGTGTTATGTGTCTTCCGCTCGATCTTTGAGCTGCCTCCTTCCTTTCCAGCTTACCATGTCTATTCTGATCCCAGATTTTGTACTGTTGTATTACCAGTTGCTCTGAGTCGAGATCGTACTTTTTGGTTTCATCATGGTTCTCATTTGTCTGGCCACTTGTGCTTGAAATCTGTTCTTTAGTTGAGTCGGTTGATTCAACAGTTCTGCAGTCTTTAGAGAATCTAACCTTTAGAGTCTTTTTCGCAGAAGACCCCTGTTTATTACATTTCTCCTGTTCCTCTTCCGATTTTTCGGTTTGTTCTCCGTCCTCCTCCTCGGAGAGTTTAGAGTCAGGTTCTCCACTCTGTGACGGATTTTCAGACCCAATTGAACATATTGAATCTGAATCGTCAGAATAGGTAGATAGATTTAGTAGGGCAACCTCGATATCATCGTGCTGCCCTTGAACTTCAGGTAGTTGTATCGCAATTTTTTGTATGTTGACATCTTGGATCTCTTTCACACTTATGCTGCCAATAGGCTTCTTTGATCCTCTGTCAAACATCTCTGGAGTTTCTGGTCTCTGAATATTTCAAATAGTAGTATTTAAATTTGACTTTGTCCCCTTCTTGATAGGCGCTACCATTCCCCCGATTTTCCTCACTTCAACTTGTGGCTTGGCTGGCTGTGTCTTGGCCGGTGTCTTTTTCGCCAGTACATTTTTTGCTTGCTCAAGTTTTCTATGAAAGGCTAGTCTCTTCGACTGTGTGGAGTCTGTCTTTTTTACTAAGCCTTGGTCGCCCTCACCTAGTTTATCAAAGATGTTAAAGATCTTTGGGGGCGAGTGGGTATTCAAATGTTGGTTTTTTATTCTTTTCAACCGGTGGTACCAGCACAGTGTTTTGGGTCCCTACAGGTGTAAATTGGCTTAGAGTTTGTCTTGTTCCTTCTGCCTCTGTGTCTACAATGACTATAGTTACAGGGCGCATTGCTTCTGTGAGTGTCGATACAGATGTATATATTTTCCCTGATTTGTTAGTGATCACACTGTCCCCCACCGAGGCCCTTTCTCATTAAAGACATCCATATTCAGTGGCTCTCCTCCAAACGGATGTTGTGAGTGTGTGAGTGGAAAGAATCTTTCTCATCTTCTTCTCTCTTTGTCTCAAATTACGGACTCTAATATACTCTTGAAGATGTTGGTAGTTTGTTCCTCATTTTTATCCATTTTTGTTTGGATAGCTGTAATAAACCTTTCTACAAAGATCATTTTGCTGTGCAACATTGCAATCACTGTAGTTTGGTCTCTTATCTGTTAATTATGGGTTTCAATCAACTTCATAAAAGGTGCAATGGTTAAAGAAAAAGCTGTTATTAGTTTGGGATCAATTGTGCTGTGACTATTCGATTCATCCTTGATTTTCTCCACCTGGGAGGCTATTAAATCCATCAATAGATCCTCATCAAGGGAGTAAGATTTTGCTTTTTCCAAGTCAATCCTTTGTCGTTTATTTGCAGGGGTTGTCTTTGTTAGTTTTGAGCACAATGTTGTCTGCTGTCTGTTGCCTGTTTGTGAGCCTGCTAAAGCACATTGTTTTGCACTAAGTCCCGTGGTCGCAGGTTCCATCCGCTTCGAGTCAACTGCCGTCGAGCCTCCGCAACGTCCAGTGGCAAGCTATACCCTTGAGTCAGGTTCATTGTCCAGAACAGCCTCCCCCTCCGTTATGGTGTCTACACCTGGGAGTGTATCTAACAGACTGCCTTGGCTCCCGGCAGCCAAGCTGGGTTAAAGGTCTGTGCCCTTTCCACCTCTTTCTGTGGATATTAGACCATTGTCCTTAGTGTTCAAGTTGCTTTTAGTGTTACCCAGTCCCATCCTTGTTTATCATCTTTCCTGTAGTAGTGAAAGCGCTGATTCCCTTTCAACAGAAAAGGCGTGATACCCCAGGGTCTCCAGGTACTTTCCAAAGTGCCTTGAGCCAAATTTTTATGTGATATTTGTCAGTTGTACCAAATGTATATTAGGAGGTTGATGTGGCTCCCCTATGTGCCTCCTGGGTACCGTGTCATGCATTTGAAGACTCTACTACTTTGGGATTTTCTATCACTCCTGCAGATAGAAGAGGTGTAGATTTACTCTTGCTGATGTTAGGATTTGGGGGGTATATAGGGCTTGTGGCCTCCCCCAAGTTGAGTCCATTGGCTTCTGCCGTGGGTTCATGTCCGTTATCGCTCTTTTCCTCACTTAGAGGTACAATAAAGTTGATGTCATTTTGGAGCACCATTGCCGCCTCTGGTATTTGTTCCATCAGTACCATCCCTTCCCTTTGAAGGGTATTTTCGTGTGTCAATGTTTTCTTATTTATTTCCACTATGGGGATCAAGTGCACTCCAGACTGGAGGTCACTTGAAGACTGCAGGTGGGGGGTTTGGGGCAAGCTACCTGCATCATCCATATTAGATGTAATGCCCCCCCACACCGTTCCGCAGTACAGTTCAACTATCCTCAAGAGTGGATTCAACCGTAGCTAACACAAAGTCTGAGTCATCCTCCATACAAAATCGAGGATTGGAGTCACAATGGGAAACAGGGAAGTATGATTTTCGGATACAATAAAGTTTGAAAGTGGCCCCCAAGGCGCTCCGCAGATCAAAGTGTCAAAGCACCACAGTCTCTGCGGTGCAATAATTGTCTAGTTGTCACAGGCAAGTGTCAGGAAGGTGAGTGGCTGCTTACTTCTGCTGCTAACTTCCAGGGGTACTAAGTGAGCGCAATAAGCAAGCAGAACATGAGCGAACAGAGAGTCTCCTGCTCCAACCAACAAACAGCCCACCAGCCACCTGCTCCTTACTTGCAGGTTTGCTGATCTAAGACTTTCTTTTTTCCCTTTATTATCCTTTTCTGCTCTTGGGTTCACCACTCCAAAGAACGGAATGGAATTTTCCAGTCCTCGGTCCAAAGGTGCAGAAAACAATGGAGCACAACACAACCGCGGTACCCCGTGGAACACTTCCTTGCTGCTCCTCTCTGCTCCGCCTCCGCTGTGGGCTGGGCTGATATGCACAGAAAAGCCGTGTGGGTTAACTGCTTAAAGCTGTAGCAGCACCCTGCAGCACGCAGTCAATTTACAGCCTCTCAGCCTCTCACACTGTAGAACACTTCCTCTCTGCTCCTCTACGCTCCGTCTCTGCTGTGGGCTGGGCTGATATGCACAGCAAAGCCAAGTGGGTAGACTGCTTAAAGCTGTAGCAGCACCTTGCAGCACACGGTCAGTTTACAGCCTCTCAGCCTCTCACACCGTAGACCACTTCCTCTCTGTTCCTCTCCGCTCTGCCTCCGCAATGGGCTGGGCTGATATGCACAGAAAAGCCACGTGGGTAAACCGCTTAAAGCTGTAGCAGCACCCTGCAGCACACTGTCAATTTACAGCCTCTCAGCCTCTGGCACCGTAGAACACTTCCTCTCTGCTCCGCTTCCGCTGTGGGCTGGGCTGATATGCACAGCAAAGCCTCGTGGGTAAACTGCTTTAAGCTGTAGCAGCACCCTGCAGCACATGGTCAATTTACAGCCTCTCAGCCTCTCACACCGTAGAACACTTTCTCTCTGCTCCTCTCTCTAACAATGCCTTAAGCACTCTTGAGGTCCAACAATTCCAGCTGTTTTATCAAGCAAAGGGTCACACAATGTCTAAGTACCTAGATACAAATATAAGATTACCTTCTATGGACAGCTTCAATCTATAGCACAAAATAGTACCTTTATCACCCACATGTGGCGAATACATGGAGGCTAACGAGAATCTAAAACCGTACAACAAACACTGAAAAATAACTTGCCTACCAGTAGAACAAACAATAAATGAGTTCATCATTCATATCCCCTGTGTCAGGAGTGTCTGTGACGGTATTCAGTGATTCCATTGATCTCAAATAATTTGTGTCTTCTAGGTGGGCTGGAGTGGGGACAGGCAGGAGGGAGGACATGGTGGATCCCCCATTAAAAAAAATAACAAAATGAAAA
The DNA here is from genome assembly GCF_040938575.1 of Ambystoma mexicanum. Classification (NCBI taxonomy): domain Eukaryota; kingdom Metazoa; phylum Chordata; class Amphibia; order Caudata; family Ambystomatidae; genus Ambystoma; species Ambystoma mexicanum. The sequence goes on along the minus strand of NC_090925.1, from coordinate 1,088,553,222 downwards.
AAAGTCAACATAGGAGAGTCGAACTTGAAGACCATAAGGTAATAGTAATTGATGGATGTGAAGTAACACACATTTGATTCAACCCCAATGCTTGTAATTCATTCCCCATCCCAATACTTCATATGTGTCCATTGAAGATGAACAATATCTGCCTTAAACATCTGGATGTCCAAGAAAAACTGCAGACTTTAATCTTGGAATTTATACCAAATAGAAAATGTTGACATATTCAGCGATTTAGCATGGCAAGCTTATTGGTAGCAAGACGCCACACAGAATAAAACCACACTGATCTGTGGGATCTAACCAGGGAACCAACAACCCTATCTTAGCAAATTGCTGCTATATCTGGTTCGATCTTATGGTCCACATTATGCAGTTTGATGCGTATGCATGTGCTGCACTCCTAGAATAGTTGTTTGTCTTATAGTTATTACATCTTCACAAAATGAATTGAGAGTTCTCTTGCTACACATCACACCACACAAGTTGCTAGCTTTGAAAGTGAACGTTTTGGGGGTAAGGAATTAGAATTTTTTTTTTAAACACCCAACATCAGCACAACTTAATTTTGAGTTTGTCAGTTCGTCATTTACTTTACACGTTGATTGACATTAGAATTGGATTGACTAATCTATCAATAATTCAATCTGGATTGCTTCCTCTCACTAACTCGACACGTAAACTCAATCTCTTCATCAGCAGCCTACATCATTAATCATATGAACTCCTTCAGGCCATTCCTCTCCCCAGACAGTTGCGTCACAATTGCAAGAGCCCTTATAGTCTCGAGATTAGATTATTGCAATGCCCTCTTTGCCGGCACCACCACCCGTAATATATAAAAAGTACAGGTCCTACAAAATATTGCCATCAGAGCAGCTCTAAACTTCCCTAAAAGAGAACACATCTCTACAGCCATGAAGAATGTCCATTGGCTGCCTGTTTGCGAGCACCGCCCCTAAATACTTGTCACAAACATTTGAAAGTTGCAATACCAGACCTACCCGAGACAACTACTCTCACCTCCTTTCTATCCCTAGATTTAAATTACAGAAAGCAGGGGTCGTGAGCTTCCCGGTCACAGCTGCTAAGCATTGGAATGCACTCCCACTAGAACTAAGATCTGAACCCTCTTTCTGGACCTTCTGCAGATGCATAAAAAAAACATGGCTCTTTTCACAAAATCATTAACCCAATTTCGAATCTCATCTTGTTGACCTGTACTACAATGAACTGACAATGTAACTTTGATGCATTATTCGTCACTCTAAGTATATCTTCTGAAACCAGCACCAATTTAACTATGGTGTTTTCTTTCTTTGTACTAAGTGCATCTTCTGGGTTTGTTTGTGCTTCTATAAATGCCAAAATAAGTAAATAAATCTGTTGTACTGTCAAAAAGGAATGTCCATGTTCGCTAAAAACTCTTCAGTCTTTTCTCCATTCAACTTCGTTTCATCAAAATATGGTGGGCGACCCACTAGTGTGTCTTTCAGATGTCAGAATAGACAGGTCCCCCTCTAAGGTGCTAAATTGGCCTATCTAAAGCAAAATCCCCACGAACTCTATATGGGAATCTGCCAGAAGTGAACGTGGTACTCCTCCTCAGCAGATCTGCAAAGACGCTTGGGTGATGTGTCACTCAGACAGCATCAGAAAGTTTCCCAAGTCTGATTCCTCACTCCAAGATGGGGTAGATGATCCTGTGTTACTGAATGGGACTTGATGACACCCAGCCAGAATTGTTATTGAGATGTGATGGGTGACGTAATGTAATGCAATATAAAGTGGTCTTATATAGCACGCTTCTGTCATATTTATGGACCTCATTGCACGTGTGTCTGAAAGAAAATATGGAGTTACGGACATTAGTGGAACAGTCCAAAGAGGAAGATGCAAAACCTGTAGCGTTGATGGGTACAGGTCAGTAGTCTGGTCGTGAATACTGACATACCTACTAGGAGTTTTGCAGAAGCACTTCAGAGTACGTTATCTGAAGGGAAGAGCTCAAGATCTGATAGACTAGAGCGATACCAAGGTGGTACCTGTGGGTTGCCTTGAGGTTTGGGTACAGCCCTTCTCAAAAATGGCAGACACATCCCTCCATTGGTAACTAGACAATAAATGTGCCCAAATGAACTGCCATGCTGAAGCTGCAAGGGAGCTGGGATGTGTAAATGGTTCCTGCCAGCATTGACTGGGAGTCTGTGTGTGGATAATTCCTCTCAGTGGTGTCATACCCATCAGTTGCTCATAACACTATTCTCCTGCATCAGACGGGGGCACGGTTGTGCAGCTTGAATTAGTTGACTACAGAGGCCTCTAGGGTCAAGAGGTTGAGCGAAGAAGAGGGGTTGCCATACACCTGTTGCCTTTCTCGTTCAAAGGCCCTTCACTGTGTTTGCCTTGGTGGCAGGTCAAGGACATTTCTGCTGGAGGTCTGAATGACTGTTCTGCACTGCAATGTCTCACTCTCAAAAGGAGCAGTACAGCCCAAACTGCTAGATCACATCTGTTCTGCATGAGATCACAAGCAACCCCAGACATGCTTTGACCTCATTGGCCATGATCAGTGAAGTGTAGCATGGCACTCTAGACCAAGCAGTCTCGGGACTCAAGTTACACTTGTCTTCGCCTTCAATGTTAACTCTCCTCTGACTTCTACTCCATCTTCCCATAATAGTCCTTCTCCCACCACTACCACTCCTCCTCCTACTCTTCCTCCTCCCCCTCCCACTACTCCTGTTTCTCCCACTACTCCTCTTTATTCCACTATTACAATTATCCTCCTCCTATCAGCACAATTTCTCCCTCTACTGCTCCTCTTCTGACAGCTATTGTCCTCATATCGCTACTACTTGTACTTCCAGCAGTACTCCTCCTCCAACTGATTCCCTCCTCCTACCACTAATACTCCTCCTCCTAACACCACGTTTATGCTCCTACCACTACTCTCCTACCACCACTAATCAAATACTCTTCATTCACTCAGTTTCATCCATTTCACATTTGCTTCTTACACCACCTTGTGTATTCATTCGTCTAACAAACATGTACACAAACATTGCAGAACCACTATCACTCCTAAGCCAATGCATCAGCTGCTCCATGGATTCTCACCACAAGCCCACATTACCTCCTTCCTCATGCTATGTCTTGGTCGTTCTCCATCTCTGACCTCACCCTAAAAATCCACACTTCTTGTTCCCTGTTTAAGTACCCTTTCACCTATGAGGATTGGTTATCTTTCCTTAACCAATCTGATCCTTTTTTCCCCGCTTTACTCTTTAAAGGGAGGGTAATCCTTGTCCACTTTCTCAGTGCAAGCCCTCCGTATAATAGATATGGCGGTGTAAGAAGTTCAATGTCACAGTTTGTGCTTTGGGTTCTGATTTCTTGAACCGTTTCAGTGCATCTGGGGAATGGTCCCTGGTCCTCTACTTGACTCTGGTGTTCTAGTGTGCTGCTGTTTGCAGGTGCGAGAATGCAGGCAGACTCTTCCAGTTCTGCAAAGTGAGTCTCTGTGTCGTAGTGGTGTACGGCTGCAGCTGGTGTCACTCCCTCATTGGCAAGTGTAGTGCTGCGATCAGGTCTCTATGGAACAGTGGCTGTTTGATGTGTTACATTTGGTTCTTTCCGCATGTGAGCAGCTGATCTTGGTTTTCTGGTTTTCTTTTCTCTGCTCTCTCTCCCTTAAGTTGAGAGAAAACACAAAAAGGGGTGGCAGGAATTGGGACCTTCTCTGCTGCCGCTGTGCTCCTCAGTGGTAGGACTGGCTCTGGATGTCTCTCTGGTAATCCCCCTTGTCTCAGTGTTCATAATTGAGCCTGAAATCCCAAAAAAATTAAATAACTGTTAGAGTTTTTATTTATTGCACTACAGTGTTTATACAAAACTTGTTGCATTAATAATTTACATCAGACAATTAACAGATCAAACATTTAAATATATATGAATACTCCTTAAATTCTAAAATCCATAAAGATCTTGGTTTTCTAGGAGTTAACTTGTTTATAAGCCTCTTATATAAGTCTCACCTGAGGCTTTCAGGCTCTGGCGCTTGCTCCCCTTCAAGCACATGATTGTTTGTTCATCCTTCTCAGAGATGTCCTCCCCCAGGTATTGTCTCTGTTAAGATGCTAGATGACTCAGGTTGGTGTTCTTGAGGTACTGGATTTACAGGAATGCATATAGTGTTTACTCAGCATATAGTGTCATTTAAAACTCCCTAAATGTGGTTCCTTTACCATCTTCATATTTGATAATGATTCCCTCACAGTTCCAAATTATCTCTATGTATTTGTTTGCAGCAATAGCCCATAGCCCACCAGCCACCAGATTTTCTTCCTTGCTTTCATTTGTATTAGGATTTGTAGTTGGCTCTTAATTGCTGTTAGTCTATATAGGCACCCCAGAGACCCCAGGACCTTGTGTGATACTTGACAAATGCCTGCAAGTCTTTCTCTAGTTGTACTTTAATGGAGATTATAGATTTGACCATAAGTAGATCACCTATCCATTAACAATCTTGAATGCATCCCAGTTAGTGGGTTCAAAAGTCTCTTCTGGCTTATTGGTGAGAGATAAGTATCAATACATTCAGACATCTCCTGTGCTAATACTGTATCCTTTAACAGGTGTTCCCTAAACGTCCAGGTGTCCCGTGTGACATGACAGGAGGTAAGTGTCAATTATATTGCCACTGAGGCATTGCCCAAGACTGGTATATACCATATTTTTGCCTTGACCACACCCTGGAGTACCGCAAGAATCCTCAGAAGGGTAAGTAGTTCTATGCATGTTTAAGACCAATCTAGACGTGAGAAAAGGATTACATCAAACACTCACCTACCTGTAGTGTGTGCCAACTTATAACCTCTTTTGTGCGGAATTTCAAAATTAGTTAGTTGCTTCTATGTTGTTACACAACAGAGCATGTTCTTACAGTGGCAGCACTAGCGTCATTGTGCAAAGCAAACATAAGCCTCTTACAGTGGCAATGCTGGCATAAACTGGGACAGTCAGCATAAACATGTCTTCTTACAGTAGCAATAGGGGCAATAATAGGCAATGCCTAGGTGAGTGTTTTTTTGCCAAACAAAACCTCCCCCTGTCAGAGGAGGTTCCCAGGCACACAGAAATCGGGTCAATTAAGCCCTTCCCAATATTCATAGATTCAAAATCATTTAAACTGATACTTAACATAAATCAAACATATTATTTGTAAAAAATATTTGTGTTTTTATATATTTCTTTAAACACGATTATTCATAAGCACAACATTTGTACATATAATTCACAGTTTTTCGTTCTCAAACCAGATAATATAAAACTGGACACGACATTAAATTGACGAGTTCCGCAGGAAATGCGTGTGGTGGGCACAAACATAAGGTGATGAATAAGTGCTATTCTAGAGCAATAGAGGCCCATAGAATTTAAGAGGGAAGATGGGTAGAAAAGACTTATTTGATTGTCATGTGGACATTAATAGGTGGAGGCCGCTTTAAGATCGTCCATTTTGGAAAGTATGAAGGCAGGTTCCGGTTTGGAGTCCACCGCAGTGTGAGCACAGGCACTGGGTAGAGAGGTTGCATATCTTTGCTGGTAAGTTTGCTTCACAGTTGGGGGATGAATCATAATTTAAAATGGGAGAAGAGCTGGGATTCTGGGGAAAAGGTGAATGTTTGTAAATTATGTTAAAACCTGGCGGTTTGTTTTGTTGTGGGGATAGCTGATTGGAAATCCAAATAGAAGGGAAGTGGATGACATACTATTGCTATTGGATAGGCTTCAAGGAGGAAGGTAAGAAGTTGAGTATTGAGATATATAAATATTAGATTGTGGTCTATGAGCAAATATATATGAAAGGTAATATCGTCTTTTGTAGGTTTTGAATAGTTTAAGGAGTACTGACACACATTGGGGAGTGAAGAAGATTTACTTATGAAGAATTGAAGCTGGTCAGTGACCGTTGTGAGTTTTTTCCAATGTAGGACATTTTATTTTGAGGGGGGGGGAATGTTATTGTTATTAAGAACTATACATTTATACAAGTTTCATTATTTATTAGGGAAGTGCACCAGACTCTCCTGAAGAAGGCATTAGATTCCTGAAATAGCTCAGTGGAGCAGAGTGGAATACAGTCTGGAAACCGCTATGCGTTAGATAATTGAGAAATTGAATTCTTGATTTGCACTTTGCATTTTGTATTGAATTGTATTGCATTTTGTATTGAAATGGGAGTTCATGCATCACAATTGAATGTATATTGTATTAGGTGAAAGAGACAATAATAACATATGTAATTGTTTGTATAATAGGTACAATATTTTTTGTTCTGATTTAAGAAGGAAATTCTGTGAATTATATGTACATACATGTACATATTGTGTGTTAATGAATAATCATTTTTAAAGAAATATATAAAAACACTAATATTTTTTTAAAAAAAATAATATGTATGATTTATGTTATATATCAGTTTAAATGACTCTCTGAATTTGTGAATATTGGGTAGGGTTTAATTGACCCGATTGGAGGGCACCTGGGATCCTCCTCTGACAGTGGGGGTTTGCATATTTAATTTATAGACACACCAACCTTGTGCCTGGTTGTGTTTTCATGCACAACGGAAGGGCAGAAAGGAATGTGAAATATGAAGGATTGCAATTTGAGTTGAGAACATATAGTGCACCACCCACACACACCTTTTGTGTTTTTACTATAAACATGCGGGTATATATTTTCGGCATGCACATCCTGAACATCTATTGGGAATTGTTTTTGTGTATTGTTGGTGACCTAGCATTTATTGGGTTTTTTCAGGTGTCAGAGAACTGACTTTAAATTGTAATGGCTTTTTAATCAATTATTCACAGATGGTATTTCTGTAAAATCTACCATTTTAACACATTATTTTAAAATTAATTCGAGATTTAACAAAACCCTGAACTAACCAGGGCGAATCTATGTTCCAAACTTATGCAGGTTCGATCATGCTCATTACTAGGAATATTTATGCCCCTCCAATGAAAACATATTCACCAGCTGTCACTGCTAAGCACTCGGATAGGATTTACATTATAATTTCCGTATTATCACTGTAAGAAGAACACACACGTGATGGTTTTGCCAAATAATTCCAGTACTGCAACTATAAGAAGATTTACATTATAATTTCTGTATTATCACTGTAAGAAGAACACACACGTGATGGTTTTGCCAAATAATTCCAGTACTGCAACTATAAGAACAAATTCATGTTAACTTTCCCTAATATTGCTAACATTACCACTGGTCTGCTCCGGAATAAACAGTCTGGGTTCAGCCCCAAATACAGAACTGAAACAGACACCATCCAGGAAGTCAATGACACCCTTCCGTTTATTGATAAAGAGAACTTGTGGTTGCTAGTTCTCCTGGACCTCTTGGCAGAATTTGACATAGTCAGCCATCACAACTACTCACCCTCAATTCACACAGGATGCGCTTCTCAGGCAACATATTGAAATGTTTCACATGCTACCTATCTGACAGACATCAGTCTGTCCAGAATGGACTCCCTCAGGTCTGAGATCCTCCAAGTCAAGTTTAATTACTGCTAGGATAACTCCTAGGTGACCCCACCTTTGTGGTACACAGAAGATAGCTTTGTACCTGAGGGTCAGGTGTCCACAAGATATTACTTGCCTTCGCTCATGCGTTACAACCTTTCAAACATGGATGACACATGCCTACTTAAATCTTAATCCCACCAAGACTGCATTCAAATTCCTGGGCCAACCCTCCAACTAGAAACATACTCAAAGGTGACAGGATGAAATGTGTGTGGATGGGTTCATCCCTCCACCTGCCCACTCAGCAAAATCCCTAAGTGCCATTGTGGATGGAAATCTATCCTTCAAACAACATTGCAAAAATGGCTCCAACTGCTTGGTTTCATCTCTCTCTACCATGCAAGATCGATCACTTCCTCCCACCACGGAACTTCCAAATGGTGGTTAAGGCCCTAGTCTTCTTACATATTGATGAGGTAGTGCCCCAGCAGCCCCCCCTCAAAGCAGTCCAACATGCCGCAGCTTGCCTCATCACCTACTCTTGGAAAGTTACTCACATCACCCTCGACTTGCGAGAAATACACTGACTCAGCATCCCGGCTAGGATCTTGTTCAAAGCCACATATCTCACCTAAAAGGCAACCACTGCCAGTACGCCTTGTAGGCTGTCTCGCATGATGTACTAACTAAAAACATTGGCAAGCATATGGTCATGTCCCAGTAATACCATTACCATGCTGGGAACAAGACTGGCTTGCAAAGAGAAAACTAGGAAACAGTCATTCTGTGCTACAGTCCTCCTGAACTCTATCCCGGTGGCAATTTGGAGATCTCCAAGTCTCCTTCAGTTTAGGAAAGAATTGAAGAACTGGCTCTTCCAACAACACCTTGTGCAATTTAAATTCCAGCGATCTTGCACACAACGCTTCTGTATGTCTTACTGTAATAATAATTAATAAAATGTTTACTTGATAACTTGTTAAATTCTCGCTACCAGTGTTTTGCTCATTGGCCCGTGTAATGCTATGTTGCTCCTGAGTTCGGTTTGTGCTATAACAACATATAATAAAAATAATAATAATAATAATAATAATAATACTTGTGTTTGCCATGCCCAGTAATGTCACTGTTTGGAGAAATTGGCAGGCTAGTAGTGCCAATATAGTCCAGTATTGCGGCATAACACTTTGTCCTTTAGCCAGTATCCCTACATCTTAAATTGTAGCTAGCACCTCCTGATCACTACCAACCCTTCTCCCCCCTCCCAACCTAAAATCACTGACATCCCCCAGCCCCCCTGGCCAACACATACATCGAATTCACATTACACACCTGTAAATACATTCACAGGCAAACACATACTCACATATACAAACACACACACCCTCTTGCATGCACAAACCCCTACAGATACAAACACGCAATGTTTTTTTCACTCATCTGCTCAAGAGGCTGCATTCAGACTTCACGCCACTCCCCATGAAGGCGCACGCATGCGCTGGCAGGAAGGAGGATGCAGAAAGCGGTAATCAGGTGGCAGTGTCAATCAATACCACTATCTGATTTCTTGTACCTACCCAGCAAGAGCACCAGCATTTCACTGTACCTAACAGGCCATTAGAATGGGAATGCACTGGATTCCCCCAATCCATAATGGTCAGTACCCCAGCCAGCATGCCCAATGGGCTATTCAAGGCTTGGGAACAAAACCTTGTCTCACTTGCAAGGAGCAGTGGGCATGTGCTTGCAAGGGTACTGAACAAAAAGGGCAACCAAATTCTCCTAAATCAGCGGCTGGCCCTAGAGCTCTTGCTCCATTGCTCTCCCCAGTTGAGTAACTGCTCAGGATTGACCAGAAGTCTTCATGCCTGCCCTCAGTCTGCCCCATATTATCATAAATTTAAAGACTTGCCTTATGATGTCAATAGTTGACCTCCCTTATATGGTGGCAAGATACCTCAACGAGGTACTTGCTTTATAGCTCTGTGCACATCCAGCAGTCACAGGCTTGAGTGCCTGCAGGACCCACTCATCCTTCCATCTTTCCAAGCCTGTAAATTCCATTATACAGTGGTGTATAAAAACATGATATCATTAATATCAGGCACTCGGCATCAGCAGTCAGCTTCAGGTCTCTCTGAGAGTTTAGACATGGAGACAGAGAAATGGGTTTTAATGGACAGCTGTGAGATTTTAGCAGAAAATTAAGCTTTTGTAAAAAGAAAATAATTATTGGCTGAGGTACACGCACGTTTCTTACCGCCAATCACCCCAGACAAAATAGAGTGCTGTGTGTGATGTTATTTTCTAGAAATTGAGAAATAATACAACATATGGAATGTCCCTATTGGTGTGGCTTCATGGCAAACAATACAAACCTCTGTATGGTAGTGGGACGAACGTCCACTGCAGCCCTGACAAGCACATGTGCTGCTAGACATAGCGGGGCCATCCCCCATTACCCACCCCCTCCTTTGGGGTATAAGACATCATGCAATGGTTACACATACCTAAGAATCACAAGGACAAATGGTGTATATGTGGAAACACAAGATCACATTTATTGGAGTCATACAACATTTTGGGGGGTCACCCCAGCCCTAAGTAAAGTCACATCTCCTTATACTTCTAAGGTGGGCCATTGGTTTGACAGGATTGTCATTATCTAATAGTTCCCGGGGACACTTGCCACTTCCGGTTTGCAGAGTCGAGGATGTCTCTGCTTCTGATTATAAACTGCCAAGCAGTAATTCTTCGCGACCACTGAATCCCGTTGACGAGGTGTCTCAATTGTCCCTAAGGACTCAGTGCCCGACTTCTGAATTTGTCTGTGGTGCAGCCATCGGGAAACCACCCACGGCCGAAACCGGAGCGTCAAACTCGCTCCTCCCCGGCTAGGACTGCCCCATAACTCCCACTTGTGACAGAAAAGAAAATGTTTGCAACCGTACACAACTCATGAACAAGACATGCTCGCAAACGTACACCCTTCGAAGTCCGCTAGAAAAGAAAATGCACTCAACAAAATCCTTAATTACATTTAAATGAACCAATCCTTGTAACAAGCAATCAAACTCTTAAATTACATACAATGAAACAATACCCATAATGTAAGCGGGAAATGTGTTGCTTCGTGCCCATGCTATCCTGCCTAAAGGGAGAGGGAGAGTGGGACTTCAGGCTGCAAAAAGAGGATTAGCTGAGCAGCCCCCGCTCCTTATGACTGCTCCCTGGAGCCCAGCGGGATGTGGCTGGGCCCGGGTACACCCCATCCTTGTATGGAGGAGGAGAGGTGAGAGTACCCCAGGGCTAGGGGTGGCGAGAAGGGCAGTATTTTTAGGGTTGTATCTTGGAAGTGAGAAGTTGACACTGTGACAGTTAACATGTTAAACGGTGCGAGGTAGTTCAATGAAATGTGTGATATCTGCAACCAGTCCTTGAATCATTGAATGGTACACAACAGTCAATAAAAAAGTCTTGGTTTTGTAAAGTTTGTTTTCCGATTACAAATATGAGCCAACAAGGTCGAGCATGCAACGTGCATATGCATAAAAAAGGCAGGCCTCTGTGAAGGAGTAACACATTAGACACATTACATGAGGTCCTCACCAATAGCAGTTTTGTTAAATCAAAGATGCATCTTCCCAAATGACAAAAAGTAATAGCTTGATTAAGTGCAGCAAAAGGGACAACGTTTTTACAACAGTAAATGTTGCTGCCCTTGCAAATAAGGTTTAACCTCACCGTCTCTTGATTTAACAACAAAAACTCTATCGATCTATTTTATTCACAACATTTTTGTAAAACTTTTTCCCCCTTTAGTTAGTGAATTGCCTTCAATTTATGAATCAGGAACTGGCTTTAGAGGAGGAGGGAAAGCGCCGTCTGCAGATCTGTTATAGCAGGAAAGTTGTTTGTTAACTGTTGCATTTTCTTTAGCTTTCCCATCAATGTGTTTGCATAGCCAGTAAGACTACCCCCCCAGTATCATTAGCATTAATAGCAAGAGGCCTCACCTGGAGTAACATACGCTACTCTAGTGTTCCATCTCCATTTATCTCTCTCACCCTCCTTATGTCTTCATCTCCTTCTGGCTGTGCTTTAGTGTGAGTCCCACACTGAGTAGCTCCCCTTCCCCTCTTCCTAGAGGCGTCCTGAGATTCAAAGGAAATAGGGGCTTAGTGTGTTTTAATGAGCTGTAGCCGTCCGGTGAGCCTAGCTATGCATGTTTTAGTGATCATTTGTGGTAGGAGGTGTGAGGTATGGAGCCTTGCTGGTGTTTGGAAAGGATGGGCTGAGAGGGGGAGCTTTGTCTGTATCAGTACAGTGATCAGAGTATCAAAAACCAGGACAGAAAAACAACATAAAAGTGGGACAATTTGACAGTTGATGACAACAAAGAAGAGCTCTAGTTTGTAATGCCATACATTCGGCAGAGACTGCATAACTTGGACAAAGTCATTTGCATTTGAAAAGCTATTTGCTCAACCACTAGTCATGCCATTAATATATTATTGCATTGTATTGAATTTAAAATTGCCTGTGTACAATGATTTTGCCCTGTTATATGAGGAGCTGTGAAGGCGGAGAGACATTCAGAGCAGTAATGCAAAGTAGCAGTTCTTATCAAGGCTTTGTGTGGAGGAGGGTGTGGTTTTTGTAGACTCCCCGCACCCTTCCCCCTCGCTCCCCTTCTCCTCTAACACATTGCTTGTTCACCATTTGCTAGAAACACGCCAGTCACTGCTGACTGCAGAATGACCATAGAAAAACACATAGTTTTAAGTAGGTGGCAATGGGTGGACCATTCTTTATGGTAAACGTAGAATGGGAGCAGGAGCAACAGAGGCTTTGCTCTTGAGGGAGAAACCAGCCATGTATTTAGAAACATATATTGCCATTGCTAGTGTACTGCAGGAATGTTGCCCCCAAGCTGAGAGAGCATTGTCCTTAAGTGGAGCAGTGAGTGCGTTATGGATAGCCTCTGAGACAGGTGCAAGGTTTCTGACAAGCCCTGCAAGGGTTGAGAGTAACAGGCTACAGGCCCTACAACTGCATTTGTTATTTACTATTTCTTTTCAATATTAGTGTTTGTGCCTACTGTAACAAATGCATATGTACAGCAGCTTCACCATTAACACCAATACAACCAAACTTATGGCTTTCAACCTTTCCCATAATGGGAAATAATGTTGTTACCAACGGGCCTTGGAGTCTAACCCTTTGGACACTGTTGGTACCTAGGAATATCTTGGGGTCACCATAGATAGCAAGCTGACATGGTTAACCCAGATGGAGCGTGTCAAGATTAAGGTGCAGCAGTTTCTGAGTGGCGTCCTCTGTTTCACATGCATCTACTGTTGTTACATCATCAATTGCAGGTTACAGGTATACAATGCCACAATTAGATCTCCTCTCCTCAACGCGGCTGAAATATGGGGCAGGAAGCAGCTGTCCACCATTTTGATTATTGAGGGTCTGTGTCTAAAGGCTCTCATCCATTGCCCACATACTACCCCAATTGCGTACATTTATGCTGCATGTGGTATCCCGCCTGTAGGCGGTGTGCTTTCCACGAAGACATATCAGTTGTATTGGAAGCTAATTAATAGCTCTGAACCATCCCAATGGTACATACTGCTATCAGCTGCTTCCCTGCCGGTAATTATATTTGTAAAATCTTGTCTTAAGATAGTAATGACTGAAGGACTCAAGTGTGGCACCCACCTCACTCACAATTCCCTTGCTTGTCCATATTCAAGATGTACGTGAAGTATTAAAATTGTTATGCCGTGGATTATGAACAGACAAGGGTTAATCTTGCCACTAGTTCTTTTTGCAATTCACTAAACAAACAATCCTTCCTAGATATCCATGAGAATACCCACATAATAGGATTCTTACTTCCTAAATGCAGATAGAATTATATTTGACCAGTAAACATGAGGCTAAAGGGAGTAGGATGGGCGTAGGTAAGGACAACAGATTGCGTAGACTCTGTGGCACTTGTTCATTGAAAACAATCAATTACCTTATTTTGTATTGAGAAAGCTTAAACAAGCTTTAGAATTAGGGCAAATGGACTGCCAGGTCTTTCCATTTCACATGCTTATGATGTAGAATATATATGGGAGTGAGTCTATGCGGGAATGGGCCTATTGTCTGTTTGATTAAGATGTGGCTCACTGTCGAGGAGATTTTAGAATTTCTTACGTGTTAAATTGGTTTACATATTCATGTCTATTTTATTGATTATTTTGTGTTATTGTATCAATTTGTTTCAAAAGCCTTATGGGCTGAATACTAAATAAAAATTAAAAAGATGGGTCTCAATGCACAGATATTGTGAGAGAATCATCTATATTGTCTCCATCTTCATCTCCCCTCCTACTCCCACTATTCACTCTCCCACTGACCCTGTCCTTGCCAATCTTCACCTTGCTATCTCCCACACTCTTGACATCTTTGCCCCTGCCATGAGGACCCGAATGAAACCTGCCTCCAAGCATAACAGCTGGTTTGACTCCGATCTAGCTTCTCTGAAACGCAAACGTAGATTTGCTGAAAGAAAGTGGCAGACCTCGGACTCATCCTCTGACAGACTGGTCTGCCGCCTCCTCCAACGGCAATACTGTCTCTCTATCTGCTCCAAGAAGATGGCCCACATCCAGGCTAGCATCTCTGAAGCTATTAACAATAAAGATGAACTTTTCAAAACCTGCAAGGCACTAACCAACTCATCTGCAGTCTCTACCTCGCCTCTTCCTTCTCAAGCCCTCTGCACTGCACTGGCCACCCATGTCCCCTCTAAAACTCAGTCCATGTTGACCTCTCTCTCTCTCCACTTCCCCCTCCTATACTCCTCTCCCTGCCCCCCTGCCTCCATTGGCTTCTCTTCCATCCCCACCCTCCTCCTTTTCACCTATCACAACAGAAGAGGTCTCTAGAGTAGTCCGCTCTAGGAAGGTCCCATCCAAACAGGTGTCTTCCTGTTCTTCCAGAACCCTTAAGGACAACATCTCCTCTCTTGCTCCGGCTCTAGTTGACTTCTGTAACCACTCCATAGCCTCTGGCTCTTTCCGTCCTTCTCTCAAGAGCTTCCTTGTGCCCCCCTACTAAAAAAGCCTTCAGCCGACCCCTCCTGTCTAGCCAATTACTGCCCAATCTCTACTACCCCCTTTCTTGGGAAAATCTTGGAGATATTTGTCTTCTCCCAACTGACCCATCACACTGAACTCTCTGGTTGTCTTCATAACCATTAATCTGGATTTCGACCATCGAGAGGCACAGAAACTACTCATCTGAACATCTGTGAAAAACTGCTTGCAAATCTCAGTTCCACCTCTCCTGCTTTTCTCATTCTCCTTGACCTCTCTTCTGCCTTTGACACAGTTAGCCACTATCCTCATAAAACAGCTCCTAGATACCTTGCTACCTCACACTGGGCAGTGGATTGACAGACCTCCTTCCTAACTGACCATGCTTCCCAGGTGCACCTGGGTTCTTTCTCCTCCCCCACCACTCTCTCTACATGTGGTGTCCCCCAGGGTTCTATACTCTCGCCTTGGCTTTTCAACATCCAACTTGCACCTCTCACTCACCAGATCTCCACCTTCTTTCCTCATTTTGAGTGTTATGCCGATGACACACAACTCTTCTTCAAGCTCCCCTCTTCCTCTTCCCCCACCATAATTTCCAATTTCCTGTCTGCTATTCAGTCTTGGTGTACTTCTAAGGTTCTCTGTCTTAATGCCAGTAAGACAGAGATTCTTCCTATCGGCACAACTGCTCCTATTTCCCTCCAGCACTCTGGACACTCTCTATGGGCTCTCCCCCTTCTCCTTCTACTGATGCCGAAAACCTTGGGATCATCTTCGACTCCTCGCTCTCCTTCATCCCTCACATCTTGGACCTTGCCAAGAAGACCCACTTTCAACTTCACCTCCTCAGAAGCATTCTCCCTTTCCTCACATTCCCCCAGAAGATCAATGTCCCTAGAGATCTGGTCCTCTCAAGGTTGGATGACTGCAATATCCTCTTCCTCAACCTGCCCCTTTTCTCACTTCGCCCCCTTCAACTGATCCAGAATAGGGTTGCAAGACTTATTCTTGGCCTCAAGCCCAGGGACTGTATCTCTCCAGCTCTAAAATCTCTCCACTGACTCCCAGTGGTTGCAAGGATCAAATTCAAAACCCTCTGCATCATCCACAAGGCTTTCTGGGGCCTGCAACCACGCTATCTGTAGCTTTCTCTCGCTAAATACTCTCCTTCCAGACCCCTTCGATCTTTTAGCTCCAACACTCTGCTGATCAAACGTATAAGGAAACCAACTACCCGTTAGCTGTCCATTTTGAAGAATTTCACAAGTGATCCTATTTTACTTAGCTTCAGTGCTTTGGCACATGTTTCAGAACATAGACGATTAGAAAATAGAGAGAGGAAATTGAGACAGTTGGAATCAAAATTAATCATTGAATTTAATACTATAAAACTGAGTGGCCATAATTCGAACGAGGAGTAAGCAGTGCACTCATTGGGGTAATATACTTTGAACATTTGCATTCCTGGAATATGAATTCTAACAATGAGTTCCAACAGAAAGTCTTTGACCATTTTCATGAGTTTTATATACATTATTGAATTGCTAGATTGAACACTTTGATTTAAGATTCAAATGTTTGTGATAGGAGATATTAGCTGATATTTTAGGACACTTGTCCAGCACTAGCACCCTCATTTATGTTTTTAAGATGTATGTATTTACTTGTGGATGCAGGTTCTGTGTTGCTGTTTACATGGTATATCTGTTTTATCGAATTCAGATATTTGATTGTCTTTGACTCATCTGTCTGGACTGTCCTAATTTGGGTTTAGGATTAATTAATATGCACTTGCACTTTACTTCATTCATTAACATGTACATTTAACATTTCAGGTTATGGATTTCCATTGTAATTACTTTGTCCTTCATCTTGTGACACAGAGACTTACACTTTATTTGTTTGCACTGAGTAGATCGACATAGGATATGGCATGTTTTAAATATGTCACTTGATATATTTCCTTTTATTTACTTATTTATTAGGAATGTATCATATGATTGTCTTGGATATTGGCACTTATCCTATTTAGAATATTTACTATTACTAATCCCATTGTGGTAGAGATTTAACTGATAGTTACCATTTCCAGTGTGCGTGTCGGCAATTTCATTTTCTTTGTTCCTTGGCAGCACGCTTTATCATTTTACATGAGTAAGATAAGCAGAGGCATTTCAAATATTTTTCTATGACTCAATAGCGTGGTTTTGAGAAAAGTGTTCATTTTGAAAAAAAGAAAAACATGCATTTCATGTTAAAAAGTGTATTACACTATAGTGGCAGCAGCCGGTTTTGTTCTAGCTTCCTTTAGTGACTAAAAGGAACTGACACAAGAAAGTTTAGCAAGTGTTTATACTGATCATGTGATTTAAGCTGACACAATATTTTTTCATGAAGAGGGAAATTATTTAATGCGAATTGTAACAATGTGCACGTCACCTGATTTAATTTATAGATTATACATAACAACTCCATTAATGTCTTGTTTAGTATAATATATAGAAGAATTCTTAGCCCATTGTGGCGAACAAGCTACTACAATATGGCCGCTTATTTTGAAGTGTTTTTCTTTAATGCACGTTCCTCCAAGCAAGATCATAATGTTTATATCATGTGATGTGTTTGTTTGTTTGTTTGTTTATTTTTTTTCTATAGTGCTCCGAACCCGGGAGTAAAAGGTTGCTTAGTACAAGTTACAAGGCACAATACATGGTAATAAGCAGTAATAAGAGCAACAGATATATACAGAATATACAGACAGTAGAGGAAATAGCAATCAATAATGACAAAATGAGTCAAGTGCAATATGTACAGTTTAAAGCTGAGTCTAACTTAAAGGTTGACTTTTTGTCAGAAGCCACCCAATGGCAAGTTTCCTGAACGACTGGAAGGATTTGGAAGATTTAATATTCAGTGGCAGGGTGTTCCAGAGTTGGGAGGCGAGGACAGTGAAGCTCGAGCCTCTGGCTCTTTTAGAGGTAAATCTAGGTACTGTAAGACATAAGGTATTGGAAGATCTCGTGGTTCTGATGGAAGATTTCATAGTGAATTTGTTAGTAAGGTAGGGGGGCTAGATGGTTGAGAGCTTTGTAAGTAAGGCACAGAGTTTTTAGGTCGATTTTATGTTGGATGGTGAGCCATTTGCATGTAGTTCTAGTGGCAGAGATGTGCTCACGCCTGTGCTTAAACACAAAAGAAATCCCTCAGCAATCAGTAAACTAACCTGACGAAACCCTTGCAGAGGGGTGGAACGTGTGGTTGATTTCCTGTTCCAGGAGTCACAGTTGCTGGTGAGTTCATGAGTTTTAATGTTTCTTGCAACTTTGTTTGAATACATGGATATACTTTCAAAAGTATGAGATTGTGTGCTGGGGATTTATTACAGTCCTGCTATTTACAACGCCGTGAAATTCAGTGAAAAACTTTAGTTGGAGCACCATTAAGGTGGAAAAATCTCATGCAACAAAACCCTTGAAATTCCATGATAGAAGCTTTAGATGAAGGGTCGTCAATGTGCCCATTTCGAGCAAAACAAAACCTGAAATTCAGCAGGTGTTGGAAGTTACATCACCTTAACTATGAAGCCCCATTGCACAGCCCATACGATGGCCCATTGTGCAAGTGCATATTAATTCATCCTAAACCCAAATTAGGATAGTCCAGACAGATGAGTCAAAGACAATCAAATATCTGAAATCGATTCAACAGATGTACCATGTAAACAGCAACACAGAACCTGCATCCACAACTAAATACATACATCTTAAAAACATAAATGAGGGTGCTAGTGCTGGACAAGTGTCCTAACATATCAGCTATCTCCTATCACAAAAATTGATGGCATCACATATTGCATCACTGATGACATCACATATGACATCACTTAAGGCATCAATGACATGAGGAAGAGTGAGGTGTGGTAGTTGGGCACTGTGATGAGGAAGAGGGATGTGGGGGTAAAGGTAAGATTACTATTGGGTATGTACACGAGGAAGAAGGATGTGGGGTAATAGTAAGATTAGCATTGGATACTGGTATGAGGAAGAGGGATGTAGGGTAATGGCAAGATTATTATTTCGGTACTGAGACAAGGAAGAGTGAAGTAGTCATAGTGGGGGTATTGTGACAAGGAAGAGTGACATGGTGGTAGTGGGGGACTGTGAAGAAGAAGAGTGAGTTGGTGGTAGTTGGGCACTGTGATTAGAAAAAGTGATGTTTTGGTAGTGAAGTGTGATGAGGAAGAGTGAGGTGGTGGTAGTGTGGGACAGTGACAAGGAACAGTGTGGTGGGGTTTGTAGGGACTGTGACCAGGAAGAGTGAGGTGGTGGTAGTTTGGTACTGTGACAAGGAGGAGTGAGATGATGGTAGTAGGGTACTGTGATGAGGAAGAGTGAGTTATTGGTAGTGGGGCATTGTGACAAGGAAGAGTGATGTGGTGGTACTGGGGTACTAAGTTAAAGAAGAGTGAGTTGTTGGTAGTTGGAACTGTGACGAGGAAGAGTGAGATGGTAGTAGCTGGGGATTGTGACGAGGAAGAGTGAGTTGGTGGTAGCATAGGACTGTAATGAGGAAGCATGAGGTGGTGATAAAAGGGGACTGAGGCAAGGAAGAGTTGCATGATAGTGTAGGGCTGTGAAGAGGAAGAGTGAGTTGGGGGAGTGGGATACTGCAATGAGGAAGAGTGTTGTGGTGGTAGTGGGGTACTGTGATGAGGGAGAGTGAGTTGGTAGTAGTGGGGTACTGTTACGAGGAAGTGTGAATTGGTGGTAGTGGGGTACTCTGAGGAAGAGTGAGTTGGTGGTATTGGGATACTCTTATGAGGAAGAGTGATGTGGTGGTAGTTGGGCACTGTGACAAGGAATATTAAGATGGTTGTAGTGGGAAACTGTGATGATGAAGAGTGAGATGGTGGTATTGGAGGATGAAGAAGGGTGAGTTGGTGGTGGTGTGGTACAGTGACAAGAAAGAGGGATGTGGTGGTAGTCGGGGACTGTGGAGAGAAGACTGAGTTGCTTTAGTAGGGAACTTTGATGAGGAAGAGTGAGGTGATGGTACTGGGGTACTGTGATGAGGAAGAGTCACTTGGTGGTAGTGGGGGACACTGACATAGAACAGTGCAATGGTGGTTGTAGGGGTATGTGATGAGGAAGAGTGACGTGGTGGTAGTGGGGCACTGTGAAGAGGAAGAGTGAGTTGGTGGTAGTGGAGTAATGTGAAGAGGAAGTGTGAGTTGTGATAGTGGGGTACTGTGATGAGGTAGAGTGACATGGTGGTACTGATCTACAACAAGAGGAGCCCAGTTAATGACTCCATCTAATGCGGGAAGCACTTTCTCAGGAACAATGTCGAGATTGTCACTCAAGGCACATGCGGGATGCAACATGGGAATCTCCACAAAGCGAGGTACATGCTGCTGGTGACACTGGGAGGACAGTCAGCAGGAACCCAAGATCTGATGAATAGCTAAATAGCTTGTGGAATGTTCAAAGAATGCTCGGTCTGCAAGTACTCAGCCGTCGAGAAGCCAGATAATGGATGCGCACTCTGCATAGACAGCCGCAGCATCAGAGTTCAACCACAGCATGAAAACAATGCGAGGAGCACACAGCATCTCAGTAATGGCGACCCATAAACCTTCAGGCGTCGTTCATTTTAGGGAGATACAAAGAAGCCAGTGACACAATATTATTGAATGCAAACTAGAATGGTGCAAAGCCTATGTTTATGTTACTGATTTACTGCCCGTTTATGGAACCCTCACAAATATGTATTCACACTAACTGCATCCAGTGTATCACACTCCCAGCTAGTGCTATCTCTGTCTCTCTCTCTCTCTCTCTCACACACCTTCTTTCTTTCTCTTGCTCTCTCTTGTGCACTCTTTTCTCTTGGTCGACCTCATTGCCGCTTTATTTATCGCGCCATCTCCCTCTATGTTTCTGAAACTTTCTATGTGAGTGAGAGCTGCGTTGTCAGATGCACGTTTGCTAGTGCAACCCCACCTCTTGTGCTACCAGAGAAATAAAACAATTGTCTGGGGTTGTGTGTGCATTTATCTTTGCAAAAGTAGCTATTAAAAAAAACAGAAAAATAAATGATTTACTTGTTCTCTCATTGGGAACTGTCTCTTTTAAAATTCTGCACCGTTCGTTTCTAATGATTACTTGCAGTATATATTTTAGTCATATTAAGAATATTACACTTCCCTTACCGAGCAAAGCTTATTATCAAAACCTAGAATAACCGTATAATTTATTTTCTAATAGAAGGTTATCGTGCCAAAATCGGAGTCTGGCACTCTCCTATTGTACTCTATTGAAATGCTCCTATGAAAAAGGGGAAAGGAAGTTGGTTGTTGTTCTGGACTCTAGCCTTACAATTAATCAACATGTTGCTTGTATGAAGTCTTCTTGTTGCTACAGAAATAACTTGTTCAGACAAATAAAACCTTGCATCATCAGCACCGGCATTCATCAAGTCTCGTCTTGATTATTGCAATGGTTTGTTAGCAGGTGTCTCTAAACAAATAATCAGTCTCCAGGTGTTACAAAATAATGCAGTCAGGACTATTTATAACCTGGGTCCGCGTGACCATGTAACCCAATCCAGGTGAAACCTTCATTGGTTACCCGTACATCACTGCCTTTCCTAAAAGATTCTCACAATGAAACACAAATGCCAGAACAGTCAAGCTCCTAGTTATCTCTGCAATCGATTGCCCAGAGTCACAGCATCTCGTACTCTTAAGACCCACAGAACTTTATCTGCTCCACCTCCCTCGATTTAAACTTTAAAGCTTTGGTGGTCGATGTTTCCCCCTGCAGGCTCCACTTCTTTGGAACTCTTTGCCAGTTTCTCTCTGCAACACAGCTTCTTTTTTAGGGTTTAAAAAAGGTATTAAACGTTCTTTTTTAATTCTACTGATTAGAATGGCTGACTTGCTGACAGGCTCCTACTTTGTGTATTAACTACTCTCTTGCTGTATCCTTTCCTGGTTCCAGCACACTGAGGCATACGGGCGAGTTTCACTCAACAAAATGTCAAATAAAATAACATAACATAACCCCAGTGAGGGATCCAGCCTGCTTTGCCTAAAATTAAAGCACACTTGGTGAACATAAGACTATCCACAGAAATGGATAGTTGATAAATGTATATGAAATAAAAGGGTTGCATGCTTGAATCACTAAATACATGCTTGATGCTCATGTCTTTTTACTACACTTGACCCTAACAATAAAATGTTATAACATTGAGCCATGCATACTTACAGTTTTAATATTAGGAGGTAAGAATAAAATGGCTGCAACATCAGTTACTTCACATCGCTCTAAGAGCCGCCTGAAAAGCACAGAATCTTAGCTAGGTCTCAGGGTAAGGATGTCTGTGCACAGACCTTGTTGTAAAACATACAGCCTAATGAATTAATATGTACAGGATACATGCACAGGGTTCCCTGGACAGTTTTTGGGTGTACATTTCTTTTACTTCTTGTTTCTCGCTTGGACATCTTTGGCTTTTGTTGCATCAGTGACACTCATGGATGTTTTACTTGGCATGGATTGATGTGTCCTTTGGGGAATCTGAGGTTGTGGTTTTAGGAGGGTGGCTTTGTACTTTCTGTTGCTTTGTGGATCTCATTTGGAATTGTTGCTCTTGAGAAAGGGTTTAGCCTGAAAGGCGCCAAGCTCTCTTTTTTGTATTTTTTGTATTTCCATGGCTGGAGGGATATCGTTATGGTGATTAGATTTTTTTGCTTTGACTTGTGCTGAGTTAGTTTCATAGATTTTTGACTGTTTATAAAGTATATTGGTGTGTGAGGGACGGGAGTGTCCATGCTATGCATTTTTGCTGATATCCTCCCTGCCCCCCACGCATAAGCATTGCAACCACCCCTGTATCCTGCGTCGCCCAGTCCGGAGAGCCTGCACGATTAAGAGAGTGTCCACAAGGTTTCTGTGGTGAGACATTTATCTTTTTTACGCCCTCCACAGCCAACTAGAGATAGGAGTCTACATATAGTTCACTCTGTCTCCTATTCAAGGTTCCCTCCTCTTTTACTTTTTACTTTTTAGTATTCATCAAATTGGGAATTATTTTCCGTCAGGTTCTAATTCGTTCAACATTTTTTACTAATTTACCCTTATAAGTCCAGCAGGGAAACACCACTGCACCAAGAGAATAATTGACCTATGTTTTTTTCTCTTGGTCTTTCCACTACAGGGGTCACTCAACCGCCCTGAAGAAGGCAGCTTCCACGTCCCTCTAATTTTGATACATTATGGACGCCATTGCCGCCGAAACGTCAGTTTTCAAGCAAGGGGGACTTATGTACCAACTCAATTTGGTCCAGTGAGACAATACTGCATATTGACTGTTACACTCTTTGATGTGGAACTCCCACCTATATACCCCCTGCGACGTTGGCATATAACCAGTTGGCATACAACCAGTTGGAATCTTCTGGCACATAACCAGCTGGGATCACTTTGTCCCAATAGAACTTTCCAGCATAGACATCTAACCATTGGGAATTAGACTGAACTTACCCAGATAGATAGCTCTAACACTACTAGAATAACTCAGGAATTTGTTTCAACGCAAACACTCATGAAGAGTACAAGTTGTTGATCAGTATCGATTTTTCTGCTCTATGCCTAATTTTAGAATTTTTCTTTACAACACTATGTTCAAGTTATTATTGTCTTATTTGAAAACATTATCAGGCCGATTCATGGAATGAATATGCACTGAAAAAACGGCGCACGCGTGCGAAAATGTGCGATTCGCAGTGAAATACCGAAAATCGCAGTGCAAGTGCGATTATCGCATAGAAAACAGCGCACATCTATTCATGGAAGTCCGTGCACGCGCAAAATGTGGGATGCGTGCTGAAAAAGTGCGCGGCGCACGCTGGCGCACGCTGGCGCACAGGTCATCGAACGCCGTGCGATAAGGCCACAGCGAATTCGCACATAGCGCGGCGCACATAACAAAAGTAGGCGTAACACGGGGCATTACACGCAGAATGGGGAACAACTCGTGAAAATGTTGGCGTCACGGGGGAAGTACAGGAGGCAAGTGCGCGGAACGCCCACACGCTCGCCTACAACACGTATTCATGGAATGGAATAGGGAAAAACAGCGCACGGCCAAAGACGCGCACAGGCCTATACATGTCCGCCACACGAAAGCAGGCGGTAGCGTCCCTGCGCAGGAAAAAAATGTGCGCCAAAGTTCTACACGCGCGAGAAGTTCCACATGCGATCGGGCCTGGGGGAGCGCGTGCGTGTATTTCAGAGGTGCGCGAGAAGTTCCACACGCGATCGGGCCTGGGGGAGCGTGTGTGTGTATTTCAGGGGTGCGCGAGAAGTTTTACACGCGAATGGCTTGGGTTTGTGTATTTCAGGGGTGCGCGAGTAGTTCCACAAACGATAGGCCTGGGCGCGTGTATATCAGAGGTGCGCGAGAAGTTCCACACGCGATTGGCCTGGGCGCGTGTATTTCAGGGGTGCGCAAGAAGTTCCACACGCGATTGGCCTGGGCGCGTGTATTTCAGAGGTGCGCGAGAAGATCCACACGCGATTGACCTGGTCGCGTGTATTTCAGGGGTGCGCGAGAAGTTCCACACGCGATTGGCCTGGGCGCGTGTATTTCAGAGGTGCGCGAGAAGTTCCACATGCGATTGGCCTGTGCGCGTGTATTTCAGGGGTGCGCGAGAAGTTCCACACGCGATTGGCCTGGGCGCGTGTATATCAGAGGTGCGCGAGAAGTTCCACACGCGATTGGCCTGGGCGCGTGTATTTCATGGGTGCGCGAGAAGTTCCACATGCGATTGGCCTGGGCGCATGTATTTCAGAGGTGCGCAAGAAGTTCCACATGCGATTGGCCTGGGCGCGTGTATTTCAGAGGTGCGCGAGAAGTTTCACACGCGATCGGGCCTGGGGGAGTGTGTGCGTGTATTTCAGGGGTGCGCGAGAAGTTCCACACGCGATCGGGCCTGGGGGAGCGTGTGCGTGTATTTCAGAGGTGCGCGAGAAGTTCCACACCCGATTGGCCTGGGCGCGTGTATTTCAGAGGTGCGCGAGAAGTTTCACATGCAATCGGGCCTGGGGGAGCGTGTGCGTGTATTTCAGGGGTGTGCGAGAAGTTCCACACGCGATTGGCCTGGGCGCGTGTATTACAGAGGTGCGCGAGAAGCTCCACACGCGATTGGCCTGTATGCGTGTATTTCAGGGGTGCCCGAGAAGTTTCACACGCGATCGGACCTGGGGGAGTGGGGTACGTGTATTTCAGGGGCTCGCGGGTGGTTTTACGTGCGATCGGGCCTGGGGGAGCGGGGTACGTGTATTTCAGGGGCTCGCGGGTGGTTTTACGCGCGATCGGGCCTGGGGGAGCGGGGTACGTGTATTTCAGGGTCTCGCGGGTGGTTTTACACGCGATCGGGCCTGGGGGAGCGGGGTACGTGTATTTCAGGGGCTCGTGGGTGGTTTTACACGCGATCGGGCCTGGGGGAGAGGGGTACGTGTATTTCAGGGGCTCGCGGGTGGTTTTACACGCGATCGGTGGTTTTACACGCGATCGGGCCTGGGGGAGCAGGGTACCACTCACCGTCTGCCTTGCATGTAGAAGAACGCGTAGCCAACACCCACCTGCTGTGAAGTAATAGCGTGTGAACCCCAATGCCTGCAAAACACACGCACCGCACCCCACGAAAAGCAACGCCCGTGCGCGATACGTCACAGACGCGCATACGCGCTAAGGGCCTTTGGTCTAATGGAATCGCGTATGCGTGCTGGCGCGCTTATGCGCTAAGGGCCTTTCCTTGAATTACACGCTGACGTGCAGAATTTTCACGTGCCAAATCACTCCGTATCAAGCTGGCCACGCGTAAGCACATGGAAGACCACGCTCCTGCCCAAAAGGCCGAATTACTGCCCCCCAGAGCCCCGAGCAGCCTCCCACGAGCCATCTGCTGCTGCCTGCCTGCCTGCTGCCACCGTGCCCTGCCATTTGGTGCCTGCACATCAGCCATCTGCAGGGGTCCAGTTGCTGTGTCCACCCCTGCTGGAACAGAACACTCCCGACTGGGATACCATCGCTCCACAGCCCAGCCCCAGGACCCAGTTGCCCACCCACGCCTGCCTCGGGGGTCGCCATGTCGGGGCAAACACCATCCGAGACCACTGGCGACCCCCAGCCAGAGGGGCAGAGGGCCACCAGCTTCAGTCAGAAGGAAGTTGGTGTCCTGGTGGAGCTTGTCCTGGGGCATTATGATGCCCTCTTCGGATCACCACTCGCCGACAAGGAAGGACGGGACAGGATCTGGGACGACTTTGTGGTTGCCATCAACGCGGAGGTGGTGGGGGAGCAGGGTACCACTCACCGTCTGCCTTGCGTGTAGAAGAACGCGTAGCCAACACCCACCTGCTGTGAAATCATAGCGTGTGAACCCCAACGCCTGCAAAACACACGCACCGCACCCCACGAAAAGCAACGCCCATGCGCGATACGTCACAGACGTGCATACGCGCTAAGGGCCTTTGGTCCAATGGAATCGCGTATGCGTGCTGGCGCGCTTACGCGCTAAGGGCCTTTCCTCGAATTACACGCTGACGTGCAGAATTTTCACGTGCCAAATCACTCCGTATCAAGCTGGCCACGCGTAAGCACACGGAAGACCACGCTCCTGCCCAAAAGGCCGAATTACTGCCCCCCAGAGCCCCGAGCAGCCTCCCACGAGCCATCTGCTGCTGCCTGCCTGCCTGCTGCCACCGTGCCCTGCCATTTGGTGCCTGCACATCAGCCATCTGCAGAGGTCCAGTTGCTGTGTCCACCCCTGCTGGAACAGAACACTCCCGACTGGGATACCATCGCTCCACAGCCCAGCCCCAGGACCCAGTTGCCCACCCACGCCTGCCTCGGGGGTCGCCATGTCGGGGCAAACACCATCCGAGACCACTGGCGACCCCCAGCCAGAGGGGCAGAGGACCACCAGCTTCAGTCAGAAGGAAGTTGGTGTCCTGGTGGAGCTTGTCCTGGGGCATTATGATGCCCTCTTCGGATCACCACTCGCCGACAAGGAAGGACGGGACAGGATCTGGGACGACTTTGTGGTTGCCATCAACGTGGAGGGGGTGGCAACCTGCAACATCAAGCAAGTCAAGAAGCGCTGGGAGGACTTCAGGTCCAGGACCCTCATAAAGGCCCGACGCCTCGTGGAGGGGGGCCGGGGCAGCATGAGTACCATCCAGCTGAGGGTCCTGGAACGCGTACGCCCAGCACTCCATGCCCAGATCCTTGAGAGGCAGACCCATCTGGAGTCGAGCGGTAAGTGGCCAAGCATTGCTGTGTGAGACAGGGCATGTTGCAGTGTGCTGGTTGTCTGATACTTGCCTGTATGTGTGACATAGGCCATGTACACGTGTGTGTGTGCAGGGACATCATGGTCATGCATGTGAGACCAGTAATGTGTGAAGCACACGGTTGGTGTATGTGTTTAAATGCAACATGGGGAGCCCTATGCGGAATGGACACATGAGAGCATGCCAGTGTCTGTTCCTGGACATGGGTGGGGGTGAGGGATGGGTGCTGATGCCATGTACATGTATGGGGTCCATGTCTGTGTTTCTGACCTGCGTGTCTGTGACTTGTGAATGCCATGGATGCATGACACATGTCTGTGACAATGTTCAGAATCACTGATGCAGCCTAGTTATCCTTGCATCCACTGTGTCTGGGGTGTACGAGTCCAGATGGATGAAAGTACGTTGAAGTGTGTGCATGTGATAGGCATGACCCATGATGCATGTGAGTCCAAAAACAACATTGTATGCTTCAAGAGTCCCTTGGACATGTTTGCTTATGTCCATAAGATGCGCCATGCCTGTTACTGCATGTGTTTTGCCTGCACTGACCCATGTGTTGTGGAGGGACATGATGGAAGTGATCTTTGACAGTGCTACTCATCTGCTATTGCTTCCTGTCTAGGGGACCATTGTACAGTACCCTGATGCTTGTGTTCTATGTCTCCCTCTACACAGCGCAAAGTGAAGAAGAGGGCGGAGACGGCGCTGTGGAGCTAAGCGGCGGGGATGCCCCCACGGCTGCAGCGGAAGGGGTGGGTGAGCCCCCACAGGGGCTTGAAACGGCAGAAGACGGTGTGGAGCCATCCAGGTTGGTGGTTTCCACAGAGGAGGAGGAGGCCGCTACTGAGCCGCACATGGGGCCTGGTGGGGGCATCCCTGCTGGTGCAAGTGGTGCAGTCCAGGGGCAGGGGCAGGAGGCAGCACAGGTCACCGTGGAGGTGCCTGTGCATGTCACTGTCCCTGACACTGTGACTGCACCACCATGCACCAGCAGGGATGCCCCATCCCAGGCCCGTCCGCAGGTAGGGGGGATGTCCATGTCATCTGACCCCCCTCCACCTGCGGACGAGGGGACCCCTGGCCGCATGGAGAAGGTCCTGATTGGTGTCGCGTTGCGCACGGCTGTCATTCGTGATGAGGTGCGTGCTTCCCGGGGGGAGCACGCACGTCATCACGAAGAGCACCGTGCCAACGTGGCCCAGTTGGGAGCGGTCATGGTCGGGGGTCTCGTACATGTGTCGGGCAATCTGGCGACCCTCTCCTCCTCTGTGAAGGCTATGCGCCAGTCGTACTCCATGACGTCTTCTGGCCCAGATGCCACCAGGGCCCCCTGTGGACCTGCCCCGACCAATGCAGCCACCTTGGTGGGGATCCCATCCCTGCCACAGTTGGGAGTCGGACGTCCAGCAGGGGTGGACACACCAGCAACTGGACCCCAGCAGATGGAGGATGTGACGGCATCATCGGGCAGGGCACGTGCACGACGGCGTCGGTGGATTCCATCAGCCTGGATGCCGTCGTGCTGGCACAGGCAGTTGCATCGGAGGGAGCGGCAGGCTCGACGTGGGAGGCATCCTGGCTCGGGGCCATCAACATCAGGGGTGCAGGCATCGCCCGGAGGGCTGGAGAACCCTGGAATGGCATTGACTTCCGTGTGGGAGCGGTTGGGCCAGCAGATAGGTGCGGAGCGGCAGCGGGCAGAGGAGGAACGGCTCACAATGGTCAGGGCAGAGAACTCCATGCGGAGGGCGCTGAGGCGGGCTGAGTGCCTCAAGGGTCTTCGCAGGGAGTGGGAGCTGGACACTGCATTATCCCTGCAAGACCTCGGGGCCAGGGAACATGCCCGCCTCCAAGCCATTGAACAGGAGTTCGATGATGCCCTGGCCCATGACTACAACCAGTGAGCCGTCGGACTAGCCCGCTGCCCTTGTAAATAGTTATGTAGTTAGTGTTAGGTTTCCTTTGCTTTTTTATTTATTTTGGACCTTTTGGACAATGGACCACATTTTTGTATATAGTTTTTTTATTAGGTAGTATTTTTATATAGGTTTCATTTCTTCAGTTGGGATCATGGACCCTGGATTGTTTATCTGTATATAGTTGACTGTTGGATTTTAGTTTTTTTTTGGGATTTACCCATGGAGCAATGGTTTTCGGTTTTGTTTTTACCTTGGATTTACTTTCTTGAACTGTGACTTTGGACACCTTTCCTTTGGATTATGATTTGTCGTTTTTCATTATTTCACGGACATGCTGCTTTTGGTTTTTGATTCCCATTGTCATTTGTTTATTTTTAATTCCTTATGCTGTTGTTAATACATTTTTTCATCAATCTTCAATGTGTAGTATCATCTCATTGGTATCATGCATATCATGATATGGGTTTTGAGATTCACTGACACCCATTGGGTGTATGTGAAGGACATGTGTTCATTTCCAAACTTGCAATTGGGGTTCTATCATGTCATTGCCTTTTATAAGTGGGTGGATGCAACACTCGGATGGGTGTTTGGCATTTAGAGGCTGACCATAAGGCCAGGGATCTAGATTGTGATGACATGTTGGCTGGGGGACATGTGTGGGGGCCTGCTGGCAGGTGCCCCGCAATGCTGGGGGGTGGGGGTGCAGGGGTCATGAGTGGGACATGAGTGGGGGCCTGCTGGCAGGTGCCCCGCAATGCTGGGGGGTGGGGGTGCAGGGGACATGAGTGGGACATGAGTGGGGGCCTGCTGGCAGGTGCCCCTCAATGCTGGGGGTGGGGGTGCAAGGGGACATGAGTTGGTGATCAGTAGTGCAAGGAGACATGTGCCTTTGCTGGGGGGCATGCCCATGTTGGGTGGGCTGCCTGCGGGACATGACCAGGGATGCAGGGTAGTCCCCTGTGGTGTGGGCTGCCTGGAGGGGCCGTGGAGGGTGTACAGGGAACACCTGGGAGGACCCACATGGCCAAATCACATGTAGGACTCCCCGGCACCCCTGAAATACACGTACCCTGCTGAAATCGAGTGTGAAACTTCTCGCGCACCCCTGAAATACACGTACCCTGCTGAAATCGCATGTGAAACTTCTCGCGCACCCCTGAAATACACGTACCCTGCTGAAATCGCGTGTGAAACTTCTTGCGCACCCCTGAAATACACGTACCCTGCTGAAATCGCGTGTGAAACTTCTCGCGCACCCCTGGAATACACGTACCCTGCTGAAATCGCATGTGAAAATTCTCGCGCACTACTGAAATACACGCGCCCAGCCCAATCGCGTGTGGAACTTCTCGCGCACCCCTGAAATACCCGCACCCAGCCCAATCGCGTGTGAAACTTCCTGCGCACCTCTGTAATACACGCACACGCTCCCCCAGGCCCGATCGCGTGTGAGACTTCTCGCGCACCCATGAAATA
This sequence comes from Ambystoma mexicanum, assembly GCF_040938575.1. NCBI lineage: Eukaryota > Metazoa > Chordata > Amphibia > Caudata > Ambystomatidae > Ambystoma > Ambystoma mexicanum. Next base: position 1,088,522,794 of record NC_090925.1, on the reverse strand, counting down.
CACGCACACGCTCCCCCAGGCCAAATCGCGTGTGAAACTTCTCGCGCACCCCTGAAATACACGCACCCAGCCCGTTCGCGTGTGAAACTTCTCGCGCACCTCTGAAATACACGCACATGCTCCCCCAGGCCCGATCGCGTGTGAGACTTCTCACGCACCCCTGAAATACACGCACACGCTCCCCCAGGCCAGATCGCGTGTGGAACTTCACGCGCACCCCCGAAATACACGCGCCCAGCACGATCGCGTGTAGAACTTCTCGCGCACCCCTGGAATACACGCGCCCAGGCCAATCGCGTGTGGAACTTCTCGCGCACCCCTGAAATACACGCACCCAGGCCATTCGCGTGTAAAACTTCTAGCGCACCCCTGAAATACACGCACACACTCCCCCAGGCCCGATCGCGTGTGAGACTTCTCGCGCACCCCTGAAATACACGTACACGCTCCCCCAGGCCAGATCGCGTGTGGAACTTCACGCGCACCCCTGAAATACACGCGCCCAGCACGATCGCGTGTAGAACTTCTCGCGCACCCCTGAAATACACGCGCCCAGGCCATTCGCGTGTGGAACTTCTCGCGCACCCCTGAAATACACGCACCCAGGCAATTCGCGTGTAAAACTTCTCGCGCACCCCTGATACACACGCACACGCTACCCCAGGCCCGATCGCGTGTGAGACTTGTCGCGCACCCCTGAAATACACGCACACGCTTCCCCAGGCCAGATCGCGTGTGAAACTTCTCGCGCACACGTGTTCCCGAAACCCGTAATACGCGTTCCCTGCTTTGCGATTGCTGTTTGCCAGTCCGGTAAACTGGTACAGGGTTGGCGCAGCCCTTTGCAATGGTTTTGCGATCTTGATGGCTTTTCCTTGCGCGAGGGCGTTCTTGGGGGCGTAACTGGCGCTGCTGCAGGGTCGCTGCGCCACTCTGCGCCACGTCTGCTTTTGGAGGTGAGAATCCATGAATACGCTGTGCGCGGAAATTGATTTTATCGCACGCGGCTGGTGCAGACATTCGCACGGGCACGCTGTGCGCCAGCCGCGTGCGACACTTTTGTGCGAATTTCCATGAATTACCCTGTTTGTGTGCAATTTTAATTAATACATACTTGTTAAAAATGTGATGCAAAATACAATCAACAAGAAATTTGTTGTAGATTTCAGATTTCAACCACACATACAAACCTTGTGGTGTGTCATGGAAACAACAGGAGAACATTAGTAAAAACACTTCTCTCCTAAAATATTTGTCTCACAGCGATCTTTCTTGCATGAGATTGTGCACACTGATCTACAGAATCCGGTGATATAATCTCACACATTCAAATCACGTTACGCCACAAAAAAATAAATTTCCATTTTTACATTAGGAGTGAGCTTGACCCCACTCCTTTTGCAGTTATCGGACTGGGCAAGCCACACCTCTGTCACAAACTGAGAGGAGGAGTAAAGGTATATTATTGCATGCACACAGAACGGGAGAATTATTAATAATTAATATGGGGAGATGAACATTGAATATTTTTGGGATACAACTCGAGATGGTGGGGGAGAGCTCAAACCATTTGGAGAGGTTTGCAGGCAGGCAAGCTGAAGAGGAAAGTCCTTACAGGGACAATGAACTGCCCATATTGGAGAATGGGATCCAGACAACCAGCTGCCTTTGCTGAGACTGTAATTTCAGGATGAGCAGGGTACAGGCTCTTTTTACCCAAATGAGAAGCAACATTTAACAAGGTAAATAAAAAACCCAATATAAATTCATATTGCCCAGAGTATCTTCTATTTGAAAATCCTGGGAATAGAAAGCTGGAGTAAAAAGGGAAAGCTAAGGTGACAAAGATATAGCTGCACTCTTAAATATAGTGCCTGTGATGCCCATTTAAGTTGAGAACCAAGTGAGAAGTAATTTTCTTAAATCCCAATGCATTTTGTGTTGAGAGGCAGAATTTAAGACGGAATGCATTTCTGTTCCAGTTAAATTCAAAATTGTTTTTGTAAGCTTAAGCACCATTAAATAGAATCCTTTTGTCATGCAGACCGATTTGCACAGGTCCTAGCGTATTTGCATATCAATATTGCCTAATGTGAAATCATGCAGGCAGGGGTGAATCTAGTCATAATAATATGTTTGTGACAAACAGAAATGTGCACAAAGAGCAAAGTGTTAAACCCTTGCAGTCCCTTATCTTTGAAGGCACAAACAGACAGGAAAAGGATGTTTTAACATTGTAGATTTTACTGGGTAAGATTACATCTCCAGCTCAAACTTGTAGAGCTGAAGGAACACTCAGTAGGAATTTAAAGCAGTGCACACAAACATTTAAAGATACACACACAGGTGTACTTAAAGCAACAGAGACACACAGAAAGTTATTTTATCTACACATGTTGTCTGGAATCTGCATGTACATATTGGGAAAAGACTGCACACGCATTCAGAGCCATAGTGAAACATCCCTGAGAGTATTTTGTTCATATTCAAACTTGTGCAAGTCCTACTTAAGCTGACCATTGTCACCATCCTTGCCCCTCACTCTCTGGCCGGCCTCCCTTGGCCCTCCTCCTACCCCCACCTGCGAGGCTAAGAACCTCGGGGTCATCTTTGACTCCACCCTTTCCTTCTCCACCCACATCTCTGAGGTCTCTAAAAAAGTCAAATTTCCGACTGCACCTCCTCAGAGGTACTCTGACTTTCCTCTCCTTCCCCCAGAAGCTCATGGTATCTCAAGCTCTGTTTCTCTCTAGCTTGGACTATTGTAACAGCCTCTTTCTAAATCTACATGCCTCTACTCTCCGCCCTCTGCAACTAATCGAGAACAGGACTGCAAGACTTGTCCCTGGCCTCAAGCCCTGGGTTCGTATCTATCCAGCTCTGAAATCTCTTCACTGGCTCCCAGTGGATGTAAGGATTAAATTCAAAACCCTCTGCGTTGTCCACAAGGCTTTCTGGGGCCTGGGTCCAAAATACCTTCAGCTATCCCTCCGCAAATACCTCCCCTCTCGAGCTCTTCGCTCCTCTACCTCCAACTCACTCAGGGTCAGTCGTTTTTCTAAGAAACGAGCTGGGGGTAGATCTCTGTCTTCGGCTGGGGCCTCCCTCTGGAACAGCCTCCCTGCCACTCTAAACCTTTAGGAGAACCATCTCCAGTTCCGGAAGCACCTCAAGACCTTCCTCTTTTCTTCTGCCTTCGCTCCCCCTCTCCCCTGCTGATCTGTTCTCTCTTGGTACCGTGCACCTGGCCACCCTCTGTCTTTTGGGCCCAAGTACCTGCTCATCCTGTCACACTCCCGCACTGCCTCCGGGCCACCCCTTGCACTGGGGTCTGTATCTGTACCCATACAGCCCCCCCTTTTTCTTCCTGCACTTATCGGACCTACCCTGTCTGCTGCCTTAAACCTAGCACTTACAAATTGCTGGTTGCATTACCACTGTCTGTTGCCTTTATTATTTATTTATTGTTATTTATCTGTTTCTCCTCTGCTTCGCACTTTCCACCTCTCCCCCCTTCCATGCACTTTTCCCCTCCCCCTCTCCCATGCACTTGCGCGTTCTCAATGTCACTGGGCCTAGTAAGATCGCTGTTTTGTTTCACCCCTGTTCCCCTCCCTTGCCTTGTCGTGCTCTGAAACACATGTGCACGAGCGCAATAGAAATAAAATATCAATCAATCAAATCAGGGGACATGAGATTGGGCATCTCACCCTATATGAACCTGTAAATTAATACGAAAAACACATAATTTGGCAGTTGGCAGCAGAAGCTTAAACATCTTACTTTGGAAATGGCATAATAATCTGTAGGCTGTTTAAACACCACAATCCATGATTGGAGCATCTGCACCTTGAGTCCCAAGTCCTTCTCTAGAACATATTATTCTTCACCCATGTACACCAAGAAACCTTTCTATGTACCATTTCCTTTGAGAGCCCTGCCCACATCTATCTAGTCTACTCTGATGACCCCTCCTCCTGCAACCACATAACCACCAAAGCAACTGTTCGGCTAGACTCTACTATCATTTATGTATGAGGTTCAATTACTTTAATTTCAACACTTGCCATCAACAAGGCTGAACGTTCCCGTTTTCCTGAAAAGCAGACCAAGGGCTTTATTTTGATGTCCTTATTTTTGTGAACTTCATCTTTGTATGCATGGGATTTATAAAGCAAAGACATACCTGGGTACACTTGTACAATGATAATGCTTCCCGATTTTACCCCTCACCAGGCCTCCAAATGTGCACTTGTCACTTGCGAGTAAAAAATGGTGTGGTCTGTGTGGGTGGAGAACTAGGACACGCACGCCTTCTATGGCTGACTAGTGGACTACAACTTGCAGTTTGCCCTTGCTTTCACCACTTTCTGCACCCTTCAAGCTAATGCAACCACACCTTCTCCGCCTTCAGTTTTCTTGAGACAGCCTGTAGGTCTGACCACTGCTCTGATGGTATTCCCCATTTCAGAAACAAAACACAACTATAGCCTACTTTAGTCACAGAACGCTCGAAAATGATACTATTTTAGTTCTGCTTGAACCTTTACAGTAGGTGTTCCATACAGAGCTCTTTGAAGTAAACCCCATCCAAACCCAATACAGATCCTATAAAGTCCAACACCACGTCCTAATTGGTCAACTACTCCATTAGCATCGGTCAAGTCCTTATCACACATCTGTCTGTTCGTACCAAGTTCCCAATGTTGTCTGGGTTTGCTGTCTCTTCCTATCTGTGTCTCCCCCTCGAAATGAAGCTGAGATTCATGAAAGGCTCTGACGATGCCTGGATTTGATGAAAAGCCCTATAGTACAGGTCTTAGAGTTTAAAAGGAAAGGAAAGGGTATCTCTCGCCTCGCACAACCATTATATAAGAGCATGTGCTTGCTTTAATGTTAATTACTTAAGTAAGTTCCTCTCTGAGCTTAGCATTGACAGGAGCCATTGCTGTGCCAAAGCTGCTGCTCATCACGTCTGTCATGCCATCAGTCTCGTCTAGAGCCAGGAGACTGCACTATGGCTGCTACATAATTCATCCCCTGAAGATCTCTGTGCCTTGGACCCTTGCTTTTAGGGAAGGCTGTTCTTGGATTCTGGCAACATGTTAGTTGCTTGAATAGGCCTATTGCCTGGAAAGTGAAACTACTGTCCCGCTCGCCTTAGTTTCACCCTGTGCACAATTCACCATAAAGTATATGCCAGAAAACGAGAGATTTTACCTATGGGTCTGGCAAAAGTACAGGGATGCACCTTTGGGAAGCTGTCGCTGCCCTCCCACCCCAGAAAAACCTATGGGCTAAATGAGTTTTCAGGATGTTAAAATAACATTGTCATGACTGCCTTCAGGTACACTTCTAACCACAGGCATTATACAATTTTAGTTTCCAGCATTGCTCGCAGATGGATTTTGGGCGAAGGAAATGAGTTGCACTTAGATGGATTGTTGGGGGTGGGATGTGTGTTGCACCTAGATGGATTTTCAGGGGGGAGGGGTAGGAATGGTGTTGCACCTTTTTGTTAGCCTGTATATTCACATAGATGTTTAGGAGCATGTTGTCTCCCCAGCAATCTGATGATCATAGGGAGAACCACCCCAATGCAACCTAAGTCCTTTGAGGACAGATTGCACCATGAAGATGCATTAGGGTTGCCCCTTCTGTGCCTAAAAATCCACCAGGATAGCTTGCCACTGCTCCAGGGCCTTGGTAATGGACCTAAACGTTTGATATTAGCCTGCTTACAATACCTGCAAGGACAGCCATGGGGTTGTACCTAGATATGCCTGTAGCCTGGTATTGCAACTAGAAAAAAGCACATACAGGTTAACACATGTGGTACACCTAGAGCATTTACGCCTACAATGTTTAGCCCACCCATGACGCTCAGAGATATATGTTGGTAACCTTCCATTGTGCTTATAACTGCTTAATTTAGCCATTGTAACGCACAGTGGTTGCCTGCAGGTATCCTTCATATTGTGCTTATTAGTCTGCTTTGGTTAGCGTTCGTAGAACGTGGAATATATGTAGTAATACTATAAGGGTAGCCTCTCTATTGCACTCAGAGAATTCCATTAGCCTAGTGTCTATGGCATACTGCCTGTCCCACCTAGAAGATGTTCTAGGACAACCACTCTATTGTGCTTGGTAGACGTGAGCGTAGCCTGTATGTAGAGCCTAGAAAAGTCTACGAAAGTAGCTGGCTTTTGCTTCCCCACAGAAGATCGTATGACACAGCAACATCAAAAGTAGGCTCCATCTGGGTTTAAGGTATGCATAGAAATGCACCACCTCTGTGGACATCTGCTGCAGGCACGTCTATCCATCCACGCATTCTAGAATGCAGCGACACCTATGAAAAATTCGGTCTAGCTGGTCACATAACCGCTTCGCACTGAAACACCAGGCTTACCTTAACATCTCTGCCAGTAAAATACAGCGACAGCCTACAACATATGTTTGTCTAGCTGGGTTCATATTGAGTCTCCTTCACTAGTGCTCTGACATGACCTCTGCACTTAACTGGCTATCCTCTTACCTCTCCTCCCGCTCATTCACTGTATCCTGGGGCGGCTGTTCCTCACCTACCCAGCCTCTGGAATACGGCGTACCCCAAGGCTCTGTGCTTGGCCCTTTCCTTTTCTCACTCTACGCCTCCCCCTATGCCCCTGTTATCTCCTCATTCGGTATTTTCACCATTTCTATGCTGATGACACTCAGCTCTTGCTTTCCTTCTCTTCCTTCTCTACTGACCTCCACCTTAAACTCTCTTTCTGTCTTACTGCCATTAAAAACTGGATGCCATCCTGCTTTCTTAACCTCAATACTGATAAGAATGAAGTCCTATTCTTCCCCTCCAACTCTCTTCCCCCTTCATCTCCTCCCCCTTTCATTCACTTTCCTCCCTCTAATCTCCCTATCTCTGCCCACGATCACAATTTAGGCATTCACTCTGACTCCTTTCTCTCCTTTTCCCATCATATTTCTCTCACCTCTTGTGCCTGTCGCTACCACCTCTTTAATATTCACAAAGTTCGCCGCTCTCACTTTCCATGCCACTAAACTTTTAATCTCCTCCCATATCTTCTCTCGCCTCTTCTACTGCTCCTCCTTACTCTTTGGACTACCTACTTCTCATCTCGCCCCCCTCAAATCTATCTACCATTCTGCCGTCCATACCCTCTGTCCCCTTACCTCCCATGACTCAATTTCTGCTTCCCTTTCTTCCCTTGGCTGGCTTCCCTTTCACTCTCAACTTAAATTTCATTTCCTCTGCTTAGTCTTTAAATCTCTCCATGGTCTTGCTTCTCCTTATCTCTCCTCCCTCCTCTCTTTCTACACTCCCTCAAGCTTCCTTCGTTTAGCTGACCACTTCCTTCTCACTGTTCCTCCATCCCCTTGTGCCCCCTCCCGTTTCCGCTCCTTCCAGCTCCTAGCCCCCCTGCACTGGAATTCCTTACCTCTCTCTATCCACTCTATACTTACCTTCACCTCCTTCCGCACCTCCCTTAAATCTCTCCTTCTCCATCCCCCGCCATGAAACCCTCCCAACTTCTTGCTCCCATCCTTCTTTTGTCTTTTCCCCATGATCATCTCCCTCCCCTCCCCCCAACCTCCCCATTCTCGCCCTTATACACACCTTCCGGTTTCCTCCTCCGTCACCTCCTCATCCCTCCCTCTTCCCTCTCAGTTCTACTGCACTACTCTCCCTCTTCCCTTTCAGTTTAATTGCTCTACTTACTGTTTTGTTGGTCTGATTCATAATTGGAAAATTGCTTCAACTGTTACAATGGTATATGTATCCAGTTGTCAAAATGTACAGCGTTTTGGAGTAAAGCGCTATATAAACATAATAAATACAATACAATACAATACAATGACCTCCCTCAGTACACGCCTAATTGTCTGAACTCTTGGGTTGCTTACTGAGACCTAGCCAGCCCTTCGAAGTCCTAATCATGGCCAAATACATATGCATCTTGAGCCTCCTCTTAGAACTTTACCTTACCTGGACTTGGGTTCCTGAGGGCATTCCTACCACAAAGTGCTTGGAGGCCATGCAAACGGGAAAAGGCACTATACAAATGACTACTACAATACAATAAAATTCTAATTATTAATAATTAAGCAGTATCGTTGGTGCCTTGCAGTGACGCTGGTGTGGCTTGACAGCCCAGTTGTGTGCCTTTGTTGGTTCCTTTCCTCTACAGCTCTTGGAGCGCAGAGCTTGGAACACGGAGCTTGGAGCCTGCTCGTTTGCTTGCGTGCTTGCGGCCAGGCAGTTGCCGGTCCTTTTTTTTATTTTTATCAAGTGGCTGTGGCTGGAAACCACGTGAGAGGAAAGGGTGTCCAGCTTCCCCTGTTTGTAGGGCTTCAGCGGCAGGACGGTGCTGGACGCTGGGCACTGGGCGGTGGACAGAGCCATCGAGAGTCATATCCTGCTTGAGCTGAGACGCGAGTAGCAAGTTGGCCTGGCTATCCAGGCTACCCACGCCACCTTGGCGAACTGCCAACTTCTGCTAACTTCTGTTTTGTTGGGGCCCTAGCCCCTGACCCCTAACCCCACCCAAGTCCTCAGTCCATCAGCCACATTCTCTGGCCGCGGGCTGTGGTGACTTCCAAATGACTCGTGGTCTTGGAAAAACTGGTGCCGTTGGCACCAGAGGAGTTACTGACCACCTGCCAGCCATGCACATTTTACGATTGGCCCCCGTGTGATGACTGAAGAATCTCTGTGTGCAAAATCACATCTCATGTATCTCCAGGTAATAGATATGGATGCGAACATGGGTTGGATGGTGCTCTCAAATACCTTAGTTCGTCTGTGAGAGCGGCACCTCCCTGGGGGTATGCCACCAATACTTACTCATGCCATGAGACTTCAGTAACTCTCATAACTCCCGCTGAGCGAATTTTATGCAATGGGGCACAACTCGGAACGCAATCGCAACCTTTTCCAGGAGCACTTGTGCCCTCTGCTGATGTGATTCAATCACCAACCCGATGGACGTGGCAACAAGAGGAGAAAGTAGGGGAAGATTCAGTGGCCAACCCTCCGCTTTCTCTAGGCCAAGCCCTTGGGTAGAGGTGTGCCTCTGTAACATTTTGCCCCCTGACTTAGAACACAGCTTCAGTGTGGAAGGAGGACAGGCAAGTACAATATTCCTCCGACCGGCTTCTGACGATCAGTTGCCTGTATCTATCTCGTCTTCCCATGTTGAGGTGACAAATAGGGAAGAAGAACCAGGGAACATATTAACACCAGCAACACCGGACAGAGAAAAAAGGGAAATGAAGGCCAGTACACCTAACCTTTGCTCCAACTAGTTGGCCTCCTCTGCCAAAATTACTCATTTGGTAAAGGTAGCGGTGGACCCTGTTCAAGATCAAAGATTGTGTCACCCAATGGAAGTGGCTTGGTTTTCATTAGATACTAGACTAATAAAATATCAACCGCTTCCCCTGGATGGTGGTTTAGTGCCCTTGGAATTGCCACAAATACCCTTATCACGCTTGAAATGGAAATGTCTGGTCTTATAAGGAAGGAAAAGTCCTTCCTCCATGGTCCAATAATCAATACATTGAATCTTATACCACCTACACAAGCTATTGATTCATCAAGGTCAACATTTACCAAAAGAAGATCTCAAACGATTTCTGTGCAACTTTCCTCTTAAAGTGCTATAACTGATCTGATGGACACGGAATGGCTTGAAGGCTCAGGCCTCACCAAAGCAGGTTTTCTATCTCAAGTGACTAATAGGGTTTGCCCTATTAGAGATTTGCCAAAAACTGTCTGTTCGAACACTAACAGACAAACGACATAAACGACCATGTTTGCTATCACACACTCTATAAATGCTGAGGTGGTCAGCTCCCATTTCGAATAAGGTCGAATCACAAATCCCATAATAATAATTGGCAAGATGAAAGGAAGAGCTTGACAGTGGAGCATGCCAATAATGCAGGGCATAGGAGCCGCCACGTCAGAGTCACAGATAAGCTAAGCATAGCCAAGCTTAAAGGTAAGCCTTCCTTCTTAAGGCAAGCGTGCTGTGACCAGCTACCATCTCTTTTGGCAGAACCACAAGAGGAAAGGAGGAATTTTATCCCTGATCAGCAGCTCCATAATCCAACGGAAAAGGAATAGCTCAGCATCTGGATCAGATTTAGTGAATAGGATCACTTCTTTCTCTCGAAATACCCATTCAGCTACAAACACAAGTAACAGTCTACTTAACAAAGACCCTGTTCATTCAAATTCAAGACACTAGGATATTAACTACTCCAGACCTTCTATTCATAATTTGTTGGCCCGAATGTCAATGATTACAATTGCATTGGCGCCTTTCATTAAACTTTATGAAAACATACATGAAACCCTGGCTAATCATACCACACTTCTGGCCATGCTTTACTCTAAAATGATCTTTGTAGAAGGATTTATTACGGCACGGATACAAAATGAGGGCGCTGAAAGCCCTATTTTAGAGATACCACAGAAACTGAAGAACAACTGTGATTGCAGGAAGATACCTCATCCTGAGATGGGAACCAAGGACGCTGATCCACCTAAAATCTCTTCAACATCAAGTGAAGATTCTATCCAACATGCTAATAGTGCTATCATGGCTGAAACTGGTTTTAAAGGCCAGGAGGCTACTGATGTCTTCTCCAAAAATACTAAAGCACCTGCGACTTCTATGGCCCTGATCCAACCAATGGACACTCCAGTTGTGAGAACGAGGAGCTCTAGCAATATGGAGCAAGATCTCCAAAACTCAACTGAAACAGTTCTCAATACTCGTTTTAATGGGCAATGACCCGCAAATTGCGCTTCTCCTGTAATTGATATGTATTGATAGTACTCAATTAAACAATTATATATAGGAAACGATCAAAAGTCCATATGTTGGTGATATTTATTATCACACTGTATCAGCCGACATGTGTTTCGATATAGGCGTTGTTTTCAAGGCTGACAATATCAAAACAAGAATTATTACAAACCAGAATAGTATGGTCAAGTTTCAGTAAAGTAAAAACTAAAAAATAAATGACCGATTTATAAAGAAAAGCAGCATAAATTATTGCAAATTGTAAATAATTATGCATAAAAGAAAAATGGGGTTGACATACCCAGTTTGTAGAAATCAATATGTTCGTTGCGGGGAAGAAACAAGAGAAGACAGAAGGACAATACGTTACTATGTTCAGTATTGATATTGGGTGAAAAGAGATTAAGGTTATGGATTAGCACATTAGTCATGCATTGTTCATGCGCAGACAGCACCTCAATGTGAGACCAATTTGTTCCGCCCTAATTTTATGTGCATTTTAGATGAATTTGTCGGCTTATTGTTTTAGTTGGTTAGGAGTGACTCATAAAGAAGTATGATACCTCAGTGCTCTAACAATATTGAAGGAAATGGATCTCACCTATCATCTTCTATATTATTATAAATAGGATCCAGACACATAGATCATTCAGGAGTAATTCCTAATATAGTTGTGTCCATAACAGATGTTAAACTCTGCAAATTGCCTGTAAATACAGGAATGGATGCAATGAAAAAATCAGTGTTAATGTGCGAGTGATTATGGCATTCTTAGTATAAGTTGCCCAAATGCGAGCATGCTCACCATCTGGAAAAAAATAATATTCTGGCTCTTGAATTACAAAATCACTCAGAGTCCATTGATTTGGTGTTCCCGTTGTGCTCAATCAGTTATGGGTTTCCTACCACATAAGTAAAAAACAACCAATTACTAAATACCTAATTCGTCGCTAATTCCTGAAATAATATTGCTCTAAAAAGTGCGCACTTACCATATATTAGGGTTAAATCCCTGTCTGCAAACTGGTAGAAGTGTCTAAGACGTGACCGCTGATCGTGGCGTCTTAAATACTGTGTCAAAAAAAGATCTGTGCTGATAGGGTATTACCGCGCATGAGTGTAGTTCTGTATGCTACTCTTGTGCGCCTTATCCGTGTATTAGGGTAGTGTTGTAGAGGCGCGCATGCGCCCGTTGTCATAAAACTAGTGTTTCGTATATGTGCAGTGCACATCTAATAATCATTATCGATGTTTTGACTATAGCTGGTATAATGTGCTCAGATGTGGATGATTTATTAGCAAGTGTGCATGCATATGAAACGAAAATCGTATACAGCTTTGAATGATGAACCACTGAGCACTAGCCTTTTGTGAGTTGCCATGTTGATCTATTGGTCAATATTAGACCAATATTTGCTCTTAGTTTGGGGTCGTTGAGTGTGCTGCCCGAACAGCACAATGCATGATATGTCTTTATTGGACTACAAATTAAAGCATTTGTTATTGATTTGCATTGATTTCACAATACTAGTTGAACCATCTATCTTCAATCACTGAGAAATATTTGACTCACTGGTTTTACCATTCTACAAGTAAATTATGAATTTACATGTATATACATACCAATATACCTGTTTGACTAAAGAATTGTGCATCTATTTTGCTCATCATCATACATGTATATCATAAGGTGACATTCAAATTATCAACCCTTAATAAGTAATGCACGCACTAATTTTGTCATTAGAAAATTAAAGCTTGACATGACATATGTGTGCACCAATTTGACTGTTTGACTAGGAAATTGAGCTGTACATTACATGAGAATCATAAAATAACATGTATCATATGGTCAGTGTTGAGACCTGTTAGTGTACAGCGATAAAGACATATACATTTGGCTTCCATTTGTCTGAGTTTGAGGGTGATATCTCCCCCTCTTTTGTCCAACTTTGCTTTCTTCATTCCAATAAAACAAATACCTTCCTTATTATCTGTTTGGTGTTCAGTTTGCCAGTGAATGGCAAGAGGCAGTCTTGGATACTGACTACCCAAACTGGTCAAATGCTCACGTATCCTGAATCGTAGTTGTCTGATAGTAGACCCAATATAGGTCTTGTCACAGACACATTTCAGTGCATATACTACATGTGTAGTTCTGCAATTAATAAAGTCTTTTATCTGTGTGGTGTGTCCATTAATTATGGTATATTGAGTGGCATTGGTATCTGCATATTTACACATTGAACCATGTTCTACTTACACTCGATGCGTCATTTGTGATCTGTAGAAACGATGGACTGGCTTTATCCCGAATTGTCACTGATCTGGTGAATATGAATCTTGGTTTGTCTCAGGGACGTCATTTCACCAAAATGCCAGGGGTAGCGGAAGTGACATCACACGACCCTTGAACCCTGATAACATCACAGGAAGCGATGTCATTTGACCCACCCCAAAGTGATATCACGGGAAGCGATGGAACACAACCTTTCACCCGTTAACAAAACAGGAAGTGGCATCACATAGCATTGTACACTACAAAAAATATGGTTACGATATCACTATAATGTGATGTACATTTCATACCTGAATGGATCACCATATGTATCGTTAAGATCAGTGTGTATAGGCCCATAATACCAAACTACTGTGATTGCAAGCAGACGTCCATGACCAAATGATAATGATGTGCTATTATATAGCACTTAAGCTTAAGCGCTTTACATAGAAGAAATATACACCCAATATCACCAAACCTGTGTTGGTACCCATTTATCGACCTCAGAAGGATGAAAGGCTGAGTTGAGGCGTTAGAACAGACTAAATCAGTGACTCACCCACTGAAGTGTGCCTGAAATAAACCTTTAATGAGTCTAGCAGTTATTGTATAGAATTCCAGAAGGACACATTTTTTGGCATTCCTATTCTTTCTTATTTTGGTTGAGTGCTGAAAGTGTTAGACTTGTGGCCCTCATGTTCTCATTTTTCTTCTTTTTTTAAGGGGCCTGAACAAGAAAAATAGCCACTCCAGAATTAAAGAGCCACACAGTGCTGGCCACAGCCCAGGAGCTTGCATTGCAAAAAAAAAATATATATATATATAGAGGTCGCAAGGGAGATCTCAGAGGTCGCACTTGCAACCTCTGGAGACCCCCAAATGACGTCCCTGGTTTGTCTGTCAAGTAAGGTCTTTTATCTTTATCAAGTTGTAGGATATTCCAATGTCTGAGCAGTAACTTGTATAGGCACTTTGAATCCCTTGAGTACTTAGTGATAACATCATCAGTTCGATGAGTATTAAGTTCTTGCTTATTGGACTGCAGTGTTGTAGATCTATCAATTGTATGATATCTGCTAAGACTCTTTTGATGTATTCCTTGGAATAACCTCTTTGGTAGAACCTGGTTGATAAGAGTTCACATTCCCATTTGAAGTCCTCATCTTTATTACAATTCCTACGGGCCCTGTAAAATTCACTGTTTGGAATATTCTGAATGGTCGATGACCGGTGGCAACTAGTTGAGTGAAGAGTAGAGTTGGCCTCGGAAGGTTTCCGAAAAGTCTTAGTGTTGATGACACCATCCTCTATGAATATTGTGAGATCAAGGAAGTCTATACTGCGACAACTATGCTGTGCTGTGAAATTGAGACCATATGTGTTATTATTAACATGTATAAGAAAGTGTGATAGTTCTTGAGTGGATCCTGACCAAATCATAAAGATATCATCCATGAATCTTCTCCAGAGTACAATTTGAGATTTATGCTGCATATTGTTTAGAATGTGATTTTCTTCCATCTGTGCCATGAATAATTTCTCCAGAGACGGGGCATACTTAGCCCCCATCGCTACATCTTTCACCTGAGCATAGTATTGTTCATTAAATAGAAATACATTGTTTCCAAGTGTAAATTTACAAAACATTTTGAGCATGGTTACGTGAGTTCTATATGAGGCTGATTCATTTTGATATGTACTGCTAAATTATGATCTATGCTCGTATATAAAGCAGAGACATCCAAAGTGACTAGCAAGTAGTGGGATTGCCATTCGGTTTGTTCAAGTATTTGTATCACGTGTGTCGTGTCCCTGATATATGAGGACATCCTTGTAACATAATGTTTAAGTGCATTGTCTAGGTATTTAGACAAACCTTCGGTAGCCCAACCAATCCCACTCATGATGGGCCTAACATCTGGTAAATGATCATAGGACTTATGTATTTTAGGCAAAAAATAAATGGTGGGCATGGTGGGCTCCGTGATGCTCAAAAACTTCTTTTCATCATCTGTTAAGTAGCCCAATGAATACCTTTCATTAATCATGGTCATTACGTTCTTAACTATTTCCTTTAGGATTCGCCCTTAAACGTTGATAACAGTTAGGAGTGTCTAAATGTTGGTAAGCCATCTGTAAATAGTCATTGATATTAAGTATCACTATGATGCCCCCTTTATCGGCTTCTTTTATGATTATTTATTGGTCCTTTGCTAGTTTGGTCAGAGATGCTCCTTCTCCTTGAGTTAGATTGGAAAATATTTTACAGGTCTGGAATTGTGGTCTATCCATGTGTCTATGTATATCTTTTGTTACAGCTTGATGAAAGGTTTCAATGACATTGTCAGTTGCTAGGTTAGGGGTAAATTTAGATTCAGGTTTGAGTTCATGGAGTTTCAACATTCTCATCAGCCCCTAAATCCATAGTGATGACTGAATGGTCAATTGGGGTTTCTGAACTAAGTGACAACAGTGTGTGTGTATCTTCAATATATTGCATGGTATACATGCTCAAAGGATTCTGAGGTGGTGTTGGTTTGTAGATTTGTACCTGTGTACAAAAATATTTCTTTAGTTTTAGCTTCTGTACAAACTTGAACAGATCTCTCTGAAATTGAACAAAATCTTTGCTCGAGATTGGTGCATAAGAAAGTCCCTTGTTAAGGACTGAAATCTCAGTGTGCGTGAGTATTCTGTTTGATAAATTCATGACTAGATTTGGGGCATTCATCTCCCTTGTTGTTTGCGTGCTACAGATTTGGTTAGTATTCCTCTTGGTCTTATTTCTTCTTCTGTATTGCCTTCCTCCCCTCCTGCTCCTAATGTGGAGTTGTTGTATTGTGTTATATTTGATAGTTCAAAAGGTAGTTAGCCATATTTGTTGTTAAAAAACATGTTGCAGACACACACTGTGGGCCCTAGAAATAACTTGACAAAAATAAGTAATACGTTACTATGTTCAGTATTGATATTGGGTGAAAAGAGATTAAGGTTATGGTTTAGCAATTCAAGAGCCAGAATATTATTTGTTACCAGATGGTGAGCATGCACGCATTTGGGTAACTTATACTAAGAATGCCATAATCAGTCGCACATTAATACTGATTTTTTCATTGCATCCATTCCTGTATTTAAAGGCAATTTACTGAGTTTAACATCTGTTATGGACACAACTATACTAGGAATTACTCCTGAATGATCTATGTGTTGGATCCTATTTCTAATAATATAGAAGATGATAGGTGAGATCCATTTCCTTCAATATTGTTAGAGCACTGAGGTATCATACTTCTTTATGAGTCACTCCTAACCAACTAAAACAATAAGCCGACAAATTCATCTAACATGCACATAAAATTAGGGCGGAACAAATTGGTGTCACATTGAGATGCTGTCTGCGTATGAACAATGCATGACTAATGTGCTAATCCATAACCTTAATCTCATCTCTTTTCACCCAATATCAATACTGAACATAGTAACGTATTGTCCTTCTGTCTTCTCTTGTTTCTTCCCCGCAACGAACATATTGATTTCTACAAACTGTGTATGTGAACCCCATTCTTCTTTTATGCATAATTATTTACAATTTGCAATCATTTATGCTGCTTTTCTTTATAAATCGGTCATTTATTTTTTATTTTTTACTTTACTGAAACTTGACTATACTATTCTGGTTTGTAATAATTCTTGTTTTGATATTATCAGCCTTGAGAACGACGCCTGTGTCGAAACATGTGTCGGCTGATACAGTGTGATAATAAATATCACCAACATATGGACTTTTGATCGTTTCCTATATATCATTGTTTAATTGAGTACTATCAATACATATCAATATCAGGAGAAGCGCGATTTGCGGGTCATTGCCATTAAACCGTTTAACTTTACTGTGCATGAGTAGGCATACACAGAATTTGACCACAGCAGCGCAACTCAAACTCCACAATTTCTAGTTTTGGGACGTGTAGAGCGCACACATCCGTCCTTTGTCTACTTACTTTTGTCGAGTTCTCAATACTCGTCAGATTAAGCATAGAGAAAGGAGAAGGAGTGAAAACCAATCCACTTTTTGGACATAAATGAAAAACTATACAACCTAGGACCGAGAAAAACTATTTACGGCCAAGAGGCAATGATGCACGCTCCTTCTTTAAAAAACGTTCACTACTGACAAAAACGAGTAAAACTGTGGGGAAAACCTGCAACAGAAATGTGAAGAAACTAACTTAAAAAATCCAATAGAAGCATTAGATGATGTACGGACGGATAATGCAACACATGAGGAACCGAACTCTCTTCTCAATCTATTAGTTTACATAATTGAACCAAATGAGAATGATATTCTGCCGCAATCGATCAATCATGAAGAGAAGGAGAAAGGGTGTGATATGGCTCCTATAGAGCTTCATCAAAATGAAGCAGAATATCAGATCCAGCCAAACCAATCGATTCACCGGGAAGAGGAGCCACTTCTTTTAACATTGGTGGAAAATAGAGAATGGCTGATTGAGCGTGTAAATGATCTAGCCATCCTAAATGACCTCCAAAGTCCTCCCCTTAAAGAAAAAAGATATATGATAATGTCCACGAGAAATTGGAGTGATTCGTCCCCGAGACCTGCAGAGGATACAGAACAAAAGTTCACCAATCTCCTCCCTTCAGGCTCCACTCTGAGAAGAGTACTGAGTAAATCAACTTGGCAATTAACAGAGCCACAAAGTGCAGCCAATTCTAGAGTCAAATCGCTACAAACATATTCAAAATCAGAAAGTTCAACCAGTGTCCCATATGCGACTAAAGACTACTCTCGTTCGGTGAGATTGGAAAGAGTGGTCAATAATCAATATCATCTTACCCTAAATAGACATAGTAAAATGATGTCACTATATTCCACAGTTGAGACAAATTGCCAGCAATGATTTCGCATTGGTGGAGTTCAGACAAGAGAAGAGGTTGGATTTGGTATATATACATTTCAACTCCCTTGTAGTAGAAGATCTTCTATTAACGGCTGTACCAAGTTTCCTAATGATGGGCTCTGACCTAACGGACCTCACAGAAAAGCCGGCAATCTATGACAAATCCAAAGAAGAAAGAATATCCAAGACAGTTTGCAATCTGGGAACTACTGGTAACAAGGAGTCAGTAAGATCACGACAGAATGAACAACAACCTAGATATCCATCCAGAAAAACTCACAGTGAAATGCCAAGGGAAGAGACTAAAATAAGACCATCAGAGCACAAATTATCTACTACCTTCGCCAATGATTTCGACCTATCACGGACAAACAGGTCTCTAGAACAAATTCACTCCTCAAAGAGACGCATGTATGAATTGTCCTGGGCTTGGCTGCCGGCCTTACTGACTCCAAATCAAAAACAATAACCACTATCAAGAGGAAGCTGCCCGACCTAGTTGGTAACCCTTCTATCATGGAATGCAAGGGGGTTCAGGCACCTTTTGGCGGAGGGAGAGGTTACTTGGGAAGGCTGTGACCTCATTTGTTTTCAAGAAACATGGCTACTGGTGAACCATCCGTGGACGGTTTCTCTGCACTCCTAAACCTGGCCATTCAAGGGCCGACAGAAAGATTCCGTGCCTGTCTGCTCATTTTGGTCAATAATAATTCAAACTATGAAATAATTAAACATGTGATGACTGGGCCTCTTCTTCAATATTTAGTTCTGAGAAGGATTAGTGCTACTTGTAAGTCGGTGAACATGATAGCTCATCTCATCCTATTTAATATTTATTGGAGTGTGAGAGATATTAGCCCAAAAGAAATTAGGGATCAGCTGGCAAAAGCCTTGGATGAAGCTTAAACTTGGACTAATGATACTATCATTCTCTGTGGAGACTTTAATGCCACCTACCCATCAATGAAACAACTGCAGGAAGTTGAGAATGAGGAGCCCAACCCTGACTATTCGGAAAAGATCCATTTATGACTAGTGCATATGCTAAGCTGTGATCTACATGTAACAAATAGATCTGAAGAGGCACCCTACATGGAAGCATGGGGCTACAAAGTCAACTATTGACTACATTTTCATATCACAAAATCTACTGATGAATGTTAAGTCCCTGGAAGTTCTAAATTCATCAAGAAGTGACCACAACTGGCTTAAATTATCATGGTATGATGAGTCTTAGAGATGTAAGCCAATAATACACTCCCAGGTTGAAGTGATTAATAACGGCCGTCGCTTGAAAATGAATGCTCAAGCAGTAACGCAAACCTTAAAGTCCCTATCAGATAAGATGATTGAGAGGACCATACTTGAAACACGGAGCCCAGTGGATTACACTTCTATTCTGCACACATACCGGGTAAAAAGTAAAGGGCAAGATAAAGAAAAAGTACATCTCCACTGTTATGATGCTGCATTGGTCAAGAAAAGAAAAGAGTTGAGAATCTGCCAAAAACATCTGATCACAAATCAAAAGGCGTAAATCTAACTATAAATCAGGTATATTAGTCATAGATGCACCTTGTACCAAAACAACACTGAACGTATGCTACATTCTCTGACTAACAAATCCTCGGCAGAAACATAGTCCCTCATAAGGGCATTGAATCAGACCCAAAAATCTATGCAGACAAACTTTGTATCTCAAGTGGTGTGGTCTTTATTTTGTGGGTCTCTATACGCATCTCTGGGCGCAAAACCCATGCAAATCGTTAAAACACCTTTTTCTTGGACCTTATCCTATGAACATGATGACCTAGTTACTCTAAGGTTTAAGTTCTTTTTGAGCACCAGGACCTGATGGTCTATCTAACATAATAGTACGTGAAAACCCTGATCAATGGGCTTCTATATTGAATTTGGTACTTAATAATGTTCCCCTGACCAAATCCATTTCATGATCATGAAAGATAGCGCACATCATTCCAATATTTAAAAATGGTAGTAATTCGGATTCATCCAACTATAGACCGATAGCGTTGTTAGACTTGCTGGGGAAATTATATGCAACCTTGCTCCTTAAAAGGCTATCCAGTTGGACACAGAAAAAAGGTCTGAATGATTGCATTCAGTCAGGCTTTGTTAAAGGCCTTGGTACAACGCCCCTTGTCTTCCTGATCAATCTACTGAACAGCAAATTCATTAAGAACAACACCAAACTTCATCTGGAATTTGTGGATTTTACCAAGGCCTTTGATAGCCTGAATAGGCAACTCCTTTGGGATAAATTGCCAAAGAAATTGTGCCCGCCTGACCGGCTGGAACAAATTTCAAGGTCTATATACAGACATGTCTATACAAATTCGCCTGTCTATGAAAGGCGACTTTGCTTAAGAAATCCCAACGTATAGAGGAGACAAGCAGGCATGTGCCTTGGCACCTGCCCTCTAAAATTTCTATATCGCTGATTTGGAGGAATTTATGAAAGCCTGCAGATGTTTCCCACCCAAGTTTGGAGAGATAAGAATAACCCATCTTTTATATGCTGATGATTTGCTACTGCTTGACCAGACTGCAGTAGGGCTCCAAAGACAATGAATATGCGGTGGCAAATAACCTGGCAAAAAATATCAGCAAAACTAAGCTGATCACGCTACAAAAGTCTGCATGACGAGGAAAAAATCGGCACAATGGTTCTTGAACCACCTACAAATATACCAGGGTAAGAGCTTTAAATATCTGGGGATATGGATTGCAAGAAGTCCAAAAGATTCCGATTCTTTTTTATACCACTGTCAGAAAGCTGAAATGCTTATTGTATATTGTATATTGTGGAAGAGGTACTACAAATTCACATTCAAGCCAATTGTAGACTTCTACATCGCAAAAGTTGTCCCAGTGCTAACCTATGGTGCTGAGGCTTTCGCTGATCTACCTGCTAATCTGTTGGTACATATGGAAGGTGCCTTCTGGAAGAAAGTGCATGGGTTTCCCCGATCAATCCCCATCCAGGTGGTGAGGAAAGAACTAGGATTGCGCTCTCTTAAATCATCAGCTGATTGGAAGCTTCTAAGCCTGTTCCATAAATGCAACTGTCCTAATCCACCATACATGATACATGGGGTCAATAAGGAGCTCTGGAATTATCCAAAAAAATATCTAAGTGCATGGGGGAGAAATTGCATCAACCTCCTGAAAGAAATAATCTGCACAACGGAAGCACTTCTAATCGACCTGGGAAAGATTGAAACAAACTATTTTGAATGTGATTGGATTCATACGATGGATGAAGTAAGAAAACTGAATTGACGTACACATCTGGGCACTGAAACAAGAAAACAAGGCGACATCCAATCGTACCTTCTAAAATGCCCAAACCCTAAATTATGATCAGCCTTCACGAAGATTTGATTTAATTTATGCAGAACTAATGAAATCATCGCAGTTCGATCCCAAGGAGATAAAAGTAGTTCCAGATGTAGGTTCTGTAAAAAAACAGAACTCAAGGAAACTCTTTGCCGTTTATTTATTGACTGTTTTTTTTTCACCTTGAGTACTTTGGCCGTTTTGTGGAGACGTTTAGAACTCCATTCGCAGAAGATTGGTGACTTTTAATAATAAGAGTAATCCAAATGCCTCTATTAATTGCGATGGTTCAAAACTATTGGAATGTACTGTAGCTAATATGTAAATAAATAAATACATTATTAGCAACTAAAAAAGACCCCTTCCCAACCCTATCACATTTGTGTGCATATTTAACCTTTCCTCTCCCCCTCTCCTAAACTAGGGTTACCATATACGCCACGCTAACGTAATTTCCAAAGCAAAACCCCAAATGTCTGCCTCTGTCCGACTCCCTTTATAGCCCTCTGCCCAGGGGTGGACTGGCCTACAGGGAACTCTGGAGATTTCCCGGTGGGTCTCTACACCCTGGGCCTCATTTGTGTGGTATTTCCAAATTTTCCCATAGGAAAAGCATTGTGCTTGCTGAAAAGGGGTCAAATGGGTCCACATTGAACATTATTTCCAGGGCCTCTTTTAGTCCCCAGTAATTATTTCCAGGGCCTCTTTTAGTTCCCAGTCCACCCCTGCCTCTGCCTATCCTTCCTCCCGCCCATCCACTAATCTGTCCGTCGATCTGCCTGGCCCCCCTAGCCAACTCGATCCACTGCCTGTTTCTAACATACCTTTGTCAAACCCTTTTCAGTGGATTTGTGCAAAATAAACAAAGAGTGACACATGAGTAAAGATTGTTTTTTACAAAGGTAACATAGCAGCATTCTATGTGCATAATACAGGGGCCTTCAACCTGTGGCTCGGCAAATATTTTGAACTTCAACTCTTAACAGCCTTAGCGAGTATAGTCATTGGTAATGCCTCATTGGTGTTGTAGACCAAAACATATTGAGAGCCAAAGTGTGCAAACCTCTGCATAGTACGTTGGCATTTTAGTGAGTGAAGCATAACATGTGCAAAATCAAGGTACCAATGTTTGCCATAAGCAGAGTTGCAAAAATGCACTGAATATTCTAATAACCACCAACATCTTATGTGCCCTCTCCCTGGTGTCCATATAGTGGAGAGCCTGGAGCTCTGACTACTACGACAGCCAGACCCTAGTTATACAGAATGCAGGGTACAATGATAATTAGCAATTGGCGAGGCCGCAAACGTGTGTGGGCAGGTAGTATTCCAGGTTATCTGAATCGTTGGCACAAACATGACTTAATGGCACAAAATATTTGTAAGCCAAACAAATGTCATGCTCTCTGGTCTACTGGACATGATAGGTCTGACAGGTCTCCTTAACTTGATAGTTTGGTCCCTTATGTTTTCCATCAGGATCTCCATTGCTAGGATGTGTCACGTTCTCACCACCAAAGATTCATGGTTTTAGGTGATAATGCTGGCATGTGAATGCCGCTGGTCAAAATGCTACCAAGACATTTCCTTTCAGTTTTGAAAATGTATGCAATGTGCACAGGGTTTTCTGATGCTTGTGAGGACCTGCTATACCTTTGACTTTTTGGGATCTTTGCAACTTTATCATGTGACAGTTATAGATGGACTGGAGTGAGTGAGTAAATCTGCCTGTTTTTTCAATTGTATTCTGTTGCATTATTTGTCTGTATTAATCCACAAACGTAACACCTGTTCTCATGCTGTAGTCACCTGTCCTGGTCTAGGGTTTCTGTCCTCCTGTAGTATGGCCAGCCGGAGTGATAATCCTGGCTGTGTTTTCAATCGTTTTCAGCTCTGTTTAGTGCGTACAAATACAAACTGGCTAAGCCTGAGCTGATGTTATTTGGGTCTAACTTGAGATTTGGGGGCCTGATCCATTTCATGACCCATTGGGGACTTTCAAGACTCCCTCATGCAAACAAACAAAGAAATTATCATCCAGTTAGACTTCAGTGGGACGAACAAGCAAAACTTTATTGCAAGCTTGCAAGTTTCGGGCAGCATCACATCTCACCCCGCTAACCAGGCCCACCCAACCCAATGCAACCCTCCAGCTCACATCACCTTTTAAACCCCTAAAGGCTATCCCTCTCGCCCCTTTTTGTAACTTTTTGTATTGTAACTTCTGCTTTGACTCTCCCCACCCCAGAATAAAAGACTCTTTGTTATAAATTGTAGTCCTTCATCAGTTCCTACTATCCTTTCCCTCATCATGTGCCTGTTTACTTCTAGTTCAACTCATCATGGCCGACAACATCCGGTCACATCCTCCTCAGGAGAGGGCCGTTGGTCTGCCACCTCATTGCGTACTGCTGCTGGTAGTCAATGCTTCATTGTTTATTCTTTTCACAACCGGTACAATCGAAAGATGGCAGCTGAGTGACTTTCACGCAGTGCACATAAACTCTTTTCATTCTGTCCCGTTCAATAGTGTCCCGGTTTTATAACACGGGCCACTCCCGCCAGGGACTCCTTCCCCTGGCAATGAATGTGGCACACACTAAAAACGCTTTTTATCTTTAATAAACTACAGGTTCTTTATTTGAGTAGGACCCCAACCCATCTCTCACCCACCTTTTACAAACATGCCGTGTCACAGTGGACTAGGAACCAGGCCAGTGTGTATCAATAAGATATTTATGAATTTATTATTTGATGGAAAAAGGAACATTTTCAAAATCAAATTTTACAGCAGCCACCAATGTGGTGGCAACACAAATGCAATGATGCCTACAGAACAATGGGTTCAAAATCCTAACACAGTTCACATGGATCTTTAATAACAGAGCAGGAAAAGCGGTTTAAAAGCAAATGATAGCACCAGGGTTAAGCAGTCCCCCTGCAACACTCACTCACCCCAAAACATCAGCTAACTTAATTCCCTTTGGAGGGAAGGCAGTCGCAAGGAGTAAGGATAAAGAGAGAAAAATCGGATTTGGAATACAGCCCACCAATGAAAACCTCTTTTTAGAGCAAAATCACAGAATTGGATTTAGATGATTACTCGCACAGCAGCTCATAACTACAGTGGGACAGCTAGAAGGGAAATTTGTGTTGTTACACTTGAGGAGATAGGGAAGCTTAGCGACTACTAATCAACACACCAGGGCAACGTGAAAACAAGGTAGGAAAAGCAATTTTGGGGAAGAAGCAAATGTAAAAGAAAAATACACACAGCAAAATGGAAATTCGTTTTACACAGGATTTGTAATGACAGTCAGCTAGGGAAAGGGATGAGCTGTCAAAATCGGAAGGGGTCTCGTCTCTGCACTCTCCTGGATAAGATTCTGGACAGCCAGCTGGATCTCAGGACCCTCCGGAGAGCTAGGCAAGGGTCTGGTCACTGTACTCTCTTGGATGGAACCAGCTAGGCAACGGTCTGGTCTTTGCACTCTCTTGGATGGGATCAGCTGCCTCCTCTCCGTCCTCTTTCTCCTGTCTACTCGTATTCTTGTCTGTCTCTTGTACAGCCCCCACTTTTATAGCCCAAATGACATCATTTATTTTACAATCTGGGGGAAGTACCCAAGAATTACTCCTACCCTAGGATAGGACAGCGACCATTCTTCCCTCCCCCCCTGCCATCATTGGTTCAAGGGGAGAGAGCATCATCGTTCTGTTTGGCATCATAACTTCCAACTTATACTAGACACGCCATAAAAAATAGATAGGTGGTTTCAGGGGGTCATGGGGAATTAGATAAGCTGGTCGCCGACTCTGTGTGAGGTAGCATGGCCACTTGGCACCTTTTGGTCATTTTCATAGAATGTATAATAGTTATCACTCTGCAAATGATTAAGCATGTTCACAATGTACGTTTCCATCTTTCCACCAACTATCATATTTGTCCCATTTGAAAATCAGCCCGAAACGAGTCTTGACTGGCCATTTCAGTTCACAAAGTCCTAGTCTCAAAAAAATCCACCTGGAAAACACATGGGAAAATATCATAAAACTAAATTATTTCTTACTGTGAGTGCTGGGGAAAAATCCCTGTAATGCATAAATCCTTTAATGTCAATTTGGAGGATCTGTCACATATGGGAGGGCAGTGCTTCATTCCCCTCAGCCAAATGTCTCCCCTGGCTCAGCTTAGAACAAAGGACTTTTATTGTACTCTTTGAAGTTTGTCAGTTTGTCCTTGGGAGTGGGTACAAAAAGGAACTCACACTTCTTGGTCAACCACTGGCCACACTTGCTTTCTTTGTCTTTCCTGCCAGTACTGCTTTCTAGTCTGGCAGAGCAGAGGTTCATCGCGCCCTCTGCCACATCACATGTCATTGCGAAATGGTTCACTTAATGATGCAACCTTCAGTGAGAGGCCAGAGGCCAGGCTTTCAATTGAGCCCAAAACTGGTTTTACTGGTATTCTTGTTCTCAAGGTGATTAAAGTCTTGTGGGGGAGAATATACAGTACATGTGTAGTCAACTCGCCACTCACACTGACATTTCTGTGCAAGCAAAAGCCACCGTCTCACAATGGCTTTCAAATGTCATTTTTCCTTATGTTCTTTCACACGTGTGCGAGCCGTATTTCATTTAATGTTTGAAATGTGGTTCTGTAGGTCATGGGATTTTCTTTTAGTTTGACCTTTTGAATGGGTTTGCAATTACTGTTGTTCATGGACACGAATGGGTACGGCACAAGGTTCTTTGATTTCACATGAAATGAAAAGCAAAAACCAAGCCGTTTTTTTTCCATTTGCAGTGTTTTAAGCGCTGTGGTTTACATGAAAGGGAAAGCAAAAGCTATATCAGGTTGCATTTTGATGAAAACCTTGCCCCTCATGTGAAATAATAGTTGGACATGGCCATTTTCTTGATGAAGTGCATACCTTTTGACATTCAGATGGAATACAGCAGACGCAGGGCCATTCTTCAGTGCAGTGCATACTTCTTGTTATGCAGATGAAAGATAAGCAAAGGCTCAGATGAAATACAGCAAACGCAGGGTCATTTTTCAATGCATGGTTCAAATGCTTGCCACACATGTGGCAGGGAACAAAGCACATCCGTTTTTGGTGGCAATATTTAATGAAGTTTTTCAGGTGATGGGGACTTCTGTTAGGGCTTGTAAATGCACCCCACAATACTGCGCATGTCCTCCCACCAACTCTCCCTAAACCAGCAGTGTCACTAGTAAGTATGATTCGAGGAATGCCCTGAATTTGGTATTTGCTGCATTTTAAAGAAAAATAATAACTTTGGGGCTCAACATGTGATCAAACATGCTACTAGTATCATGAAACAGCAATACACACTTTCCCTATTTTGTTCATTCTTCATATTCCTGTGCTTATGTAGACACAAGGCAATAACGTCATATTCATCAGTTATGATGACCCTGTGCCGCCATACATTTACATACTTGCGTTATGCACTTCCTACTTCTCTTGAACTAGCACTTCCTCGTAATTCACATATTTTCCGTTTGCACAGGGAATTCTAATACTTTCCTTCATCTATTGATTGTTCTACTTTACCAGCTAACTCTAAGTATTGCATGAGTGTGGACAATTGTTTTTAGAATTGCAATAACAAAAGCCACCATGGTCAGCTCCCCTAGAAACAGACTATGATGAATTGATGAGGAGGAGTAGAGGCTAAAGCTCCCACTCAGCCTTCACACTTCTACAAACCAAGAGCCAACACAATACTAAAGATAAAACAGGCACAGTTAAGAGATATACCTTGTTTGCCTTTTGGGGTAACATGGACCCACCAAAGCCTATGCTTTCAAGAGGGATGTGAATGTGGTTCAGTATCATCCGAAACAGCAAAGTATAACAGTGCAAAATAAAGGAATGTCCATTCAAGATTCTATAAAAATAAATATAATGTAATCAAACACACCATATGTAATAATAACTAAATAGAGCACACTCCACAAAACCCATCCCTGAGGAAAGAACACAGAATCAGCAAAGATAGAAGGATTCAGCACTCTGGGTAATGAATCAGGGGTGAAAGTCAGGTAAAAGCAACATGGTTCTGTAAAATGGTATCTTCTTGGGTGCCATACTCTAGGGTCCATAAATAGACTAAGGGGGAGGTTGGCAGTACCTTTTTGTTGTCCTTGGTGGTTTGATATGATATGATATGATATGATATGATCGTTTATTTATATAGCGCATATACACAATGTGTTTCAAAGCGCTTCAAGGCAAGGGAGGGAACAAGGGAAAATACAATGACATTCTTACAGGCCATGAGCAGTAAGGATGTGAAATTAACTACCATACGCGGGACATTTCAGTGCAAGAGCTAAGACATAGATAAGGAAGAGAGGGGGAGAGTGGGAAGGAAATGGAAACAGACAGGCGACTACCATACCAGGTCTGACGACATTTCTGGTAGAGCCGGTGAAAGACAAAAGGTGAGGGAGAGGGGGGCAGAAAGCGAGGGGAGGAACAAAACAAGCGACTATCATACTAGGCCTGACGACATTTTAGATAGTGTTGGAGGGGGTGGTGAAAAAAACAGTGATGGGAGGGTGGAGGAAACAGGCGAGGTTGCAATCATATTAGGTCCAGGGACAATTCTGATAGAGTAAGTACATAGAAGAAAGTAAGGGGAGGAGATAGGAAAAGGGAGAAGGAAAAGGAGGAGAGAACAGAGAGTAAGCAGTCAAAAAGAGTGGAGAAGCACGAGTGGAGAGCGAATACAATTGCAGAAGTCAGTAGTAACACATAATGTTGCAAGCCAGGATAAAAGATGAAGATGGGAACAGCATGATTCAGGGCCACCATGAGTACGAGATGCAAACGAAGTCCAGCATGAGAGTTGAGAAAGAGTGGCACACCATGAATGAATGAAGTCCATAAAAGTCAAATCCAGCATTGGCCACAAGACGGTGATGGGGAACCCAGAATGTATCAGGACAGACTCCTGCAGAAGTAGGCTTGAGGAGTTTGAGGGGGAGCAGGGTAGAATAATCAAGCAAAACAGGCAACACCTGTGTGCGAGAAGGGGGGCAAAAGGGAACATCACAGGGGGACCAGAGGGGGTGGGGATGGCCTCTGGGGACACAGGGGGTAACACATGTTGGTGCATGCTTACCTGCTGTCTGAGCAGGGGGTCTGGCCCTGGGTCCTCCTGTTCCAAACAGGTCCAAACAGGAATTGCCCTTTTCTTCATCTGCCCTTCACTGCAGACGCCCGGGCGAGAGACACCCATGATCTAATAATTAAGAGCAGGAAGGAAGAGGCAGGGCTAAGAAGGTGGGTGGTGCTTAGACCAGGTGACCTAGATCCACTTGCACCTGCTCCCCATCTGCAAAGGAAAAGAGGCTGGAGGGCTCCTTAAGTAGGGAAACAGAGCGGCAAGCAGGAAGGCACCAGGTGGACGGGGCTTGCTAAGTGGTGAGAAAGAGCGGCAAGCAGGAAGGCACCAGGTGGGCGGGGCTTGCTAAGAGGTGAAAAAGAGCAGCAAACAGAAAGGCACCAGGTGGGCGGGGCTTGCTAAGTGGTGAAAAAGAGTGGCAGGCAGGAAGGCACAAGGTGGGTGGGGCTTGTTAAGTGGTGAAAAAGAGCGGCAGGCAGGAAGGCACCAGGTGGGCGGGGCTTGCTAAGTGGTGAAAGAGAGCGGCAGGCAGGAAGGCACCAGGTGGGCAGGGCTTAGGCCAGGTGACCTAGATCCACTTGCAAACTGCTCCCCATCTGCAAAGAAAAAGAGGCTGGAGGGCTCCATAAGTAGGGAAACAGAGAGGCAAGCAGGAAGGCACAAGGTGGGCGGGGCTTGCTAAGTGGTGAAAAAGAGCAGCAAGCGGGAAGGCACCAGGTGGGCGGGGCTTGCTAAGTGGTGAAAAAGAGCAGCAGGCAGGAATGCACCAGGTGGGCGGGGCTTAGGCCAGATGACCTAGATCCACTTGCATCAGCTCCCCATCTGCCTGAAAGGATCAAACAGGGCTCTGGACTGTTGTGTAAGAGGTTCCAGACAAGCGTGGATGCAGCGAGTCACTTTGATCCCAGTGGCGAGCTGGCATCAAGCTGGGGCAAATATGGTTCTCAGAGCAGTTTAAAGGTGGCATTTGAGCGATGCAGGTTGGAGCACTCACCAGGATCAGTTCGTGTCGAGCCTGTTTGAGTCAGGGTTATGACCTCTGGGTGGCGAGTGACACTCCTGGGGTTCGAGTCGAGGATTGGCGACTGTTCAAAGCAGTGATCCTGATGCTCCTGTGTATGGTTCGATGAAGCAGCAGTTCGAGGTTGAGCTGGGTTGAGTCATTCAAACTGTTGGTTTGAGGCAGTGAGCGACACTACAGCTATTCGAGTTGGGGCCTGGTGTTAAGCAGTTAATTTGAGCTGAGAAGGTGACAGGCTCTACAAGGCATGGCTCTGTATTGAGCTGGTTTGCGATGGAAGTACATTGGTTCAAAGAGTTTGGTTGACTGCCAAGTGGCACATCCTGTGATTCGAGATGTGGCGAACCTTGTTGAAAACCAGTCTGACTAATTCAATGTAATGAAAACAGAGGTTCTGGCTGTCTTGGCTCTCAGGATGCTGCGAGTCCCACTACAGGGGGTCATGGGCATGGTTAGTCCTTGCTCTCTGGCTCCCAAACACGGGAGAGATTGGCACACAACTGCAGGGGTCCTTCAATACTGTGATGTCCTGGGTACCCATTTTAGCTGTCAGAAAGGCAGGTCTTGTCCCAACAGCTAGGGGACAGAACTCTGCTCTGCCTCAGACACTCTGTCTTCATCTCACTGATGGAGAACGATCCCAACAGACCTCCAAAGAATTCTTTCTTAAGTGTTTGTCCAAACGGGAATCAAAGAAGGAGTGGGAGACCCCTCCTTTTAAAGGCAAAAGCCTGCATGTGATTGGACTAAAGCTAGCCTGGTTTAGGGGTCCACGTCCCTTTCGTTTTTACAGCTGAGCTTGTCTCACAGGGCTGACACATGTGTGATATCAAATTGCTGTGGCTGTAATAATTATAGGAAATAGCATCCACTCTACCATACCTCAGCTTTGGCTTATTTTTAAAGATATATCTGTCACCAGGACCGTTCATTCATTTTTATAAGGTGTATGTATACGTGTTCAGGTCTTAAATGCAACCTCTGCACTGCAGAGACTTGAATGTCACTGCAGTGATCAAATGGGCATCTGTGACCTCTGAACCTGCTGTGGGCCACTATTAGAGCTGGCACTGCAGAACAGGATACTGAGGCAGCAGGGTAGAGGCATACACTATGCTTGGCATGGAGCTCATGAAAGGGTAATCTGATCAGCCGATATCCCTTTCAGAGATGGAATTACCCACATCATTTTATGAATTAATACAAAACAGAAAGGGCCAGGGCTTCTACGGCCTTGCCAGATGGCAACTCCTCACACAGACATCAATTGTTTACATTCTTGCTCCATTGCCTTTGTTTCCTGCTGCATCTCCAAGAGTGCAAAAGATGCATAGTTGTCAGAGATCAAGGGAAGGGGAGGTGAGCTGGAGGATGTTGATGTAATTACTGCAGAGAGTACATTGTTATACACACAGTGAGAGTACTGTAAGGTACAGTAGGTAAGCTTGTTCAGACACTTCTTGGTGAACTGCATATAAAATATCCCCAGAAAAACAGATGTCCTGCTTCATAATCTTGCATTTCCTCATTATATACTGTCTCTAGTATCTTCTAACTTCAGTAATATCTGTTGCCGTCATGATCTCTTCTTCAACGTTCTCCATCTAGTCAAACATCAGTGGTACCAGCTTGGGACAATTCTTCAAAAACTTTAAATGTACGTTACTGTGTTGCTTTCTACTGCAGGCCACAATACGTTGAACTGTCTAGTCTCAGTATGTACACATAACAGTATGTCAACTTCTGGAGATAAAACAAATTCCACAAACGTATCATTCACTGAAAACAACTGTCTTCATGCTAAGGTACACCCTGAACCTCCCCTTCCCAACATATTCTGTTTTCCACCAACATGGGTGAAACATTGCAACTGGGGCAGTGCCAAAGGCCATCATTTCCAATTCCAGCAAATCCCAAACCAAAATTAGGGGTTATTCTTGGGCCAGAGATCAAATCCCTGGAGGTACTGTTGGGTGACTTTACTTCCCACACTTGCCAGTATGTCATCCACTCAAAGTTGCATCCTGCCTGTAGACCAGGCAGTACCTGGCTAGCTGGGGCCCATAGACCTAAGGTCAGCCTTTTGCAGTGAAAGAACAGTTGTTTGCTTCACCGGACCACCCACTGTACTTCCAGAATTTTCTCTATGGCCACAAGTACTCTGGCATTCCTGACCTGTTTCCTATTGAGAATTCAGATAGTCCTACAATTATTTGCATGCCATATCCCTTTGTAAGTTCTTTCAGGGGTTTATAGTCATTGCTTCGAATTAAATAGCATCGAATGCCTTATCATCGAAATAAATGCATCGAAAAAATCATTGAATGCATTTTTTTCCATTTTATTTATTGGTGTGGTTCCCCTAGCACCCCTTTTTTAACCTTTAAAACATGTTACAATAAAAATACACCCTTTGCATTTTTTTCTATGGTAAGGCATTCGATGCAGACTAGATACCCTTTCAGGCTGTCATGACACTGTTCATCAACATGTGCTTTACTGCTTGAGAGCTCTGCCCCAGATAAAAGCCTGTTGGCCTCTTTAAAACGGTCCAACCGGTCATCCAAATGTGTCCCTTTATAGATGCCCCAAGCTGCAAGTACAGTAGTCGCCCCATTTCATATCTTATCTACTACTTCCTTTCTTTGTCATCCTCCAAACAGCTCCAGTTTCTGTTGCTGCCCTTGAGAAATTAGGACAGCAAGTGGTGACCTGGATAGCAGATAATGGGGCAGTGAGCATAACCATGGCAAAAGTTGCATTCAATAATAGATATTGATATCCTGTTCTATTTGACTTCAAAATGGCATCTTCCACAACTTCTGATTGTATACTTGAGTGTATTTCATAAACTCGCCTAAATGAATCTCAGGCGGCCTTAAGTGCTGAATCATAGTACTTGTCCTATTATCTAAATATTCAGAAACAGAAAAGTGACCATAAGCATGGGTATGATATGATGATATGATATGATAGGTCATTTATAACACGCTGAATACCCAGAGGTTTCTAAGCGCGGACCCGGGGAACGAA
This sequence comes from Ambystoma mexicanum, assembly GCF_040938575.1. NCBI lineage: Eukaryota > Metazoa > Chordata > Amphibia > Caudata > Ambystomatidae > Ambystoma > Ambystoma mexicanum. Next base: position 1,088,490,178 of record NC_090925.1, on the reverse strand, counting down.
CTTGTGGTGCTTTGTGTCGTCTTGCTTCCAAGGCGAGCATGTTGCCCCTGAGCTATCCTCCCAAGTTGAATCAAACTTTCTCCATTCTACTTTAATTCCTAGAGTCTAGTATTATCAACCAGTAACATTCTAAGTCTATTGGTAGCTAGGTTAACTTTTGCCAAGCACAGCGCGACTGGCCCACATTGGCAGATCTGCATGAACAGCCAAACAGGCTGAGGGGGAAGCCCATGTGACTTTCAGGGTGTACTGTGAGAAACAACACCTCTACAGTGACATCACCAATTCTGAGGCAGCGGCCAGCTGGTGGCTGGTGGTGCGCCAATTCCACAGGAGGTTCCTACTGTACTTGGCTCACGACATTCCGTTGGCAGATTATTAAGGAATGACCAAAACATCAGCCAATAAGTACTGGTTCTGGATGGAAGTACAAATAATAGAATTTGTCTGGTCCTGTCACACTTGCCAAGCATCTGGCAAAGCTGGAGGAGCCACAAAGGCCTCCTTAATTCCACTACCTGTGGTCAGATGACCCTTTCGAGAGAATAGCTGTGGACATTGAAGGTCCTTCGCATGCCCAAACCTCCTCAGGAAACTGATACATTGGTAGCGGTGGATCACGCCACCCTGTATCCCGAGGCTGTACCTTTGAGGAGCATCAATGCCCCAGTAGTGGTGAAGGGCCTCATCAGCATATTGTCTTGTGTAGGATTCCCTAAAGAAGTAATTTATGACAGGAGATCCAACTTCATATCTATGTTCATGAAGACCATGTGGGGTGAGTGTGTAGTGAATTACAAGTCCTCCACATCCTTTCCCCCACAGACCAATGGGCTCATTGAGCGGTTCAACAAGACCCTGAAAGGCATGATAGGTGGCTTGGAAGAGCCGTAAAGAGAAAGTGGGGTATTCCCCTGCCATGCCTACTGTTCTCCTACCAAGAGTTGTGTCAGCATGGTGTTGGGTTCAACCCCTTCAACTTCTGTTTGGCCATCCTCTTAGGGGTCCACTAAGTCTACTACGGGAAGGATGAGATGGCAATCCCCACTCCTTCCCCCAACATAGTGGACTATGTCTTTGGACTCAGATCCAGAATGGCCAAGTGCATTGAACAGAACACACAGAACCTGAATGCCTCTGTGACTGAATGCACAACAAGCTAAATGGTCTGGATAATGGAATCAGTCAAAACCAGCGCACTTCATGACAAGTGGACTGGAGCTTATGTTGTGCTGGAGAAAATCACTGAGGTCAACTACCTCATTGATACCAAGGCCCAGAGGCAGATGCATTGGGTCTTCCACGTCAACTTGCTGAAGCCCCATTACAGCCGCAATGACCTGATGATGGCTCTGGTCACTGACGATGAGACGGCGTAGGAGCCAGATGCCCTCCCAGAATTGCTGCATACCGAGTTCACTGATGCATCTCAAGATGGAGTCAAAATCTCCCCAAACCTTACTAAGTAGCAATTGTGAGACTGCCAGCAGCTGCTGGGCCAGTTTGCAGGTCTGTCTTCCCTGACTGTAAGGAAAGATTGAAGAGTGGGATTCACCAGATGTCTGACAAGGTCAAGGGCACCATCATGGAGAACATCTCCAAGATGTTGGACTTGGGGGTTAATGAGCCATCCGCCAGCCCCTGGCATGGCCTAGTGACACTTGTCCCTAAAAGGTCCAGTAGAGGGAAACCTGAGGTCTGCCTTTGTGTGGACTACAGGGGGCTCAATTCTGTCACCAAGACAGACACACACCCCATGCCAAGGGCAGACAAATTCATTGACAGATTAGGCACTGCCAAATTCATGAGTACATTTGACCTCATGGCCGGGTTCTTGCAGGTAGGTATAACTGATCATGCAAAGGAGAGGTCTGCATTTTCCAGTTCACTGTTATGTCCTTTGGGTTAAAGGATATAAAATGCCCCTGCCACCTTTCAGAGGCTGGCAACCAGGTATTATCAGGACTGGAGCACTTCAGCATTGTCTACCTATATGACGTTGCAGTGTTTAGTCACACCTGGGAAGACGTATCCCATCTAGAACAGGTGCTTCAAGTCATACCGAAGTCTAGCTTGACTATCAAGGATTCCAAGTGCCAGATAGTGCAGGGAACTGTAACTTACCTAGAACACCAAGTGGGTGGCTGTAAGAAGCAGCATCTCCAAGCCAAAATCCAGGCAGTGGCGGATTGGGCTTCCCCACTACCCTGCATAAGTGTGAGTGTTACTGAGTCTGATGGGTTACTAGTGACGTTTTATCAAGGGGTTGGGATATGTGTCCTACCGATAACAATGTCACCTCCAAAAAGTTGCCTAAGAGGGTCACCTGTACCCCTGCCTGTCAGACATCCTTCAGGAGCTTGAAGGATGGCCTGTGCAAGGCCCCACTTCTCAAGATCATGGATTATGGGCATGAATTCATAATACAGACAGACGCCTGTGCAATCAGAATTGGTGAAGTGCTAGCACAGCTAAACTCTGAGAGGGTAGAACAACCATTTGCATACTTAAGTAGGCACTTATCCAAGTGAGAGCACAACCTGGCCACCATTGAAAATTAGGCTTTTGGGGTAATTTGGAAGGACCACTAGCTGAAACCCTACACCCATCGGGTCTCACTTCACTGTTCAGATAGACCAAAGACCTCTTAGGTGGCCTTTGGGCATGCAGGGAGAGAATCTCAAGTTATTGCATTGGGCCATATCCCTACAGGAATTCGACATGAAAATTCAACACAAACCTGGGTCTCAGCACTCCAGTGCAGATGGCCTCAGTAGGTATTTTCACCAGGAGGATATGCCAGACCCTTAGAAGGTTGAGTCTCAACCATTTTATCTAGCCTTTCCCCTCCAGCCGCCATAAAATGTGGTGTGCCTCAGGGAGCTTGCCTACCACCGGTATTGTCCAACATTTATGCTCAACCCCTTTGCATGTTCCTTGAGGATTCAGGCCTATTTTTCTCAAACTATGCGGATGACATGCAGTTGGTACTGGAACTTACTGGAGACTCCGCCCAGGACTCATCAAAACTTCTTCGTGTTTACAACCTGATAGAGTCGTCGATGTCCTGGATGTCGTCCTGGATATGCCTTAATGGAGGAAAGACTGTGCTCTTCATTTTTGGCTCATCCCAGGCTAGATCCAAGCTGAACTCAGTATATGAAAGTTTCCTTATTAACAACAGCATTATCCCTGTCCAAAACAAAGTAAAAACATTAGGTCTCCTTCTTGAATCCTCCCTTAGTGTCAAGGAATACACCAGCTTGATCAGCATTAATTGCAATTACTTCCTTTGATTTCTAAGAAATATCCAGCCTTTTTTAACAGAAAGAATTGTATTACCATCGCCCGTGCAACAATCTTATCATGGCTAGGTTATTGCAAGGCCTTGTTGATTGGGGCAAATAAGTCCTGCCTGCAGAAATGTCAGCTTATTCAGAATGATGCCGTTTGGATCATTAAGAACATTCCAAGGAAAGATCATATCTTAGAGCACAGGAGAGATCTTCATTGGCTATTTATTCACGATCGCATCAACTTTAAAGCATGCACTCTCGTTCACCGATGCCTTTACGGGTCTCCTCCATCCTACGTAAAAGCTGCAATCTGCTCAGGTCATTGCATTTCTTCCAAGTTGGCACTAGTAAACTGTCCTGGAGTTAAACGTACCAGAGGCCTCAGGATGATCCTTCGCTATTTGTGCCAGTCAGTTCTGCAATTCTCTGCCACTTGACTTAAGATTGAATGAAAACCTAGGGTCTTTCCGAAAATCCTTGAAAACCCACCTATTCAAATGAATAGTCCCTCCTAATGAGTGAATCTGCCCCTGATCGTGAACTTTTTTGTCTCATCTCTCTTTGTTCATCTAATGTGTAAGTGTGCGCCCAGATGCCTGCGGGCTCTGGAGCCCTGGAAATAAATGAATAAATAAATAGTGCCTGTGAAGGATTCCCATCTGGCACTGGTGTGGAAGCCCTGGCTTTAAAACAAATTAAATTTTAAAAATCATATGGATGATTTCATTTCAGACAGGGAAATCTGCTAATCAGATCCCCCTTCCATAAGCCCATGTCAAAAGCAAAGTGTACACCTGCTAGATCAGTAGCCTGATATGCAGCAATTGCTCTACCAGTTGCATGGAGTAGGGTTGTGGCCCATAGGTACCCATTTGACAACTGCAGTGACAGCCAAGTCTCTGCAGCACAGGGGCTTCGTCAATATATGTACACCTGCTCCCAAAACTTCATAACTATGAGGATGCTCTTCTGGTGGTACACTAAACTGTAAAAGTAAGCCATACCTGAGTTTGGGGTATGGTGACCAATATCTCTCATAATTATCCAAGCCACATCAATTTCATATCACATATGTGTTAACCCTGTGAGCTCAGCTCAGCTGTGGAAGGGTTATGTCTATTACCTCACTCATGTTATCTGCTGCTACTGCCACCAAAACTGTAGCCTTGAGGGGTGCCTCGTCTGTTCCTTTGTGAGGGCAGGTAACCCTCTTTCCCAAGGGAAAGCCACTCCACAGGAGACTGTCCTGGAAAGAGGAATCAAAGGGCAACCCCCATTCACAAAAGGGGTATCCTCACACCGGGGTGCTGCATCCCACACAAGGCTTTAAATCTATTGAAAATGGAAGGGGTGGGGATAGTGTAGACAGAGGGAGCTCTTTACAGCTGGAGGAGGATTCTACCATCTTCTTTCACTCTGACTCTGTCTTTCCTTCCAGTCCCCTCCACTTCATGTAGCACAACGCCCTTTGTGTATCATGGCAAAAGGCAAAGGCTGCTTGTTCCAAGGGCAGGAATTGGACCCTTACAGCACACTTCCTTTGGTCCAATCACCTTTAGACTTTGACATTAAAAGAAGGGGTCTCCTGCTCCTTCTCAGTTTCAATTTGGAACAAACACCTAAGAAAGAGCTTCATCGGACCCCTGTCGGGAGAGTTGATTTTTCAAAGCCCTCTACCAGTTTGGTGAAGACTGCGTGTCCCCAGGCACAGGAAAGCTCTTTCCCTTCTCCAGGCCCCAATGGTTATGTACCTGCTGCAGGAACAAGACCTGCATCTCTGGCAATTACACTATCGCCCAGGACCTCACCATAGTGAAGGACACCTGACAGTGTGCACCAGCCTTCCTTACTTTTGGAGCACGAAAATAAGACTACATTTGTCCCTGGACCACTGAGAGAGAATCACAGCACCTGGGCATCAAGGATCCATCAGGTCCTACCTTCGAACCACTGTGAATAATGATTTGAGCCTGTTTGACTGCACCAAATCACTAAGAGCTGCCTTTGGGACTCACCAAGCTCTTTAAACTCGAAATGTATGTTTGAATCTGTTTTCCGCTGCACCATGCTGAGTACATTGTTGCCTCGGCTCAAACTACTCGCTCTTTGTTGCATCTACCACCTTCGAACAACCACTTGCCCTGCCATCATCTTTGCTGCCAAACTGTCAAACTGATCATGGTGGATCATCAAGCCTAACCATCAGATGCTGCATCGAGCCCCTCAAATCAAACTGCTCGACTGTTAAACCAACCCTGGTGGCTCTTACGATCCTCACCCCTCCTCAAGCACTTAATCGAACCAATTCTGTAGACCAGTGCATCTAGGCACCAGCATCTCCACAGTAGAACGGACCCTGGTGGCCCTCACAATCCGCTCTTCTTCAAGCATCACCTTCGAACCGCTAGCAGACCCCTGCTCAACATTGCTCCCCGTCTATAACAACAAGACCACTGCGCTTGAGCTGGACCGAACAGCACAAAAATCACTGAACAGCCGGGTTCGCCATTGTTGAACCGCCAATAAGGTACTATTGTCCCCTGGTCCATTTTGGAAGTCACTTGTGCATCATTTTCCTTCAGACTTATCTTTTTATAAAGAACACTGTTGTTGTTGAAATTGCAATTCACTCTGCATTCTCTCTTTTCTTGCATTTTATCTGTTCTTTCCATAAGGGTGGGGTTTTCTCTTTAGTTTTCTTGAAGATGGTGTAATGAATTAAAGTGTATATGTTTTTAAAGAACCTTGATTAGCCAGTCCCTTTATTTTGGACTGTTACACTTTGCTTTTTGAGTTGCTACTGGATCATATTCACACCCATCTTGAGAGTATATCCTTCCTTTGGCCCATGTCGTAACGGAAGCAAGGGGAGGTCTATCTATTAACTGCGCCTGTTTCCTTTATGATTGGGATCACTGTTGCTTTGTACAAGTGTGGGGAATAAGTAGGTGGTGGTTTTTACTACTCACCCCTATACCACTGCAGAGTGGAAATTATTTCGCCACAATATTTTAAAGATGGAAGTCATTATTCTGGGTTTACAAAACATGATGGATGGGCTCTAGGTAAGAACCGCAAGAAAACCTTAGGAACATTAGTACTGGGATAAACGTGGTTGAAATACTCTGATAACTCTGATTTAATGGAGCTATATCATGGGTTCTATGAAATTTCAACCAAAAACTTTACTTTGTTGTAATTTACTTTGTGTACATTACTTTGAATTTTACATGGATATCTATCTTATTTTAGGGCCGTCCATCATGCCCCCCTTCGCCTTCACCACCACCCCATCCCACATTCCTCCCCACACCCCTTTTTTCCCCTCAATCCACAAAAACTTACAGACATTCAAAGTAATTCGAAGTAATATACACAAAGTAAATCACACTGAAGTAATTCACTTTGTGAAAACAAAGGGAGACCATCTCATGTGTAAGCGATCTGAGTCTGAGATACCTGTGACCTAACAAGGATGAACAAGACTAACCAAAGTAACATAATCATAAGGTTTGCTCTTATATGAAGATTAAAAAGGGAGATAACTTCTTACTTTCTGAGTTTGCACATGTATGCAGATCACATTGAGCAAGTTGCAGATATTTTGCAAGAGCTTTCAATAACCTAGTAGTACTTGCCATAGTGCAAAATAAAATCTAAGTCACCAAAATCGCACTCTGCAAGGCAATGAGGGTGTAATAAAAAGCCAGATACTATACAAGTTAGGCTGGTAATTGCAATATGTACTTAGTAATTCATGCCTACAACACTTTTATCAAAGGACATCTTGTTAAATATACAAATCTGTGGTCGTTCAAAGGATCCCAAAATGCTCTTTTAAAAAAGCAGCCAGGAACCCTTATTGCTGCTATGTGTCATGCGGCAACCTTGGCGGTTGTGGCACAGATGTAGAATGACCTGTAGTTCATGCGTGAATCAGCGCTCTGCAAGCACTTCCAATGCAAAACATTGGACGCGGTCTAGTCCTCTACAAACATGGCCGCCGCTGCAGTACGGCATTGCTATAACAACACGCTGGGCTTCCAGCTCAGTGTGTCGTATCGTTCCATCCTGGTACCCCGCTGCTGCAGCTCTCGCAGTTTCTCCCTTTGTTCCTGATTTTCTTTGAATTTTTCAGCCTTCGAGGGTGCTCCCCTTCTTCAGCTTTTGTCCTTGTACTTTCCGTTGTTACTCCCCAGGTCTTTCCGGCTTTGTTTTCACCCGAGTCTCATCTCAGCTGGTATCCTCCTCCGGCATGAACGCTTTCTCTGTTTTCATCGGCTTTGCCGCTTTACTCTGTTTCCTCACTGCATTCAACACGGACTGCACTATTGACTGTCCGTTTCTTTCTTAGCCTTTTCTGTGCCTCTGCACCTTCTGTAGCTGCTCTGGCGTTCTCCATTCCGACTTACCTAGAGCTTCATTGATCCTCCTTTATTACTTCTTTTTCTCTCTAAAGTGAACCGCACCCTTACCTCAAGTTTACTAACAGCTTTGTCGTTGCACAACGGATTGCAGCTCTGCCTACAGCTGCCTTGAATTCTTCCAACCATTCCATTGGATACTTACCTCAGGCTAAGTACTCTAGCCTCATTAAGAACTAACGAGTATTACCTTCTGGATACCATCTGTGACTACACATCGGCAGGGTTTTTTGGTGCCAAGAAGCTTTTTCCCTGCATTTGAACCTGGCTCCTTGGGGTTTCCTTTGGTCACGACTTACTATCCTGTCAAGGTGGCCTCCGGTTGAGCTCGCCCTTACCTACACAACAAGAAGGTTAATATTAAGAAGAGCAAGGAAGATTAGAAGACCAGGAGAAGAGAAGCATCTAAGACCCAGCCCAACTCCTCAGAGGACAGAGGTGAGGAGGGGTCATGGGAGAGTTCACCAGATAAGGCCAGGTCTGACACTATGTGTCCACTTTCCCCCAATCATAGGGATATTTCAAAAGAGTAGAGTAGGTCATAACTTACATGGGTATTGTAGACTTCGATAATGTGCTTTTCTCACTAAGTGTAAAGTTCTTAATATGACCACAATATGTACTAAAATCATCATTACAAGAGACCATTATATAAATTTAAAAAGAGCCAATTTACAATGTTGGTACAATCAAAACATTTCCTTTTATAGTAGCTTCTTTTGCTGAAAATACATAAGATTTTTGTCTCCCCAAAATGTCTTCCCTTCTTGGAAAGGATCACATTTAGATTAATACCAAAGATCTGTTTCTTCTCTGAGTGCCAAGGCAATGTTTAATGTTATGCTATAACCGCTGATTAGTTTGTAGTGCTGCTGAACCTGCATATTTGTTACTGCGGTCACAAACCTTAAGAAAATCAGAGAAATAGAAAATAACAAATACATATTTAGACTCTGAAGCCAGGCACCCTATTCACTTATAAGGTCAGTCAGAGCCCACCTACCCCCGCAGAGCCTGTCCACACCCACCTGCCTTGCCCATACCGAAAATGCAGCCAGTGTGATAGCGACATCCCAGCAAGATACAGGCGAATACAAGGTATTGCTCCAAATACCAAGCCAGTCGCCATCTCAGGCGTGTTTCTCTGCTGCTCTCATTTTACTTTTAACCATACGAAATACAGCAAGCTGACCCCTTCTTGAAGATATGCATGTTTTTATTTCGATATGTTGCAGTCAGCAACAGCTGGAGTGGCTCTAACAAACCGAGAGAAAGCAATGTTTTAGGGGCCATGTTGGGATCGGGAAGATCGGGGGGGAGGGGGCGTGCTGCTGAAACCACACATCTCCACTGCAATCCTGATAAGAACTGCCAAGCCAGATTACTGCTTCGGGTTGATCTATGACCACACGTAAACAGGCAAATTTTAAAATCAATACAATGCAATAATCGTTTGATGGCATGATTTGCAGCTGAGCAAATCCTTTTCCATTTCATATGACTTGAGTAGCTTTCCAAGTTATGCACTGTCTTCCCAAGTATCACTTTACAAACAAGGGAAAATCCTATGTCATATAGTGTAATCCTACTTCCATGTTGGCACCCTGGCCCAGTTTTTGATTTTTACATTTTGTTCACCGTATATACCGACCCAGCTCGCTCTCCCAACCACTCCTTCCAAAAGCCAGCTGGGGCCCAGCATGTTTCTCCATAGAACAACAACCACACTGCACCAGCTTAGTCCATCTTTCCCTTGCTTCCAAGTACACCTTCCGGGAGAGGGGGATGGGACCTCGGTGAGTTTCTCGCCCTAAAGCAAATACAGAGGGAGTTTAGAAGAGAAGGAGGGGAATTGGTAAGGAGAGAGAGAGAGAGAGAGAGAGAGAGAGAGAGAGAGAGAGGAAGAGAGAGAGGATGGGGGGAAGAGAAAGAGGGTCGAGGGGGGGTAGAGAGAGAAAAAGAAAGAAAAAAAGAAAGAAAGAAAGAAAGAAAGAAAGAAAGAAAGAAAGAAAGAAAGAAAGAAAGAAAGAAAGAAAGAAAGAAAGAAAGAAAGAAAGAAAGAATAGGTAGCACTGGTGTATGCAATACCAGATACAGTTAGTAAATGTACTCATTTATTTTGAAAATACAACGAAAGAAATAGAACGTTTTTCACTCGCAAATAACAGTGCAGGCCTACACGCAATTTGGGCCTGGTGTGATATTGTCCAGTGTGTTGAACTTGACGTTGCTACAATAGGAAAGGGTATAATTATCTCAATTGTGTTATCGCCAATTCGAAAGTTCTAGGAAGCGTAATTCGCAGAGCCTGTTTTCAGGTTTGCTGCGTCCACATCACTGACTGTACGCGCTTATTAGCAAGGATTTTCAATAGCCAGCCTCGGCGAGAAAGCTATTCTGTGCTATGGCCCTGGCTGTGCTTCTTCTCACTCGGCTCCTTCGCATTCGTAGAGTTAAGTGACAAGCCGTCCTCTCCTGTATACTTATTTCTTCAGTTAGAAAAGAGAAAAAGAGATCATTTGGCGGATTCTGCTAATGAAAAGGCTTTTAACCATGAAAGGAGGCAGGGGCTCTTTGTCTGCGGATTTACTTCACCAAGCCCGTTGTTTAACTCCCTCTGTCTGTAAGTGACAGCAGCAGGGCCCAGTATGTTGAGTGCCATAATCTGTACTGTGCGCTTGGCACCCTTAATTGCATTTCTGTAGGCACTGAAACATTGTCAAAGAATTCCACTGTAGATTCCAGACCTCATGAACTGTCCTTGAAGATCAGCAGTGGCGCAGATTACAGGCCCTGCAGTGACTGCAAGCCGCACCGGAAGCCAGTTGCATGACGTACACAGACTGCCTGGTTCCGTCAAAAGGCCCATTACGGTACTGTTTTGTTTTCTCCCTTTTTACACCCCCCTCACTATTTTGAAGTATTTCTTTACCTCACCACAGAGCTCTTTTGCACCTCTACCATGTCTTGCGCGCACTTCCTCGACTGGCCAAATGAAGGGGCTGGAACTAGAGGACTACTTCCCGTTTTTCTTTTTTAGTTTTGCCTATGAGGTGGCTCTTTAGCTTTAGCGCCACCTATAAACCGAAACTAATACATTGGAGTACAGCTAGGGAGAGATGGCATATGAGGAGGGACACAGTGCTTGTAGGCGTTGTTTGTTTATTTACCCACCCATTGATTGCCCATGGCCATGCTCATCCCTATATCCGTTCCCACCCAGTTCTTGGTATCTCTGGACCTACACCTACACACTACTTTATCAAGGCTAAAATCACATTTTGCACTCGAAGTCCATTTCAGGATTGTTTTAAAGCAGTTTTCTGAGAGCCAATAGTTTAATTGGTGCAGTAAACGCACTACTGGTGTAATACACATTTCTTGACGAGGAATATTTTCTGCCACTTGATTTGAGGATGAAGTGCTGTTAAAAACATGCATTGGCAAAGCCAACAGTTTTGGCTTGTGTATAGGCATTTGCCAGGCACTATATATACATATACGTGCACCATTTTCAAGGTGCTATCATGAATGGCCAGTTAGTACCATTACGACAATGCCTTTCGCATTCCTACAGAAACGTCAACACTGTTGGCATTGCCAATGCTTCTTTGCATTACCACAGAAAAAGAGGCGCGTGATACAGTGGACTGTGCAGCGATGCTGAAAACTTTGCGGTTTCCTTTCTATGGAGGTGGGGCGGTCTCTGGTGGAGCATGGGTCCCTAATGGCTGGCGAGTAAAAGGAGCACTTGAGGAAGCTATGTGCTGCGCTGTGCATACTGGTGAGGTGTACACCACGCCTAGGATGAAAGACAGCTGATGTTTGTGACCCACAGTGTCTGCGGGTGGGAACAAGTGGTGTTGGTGTGAATTAAGGCAAAACTGTAGGAACGGAACGAGGAAAGTGTCATGGTTCGCTAAATAAATATTTATTTACTTGTTCATTGTTTATTTTAAAAGCCGCCATAGCTGGCTACATAAAATGTTAGGCATACATATATATCACAAAACAATACCCAATTTAAGACAATTTGATCCGTTTAAAAATCATCATCATGTTCATACAAATAGACAATCATAAAGTGCATTGTGAAAATGTGCAATAAATCTAATCTTGCATTTCACCACAATCCGACCCTGTGTATGTGTGATGAGATGCCCTTTTAATACATACAATTACTCAACAACATCTACAGCCAACCTAAGTCCAACATTCTTAAGGTTAACCACACTTTTTCAATTGATGTGGAAACAACTATCATCAAGAAAATGGAACACAACAAAACAAAGGTGTGAATTAAGGGCATTGTGCAGACCAAATGTGGCAATGTTCATGTTGACCAGATAATGGAAGGGGAGTGAGACAAGGATCCAGGGCCCTCTCTCAGATGGTGAGCTAGCACATTGCTTTTATGCTGAGTGGCAGGAATCGCGACTCCAGCAAGTGGCACCATCAAGGCGGGGAATCAAGAGAATCCCTGTGGAAATGTTGAATGCTCTAATGATAGCAAAGCTTTGGTGAGGGGTACAAAGGGTGAGTGGTGTGAAGAGGGGCCAGTCTCAGTCTCTAGAGCTGACGAGCTCAAACGCAGAGTTGCAAAGCAGTGACATCAGCTCTGCTACAGGAGCGGAATAGGAGCAACCCTGATTCTTTGATAGCTTAGGGAGATGAATCCGCCGCTGAAAGCGATCTGCACTCTAAAGGGCAATATATGTCTAAGGAGTTTGGGCATCCATGAAGTCTATCTTCAAAGACTTATGTGTGATAAAATGGAGGTGGAGTTGGTCGGTAGATAAGTGATTTTGAATATTTAGCAAGAAAGAGCTACAGCAGCAGCCCAAATATATCTCAAAATTCAGGACTGTAAAACAGTCCGCAGTCAGAAGAGTATATTGCTCCTTTGAGGCATCCTGTAAGGTAGGCTGTTTGGCCCATGGTTAGGCGACATGGTAAAGAAAACACATCAAGGTCGAAAATATTCCTCCTCCTTGCAGAGTAAGTCATTGTTCAATCCAGTACAGGCTCCATTTGGGTACCTCTAATAATAGTCGTTTTAGAACAACAATGGGCTTTATCTAGAGCTCAGTTTAGATCTTATACCAAGCCTGCGAGACGTCTGGCTGCAGTGACAACAACACTAGCTGATACATCGCAGGCGTCCTCAGTGCCCTGACTGGGGAAGAAGGAGGAGCATCTATCAGGAGGATGTTTTAAAGCACTCAAAATGCCATGGTTCTGCATGATAAGAGATCCAGTGGTAGGCCAGGCCATACGCTAAATCTTGGATATAGCCTACTCTACTCCATTGAGTAAATTGAAGGCCATCCCATAATTGATGATAGATGACATTATTCATTAGAAGGATCTAAAGCTTGTGCCCCCCGGACAAACAAAACAAACGTTTCTATAAAGGAGCCTTTCTCGTACCAAAAACTTAAAGAAAATCTAAAAGAGTTGAACAAATGGACTGAGGCAATCCACTCCAAAATGGAGATATTGGGCCTCATTACGACCCAGGCTATTAGCACCATGGTCCATGCCGGTCTCCGGCATGGTGGATGGCGGAATTACCGCCCCCATCACAAGGTTGGCGGGGGCGGTAATTCCCCATTCACCATTTGCCCTTCCCCATTCCCATTTTGCCCCATAGGGCATAATGGGGATGGGGAAGGCGCTAATTACGGGACCGTAAATTACGGTTGCCGTAATTAGCTCCAAGGTGCCTTAGCGGGTTGGATTTTAACGCCTGCAAAAATCAGGCGTTAAAGCCTCCACCCCGCTAAGGGACCTTGTAGTCAGGCGCTAATGGTTTAACGGCGCCGACGCTCTTTATGGCGCCGTTAAACCATTAGCGCCAGGGTCGTAATGAGGCCCATTGTAGCAAGTCATAAAATTCGTGAACCAGGGGCTCTTTATGAGGGCAATGGATTTTCAGGGTGCATGTTACCATGTGCCAGTCCACCCATGTCCTCAGTAGTATCTTCAAGTCACTGTATTAGAACATCTAGTACAATGCACAGTGATGTCATTTGGATTGAAGACTGCTTCCTCAGCTTGGTTCGGCTCAGTCAATGATGAGAGGATCACAAGGAGGCCATACACACAGAATGGTGGTTCTGGCAGGGTGACAGCTGGAAGCTAGAAGTCCCGACTTAACAGCTGCTCTGGTCACACTGGCCCATCAGTCTGCCAATAACCAGCTAAGGATAGGTATGGAATAGAAGCAGATTGCAAACATTGTAGACAGAGGCTAAAGACAATGGCGATACTACTACTAACTTAGAAGTCACAAATGGATGGTATTATAGTGAAATTCATGGACCTAGGATCAGAATAGATATCAGGAGCTAGCAGGGAAGCTGACAAAGCGTGCTGGCACGGCAACACTGAATCCTAGTGTGGCAGGAATATCTGGAAATGCCAGGCACTAGTCTCAGGCAAGAATTTCAAGAATTTTAGTTGCTGTCATCAGTGATGTGATCTGTGATGTCACAGGATCTGTGATGCAACAGGAGGCGTGAAGTTAAGGTGGCTTTAGCTGAATTTCAGGTATTGTGTTGCGTTAAGTTCTCACCTTAACATCCTTGCAACTAAAGTTTTTTCCTTGAATGTCAAGGGTTTTGTTATTCCGTTATTCCATAGATATTTAGTAGGCTTCCCGACCACTAGCATGGTCTTCAGCCATGGTCAGTGATGCCCACTGTCCATTTTAAAATGCTACCAGACCACTAGCCATGGCCTTCGGATTGCAGGCTTTGAGAACTCACAATGTTTTGAGGCAATGCACAGTGAGACAATATTATTTGCCATGCACCACATACTTTGGTTTAGCAGTGTGCTCCAAGAGGTACAACCCTTTTCAGCACTGTCATTTTGCCACGCGCCTATTTGGCACATCCATTCCGCTGCAGCCCCCATTTTAGCACACCATTTTCAGTGCAAAAGCCATTCCAGCGCCGTTATTTTTGTGAGCAGGATGTTTGGACGTGGCTGACATTGCGGCCACGTCTACACTGCAACAAACCTCGCCACCTCCCAGTTGCGTTGCTTTTGTTTTAATTAAATTAAATTAGTTAAATTAAAAAAAGAAACATACAGCCTTCAACCCTGGTGTGTGTGTGTGCATGTCTCCATGTACTTCAGAAAATGCCCATCCAGTTATTGTTTTTTGTGTGCATTTTAGGACTTTTAGTTTTGTTTTGTCCATTAAGTGTCTGGTACTACAAGCCCCAAAATGCAAAGTAAAAAGGAAATCTGAATGGCCATCTTCCAAATAACAAGGGACGTGGGGCAGCATATAACAATATAGACAATACATGTAACTTGGCTGTATTAAGGATTTCTCCTGCACCTCTATTTGTTTGGGTTGAATGTCAGTGGGGGATCTGTAAGTTGTTGAAGGATGAGGTATGTAATGTAGAAACCGAGGAGGGGGAAAAAAGTATAATATGTTTTATTCAGCTGGGGAAAGTGAGAACAAGTGGTGTCTACCTGCCCCTGCCGTTTTCAAAGTCTAAAAGTAGCGCAATATATTGAGGGAATAATGGGACTGTGTGGCAAGCCCCTCCTTTGAGCTGCAATGAGTGTGAAATGGAAGACACACAGATATTATTAACCCATTCATAATGCAGCTCAAAAGACCTTCTTAAAATCATGCAGTGATTGTTAAGACTACATATTCCATAATACAGGGTGTTTATTAAAATATACTGTTTTAAATTAAAAACAAAAAAGAAATTGAACCCTATTCTGCCAGAGTTCAAGGACCAGCATTCAACCACTAAGCCAACATTGGTCAGTGCTTCATGGTGCATACATTTCAAAATTAGCCTACAATTTAATATGTCCAATTGTAAAAGGCTAAGTATGAAACCTTTTTACTGCAACGCGTTCCATCCCTACTCAGGGAGAAGCCTGACGAAGTCCCTGAGTAGGGATGGAACGCTTGGCAGTAAAATAGCAGTTGTGGACTCCTGCAACTAATTTGTAAATCAGTACTGGCTTTAAATGTTTTAATGGATGACATTTTATACCAAATAAATGTTATGATTTAGCACTTCATTCTGGGATTGAGTGTTTGTGTTCCTTGGGTTGTGTAGAGTGCTGAGTGTCTACATTGCAGACAAAGACAAAGAACCAGAGTGAATAGAAAGATACTGGATTATGCAATATGTCCATCTACTGTCCACCTATTCAAACTAAAAGTGCAGACCCGCAGGTGTTTGACAACAGAGTATTGAGTTACCTGGAAGCATTAAAACAAGAAAGTGGTCCTACCTCAGTTGGTCATAATGTGAGCAAGCAAGACAAGCTTACCCTGAAATCACTGCTGGACAACAAGGACATAATTATCTGCTGTGTGGACAAAGGAGGGGAAAGAGTCATCCAAGACAGATTAGCCTACATTAAAGACTACGAAAGACAATTGGACGATATACACTGCTATCAAAAACTAGACGAAGGTCCGTCAAGGAGATTAGAGAACATGATCACCCAGAAAGTAGATAAAAGAAGCAGAGAGTCTTATAATGGAAAAATCGAGAATTACTCAATTCTACACACTCCCGAAAATACACATATCATTGGTAAAGCCAATGGGACGTCCTATAGTCTCAGGACTCAACTCACTATTAGAATCCTTATTCAAATTTGCAGATACCCACCTACAACCACTATTGAATAAGATGACATCTTATATCGAGGACACAACGCAAATAATCAAAGAAGAAGAGGGTTTAGACTTCAATCAATAAAAAGAGATTCTGATTGGGCTGGATGTAGTGGCTTTGCACACTAGCATTCCACAATGAGCGACGAAATATGCTAGAAGAATGCTTGTTTCTAGCATGAAACGACATAGCCACTCCTCCTTCATTAATTGTGTGGTGCGCTGAGGTAGCACTGACAGAAAACTATTTTCAGTTTATTAGAGGATTCTACCACCAGACACAAGGAATGGTGATGGGGCGATGCTAGCCCCCAGTGTAGCCAACCTTTATATGGAACTTTTTAAAAAATGATCTCTGTGAACACTAACACATTCAAGGGCCATCTACGTCTTTGGCGGCGCTATATAGATGAGGTTTTGATACTCTATCAAGGGAGTGAAGAAGATTCAGCATAATTTTTCAAATGGATAAACAGACATCTAAAATTCATGAATAATTTAAACAGAAAATAAATAAGTTTCTCGATTTAACCATCAAAGTAGATGAAAAAAAGAACACGTTATTTGTAAAACCCTTCCGTAAACCCACATGCCGGAATGCATTGCTGCATTACACAAGCTTGCATCCCTGACACGTGAGAGACAATTTGCCTTTAGGCCAGTTCTTGAAATTGAAAAGGAACAGTACCATCTGGAGTGACTTCAAAAAGAAGAACAGATCCTAAGAGGAAGATTACACTAAATACACTACCCATAAAAACTCACAGCAAAAGCCATGAAATGTGCAAGCAATAACAATCGAGAATCCTTATTAGAATACAACGAAAAGCCTCAGAACAAAGGAGAATAGAAATTGGTATTTGTTAATACATACAGTAACTTGTCTAACCAAATCAAAAAGATTATTACCAGGAACTGGAAAATAATGGAAAAAGGCAAATGCGCTTTTGCGTAACAATTACTAGCCTTTCAAGAGCATGAAGAACTTTAACAATCAAGTAACATAAAATGATATAAGCTTGAGAATCGCCAAAAAGCCTAACCTCAAAGAAAGTTGGGGCCTGATGCCGGTCAAAGGACATACACCATGGAGGAACTGCACCTGCTGCGCACAAACAAGCCGCAGCACTGAAGTAGAAATAGGATTTAAAAAACCATGGGCACAATGTAATTTCACCAACTGCAATTCCAATATGGTAATCTATTCTATCTGATGCCCATGTCACAAATCATATATATTGGAAAACAGAGAGAAAGATTAAAACCAGCGTGACAGAGCACAAAATCTGCATAAGGAACAGAACACATGCTGCCCTGTTAGTAGCCCACTTCATTACATGGCCACGGTAGTGGCCATGTAGTTATGGTTAAGTTGCTGTTTCCATAGGAAGAGCACTTTTTGGGCGGCTTATAACTTCGCTCTCCCTGGACGGATCATCACCAAACTTTGCAAAAAAAGTTGTTGGGTCACTCTGAATTTGTTTGCAAAGTTTGGTGAGGATTCGTCCAGGGGGGGAAAAGTTATATGGGGGGTCCCAAAACTTTTTTTTTCCCCATAGACTGAATGGGAAAAAACTTTGCGCACGGCTACAGCCCGAACCGCTGGACGGATTTACACCAAATTTGCAGCAGGAGCGGCGGCCTGGTCCCAAAAGCGTGCTTTTGTAAATTTGGTGTAAATCTGTCCAGTAGTTTTTTTTAAAAATGACCAAAATGTAAGGCAAAAAAATTAGTGATATCTGCGTTCGCTTCGCGGACGGACTTCCCTGTTCGCTCCGCGGACAGCACCCCGATTGGGCCATGGGCTTGCGTCATGTCCGCAGACATGTGACGTGTTCGCTGATTGGACGGCGAGGGGTGTGGAGCGCGTCAGATTTTCTGTGGCGCCCGCCATCTTGTATTCGCAGTCGACCGCGTACAGCGCAGTGAAACGTGGATAAAAAATTGTATTTAGTGCCGTGTGTTGGTGTGTAAGAGTGTTTGGGGAGGGTGGGGGAGTATGAGATAGGTTCAATGTTTTGTTTTTTTATGTGCTAGACCTTTTTGTTGCATTCGATTTGTCCGCGGAGAACATGGCTGTTCTGACATTTTGTAAATAAACTAAATGGTGGGGTGTTTAGAGGACAGAGTACGTGTCATTTTTGTTCGCAAGGAAGGTAAAAATGAGCTATGAACACTCGCGGTGTACTTAATTGTTCGTAAATACACAAACTGGGGGTGTCCTCAGGACGCTGTCCGTATTGTAATCTGTCTAGTTGAATGTGTTCTAAGAACACTCGCAGTGTCCCGAAATGGTTGCAATTACACAAAATGGGGGTGTTCTGAGAACGTTGTTTGTATTGTTCGTTGTCAGGGTGAAAGTGTTTTAAGAGCACTCCTTTTGTTCGCTAATGGTACAATTTCCTAGGGGCGTCAACCGACTTTTTGTCCACTAAAGAAACGATAAATCCGGCTGGTGTGCACCGACATTATGTGATAATCCTATGACTGGCGCTATTGACCTGGCTGACTTGCTTTTGCGACACTAAATCATATCTCCCGCCCCTAAGCCTGATATTATCAAAGCATTCATATTGCCCGCCTTTCTCCGTGACGTTACAGGGTGCGTAATGAAACGCGCCCAGTCGTCTCCAGTACTATGAGACTTTACACAGAACCCGGAAGACAACACACATTATGTTACAACACAGCGCGCCACAATTCGGAATATGAAACTGTGATTTAAAAGCAAAGAGCAAGATTGTAAATGTTGTAAAGTACATTTATTTGACATCAAATGTTTAGAGAATATTCAGCAATTTGCATTTGGCTTTGTTGTCAATCCGCAAAAGTTCATGTTGGGACACGCGATGTTCCTTTGCGGTACAAAGAGTGTTAGATCAGCTTACAACTCAGTGCGCCACAATTCGGAATATGAAACTGTGGTTTAAAAGTAAACAGCAGGATTGTACATTTGGTAAAGTACATTTATTTCACATGAAATGTTTAGTGAATATTCAGCGATTTGCTATTGTCTCTGCTGTCGATCAGCAAAAGTTTATTTGGAGCCACGCGTTGTTCCTTTGTGGTAGATAGGCTATTGGTTTATGATAAAAGCAGTAAATGGTCGCTCTGATAATCGGAAGGTTGCTCCAACAACGAGCCATTAGACCACCCTATTGGTTCGTATGTTGTTTGTAGCCGCTAGTACTGCGTAAGGGCATATTAGTCCTTGGCGATTGTCCCATAAAATGGTGAGGGTCATGAAGTTGCATATTTGGACTTGCACCTGGCAGTTGAAGACCCCATCGGCTGGAGTCTGTAAATCGTGACATAGACAAAATGGGGCCACGTACCTGTTTTAAAAAACATAAATTAGTCTCACCAGCCGATCTTCATTAAAAATCATCATTTTATTTATTAGGGCGTGAAACTATTTGCTATCGAAGATAGTGCAACAGAGTATGTTAATAATAAAATAATAATATTTTCCCATTCATTTAGCGCTAAGAACCGTGAGGTATGTAAGCGGTGCTTATTATTAACCACGGTGTGTGGTGCTCATTTATCGACCACGGAAGGATGAAAGGCTGAGTTTCGCCTTGCCGGGATTCAAACTTGCGTTAGCAAGCTGTGCACGGATGTCAAAGCGAGCGCTGTACTCGCTGTGCCACTTGAAGGGCTACAGTGAAGTGGCACAGCGAGTAGAGTGCTTGACCGCCTATAGACCGGTTAAATTATTTCTATTAACCCACCCTGTGTCGTCTGCCTTTTTCAGAGCCCTCTAAACGACAGGGGATCAATTTGGCGGTGATAGTGCACGGTAGAAAACATTATGCCACTTTCAACGAACAAGTTCAACTTGAGCGGTCTTTAATGCTACACTATTGTAATTATATTTGGTATAAAGTAATATAAAGGGTTACTTACAGTACAATTGCAATTTCCATTGTCTACGAGTGGTGCAGTCCCAAAATACGACTCCGCGTGTGCCAACGATCTTTCGTATAGTGATATAATATATAAAAGTGGTTTCGTTTCAGAAATTTCATCTTTATCTTCTCTTACGTTTTAGCAACACTCCTTCAAGAGAAGTCTTTCATCACAATCTCTGTCTGTCAAGGTCAAAACACAATACAACCTTATAGTCCGCTTTGTGAGCCTCGCCGGGGCCCGAGAAAAAAATGGAAGCAGCTGACCTTCACTGTGAACGAGCATAAATTCTTACTTTGCAACATTCTGTGTAAAGCCATCTGTAGAAGTTGTGGAACCAGCTGACCTTCACTGTGAACGAGCATAAATTCTTACTTTGCAACATTCTGTGTAAAGCCATCTGTAGAAGTTGTTTTTTGCACGCCATGTTTGTATATTGTTTGCGTGATATTAAAAAAACTTTGTTAAAGGGACGTTATGGTTAAGTTGCGCTATTAAAAACCTATGAAATTCAGTGAAAAAACTTTGTTAAAGGGACGTTATGGCTCAAAGTAAAACCGAAAAACTCCTGAAATTCGCCAGTTATGGTAACATAAGCAACCGTAACTCGCGCCACCGTGCACTGCTAAGACTAACACCCAGGACATCAAATATGACATCACAAATGTCATTGATGACATCACTGATGACATCACATGGCTGGCTCTCCCTTTTTATCCTTTACTGACATATCGAAGCCACATAGTTTTCTTCAGTAACAGTCAGGAAGTAAAAATTGAAAAGGTACTATATTTGTAGACTTAGGGTCCTGTCACATCATATGAAACATGTACATAGCGGAAGATACAGGCTTGAAAGAGAGCAATCCTTTCTGTGCATGAAGATAATCATTATGGTTATCAGCACTTTCTCATAGTTTTATTTTTATTACTCTACCTTCCCTCTATATGCTCATATTTGTATACATTATACTCACTCTCCATAGAGTGAATGGGAAAAAAATTTTGCTCGCGTATACAGCCCAAATCGCTGGACGGATTTCCACCAAATTTGAACCAGGAGCAGCGGCTTGGTCCCGAAAGCGTGCTTTTGCAAATTTGGTGAAAATCTGTCCAGTAGTTTTTTTTAAAATGACCAAAAAAATTAGTGATATCTGTGTTCGGTTTGCGGATACACTTCCCTGTTCGCTCCGCTGAAAGTGTCCTGATTGGCCAATCGTCTTGCGTGATGTTCGCGGACATGCAAAGTGTTCGCTGATTGGACGGCGTGGAGCGTGAAGCGCGTCAGATTTTTCGGTAGCGCCCACCATATTGGATTCGCGGACGTCCCCAGACAGCGCGATGAAACTTTGTTCAAAATGTGTATTTTGTAGAGTGTGTTGGTGTTTAGGAGTGTTTGGGGAGGGTGGGAGTGTATGAGATAGGATGAAAGTTGTGTTTTTTATGTGTTAGACGTTCTTTTTGTGTTCGATTTGTTTGCGGCCATCACGGGTGTTCTGAAATGTTCTAAATAAACTGACTAGGGGGTGTTCTAAGGAGTCAATATGTGTCCGTTTTGTTCGCAAGCAAAGTGAAACTGTTCTAAGAACACTCGCGGTGTCCGGGGAGTGTTCGTAGGTGGTGTCCTGAGGACGCTGTCCGTATTGTTCTCTGTCAAGTTGAATGTGTTCTAAGAACACGCGCGGTGTCCTGAAATGTTTGCAAATAAACAAAATGGGGGTGTTCTGAAGACGTTTTTGAGAACACTCCCGGTGTCCTGAAATGTTTGTAGGGGTTGTTCTGAGGACGCTGTCCGTATTGTTCTCTGTCAAGTTGAATGTGTTCTAAGAACACTCGCGGTGTCCTGAAATGTTCGCAAATAAACAAAATGGGGGTGTTCTGAAGATGCTTCTAAGAACACTCGCGGTGTCCGGGGAGTGTTCGTAGGGGGTGTCCTGAGGACGCTGTCCGTATTGTTCTCTGTCAAGTTGAATGTGTCCTAAGAACACTTGCGGTGTACTGAAATGTTCGCAAATAAACAAGATGGTGGTGTTCTGAAGAGGCTTCTAAGAACACTCGCGTGTCCGGGGAGTGTTCGTAGGGGGTGTCCTGAGGACACTGTTCGTATTGTTCTCTGTCAAGTTGAATGTGTCCTAAGAACACTCGCGGTGTCCTGAAATGTTCGCAAATAAACAAAATGGGGGTGTTCTGAAGACGCTTCTAAGAACACTCGCGGTGTCCGGGGAGTGTTCGTAGGGGGTGTCCTGAGGACGCTGTCCGTATTGTTCTTTGTCAAGTTGAATGTGTCCTAAGAACACTTGCGGTGTCCTGAAATGTTCGCAAATAAACAAGATGGTGGTGTTCTGAAGACGCTTCTAAGAACACTCCCAGTGTCCGGGGAGTGTTCGTAGGGGGTGTCCTGAGGACGCTGTCCGTATTGTTCTTTGTCAATTTGAATGTGTCCTAAGAACACTCGCGGTGTCCTGAAATGTTCGCAAATAAACAAGATGGTGGTGTTCTGAAGACGCTTCTAAGAACACTCCTGGTGTCCTGGAATGTTCGTAGGGGGTGTCCTTAGGACGCTGTCTGTATTGTTCGTTGTTAAGTTGAAAGTGTTGTAAGAACTATCGCGTTGTTCTGAAATGTTCGTAGGGGGTGTCCTGAAAACGGTGTCCGTATTGTTCGCTGGCAAGTTCAAAGTGTTCTAAGAACACTCACATTGTTCGCGGACATTAAAAGTTTCCCATAGATCATAGTTGAAATGTTTGACTCTATGGATGTGATATGCTACGGTGGTTGTTGCCAGGGCATAGAGTCTTGGGTGCATGGCCATTTGGCCATGCACCCAAGATTGTATGCCCTGGCAACAACCACCGCAGCATATCACATTCATATTTGCTTATAACTTTGGGTGAAAAACAAATGTATAAGGAACAAAGGTATTAGATACTATGGATGTGATATGCTGCTATGGTTGTCCTTATTATTGTATACTTACTGTTTGGTCTAGTAATGGGAGTCCATGTTTTTCTTCTTCATTTCTGTGATGAAAGAAAATAGCATGTTAGTATTAGTATTTTGTAATGACTTATTACATTGTATAAGCAATATACTTTTATTTTTTTTCGACCCTCATATTTAGTAGAGTACAAATCAGAGTACTGCGCAATTTGCTCAGTTTCTGAATTTGTTGCTAAAATCATTGGGTCTGTGGGAGAAAAAAAAATCCATGTTGGATTAAAAAAAAAACCTTTTTCTGTTATGCTACAGTTTATTTGTTTGTTTGTTTCCAGTGTTCACTTGTTGTTTCTGGCTAATGCTTTATACTTTGCTTTGTTGTATTTTTTTTGGAGCAGTAACATATTCTTCATTTGTTTTGATATTATAACATTTTGGAGCAGTTAGATACCAATTGGCATATTCTAACTGTCTATTTTTTTAATATATTTTAGTGGTTTTGATTTATCTATTTGGATATTGTTAAATTTTGGGACAGTTAGATACCAATTGGCGTATTCTAACTGTGTATTTTTTGGCCTAATTTAGTGGTATTCATTTATCTGATTAGTTGTTGTAGAATCTTTGAGCAGTTAGATAGCTTTTGGAGTATTCTAACAGTTTATATTTTTGTAACACAAATTTACTTAAAGGTTTAAATACAGTTTATTTATCAAATTTTGGTTTTAAGAACATCAAATAAGCGTTTGTAAGATTTGCTGGTAATCTCTGCTTTAGAGTAATGGTACTAGCATTACATTCAAACCATCCACATTTCTTTTTTATGTATGCAGTGTAGTGCCCTGAATTGGTTGTAGCTCCTGCGTGGTAGATTATACCTATTGTTGTGAAGGTTTTCTTACCAAGTGATATTTGACCATGTGTGAATCCAGTCAGCTTGCAGTTGTTTTTGGTACCATCTGCATTATAACGTAGAAGCATTAGTATTACGTATTTACTATGTGTTTGTATTACTAACATGGAGCGATTATCTGAATTGCAGGTAGAGCATAATCTACCATGGTTTGCATTTTGTACAAGTTGCTGAAATGGAATGGATTCACAATTTGGTATTGATATATATATGAAGCGTTCATTGGGGATTTCTTCTTGTGTCACATTGTTGCAGAGAGTGCATGTATGTTTCCACATGTATGAAATCTGAAAGATTTCATTTATAGGTATGTTTTTGTTTTCCAGTACTTGTAGTAAGTACATTAGAAATTATTGTGGATCTTCCTGTGAGTTTATAGTGAATTTCACCATTCCAGCACAGTAGTCCAATTGTCGTCTTATTCCAAAAACACTATATGTGTTGTCAGGATTGTTTGCTGCATTTCTCTGAAGTACTAACATTTGCAAACACAATGGGTCTGTACTGTGTGAGTAAATGTTGCCAACAATTGGTGGTAATTGAAATAGAATATTCATTGCTACATTTGCATAGCAACTTACACCAACTATATTTGAGAATTTAAATGGTCCAGGTAGTTCTGTATCTAACTGCTTTTTTTGGAGTTTGTCTTCCTTCTTTAAAGAAGTACCTGGTTTACTTTCTCTAATTGATTCTTTTTTGTTTGTGGTACTTGATGAAGTATTAGCTTCTTTTACTCTCTTTGGAGGATTTGCAGTGACGTCCTGTTGCATTTCTGTTTGATTTAGTTTTCTTTTACAACGTTTTAGTTTTTGTGGAACAGAATATGTGTTTAGATGGGGAGTGTATAGTGAGCGAAGTCTATTATATTCTAAAATGCAAGGAATATCAGCGTTTACTTTACTTGCATCAAAGTTGATTAGAAATAGACCATCAAGTGTACGTAAGCATGATAGTGCTACATAGCTCATGCCTTCTTTAAAGACTGTGTTACCAATATCTATCATTGCTTTGTCTAGGGTAAGACCTTGTGATTTATGAATTGTGACTGCGTATGCAAGAGTTAGAGAAAATTGTTCTCTGCGTACATACATATCTTTGAAGAGAAGGAATCTAGCTGTTGAGCGTCCTATCCGTTTTACTTCTGAAAGTTTGTCAAAGAGTATATTGACAAACTGAATTTTGTTGTCACGTGGGTATGTTTGAAAGCCAACAACTGTACCCAGTGCTCCATTAACTAGTCCTTGGTCCACGTCAAGGTTACATTTAAGCATTACTCTGCAATTTAAGGATAATTTTAACATATTTTCTAAGCCTGCTGTGTTTGAGATTGATTTTTCTAAATTATTTAGTCTTGTTGTGGCTTGGTCACACATGGGTAGTGTCATACCATGTACATCTAGTTTGTCTGTGGCGCTAACTTCCATTATTGGTTGCATTTCTTTACTTAGCATGATTTCATTGAATTTGAAACAGCTTGCAAGAGTTGGCATTAAGGCCATACAATTGACATTTTTGTGGGCTAATTGTTCCATAACATCTGTAGCACATGCATTATCGCCATAAAGTGCATTAATGTGCCAGGTTTTCAATGTTGCTTCTGCTTCTTTAGAAAGTATACCAACTCTCAAACTTTTTAAAATGTTGGCATAAGTTAGATCTGCAGATTGGCGCATGTTTTCTGTTAATTCTCTGTATTGGAAATGTTGCCAAAGGTTGACATTTCCAATGCTGCCAAAAGTTTTACGGCAGAGTTTGTGCCCTAATGTTTTAAAAATAGGTTCACCTTTTACTGGTGTTAATTGAAGCAGATCTCCAAAAACAATAATGTGTTTTCCTGCAAAGAGCTCTTCATAGTCTGTTTTGAGTACTTCTTGTAATCTGAGGTGAATCAAAGTAACATCAGGTTGGAGACCATGCTCACTTCATCTATTAGTAGCATTTTCATTTGTTTCAATACTCTGCGTAATTCCATTGCAGCTTCTGCAGAAAGTTTGTAATAGTCTAATTTGTTCTGGTGTTCTACTGGTAATAGTAGTAATCGGTGTAATGTAACAACACCTATGTTGTAGGCAGCTAAACCTGTGGGGGCAGTGACAACAGCTGACAGTTTGTTGTTTGTCAATTGTTGAAGGAACTTACTAATGATTTTGATTAGGAATGTTTTGCCAGAACCAGCTTCACCACTGACGTACAGTAGTATAGGTTTATAAATATGGCAGGAACATTCTTTAATTTCATGTTTTACACCATGTGCAATTTGTTTTGTTACTTCTTGAAAAATGCTACTTTGCTCATTGTTTAGTTTTGATTGTAGTATAGTTAAGTCTTCCTTATCTTCATACTGGCACATGGTGTTTTCTACTTCTATCATAGCTAATTCTGCCTCATTTGTTATTAGTGGTTCTCCCAGTGGTTCTTGGCTTCCTGTTACAGAAGGTTGACTACTGTCATAAGTGTCCTTATCTAGTTGGGTTTGGAGTTCTTCTTCATGTTGCTGTTCATTGTGCAACATTGTTTTGTACTGTGTAAAGTTTACATCAGTTATAGTGCTTTCATTTGCTTTGAAAGCATCCTCATATGAGTCATAGTTATCTAGTAATTGTTCTTCTTTTCTCCATGGTTTGAAGAGTTGTAGCAGGGACATGTAATATACTTCTTTATGTTGAGGAGTCTTCAATGACAATTTGATATGATTAATTAAATTTGGTTTAGTGAGTTTAACTAAGCTGCCTTCACAGTCTGTCACTCTATATTTACCTTTTTTTTCATCGGGTTTCATATTATTTTTGTATGTGTAGTTTTGGGCTATTTGGTATAGACACATGTTTTCCAAAGTATTACTTCTGTTTGGGTAGTATGTGTCCAATAAATTGTTTTTTAAAAATGTCTTGGCTGTTGGGATCATGTTTGGCTATTATTTCTATATCTTCATATGATTTTAGAACTCCTTTTCTAGATTTAGCTGGACCAAGACTTAGCCATACTATATTTTCAGATTTACCATACAATGAAGTACCAGTTAAACGATCAGCTGCTTCATAAGATCCACATTCTCTATGGGTGAGCATTTTTATGCCCAAGCTGTATAATTTCTGAGATACTGTTTTATCTGATGACAGGTCATTCCAGAGGTCTTGGAGCTCTGTCTTTTCTGCTTTAGTTAAGTATGCTGTGACATATCGTGCAACTGCAGTAGAATTGTCTGCAATGTACTGCACATCTATGTTTGCATTCCATAAGTGGGCAATGATTGCATTATAATCATTGATATATTTTTCTTCTTCTTTTCTTTTTATGTAATATGTATTTTTAGGTGACTTTCCTTTAACAGTATGTCTAACTGAAGACATGAGGTTGTTTACTTGACCTGTATTTGTAACTGGTCTAGGGAAACCAAATCGGCATTTGGTGTAGTATTTGCTTTTGTTTTTGTATTTGCGACGACAATATTCTCCACATTTGTGTCTTTGAAATTGTAAAATTTGTGCACGAAGATCCCTATTTGTGGCTTCTGATGGAATTTCACAAGTGACATATTTTTCAATAAACTGTAAAACAGTGGCATCACTGTCTTGACCAAATTTAGGAGCATCTTTAATCCATAAAAGCATGTGGATATGTGGTGCTCCTCTGGCTTGGTATTCTTTTCTCCAAAAGAAGTGTTGCACTTCTCCAATGGGAGGAACAGTTTTATTACAAATAAAATGTAGCATAGCAATGAAGCGATGGTGAAAATATCTTGAAACATTAACAGGATCCAAAGAACAAAGTTCTCCAGGTGTTAGAATATCTATGTTTGTTTTGTTTTTATTTGATATGCGTAGGAAATCATGTAAATCTTCCCATGCATATTCTGCACAACTTAATGTAACAAACCAAGTGGGTGGGCCAAGGTTTCTGATCATACAACGTACATCTCCATGACATTGAAACCAGTACTCTTTAGTACCACGCATATTTGCTAATAGATTTGTAATATTTGATTGTAAAACCTCATCCTTTTGTTGCACTTTCTCTAATAATTGTGTAGCTGTCATATTTTGAAAGTGTGATCCTGATTTTAATATGTGTGCAACTCCGTAACATAAAGTTGCTAGTTCACTTTCAAAGAGTAGGTGGAATATGTATTCCACATTTTGTCTAAATCTGGGATCTTCAGAATACATCCGTAATGAGCGGTATTCTGAAGCTGATATTTGAATAGGTCTATCATCATACCTTCCTCCTTTGCCAGTAGGAAAGAGTAGAGGGAAAGCACGTGCTTCTATACTTTTTTCCCATATACTGATTGGCAATCCTTTTGTTTGACGCATTTGGTAAGTTTCTAGTACATCTTGTACGGTGTCATTACAGTGCAAAGGATGAATTGTATAATGGTCTAAAGTATTTGATATTGTAGCAGAATCTAGTCGCTCAAATTGACCAGCTTCTTGTGTTTCTTGAATTATTTCAGTTGTATCTTTCAAGTTTTCTTCAATATTAATTTCTTTGTAATATTCATTATTCTCTTTAAGATATTGGAAGGCTTGTCTAACTTTATATAAATCTACCAGCTGTTGCCATATTTTTTTGTCTTTTGTAGGTACTCCATTTACTAATATAATTAAAGATTGCTGCATTGGACGTTGCACTCCTAGAGTATGCACATTTTCTTTTAGATTTAATGGTAAATGAACTACTTTTCCACGAATGCCTTTTACCAATTCAGAGGGAGGTAATTTTTCTGTTTTTGGTTGAAGGCGTATTATTGCTTGAAATAGGTGTACTGTTTGAATTATGATGCTCTCATATAAATTAAGTTGTTGTAGAGGTTTTGGTACTGGGTATAATTCCAAATTATTTGTGATAGAACGTGAAGGAGTTTGGTTGTTGTCAAGTTTTGTAGTGCAATAACTGCAAAGTATTAAGGGCTCAGTTATTTCATATTTGTTTTCTGTTTGAAGGTAGATAGCTAATTCAAACCATTTAGAATCTTCATTGTCTTCTATTTTGTATGATAGGTCCACAGTTTTTGTGTTACTTTTATAAAAAATTCTACGGCAACATACACATACATGGTTTGGTACTTCAGCTGATGTACTTTTAAATTTTAGTATTTCTTTTTTGTATGTGTTTAGCAAAAGGTTGCCATGTGTAGAATTGTTGCTTAATTGGTTTAAAGCTATTTCATTCTGTAAATGGCTTTCACTTCCAAAATATTTTTTCTGGATATAGTGAATTTCTTCAAGTAGGTCTTTTGCTGTACCATGTAGAAGGATGTTATTTAACTTTGCTAGTGCTAGCAGGACTTTTAGCATAGTACAGTTTATAGACTAGATTTCTTATAGTTGAATGATGTGTTGATATCCTTTTGATATCATGGAAAGTGGTTTTACAAGTAGGTCCTGTAATTCAGGCCAATGAATGTCCCTGTAGTCCTGTGTACTTGCGCACTGGACAGGTATCTATATTTTGCAGTAATTTTATTTTGATTTTGTCTTTGCTTTTTACATATTTATTGAGGAATTGGTGTAAAGATTTGAAACATTGTTTGGGAATGTTACACATTGACGTGCATGGCCATTTGTACACTAGACGTTCTGATTCAGTTGAATGGAGGGGTAATTCTAAGTTTTCAGGGCATATTTTTGTAAGGAGTACTTCTTGTTCCATTATGGTATTATTCACTTTTTCATAACCTCGACCACTGCTATTTATGGCAATTGTATTCGTTTGCTTTTGTTTGTACGCTTCTTCATTAAAATATTGTTCTGTGCTCGTAGTGTGATTCCATTCACCTCCGCAGATACTTAAGAAGTTCTTTCTGTTGACATTTCGCTTATTGAGAAGTCTTTTTTGTAATTTAGTTATTAGTTTTGTTAGTGGTTTCATTTTGTTTAACAGTAAAATAAATAAATTTCTTTTGAGAAGAATTGCATTGTCCATCAATGCTTCTAAGATGAATTTCCTACGATAGGTTTTAAGCTTTAAACCTGATTTCTCTCCTGTTTTTATAAGATTTTGAAGGACTTTGTGACAGTATATTTTGGCTAAAATACTTTTCTTGGTATGCTTACTTTGCACTATATTAAAATTTGAAGAAGTAGTTTTATCTGTACTGATAGCTGATTTTCTGTTAATTGTTTTTTGGTTTGTTTTACATTTTGATAGAGGAAGCGAAGTTGTTGTACTTGAAACTTCTTGTGTTTGACTAAATGATTGTATTAGCTGTTTTGTTTCAACTTTTTTTACAAATTCTGCTAGAGATGGATGCTTTTGTTGGACACCTTTATTTTCATTTGCTCTAATTTTGCGTTGCTTTCTACGGAGTTGTCTTTTGGTAGGCATTCTTTAGGGTCTGTTGAAAAAAATAAAGAAGATATGGATTGGGGTGTTCTGGAATGTATGTGTGCTGTGTGCATGAGTGTTTGAGTAAGATGATAAAGATGTATGTAATGGTGTGTGATTGTGCATTGGGAACTAAAACTAGTAGGGATAGGTATTCTTGAATTTATGTGTCACTAAACTGGGGTTCAGATGACAAAAAAAAGTAAGCTAGTGGTGTGGAAAAGTACAAATAGTAAATCTAATGTATACAATTAAAACAGTTGTTTGTTCTATAATATGAAAATTGTAGTGGTTCAGTTGGCTAATTTGTGTGTCCAAAAATAGAAATTTGTGGGCCATTCTGGTTGTAAATTGCTGTTTACGACATGGACATTTTTGGACAAAATGGTAATCTCTAAATAGCTGGTATTAATGTTGTAGTATATTTGATTAATAATATAAATATTATGGTGATATTTTACTTACTTTTTTTTTTAAATTAACAGGTAACTTCTTAGTTTTTCTTTCTTCTTCGAATTCGGCTGCTTCTTTTCAGGAAACTGGTCTTCACTGCAACTGTAAAAGCTTCAAATTAGTAACTTTGTTTGTATATAGCACTGTTTTTAATTTAGATATTGATTTTTTTAATTGAAATCCTCAGTGCCTTCTGTAAAACCATTAAACTAATTTATTTACATAAGATACATTGCATCAGTTCAGTACATATGATATGTTCTTAATGAACAAATTGTATTGAATGACTAACTGTAGCAAAAATAAAATATCTTTACTATGTCTTGTGAAATTTATAATATATTAGTGAATACCACTATTTCTGTAAGTAAACTGTTCTAGGTAATAGCGCCTCAATGTCATGTCTAATTTAAAGTAATTAAGTAAATAAATAAATAAAAACAAAAATATGAAATTGTATAAGTATTTTTATAAAGGTTTAAACATAGATTGTGTTTGCATGCAATTTTGTTTGAATATATGTAGTCTATATATTTCATTTAAAAAATGTTAGTTTAACATGATTTGAGTGTGTGTGTGTATAAAGAAAGTAAAAAGTATAAAGGTGTATAAGTGATAGTTGATTTTAGGAAATTGAAAAAAGTACAGTAAATTCATTTTACAGATTTTACAAGGTAAAAGTCTGTTTGAAAATGTGTTCATCTACCATAGCTCTCAACTCACACGCTTTTGGCGGGTGTCACACGCCTTGTAAAGGGCATACTCACCCGCCAAGCCTCCTGCACGCCCATTCATTCCAATGGGCGTCTCACCCGCCAAAAACAAAATCGGGTGATTTCACCCGCCTGTAAAACAAAAATGGTTGAGAGCTATGTCATCTACTATACAGAAAATATGCATACCTGAAGTTTCTGTTCATGCATATGGATATGCATGGAGCTGCAAGTAGAAATCTTGAAGACTTGTACAGTATTTGTGGTAGATGCTGCTTGCCAATGATATGACACTTGTACTCAGAGAGATTCAGAGTACATTTGCAGTGCTGATCTATGATGATGCAGTTAGATGTAGAGGTCTTGAATGTGATTGGTGCATGGTCATGTGATTTTTGAGGTACATCCAATGAGGGAATGGCAGAGAGAGTGTAGTGGAAATGGTAGAAGGGCTGTTCATGTTACGATATGTCCGCGGACATGGCGGTAGTAAACGGACATCGGGAGTTACATCCGGGGATTTTTGGGTTCAGAAGTCATGCAAATGAGAATAAGCACTGAAAGGGATTGGTCAGGAAAGTTTGGTGGGTGTGTTGTGCCAGGAGAGATTTTCTGAGATACTCTTTTTGCTGAGAGAACAAAAGATAGCTATGGCTGTGTGTTTCAGAAAACAGATTGTTTGGATTTTAGGAGATTTGTGGATACATTGGTTGAAGGTGCATGCAGAAAGCTGTGGAGTAGCTGTAGATCTTGGATTCCTACATGTGGAAGTACACTGGCATGGAGTACGTGGAATGAAGTGGTTGGATTTGCTACCTTTCTGTGCTACTTTGGAGACAGAGCAACATCCAGACATAATTGTAATTCATTGTGGAGGGAACAGTTTAGGGCATGTGACTGGAATTTTTTTGCAATTTGCTATGAAAGAAGGACTGAGGAAGGTTATGGACATGTTTCCTAATTCTCAGTGATGTCATCAATGACATTTGTGATGTCATCTTTGATGTCCTGGGTGTTAGTCTTAGCAGTGCACGGTGGTGGCGCGAGTTATGGTTGCTTAGCTTACCATAACTGGCGAATTTCAAGGGTTTTTCGGTTTTACTTGGAACCATAACGTCCCTTTAACAAAGTTTTTTCACTGAATTTCATAGGTTTTTAGTAGCGCAACTTAACCATAACGTCCCTTTAAGAAAGTTTTTTTCACTGAATAGAAGATATACATCAAGCAGAAGAGTTGAAATTGACAGTAGTATATCAGATCAGAATAGGAAACAATATCAACACAGACAAGAGAAAACTTTTACAAAAAGGAAAGAGACTCATATTTCTCACTCAAAGTGTCGAAAAAGGTCTCAATGGACAGATGGAGTGGTTCTAAAATAATGCTGTGACCATTTGATAATGTGTGCCATAAATACAGGGTCAAAATAACTGCAGCTCACATCGTTTTGGAAGAAGCCCAACCACAACTTAGTAACAGCTAAGTAGATATCCTCTGAGACGAGGAAGATCAACCTGTGAGGCAGAAAGATCTATCAAAGAAACGTTGAGGATTAAAAGAAAGCACTTATGAACGTACTGACAACACTTGGTAACCATAGCAACCTGAGTAAATAAGTCGGCATCTATGGTGAGGCTGCAAACATAAGCAGCGCAAGCCCGGACTTGTCACATGCGTGTCCAGTAAGGTGAGCAAAACGATACAGATGAAACAAAAGAAGTTATATAGTAATGTAGCAACCCGCTATTTGAGAGTTCTTTCAAGCACTGCCAACACAATGTCTCACGGAATTTGCAAAAGCCATCATACACTGCTTTGGGCCTCCATGTCATTAGCGTAGCAGATCACAGATGCGGTGAAGCACTTGTCCCGAGCAATGCACTGCGCGGCACCGGCGACCGCAAGAGACAGATTTAAAATGTCCTACTGAGCAGGACAACTATATAGAGCAACAGCAGCTTTCCTACTTGCAGAAAAAAGCAAAAAACAGGAACTTTGAAATTGATCCAACCACACAATTAACATAATTAATGCATACAGATAAAATCCTATGGCCTGCTTTGTTTTGCTCCACACAATTGCGATCATGATACAGCAGTACTAATAGATAATAAGAGAAATGGAAATTAGAGCAGACCCACATAACACCATTTAGTCTAGAATAAGGGGAAATCTTTTGAACAAATTCATTTTTAAAATAAATCACTGCAGAACAAGGGAAGTATATATTACATTATGCTCTTCTATTAGATATGAATAGCGAAACACCCACCTCTTTTGTGTTTGTGTTTCTTTCTGCAGACCTGCCATGATACTGCATAGTGAATGAGCCATGTGAAGTAAACGTGGCACTCATTTTCTAGGCAATAGTTAGAGGGCTTGCCAAGAAAAGACTACATGCGGCGTAAGCGTTTTTGGTCGCAGTCGCGGCCTTGTGCTCTTGCGGCTCCAGTGGTTCTGGGCAATGCTGCAGTGCCTCACAAAGCGAGGCAGGGTAGCTGCTGTTACCATCAGCAGGCCTGGAGAGGGGCAGCACAACCTCTCCCCCTCTTTGCTCCTCTCCTCCCCTTCTAGTCGAAGAGACACACAGTCTGTCCAGCACAATGCTGAGGAAGGGTGAGGTGTGAGCAATCACCTCACCCTTCCTTCATGCAACTAGGTGCTAAGCACCGAAGGAAACCAACAGGCAGGCAGGGATCAGGTTCAAAGACCTGCCTCCCCTGGGGGGGCCAGATAGTCGGCTATCTGGCCGGAGGCTGACACATAACAGCCCACTACTATACATATCAAAGACCCAGGGCTCCCCTGGGTCTTATAAATACAGAGCTCTGAGAAAACTCAATCAGTTTGTGGACCCTGAACGGGGACCCAAACACACAGTAGGTGCACTGTTTACTCAGTACCTTCCAAACCTTTGCTTCTTTAGCCCCTTTAAAAGTTTGTTGCATTTCGCCGCATCTTTTTCCTCTTGAACATTGACCTGTTCAACCCGACGAGAGCGAGCGGCGAACATTTGACTAAGAAAACAAAGTCTCCCGGGAGGAATCGAGGAAAGCAACAAGAACAATTACCTGAACAGAGCGGAAGAAATCCTGCAGCGCGGCTCGGTGTAGGCGGCGACGTTTGCGAGCATACGTCTTCTTTTGCAAGGTAAGCTGCCACACCGGGCCACGTCGAGCGCATTAGAAACTTTATTTTCCTACGTGAGTAGGTCAAAGTAAACATCCGCAGTCAGCCGCTCCCCCGGCAAGACGTGGGACACGCGCTGCCCGGCTATTGTTACATAAAGTAAGCACAAGAGCTAAGGGGGAGAACCCGGCCAGGGAAATCAACAATTTTACAGCTAAAGAAACGTTAGATATAGCCCCAAGGAGGGTTTTGTAATTGTCAGTCTAACAGGCAATTTTTATACAGCTACATACTGAGCTAAATCGTATGGATGGCCAGTCGCAGTGACACAGTCAATACGTTTCATGACCCATACTTGAAAGGTGGGTGTTTTTTCGAACCAAGCCTCCAGCTCCAACATTTTGAAATGTTACAATTTTTCTTTATGACATCAGTAGACACTTTCCCAGCACAGGAGACAGCAATTGAGCATTGCAAACACTATAAAGAGCAGTCAAGTGGCACAGCGAGTAGAGCGCTCGTTTTGACATCTGTGCAGAGCCTGCTAACGCAGTGTCAAATCCCAGAAGGGGTCAAACTCAGCCTTTCATCCTTCCGAGGTCGATAAAGGAGCACCACATACCGTGGGTAATAATAAGCAGCGCTCAGATACCTGAGGATTCGTAGCGCTATAGAAATGCCAAATTATTGTTAAAAAACAATTATTACAGACAAACAAGAACAGGAGGCTTGATAGTTTGACAATGGTGCAGAGTTTGCTGTCACAGCAAGAATCACTCATTAAAATGTATCTTTTCAACCGAAACAGGTATAAAGAAGACATGGGTCCCAAACGAAAAGCATGGGATGCCAACACACCAGCGCAAAAACCCAAGTCCCCACACCTGTTGGCAGCCATAGAAGCAGCAGAGCATTATGGTTGGGCTTGGGTGAGGGAGAATATTTACAGCCTGCCAAAGGATGGGATAACCATGCCACTCACTCAAGATGTCGTCACTACACCATCAAAGAGACAGAAAGTGACGGATGGCCCCAAAAAAGGTAACAAAAAACTGGCAAAATTGTGCGAGAACATGTCTGAAATGCAGCAGTTATTACGGGAAATGAGGGAGAAACAATTACCTCAAACAGGGGAACAAGGGGCAACAAACCTCAACATACCTTTAGAACCTAGCATATTGATGGACCCCCCCACACCAGCAACAATCCAAGCTATCTCAACACTAGCCACAGCACAGCCACAAATGCCAGCTGCACCAACAACTGCCCCTACAGTTGCACCAATAACAATCACGGCAGACCCAACAGGGGCCCTGAAGGCATGGTCAAATCGCAATACAGTTACAGTAGGGCAAACGGGGCAGAGCAACAACAACCCAAAAGACATAGCAATGATCTGCAATGCCCAATTAGAATAATTAAAAATGAAATCTTTCCAGACTGAAATACTGAACAGATATAAAAGATGCCTCGCGGTTTATAGTCATAATGTAGAAAAAAAATGTCGACTTACAAAAATGTAGAAAAAAATGTAGAAAACAATAATGTCGAAAACCTATACATATAATGAAAAGAGTCAATTTTTGGAAAAAAAAATGTCGAAAAAAAATGTCAATTAGCACTATCAATAAATAAATAAACAAGAAGAGTATCATTTACTAGGGGGGGTCCCCCGCCAACCCCCCTCACCCAACACCCCCCGGCCACCCCCCAAGCTCCCACCACCCTCTCACCCATCATACTCAACACATTTTAATTATATATATATTTATTTATTTTTTTCGAAAAAATTCTAAAAAATGTAGAAAAAATTCGACATTATTGTTTTTCGACATTATTGTTTTCTAAAAAAAAAAATCGACATTTTGACTTTCTGCATTATTGCATTCTACATTATGACTGACCACCATGCCTCGCATGGAATATTGATATCACAATTAAAGAAGCAATATCGGCCAAAGAATTCATAGAAATCTTTTCATTAATAGAAGCCCAACACAAAGGAAAATATGCTTTTAGAGACCCTAAAAAGATAGAAGAGAAAGCCATAGCCAGAAACGCCCAGGTAGAACAGAACTGGGACAACTGGCAAGCAACTGCACCAGACTGCCAGCCAAAAACCCAAAGAACTAGTGTCAACCACGTTTTTGCAACCACAGTTTTGGCCCCAGGTAATTCACCAATCAACCCAAACAATTTTAGAGATGCGCTATTGAACTACCCAGACAGAGAAACCAGTGAAAATATTTGGCGGGGTTTTATCATACCATTTCAGGGCACTGGGTCACAGAACATCCCACTGAACCTAAAATCAGCCAGGGACAACCCCCAAGTAGTGGAAAGCAAAATCAAGTAAGAACTGCTTTTAGGCAGGATCGCTGGACCCTGGGACCACATGCCCCTCAAAGAGTACATAATATCACCGCTAGGACTGGTCCCCAAAAAAAAGCCAGGAAAAATGAGACTAATCCACCACTTATCCTACCCCAAAGGCCTATCCCTAAACGATGGCATTCCGCACACGGAATCTGCAGTATCCTACACACATTTCCAGGAGGCGGTAAGACTCACACAGGAATGTGGCAGGAATGGCCTGATGGCCAAAATAGAATCCGCTTTCAGATTATTGCCAGTCCACCTAGACTCGCAGCAATGGTTAGGTTTCACTTTTAACAACAAATTCCATGTAGACAGATGCCTCCCGATGGGGTGCGCAGTGTCCTGCGCCCTATTTGAGCAATTCAGCTCCTTTTTTCAATGGGCTTTTCAAAAACAGAGACCAGGGATCAAAGTAGTTCACTACCTAGATGATTTTCTGGTCATGGGCCCAGCAAACTCAGAAGAATGCAACAGGGCCCTGGTGAAACTAGAAGGAATGGCCGCACACTGGGGCATACCCCTAGCAAAAGAAAAAATGACCAAACCAGCCACCAACATAATTTTCCTGGGCATTGAAATTGACTCTGCACAAGGACTATGCAGAATCCCGAAAACAAAAATCGCAGAACTCTTAGAGAAGACACAAGCCCTGATAACTAAAGACAAGGGCACAGTCAAAGAAATTCAATCTTTAGCAGGCAGTCTCAATTTTGCTG
The DNA here is from genome assembly GCF_040938575.1 of Ambystoma mexicanum. Lineage (NCBI taxonomy): Eukaryota > Metazoa > Chordata > Amphibia > Caudata > Ambystomatidae > Ambystoma > Ambystoma mexicanum. The sequence goes on along the minus strand of NC_090925.1, from coordinate 1,088,452,305 downwards.
CCAGAATAATCCCTCAAGGACGGATATTTTCCAGAAGCCTGGAATTGAAAATCAAATCATTTACCAAACCCCACCTACACATCCGACTAGGCACAGAGGTGAAACAAGATCTGGAAATTTGGAGGAATTTCCTAAAAAATTTCAACGGGACCTCACTTTGGCGAACACCTTTAAATACATGGGGCCTCATTAGGACCCTGGCGGATTTCGCGGTGCTAAATGCACCGCGAAGCACGGCGGAAAGCCGTCGATAGCGCCATGGGGGTTGGCGGATTTACCGCCCCATTCCGACCTTGGCGGAGCGGTAAATCCCCAATCCCCATTCTGCCCTTCCCCATTCCCATTCTTGCCCCATAGGGTATAATGGGAGTGGGGAAGGAGTTAATTACGCCACCGTAAAATACGGTGGCGTAATTAACAACGAGGTCCCGTAGCGCCATGGTTTTCTCCGCCTGGTAAAACCAGGCGGAGAACGGCGCCATGGCGCTAAGGGAACTCGTAGTACGGCGGACGGGTCCGCCGCGATTAGCGCTGGCGGAAACCCACTCCGCCAGGGTCCTAATGAGGCCCATGGTCAAAAAGAGTCCTTTTCACCGATGCAGCCGGGAGCAAGGGGTTTGGAGCCATAATAGACACAGAGTGGGTGGCAGGACACTGGCCCAACTCATGGCAACAGGCAAGGTGGACAAAAACATCACACTCCTAGAAATATTCCCCATCTAGCTAACATTACACATCTGGGGCAGGCAGCTCGCTAACACTGAACTCTTGGTATGGTGCAACAACATGGCAGTAGTAGGCTCCATAAACAGGAGGTCTACCAAATGCCCTTTAGTGCTAAAAGTCTTACGAGCCATCACTGCAGTCACATTACAAGAAAACATTGTGATCAAAGCTAAGCACTTTGCTGGGGCAGATAATAACATTGCAGATGCCTTATCTCCTTTTCAGTGGCCAAGATTCTGGGAGCTAGCGCCGCACGCCCAGGAACAGATGATGCCAATACCAGCGGAATGCCGGGAATTAATGGGGAAACAAAAATAACGGCATCAACGCCAGCGCCAGATAGCCCAGGCCGGGATGCACAACATGAACCAGGCACCTCAAATACGGGTGCCAATAATATAACGGCATCAACGTCAGAGCCAGAGAGCCAAGGCCAGGATGTCCAACAAGAACTAGGCACCTCAAAGACGGGTGTCAACACCTCCCTAGGTTTCCTCACAGAGATGGCATGGAAAGCGTTGGCAAGCACCACCGCAGCACAGTACAGTAAGTGCTTACAAACAGTTTTTAAAGCCACAGGCATAAAATACATAGGGCCTCATTACACGGATTGCGGTAAGGGAATAACGATACAGGTAAGCGAATACCGGTATCGTTAAAAATCCTTCCCAATTACGACCCGGCCAACCACAATTAGCGGCACCGCTAAGAACGGTGCCACTAATAGCGGCTAGTCCGCCGGCGCGCGACCCCTCATCCTGTAAATAGCGGCATGCCACTATTAGCACACCATCACAAGCCAAGCTGATAGCGGCATGGAACAGCCCCAAAAATCCCATACCGGCATGGCGTAAATGTCGGCATCGCGAACCACCCGCTAAGAGAAATGAGCAGTGTTCCCACCTGCCACAGGTGGACATAATCAGCACAGGTGGAGGAAATGGAGACTGTGGCAGCACAAAAGGAGCACACCACACCCCTTCCCACACCCCTTCCCACACCAAGATGGTTCCAATACTAGCAGCATTACATGGGCTGAAGGACATGATTGCATTGCAGCACCAACAATAACAGGCAGCACAGAGGAGACGCAGGAGGAGGAGGAGGAGGAGGAAGGCGAGAAAGGTGCAGCAAGCCCCACCAGTGCACCTAGTAATGCCACAGAGGCAGCCAGCAATCCCCAGGATCCGAGCCAGTCCATTCAACCTAACCCCTGAGCAGATACACACCCTGTACTGTCTGGACCGGAATACCATCACCAGCATCGTGGACATAATAAATGACGACATTGTGAGCCTCATAGACATCCGAACTGCCATTCCCCCTCTACTGAAGGTGGTAGCTGTGCCTCACTTCCTGGCCACAGGCACCTAACAGCATACAGTAGGGCAGATGCATGGCATCTCACAACCAGTATTCTCACGCACGCTGACTCAGGTGCTCGATGCCCTCCTCAAGCACACAAGTGAACACATATCCCTGCCACGGACTGCCCAGGAGATCTCCCACACCAAAGTTGGCTTCTTTTCACTTGCAGGCATCCCAAGTTGCATCGGGGCCATCGACTGCACCCATGTGGAATTGGTGGTCCCACATTACAATGAAGCAGTCTACCGAAACAGAAAGCAATTCCACTCCATCAATGTCCAAATGGTATGTGACTCAAACAAGATAATCACACATTGTTGTGCCCGATGTCCCGGATCAACCCATGATTCAATGGTCCTGTGGAACTCAACGATACCACGCTACATGGAGCGACAAGCCGGACAACGTTCGTGGCTACTTGGTGAGTAGCAGGGCAAGCACACGGCAGTGTGATGTGGGTTGTGATTGGGGGGGAAGAGATGCATACTCCAACTGGGTGTGATTGGGGGGCAAGAGATGCATACTCCAACTGGGTGTGATTGTGGGGGGGAGAGATGCATACTCCAACTGGGTGTGGACTGTTGTCTGTAGAACAAATGGACATACAGTTGTAGGCCAATGTCCACCAAGGCAGGCCACAATTGACCGGAAACAAAACAACATGCAATTTGAAGCAGCACAACATCATTACAGCTATGCGCCTTTGAGTGCATGCGAAGGGATCACCTCTAGCCATTGTACTGAACCACATCCCACACCACTACTGAAGTGACGCTTCACAGCATGGCAACATCGATTTCAGAATGGCAGTACACTAGCAGTGTGGTACCAATTTTGCCTGGGCCCAGGAACACCTAAGACCTGTCCACACCCAGGACATGGCAATTACTGGCGGAGGCATGCATGGTGCATGTCCACTTGCAGGGACTAGCACACTTTCTCACATTGCAGTTACACAGATCGTCTCCATGCATGCTGGGATTCGTGGATGCCAATCACAATGCAATCTGGATTAGTGTGATATGTACAGGTTGCACTTGAGGTGAACAGTAACAAGTCCCCATTGTTCCACCCATGCAGGTGGTGCTGGCTATCCCCTGAAGAGGTGGCTCCTTACCCCTGTACGGAACCCACAGAACAGGCACAAAGAGGAATACAATGGTGCACATACCCGTACCCGTACCCGCGTCGTGATTGAGCAGACATTTGGCCTTTTGAAGACACGGTTCCGGTGCAGGTCGGGTGGGGCCCTCCTGTACGGCCATGAGAAGGTGGCCAAGATCACCATGGCATGTGTCATGCTGCACAATATGTGTATCAGACGGAATGTGCCACTGCCCCCTGACATTGAAATGCAACCACCTGATGAGAATGATGATGGGGATGAGGAGGGAGGGGATGGGGCTGCAGGTCATGCAAGAGGCGATGCCCAGGAGGGACGCGATGTGCATCAGCATCTGATCAACTAAATATTCTGAATCACATGGTTCAACTCTGTTGGATGGATGTGGGTATTAGTGCACTGGTGTTTGTGGTGAAGCGCACAATGGGCCCTGTCCCCCAATAAAGTTCAAATACACAATGATGAAGTCCAAGCCTGTGTCTTAACTTGTCACTAGTGTATTAAACATATTTTGAGAAGAAAAAATGCATGGCACTGAATATGCAACCACCCTTTCCCCCCTCCCCCCACAACACTCCCAAAACACCCTTTCCCCCTCCCCCACAACATTCCCAAAACACCCTCGCCCCCACAACACTCCCAAAACACCCTTTCACCCCTCCCCCACAACACCCCCATGTGTGGCTTGCACAACGTTGGTGTCCTGCTGCAGATGTGCCAGCTAGATCCTGCTGGCCCTACTTCCCATGCCCATCACCACCATTAGGAGTTTGGGAGGGTGTGCGCCTCATGGTGGGCAAGGAGCGGCGGTGGGGGCTTGTCTACCTTGAACTTGCAGAGGAGGAGGTGCCCGGTTGTTCCTGTGGTGGTGGTGGGTACTGTCGGTCCATCGCATCCGCTATGCTGGCGAGGACCTGCCTCAGTTGTGCCATCTCCTCGCAGAGCCTGTTGGTGCAGGCTTCCATGCCCTCCCTCGACTGCCTAGCATTCTCCCTGAACTTCTCCCTCACACGGGCTGCCTCCTCTACATGTTGGCCAACCAGCGCTTTAACATCCTCCTGGCACTGCCTGATGGTGGCCAGGTCATGGCCACTGTGTCCAGCTCGTGGGGTGGCTGCTGCACCTTGGTGTATGTCTCGGCCATAAGGTGAGGGCACCTGTGGGCTCCAGCACCCTGCCATGGTCTTATCGCCAGACTGGCCAGGGCTACTGGATCGTGGTGTTGGCTGTGGGCTTGCTTCTCTGGATCATGGGGGCCTGGAGGTCTGCATGTGCATGGGCAAGTCACTGGTCTCCTCCACGTCAGACAGTGGCGCAGTGGCTGCTGCCTCACCAGTCGAACTGGTGGCAGCAGAGAGTGGGCCCTCCGTGGGTGTTTCCTGTGTTGGGGGGATCATAGCAGTGGGTCTAGCAATTGTTGCAGCCGTAGCTTCAGGTCTTGGTGAAGTTGCTCTCTTGCTGTGTTTGCCCCTCTGCAGGTGCTCACTCCTCCCTGTGCCCCTTGATGTGGTGGTGGTGTTCTGCTCATCGCTGTCGGTCTGTGAGCCTGTGGGGGACAAAGAGGGGGATGGCATTGGTTATGGTTCAATGTGCTTCATGCAGATTTTGTTCATCATGCTGTTCTGTGCATTGGGACTTCATTAGTGGGCATTCAGGTCATGGGGCTGTTGGGTGGGTCATCCATGCATGGATCTGTGTTGCACGTGTCTGTGGTGATGCGTGCATGTGTGTGTGTTGGGGTGTCACACTCACATGGGCAGGGTTGTGTGCATGTATGTTTGTGGCCGCATCCATGAGGTGATTCTGGGCTCACACTTGGGAGGTGCCTCACCTTTCACAGTGCATTGTTTCATGTGTACACTCACCTCCATCTGATGTTGTGGGCGCACCACGCTCCATGTCCCTGACTCCCTCTATGGATTCTACGCCAATCGTGCTGGTGCAGGTCTCCTCCCACTCCCTGAGTTTGATGCGGGAATCAGCGTGACCTCCTGTGGCCATGGCCAGTTTACGATTTGCGGACAGTATGCTGCGGACCCAGAGGCGGAGATCGTCCCACCGCTTCCTGCAGTCTTTAACGGTGCGGGTGGTGGTGACCATCGCACTGACTTTCTGGGCCACCTCTGCCCAGATGGCCTTTTTTTTAATCAGGGTCTCACGCCGCATGTCAATCACGAAGACAACATCCGCGTTTGCCGCAAGGGTCTCCATCAGCATGATCAGCTCCTCATTTGTGAATTTCTCCTTGTGCTGGCGATCTGCTGTTTTCTTGATTGCCTTGGGCATTGTGAGGGGATCCTTGATGCTTTAGTATGGCACTGGTGTGGAAACAGGTCCTGGGGGCAGAGGATGGCAATGGATTGTGTTTTTAAAGATGGCCGCCGTGCTCTTTCCCGTTCCTGTGCGATGACGCTATTTCCGTTTCCGCAATTTTACGGTGACCGCTATTTGCGTGTTGCTGGAGGTCGGAAGTGCTATCAGCGCTTTCGTCGGTGCCACAAAGGGTCTTTTTGGGGTCTTTAGTGGCATTGCGGTAGGGTCATTACTGGCATGGTGCTGTGCTCGTGTCTGCTTACTCGTAATGGCACGCAATTAGCGGCCTCTTGCCAAGGCAGACACGTTAAAAGTGCCATGCCGGTAAGGGCAGTATTTTACCGCGTTCCGTGTAATGAGGCCCATAGAGTTAATAACGATTAAAGACATAGGCCCTCATTACGACCCTGGCGGAAAGTGACTGACCGGACCGCCACAGCGTAAATAGCGTTTCCGCCATTGCACGAAGGAGCAAAGTGCGGCCCATTCCGACCCATCGGGCACGAGCACCACGGCATGGCGGAAGTGCAAAGTCCGCGATGGCGGAAATGACCCCAAAACGGCCCACACCGCCGCCGTACGGCGCCCTAGGTGCAATACCGCCACCCATCACAGCGGACACCGCAGTGTGCGCCTACCGGAAAGTACGGTGACCGGAAATATACGGAAACAGAAGTAAAAACATGGGCCCGGAACGGGAAACATCCCGCCGTACACCTATAAAACCACTAAAACCACACAACCACTAAAAACACTACCCTGAGACACACCCCAACCAGTCATCCACCCTAGCGAAACCAAGAAAAATGGGAAAAGTAGCGAAGAAAGCGTGCGACCGCAAGCGGCAGGTCCACTTCTCCCGTGAGGAACTCACCGTGCTAACAGAGACCCTCCAGGAGAATGCTGCCGTCGTCTTCTGCACACAAATGACCAGGACGGCACTTGCAAACAAGAAGGCCATATGGGCTCTGGTGGCACAGCGGGTAAGTGCGGTGGGGACCGCACCCCGCACCCCACAGCAATGCCGAAAGCGATGGGACGACCTGCGGATACGCGTCCGCAGCATACTCTCTGCCAACCGCAACATTGCCACAGCCACCGGGGGAGGTCCTGAATCACCCATCAAGTTGACCCCCTGGGAAGAAATCTGTGCCTCCACCATCGGAATGGAGAGCATAGAGGGAGTCGGAGGGATGGAGAAAGGAGTGCAGACATCCGAAGATTCAGGTAGGTGGGCCAGATAAAACAATGCCAAATCCACAAAGTCCAATCATGTGAAGTACCATGTGTCCACATAGTGCAACAGAAACACATGTCCAGGAGAACGTCCACACACATCGGCCTGATAGCGCACGTTAAAACCCACAATAAATACATAAATAATTAAAAACCCCTAAAACACGCACTACACGTGCAGCAGGTACACCCTAACTGCAGGCTGCCAAACAACTGCACCCTCACTCCACACACAAATGAAAGCACCTCCAAGGCCCCGACCCAAATCACCCTCAGGTACCACCCCAATGCATGTGATACAATGCCATTCCAATTCCCACAGACCCATCAATAACCCTCGCCCTCCTTTACTCCACCACAGGGTCCGATCCAAACGACGAGCTTCAGGACACCCCTACCAGCACACCTGCAAAGAGGGCCAAGACCAACGGCCAAAGACCCTCCACCTCAGCTGCACGCATCAAGACACGGCAGCAGCACAAATCAGGTGGCAGCACAGAGGAGGGAACATCAACAGGCACCCCAGCAGCCAGCATGCCCACACCACCACCACCACAGGTCCCCCCAACGGATGCCACAGAAGGCACTGCCTCTGGTGGCAGCAGCACCATAGGTGACACCCCATTGATGGCAGCATGCTTCGACACAGAAGACGGGGATGTCGAAGACAGATCCATCCATGACCTGTCCCAATCCCCCTGTCTGTCCCATCCCGTACAACATGAGGATACCACGCAGGGGCACCCACAAGACGACGACTGGCCATCCCCCACAAGCCCTGTGGCAAGGCAACATGAGGTCAACAGCCCCTCTGTGACACCCCCGCAAATGGCCATGGCCCAGCAGAGGCAACAGTCCCTCGACCAGTTAATCGTGCAACAGCAGCAACTGGCCACGCTCCTCAAGGACCATGCCGATGAATGTGGGGGCACTAAGGCAGACATAGAAACATCAACTGAGACACTCAGGGCAGAAATGTAGAGAGGTACAGAGACACTAAGGGCACAAATGGAGAGAAGCACCGAGAGCCTGGGAGTCCAAATGGAGAGAAGCACCGAGAGCCTGAGGGGGGAACTGCATGCGACGTCCAAGGACGTATGTGCCGAACTTGCTGCAGTGCGCCGTGTGCTCACTGAGCTCTCGCAAACCCTTAGGGACATGCATGGACGTGAGCAGGCAGAGACATCATCCGTTGCAAGTTCCGTCCAGGGCAGCCCCCAACGTAGATCTGGGAGGAACCTGCGCTCCACAGGCAGGGGTGCCCCTGATACCCGCAGAGGGGGCTTGCAATAGCGACTGCCCACTGACAACGAGCATCTGTGGACACTGGTGTTCGGGGGGGAGGTAGGAGGGTGGAGGGGGTGTGTTGGGCTCACTTGGGTGGCGGGTCGATAGGGTGTACAACATGATATCACATATGCCATAAACAGTGCACGATCAACCAATGAGATGTGTGGACATTGATCTTTGTGTACTAGGCCATCATAGGCGTACAGTCCATATTGTGCATGTCCCAGACACACACGCACGAGTCCCGTGTCCATGTATCAGCCACCAGGCGTGAGTGCTAGAAGCATACATCAATGAGATGCTGACGAATGTCACGGCCCTCCGGTGCCTCGCAGACTCCTTGAGGTGCTGCCACATCCCCACCCTCATCATGACCATCATCAGGTGCTTGCAGTTCTGCGTCAGGGGGCATGGGCACATTTCTACGTACGCACATGTTGTGGAGCATGACACATGCCATCACCATCTTTGCAACCTTCACATGGCGGTACAGGAGTGCCCCGCCAGACCTGCTGAGGCAGCGGAAACGACCCTTCAGTAGGCCGAATGCCTGTTCAATGACTACACGGGTACGTGAGTGGGCATGGTTGTAGTCCTCCTCATGCTGGTCCCGTGGGTTCCGGACTGGTGTGAGGAGCCATCTCTTCAGTGGATATCCATCATCACCTGTATGTGGACGAGAAACGTATGATGTGGAATGCCATTGCTACGTACGCACACACCCCCCCCCTTCCTGCCAGGTCATTGCCGAATCACATACCCCACATTATCATGCATGTAATGAGACTCACCGAGTAGCCAGGATCTGTTCCCTGCGTGTCGCTCCATGTAGCGTGGTATTGTAGAGTTCCTCAAGACCATAGAATCATGGGTTGATCCAGGGAATCTGGCACAACAATGTGTAATGATCCTGTTGGAGTCACACACCATTTGTACATTCAGAGAATGAAATTGTTTTCGGTTGCGGTACTGGGCCTCCATGGCATGTGGGACGACCAATTCCACATGGGTGCAGTCGATGGCACCAATGCAACCCGGTATGCCGCCAAGTGCATGGAATCCCACTTTTGTGTTGGTAATTTCCTGCTCCGAGCGTGGTAGGGAGATGTAGTCGTCTGCGTGCTGCAGGAGGGCATCGAGCACTTGCAATAGTGTCCGTGAGAACAGTGGCTGAGAAATGCCATGCAACTGTCCGACTGTGTGCTGGTAGGTGCCTGTGGCCAGGAAGTGGAGTACAGACACCACCTTCAGTAGGGGTGTGATGGCGGTTGGACTATCTATCATGCTGACAAGGTCAGCCTGTGTCATGTCCACAATGGCGGCTATGGTGTCCCGGTCCAGACGGTAGAGGGTGTGGATCTGCTCATCAGTGAGGTTGAACGGATGTGCTCGGAGGCGTGGGATTGCGGGCTGCCTGCGTGGTGGTAGTGGCTGTGCTGGCGGCCCTTGTTGGCCCTGCCTTGCCCTCCTCCTCCTCCTGCGTCTCCTCCGTGCGGCCGGTTGTAGTTGGTGTTCGTCTTCTTCCTGGAGTTGGAGTACTTGCAGTGCTATCAGGTCCCCCAGGGCCAACATCGCGAGTCCTGCCGGTAGCATTTCGGTGTGGTTGTGGGAGGAGACTGGCTGTGCAATTTATGTGTTTTCAGGCTGTATGGCCTCCACCTGTGGTGATTCATTCCACCTGTGCAAACTGCTCTCCCCTTTGGCCGAGCACGTCCCGCACACAACGCTGCAATTCGGGGAATGGCATCTTGCTATTGCAATCATGTATTTGTACCCGATGGCCGTGTAACATTGGTTGATATGTTCATTCTGCTGTGGTCCCATTGTTTCACATACTATCTGTGCAGTCGCGAACAGACTTGTGAAGGGTCAGTGGTACGTAGTACTCGAGTAACGGTGGGCCCTCATGCATCACTGTACCGAGTTGCAACGACGGGCGGGGCGTCCCATTTGTGGGTGAAGGCAGTTGCCATTTTCACACACAGCCGCACTAGATGGATTAATTAGTGATTTCAAACGGCCACAGATGCCTCTTCGACGTGATGTTGCAAATGAGGAATTCGAAGGGCGGCGCTTTCGGTTTTCAGCTAGCGGCGAGGAAATGCCCACAGGTCTGACTGCAAATATAACGTACTATTGTTCAATGTCCTTGGGACAGGGGCCATGGCGAGGATGCAATGATTGATATGAATGGTTTGGGATGCGCAATAGCGACGTGGGCGATGAGGCCGGACGTTCCCAAATACATGTTACTTCACAACACTGGAATTACGGGCTGGGGCACTGTGGATTTTGCAGGCTGCATAACGCACAGACTCAATGGATATTTCTAATGTTATGTGAGTAAATATTCAGGCGTTTTAATCCCGGGATGAGGGAATGATGAATGGATGCATGGGCAGGTGATTTGATACAGAGTTTGCCATGTACAGGGCTTCTTGGAATCTATCCGCCTCCCCTACGCTATGTGATGCAGGGCTGCCATAGTGGGACCATCGTCTATCTGGCCTTGTTGAGCCCTCCCTGTCTCGACGCGCCCTCAGACACTTGTGTCCATGCACGTTACCAATCCCATCTGATGGATTCTGTTTTGACAGACGCATGCACAGGTACACTCGTTTGTGATGGTGTTTACACCTCGATATAGATAGTTATGAGTCGCAAGTGGTTTTTGGGTGGTGATGAACCTTTGGAGTGGGCTAGCATGCATATGGCTGTGGATTTAGTGTGATCATTGAAGTGAGTTGTTCGAATGTAGTTCTGATGGCCATTCTGTTCTTTTTCTTTTCTTTTGGTTGACAGGTATCTCCTCCCCTTTTGCCACTGCCATCTGTATGCCACTCCTGCAGATGGCTTTTACTCCCGACACCTGCTGCTTCGTGTTAATCAGTGGAGCAGCATTACGATCTTATGGGACGATCGCCAATGGGCCACAAGCCCTTACGCAGTACTGGTGGCTCGGAGCAACATTTCGGCCTTTCAGCTGGACTAGTGCCTCCCCATTGGGACGGCCCTGCGGTTGTGTGCGCTTCCATGTTGCCTTTTCGTACGTGAATGTGGCTCTGTGTACCATGATGGAACAGGGCGTCACACAAGTAGTGGCTGGTCATTTCTTGCGGATGCAGCCCACAATGGTGAAATGTGTTTTGGAGTTCATGGCCTGATGGCTGTATGGGCTTGGTGATTTTGTTGTGCATTAAATTTCTATTCTGATTTGGCCCGTGTAGCGTTCTTCTTTGCAAGTGATGTGGCATATTCCTATTTGGGGAGCGATGTATTGTGAGGAGATCTGCATTGGGTTCCAGCTTCGGAGTATAGTTGCGTGGTACTGTGCTGGGCGCGTTTGCCTACGAAGCCCGTGAGGTCAGGGATGGGGGCTGCCAATATGACTGTTTGAATGTTGTCATGCTCAGGGGCGGGGGATTGGGTTTTGTGTAACAGATGCCGGTCAGCCAGGTGGACTGGTGGAATGATGTGATTTTCGGAATATTGCTGGTCACAGGTGCCTGTGTTTGCGTGCGTTTCTTGGTGGGGGACTGTGGTCATGTCCATTGGGATGGCTTCTGTATTCGTGCCATCTGTGCCCTGCAGCTCCCATTGGCCCCTCTTGTGTTTCATTTGTTCGTTGGCATGCATGGGTGACTTGTACATTTCACTGGTTGCATTGTGACTTCATTGCACCTACGGGGAGTTGTACTTTGTGGGCAGGGAGCGGTGTACAGGCACTCAGTGGGGCCGTTTACGGTTGATTCGCGATGCCGTACTTCTCACCATGGCGGAATGGTTCATTCCGCCATGCTTGATGGCGTTAGGTACATGTCCGCTAGGGTCGGAATTAGCGTACCCTTGCGCCATGGTGGTGTTTACGGTTTGGCATGGCGCGCGCGCGCGTGCTTGGTGCAGTTAGCGTTGGCGTTCACTACGGTGTCGCTAATGGCTTCGTACTTTGCGGTGACGGGTCATAGTCGCACCGAGCGCTATTCGATGGCGGTATTGCATTTCCGCCATCGTTTTCCGAATTCCGCCAGGGTCGTAATGAGGGCCATAGAAACATTTTTAAAATGGGCACATGAACAAGGCTTTAAGAGACACTGGGCTAAAAGACATTTAGTCGCAGTCTCATATTTTTCTAAAATACGGGGTGATTCAGACCCCACGCAAAGTCCCCTCATTACTTATGCATTAAAAGGTTAGGGCAGAATAGAGGGCCCACAGGTAGACACCCGCTGCCCCCTTCATTTCGGCAAACGGGTACAAATTGCAAACCAGTTGGAAGCCATATGTTGGCATCCATATGAGATTTTACTGTTCAGAACAGCCTTTTTCCTGGCATACTTCGGGGCCTTCCGGGTGGGTGAACTCATTGCTTCCACCACCAAGGCCAGCAACGGGCTGGGCGTCATGGAAGTCATGGTCAGACAGGAGAGCATCAACATAGAAATACAACAATCAAAAACTGGGGCAAAAAGAACCATCAACATTTGTTGTATCGATGAGGCAGTAAACTGCCCAGTATGTATCACCAACCTTTACTATGCGCAAAGACCCAAGGTTGGGGGGAGGTTCTTGATTGGCACTAAGCCGCTACCAATTTAAAGGGGTGCTGATGAACGCAATCAACAATGCCGGGTGGGACCCCAGGGGTTTCACACCCATTCCTCCAGAATAGGTGCCGCCACCTCAGCATGGCAGGGAGGTTTAGCCCCCCAACAACTGAAAAACATAGGGGACTGGAGATCAGATTGTTACAAAAGATACATCACACTGCAATTAATCTAGCCAGCCACCCCCCTTTTTTCTTCCCCCCCCCCGCTCTCCCGCATACAGAATCACCAGGCGAAGGGAGAACCACACTTCAATCAGCATGGATAGTCGGCCACTCTTTTATCTTCAGGACGGGCCGATGGGCAGAGGAGACCAAAGAAAGGCCACAGTTCACGAACACCATTTCATCATGGTGGGGCTACAGAGGCCTGCGATGGGCAGAAATCCATGAAACATTAGCAGAGCTAGTCGCATACAGAGACCCGCCAGAATTTCTGATCATACACTTAGGTGGCAATGACCTAGTATCAGTGGGGAGGAGACAGTTACTGAAGGACATGTGCGCCTCCCTTGCAGGCATCGCACAAAATTAGAAAGAAACAGAAATATATTTCTCAGCCATCCTACCTAGAAAGAAATGGCAAGGGGCCACTGCTACAAATCTGTAGACATTTCCAGATGAAAAATCAACAGGGGGCTAGAAAAATTCTGCACAGCAAGAGGTCTGGGCTTCATAAAGCACCCAGCCATTGCACTGGGTGATCCGGACCTTTTTCACAAAGACGACACCCACTTATCAATCAAGGGCATGGAACATTTCTTTCGAGAAATTACAGCAACTCTAGCGTCCAGGGGATGTAAATAGGAGATACTTTTGGAGGAACGCGGCCAGCCGTCAAACTGCCCACGTGTGGCGGCACGGACCAGAGGGGGTAACCCCAAGACCCGGTGCCCAAAACTATTTGTTTATTATCTTATGATATGTGATTATTGTTATTGACATAACCATATCTGTACAATAAAAACCTACGGCCTTTTATTGCCAACACTTGACAAACAATGTGTGAGCCAAATTATTCTAGATAAGTGTATGGTCTCGGCAAAGTACAATGATGCATGCATATGGGTTCAGCAGTTATGGGCAATGCAGCAGTGCCTCACAAAGCGAGGCAGGATAACTGCTGTTACCATCAGCAGGTCCGGAGAGGGGCAGCAAAACCTCTCCCCCTCTCTGCTCCTCTCCTCCCCCTCTAGTCGAAGAGACACGCAGTCTGTCCAGCACAATGCTGAGGAAGGGTTAGGTGTGAGCAATCACCTCACCCTTCCTTCATGCAACTAGGTGCTAAGCACTGAAGGAAACCAACAGGCAGGCAGGGATCAGGTTCAAAGACCTGCCCTCCCGGGGGGGACAGATAGTCGGCTATCTGGCCGGGGGCTGATACATAACAGCCCCCACTACTATACATATCAAAGACCCAGGGCTCCCCTGGGTCTTATAAATACAGAGCGGCACGCTCTGAGAAAACTCAATCAGTTTGTGGACCCTGAACGGGGACCCAAACACACAGGAGGTGCACTGTCTACTCAGTGCCTTCCAAACCTTTGCTTCTTTACCACAAAATCCTTCCACCCTACAAATAAGGGAGAAGAACAAAGGAAAAGAAGTACAGGGCACTGTACGGTGCCCACAACAAGTCGTGGGACATAAGAAGGCGAGCTCGGGCCAGAGGGGGTAACCCCAAGATCCAGTGCCCAAAAGTATTTTTTTATTATAGTATGATATGTGATTATTGTTATTGGCATAACCATATCTGTACAATAAAAACCTATGGCCTTTTATTGCCAACACTTGACAAACAATGTGTGAGCCAAATTATTCTGGGTAAGAGTATGGTCTCAAAGTACAATGATGCATGCATGTGGGTTCAGCCTAAGACACCTCCCGCATGGCGGGGGGGGGGGGTCTCCAGTGACTTTGCTGCTTCCTGACTGATGCGGACACGCGAGGCAAACGCAGTGCGGTTGGAGATCTGGGAACCCCTAACAGCTGGTAAGCTTGCAAACCTGTAAGCTGTTGCACAATCTGTGGCAATAGACATTTCTCTTGCTGCCCACAGTTGTTGCTACAAAACTCCTCGCAGCTCCTCGCAGCTGTGGCGGCAGCATTTTTGCTTGGGGACTTTGCTGGTTTCTCCTGTGTGTTTTTTGGCCTGGCTTTGGCTACGCATTTGAAGTTCTTGCCTGCAGTGTGGCAATGAATGAGAAGGGAGGTGCTATTAACTTAATGCCTGGAAGCATGGAGATTCTGGCTCGACACAGCAGAACACAGGGAACTGGTGCCGTGGATTATGTGGACTTAGTGGAGTCAACTCCCCCTTTGGCGATATCGTCTCAACCGGAACAAGGGCCCCTTCTTATGACTAGTATTGCCAAAGAGCTCCTACTCTGCCCTAGTCCTTTAGACCTTGGTGTATTGGTGGTTGCCCTAGGTGACTGGGTGGTGGACTTACGTCAGTCCAGTGGGAGCCAGGTTCCCCTGATAGTTGCACACTCTAGTCCGCCTGCCTTGTCACAGCCATCTAAATTGGACTTTGCTTGTCAAGTTAACCTGCAAAGAGTGTAGTTAGATTATGCTTCACAAACTGCTTTCCCTAGGGTGGAACCCTGGCACCTATCCCATACCCCTCTCCCCCTGCACTTGCACTTTCTGAACACTCATAAGGCATGGTAAGTTTGTCTTCCCCTTCCCTTTGTCTCTTCTTCTTTGTTGTATTTAACAAGTGAACCATAAATAAATGAACAATAATAATGAGAGTATAGAACTGTGTGAGAATATAAATAGTCTACGTAATGATGATTCTTTAGGAGTATATTCACTGTGTATATATTTATATAAGATCATTAGAACTGACCACCGTTATTTAATATTTTTGCACTTTTTGAAGCACTTTCTTGGAGCATTGAGTGTAATTCTCGAGAACTATGTAAATATGAGGGTGATTTGTTAACCCTGGATATGCGAGTTAACCAAAGAAAAAAGAGGAAGAAATATTATTAATAAAAAAATTGATTAAAGGATCTTGAGATAAAATTAGTTCGTCACTTATGTACAAGGAGAAATCATCTTAATTTCAGGTTGAAGCAGGTAATTGTGTGCTCTACTAACGACTAAGACCTGAGAGCACATTAGAGTCTAAGGGCCTCATTACACGGATGGTGGTAAACCATGGCGCTATTAGCGCCATGGTTCATGCCGGTAAAATACCGGCACAGCCTTGGTGGAAAGGGGAATTACCGCCCTATTCCAAGGTTGGCGGTGCGGTAATTCCCCCTTCCACCATTGCCCTCCCCATTCCCATTTTTGCCCCATAGGGCTCTCTGGGAATGGGGAAGGCGCTAATTAGGGTACCGCAATTTGCGGTTCCGTAATTAGCTCCTTGGTGCCTTTGCGGGTTGGATTTTTAACGCCTGCAAAAAGCAGGCGTTAAATTCCCCAACCCGCAAAGGGACCTCATAGTAAGGCGGTAAGGATTTACCGGTACCGGTAAAATACCGGTATCGGTAAACCCTTACCGCCATCCGTGTAATGAGGCCCTAAGTGTGTTCAAGTTTCAAGGGGCTGCTTTTACTGGTCTTGAGTCTCAATTTTAGGTTTTAGAGTACATATGAAATTGCAACATCATGCTCAGTTCACCACACCCGCAGTCACAAACATGGCACTCGTGACATAAACCCCTTTTGATCGTGGCGACCTTTCTTGACCACCCCAGCATTTGTATTCTCCAAGTTCTTGGAATCCATTGTGAATTACAGAAATTCCAACAAATAAGACTTACTCTTAATATGTTAAACCTGATCATTTTTTGGGGGTTAATCCATAAAACCATTAATGGTTACAAGGTTGCCGGTGTGGGAAAAAAGTAGCAGTAATTCTGTTAATGCCACTTTTTCCCATTGTCAAACTACATGTTTGGTGGTTGGGTGGCCAGATTTACCTGCAGCTCCAAGCTGCCAGTAATTCCGGCACCCCACCAACCACAAATGCCAGTATTACTGGCACTAGTATTACCAGTGCCGGTTATACTGGCAATTCCCCCCATGAAGTCCTATCAGATTATAGGACTAAATTGGTGTATCGGGAATTGTAATCTGCCGGTAATTCTGGCAGACCAGGTACCGGTAATGGTAATACTGTTTCATGGTATCCATCCAGATTTTACCAGTGGGATACCACCAAACCTATAATGAGGCAAATTGTCTTGATTATCAGCCTTGCAACACTATCCCGTCAAAATGGGTTTTGTACACCGATTGGCCAGGTAAGAAAATACTGACTCAAGAAGAATGGGTTTTAGAAATATCAAAAACTGACGTTCTTAACCTCACCTCCTCTAGCGTTATTTGTGTGTAGTTGTTGGTAGGAGGATACAGAAGTGAGCTACAGGAACACACTTTCTGCAGTTTCTTCATAAAATGTGACATTTACATGTCACCAAACCTATCTTCCACAAGTGGCACCAACAAATGCCTCTACCCTTTAGGCTTACAGAGGGACTTTTTCACCTCACAACAAAGTCTTTTGCTTTTGCTTTCGTTACCCCGAATGCAACGGGTTTGCCCAGATGTGGGTCCCGAGCCTGCTGGGCCTAGATACCCAATCTACACCTCGCTGATGATGCTCAAGAAGGCAGAAACATGTCTGGGGATGCTTTTGGTCTCATGCAAAAGGGATGGGACCTAGCGTGGAGGTCCTGGTTTCTATTGGTTGTTTCGCTTGGCGATAACATGTGTGGGCGCAAGTCTCCGGCTGGTTAAGAGGTTAGGGGAAAGAGTCTCTTACCTGTTTTCCATTTCCCTTTCTGTATTTCTGCTATTCATCTCTTCGCTTCTTATTTTCTCCCTCTCCAGAAGAAGCCATCCAACACTCAACACCACGTTGTATTGGCGACATCAGCCTGCGAGCCACACTCCAATCATCGGATCCCACGCTCGACCAGGGTTTTCTTCCCCAGAGGGTTTCCCTGACTGGCGCGCACTTTTCGCTCTGGGTTTTCCTACCGGGTAAGAGAGTGGCGCGTTGGTCGGGGAGATTCTTGATTTCAACATTTGCTTCCCATTGAAATTGTCAGTCTGCTCAGGTAAGACCTCCAAACCTGCTCAATTGGGTGTTTAATAAAGATCCCTTGAACCTAATTCGAGGTCACAGTTATCAGTAAATAATACCAGTAACAGTTAGCAACGCCATAGAATAAAGGCTACGGCAGACTGACATTCAATGGAGCAGCAAATGCAACAACTTCTTGCCGCCATGCAAACAATGTCCCTAGAGATGCAGGCTCTCAAACAGGATAATGCTCAATTGCGACAACAGGTTGCTCGTGCTTTTTCAGACTCTCCCCCATTAAATTTGAATACAGGCAAATTCGACGGAGATACACATAAACTCAAGGAGTTTCTTGATAGCTGCACTGTGCAGTTTACCTTTAAGTCCCACTTCTTCCCCACGGACAAAGATAAGGTTGGCTTTGTGATTTCACATTTGGCCGGACCTGCTTTGGCCTGGGCTACACCTTTAGTGACTTCTAATAATGTGATCTTGGACTCTTATTCTGCCTTCACCAACAGTTTGAAATCAATGTTCAGTAGACAAGAGATCTCGGTGTCCACACAAGAAAGACTGTTAGATCTTAGACAAAGCAACAAAGACCTGTTGACCTATATTACACTCTTCAAGCAGCTTTCCTCTGAGTTAGGATGGCCAGATGATGGGTTGCTCACATTATTCCGACGAGGACTATCGGAAGAACTAAAGGATGAGGTAGCTAAGGTACCTCGTCTGGCAAATCTAGCGGATATGATAACACTCACCATGCAAATCGATTACCGCTTACATGAACGTTCTTATGAAAAGAAGAAGACTAGAGGCATATGATCCCAACTCGATTATCCCTCCGTAGCTAATAAACCTGTAGCTTCTGACGAACCTATGCAAATAGGAACAGTGAGAGGACCCCTATCAGCAGCAGAGAAAGAGAGAAGAAAGAGCTTGGGGCTATGCATGTATTGCGGAGCCTCATCTCACAAGTTACGAGATTGTCCCTTAGTCCCTCCCCGACGCACTCCAGCAAAGGGGTCGGGAGACTTCAAAGCCCTACCGCAAGGGGAACAACGGTAGGGGTGCAAGATTCTGATTCCCCAAAGAGAATCCCTGTAAATGTGGACTCTGCGGCAACCACTCAGAATATGGTCATTATTTCTGTTACTCTCGTATTACACTCGCAGATGGTACAGAACGTACCTGCACTGATAGACTGTGGAGCTGCAGGGAATTTCATTGACGATCAATGGGCCAATAAACAAGGAATTAACTGTATACCCAAAGCAATGATCAATCCTATCCAACGAGTTGATGGACATCCACTAAGTTCAGGTCCTATCCGAGAACAGACAGAACCTGTTGTCTGTCAGATTGCCTCACACAAAGAGACCATAACTTTCGATCTAATCAAGGCAGCCCATTTCCCCATTATATTGGGTCTCCCCTGGTTAAGGAGGCATAACCCCTTTATAAATTGGACGGCAGGTACTCTCTTCCTCGGCTCGGAATACTGTGTCAGCCACTGTTTAGCCAAGGAATCAGTAGGCATCTACATCCTGACTGAAAACTCGATCCCCTCACCAGTATCCTCAATAAACAACTTGGAGGTTGTTCCAGAATGTTATTCTAAGTATCAGTGTGTGTTTTCCAATCCCCAGTTCCCTACTCTACCGCCTCATAGAAGAGATGACTGTCACATCGAACTTCTTCCTGACAAGCCTATCCCGTTTGGGAGAATGTACGTCCTTTCCCAACAAGAAAAGGTAGTCCTTAAAGAATATCTCCAAACCAATTTAAAGAATGGACTCATTACTGAGTCGGTTTCCCCGGCCGGAGCTTCACTCTTCTTCAGCCCAAAAAAGGAGACAAATGAACTTCGACCTTGTATCGACTACAGAGGTCTTAACAAAATCACAGTGGCAGACAAATACCCTATGCCATTAATCCCAGACATCCTGGAGGCAGTTCGAGGACCTTCGTGGAGCTTACCATCTCATCCGCATTGCCCCTGGAGATGAATGGAAGACGGCATTTCGAACCCCATTTGGGCATTTTGAATATCACGTCATGCCTTTTGTATTGGTGAACGCACCTGCCGTGTTCCAGCGTTTCATGGACCATCTATTCGCGGATATTCTATTCCATTTTGTTATCATCTACTTAGACGACATCTTAGTATACTCCTCCTCTCAAGAAGAACACCCGATACATGTAAAAACCGTACTCGAACGACTGCAGTCAAATCAGCTGTACTGCAAAGCCTCCAAATGCGAATTTCACCAAAGACAGGTAACCTATCTCGGGTTTGTGATGTCAGCCCAAGGCAATTCCATGGATCCTAAAAAGGTCTCTGCAGTGGTTGAATGGCCTATCCCTTCTAACATTAAAGAGATCCAACGTTTTTTAGGTTTCGCTAATTTTTACAGAAAATTCATCCCTAACTTTTCGGATATCATTCTGCCCCTTACTCGACTGTTAAAAAAGGGAATTCCGTTAGTATGGGACAAATCCACCGAATCCGCATTTCACACTCTTAAATCCTTGTTCACTTCTGCATCCTGTTTGATAATCCCCGACCAGAATAAGCAGTTTTTTGTGGAAACTGATGCATCTCATCATGCACTAGGCGCGGTATTACTTCAACAAACCGACCAAGGAGATGAAAGACCAGTTGCATATCTTTCTAAAACCTTCAATGCCTCGAAACAGAACTATTCAGTGCTCGAAAAAGAATTGCTGGCTATAAAAAGGGCGTTTGAGGAGTGGAGACACTTGTTACTTGGTTCACCCATTCCTCTGTGGTACGTACAGATCATCAAAATCTCAAGGTCCTACAGAATGCACATACAACCAATAGTCGACAAGCACGCTGGGCATATTTCTTCCTTCCATTCCGGATCGAATTCACCATACTTCCAGGAAAACAAAACCAGAGGGCGGATGCTCTCTCTCGTAAGGACGCTCCTGTCTCCCAATTCAGCTCTGAACAATTGTTTCCCAGAGCAAGGTTCATCGCTGTCATCACCGACTTCTTAAGTGAATTGAGGACTGCGTCTGTCACTAATCTAGACACCTGCAAAAAGATAGCCAGTACTTCCCATCTTAGCCAGAATGATTCTTGTTTCTTTCACAAATCACAAGCCTTTGTTCCTACGTTAGGACTTCAACGTGAAGTATTACGAATGTGTCACGACTCTCGAGCCGCTGGGCATCGAGGCGTTCAAGGCACTTTAGACCTAGTGCAAAGACATTTTTGGTGGCCAGAAGTCCGCAATGATGTCCAGGATTATGTAGCGGCCTGCATCGTTTGCTTCCAATCTAAGAATCCCAGGACCCCACCTTTGGGGCTGCTCACCCAGATGCCGATTCCAGAGAAACTTTGGCAGGTGATCTCTACCGATTTTATAGTAGATCTTCCTCCCTCACACAACAAGACCACCATAATGGTCACCATAGATTATCTAACGAAATTGGCACATTTTACTCCCTTGAGCAAACTGCCGGGGGCTGGGGAAATCTTTTGGAAATCTTCTCCAGACACGGCTTACCGGACAGAGTGGTCTCCGATCGGGGCCCTCAATACACCTCCAAGTTTTGGGAAAAGGTTTGCCAGGTCTTGGGAGTCAAGCGGGCTCTCAGTTCGGGGTACCACCCACAGACGAACGGACAGACGGAACGCCTTAACCAAACCCTGGAGACCTACCTACGGTGTTTCGTATCAGCTGCCCAAGACAATTGGTTGGACTTGTTGCCCTTTGCCGAATTTGCATACAACAATGCCCTTCATACTGCCCTTCACACTAGCCCTTTCCATTGTACTTATGGAGTTCATCCGTCCTTTGTGCCTTCTGTTACTTTATCCCCTTCAAACTGTCCAGGAGTGGATGGCCTCATTTCCAAAATACAAGAAGGACATAAATTGGCTAAAATCTCTTTACGAGCTGCTCAAGATAGAGCCAAACGGATTTCTGACAAACATCGCCAAGACGTCCCACCATTAAACCCAGGAGATACGGTTTGGTTGGCTTCTCGCTTTCTTCCCCGGCACTTGGTCCCTTCTAAACTATCCCCTAGGTTCGTCGGTCCCTTCAAGATCCTATGGATGGTAGGTTCTGCTGCAGTCAAGCTCGATTTGCCCTCGTCGTGGTCTCGAATTCATCCTGTTTTTCACCTCTCCCAGATAAGGTTAACAATACCAGATCGATTTCATCGGTCAGACCGTACCCCTCCTCCTCCTGTCTCGACTGATGCTGGCCCAGAATATGAAGTCGCCAGTATCTGCGACTCCCGTTATCGGAGGGGGAAACTACAGTTCTTGGTGGACTGGAAGGGGTACTCTCCTGCAGAAAGAACTTGGGAGCCAGCCTCAGGAGTTCATGCTCCCCGACTGGTCTGACGTTTCTTTAGGTTACATCCTGGGAAGCCGGGGTCGCCCTCCCAGGAGAAGGGGGCATACTGTTACACTCACGAAGCGCTGGTCTCTTTGGTCCAGAGGCCGGCTCTGTGGCTCCATTCGGAGTGGTCGCAGTGTGAACGGTTCTGCGATCACCGTTCCAGTCCTTTCACGTTCGCCAGAGGTACGGCGTACTGCTCACGTGACTCCTCACATGGCACGGAGACTTCCAACTCTTCGCGTCGCTACTGTTCTAGCGAATGCTCCGTGAGTTTGCAACTAGGCAATTCCAATCCTTAGCAGAAACCTCCTACCTCTGACCATTACTAACCCGTCTCCTCTTAACTTTCCAGATTCTCTACTCAGCATTCTTTGTACACACAAACCCCCCGGAATCATCTTGCGCCTCGTACAGAAACGCCGCTTTTGGGTTCTCGAGCTACTGTCTTCCGGGTAATATTTAACTCCCGTCCAAGTCCCTTTCTGAACTTTTCTCCGAGTATTTGTGGGATTTTGATTCTACAAGCTCACTCACCTTTATTTCCTTCTGACAGACTTGTATTCCAGTCGCTCTCCCTGTGTCCCATTTCCTCGGCTTCTCTCCTGGTATTTCCAATCCGGCTGGTTAAGAGGTTAGGGGAAAGAGTCTCTCACCTGCTTTCCATTTCCCTTTCTGTATTTCTGCTATTCATCTCTTTGCTTCTTATTTTCTCCCTCTCCAGAAGAAGCCATCCAACACTCAACACCACGTTGTATTGGCGACATCAGCCTGCGAGCCACACTTCAATCATCGGATCCCGCGCTCGACCAGGGTTTTCTTCCCCAGAGGGTTTCCCTGACTGGCGCGCACTTTTCGCTCTGGGTTTTCCTACTGGGTAAGAGAGTGGCGCGTTGGTCGGGGAGATTCTTGATTTCAACATTTGCTTCCCATTGAAATTGTCAGTCTGCTCAGGTAAGACTGCCCAACCTACTCAATTGGTTGTTTAATAAAGATCCCTTGAACCTAATTCGAGGTTACAGTTATCAGTAAATTATACCAGTAACAAAACTTGCCCAACCTTGGCTCTCATGCCACCTCTGTTCTATGTGGCAACTTCTTTGTCACCTGGAAAAACGCTGGCTTAAATCTTGTTCTCCATCTAAACACTCTGCTTATTTTTCTTATCACACCCTGTATGACAACTGCCTAAATTCTGCTAACCTTTCTCGGATCCTCTTCATACCCAATCTGCTCATCCTAGGCGTCCGTTTGAAACTTTAACCTGCCTTCTCTCTCCTCCTTCCCCTGATCCTTCTATTAATTCTACTCTTTTTGCTCTTGATTTTGCTTCCTTTTTTTCCTCTAAGGTTTATTCTTTATGTCAGGACATTGTTAACTCATCCTCCTCTAATACTGTATATTCTCCCCACCTAAACCGCTAACCTTCTTTTTGGACTTTGCACCTGTGTCCAACTCTGATGTAACACTTCTGTTGGCCAGAGTCCATCCAACTGCAGCTCCTATAGATCCTATCCCATCTGCTATTATTCCCAAAATCTATCCTTTGTTTGTACCATTCCGTGTCTCATTCTTTAATATTTGTCTCTCTACCTCCATTTTTCCTACAGCTTTCAAACATGTACCATCATTTCCATTCTAAAAAAACCTTCAGAAAATCATCTCATTATTTCTAATTTCCACCCTATTTCTCTTCTACCCTATTTATCTAAGCTTCTGGAGGACCTCGTCTTGTCTCAGATTTCTTCCTTTGTTAATGATCTATCTCTTCTTCCACGTTTTCAGTCTGTGTTTCGTCCTCGTCACTCCACCGAGACTCCTTTAATATGTGTGCTTAACTCTCTTCTGTCAGCTTGTCACATTAAACACTCTTCTTTTCTTATTCTTCTTGATGTATCAGCAGCATTGGACACTGTTGATCACTCTTTGCTTTTGGATTCTCTCTCTTCATTTGGCTTTAGGGTATTCTGTCCTCTCCTGGTTTTCCTCATATCTATCTAACAGAACCTTTTCTTTCCCTTGTGGTGGAAAGACTTCCTCACCTTTCCCTCTTGAGCACTGTGTTTCCCAAGGTTCAGTCTTGGGCCCATTCCTATTCTCACTCTATACTTCACTTCTTGCTCCTGTCGTTTCTTCCTTCAGACTCTCTCATCACGTTTACGCCAAGGACACACAACTTTTCATATCCTTATCATCTTTTACGCCGGAAATTCACCACACTCTTACCACCTGTCTCTCTGCCATTTAATCATGGATGGCATTGCACTTCGTCACCCTAAATGCTGGGAAAACTGAGGTTCTATTAATCCCTGCCAACACTATTCCCCCTCTACTCCCACCACTGTCTATTTCTTTTCACCTTCTACTCTTTCTACTTCAACTACTGCATGCAATCTTGGTCTTTATCTGGACTCTAATCTTTCTTTTACCCATCATATTTCCCTCACATCCCGTTCTTGCCACTTTCATTTATATAATATTCGTAAAGTTCGCTCCTTTCTCACTTTCCATGCGTCTAAACTTCTTATCTCTTCTCTTATTTTCTCCCGACTCTTCTATTGCTCTTTCATGCTCTTTGGTCTCCCTTCCTCTTGTCTTGCTCCTTTGAAATCAATTTACCATTCCTCTGTTTGTGTACTTTGTCTTCTTTCCTATCATAATTCTATCACAGCATCGCTTGCATCTCTCAGATGGTTGCCTTTTCATTCTCAACTCAAATTTCATTTTCTGTCCTTAGTCTTTATATCTCTTTATGGGCTACCTCCGGACTATCTTGCAGCTCTACTGTCTTTTTAGACTCCTTCTCGCTCTTTTCGCTCATCCTGTCTCTTTAAGCTGACCATCCAACGTCCCCCTGTGCCCAGGCCCGCTTTTGTTCTTTCCAGCTTCTTGCTCCTCTTCATTGTGTAGAGAAGGAGCTAAGCACCTCCACCTCAATCACCTCACCCATAGCACCTATATGTTGGAGAACAGAGTGTGAGACACGTGCGGTACCAGTGAAGATACCAATACCTAGGAGAATCTGGGAAGGACGCTTCCCACTGAGAAAACCATACCTGCATACAAGACAGTACAATGGCCATTTGAATGAAATCCCTGAAGAAGCAGAGCAAATGAACGATGAAGAAGAATGGTGACGTCACACAGAGCAGAGCATACGTACATAGAAGAGATGCAGAAACTAGAGAATGCAGGCAATTCTATAAGGCATCAAGAAAGTATCGAAGATGTGTCATCTCAGGCTCGAGATAAAGAGGCTTATGTTACAGAAAAGTTGAAGATATCAAGCTGGTTTTACATGTGAACACATGGAAAGAAATGCAAGCAGACAAAGTACTCTTGAGGCTAGCTTTATAGTGAATAGATTGCAGCATGTGACAACATGTACATATATATACATTGGAGTCAGTAAGAATGGATGTTTACTCTACGTACGAGAGCAGTGCTGAGCAAAAGAAGGAATGCCGCTTTTTCCAGTATTTCACAGTTAGAAACCAAATGAATTACAGACGAATCTCGGTAAGGCAAGGTTAGATGAGCAAGAAGCTAAGGCCATATCATAATGGAGTGAACTAACATTGGATTTAAATCGTGGGAAAGAATGAAGCTCCTGTTCAGAAAGCATGGGCAAAAACAAGAAAAACGTCAGAGGTCTGTTAGAAAATAGTATTTTAATACACTAGAAACTCGATTTCATGGTTTTCAGACACGTGGGGAGAAGATGTTGGACGAGCATGATGGTCACACATACTCACAAGGGCAGAGCGCGCCTTAATTCCCCTGAATTTTCCAGAGCTAGTAACACTCCTAAGCACAAGTTCAAAGTCCTAATTGACGGCAGACCACTGAGGTGATGATGGATGGATATGCTAATTGGTGGGAAGCTAGGATTAAGAAAAGCTTACCAGCACCTGGATTCTCAGGCTGCATGCTTCTATACGTAGGTGGGAAGATACTGACTGTGGTTAGAAACTAACTAATAATAGAGGACCGCATTATTAAGGGTCCTATAGTTGTGTGGCCAATAAAACATTGTATATTTAGTGACGTACATACTGACATATTTTGGCCAAGGGCTTAGTTGCCTCACCTGATGTTAAGAAGCGAATCACATTATTCCACTGCCCTAGAAGAGTATGGATCATATATCCTAGATGATCTTCTTAGACCCTATCACACTGTAAGATATTTTGTCCTTGGGGCTATTATCTAATTTAGCAGTATTTTAGTACCGTGGGATTTTGGTGGTACTTTGGTGGTAAATTGATTGGCCTTACTTGGCCATGGGCTTAGTGGCCCCACCTGATGTTAAGAAGCGAATCACATTATTCCACTGCCCTAGATGAGTATGGATCATATACCTAGATGATCTTCTTAGACCCTATCACACTGTAAGAGGTTTTGTCCTTAGGGCTGTTACCTAATTTAGCAGTATTTTAGTACAGTGGTATTTTGGTGGTACTTTGGTGGTAAATTGATTGGCCTTACTTCATTTGGTAGCAATTTAGTATTACCTTATTGTAGCAGTAGTTTAGTATTCTCCTATCTTGGTGGTAATTTGGTGTTAGGTTACTTTGGCGGTAGTTTTTAGTGGTATCTTATTTTTGTGGTATAGTGGTGAGCATACCTTCTATAATGCTGCCCTATGATAAAACAACCCTTCCCTCTTTATAATTATGACACACTTTGGGCTGACAGTAGACAATCCCCAGGCTTATTACACCTTTAGGGAACCCAGTAATACCATAGTTAATGTCACTTTTTGCATGTAGCACATGTCAGTTGGTTTATTTACACCAAAGACCTAAGTCCCATGAAGGACCCTGCTTCCCCTTTTTTTGCATGCAAGGTGAAGCACATTCACACACACACACAACTGTTCTATCCCACCTAGACAAATATCCTCTTTTGTCTGATTTTACCTCCAGCTATATTTTTTTACCACTGTGGTATGAACACCAGAGCCCTCTCGACACCTTTTCCCCCTGGAATAGTGATCATCATATGCATGGAGTGAAACAAGAAAAAACAGCACCAGCCTCGTTTCTGCTATTATAATAATAATTATTATTTTCTTTGAACTCAGTGGTATATAACCAGAAACAAAATGTTACATTTCATGATATCACAGTTATAATTCTTAAGAACAGAAGGCACAGCTTCAACCCTCTAAGAGATAAGATACAAGCACATGGCAAAATATGGAAACATTTGTTAACGTGGTATGCAGTTCTCTTTAAACATGTACAGAAATAAAGAAGCAAAAATATGACATTTCATTTTAAACACATATCCCTATGCTGCCTGATAATAAATGTCACTCATTCCACGTTCCCCTCAAAGCGGAACTAACTTACAATGATTTGTGGAATTCCTGCGCTTCACCTGGTTAATCTCTTTTTGTCATGGCTATCTGCGTGGGAGTACAACAGCCTTCGCACTGCCCCGGGAATACTGCAAAGCCAGGGCGCCACCTCCCCCAGTGCTGTCTTCAGATTGAAGCTCAGGAGCCCAGAACCGGACATTGACCCAGGCAAGAAGCTGAATCCCAGAATGACTGCTACACCTCTCAGCTCATTTCCCTATATTCTAATCCCTTGTCAATCAAGAGCAACCCTGCCTCTCTCCTGACGTGCCTGACACCTAATAAGCTTCTACCAATCACATTACAAGAGCCTTCATGTAACTATTAATTTCCTGCGAGAACAATGAAGGCTTCAGCCTGCATAAGAAACAGCTATTCATCACTTACAGTGTTTTTATTTTACACATTCCTCCTTCATAGAGAAATATTAAACACAGTCCATCTGAGTCTCCCGGGATTGCATTGCCATGTTAATTAGGAAGTCTAATTAGTGGGGATTTTGTTAATGGGAAGTTAGTTTTATTATATAGGTTATTTAACAATGCAATTTACACAGATTAGAATCCTCATAATTTATATGTGTAATGCACATTGAAACCACTGTGTTTTCTGCCAACACTCTACTTTGTCACTGCAGGCCTAATTCACTGACCCTAGTTTGCCCCCACTTGCACCCATTTGCATTTTAAAATGACTGCATATTTTGTTGGATGTTTCTTAAAATGAGCACTCACTTTACTAGCTGCATCTACACACGTTTTGTTAAGTGCTTTTAAAATAAGCTTCCATTTTACTGGCTTCCCTTGGAAACACTGTTATCTGTACACATATGTTGTCATTTGCATATATCCCTACATATTCCCTCCCTTTTTGGACAATTATGACCGTTAAAGTCATAGTTGGAGGAAACGCACATCAATTACTAAAATGTATGTGTCACACGATATCTCTCCTTACCCATTGTCGCCAAATGAGAAATTGTTGAAATAACATCACATTACCAAAAATGAACATATAAATATTTCACAATGAATAACTGCTTAAGTGTAAATCAAAATGAAATAGAATAAATACATTAATCAGTCCTCACGTGCATGTGCATGTGTGATGGAAAAACATACGTGCACACTTCCACCGAAGCGTACACCTCCAACAGTTTATCTGTCCATGGACTGTTCACACTCCATGGCATTTCTGTATTATAGTCTCAGTCCATGCACTTTATGGAGTAAATATTTCACATCAGTGTGTATGCACAACATAACTAATCACTAAAATAATAAAATAAATTGAAATAAAATAGACAATTTCCACTGTCCCCATTTCCAGTCCAACTGGTAAAAGACAGCACATTAATATGCTCCAGCAGCAATTCTGTGAAAGCAAAATTACTCACACCAAATGTTATTATGTACATATATTATGAACATAGAATTATGTTCACATCCACAATCCTCAGGACCACACATCTGAGATGTCCTGACCACCGGATTTCCATACGGTATCCTTCCCAGCGGCATCTCTCCGGCTTGGCCTTCCATGGTTTTTCCTTCACAGAAGTCATCTCTTTTGGCATCCCAGGCTGGTTATCTTCACCTCCATACTTCGGTCCGGAGGCTTTCCTGGGGTTTCCTCCCGTGGACTCCAATCCCGTGGACTCCGATCCCGTGGCCTCCGATCCATCGTCTCCGGGAACTTCCCACTAGATACTTCCCACTAGCCCTACTAAAGGCAAAACAGGCACAGCCCCATTCAAATTCACCAAAGTATCCATCCAGGAAACTGAAAAAATTATCGCATCCCTGAAGCCCTCCAACTGCAAGGGTGACAACTCTCCTGCCCAATTTATCAAGGATGCTGCAAGGGACCTAGCCCCCTTCATCACTAAACTAATCAATGCTTCCTATTCTACCAACTCTGTTCCAAGTAACTTAAAAGAGTTATGGGTTTTATCTCTCCTTAAGAAACAAACTCTAGACCCCGCTATCCCCACTCACTACAGGCCCATTACCACGGTACCCTTCCTTCTCAAGATAATTGATAGAGTCGCCTACCTACAAATCCAGTATTATCTTGAAACTAACCAGCTCCTAGGCTCCCGCCAATCTGGGTTTCGACCACAACATGGCACAGAGATGGCCCTAATTGACCTGAAGACAAAAACTGATGAGCTCAAAGACAAGGGAAACACTGCCATGCTGCTCCTCCTTGACCTGTCGACAGCCTTTGACCTGGTAGATCATGCAGTCTTCTGTGAACACCTGGCATCGTCTGCCCACTTCTCAAGCAAAGCTATAGCCTGGGTCCAGTCATTTCGGGACAATAGAACAATGAGAGTTTTCTCCACATCGGCATCAGCGGTCCCTATCAAAACAGCATGCGGTGTTCCCCAAGGTTCTTGCGTCTCGCCAACTACGTATTACATATTTACCAAGTCCTTATTTGACAAATTGGACAGACCGGGTGTCACCTACATTAATTATGCAGATAACACCCAGATCATCATTCCCCTTTCGGGCAACTTTGTCTCTGATACGGACTTGGTAAATGAAATATACCTCCTCATTCTGGTATGGATGGCAACCCATGGCCTCTGCCTGAATGACGACAAAACAGAGATCCTGCTCCTCAGCTCCGTTGCCAACCTAAAAAAACGTAACCCCAACTACTCTGCATTCAACATTGATGGCAAGATAATTAAAGTAGCCAAAGAAGTGAAAACGTTAGGCTTTTACCTTGACTCCTCCTTGACACTGAAGAAACAGGTAAACTCTCTAGCATCCTCCACCCTCTATACTTGCAAACTTATTAGGGCATGCCGAGTTTTCCTAAAACAAGCTAGTTGTATTATCCTCGCCAACCCCCTAATACTCTCTGAACTTGACTACTGCAATGCCTTGTACCTGGGAGCTAACACATTACCAACAAAATTCAGATATTGCAAAATAACACCCTTAGAATGGCCCTGAACCTACCCACTAGAGAACACATATCCAATATGAGAAGAGAACACCATTGGCTAAAATTCAGCAACAGGATTTCACTTAAAACAGCCTCGCTAACTTTTAAGTGCCTTAATAATGCAGCTCCCGCTTACCTTGCAGAAAGAATAGTCAGAGGAACATCGATCCGCCCCACCAGAGCTGCCAACTCCCAGAGCCTACAGATACCTAGATGTAGGCTAAAAAAAACAGGTGGAAGCAACCCAGTATTGGAACTCACTCCCACTCGACCTCAGAATCTATCAATAGTATTACAGCTTTAGGCAAAACATTCTCAAATGGCTATGTTCCAATGACCTCCATGACTAACCGACGTACTATGCACTAGTCAGCCTTTGAACCCCTCATGGCTTTTTGCCCGCTACCTTACCATTTATCCTCACCTGCTTGTATCCAGCCCTATGTACATATGTACTTTCCGTACCAGATTTGTCTAAATGTATATCTAATGCTTGTATGTATACCGCCCTACTATGTAACTAAGCTTGAAGCATCCTTATAACCTGTACTCTGTTGTGCCCAGTTACCTAAGGGTCCGGTGCACCCTACAAATGAATAAACAAACAAACAAACAAACTGGCGGCCCTGTAAGTACAATAGGTTAATCCAATCTAAAGTCAATAGAAAATAAATAGGTTAATTACATAGCATAAAACAATTTTCTATCCCTTTTTCACTACTTGGTTAAAAGTAAATGTGGCCCAAAACACCATGGCCCTCATTACGACCCTGGCGGATTTCGCGGTGCTAAATGCACCGCGAAGCACGGCGGAAAGCCGTCGATAGCGCCATGGGGGTTGGCGGATTTACCACCCCATGCCGACCTTGGCGGAGCGGTAAATCCCCAATCCCCATTTTACCCTTCCCCATTCCCATTCTTGCCCCATAGGGTATAATGGGAGTGGGGAAGGAGTTAATTACGCCACCGTAAAGTACGGCGGCGTAATTAACAACGAGGTCCCTTAGCGCCATGGTTTTCTCCGCCCGGCAAAACCAGGCGGAGAAAACCTCCATGGCGCTAAGGGAACTCGTAGTACGGCGGACGGGTCCGCCGCGATTAGCGCTGGCGGAAACCCACTCTGCCAGGGTCCTAATGAGGGCCCATGACTCCCTGGACTTGCCACTTTTGGATACCTGCAATTAAACACACATTATGAAAAACAAACAACATTTTACACCTTGCATCATTATACATTACAATAATTCCCATGCAGAAGAATCTTACCACACAGTATTAGAACATCTCAGTCTGATTCAGTGCCTTTTGTGAAAAATTGCATCATATTTCCTTTGTCAAAGACTAACCGTGGCAATTTTTTTTTTTTTTTGCTTACGCCCTAGACCATATTTCTGATCATTCATAGAGTGAAATATACCCCATCTTGTACTTGCTCTTATGCATTATGAAACAGTCAACAGTTTTTCAAACTTACTGTGCTTTTATCATCACACCCTACTGTCAGCTTTCTTTCCCATGCAATCACCACATTTAACCCAACTCCACCTGCTCTAGTCTCTCGATTTCATGCTTTGGATGGCAGGGTTTAATTTGGTTGACATGGACAAATTGCTCTGTCACCATCTCACCCTCTGTCCTCAATATTTTATACACTACAGGAGATATTTTATCTACAATCTTAAATGACCCTTGCCATGCCACGAGAAATTTCGAATTTTTATGATTGTTCTTCCCAAAATGATACTAATATACTCGATCACCTATTTTATAGTCTTTCACAGATGTCTTTTTATCATAATATGTCTTTGCACTTTCAGCAGCTCTTTCCAGATTCCGCTGTGCAAACGCAAATGCATGTTGTAAATGCTTCCTCAATTCTTCCACATATTCGTAAACTGTGGATGCACTCACCAGTGTCTGCTCATGTGTCCTGTACAATAAATGTTGTGGCAGCACCATTTTTCTTTCGGTCAATACCTCATGAGGACTGATGCCTGTTGCTTTAGCAGGAGTCGACCTAATGGCCATCAATACTAAAGGTAACCATAGATCCCAACTAGAACCTGCCTCTGCTACAAATTTCTTTAGTATCTCTATGATAGACCTGTTACTTCTCTCTACATCCCCAGAAGAAGCCGCTCTATAGGAGATATGCAATTTCCTTTTTACCCCCAATATCTGCCACACCTTGCTTATCAAGGCACTCGTGAAATGACTTCCCCTGTCTGATTATATCCTTTGGGGTAACCCGAACCTTGAAAATATATGATTCACCAATAATGTGGCTGTTGTTCGTGCACTACAGTCTGGTTACGGAATGCACTCCACCCACTTCGACATCAGACATACCACCTTTAATAAATACCTATTTCCCCTTGCTGATCTCTTCACAGGCCCAACATAGTCGATTTGCAAATCTGACCATGGAAGGTTTAAACCTCTTTTCATTATTTGGAGCGCTATGCATTGGGGAAGCAGATTCAAATTGTGAATATACTAGACACCCCCTGGTGTATAATTCCACATCCTGGGACATGTGTGGCCAGTAAGCATAATCCTTCAATATTTCTAAAGGTTTTTGTGAACCCCTCTGTCCTGCAGCTAATGTATCAAGCGCGTGGTGTAACATTATCCCTCTGAATGAAAGAGGCACCACCCACTGGGTCTGACCCGTTACAGACTCCCTAATCATCAAACCATCCTGTAGTTTAATTATTTTTTGTTGTTTAACAACACTCCCAGTTCTTCCTTTCCTATGCAATCGTTTTCAGTTAAGGGATTTTGTTTGGGGTCTACCAAATGATTATAAAAAACACCCAACACTAGGTCCTCTTTTTGTGCCTTAATCAGATCCTGGTCTGGCGTATCATAACTCCACTGTACAATAGGTTGTTCAACTTCTTTTGGAGATTTGGAGCGTGTAACTGCATCCACCTGTATTTCACCAATGAAGTGTTCAATAGGCAATAATTCCCCCATGACAGCCCCAATTTTGGCCAATTGATGTACTTTATCATTTCCCTTCTTATCGTCTCCTGGTGTCTTTAAATGCCCATGAATTTTCCTCCAGTGTATTATCAAATCACTTTCTGACACTAATTTATCTATAGCTTGAATCATTTCCCCATGTTTGAGAGGCGTTTTATTATATGTGAGCATACACTTCGCTTTACAGCCAGGTAAATACTCTACAAAGCTGTTTCCGGCATAATCAGAATCAGTTACCAGGACAATTTCTTTGAATTTGTTTTCAGTTGTGATAGCAACTGCTTTATAAATGCAGCTAACTCTGCTATTTGGCTACTCCAGGCTCCAATTCCCATCCCTATGTCAGGAATGCCTTCACATTTTCTCCAGACATTTCCTATCCCTGCCACCAGCTGTTTATCACTATCATTTTCAATATGATAAGCACACCCATCTATATACACGGTTGGCAAATCTTTGCATACATTTTCATTAAAGCTTTGTGTGGTGATTGTTCAAATTCATCCAAACTGGCTTCTACCTCAATTTCATCTGAAGTACATTCAGCTGCACAGTCATGCATATCTGCTATCCCTTGAGCAATCAGGCTCTTTTTGTTCTGTCTATATCTTACCTACACAGGTAATCGCTGCGATGCCAATGTCCAGGAAGTAATTCTGGACTGCGCTAAATTACCTGATCTAATCCTTTTACTTTGTAAAAATTGCAATGGTTGATGATTAATTTCGATTATCACCTTCTCTCCCTGAATAATGGGATGAAAATGTTGCAATGCCCAGACAGTGGTCAGGAGAGCCTTTTCACATTCACTGAATTTAGTTTCAACCTGAGATAACCCCTTACTCGCATAAGCGATAGCTTTATGATTTGAATCATGCTTTTGAGATAACACAGGTGACATACACTCTTCAGGGAATCCTATTTCGACAGAGAAGTCTTGATTCTTTATGGGATAGGCCAAGCATGGTGCCTTCATCAGACATTCTTTCAATTTATCAACTGCCTCAGATTGCTCTTTTTCCCATTTCCAGGGTACATTCTGCTTCAAAAATTTAGTCAAAGGTTGAGTGATTTCAGCGTAATTTTCAATAAATTTCCGGTTATATCCTGTCATCACTAATAGACTTTTTATACCTTTCATATTTTTAGGATTTTTTAATTTCTGTATCGCCTCCACATTCTTCTTTTGTGGATTTAACCCATGTTCAGTTACTTCATGGCCTAAGAAATTCACTCTCTTTTTGCACCATTGGGCCTTCTGCAAGGATACCTTGGCACCTGCCTTCTGCAATTGGCTAAGCACATGTCTAATTTCATCAACATGACTTCTTAGGCTTTCATTTTTTATCAGAACATCATCTACATAAACTATGGTCTCTCTTTCTGCTGCATCTGGAAGCGCCTTTCTCAGAAATATGCCACATGTGATCCCACTATTAACATGCCCAAATCGTGTTCTGGACAAAGCGTATTGCGTTTTATCAAATGAGAATGCAAATACATTTTGAATATCCTCAGCCAATGGCACACACCAGGACCCAGATGCAAGGTCTAATGTGCTAAATACTTTTGATCCATGAACCTGAGCGAGGCCTTCATCAATAAATGGAAGTGGCCATCTACACACTGGCACCCTTTTAGTTAGTTCTCTCAAGTCTGCACACAAACTCCATTGACCATTTGGCTTCAATACCCTTAAAATGGGGGTGTTTGAGGTACTATGAATGGGTCTGATAATTCCTCTGGATTCTAAATTCTTAATTATCTCTGCCAGTGACTCCAAGCATGCCAGTGGCAACCGATATTGGCATGCAAACACCAGATTTCTACCACATCCCTCTGGTAATGTGGCAACATGCAAATCAGTTAAGCCTCAATCATATGCATCCTTGGCAAAAAACTTCCTTAAATTACATACACATTTTTCTCAATTCATTGCTGTCCTCATCACTATCACATGCATCTGCTGACAGAATCTGCTCCTCTACCATTTTTAAAAATTCTGGAAAATTCTCCAATGGAGGAACCTCTGTGCTTTCTTCTAATTGTGTGGCTGTATCTATTTGCAGAGTTGCCACTTTTAAATATTTTGGAATATCAGCCTTCATTTCAATAGGTTGATTTTCTGTTTCACCTTCATTTAAATCAAACAATAGGCAATTCTCCTGGTGACAACATACTGTCTCATTGGAATCATAGGGATACACAGACTGAACTTAGAATATCCCTTTAAGTTTGGAGTCCATTGACTCTGGCAACATGCCCTGTGCATCTACATATCTCTGAGGGATGTTCCCAACTACTGTATTGCTGAAATCTGCAGTGTAATGTGACCTTTGTATTGCCATCCCTAACACAGAATTCTCCTTCAAATAAATTTCTTGACGCCCTTTATTTTCTACAATGATTTTGATGGGACCATCCCCAATCTCCACCAACTGTGTATATTTGCATTCTAGCCCTTGCTGCTTCATTGATTCCTTTAAGAACACAAATGCATCAGAATCCTTCATCTGCTATCCATTTCTATGCGTTAATGTTATAGTAACCTATCTGGTGAATGCAGGAATGGTAACCTCCTTTTTCACCTGTAGCTCAATTGCATACGGCACCAACAGTGTGCAATGATAAGCCTTTCTTTTGTCCTTAAACCCAGGCGCAGACCCACCTAGCTGGGACCATACTTTTTGGTTAAAGAAATCTAATACCATATACATTCTGTGCAGAATGTCATTGCCCAGATAAAAATCAGTTTGCATCCCACTCACTATCTACACATTGTGGTAGATTTTTTTTGTCCAACAGTGATTTTTAACATGCACCTTCCTGCAATTCTATTTTCAAAGTCTGGATTTTTTTTGATGTTTTTTTATACAGTTTGTTACAAACTTTTAAAAAATACAAAAAAAGAAAGCACATTGAAATCTCACATCTAAAACGTCAGAAATGTTCATCCGCACAACATAAAACATACAGGTCTGGAGTAGGAAATTAATTTAAAATTTCACATCTCACGTAGTCGCTTCTTTTCTTTTAGTAACTATCTAAGTGTGGTTTATCACCTAATTAAATGGCTAATCATAGAACAACATCAAACTAAAGAAAGACTCATCAAACAAAAGAAAGTCTGGATTATCCAATCCAGAGACGTGTTGGTTCTTAATTCTGAATCTTGGGATCTCCTCCCTTTCTATTATTCCCTGAAGTAATCTCTCATTAATAAAACTCCTTTCCTGTTCAAGCGCCAATGTCGCTTTTATCATTTCAGAATGGCCATTTACACCAATATGAATCCATGGCTGCTCATCTTCCATATGTATTTCAGCAAGGGTTGTGATGTGTTTTTCTGAAGCTATTTTAGGGATAGTATTTTGTTGCACTTCTCTTCTATTAAGTAGAAACGCAATGTGTGTTCATCTATTTCAGTCTGCCATTTTTTCCCAGGATCCAAATAAATCTTCATGGATTGTTTTTCTTTTTCACTTTGCATTTTGTCCTGACACATCAGGATAACAGTGACACTAGGCACACAGCTGGTCTGAAGATATACCTCCACTGCATCATTTGATTTAGCAACAGTATGGCATTCGTTTAGACTGCTGTTTTGTGACTTTATTTTCTTAGGCCTTAATGGTTTCTTGATTA
The DNA here is from genome assembly GCF_040938575.1 of Ambystoma mexicanum. NCBI lineage: Eukaryota > Metazoa > Chordata > Amphibia > Caudata > Ambystomatidae > Ambystoma > Ambystoma mexicanum. The sequence continues at coordinate 1,088,415,256 of NC_090925.1, read as the reverse complement.
GCGACCACAGAACCGCATCAATAAGGGGCGACGACCTTTTCAGGCAATCTAGTCCCATCAGGAATGGAATTTCACTGATAGATATGATCAATACTTCCTATCTCATTCTGTGTTTTCCTATCTTTATGTCAACTTCGGTGGCACCTTCTGTAGGTACCTCCTCACTGTTAAAATTACGTACTGGGCCTTCATTTTGTTTCACTCTGATCTGGTTTTGTGGGGATCTCCCTTCATTGATACTTTTTACTAACTCTTTGGACATAATTGTGGCCTGTGATCCTTTGTCATTCATTGTAAGTGTACTACCCTTCTCTTATACCGTAATGGGAGCATAATACCTGTCCTCAACTTCCTCCAATACACACAGAAAGTGTGAATTACTACTGATCTCGGGACACACTTTTCTCAGGCCCTTCTCACTTTTTGCCAAACAGAGGGGTAAATGACATCCTTCCCTCCTTTTTGCCCATCTTATTTCAGGAATCTTGGTCTGTTCTGTCACATTCAGAAGTCATCTGGAGCGTAGCCACTGTTCTCCCCTCTGTTCGGGAACCATCAGTGTTCACACTGCAGTTCTTCAACTGAACATGCTCATAAACATCACATGGTAACTTGTCATTTTCTGACTCTGAGCATCTATTTGCATCTGGCACAGCATCATCCTTTTTAGTCTCTTAAAATATATGTGGCTCAAAGAACTCTTCAGGTGATCAGGTTAATGGACTGTACCCTCCTTTTAAGTATTCATTTTTCCTGATTGTATTTTATATGTGTTTTGAGTATCTAGGGAGAATGTTTCAACAGTCAAACCTACTTCTCCATCAGTGGTTTTATCAAGGCATATAAGATCGTTTTGAATCTGTCTCTCTGCTCTTTTGGAATTTCACATTTATTTTCTCCTTTCTTTTTTTCATTTGTTCATATTGCAACAGTTTGATTCAATGCTAGATTAAACCAAACTTTTTATGTGTGGTTGCAATCCCTGCCGCATTCTCATTTGCGGGCATCTTCATGTTTAAATCAGCAATCAATTCAGGATCGTTACACAAAACTGTTTTATGGGATTCTGTATTTTTATCATTGCAGGTGCCATTAGCATTTAGTCACCCGGTATCAGAAGCCACCAGATCGCCTCTGTGACCTTCCGCCCCTTAATTTGATGACTGTTTTTGAACTACACAGAGTTTCCATATCTGTTCAGACAACATTTTTACTTGCGCCTCAAGACATTGAAATCTGTCCATTTCTCTAGAATCTTCCCTTTCGGCTTAGACCGTTATTGGTTACTTTCATCCTGGTTAAATCTGTTCTGGTATCTCTCAGGAGGTGGATTTCTATTTGGATTGTTTCTGAACTCTTGATTCATCGAGAGTGGGGATTCATTCTTTGGTTGTGATCCATTGGTGGTGGTGATTGATTATAGTGACGCGGGGCATAGTTCATATTTTGTCTTTCATTTTGTGGGAACTGTCCCCTATATTGATTTCCATTTTCAATTAACTGATTCACATATCGTGGTCTGTCCTGATTGCCATACACCATAGTGTTGGGGTCAAATCTGCTCTGTGCCCCCAATGTCTGGTAGGGACTATTGTTTCTTTGATCTTGATTTTATCTCTGATTGTTATTTATGCCTGACATATCAGGTCGGTATCCCACCCTCTCTCCCATGTACTTAAGGCTAATATAACTCTCTCTATTGTTTGGATCATGTGACTGAAACATCGGCGCCTGGGGTGGCGGCCTCTGTGGTGCACCCCTCTGATCGGATGTCATATTATTTCTGACTGATGTTTGAGCTGATTTGAGTGACATTTTGGCAGATCTTATCTTCATTACTGTTGCTGAGGAGTCTTTAGATTTTAATCTTGTTTCTTTTATTTTATCTCCTTCTCCACTCTGGCAATAAAGCACCTCATATAGTTTAGTACCTTGGTCTACAATCCATTCAAGAGAATTCTCGCGATCAAACTCGGGAATTGACTGAGATATAGAATCTTTCTGTAAGCCATAGAAATAAGCAGTCTTAAACTCAGTGGAGTTGGGCCTAAAGGATACATCAAAACGAGAGAATGCTCTTTTCAACTCTTGGAGAAATTGTCGAGGTGACACATTTGGCTGATATGTCATTGTATATGCAGATTCCTTTGCATCCTGCAGTGATTGATATGGAGAAAAATTGTGGACATGTTTTTCTGTTCATTCAAACCTCTGATAATGCTTGCTGTGGCACATCCAGAGGTAAGTGAAAGCATTGTCTGTATTGTTCCTTGGGTATTTTTAGGGCCTTACATATATTGTGCAACGCTTCCAGATGATCATCTATACAGCAATCACCCCCCTTTTTTGAAGGGTTTAATTAGGGCCTTGATTGATTTCATTATTTTGATAGGGCTACTTGGCGCTATGTTTGGAGTGGCATTGTTCTGTTGTTCATTTCTTTTCTCAGGTGCGTGGGATTGGTGGCAACCACTAGTGGGTGAGTCAAACCCTCCAGTTGCGTTACAACCAGGCCCAGAAACCTATATAGCCATAGGGACATTATTCCCTCTCGCAGAAAGGGGGCTGACCTCAATTCCATTGACTGTGGTACCTTGTTGTTTTTCCTGAGATTTAAAATGACATATTTGCTGTTCCAAATCTTTGCAGTTTTTATGCAGTTTAAGGTAAGTATTTTCATTGCCCATTTTGTTAATCACATCTTGCATCTGACCTATTTTCATTTGGCATTGATCAAATTCTTTGTCCCTTTTGTCCCTCTCTTGGAACATTTTAACTATTTCTTGTTCAATAGTTTGGAGCTCACCTTCTTTCTCAACATTGTTTCTCTGCAGAGTGCATCTCTAAGATAACATCCTCTTTGTATTGGCTGATGTCACTTACCAATCCTTTCAGATGTTTTAATTCTTGTTCACTGTCTTCAAAATGCTTCCTCCTCTGAGACAATTGGGTGTCAAATTCATTGCATGACTGCATTTCTTTTTGACATAACTCGAGATCTGATCTTAACCTTTTCTCCTGCTCATTAGCTCCATCTAATTCGATTTTTAGTCTGCCAATCAATTCAACATAATGTTCCTGCATTTGTAGAGACCTATTTAAAATGATCCAGATTTTGATAGAGTCTTATCAAGCAGTCTGTCTCAGATTTTTTGTCAGTAGCTCTAAATAACCTCAGAAGACACACCTAGATTATCAAAGATGCCATCAAGCGGTTCTTTCTGCACTTCCCCACTAATGCGGTCATACCATTGTATGGCATTGTCTGATGACCATACCCCATGCGCATTTAATTTTGCCTTCTAAGTACTTCACCAATTATTTAAAAGTGGCTTCAATTTGAGACATAATGGAATTTCAATTTACAGCACTACACTAATATCACAAAATGAGTTCCCTTTAATGCATGGATGGCGGTGTGGGACACACTTGCCACACCCAGTAGCTGCTTTACGGTCTGTTCTCGGCCAACGCACCATAATATGTAAAAGGCTTTGTCTTTGGGGCTATTACCTAATTTAGTGGCATTTTAGTACTGTGGTATTTTGTCAGTACTTTGGTGGTAAATTGGCCTTACTTTATTTGGTGGCAATTTAGTATTACCCTATTCTAGTAGTAGTTTAGTGTTATCCTATCTTGGTGGTAATTTGGTGTTAGGTTACTTTGGTGGTAGTTTTTAGTGGTATCTTATTTTTGTGGTGTAGTGGGGAGCATACCTTGTATAATGCTGCCCTACGATAAAACAAACCTTCCCTCTTTATAATTATGACACACTTTGGGCTGACAGTAGACAATCCCCAGGCTTATTACACTTTTAGGGGACCCAGTAATACCATAGATAATGTCACTTTTTGCATGCATCACATTTTCAGTGGTTTATTTACACCAAAGACCTAAGTCCCATGAAGGGCCATGTTTCCCCTTTTTTGCATGCAAGGTGAAGCACATTCACACAACTCTTCTATACTACCTACACAAATATCCACTTTTCTCAGATTTTACCTCCAGCTGTATTTTTTACCACTGTGATGTGAACACCAGAGCACTCTAGACTCCCTTTCCCCCTGAAATATTGATTATCATATGCATGGAGTGAAGCAAGAAAAAACAGCACCAGCCTCGTTTCTGCTATTATAATAATTATTATTATTTTCTTAGAACTCAGCGGTATATAACCAGAAACAAAATGTTACATTTCATGATATCATAGTTATACTTCTTACCAATAGTGGGCACAGCTTCAACCCTCTAAGAGATAAGATACAAGCACATGGCAAAATATGGAAACATTTGTTAACGTGGTATGCAGTTCTCTTTAAACATGTACAGAAATAAAGAAGCAAAAATATGACATTTAGGTTTTAAACATAGATCCCTATGCTGCCTGATAATAAATGTCACTCCTTCCACGTTCCCCTCAATTAGGACCTAACTTACAATGATTTGCGGAATTCCTGCGTTTTGCCTAGTTAATCTCTTTCTGTCATGGCTATCTTCCTGGGAGTACAACAGCCTTTGCACTGCCCCGGGAATACTTCAAAGCCAGGGCGCCACCTCCCCCAGCGATGTCTTCAGATTGCAGCTCAGGAGCCCAGCACTGGACCGCCACACAGGCAAGAAGCAGAATCCCAGAATGACTGCTATGCCTTTCAGCTCAGTTCCCTATATTCTAATTCCTTGTCAATCCAGAGCAACCCTGCCTCTCTCTTGACGTGCCTGACACCGCCTAAGCTTCTACCAATCACATTACAAGAGCCTTCATGTAACTATTAATTTCCTGCGAGAAAAATGAAGGCTTCAGCTTGCATATGAAACAGCTATTCATCACTTACAGTGGTTTTTTTTACACATTCCTCCTTCATAGAAAAATATTAAACAGAGTCCCTCCGAGTCTGCTGAGATTGCATTGCAATGTTTATAAGGAAGTCTAATTAGGGGATTTTGTTAAAGGGGAGTTAGTTTTATTATATAGGTTATTTCACAATGCAATTTACACAGATTGGAATCCTCATAATTTATATGTGTAATGCACATTGAAACCACTGTGTTTTCTGCCAATGCTTTGTCACTGCAGGCCTAATTCACTGACCCTAGTTTGCCCCCACTTGCACCCATTTGCATTTTAAAATGATTGCATATTTTGTTGGATGTTTTTTACAATGAACACTCACTTTACCAGCTGCATCTACACACGTTTTGTTAAGTGCTTTTAAAATGAGCATCCATTTTACTGGATTCCCTTGGAAATACTGTTATCCTTACACATGTGTTGTTATTTGCATATATCACTACAACACTCACCATTAGGTTTTTATAGTTTGCCACGGAGGATGACATTAGTAGTATGTGGCCTATTGTCACATATGATGATTTTTCACTATACAAATGTAATTTTTTATTAAATACTTTGAGAAGTCTAGAGAGAAAGAGCATGATGAAGGACGTCCGTTGATGTCCGTTGTACTCCCTGTTTTAGATAATTGATATTAAACAGTTATCCTTTGCCAACTACCTGAGTTGTTTAAATTATAGCTGTTTGAATAATCCACAATCCATCTCCAGGGTATTGCTACCTCATCTTAAAGGGCTGAAAGCTCCAGTGCATGTGGTAGCAGAGGATGGTTAGATAACCCATCGAGATAAGTAAGCTCTGGGGTCCCGGCCATATTGAACAACCTCTGACATTTGGCTGAAAGGACGTGAAGCTCCCTGTACATAGCGCTTTAGAATAAAGTAAGCCTTGTACAAGCTAGGGTAAGATGGGTCCCCCGGTTTCCACGAAATCCCCTCCCAGAATCTACAGGAAGCTGAAAGAATAGAAGGTTGGAAGAGGCCACTGATGAGGCGTACGATCCTGAGAGTAGGAAGTTGAAAACCACGAATGGTGAGTAGAAAACTGAGCGAGATGGCAAAAGAGTGAATGAGCAGTGGGTGAAGAGAACGATAAAAGAAAAATAAGTAACGGAGGTATGTGCGAATAATGTAAGTTGAGAAATTATGAGTGTTAATTATTGAGTACAATTGATTTGAGGAGAGGCCAAGCAATTAATAAGATACCTGTGTTTTAAAGAACGTAATAGAAGGAACAGCAACTAAAATCCCATAGCGGATGACTAGGAGACAGATTTGATTAAAGATGTATCTAAGGAGGGCTGTTCAAACTCCGTAGGAGTGTTTTTAGGAGCAGAATTAGTCTTGAGGAGGAAGGCTAAGATACATGTGACCGGCGAGTGTATTAGTTTGTCTGTTTTATGTGACTGTGTAATGATGACAAGATAGTAGACGAAATCGATAACTGTGAAAAGGAGGAACGGGAGAGTTTCAGAACTAAGCATGTATTTAATGAACTTGAACTGATGGTGTTTTTAGAAGATGTAAGAATAAAACGTGATAAATAAAGGGTTTGGAGCCTTCGACGATTGGTGCACGATCATATTATGTTGTTTTCATTGAAAAGTATTGTTGAAATTTGCAAAGAGTAAATGGTGAGTATTGACAGTCAAAGAGTGACGTGTCAAAAATTGAGGATATTACTCCATTTATACACTTCTGTAAAAACGCACCTAAGCTTAGACAGCACAATGTGGGGTCGGGTGAAGGAACTGCTGAAGAAAAGTTCATGCCATGGCCACAAGAGGGATTGCTCTCGAAGGAAGGACTCAGCATATGACGACATATTTGCATGCTGCATATATGAGGAAAAAGCTAGAAAAATGATCAGCGAGCTAGTGTTCTAAAAAGCATAATAGGAGGAGAGAGAGAGATGAACCACCACCTGTAGATCAGATACTCAATGTATGCTCCGAGGGGGGTGAAGAGCCTTCCGCTCCACCCACCGCACCTGAAACAGATGGAGATAGTAAAAAGGGTGATGGGCTGTACCCACTAAGGGAGCTCGAGGCAGTAACAGGGTATAGTAACCCTGCGTAATGAGTTGCCTGCGCAAAGCAGTGATGAGGGCTCGGAAAAAGATACTGAGAGAGATATGTAATCTCTAAGGTCCTGAGGGACAAGGAGAGATATGATAAGGAGAGAAGCAAACAGCTGAGAATACCTCTAGATGAAAGATGGGACAGAAAAGGAAGGCAAGAAGGAAAAGACAAGACTGATGCGTTAGCATTTATACATAACGAATGGGCGGGTAGTCAGATTTTGCTCAAACTCAATGGTAAAAGCATTGAGGACGTAAGAGCACGTGGCATTGATCGTATGAAAAAGGAAGTAATGGATCCTAATCCCGTAGTGGTATGGGAAGGTTTAGAAGGGTTCTTCCAAACACATGAGCCAATAACAGGTATGTCCAGAGTAAATCTGGAGGGTGAGTTTGACTCTAGAAGCATTAGGGGCGTAATGGATAAAGTTTATCATGAAACGAAATCAAGAAAGTACTGCAGGGGAAGAGTAATAATGATCGACTTGAGAGTACGCAGCTGTACGACAAAGAAGGAACCTCATGGAGTTTTGAACCCAAAGAGCTGCTTTAAGATTGAATTACTCTGAACAGAGATGATGAAAAAGAGGAATTGCACAAAGTTGGGAACAGTATAGGTGAGATGAGAGTAGAGAACCTATTTATGAGGAAGAAGGTAATACATGTGGCCCTAAAGGGTGCTTTCAATGGGTAAGAAAACAAGAAGGTCGGATTTAGACCTCCCTATATCTTGGGCATCAGAATCATTGACACAGCTAAATCAACCTTGAAAGCAGTCCTATGGTCAGAGGGAGGACTTGCCACCATATGTGAGCAGGCTAAGGTCACTGCCAGGTGATAGACGGTGCAGAAACATTGTCACTGACATCTGATAGACAAACGATAGGTGACGAATGTGAGTTCGGAGTTTCACAAGTTTTCTCTCTTAGAGAAGAGAGGACAAATAACATTGATCAAGAGCAGGATATTTTGGTATGACCACGGTAAACACAGCTCCTAGTGGAGCACCGTTTTTTAATACTGAAAGGTGACGGGTTTGAAAGCGCTTAGAGTACTGTATCTGGATATATCAGACATAAGAGCTATAAATATGCCAAGGGCTGCCAGATCTGCTGTAGAAGCAGCTCAAGAAATTGGTGAGCACAAAAGCAACATTATGGTCAGAAATACAGCTGACCATTGAGCATTATTGCAGGCTTTTGCAAGAAAATAAGTGAAAGAAAGACGATGTTAGGAAAGGTGAAGAGGCAAGGGTAACATAGGAAAAACTATCCAAGTACGCCATTGAAGGGGCAAAACTGACTAGATGAGAATGGGTCAGGGTTACAGCAATCAGCAAACATAGTGCAGATGAATAATCAAAGACAGTTTGACCAAGGTAATAATAGAATATACCATGGGGAAGGGAAGGCTTTCAAGGAAAACTTCCTGGAAAATCAGAGTGGGTTCCAGAACATACAGAGTAATCAAGGTATGTAGGAAATGCAAATGAAAAAACCTCTGCCTATAGGGCGGATACATGATATGACAAAGTACCTTTGTGTGTATGTAGGAATCAAGGTTTCCTGCAGAATAATCAATTTTCGAGAGGGGGGACTTCAAACCCGCCAGCATATTTGCAGCAGTATAAAGATGGGTTTGTTCAGAATCAGACAGTGCAGCAGACAAGCGCTGAGAATGCAGCAAGATTTTCAAAACACAGTAGTCGACCATGTAGATATCGAAGAGCACAAACACGAGACAAGTAATGACTCGTAAGAATAAGGGGAGTTATTGTTGATGAAGGGAATCCTGTGTTTAGGTGCAGGAATGAGAATGTCTCCACAATAGGACTGCCAAAATGGGAGATTTAAATATAGTTACTGTTATTGGTGATGCTTAAAAAATCCTCATTAGGAAACCAAGTGTTGATGATAATATGAAAGACAAGGTTTGGAGGCAGCCATGGTGCTATTACCATGGCTGCCTCCAAACTGGGCTCCATTACCGGGTTCCTGCAATGGGGACTTACCGGGTAATTCCGACATAGGAGGACCCGGTAAGTCCTCCTTGCAGGAACCATTCCCCATTCCCATTTGAGCGCCCATAGGGCTCAATGGGAATGGGGAGGGAGGTAACAACGGGCATATTACAAGTGTCCTGTTGTTACCTCCCTCTTCCCCTCGCGGGAACCGGAAAAGACATCTGGTTTTACCAGACGTCTGATCTGGGTCCTGCAAAGGGAACCTCGTAATCAGCCCTGACGGAATGAAGGGGGCCGGTCCCGTACCAGCCCCCATCAATCCATCAGCGCCAGGGTCGTAATGAGGCCCAAGTTCTTTTTATTTTATGTACATACGAATGTAACATGCTGATTTATATGCAAGGGGAAAGTCTTAATGTGGGAAAAATGCCGTAAATTACTTAAGGGTTCATAGGAGCTATAAGCAGAGTTCCTTATACTGAAGTATTGACAGTCTCTAAAAGAGAGGGACATGTCTGGGCCATTATTGTTAGATTTAAGGAAAACATCGGTCCATATATTGGGTTAAGAGTTAACAACCAAATTAAGAATGACAATTTTTTATTGAATGAAGACATAGGGCCTCATTATGAGTCAGCCGGTAAAAAAAGAAAATTACCGGCACATGCCGGTAACACCCCCCAAACCTTCGATACCAGCATCCTCGATGGTGCAGGCACAGGCACCAGCGATGCAGTAATTACCGGTCCCCCGATGCCGGTAATACCGGCACCAGAAACAACGTCATTGCGCCGGAACGGTAAATGCACAAGTGGCCATCTTCCTCACTCTACAGCAGTTGAACAGGAGAACAGAGTAGCCAGGAAGAAAGCAGAGGAACATGTCAACCAGGCAAGGCATCGTCCATCGCCGTAAACTAAGGTTTAGCAACGTAGAGCTGAACATGTTGGCCAACACACTTGTCGAACATGCGGACATTGTGTTCTGTGTCGACCTGCGCCGGGCACACCAACTACGGAAAAAAGTTGTATGGGAGGAGGGGACAACACCCCAGACTGTCCGCGATTGTCGCAAGCGGTGGGGCGATCTCCGCCTAAGGGTCCGCAACGTCCTCTCTGCCGAGCACAGCCAGAGGCTGGGCACAGGAGGCGGACTGCCATCCCCCATCAAACTTGCCACATGGGTGGAGACATGCAGCACTGTCATCAAGATGGAGGGCATCAAGGGGCGTTGGAAATGTCGAGATGGGAGTTGCAACATCGGACGATGATGGTGAGTGTCTCTTACCATAAGCCCAAAGTCACACCATACACCTTCATCCCCAACGTCAATTGCGAAGTCCACAAGCAAGTAGGTGGCACCATTTTCATGCCGCATTTGCTCCCACCTAAAGCCACCTCCCACATAACTACAATGTCCCTGCCAGGAACACACCCAACAAACCCCACTGACACACCCCACATGAGCCCTTAATTGCCAACACAAGCACCATCTGCATGCACACACACTCATACACATCACTGTACAGCTGTAGCCCTCACCACCGTGCCACCTCATGGCAAGATGCACACATCACCTCCAGCATTTTCACACCTGACACACCCACCATGTCTGTACACGCAGTGTAAACATCAATGCATGTACGTACAGAATGGGAGAACATCAGTACCACAACTAAACACCACATGGCACACAGCCCCTGTGGCATGGCCACAACACGCAAACCACTACCCACCTGTAGGCCACCCAACAGACACCATGCACAACATGGCTGCACCAGAAGGATGCTCCGACAGTGCCCCCACTCCATTCTTGTGTGCACCATGCCAGGCGCTCCAACATGTCCATGAAAATGCGCATGACTCGGAATGTACTAGCATTGATCTATGTCGGATGTATTCAGACCCATGACTAATGCTCTGCCTCACTGTCCCCCACAGGCACAGGAACAGACAGCAAGGGTAAACACACCCCAACACCACAGAGAGCCGCTGCAAGTCGGCACCGTGGGGAAGACACCGCCTCCAGCCATGAGCCTTCTACCTCCATGACAAGAGTGAAGCATGCCACACCTTGCACACCACAGCCCCCCCGTGAAGAGGACACAAAGGCTGGTCAGCAGGCCGAGCAGGCACTAACTACCTCCAGCAAGTCCCCCCAGCAAATTGCCACTCATGGAAGCAAAGCACCCCTGCATACCTCTACTCCCGCCAGCAAGGCCCCCGAGCCAAGATCTACTCCTGCCAGCACGGCTCCCCAGCCAAGACCTACTCCTGCCAGTAAGGCCCCCCAGCCAAGATATACTCCTCACACCAAGGCCCCCAGCAAACATCCACATCTGGGACACAGGAGCTGCTCCAAGTGGAAGAGCTGGAATCCCCCGTGGCCAGTGAGCTGGAGGAGCCACATGAGCGGTGCAGAGTGAGCAGGGGGAGGTGGCTCAATCTGCCCTACACAGTGAGGAGAAGGCTGACTCCGCAGGCCACAGCCAGCATGAGGAACTCGAAACAATGCCACCCAGGCAAGAATGCCCACGTCCTGCACCTGTACATGGCTCAGGTGCCCACAGCACAGTGGAGGGCAGTGGCCCTGACAGCAACAATGTGGAAGCTGTCTTCAGCCCCGGAAGCCCTCACACCCCACCTCCTATGCCAGCACCTGGTGCACAACACATCAGGGATCTTGAGGGGCGACTGTTACGCATGGAGGGGCGGCAGCAGGTTATGCAGCAGATGGTGAGGCAGTATGTGACGGACGCAGAAGCAACACAGCAGGCCATGCAGGAAGCCCTGCAAGACAATGAAAGGGTGGTCAGAAGGGCATGTACTGCATGGCCAGGTGTGCGCAGGAAGGGAATACAGTAATGGCTTCCATGACCGAGGCCATCACACAGTTGGCGACCGCTATAGGGGAGCATAGAAATGTCACCACTACCCCCAACTCGGTCCATCATCAAGCATGACACCGGCCAGTTCAACACAATTGAGCCCTGTGCAACGCTCACAGCGACTTGTGTGCCGCACAGATGCTCAACCTCCTCCACCAAAAAGGGGGCGTGAATAGTAGTACTCACAAGTGCATGTTGGGAAGGAGCAGTAGTGAAGTTGTTGTGGGGGTAATTGGGGTGGGGATGGGGGTTTTGGGGTATTGAGTGTTTGGGTATTGGGTATTGGGTTATTGGGTGTGGGGATATAGGGTGTGCTGGTAGTTGGGGTTGGGTAGTGGGGGTGGTGATCATGGTGGTAGTGGCAGTGGGGGTAGTGGGTGAGGTGGTGTGGGGTCAATTCAATGGGATAGTGGTGGTAGTGAAGTATTGGGAATATGTACATAGTTAATGATTGATCAATACAGCTGGTTTGAGGAAGACAAACACGCGACTGGACATTGTTTCTTGTGTGTGTGTTAATTTAATTATGTACAGTGCCCAGTGCCCAGTGTGACCCATGGCCAGTGCCTTGTGTCCTCCAGTCCATCAGAAGTATTGGGCAATCAAATCTTGACGTGCTGCACGTCCTTCATTCACATTGTGGCACTGATGATTTCCACCATCTTCTCCATCATCATCCTCATCCTCAGGTGGCATCATGTCCATGTCAGGGGGCAGGGGTACGTTGCGCTGAATGCACATGTTGTGTAGCATAGCACATAGAAACACAATTATACACACCTTCTCTGGCCCGTAAATGAGTGCCCCACCCTACCTGCTGAGTCAGCGAAACCGGGCCTTCAACAGCCCAAAGGTCTGCTCAATGGTGACACAAGTGTGTGCATGTGCAGGGTTGTAGTCCTCGTCCTGGCTGTTGACTGGTTGCCTGATGGGGGTCAGGAGCGATGGCTTCAGGGGATACCCAGCATCTCCTGCATGGAAGCAATAGAAAGGGTACTTGTGATTAATTCAGTAATTCCTTGTCAGCACTGCCTGTACAGTGTTCATGATTACATGCAACAGAATATTCATAACTGCACATGACATGTTCCTTATTCAAAGACCCAGGTAAGTGTACTTAGGAATGATTCATGGTTGGGGGATGGGTGCTGTTGACGTCCCAAGGAACATTCAATCTGAACCAGCACTCTCACAAATGAAGTCCAAAAGTCCATGATGTCCTCATATCTAATTGATGTGTTACCAATGGAAATTGCCTATGCATGTACAGTGCATAATCACACTTTTGCCTAATGTGCTTCATTGAACACAGTGGTTTCCACATAATGCATTCCACTAATTGATGTCACCATGTACATGTCCATCAACACCTTCCCCCATATGACTAAGGCATATTCACATTGGTGCTATGGGCCGCAGGTGAAAGGTTACGTTTCTGTGATATGGCTTGGTGGGGACTGGCATGGTGGGAATAAGGTACTTTGGTAGAGTCCTGCACCTCTCAATCATATGTTGGTGGTGGTAACTGATTGATGATTGCAATTGTTTCCATACTTGACACATTGTACTTGGAGGTGTCCCTTAAGATGTCAAGACAGGCATACTGATCTGCGGTGTACCTGTGGAGTGAGTGCAGTGACTGAGATTTCTCTGTGTGGCAGTTGGATTTAGCTCAGGCACAGCAGCATGACTCATGATTTCCTTTGCTGGTGTGAGCACTGTGTATGTTGTTTGCATGTACGCACAGCTGTGTAGGCATGCCACATCTGCATCCATTGGCTGTGTTCCACATTCTGTTGCATTGACTTGGGTCACAGTTGTGGGCACCCAGGACACTGTGTGTGGTCTTGTTCCATTCTATGTGTGTGATTTGTTATTGTTCATGTTGAGGATGTAATGGAATCTAGGTCTGATTCCACATGCAACTTTGCCTTCTATTGCCCGACACAGTCTCTCTGCACTTCATAGCATTCATGGTAATGCTGATGCCGATTTTCAGGAGTGATTATGGATTTATGCATGTGGTGTGCATGTGTGCTTCTCATGCATGCAATCCTGTGCTATGTTCCAACACCGCTCATGGCCGAGCCAGCAGACATGTTGCCTATGCTTGTGGTCCCCCCCAATCAACACCCCTCATGGCCCAGCCAGCAAACACGTTGCCTATGCTTGTGTCCCCCCCAATCAACACCCTCCATGGCCCAGCCAGCAGACACGTTGCCTATAGTTGTGGTTCCCTCCCCCAATCAACACCCCTCATGGCCCAGCCAGCAGACACGTTTCCTATGCTTGTGGTTCTCCCCTTCCCCCCATCAACACCCATCATGGCCCTGTGGTTAGACTCACCCTGCTGCAAGGTACGTTGTGCAGTGTGCCGTGACATGTAGCAGGGAAACCTGGAGTTGCGCAGCACCATGGTATCATGTGCGGAGCCAGGGAATCTTGCACAGCAATGCGTGATGATTTTGCATGCATCGCACACCATCTGGACATTTAGGGAATGGTAGAGCTTCCTGTTGAGGTACACTACCACCACAGCATGCCGGACTACCAGCTCCACATGGGTACAGTCAAGGGCACCAATTACATTTGCCATGCCTACCAGTGCATAGAATGCTATTTTGGTTGCATTCACCTCCTCTGCAATGCATGGTAACTTGATGTGGTTCCTTGCATGTTTTAGGAGTGCATCTAGAACCTGGTTGAGCACACGGGAGAATCAGGGTTGTGAGATTCCATGCAGCTGCCCCACTGTGTGCTGGTAAGTGCCTGTGGCAAGGAAGTGTAGTACAGACACTACCTTCAGCAAGGGGAGTATAGCTGTCCGGATATTGATGAAGCTCACCAGCTCATCATGAATGAGGTCCACTATTGTGGAGATGGTGACCCTGTCCATCTGGTACAGGGTGTGGATCTGTGCAGGGGTTAGGTCAAATGGACTGTCCCTTAGGTGGGGGATTGGTGGCTGCCTGCAGGGTACAACTGCCTGCACTATTGGTATGTGCTGGCCCAGTCTTGCCCTCCTTCTCCTCCAGCGCCTCTGCTGCATTCTCTGGTTCACTGCCTGCTCAAGGAGTAGCAGTGCAGGCATGTCCTCCAGTTCTAGTACTGCAAGTGCTAATGGTAGCATTGTGGATTTGGGAGGGGTGTGGTGTGTGGGAGTGCTCCTTTTGTGCTGTGACAGACTCCATTGCCTCCACCTGTGCTGATTGTGTGCAGCTGTGGCAGGTTTCTACACAGCAGATTCCTATTAACGCCTGTCCCGCAATGCCGGTGTAAAGGGCATCATTATATCTGTGGTTACCAGCATCTGCATACCAGTAATTGCATGTCCGTGCACCTCTTGATGTGCACTTAACTGCGCCATGCCAGTGTCACTGGCACGGCTGCCATGTGACGGCGCTCATACCGGCAAGCAAGTGCCCGGTCACAGCGGGTCCCTGCTGACACCGGTGACACAGGCATCACTGCTCGTAATACTCTGGTTACGGTAAACGATGCCAGTACAACAATACCAGCATCGATTTTACCAGACCGCCAACCTTGTAATGAGGCCCATAGAGTGTTTGTCACTAGGAATGTATTGTTTAAATAAGAGTGTATGAATTATGGTATGTATAAGAAGAATGGTTATATGAGGAATGAGTAGAATTAAAACTTTTTTTAGAGTGTATAAACCCCTTGTATATTATAATAGGATTTTGGACCCAGTAGTAAGGGGTAATGTTTGTTGCGAATTATTTTTGGTAAGCAGCCGCGTTAAGAAGAATGAGAGTATAGCAATAGGCATATTCCATGATGTTATTTATTGAACATACAGTATTTTATTGTTCTGGAAAAACCTAAAGGTACGTTGACATCTCAGAGGGCTTTTGCTTAGGAGGTGATAATATTGAATTTGCCGATTAAAAATACTCAGGTGTAAAATAATGAATCCTGTGCCATGTTTGTATCAGAACCACTAGCAGAAGGTGAGCGTACACATGATTGTTTATACTATGAGAAATGCAATGATGAACTCCCAAAAGTGAAGCAAAATGGATTGATAGCTGAGAAGATTCCGGTTCTTTTAGAATCGATGGTATAATGGACAAATATGTATAAAGACTGCTGTGATAATTGCACACAGAAAATGGAGAGTTTGAAAGATTGATAAAGTGTATGATTAGTATCTCATTTTTCGAGACAGCCTGCAGAATTAGTGGCACTGATTATCGCGCTTGAGAAATCATGGAGACCAGGAAGTAACAGTGTATAGTAACTCCGCCTACGTGACGTTAAGAGTATACGCAGGGCTAGCACATTGGAGAAGGAGGGGCTGCCTCAGAGAGGGCGGCACTCTGGTGCAACACGCAGTCTTATTGGACAGATTTACTGAGAGTACTGCAACTCTCAGTAGCCATCACAGTAGCTAAAATTCATAGCATATACAAAAAAAGGGCAGATTTTATTCCACCTGGATATCAAAATATAGACAAGAAAGCTAAATGTGTTTCATTTATAGAAGTGAGTATGTTATTTTAATGTTTGAGTGAATGAAAGCATGATGATAATGATGAGTGCGTTTAATTATTGTACTAAATGTATTTAGATCTCAATTGATAGGGATTTGAGGGGAAGGGCCTCAAGATAAGAAAGACTTGTGGACGCA
This sequence comes from Ambystoma mexicanum, assembly GCF_040938575.1. Taxonomy (NCBI): domain Eukaryota; kingdom Metazoa; phylum Chordata; class Amphibia; order Caudata; family Ambystomatidae; genus Ambystoma; species Ambystoma mexicanum. Next base: position 1,088,398,824 of record NC_090925.1, on the reverse strand, counting down.
GAGAGGGTGTTCTTTAAACCCCTCTAAAGCATTATGGCGACAAGACAGTACTGGTAAACTAGTGATGCATGTAGCCTTATTAAGGGTGGCGTTGGAATAGCTACACTACTCTGTGCACTTTACTAGAGAGAACATTGCTGCAATGAGTGCGAAGGATTGGTTCAGTGCACACATAAGTAGAATACATTACATTTTGTATAGTAAAGTATATCGTCTGTTAAAGGTTTTACTGAGCATGCATTACGCACAATTGAAGAGTTATTACGAGACCTAATGGTCCCGTCCAGCACCTGCATATAGATTGAGGTATGTCATCATAAGTGTCTTTTTTGAAAATTAGCACGAAAAATATTTGCTAGATGAAGAGCATGGGGAATATTGAAATTGAAGAATGGCCCTTATTTGTGTTAATAAAGTCTGTGAAATACATATGATTGTTGCTTAGAATAAGTCACAAGTTTTCATGGACATGTCACCAGCAGGCGAATAAGGTCTGTGAGAGACCCAATAGCTTGCTTAAAGAGAGAATAGCCAATCTAAAACTGACCCTCAAGGAAGGATGGTTGCATTTCCTACCACTGGCATTATATGCAGTAGAAATTAGGCAGATTCACTAAACCATCCTGTCTCATAAGAGAGTGGCAAGGAGGCGAATGAAGATATTTGTCACACCTCCATCTAGAAGTGGAAGTGATGTCCAGCAGACAGTAGAATTGTTAGGAAAGGAGCTACGTGTGTATTTTACGTGTATAACTTAAAATATCTCTGTCATTTTAGATAGGCTCAAGCGACAGGGGTGTGGGGTAGTGCAGAACACAGAAGGAGATGCTAAAACTACCAGAAATTATTTGTTTTGTGTTTCCAAACTTTTTCCCGGAAACAAGGTCCAAAGTCGCAAACTTTATTGAAGGAGGTGGTCCAAGTTTCGTTCTGACATTCCGGGGTGGGGAGCAGACAGCCAGGAGGGGGCACGTCTGCAGCAGCGGCATGGCGCTCCAAGTCACGTCGACTCCCATAACCAAGTGATCCTGACTTATCCAGGTACCATCTAAAGCAAACAGTTGGTTGACCAGAAGAATTAACACTGTACTCTCAACCCACCCTCCCTGCAGTGAATCATCATTACCCGATCAGCAGCACATGATGTAGAGCCTACCCTCCACTGTACGGATCCGCATCTCTCAGCAGGACAAAGCCTGAGGAAGTCCTATGCTCAGCCCCTGGCCTCTTAGTGAATCGGAACCGAGAACTTGGGATCTATAGCACCGGCAGGGTCGCCCCTACGGAGCCCTGATGAAGGCGGACGCAATTTGATGCAAATCCGCCGAAACGTGATACGAACTGGGAACACCTGTTTTGTATGGTTCCCTGTTGTAAAAGATTCTGTACATTCAGTCTCTGCCACGTTGGCCTAAAAGATATCTTGTTTTCCCTATGACCCTGGAACATTTATTGTCACAATTAGAAGGAATACGAAACATAAACAGGAAATTTCCTATGAATTAGGACACTAATTTGGGCAATTTTATAGCCCCTCCTGTTTCTAATTTTTCCTTTGGATTTATTCACAGAATACCCACCCATTTATATTAGCATGTATACTGTCATACAATAATGAGACTATTGAAATCCATCTGTATACTAATCATACAGTTTTCTATGTTCACCCTGTTGTATATACTACACATTTCTTTTGTTATTTGATGTCATTATGAATTGTTATTGTTTTTGCATATGTATGTTGCATTCTTCAGCATTGTTTTAAAAATCTATGCACTATATGTTTGTTTGTATTAGCAAATAAATGATTACTTTCCAATTTCTGTATTCTTGAACACAGTGAGCGATTTGTACATTTTTTTTTACCTCTTACTTGGATCTGCAACTTAGCAGACCAACCCTTCCACTAAACTGTGGACCGGCTTAAACACCTGAACCGGTCCAACTAAACAATTGCCTTGAGTATTGCTCACTAGCAAGAGCACACTCATTTGTTTTCATGTTACCCTTCCTAGTGAAAGACATTATACCGCCTGCAATCAAGGTGCAGAGCAGACGCGCTTGGATATTCTTTGATGACATAAAGATCCCCAGCACACCCATCAGAAGCAAGCATCGGGGAAGAACCACAACATGTGCAGACTAGGTCTATGACGAAGAAGATGGATGCAGAAGCTGCTGCAAGTAAAAATAAAGAGTTTATTGGACTGTGGCTTATTGCAGGACACTCTTTTCAGTCACTAAAGAAGAGTTAAGAGAAAATCATTCTTCTTGAGCCACTGGAGTTTGTTGACATTGGACTAAGGCATCGGGGTACTGTTCCCTTTTCCAGTCATCAAACAGGAACTCCAAGTCGGGCATACTGTCTTTTTCAATTAAATTGAAAAAGAGAGTATGCCCGACTTGGAGTTCCTGTTTGATGACTGGAAAAGGGAGCAGTACCCCGATCCCTTTCTTACTGACTTTCTCTTGGGAGGTGCCTATGGTGCTGCCCAATGACAATGTTTCCAGGATCGTTTTTGCTTTTTTCAGTTTATCTTGCACGCTTATCCTGCGCTGGTGGGGAGAACTACTAACATTCATTTGTTCTTGCACGATCCTAAGAATGGCCCAATTGTGAGAAGGTTGCTTGCAGCTATTATTGAACAGATTTTTAACACAGATGCCTCTGTCCGACCGTTCACGCTTAAGACATTTAAAAAATCAATCAATTAAACAATCCTTCAGCTTCCTGAATTCAGTGTGAGAAACACAGATGCCCCTATCACCAGATAATGCACATAGACTGGTCAGTTTAGTATTCCATTACCTGATTGAAGAATGTCCACATCTTGTTGGGAGAAAAACTGCTGTCAGACCTTTCTTCGGAGACCAGAGAAAAAAGGCAGCGCTCAATCAAATATTGAGAGACATAGTTAAAGTGAATGGGTACTCCGAAAGAACATTAAGAACTGAATTAGATTGTCGAGGAAGAAGATCGAAAGGTTTACTGATTGAGGAACTTTTGTTTCATGCTGAAAGAAAATCTTCATGTCGTCTGGTAAGAGGCCGATTTGTGGCATCGATTGGGAATTGGTGTACCTCATCGAATAAATCAGCCAGCTGAAGCTGATCGAGGAACTTTTGAGCTGACTCAGCAGATTCCAGAAATAATGCATGATGTTGCCCCATTAAAGTTATTTTTTCCTTCCTCAAAAGTAAAATGGCAGCATCAGTAGCAACTTCATTATGGCAGATCATGAGAGACGTCCACAATGTGAAAGAAGCTCTTACTGTAAATGGTCCTACATGTGTGTCATCTACACTTGCATTGTGTTTATAGTGGTATTGCTTTCATTTACAGTATTAACAGCTTATTATGTATAGGCACATGAGGTAAAAATTCCTGTGTATCCTCCTGCGCCAGAGAAGGGTACAGATGTGGCAACTACTAGGCAGCCGAGACCTTATGTAATTGTCCCTACTTTAGAGGTACACACGAAAGCACTTGTTCCTGTGATACAAAAATCTGGGATACCTTTTGATGGAAGGTCACGCATGGAGCTTATAGGAGATTCTCCATGGCCATCATATGCTGCTGCTAAGAGATGGCATCGGGATAGAAAAAGGCTTCTAGAACGTTCTCCTACTCAGGTAGCACATGTAACTACACCCAGTCCACTCATGAATAGTTCTATGATTGGTCCAGTGAGAAGAACCTATGCTGACATACTCCATGACATGATTAAAGAGGCTCCTAAGAGAAAAATGAGTCCCAAAAGAAATGATAGGGAGGATGATCATGAGCTAAATGATTACCTGAACAGTACAGCAAATTTGGGGAATAACCTATGGTATCAGCATATGAAGAAAGTGGGAAGGAGGACCTCGAAGGCGGAATGCTTTGTATGTGCACTCCTGCCTTATACCATGGGGAAATCTAAGATCTTCATAACCATCGAAATAGACGTCCAGACAGCACATTGTCTGTCACATATAGCGCTCTGCAGAACAAGAGGCCAGTTCATGGGCTGAGATGCCTATCTTAAATGGGCAACTGAATGGACAGATCCAGATGAAGATGATTAAATCCAGGATACAAAGACAAGAAACAAGACAAAGAATCTTGTGATTATGTTTTAAAGGCCTGGAGTAAAAGGATCTGAAATTAGACGAGAGGTGAATAAGAAACTTAAGAGTCCAAGAAAATCTTCAGAAGAGATTTGTAGATGGAAGAACAGAGGTCAGATACAGATCTGGAGATCAGTGTTATCACCAGATGGATGGGAAGAACGTGTGGTTATTTTCCGAGCCTGGGTGATCATTGGTTGCTACAAGCCAGTCATTGACATAGCACAGAATGGATGTAAACCAGTGTGGCCGCAACTTGCGAAACTATTGACCTGGGTCAAAGACAAATGAGGACCCTTGCAGATAGTGCCTTTGGAAAGTTCAAAGTTGTGCTTTAGAAACAATGGCTCAAGAAAGGTTGGAAAAAAACAAAACGGTGGCAGGATCTTTGATGTACCAAACATTAAAGTGGTGTGTTTCTCAAAAAAAGAGAAAACGACCCCTATAAAGAGTCTATTGCAAAACCCTAACTTTACTCTACCACCTAGGGTCGTTGGGAACAAACTTTTATAATATACAAAGAGAAAAGAGGCTAATATGAAACCATATACATGAAAAAGCAACAAAAAGTTATCCCCTCCAAACACACAAGTCTCAAAAAGTCCCAAAAAAATGTATACATATTTTATTGATAATACACATCAAATGTTATTTTTCTTAAAAAAGAAATAACCCCAAAAAGGGTATATTCTTTAAAATAAATCTAAAACCAGGTGTAACCACAAACAGTAATTACGTAAGATGTGTAATTACATACATAAAACATAAGACAGTCACATAGTATTACACAACCAACATGAAACATACAAAATTCACAATCAGCGTTGATTCGTTGTGTTTAAATACACAACGAACCAACGCTGATTGTGAATTTTTGGGGTTCTTTTTTTAAGAAAAATAACATTTGATGTGTATTATCAATAAAATATGAATACATTTTTTGGACTTTTTGAGACTTGTGTGTTTGGAGGGGATAACTTTTTGTTGCTTTTCAAGGATCTTTGATGTACCAGGAATGAAACTTGGGACAGCAGTAATCATGCAGTAATCATAGATCATTATTGGGCATGTGGATCCAAAGCATATATGAAGTTGCCCAAAGGTTTGGGAGATTCAATAAATAAGTTAAACAAAATTACAATTGAATAGATCCAGATAAGAATGCGCTCAAAAAACACTCATAAACCCTATTTACCTCAGCATACAGAAAAAAAACTCACTCAGTCTACTTCTGAAAAAAGATTGTTTGTTAATCTTTTAAATTTTTATAAATTGGTATAAAATGAACATTTCTTTCAACAATATGACATCACAAAATGTCTCAACCAAAAAACGTACAGACTAAAGGATTTACAACACATGACTTGGAACAAGGATGAGCATGTGAAATCACCTGGATGCTTAAAGGGAGTCATAAAGATAAAGATCCCAAAAGAAGCATTTCTTCAGACAAGGATGTCTAGAGATGAAGAATGATGGGAAAGTGGTCGATGAATCACCCAGAGGGGGGAGTGTAGAGAAGGAGCTAAGCACCCTACCTCAATAAACCTTGCCCATAGCACCTATATGTTGGATGCCAGAGTGTGAGACATGTGTGGTACCAGTGAAGATACTGATACCTAGGTGAATCTGGGAAGCAAGGTTCCCATTGTGAAAACCATACCTGCATATGAAACAATACGATGGCCATGTGAATGAAATCCCTGAAGAAACAGAGCAAATAAAAGATGAAGAAGAATGGTGACGTCACACAGAGCAGAGCTGACGTACATAGAAGAGATGCAGAGACTAGAGAATGCAGGCAATTCTATAAAGCTTCAAGAAAGTATCGAAGATAAGTGTCATCTCAGGCTCCAGATAAAGAGGCTTATGTTACAGAAATGTTGAAGATATCAAGCTGGTTTTACATGTGTACACATGCAAAGAAACACAAGCAGACAAAGTACTCTTGAGGCTAGCGTTATAGTGAATAGATTGTGGCATGCGCCAACATGTACATATATATATTTGAGTCAGTAAAGAATGGATGTTTCCACTAAGTACGATAGAAGAGCTGAGCAAAAGAAGGAAGGCTGCTTTTTCCAGTATGTCGCAGTTAGAAAACAAATGAATTACAGGAGAATCTCGGAAAGGCAAGGTTGGATGAGCCAAGAAGCCAAGGACATAACAGACTGGGGTGAACTTACATTGGATACAAATCGTGGGAAAGAATGAAACTCCTGTTCAGAAGGGATGGACAAAAACAAGAAGAAAATCAGAGGTCTATTAGAAAATAGTATTGTAATACACTAGAAACTCGATTTTGTGGTCTTCAGTCCCGTGGGGAGAAGAAGTTGGACGAGCATGATGGTCACACCTACGCATGAGGGCAGAGCATGCCTTCACTCCCCTGAATTCCCCAGAGTTAGGAATACTCCCAAGGACAAGTTCAAAGTCCTAATTGATGGCAGACCACTGAGGTGATGATGAATGAATATGCTAATTGGTTAGGAGCTATGGTTAAGACGAGCTCACCAGCACCTGGACTCTCAGCCTGCGTGCTGCTTTGCGTAGGTGGGAAGATACTGACGGAGGTTAGAAACTAACCAATAATAGAGGACCACATGATCAAGGGTCCTATAGTTGTGTAGCCAATAAAAGGTTGTATATTTAATTACGTTCATAGTTGCCCCACCTGATGTTAAGAAGAGAATCACAGTATTCCACTGCCCTAGATGAGTATGGATCGTATACCTAGATGATCCTCTTAGACCCTATCAGACTCACCATTAGGTTTTTGTAGTTTGCCACATAGGATGACTTTAGTAGTATGTGGGTTAACGTCACCTATGACGATTTGTTACCATAAGAATGTAATTTCTTATGAAATACTTTGAGAAGTCTCGAGAGAGATCATGATGAGCAACGTCCGTTGATGTCCGTTGTACTCCCTGTTTTAGATAATTTCTGCATCCACCATCCATCTCCAGGGTATTGCTACCTCATCTTAAAGGGCTGGAAGCTCCATTTCAATGGAACACTCTTCCTCTATCTCTTTGGTCTATCACGTATACTCTCTGTTTGAGTCTCTTTGAAAAATCATCTTCTCCACTGTCCATGATTGCACGCATTCAGAATTGATATTTGATTTATTTTACAGTTCATATTTTTGTATCGTTGGTTTTAACATTGTGCAGCGCTTCGGACAAAAGCGCTATATAAGACTCAATAAAATACAAAATACCAGCGATGGAAACATGTAACAAGATAGGGAGCTACGTGATGAGCAGAAGCAGACGGTAGGAACAGGGAATGAATAGAGGAGGTGTGTGCCATGTTGCTTCAATGCCTATTGGCCCATTTCGGTGGGACATTGTAGCAGTAACTGTCTGAGGTAATATGGTCCAATTGAAATGACGCCCTTTATCTAGCTGTTTTCCTGAAATGGGATTGGGGCATTTTTTTGACTGATCAACGGGGGGGCAGGGGGTGACTATGTGAGGTGGATGGTCAATAGTTTTTCAACAATGTATAGAGAAGTTTAGGTGGCCGGTGAGTATCACTTTGCTGAGATATTTTTGTTACACGTTTATTAACATATGCTATTGTTCTTGTTGTGGCAATAAAATGTTTGGCCTGCAAGTGGCGGGTCGAAGTTGGCTTGTTTTATACATCTTCACGGCCGCAGTATACCAATGCATTTTGTGTTTTTTTCTGTATGTGGTGCACTCCTTTTTTTGTGGATTGCTTTTTCCTTGTTTTATTGGACCTGAGTTGGGAGCACCTATTCTCTAGACGGGTACGCTGAGACATGTGTACCGAGCTTGCTGGGCCTAAAGCCCAAGCTACTCCTCACTGATGACGCCCAAACATGCCTGGGGTGCTTGTGGTCTCGAGCAGAAGGGATGTGACCAAGAAGTTTGGTTTGGACTTACCCTTTTGGAGTGGGACCAAGTCTGATTTGAATATGGTCTTTCCCTTTCTGTAATGGCTTGGCAGGCTGAAAAACGATTGTCTGGATAGTTGCACAGAGCTGTGTCCATGGCTATTACTTATTCAAAACCTTCCAGCCATCAACTTTTGATTTTGCTTCCTCTCCCTCTCTGCACTACTCCCTCCATATCTTTACTTATATCCAACCTCTTAGTTTGCCTCCTTTTAAAATAAAACACTTACATAGCATTCTACGCCACCAAATCTCCATGTTCTCCTGTCCCCCTACCATTCTATGACACACTGATGGCACTTATCCCTCACCCCTTCATCTTACAACGTATGACTTCCTCTGCTATCATGTTCCTATATCATGCGCTACGATCCTTGCCCTTGGTTCATTTTTCTACCTCCCCTGCATCATCTGGTCTTATACATCCTCTCACCCATTCTTAAGCACATTGCTCGTTTGTCTGTAAATCAAAGTTAAAACGTTTTGTAAGTGTTTTTGTGCCAAAAATGCATTCTTTTCCCTGTAATTTTCATTGACAAAATAGATGAAATAAATAAACAAAATAAAACAAGTTATACTGCCTGGTGCCCATATTTTTAAGTCAAAAACTGCACCTTTCACAGAGAAATCATACCATTGTCCACAAACCCGGTAGATGTGAAACACACCGAACCAGATATGATATGATATGATATGATATGGCATTTATAACGCGCCTATACACAAGTGTTTCAAGGCGCGACGAGGCAAGGGAGGGGGGAACAGAGGAAAGACAGACAGCGATCTTACTAGGCCAGGTGTCATTCAGATCACGAAAGGGAAGGGGGAAAAGGAAAAGTGCAGGGGGAAGGCGGGGGGAAGTGCAGTACATGGTATAATAAATAACAAGATAAATAAAAGAGCGGCCAGCTGGTGGCAAGTGCAGAGTGAGTGCAGGCATAAGTGCTGGTGGGGGACTGTAGGGATACAGAAAACGGTCCCCAGGTGCAGGGGTTGCCAGGGAAGCAGTGCAGGGGTGCAGCTAGCAGGGATTGGGCCCGAGATTAGCTGCGTGGCCAGGTAACCAGTGCAGTCTCAGTATCAGCCAGGACTTCAGCAGGGGACAGGCGGGGAGAAAGCAGAAGCAAAGAGGAAGGTTTTCAGGTGCTTCCGAAACCGAAGATGGTTCTCCTCAAGTTTCAGGGAGGCAGGGAGACTGTTCCAGAGGGAGGCCCCAGCCTAGGAGAGAGATCTACCACCAACTTGTTGCTTGGAGTAGCGACTGACCCTGAGGGAGTTGGAGGCGAATGAGCGAAGAGCTTGCGAGGGAAGATATTTAGGAAGAGAGAGTTGAAGGTATTGAGGCCCCAGGCCCCAGAAGATCTTGGGCCTCAATACCAGAATGATCAAGACTCTCCTAGATACTCCAAATAACTTAGATTTGTAGTTCTTTTTACATATGCCATTTTATCTGCAGAAAAATAAGAACATTTACATTTCTTACAGATCATGCAGTTATGCGGACATATTTCTTGTCATAACTTGAAAGTAAGATACACCATTTGAGCCGAGTCACACATTCAATAATGGCACCTAGTAGCTATCGCTAGAGGCTCACCTACAGTTCCGAGCCACATCAGCTTGCCAAAACTTAAAATACCTCAGAATCAAAAATGTTTACCAACTGGCATATTATGTAAGCCATAAAAACACAGGATTGATATATACGGCATGAGATAGGTGTATACGGGAAACATCTTTTACAGTACTATAACTAGCCACAAAATATATTATACATGCTGTTAACCAGGACAACATGTGTTATACTTCTCAATGTATGGTATGCATACAGCTTATTATAGGCTGATCGTAAATCCTCATATAAATCAATGTGTTGGGTATGTTTAGATATTTTCTTTTTCTTTTTTTATTATTTATTTGTATTTGGCACGAATGTGCCTTTACAAACATACAAAAAGAACAAAAACGTTATATACAATAGAAGAACCATCAATTATGAAATAAAAACACAACATGATACAATCAGACAGAATAAAAACTAAAAGCTCAGTGGGTAAAACAAATCGTTATAAAGTCAGCTAACTTGACATTAGATAGCTGAGTTAAAATACATTACTTTTTTGACCTAGTTCACAGTGCGGTGATCCTTCCAGTACTTGGGATCATACTACACAACATTTCCAATCATCGTTTCATTGAATTAATCACAGATTCCTATGTTTCTAAATGCCCTGTATCTGGGCCAAATTGCCAAACTACACAATGGTTACTACAAACATGTCACCAACAATTCTTTCCTTCCATCATAGAGAAATTAATACTGTGTTTGAATGCTGCATGAGTAAAAATCCAACTCAATTCATATAAAATCAAAAAGCAACTCTTTCCGCACACACTATCTCTGTAAAGGCTCCTCAAATTGAGAATAAGATTATTCCATTATTGAAGCACCATCCATAAGTCATCATAGTTAAGTGATTATTCATAAATCAATCATGCTACTACATATCCTAAGAGGTACCTCATCATGATATTATTCTGGATCACGTATTTCCATCTCACTTAGGTGGATCTGAATTTTTGTCAAAAAGCGGGTTAATGCTAAGACCAAAGATTGTCTTGTGCACCACATGCATTGCATCCACAAAGGTTCACGTGAAGAAGGCAAATCTGCAGTAAAGAAACTGCCCAGGTGAATTGACGTTAAATTTCAAAGAGGTCACAATGTATCACTAAATGTTTTAGTGTTTAATCAGTTGCAGGCTCTTTACAGAATCTGCAACCTTCATTCAAAGGATCCTTTTTGTTCTTATAACAGTGCTTTAACCTGTCATTTGTATGAAACAAGTTTAATTTAAATTTAGGATAGAGACTCCTTGCTTTATTACATTGAAAAATAAGTAAATATTGTAACTGAGGTTGTTGTTTGTGTAAAACATGTGTGTTCGGCGTATGACTTATACGAAGCATTCGCATCGATAATGTTAGCCCAATCTAGTTCAAAATCTCTCTTTTTTATCAATTTGATCCATTGCAATTAGTTTTAGAATGTACTGCATTTTTTTGAGCGTATCTATTAATCGAGATAGGATGGGCATTCAAAATCATTTTCGCAAAATCTTCATAGAGGGAACTCAACGGGGGATATGATGTTTTCCGTAGTTTACTATCATCCTCCAATTAAATTTCGCAGCAAGTGTGTTAAGATCAAATTCATGCAAAATCATTGTGTTTGGTAATGAAGTTGGGAGTCTCAGTACTGCTTTCAAAATCCTTCCTTGTAATTTATTCAATACTTTTGTAAGATCAAGTAAACATAGATACAAACCGTAAAAAATAATTGGTTCTATCTTTAAGGTATAAAACTCAATAATCGTGAGTAACGAGAATTTGGAATACTTGTGATGTATAATTTTCATTTACAAGATCAGATGGACCACTTTTGAGTTTAAGGTCTTACTCCACATGGTGATAGAAGTTGAGTCGCAAAGATTATATCCCAAGTAACGCATTGACAAAGCCCGTTGAATTTTGCACCCATCTATCTCCCAATTAAATCTACACATTTTCTTTTTATTGGAAGTGCTTGGAAGTGCGGCTGTTGGGCTTCATACTCTGCATCTCTGTTCAGCCGGCGTCGGCGGCAAGCTGAAGCTTCGTTTTCAATCAACACGCGAAACGCGCATTATTTTGGATCTGGTGGACACTGAATTGGAGGGTACTTATTGACCTTTATTTAACCTCAACCTTTAAGTAACTCGACCGCGGGTCTACCGCGGGTCTCGCTAGCACGCGAGAGTTACTTATTCTGTTTTCTGTTTTCTGCTTGATTCCAGCTCCTCCCACCGATCCCGCCTACTGCCCACCCTCACGCCCACAGCCACTTCCACAAAAGCACTGGTGCTCGCGCATCCGGCGCAGGCATCCGGAAGTGCTTGGAAGTGCGGCTGTTGGGCTGCATACTCTGCATCTCTGTTCAGCCGGTGTCATCGGCAAGCTGAACCTTCATTTTCAATCAACGCGTGAAACACGCATTATTTTGGACTCTGGTGGACACTGAATTGGAGGGTACTTATTGACCTTTATTTAACCTCCTCCTTTAAGTAACTCGACCGCGGGTCTTCCGCGGGTCTCGCTAGCACGCGAGAGTTACTTATTCTGTTTTCTGTTTTCTGCTTGATTCCAGCTCCTCCCACCGATCCCGCCTACTGCCCACCCTCACGCCCACAGCCACTTACACAAAAGCACTGGGGCTCGCGCATCCGGCGCGCGCATCCGGAAGTGCTTGGAAGTGCGGCTGTTGGGCTGCATACTCAGCATCTCTGTTCAGCTGGCGTCGTCGGTAAGCTGAAGCTTCGTTTCAATCAACGCGCGAAACGCGCATTATTTTAGACTCTGGTGGACACTGAATTGGAGGGTACTTATTGACCTTTATTTAACCGCCTCCTTTAAGTAACTCAACCGCGGGTCTACCGCGGGTCTCGCTAGCACGCGAGAGTTACTCATTCTGTTTTCTGTTTTCTGCTTGATTCCAGCTCCGCCCACCGATCCTGCCTACTGCCCGCCCTCACGCCCGCAGCCCCTTCCAGAAAAGCACTGGTGCTCGCGCATCCGGCACGCACATCCGGAAGTGCTTGGAAGTGCGGCTGTTGGGCTGTTAGGTTGGTGGCTGGTGAATGGGGTAGGAGCAATTTGTGTATTAGTTGATGGTAGACTCTTGTTGTGGTATTTCAGTGAGAAAATTGGGTTAGAATTGATTGTATTGTGAAATGGGGAAGCTAAATTACCACTCCACAAAGATGCGAGGGCTGACTTCTTCATAGCAGTAAACACTAGAAGAGCGAGCCTCACCCGCGCCGCAGCTTTACCGCTGCCTGAGGCAAATGAGGAAGAGGTCGAACTTCTACAATGTGCTCAACATTGCTCTATGCTTGATAAGCAGATGGAGGACAATGTGGATCCCTCACAAGAGGCGGAATTTCTAAAATTTGCTCAGGAACGCTCCTTGCTTGATAAATTGAGTGAGGACAATATTGATCCCTCCCAACTGTTGTTTGGAGACGAGGACCCAGTGAACATCATACAGGCAATAGAGAAGATACCTAACACTAGTAAGGACAATGAAAACACTCTTTTTATAAATAATAACGAACCTCTGGGCAATTTGAATTATGACAAGTTGTTGGACTTCTCCAATCTCCAATGGCACTACATTCGGAGGGGAGAAAGTCGCAAAGACCAGTACAGACTCTCCTCCTTCTGAATTTTCTGTAATGATGACTATTTTTAACCAATTAATTTTGTCTGAATTACTCAAGCAAACCGAATCATTAGCAAACTTTTTTTTTTTTTAAATAATTTTTATTTTCAAAATAAACAATACAAACCAAACTTGCAGCATTATACATTACAAACTGTAAACATCAATTAATGCCATGTTACTGCACTTCAACCCCCCCTCCCCCCAAGAGCTTATCAACCTTACAGTTCTGTGTACACTTGGTGTGGCCGGGCGTCGCCCCTCTCGGAAGCAGCAGGGTCCATTTCCGTGCCAAACAGTCCCGTAATTAACATTCTCCAAGCCGCCAGGTTGCCCACTTCTTCCTCCCCACAATTACCACACGCTTCCTGCCATACCACCGTTTCAGCCTCCGCCCACTTCTGCAGGTCCCGCCACCATATCTCTATTCTTGGCCCATGGCGTTGCTTCCAACTCATAGCTATCCTTCTCTTAGCAAGTACATACGCCAGGTCTCTCAGTTTCCCGAGATGTTTGGTGTTCCGTGGTCTAGGGAACCCTCCCAGGAGGCAGGCCCAGGCCGTGTCAATGCGTAGCAGAACCCCCTTATCTGCTAATTTCTGTGCCACTTCCCCCCAAAAGCCTTCAATCACTGGGCAGGACCAGAACATATGTGTCATACCTGCGTCTTCTTCATCGCATTTCGGGCATGCTTGTCTACCTGCGTTCGCAAACTTGGCTATTTTCTTCGGGGTCATATATGCTCTGTGTGTGATGTACAGCTGTATTTGCTGCAATCTAGCATTCCTGGACACTTTCTTATGGTATCCCATGGCCCGTTCCCACATCCCGTCAGTCATCTGTGCCCCCACTTCCGCTTCCCAATCAAGCCTCAAATCCATCAAGTCCTTCCCCACCCGGGTCATCACCACCTCATATAATCTAGAGATCTCATGGCCGCCCTCTGATATATCATAAATCGTTCCGATCAGTGCGTCCGGATCTTCCGCTAGCACCGTCTCCGGCCAAGTCTTGCGGATGATCTGTACCAGCCTTAGATATGTAACATATTGGCCCCCGTGCAGCCCTGTTTCTTCACCCAGGTCTACGAATTCTCTAATGGCCCCATCCTGCCATATGTCTCCCAATGTGGCCAGCCCAACCGTTTCCCAATATGTCCTGATAATTTTCCTGAGCTGGCTGTCCCCCATAGTTAGGGCGACCAGTGGCACATGCGGGGAACACGGGTGCGGGCTCTCAATCAACTGGCACATTCTACGCCAAATTCTCCACCCCAACAGCAACATACATGGGCATCCTTGCAAGTCCGACCTAGGGACCCAGACAACCTCCTTTAGATAAAACGGGGCACAGTCCCTCCCAACCAGCCTAGACTCAGGAGTTTCCTCATCAGAGAGCCATTTGGTCACGTATTGCAGCTGGCTGGCCACATAATAGGCCTCAAAGTTCGGCAGCTTGATGCCTCCCCTATCGTGGAAATTTTGCAGTTTCCACAAGGCTACCCTGTTGCGGATGCCGTGCCACAGGAAGTCCCTGCATACACTATCAAGTTTGACAAAGAACTTCCTGGGTATCAAGTATGGTATATTGCTGAAAAAGTGCAAAAGCCTGGGCAGGACCACCATTTTAAGCATCGCCCCCCGGCCCACCATTGCCAGCGGCAGCTTCTCCCAAAACCGCATACTATCGCGGATTTTCTTTACCGCCGCCTCGGTATTGTGCAAGTGTTCTTCCTTCACAGCATGATATACATCAATTCCGAGGTAGCGGAAAGACTCAGTTGCCCAGGGCACGGGCAACACCGGCAACCGTTCCAGAGGGACCCCAATGAAGCTCCCCAGCGGAAACATGCTTGATTTACTGGGATTAACCGCTATGCCGGACAACTCCGCATACTTTTCCATGACCTCTAAAATGTACTGGAGGTTTTCCTCCGGATACTTCAGGTACAACAACAGGTCGTCAGCATATAGGGATATCAAATGGTTCTCTCCTCCCACCTCGATGCCAACCAAGTCATATTGTTGTCTGAGGTACACCGCCAGGTGCTCCAGGGCCAATATGTACAGCATCGGGGACCAGGGGCATCCCTGTCTGGTGCCTCTGCTAAGTCGCCACCTTTTGGATATCACAGATCCCGTGCGCACCCTGGCCAGTGGCTCGCTGTACAGCAGTTTCGCCCACCTCACATAGCCAGGCCCAAACCCGTACCCCTCCAAGGCCGCCAGCAACCACGGCCACCTCACTGAATCAAATGCCTTAACTGCATCTAGGGACACCACCACCATCTCTTCATCACTTCTGTTCCCCTCTTCAATCACCCGGTGAAGTCGCCTGTGATTGTGAGTTATGTTCCTGTTGGGGACATAGCCCGTCTGATCCGGGTGTATCAGTTTACTGATGACCCTCCGTAGCCTGTTGGCCAGGACCGCCGTCAGGATCTTGCTGTCCTGGTTCAACATCGACAGCGGCCTATACGATCCACAGCTTTGTCGGGGTTTATTAGGCTTGGGGAGCGGCACTATCAGCGCCTCTCTGAGCGTTTCTGGTAACCGACCCTTCTCGAAAGATTCATTGAACATTTCTAGCATCGGGGGGAGTATCTCTGCTCTATACACTTTATAAAACTCACTCGGGAGTCCGTCCGTGCCCGGAGTCTTACAAGTGGGCAATCCCTTCACTACCTCCTCCAGTTCCTCTAGTGTAATAGGTGCGTCCAGCTCCTCTCTTTCTTCATCACTAATCCTGGGCAGCTCTATGTCTTCCAATGTAGTTCTGATCTCTGCCTGACATTCTCCCCCTATGTCCTCATACAGTGCTCTATAATAATCAAGGAAGGCTGCATTAACTCCTTCTTGGGTGTCTACCTCCTCTCCGTCCTCTCTAACTATCATCCTGATCGGGGGCCTAGGGGTTTCTCTCTTATATAACCATGCCAGTAGGCGGCCAGTTTTGTCTCCACCCGCATGCTGCCTCTCAACATATTTTCTATAATTAAGGTTACATAGCCTCTCCCAAAGCTCCGAACACCGCTGCTGCAGCTCAAGTACTAGGTCTGCATCCCCTCCTGCCTTGCTACATTCGCGCTCCAATTGTCTCTCCGCCTTCTCTAGCTCCATCAGAACCCCACCCTGCAGGCCCTTTGACTTGGAAATAGCGTCCCCCCGTAACACAACCTTGAATGCCTCCCAAAGTGTACCAGCCGAGTCTACACTGCCCGTGTTAACCTCAAAGTACCGCTGGATCGCCTCCCTGATGTCCTCCCTAAAAACCATGTCCCTAAGCGCCTCCGCACGGAGGCGCCATGTAGGTATTCGTGCACGAGGGCGGCCATACTGCCAGGTCAACACTAAGGGCGAGTGGTCCGACAGGACCCTCGCTTTATATTCAATTTGAGTGGTCGCCATCACCACTTCTGACGTGGCAAAGAAATAATCCAATCTCGTGTGTAGGCGCTGTGGAGCAGAGTAGTGAGAATACTGCGAGGTATCAGGGTATTTCAGTCGCCAAACATCCGCCAGCCCAAAGTCGCCCAGCAACGTCTGTAGTACTCTGGCCGCCGGGGTGGGCCGATCAATCCTATCATCGGACCTATCTGCCCTTGGGTCGAGAACACAGTTAAAATCCCCTCCCCAAATGATCGCTCCCCCCACACATGTGCCCAGACGGGTGCATAGGGTCCTGAAGTATGCAGCAGCATTCTGATTGGGGGCGTATGTGTTAATAATGCAAACCTCTCTATCCTCCACCAGGGCTCTGAGCATAACCAGCCTGCCCTCCGTGTCCACCTCCTGCCGCGTGACTCTGAACGGAACGTGCGGTGCTACCCAGATTAGCACTCCCCTGGCATAGGCAGAGTACGGGGAGCCCACCACCATGCCACTCCACTTTTTCTCAACCAGTTCTAACTTGTGCCGGTTCAGGTGTGTTTCTTGCAATAGTGCAATGTCAATCCTCTGCCTTTTGAGGTACAACATAACTTTATTCCTTTTTAAATAACTATTAAGTCCCCTGACATTCCAGGTGACAATCTTAAGGTCTCCCATGGCAAGTACGTTCCTCCCTGCCTCCCATGTAGCGACCCCCAACCGCCCTCATGACACAGATAGCGTTTCGGTCCAGTAACTCCTCATATAAGCTTAAACTCCCTTAAACTATATACACAACTAAACCCCAACTTCCCTCCCCTCCCCCCACCCGTGCCTTCCCCAACATCACACACCCCAACTGCTGCCCAGCTCCAGCCTCAGAGCTCAGGCACCCCCACATCTAGCTCCGCAAGCACCGGTCGGTGAACGGAGCCCAGTAGGGTGAGGTCACCCTAACGGCCACCCAACTAAAACTATTGTGGGGTAGAGAGTATCGCCCCGTAGGGCTCCCGATCAAATAAACATTCACAATGTCTTGACAAATAGTGCAATCATCTGACCTTCTTTACCGAAGGTGTCGCACCGACTATATTCAAGTCCCACGAACCACGCCATCTTGCGACGCCATTTTACGCCTCCCGTATCTCTTCCGAGCCCTTTCTAGGCCGAACTTCTGATTCCTGGGGGCATCCTTGCGCATCGAGCCATCCCATGGCATCCTCCGGGGTCTCAAAAAACAAAGTTTTATGTGTATGAATGACCTTCAATTTTGCAGGATAAAGTAACATGTATTTGTGGCCCGCTTCTCTCAGCCTCCGCTTTACAGACCCAAAATTCATGCGACTACGTTGTACAGACAAGGTATAATCTGGGTAAGCCGTGATGTTTGCCGCTCCTTTCGTGATCGTCCCTCCTTTACGGAAGTATTCCAGTATCCTCTCCCGGTCCCGGTAGTTGAGAATTTTGGCGATCACAGGCCTAGGCGGGTTCCCCGGAGGTGGCCTCCTAGTTAGGGCTCTATGTGCTCTTTCTACTGCAAATCCTTGAGATAGGGCCCCTCCAGGTATCTCCTGTAAGAGCATGGATTCGATGAAATCCGTAGGGTCACGGCCCTCCATCCCCTCCGGTAGGCCCACGATGCGGATGTTGTTGCAACGGGCTCGTCCCTCAGCCTCCTCCGCTCTGCTCTCCAGGTTGCCCATCCTTTGTGTCAGGGCATGCAAGTCGGCCTTATGGGTGGCGCAATCTGCTGTATTCGGGCCAACTTCTTTTTCGAGGGACTCCGTGCGCTCCGCCAGGGTCCTGACATCTTGTCGTAGCAGATTAACGTCCTCTTGGACCTCTCCAACCTTGCGATCCAGTGCAGTCTTCAGTTCAGTAACGGCCAGTTCCAGCTTTGATTCCCAGGCCGCCCTCAGTTCCACAATCGCCGCCAGGATTTCTTGGTTGGTGCACGAAGACGTCGTGCCACTCCCAGCCAGCGCATCCTTACTTTTGGTAGTGTCCTGGCTCGGGGGAGTTTTAGTGAAATCGTCTAAGGTAGGCTGTTTCCCCTTCGGCCGCACCGGTCTGTTCGACATGGCTCAGGAAATCGATCGGTTGCTAAAGTAGCAAGTTTGTGTACAGTGCACCTTCACAGCTAGGCCACCGCACAACTCGCCTCTATTCCAGTCCCGGGCCCTGGTCGGCCATTTTGAGTCGCCCTTTGTTCGCGGAGTCTTTTAACTCGTAGCCACCGATCTCCGTCACCGTTAATCCTATTCTCTCCAGAAGTTCACAATGCGTGGCCAATAGCTTCCCACACCATCATGTGTATCGTCGGTGGTCAGCGATCCGTCGTACCGCACATATTTGCCCGGATCGTTGCAGGATCTCGGGAGCTCCTCCAGAACGCGTCCTCCTACATGGCTCTCGTAGCCACGCCCCTCATTAGCAAACTTAGCCTCAGAATTTAGAGCCTTACCAGATAAACTATCAGAAAAACTGACTAAGACACTGAAGTCGAATATGGAGTGGAAACGGGAGCATGAGACCCGGAGCTTGTCTAAGATATCTCCTATAGAAGAGATAATTATTGTAGAAACTTCCCAAGAACCTGTACCCGAGTCAGTTAGGGATAGTGTTAGTACTTTTTTGGCTGAAATTGATCAAAGTACCCAAGCAACCAAAACAACCCCAAAAGACTCTGAGTTTGGGTTGCCCGAATTCAGATTGTCAAAAAGACAAGAAGAAAAAAATGGCGAATCAAAAAAAGAAAAACAATAACAAAAACTGAGGAATTGCTAAAACATCAAAAAAACTTTTAAGAGATACCATCCAGGATGGGGAGAGTGAGGAATCCCCTCCTCATCCAAATAAACAACAACAAAACAAAAGTATAATTGAGGAGGCGCCCAGGAGAGCCATTAAGGCTAGGGTTCAAGTGACCCAAAGTGTTTATGTTGAAGGGGACAAACAACTATGGGAAGTAATGAAAAACAAAAACCATAGTGATGATGTATACGAAATCTTCAATGTGGCTCCTCAGTTGGAAAGTATGGCAGATAAAGCCAGGCTCTTAAATGCGAAAGAGGTGTACCATTCTATACGAATGATGGAGTTCTGATAAAAAGTAAGACTAAGGGGTCGAATGATAGAGCTACATACAAGGGGCCAGTCAGAAATATGGTGCCCATTTCAGTCAATACCGGCCTTGGTAGCAGGGACTGGAAAATTCCATCGGGGAAAGACCCAAAATCTAACCCGAATTTTGCCCCGGCCCATACCGGAATGTGTAATGTGGGTCGAGAGGTAGAGACAGGGGGGAACATAGAGGGCACAATGCCTAATAATGAATTCATTGATCCTCACAGGCCAATACAGCCTCAATTAGGGACTTGGGCCTATAAGGGGGCAGGTAATTCAAATGATCAAATGACTAATAATGGTGACTCTAATGATAACCTTTTTGAAGTGGTCTCTGAAGGCAATGGTGCTACAATGAGGGGAAATGAGATGGAGCAGGTCAACAAGAAAATTGAAGTGAAAACTAACGAGGACACAAAGGTGATGTGTGATGATGCCCTTTACCATTCCACCATCAGAGTACTTATGGACAAACATCCTCAGGATGTATCTAAAATCTTGACTGAACCCCGACAGAATAATACAAGGGTGGGCACACATGAGGAATATTTCTCTGACTTGAGTGGGGATGGATACGGGGAGGAAAATGTGATTAAGGGTGTCAAAGAGAAGGATCAGCTCCAGTTACATCAGACTCTCGATCTAAAGGATCCGGTACGACCAGATATACCAGGGCTAGTTCTGACATCATTATTTACAGATCAAACGAATACTTCCCTTAACAGACCCTTTATTTTGTCTCTTTTGGGGAAGATTCCGAACTTAAGTCTGGTTGAATCAGCTGATATTTATCTGGTGGATTATATTCATAGGCAGCGTTTAGATTATGTTCGCTTAGCGATACCTTCACCATTGGTCAGAAACCTCATGATGAGAGACGTTGAGCAATTCCATCGTAGAGGTTTTGATATTTTTGAATATGTTCAGACTCAATCTCACTCAACATCACAAACACGAAATAATCTCAGACCTCAGAGGGATGATTTATCAAATAGTGAGGTGGGGGTAAGTGGTGAAACTCCAGAGGTTGGGGAGAAACAGGACTGGAGATGGCTTGCCCTGACTTTGCGAGAGTCTATTGATACCCTCAAAAAGTTAGGGAAGCCACTCTAGCAAATGTTACCCGAAACCTGAAACTATTAAGGTGGAACTCGAGAGGGTCTGTTAACCTCCTACATAACTTGACCTTAACGAGGGAATTGGCGCAATATGATTTACTATTTATTCAAGAAACCTGGTCAAGGGCGCCTCTATGTTGGGAGGGTTTTACGGTATGTTCATTGTGAGCACAAGGGGGCGATAGAGGTCGTCCGAAAGGAAGCCTGTTAATTGCTCTAAAAAAAGACTTGAACCCCAGAAATATCGGCGGATGGGCATTCGCTTATCACTTCTTGGTGGTGGGTTTCACACTATTGTTTAATAACAGGGACACACCCTTTTTGCTGGTTAACATCTATTGGAATCCGGCAGAACATTCTGACAAGCAATTATGGCTGGATTTATGTAATTTAGGGTCCCTGCTGGAGAACTGGTTGCTTAAAAACCCAGGGGGTCAGATTGTGATTGCTGGTGATCTTAACACTGTTATTCATGAGGACTCTTTGATTGGGGATGTCCTGATTAGTAACTTGGAGGAATCTTGACAAATTTTCGGAAATCCCAAACATAGGGGGAGAATTTGGTCTCACTTCTCTGAAGTATGGGGTTTAGAAATACTTGTAAATATTCTTCCAACCTGGAAAGCAAGAGGTTATCATTCAATAATCGATTATGTTATATGTTTAATGGATGTGTTTAATTGTTCAGGTAAATTGGACATTGTGGAGACGACCTTAAGTGATCATTCTATGCTTGTATTGGAAATAGGCACAACTGTACTAATTGATCCTAAAATCGTGTATAATCATAACCTGAAAGTTAATCCCACAGGGAATCGAATTACATGGTCGGGGAAAAAAACTAGGAAATTTACTGCGACCATGATCGAAGACCTTGTGACTTTTTCTGATCAACAGAGGAACAAGACCTACTCAGCCCATAAGTTCACAGACTATATTAGACGCTCATTTTCTAAACTTGGGGATTTAGACACAATTGTTAAGTCAGACACAAAGTGGAAATCCCACAATTTTGACATGGAAGTTAGAGATAAAAAGCGTACCATGAGGAAAGAGATCAGACAAATTAAGAAATTAGGTTCTATGTCTCTAAACAAGGTAGCTATGATCAAAAAAATTAAACAAAGTTATAAAAATTGGTCCATACAACATCGAATAATTAGTTGCCAGAGAGATGGCGAAATAATATAAAACTCCTTAAGAGGAGTTAACGCGAGGAACTTTTGCCACCTAATTAATAACTTGGACAAACCTCAGAAAGAGTTGCTTTTGAACTCCATCAATGAATCATTGTGGCGGGGCCATTTTTCTAACCTGTACCGTGTCAATAAAGATGAGGCAACTGTAACATGGAAACATGAACCGAAATGGCTGTTGAACTTTACCACATGGAACATAAAAAACGTAATTGTAAAATCTAAAAATTCTGGGGCACCGGGCCCAACTAATTTGTCAAATAAATTCTTTAAGTGAGACCCCGAATTATGGGCGAAAATACTCTCTTTCTTGTTTAGCAACATATTAACAACTAAAATCATCCCGCTGTCATGGAGGGTATCAATTATTATCCCTATTTTTAAAAAGGGTTCTCGACTATGTCCTATGAGCTACAGGCCAATTGCCATTGCCGACCCCGAATCAAAATTGTTCTCATCATTGGTCCTCAGAGATATCCAGAAATTGATCGATGAAAAACAGATATTAAATACGAGGCAATTTGGTTTTAGGAAAAACATGGCTACTGAATGCGGGGGGCTAATTTTGAACTGTTTTAGAGCGGAAGCAGCGAGGAAGGGTGATACGTCGGTTTTTGTGGCATCAATGGACTTGAGTTCAGCTTTCGATTTGGTTGACAGGACTATCCTGTGGAAAAGATTAACAGCTTTAAACATGCCAGCAATTCTATTAGACATAGTAAGGGCAATTTATTCCCAGACTAGTGTGAAAGTCAGACTAGATTCTGAGGGTACTCTCTCGGATGAATTTACCATACATAATGGATTGCGCCAAGGCTGTAGATTGGCACCTACAATCTTCAACCTTTATGTTAGTGGCGCGAACCAGGTGCTCTTAAATAAGGGCTTTGTGCCTCCTAGACTCTTGAATAT
Organism: Ambystoma mexicanum; assembly: GCF_040938575.1. Taxonomy (NCBI): domain Eukaryota; kingdom Metazoa; phylum Chordata; class Amphibia; order Caudata; family Ambystomatidae; genus Ambystoma; species Ambystoma mexicanum. The sequence goes on along the minus strand of NC_090925.1, from coordinate 1,088,375,809 downwards.
GCGTCTGGCATGGTTAGCATACGCGGATGACTTCCTCCTTAAGGATACCACTAAGGTAGAACTACAAAGAATGCTTAGAGCCTTTGAGGCTTTCATTGCCTCAATAGCACTAAAGATCAATCCTGCCAAAACAGTCATAGTCCGCTTAGGTAGGAAGAATAAGAAGTTAAATATGCTATCATGGATTTGTGGTACTACTCGTCTTAAAGCACAGTCGGAATCTAAATACCTGGATTTTGTAATCTCAGGTGTTTACTCGAGACCCCTTCTAAGGACACAGTTGAAACTTAAGGCTGATATTGCCATTCACCAAATGCGTGCCCTAGATTTAAAATTTGGGAAATTTTCAATGACCCCATTGAGAGAATACTACACAAAAAAAGTCATTCCTCGCTTAACTTATGGTGCGGAATTACAAACGGCTGCTAGTGTAGGAGAGTGGACTTCTATAGAAAGCTATATTTGGAAATCTGTCATGTATTATTTACCGAAATGCATTCCTTTTGATCTAATTAAGTATGAATTGAGGCTAAATTCTCTTCGGGCGCAGGTGACCTGTAAAAGAATGATGTTATGAAGGAAATGTAAGTCCTCTGAGACCAACTCATTGTATTCTTATGCTGGTATGGATACAGGAAATCGGTTTATGGTTGCATTGAACGAAGAAACTTTAAAAAATGTGAAACTCTTGGTATGTCAGTCACCTCTCTTATGAACCATCCATTAAGGGTGAAAGAAAGTGTTTTGGGCTTTGATTGGATGAACACAAAGAATGCAATCTTGAACCCAAAATTGTACCGACAGGTGTGTGCGCTAAACAAATGGTTTCCTGTTATGAAAAGTTACTTAACGAAGTACCCTAACAAAACATTTCGTAATGATTTTATGCATTTTAGATTCAATGTTATTCCTACTAATCAGATTAATTCAATTAGATCTAATGTACAAGGATCTTGGTTATGGTGCAGATTTTGCTGTATAGAAGGCTTGGTTGAGGACCTGAAACATATACTTTTGGTTTGCCCGGCCCTTAAGGAACAAAGACTTTTATATTTTGGTCAATATGTTCATAATACGGCGAATGTGGAGAGAGAATTCAACTGGTATAAAATGTTTCACAATAGTAAATGTAATTTAAATATCAGGGTTGCAACATTTCTGAGAAACATTTGTGCCCTGTTTTAAGATTCATTATGAAATTCTATTTTTTGTATGGTTTGTTTATTCTTTTCCGTTGATGTGTATTTTAGCTTCTATCATGTATTAGTACTAATTTGGATTTCTGTGCAGTTGATTTTGTGAAAATTATGTAAAGAAAAATTCTTTTTTTTAAAAATGTTGTAAAGATTTTCAGAAACCAAAACAAATAAAGTGGAGAATACTATTATATTGGATTTGGAGGGGTATGTGGCAAGATTGTGTAGTGCAGCATATTCAGAAAATAAATTCAGTTTCTTTTGGAGGCCGTAAGGCGTATGATCGAATAAGATAATATCATCTGCAAATGCGAGCCCGTGAATCCTGGCACCTCCCAACTTAACTAGAGAGCTATCTCAATTGTCCCATATCTTATCTATGTCACAAACAAAAAGATTAAAAAGAATCGCTGTAAGCTGGCAGCCCTGTTTAACTCCTATTTCTGTTGGAATAGTGTCGGTCACTAGCCCTGAACGCTTAATCCGTACTTTATAGCTAGTATGATTATGAAGTAACGCTATTAACCCTACGATGTAATCTGGGATACTATAAGAAAGCATCTTCCCCCATGTTAGTGCTCTAATAGCACTATCGAAAGCGGCATAGATGTCTAATGATGCCATGTAAATTGCCCCAGATCGGGTGTGATGAGAGGTCTCTAAAAGGTGGGCCAAAATGGTGGCCTTTAGGGTTGTGTCCATTGCTTTCCTAAAGCCTACTTGAAATCGAGATAAAAGATGGTTGTCTGTTACCCATTGTTCCAATTCATGTAGTAAAAGGGTTGCAAATACCTTAGCTGGTACCTCAATTAGAGAAATGGGGCAATAATTACATGGATCATCAATGGGTCCATTCTTATCTATCAGTACAATAATAGCAGTAAGCCACGATTCGGGTATGATTTTAGTTTCAAAGATCAAATCAAATATAGGTTTGAGAGTTTTAGCCCAAAAGCAGGGATCATCTTTCAAAAGGCAGGGTGGTAAACCATCTGGCCCTACGGCCTTCGAATAAGTTAATTTCTGAATGGCCCATAGCAGATCCTCCAATAGCCAAGGACATTTAAAAGGGATGGTTTTAGTGAGAGAATTAATGTCAAAGGGAAGAGAGCCCTTTGGAAGGGCATATCTTTCTTTGATGTATTTGCTCCACACATCTCCAGGAATAGCGGATTCAAAATTGGAAAATATAGATCCAGGAGGGTTACGCAATAAGAACCAAATGTCTTTTGTCTACCGATAATGTTTTGGTTATCAGCCAATAATCGTGCACTTTTTACCCTTTTGAAGTTATTTTTACAATGAGCTTGAATTTGTTTTTTTGCATTGCAAAAGGAGGTGATAATTGGTTCTTCCCTTCTAGCTCTTCTAATATCACTGTTACGTAGACTTTTAAGTGCCGCAATCTCAGTATGATATTTATTTGGATGGGAATTAATCTCTGTAGCATATTTCTTTTGTGAAAGATGATGCAGGTGATATGCTATCATATTGGTGTTTCTATCCTCTATGCTTTCCTTCGACCTAGTAGCTATTGGATTAGCACATATAGTCCAAATATCACGATTTACCAGAAAAGTCAGTTGTCTGCACAGTTTGGGATTCCACTTGATCAAATGGATGTGCCTATCTAATCCAACTAATGACAATTTATGTGATTGTGAGAATACTTCTACTGCGATGGTTAATTTAGATTCTAATAGCATATGATCACTAAGGCCTAAAATGATTATGGAAAATGATGTACTTGCCCCAAACAGGTTGTTTGACAAAGCAATGTAATCGATCAGCGATTGTGCATTTCCTCTCCTCCAGGGAAAGTCGGGTTGGTCATTGGCATAGAGGATTATGTGAATATTCTAATCAGCAAGAAAGTTGATCCAACTTAGACCTCTCTCATGTGATGTTGCAATGGGTGTATAATTAAGATGGAAAGCGATGGATATGCAACCATCCTTCAGAATGGAATTAAAGTCTCCTCCAATGATCGTCTCATAATATGGATTGCGTAAAAAGGCTTTTCTAGGCACCTCTAGGTCTCCTAAAATGCATCTTGAGACTGCGTGTTTGGGTTCCAATGCAAGTCGATAATATATGGAACTCGTTACATATCAGCTCAATAACCAATAATTCATCAGTGGCAGAGATAAAATTGGAGGTCATCCACAAACTATTGTGAACCAGTATGACTAGGCCACCCGATGGTCGACCAAGAGCCCCACGTTTAGCTGGCTGACAGAATTAAGTAAATCCATCTAATGTCACGTGTTGGAGAGTCATGGTTTCTTGTATAAGAGCAATACATGCCTTGTTTAGAATCGAGTACAAGGAATGGCATTTGGACACATTTTTAAAACCACATCAATTCCAACTAAGGATGCAGAGTGCTGAAAGTTATGACTGTTCACGATTGATGTCAAGTGAGCTCGCGTTTTAAAGTAAGGTTCTAACCATGCTAGTCCCTTTATGGCATTTGCAAATGTATCTAATTGTGTTAGCACATCTTGGTTCAAGGCAGAGTTAGAACCACCTTGTAAACCAACATATTCATTGCAAGTCAACTTAACCGGTTGAAAATGGAGAAAGCTAGTTGAATCTTGAATATTTGCAAAAGCATATAGTTCATATCCCAGCAGATTAAAATGTTCTCTCTGTTCCCAAAACATTTATGCAATTAGGAGGGATTTGACCTTGCAAAGCATCCTATTGTTATTGCCTAATGGGAGTTTGATCCATTCTATATCTTCTGAAATTAGGCTACGCAGGGCAGGGATTTGTTGAAATACTTTTAACAAGTGAGAACGATTAATTCTCTCATTTCCATGCACGGTCACATCACTACTCCAGCCAATATACATTTTCATCTCTTTAGGGGAATCCTCAAAAGTATGAGTTAAGTCAGGATCAGGGTGAAAGTGTTTTCCATCACCCATGTAGTTCCCTTTCGCCCCTAAGTCATCGGCTGGAGTATTAGAATCTTCACGGCTGCCCATGTTTTGTACAGGATTTTTAATCTTGTTTGAAGCAGTCGCTTCTTGTTCCTTCGCCTCTACGATAGGTGCACCCAGGGGATTTCCACTAAGGGAAGGGGCTCTAAGTGTATTTTCGCTATTCGGTTCACTATGCTTCAGGCAAACATATGAGGACTTAGATTCTAATGGCTCACATAGTCCTAACAGAGTCACCGGTTTTGCAGGCACTCCGTCATGACTGTCTCTTTGAAAAGTTTTTTTGTTTTTGTTGTCTGATAGAAGTTGGCCAAATTAGATTGTTTCAAGACAACAACTTGAGAAGTAGTAGCAGACTTAATAGATGACTGAACTCTGTCTCTGTTCCCGGTTGCCGATGGCTGAGTGGACTGCATAACAGGGGGAGGGTCAGGTTTATTAAGTACCTGGATAAAAGTATTATTAGCCTTGCTGGCTTCTTTTTGTACCACCCCCACACACCTGCAGATGTGCTTTACATTCTTCATCAAGCTTGTTTAGATCCAAAACAGGCTGATCAGAAGGCAGAGTAGATTCATGTTTGATTTCCTCTGTACTACTCTTAGTTACAGCTTTGCACTTTTTTTAAATAATTTTTTTATCATTGGTTCCTGTAGGGTGGCACCAGCATTCTTTTTTAATGCCTTCTGTTGTCTTTTTTTGGCTCTAAGCTGGAGCTTTTTTAGCTTTACGAGACATGAAGTATTTCCAATCCTGATTCCATCTGTTTATCCAGGTCTTTTTGTGATAAAGCTTGTTGCTCAAGAATTGCAGTAAATACAGAAGGGATGTCAGGTGATTCATTAGCTTCATATGCATGAACTTAATTGGAAAGCAAATCTTGGTGCTCTGTCGAAACATCTGATGGCACTATATTAGCCTTAATTAATAAACTCTCTAGTTGTAAGATTCTATCATGATGGAGTTTGGCTACTTTTATTAAATCTATCTTTTCTGGTTCTTCCTGAGATGTTACATATGCATAATCTCCTTTTAGCGCATTTGTATCCATTTTAGTATTAATATTTACATTCTGTTCAGTTGTAATTGTTTGTGTGGCTTGACAAGTCATAGTCCCATACGGAGAAACTAAGCCTAAGGCTACAGAACGAATTAAAGTCAAGTTAGCTCTTTGCGAATCTTGAAATTGTGCTGTTGATTCATGAGCTAACATAAATCCTTCCAACCTGTTAAGTCTACCCATCATTTCCACTGTTGACCCCTTCATCTCCCCTATAACATAATGGGTAAATTTGTGTCCTTTATCTAGAAGGTTGAGGATACGCATCAAGAATGGAAAAGTATGTACGTTTTGTTAGTTTAAATCAAGCATAGTTTCATCTGTGAGGTGAGTTTCCTGTTGATTCATTGAAGGTGTACGAGGCAACCCCTTATCAGACTCATTAGGTACTATCGCAAAGGGGTAAAAATCATCAAACACATAGTGCTTAAAGTTTTTACTCAACTTGGGAGAGGATGGGAAATCAGGCAAACTAGTAGATTTATCAGAATCCCTCGAGAGTGACATATGCTTAAGTGTTTGATTGTAGCACAAATCAGTGCCAATACCACTGTGCAAATGGACATGTTCTCTTTTTGCACAAGGTAAAGTCACTGGTGTTGAGAGACCCAGTGACAGACAAACCACGTCTGTCCAGTTCATCCATTACGGCTGGTGCCAACATAGAAATATCTGCTATATCTTCAACAGCATTTGCCACTCCAAGTGGTATCGGTAAAACCGAATCTCTTACTGTAACACTCACCTGGTATCCACGGAGACGTCACTCAGCCTGTTCTGACCTCTTATGACCTCGAACCCTTCCCTGGAGTCTACTCGACTGGAGATTGGGCCTGAAACACAGGATTGGTAGAGTTTAACTCCCAATTGTCTTTGTGTGCTTGAACCCCTTCTTCCCGGGGCCCAACACTTCCCTTTGATCCACAGCTCGCCTTGTTCTTGGGAAGTGTGCTCTCCGTCCTGCTTTCAGCGCAGGGGCATGTTGATTGATGTGGACTCGTTGCTGCCTGGTTACTTCACTGGCAAGAGTCCGACAGGTTAATATAATGAGTCTTTTGAACAGTTCTCTAACTTTGTTCCTTTCCTTCCTTAGATGATGGCCGGCGTCCGGGGATGGCGACGTGCTGCTGAGATGAGTAGCGCTGAAGGTGAGTGAGAGTGCGATGTGCGATTTGTATTGAACTGAGTTCCTTTTCTGTGTCTTTTAGGTGCCGTGACATTTTCAGCGTGGATGCCGGTTATGAAGAAGAAATGCGGTGAGTATGCGCGGTATGCAGCGCCTCTAGATGTTTCCACGCTAACCTGGAGTGTCTTTTCCCTCTTGCAGATGGATGAGGAGTTCCGGAGACAGAATTCCCCCAGAGCGGCTGGGATTCAGATAAGCGTTTGAAGCTCTTACAGTCTTTAAAAATAAGCAAAGATTTGCTGAATGCTTACTAATGCCTTTTTTCTGTTCTTTTCCCTTTTCCTTAGGAAACGGCATGCCGGGATGGGAATGACTCCGCCGAAGATGCCCGCAGAACAGAAGAAGCGATTAATGATGGGCAGAAGCGCTGCAAGGTATTGCTGTTCCTAACAGTGTTCTTGTTCTTGCAGAAGCTGAGCGCAGAAGAAAGATGCAGGCCTACTGGAGACTGATCCGAACACAGTGTGTGTCACGCTGCAGGTGCAGAAAACACAAAGCATGTTTCTCAGCCTGGGCGTGGCTTAAATAGTCTCTGGGTATCCCAGGTGTCTCTGGGCTGAACCACACCCAAAAGACTAGACTGCACATGCAGTTCTGGGAACCGAAATATGTGGGGGCATCCATCTTGTACCCCATCAATGTTATCCTATGGGAGTGAGGGAGTCTGGTGCCACAAGCGCCAAGTCGGACTCCAAGTGGGTCTTTGGAGGGATGGAGAGGCCCTTGAGGGCCATGTAGGTGATCGTGGCCTGGCTCCAGCCTGACATCTTGAAGGGCTGGGGACATGAGGGGCAGGAATCTGATGTAAGTCAGAGGGTATTTCTTATAACCCATTGACTTCTCTCAGATAGAGCGCATTTTCTCCATTCAGTGTATGTTCTATCATTAGACCCTGGGCTTCTATATGTGTAACAGAGGCGCTATACGGCAGTTTTGAAAGCATGGGGAGTGTGGACAATGCACTGCAGGGCAACTCATTTAATACACTCTTTTCATCAGAGCCCTCATGCTGGTGTAAGTCCACCATCCCACATGCCAAGGAAGAATTATTCAACATTGTGACCTTTTTCACAGGTGGACACTTAAGGCGTTTACCACTTCTTAAACTTGTTTCAATCTTTACTGACGGGAGAACAGTAAAAATGTAAATAGAGAGAAGAGTGAAAAACAGGCACACACACTCTATTCACTAATAAGGTCAAACTTACTCTCCAAACAAAATATCTTCTCGCAAATAGGCAGCTGCGTAATGTCATGCACTTTATACGTTTGTTTGCGATAAGTTATAGGCAATGACGCAGGGCCGCCCAAGTCGAGGCAGAGCAAATGATGTTAACATTCGGCAGGCTAGGAGAGGGGCAGCTCCCGCCCCCACGCCTGCTCCTCTCCCCCATAAGCACAGAGACATGCAGTCTCTGTCACACAATGCCGAGGAAGAGTGAGGTGCGAACAAGCGCCTCACCCTTCCTCCAAACAACAAGGTGCTAAGCACCTACGGAAAACCAACAGGCACGCATGGCCCAGGTTCAAAGACCTGCCCCCTCCTCATGGGGCCAGACATGTTGGCTATCCGGCCAGGGGCTGGCGCACAGCCCCCACTACTATACACATCAAAGACCCAGGGCTCCCCTAGGTCTTATAAATAAGAGCAGAATGCTCTAAGAGAACACAATCTGCTTGTGGACCCTGAACGGGGACTCAAACTGACAGGAGGTTCGCTGTTTACTCAGCGTCTTCCACACTTTGCTTCTTTAGCAGTCTTTAAAAGTTCACTGCTTACGCAGCATCTTTTCTCCCCTCCTTCGAACATTGTACTGTTCAGAAACTTTTACTACAGACGAGCAGCGAGAAACCGCGCTGAAACAGAAGACACCCCGGGGAGAACGCATGTAGAAGCAGGATCCAAGGCCGGCACGAACGAGCGCGGAGGAAAAACAAACAAAGTGCCCAGACGCAGACATCCGTGTCTATTTCAGCTTTGCAGACCTAGAAAGACATGGGTCCCAAGCGAAAATCACGGGAACCTCCAGCACCGTCCCAGAAACTGAAATCATCCCACTTGCTTGCAGCCATGGAGGCAGTGGAGCACTACGGCTAGGCCTGGGTCAGAGAAAATATGTACGGCTTACCAAAAGAAGGGGTCACCATGCCAACCAGTCATGAGGACGAGACAACACCAGCAAAGAGAAGGAAGTCTGCAGAAGGCATGGGAAAAGGTAACAAAAAAAAACTGTCTAAATTATACGAGAACATGAGTGAGATGCAGCAATTATTGTGAGAAATTAGGGGCAAACAAACACTTCCCACAGCCGAGTCCAGGCACGCAGACCTCACCTTACCACTAATACCGGACATCACGGTTACCACCCCTACACCAGCAACAACTACAGCTGCGCCAGTCCCAACAACACCAATAACACAGGTTATGACAACACCAACATCAGCCGTCACAGTTGTAACTACGCCAACAACAACAGCTCCTGACACAACGGGTGCCTTAAAAGCATGGTCAGTCCCCAGTACAAATACCCCGGGACAGTCAAGAGCGAGCAACAACAACCCACCAGACACAGTCATGATTAGTAGTTCCCAATTAGACCAAAAACTTAAATCTTTTCAAACAGAAATATTGAACAGATACAAAAGGTGTTTAGCATGGAACATTGACATAACAATCAAAGAAGCCATATGGGCGAAAGAGTTCATTGAAATATTTTCGCTGATAGAAGCCCAACGCAAGGGGAAGGATGATTTTAGGGACCCAAAAAAGATAGAGGAGAAAGCCATAGACAGAATCGCCCAGGTCAAACAGAATCGGGACAACTGGCTACAGGCTTTGGCCATCTTGGCAACTATTTATGAGGAAAAATTCCCCCACAATGGCAGAAAATTATGGGCATACGTGGACGAAATCAGAGAAGTAAAAATCGCCCAAAAAGGGAAAACCTGGCTAGCATACGATATTAGAATTAGGAGAAGCATGTCAGAGAGGCCAGCCATAGAATGGGACGAGGTCCAGAACGACTTATACATGTAAAACGCATAGCCTCCTTCAGAAGAAGAGACTGCGCAGACAACCGCCAAAAATAGCAAAAACTCACAGGGCCCCAGACCCTCCGACAATGAAACCCACAAAAAAGGGACTGGACTCAGAATGGGTGGCAGGACGCTGGCCCATAACATGGCAAGCTGCAGGGTGGACAAAAAATATCACCCTCCTAGAAAAATGTCCCATCTGGCTTACTTTACACATCTGGGGCAGGCAGCTAGCATACACGGAACTCTTGGTCTGGTGCAACAACATGGTCGTGGTAGGCTCCATAAACAGAATATCCACTAAATGCCCCTTAGTGCTGAAAGTCCTACGAGCCATTACAGCGGTCACACTACAAGAAAACATTGTGGTCAAAGCAAAGCACATTGCAGGAGCAGAAAATAATATTGCAGATGCTTTATCTCGCTTTCAGTGGCTAAGATTCCGGGAGCTAGCGCCGCACACCCACGAACAGATGACGCCAATACCAGCAAAATGCTGGGCAATCATGGGAACTCAGAAATAACGGCATCAACGCAAGTGCCAAAGAACAATGGCCGGGGTGCTCAAAAAAGAACCAGGCACCTCAAAAACGGTTGCCAACAAAATAACGGCATCAACGCCGGTGCCAAAGAGCAATGGCCGGGTTGCCCATCAAGAATCAGGCACCTCAAAAACGGGTGCCAACAAAATACCGACATCAGCGCCAGCGCCAGAGAGCCCAGGCTGGGATGTCCAACGTGATACAGGCACCTTTAAGACGGGTGCCAACAACCCCCTGCCCACAGAAAGTACGAACCCTGGCTCAGATTTCTTAATAGAGATGGCAGAGAAAGCCCTGGCAAGCACTACAGCAGCTCGGTACAGTAAGTGTTTGCAAATAGTAATTAGAGCCACAGGTTTAAACCATGTCGAGTTAATAACGATTAAAGACATAGAAACATTCTTAAAATGGGCGCATGAGCGGGGCTTTAAAAGAGACTGGGCAAAAAGACACCCAGTAGCAATCTCATATTTCTCAAAATTACGGGTTGACTCAGATTCCACTCAGAACGCCCTCATTTCCTATGCCATGAAAGGATGGGCCAAAGTAGAAGGGCCCCAGGTAGACACCCGCCGCCCCCTTGATTTAATCAAACTGGTAAAAATAGCAGACCAGTTAGAAACCATATGCTGGCACCCAAATGAGATCATATTATTCAAAACAGCATTCTTTCTGGCCTATTTCGGGGCTTTCCAGGTGGGAGAGCTTATCGCCTCCAGCGCCAAGGCCACAAACGGTTTAGGCGTCATGGAGGTCAGGGTCAGACAAGACAGCGTCAACATAGAAATCCAACAGTCAAAAACTGGAGCCAAAACAACCATTAACATTTGTTGTATCGATGAGGCAACAAACGGCCCAGTATGCATCACCAACCTTTATTACGCACAAAGGCCTAAGGTTGGGGGAAGGTTTTTAATTCACAGAGATGCCTCGGCTCTAAGCCGCTACCAATTTAAAGGGGTGCTGATGAAAGCAATCAGCAACACAGGGTGGGACCCCAAGGACTTTGGCACCCATTCCTTCAGAATAGGTGCCGCCACCTCAGCATGGCAAGGGCACCACTACAACTAAGAAACATAGGGGGATGGAAGTCCGATTGCTACAAAAGATACATCAGCTAATATAGCCATCCCCATTTTTCTCCTCCTCTTTCCTCCCCACTGCAGAACTTACAGGCGTCGGGAAGACCTCGCTCAACTCAGCATGGATTGTTGGCCACTCATTCGTCTTCAGGACAGGCCGATGGGTGGAAGAAACCAAAGAAGGGCCGCCTTTTAGAAATACCATAGCAGCACGGTGGGTTATAGGGGCCTACATCCACGAAACATTAGCAGAGCTGGTCGCATACAGAGAGCCGCCTGCATTTCTCATAAAACACCTAGGGGGCAATGACCTGGTGAACTCAGGAAGGAGAAATCTATTTGAGGAAATCTGCTCCTCCTTGGCGGGCATTTCCCAGAACTGGAGGGAAACGGAAATATATTTTTCGGCCATCCTTACCAGAAAGAAATGACTGGGGGCCCACTGTTACAAATCCGTAGACATTGCTAGGAGAAAACTCAACAGGGGATTAGAGAAATTCTGTACAGCAAGAGGGCTGGGTTTCATAAAACACCCGGCCATTACCCTGGGTGACCCAGATCTTTTCTCACAAAGACGGCACCCACCTATCAATCCAAGACATGGAACAATTCCTTCGGGAAATCTCGGCAACTCTCGCATCTAGAGGCTGTTATTAGGAGATACTTTCTGGGGAACACGGCCAGCCGGCAACCTGCCCGTGTGTGGCGGCACGGGCCAGAGGGGGTAACCTCAGGACCCGGTGCCCAAAAGTATGATATTATTATGATATGTGATTATTTGTTTATCTGCATAACCATATCTGTACAATAAAATCCTACTGCCTTTTATTACCAACACTTGACAAAATGTTGTGGGACAAATCATTTCGGGAGAGGGTCGGGGTTCGGCCTACAAGATGCATGCATATGGGTTCATCAGTTATGGGTAATGACGCAGGGCCGCCCAGGTTGAGGCAGAGTAAATGATGTTACCTTTTGGCAGGCTAGGAGTAGGAGAGGGGCAGCTCCCGCCCCCACGCCTGCTCCTCTCCCCCACAAGTGCAGAGACACACAGTCTCTGACACACAATGCCGAGGAAGGGTGAGGTGCGAACAAGCGCTTCGCCCTTCCTCCAAACAACAATGTGCCATGCACCTACGGAAAACCAACAGGCACGCAGGGACCAGGTTCAAAGACCTGTCCCCTCCTCAGGGGGCCAGACATGTCGGCTATCCGGCCGGGGGCTGGCGCACAGCCCCCACTACTATACACATCAAAGACCCAGGGCTCCCCTGGGTCTTATAAATAAGAGCAGCATGCTCTAAAAGAACACAATCTGTTTGTGGACCCTGAACGGTGACCCAAACTGACAGGAGGTTCGCTGTTTACTCAGCATCTTCCACACTTTGCTTCTTTACCACAAAACCCTCCCACCCACCAAATAAGGGAGACGAACAAAGGGAAAGAAGTACAGGGCACTGTACGGTGTCCACAACGAGTCGTGGGACATGAGAAGGCGGCACGGCCAGAGGGGTAACCTCAGGACCCGGTGCCCAAAGTATGATATTATTATGATATGTGATTATTTGTTTATCTGCATAACCATATCTGTACAATAAAATCCTACAGCTTTTTATTGCCAACACTTGACAAAATGTTGTGAGGCAAATCCTTTCGGGTGAGGGTCGGGGTTCGGCCTACAAGATGCATGCATATGGGTTCTTCAGTTATGAGTATGACTTCTAGTATATATCGCTTTCCATATCGTCCTTTAACTAAAAGCTAATTAATCTCGTACTTACACTGCTTGATGACACTTGGTATTATCCGTGTTTTTAGCAATTGGTATTATCCGTGCCTCATGTCGCAAGTGTGCTGGGCGCTGAGCGCGGGGCTACCTCTCCCACGTGATTCCAAAATAGAAATGCATGTAGATTCAGAAAAGCGAGTCCAAACGATCCACTGCTCCTGGCAGGCACCTTGACAGGCTCCTTGATAGGCACTTGCAAGGGCTTTTCCGGGGGCGCGGAATGTTTAGACATTGGGCCTCATTCCGAGTATGGCGGTAAGGGATAGCGGCCACCGGTAACGAGACCGGTGGCGGTGATCCCTTACCGCCATACTCCGAGTTCCCTTTGCGCCCTCGCCCTTAACGCCTGCTTTGAGCAGGTGTTAAAGTCGAGGGCGCAAAGGGGCCTCCAAGCCAATAACGGTGACCGTAATGAAAGGTCACCGTTATTTGCATCTTCCCCATTCCCATTGAGCCCTATGGGGGCTCATTTGGGAATGGGGAAGAGCCTTGGTGAATGGGGAATTACCGCCCTGCCAACCTTGGAATGGGGCGGTAATTCCACCATCCACCAAGGCGCTGCCGGTCCCGGTACGGCGTCAACCAAGGCGTTAATAGCGCCATTGGTTAGCGCTGTACTCGGAATGAGGCCCATTCTCCCTCATATCTAGACAGAAAGCTTTCCACTGTGGGCATATTCCTAGTTTCCCGCACTTTATGATAACCCATTTACATTATACCAAGGCCCATCCCCTGTGGACCCCAGACATTTAAGCATGGCTGGAGGTTGGGGGATTTCTGTTTGTTTTAGAATGCAAGCGGGGATGATAATGCTCTCCATTTCTCCATTAGACACATGTTTACTGCCACCTTATGACGACGAATACACGTGCAGAGGTCATGCAAAGTGAAGGAAAGTCTGGTACTGCGCATAGTATGTGGCTGAGGCCATGGTTTGTCAATGCACTGTGCTAGTGTAAATGGCAAATACTCATCTGACATTGGCTTTGTGCGCTACTAAAAAAGATCAGTAAGCGTTCATCGACCCCCTCTCCGGTATTACTCACGTTTGCCGAATGGCAATTAAATTGACTTTTTTTGCCTAATTTTTAACCACTTCTTTTACCACAAACTTACAGATAGTAAGTTTGGGTGAGGTATATAATAAGAGATGGTGAGGGGGGGGTCGAAGTTGAACTGTACCAAAATCATCCCAACTAGTGAAATCAATATGGATCAGGTTAGACCCGTTTACCGCCATTGCAGGGCTTCAGGGGCGAGTTAGAAACACACTGGCCCTCATTAGGACCCTGGCGCTAAGGGGTTAGCGCCAGCGTTAGCTGCGCCGACCCCTTACCGCCAACTACGAGTTCCCGGAGCGCCATGGTCATTTCTCCGCCCGCTTTTTGCGGGCGGAGAAATCCATGGCGCTAAGGGACCTCGTTGTTAATTACGCCGCCGTACTTTACGGCGGCGTAATTAACTCCTTCCCCACTCCCATTATACCCTATGGGGCAAAAATGGGAATGGGGAAGGGTAAATGGGGATTGGGGACTTACCGCCCCGCCGACCTCGGAATGGGGCGGTAAGTCCGCCATCCGCCATGGCGTAAAGGGACTTTGCGCCATGGCCGGAAAGTCCGTCGATGGCGGAAAAAATCCGCCAGGGTCGTAATGAGGGCCACTGTCCGAATTACATCTCAATCAGTGGGTGAGCCATATGAGCTTTTCCCAATTGGAAAGCATGGTCTTTTATGTTAAATTAAGTAAAGAATTTAGATGTGACAAGTCATCTCCTGTTTGGTGTGGACTAAAACAGTTGATATTCACCCAGCATCTATTGGCCGGGTTGCCTGTTTCATTTTCTTTGATTGGTTTGCTGTTAGGGTGAATCAGCCCTAGAGGTTTGCCTCATTAGCTCTTTAGCTCTATACAGGGAGAGGTGTGGGGACTGCACCTCCTGGACTCCTGTTCTGAGCATGGAAGACGCCTATCCCGCCACCTGGACTCAAGGAGCAATAATGGAGTTCAGAAGATAGCACGTTCTTGGCCCACCTGTTTTGAGGAGGCTGGCCAGAGCTGGGGAAATGGCCAGCAACAGCGAAACAGCCAGTTCAGAATGAACTGAGAAACTGCTCATGGGTACATTCATTGCATCCTGGGAATCAAAGTCTACAAGGCCGGACACACCTGAGAGACGTTCAATGATTGTAAGACTGCATGCAGAAAGGCAATATATTAAATCCCAAAGGGAACAAGAAACGGTTTATTATTGTGAAACCATGTCTGTGAGAGGTAGAAATGTTTTTTACAAAAGTCCTTCTTTAAAAATATGCATATTATTTAAGGGTACTAACTCTGTAACATTTTTTGTTGCAAGGATCACTGCCAGTGTATATTGAAGTCATAATCGTGAGTTCATCTTTTATAACATGCGTTTCTCTGTGTGGTTTTGCTTCCAAGAGAAATGTGTTGCCCCTGAGCTTTCCTCCAGGCCCTAAGAACAATAAGGACATTACATTAGTCTTATTGGCAAAGCACATTATCAAAACATAGAATTGTTTCAGATTTCCCTGTGAGAAAGAGAAAGGGGACACATATCATCAGTGAAAGTTTCAGCCTGCATTGCATCAAAGAGGATTTGAGGAGCACAAGAATGACCACACATCTTTATATTTGACACATATGTCTGTAATTGAATTACTACAATGCACACTAAGCTATGAGCTCATTTCATTTTTCACAGCCCTCACCCTAACATTAAAATGTTTGTCAAATTGAGGCATACATGATGATTCGGACAGGTACAGCAGTTGGATGTAAAGATAAAGTGACCATTTAATCAATCACTTCACGAGGCACACCCTACAGGCTATTGTGGCATGAAGTATTTGGTGGCATTTTTGCTGGGCCTCTTAATTGGGCAAAAATGCTGCAATAAATGGAAGTTTGTGCTGCAAACTTTGCATTTTTTATGCTGCCAAATATTTCATGCCGCAATATCCTGGAGGATCTGGCTAGGAGCTCACCTGTGCATAATTCTAGATGGGTCCAGGGATAAGGATGGCCGTTGACATGCTCAGTTCCCAATACACAGATATCCTTAAAGAAGTGTATATAAGATGTGTGGTTAACTTGCACACATGTACTCTCTATTTGATATTGCCAAGTGAATCAGATTAGGCACACAGCAACATGTTCAAATCCTCAGAAAGGGCAGGGGAACCATCAATTGAACATATTATGGGTTTTTCCAACTACTCTGCCTGTACTAGTCATTGTTTGCTTGTGCTGGCTGTCAAGGTGAGTGTTAATACTAATCATGTTAAGGACAATTCAGCAATTTAGCAGAACTATTGTTAGTTGGGCTTACATTACCTCTCATCCCCCTCTCACCACAGTCCTGACATCCTGAAGGGATCTGCCCCTGAACAGCCTGTCCCGTAGTGTATCCCTTTTCTGTTTCTGACCCTTGATATATAAGCCCCTCCCTCCGTGGACTGTTTTTTTCATGGTTACCTGTACAGCCACTGTATGGCCGTTGCCGGTTGCAGAAGTAGCCCAGATCATGGTGTGGCACTGTTGTGGACACCGGTGAGCAGGATTACACGGAGCAGGGGGCCTCTAGGGATGTGGCGCTGTTGCGGCCGCTATTGTGGCCACGGTGTCACCAGTTTTCTGTGGCAGCGAATCGGGTATGTCGTTCCGGGCCACCCTCGTCTGCTTCCCCCATGGATGCCATGCTGTTGCTGTCAATCCCATGGTATCACGATGCCTCCCCCATCACTTGAAAGATCACTCAGTTGTGGGTCTAGGAAGAGGGAACGGGATGTAGCACCCTCCTTAGCATGCCAGTAGTAGGGACAGGCAGGCGCACAATGACGCGCAGCGTTAGGCTTACCCTAAACTCCTGGGTGCACAGCCAGAAAGTTATGCGTTACCATGGCATATTAGCACAGAACGGTCTGCGTCTAGGTATATGAACAGCCCGAATGGGGGCCTACAGTACTATCACCATGGAATGCAGAACGTGTACAAAGAAAAGAAAGAATAACGAGCCTCTCTCCTAGTCCTGTTCCCCTAAAGGCATAAGGTACCACAGACACAACCACTCCATGGTACCACTCCCTGGTGGCTGAGGCCATTCACACTGATCTTCCTAATGTCAATGTGGCACATCCAGTGACAGGAAGGACATCCAAATGCAGATTGCCAGGAAGAGGACCAAATCATGGTCAATGAGGCAGAAGAATCTGCAGCCATTTTTTCAGGAAAATATATAAAAAGAGATAACCTAAAAATAATATTAGACAACACAAGGGCAGAACTGGAGTTTACAGCCCAGACAGTTCCTATGGATATGAAGTGGTTTAAAGAGTGGAAAGGGACTCCCAGTATGGATTTTCTCCTTTATGAAGATATTGAGCAATTGTTATTAAAAGAATGGAAAGATACAGAGAAGCCATTATTTCCCTGATATCTATATAAATGATACCCCCTGGAGGGATTTAATGACACGCATCCAGGGAATGTGATGTGAAGGCCGACCCACAGTTGGGAGACCTTATTGGCCAGAGGGATTTCTCTCCCGAGGAGCGACTGTCAGTGGATCCAGTGGAAAGGAAGATGGAGAACACTATACAGTCTACCTATTCCGCTACTAACTTACTTATCATGGAAGATATTTGCAATGCGACCACTTGGGCAACTCCATCCAGCTTTGTGAATCATTAAAGACGCAAATGGGAGGCTCCTTCTCCACTGCATTTGGGACCATGGCCCTGGCATCTGGGCACCAGGAACGAGTGCGTTTCATTTTCAATAAATTATTATTAGCCGTTATGCCGCCCGGATACGATGTGATTCTTAAATCCACAGGCACTGCTACATATGCTTTCATGACCTAAGGACTGTGGTGCGAGGGGGATAGGAGGTAATGTTCCTTATGTCTGATACCAGTGAATCACCACAGTCTTTACAATCCCTCTCAAACCTGCCCAAGACCAGTGGTCAAAGTGGGCGGGAGCGGTCGGGAGCGATGCCCCTCTACTTCTTTTATTTAAGTTTTACCGTTCCTATACTTTTATTTTAAAAGGAAACCGTTCCGGAACGGTTTCGTTTTCAAATAAAAGTGTAGGAAGAAGTTGAACCTTGCCCTTTCAGTGCACTGCACAGGACGTTTCCTTAAAGCGCAGGCACATGTTTTTTGGGGTTTTTATTGAGCATGGGATGGGGTGCAGCAATGGGGTCTATGGGGAGCGGTGCAGGCCTGTAGGGAACATAGTTCCACTACTTCTTTTCGTACACTTCGACCACTGCCCAAGACTGGTGTTCTCGACTAGCTGAGGGAGGCAGAATGAGGGTAGTGAGGGAGGGGCTTATATATCAATTGTTAGAAATAAAAAAGGGATAAGCTAGTGTCAAGGCAGTTCAGGGGCAGAGCCCTCCAGGATGTTAAGACTGTGGTGATTTGGGGGAATCAGGAGTAATTCACGTTACCATACGTAATAGAAGGTTCTTGGGGGTACCTTGCATGGTCCCCATGTCTGTGCCCCTCCATCTGCTAAGCCTACTGTTCTGCCATGTTCCAAGATGGCTGCCTTCTCCCTTCTCACATGCTAACCCTTACTTTATAGCAATATGTTATGTGTATATAGGTTGGGAGATTAGGGACTGCAAACTGTGGTGATTCGACCCTTAGTTTGGTGATTTAGTTGATTAGCCTGCCAGGATTGTGTGATAGAGTGTCCTAGATCTGGTCAGGTTGCCCTGGTTTCATTTGGTGCATGTGAACCTCTGCAGGTATATAAAATTAGATCATCATGGGCAAAAGAATATAATGCTATCTGAGGTCGTTTTATTTTCACTTTAACCATGATAGTCTAAACCCACATTAATTGTGGGTTTCTGAGTGAGAAGGGGCTGTACGTGCACGGCTGTGTTGGCATGCAGTTGTTTCTTTTTCTCTCCCTTTCGCGTGTGCGTGGGGGAGGGAGATGGTACGCTCCACCAGCAGGGGGAGCCGGAGTATGTGTGAGGTGATCTCACCTGAGAGTAGGTTGTAGCTCCCCTAATGCCCAAACCAGGTGGAAGTCCCCCGGGGGACATATATGGTAGCGGGAATCCGCGGGAGTGTGAGTGTGACAGGAAATGGACAAGAGAGAGAACACAGAAGGTGGTGATGCCATCTTAGTGAAGAGACATCCCCAGTAGGCCGTTCATGTCTCCTGGCAGGCCTTTGCTCTCCCCTCCCCAGGGTTGAGACGGTGCGCTGTGCTGGGAGCCGTTGGGAGAAAGCAGGCTGGTGTTTGTCAGAAGTGCCGGCACCCCTCTGTGAGGGACAGAGCACGGCTGCTTTCTCCTCATGTTTGGGTTGCGGCTTCGAGGTAGGAGTGGGACAGTGACGAGAAGGGAAGTCTGTCGAATTTACATTACGGCCTGTTTGTAGTAACTTCACACAACTGTGTTTTTACACCCGAGCTTTTTTTTTTTTGTCAGACAAGTCCCGGAGGATCAATATAAGAGCAAAGAGAGGCAGCCTGCTGGACCCTGTAAACTAAAACGCATTCCCCAAGTTCGCGCAGTCTCCCGGCAAAGCTCTGTCCCTGTTCAGGTGCTTTACAGTGAAGTGATAAGGGGAGGGGGAACTTAGGGGTAAAGAATGATGTTTCCTTTTTTCGGTCAGAATCAAGTCTGGTTGCAGACTCAAAGTGAAGCTTGGTTTCTAATTGGGGTGGCATCTCTCTACCAGCCTCTGACGCTAGCATGTAGGAGGTTCCTGTGGGGTAATGGTATACTCAGTTGGGGACAGACTGCAAAAGTCACCAGTCTAGGAGTATTGGTGGTTAATTAAACCATTCTGAGCTGTCTATGTTTGTTGGTCATTGTCCTAGGTATTGTATGTCTTGTGGTGGTCTGCAGCTACCAGTTGTTCAGGTGTCCAGGTGCAGCCTACTGTCATTACAAAGGGAAGGGAGGCCCTTGCTCTAAAGCCACAATGTTGACACTAAGAATGACCGGGTGACCAGAAGGGTAACTTGCAGACCCTATTTGATTAGTTATTTATCAAATGTTAGTGAACTTGTTCCCAGGTGGCCCATTTGATGCTATTTAATCATTTATTTATCAAATGTCGGAGAACTTGCTCCCAGGTGGCCCAATTGATGCTATTTAATCATTTATTTATCAAATGTGAAAGAACTTGCTCCCAGGTGACCCAATTGATTCTATTTAATCATTTATTTATCAAATGTGAAGGAACTTGCTCCCAGGGGACCCAATTGATGCTATTTAATTATTTATTTAACACATGTGAATGAACTTGCTCCCAGGTGACCTGACTGGTGCTATTTAACTGTTAAATACTAGAGGTAATGGAGAAAGGACATTTAAGTATTTATTCATTTCATGTACTCAGCGAAAGCACCTCCACTAGGGGCCCTGTGGTGTAATGTTATCCGTGTATACTGAGGATCTGTTTCACTAATTCAGTTATATATATAAAAGAAAAGCTGTTCAAGCTTATCCAATGAAATAAGACTGTGGGCCTCATTATGACCCAGGCGGTAAGGGGTTTACGGCAGCGTAAACAGCGCCGACCCTTACCGCCTGAGTACGAGGTCCCTTAGCGCCATGGCGGATTTAACACCTGCTTTTAGCAGGTGTTAAAATCCATGGCGCTAAGGGACCATGGAGTTAATTACGCCACCGTAATTTACGGTGGCGTAATTAACGCCTTCCCCACTCCCATTATGCCCTATGGGGCAAAAATGGGAATGGGGAAGGGTAAATGGGGATTGGGGACTTACCGCCCCGCCAAGGTCGGAATGGGGCGGTAAATCCGCCAACCACCATGGCGTAAACGTAGTTTACGCCATGGTGGTAAAGTCACGGCCCAGGCGGTAACTTACCGCCTGGGTCGTAATGAGGCCCTGTGTCTGTTTATTTAACCAGGTGCACTAGTACATTGTTCAGTCATCAGGGCTGACCTGTCATTGGGAGGGCCAATTCTCTCTCAGGGCAGCCCGCAACTACGGAGGTCTGCCCTAGGCCTTCATAGTAGGGTCCATCAATCCCCCCCTTTACTTTACTTTACTTTATAACATTTGTAATGCGCAGCCATAGACCCGTGGTTGTGAGGGCGCGGACAAAGACAAACATAACAAAAAACAGGCAGAAGGTATCCTGAGGTCAAGGAGTTGCCGGAGAGAGGATATCAGATGGATGCTTATTTAAAAAGGAATGTTTTTAGACCCTTTTTGAAATTACTCAAGACCGAGGAATTACTCAGGTGACTAGGCAGGGCATTCTCTGGGTTTTAAATTGCAAATGTATGCAGTAAGGTGTAAGTATCCCCATACGAAGATCTCCTACAGGTTGCTATTCACTAATTCCTACAGAATCAAAGGGAGAAATACCTTGCAATAGCATAGAGGGACCTCAAAGGGGCTGACTAGACCAGGCCTTACCACAGCCCTGACGAGACACAAGGGCAGGGGATGATGTAGTATCTGCATACATTGGAGCTGTACAAACCTAGATGCATAACAGGGTCAAAAGAAAGGGGGAACAAAGTTGTTGGAAGGGAATACGCCGACTGACACTGTCAGTTTGCAAGCTGATGACATTGCTGTTTCCCATTCCCTGTCGGTGAATTCTATGCAGTAGCCCTACATTTAGAGAATTCTTGAAAGGACAAAGCTTATTTTGGGTTGTTGGTTGTAGGAGACCTCACAAGAATGGAAGTTGCCGGCAGTGTAGAAGGTAAACTATGTAGACCCACTTTGGGTCATCAGAAATAAACATCTGTGGTGAAGCTGCTATCATTGGTTGTATTGTGATGATGTCACATTAAATGGGCCTAATTTGGGAACAAGAGAGGCTCTGAGGTGCAAGGGTGACAACCAGCTGTGCGAAGAGCTACCCAGTGTTGGAATACTTGAGACTCCCCAGAGATTTCACATTCCCCAAACCATTGTGCATCCTTGGAACAGGAGTGAATGCTACCCTGCATGCCTACTGTTCTGGCGGTTTGATCAGGGCTCTCCTCTGGGATACTATCAAGCTTCCCTTTGTCTGTCCTCCCATCCAGTGAGAGAACATCAGACTCCAATGTTCCATCAAATGAAAATGGTCTGGGAGAACACCAGTGTAATCATAGCAATCTCAGCAATCTGTCTATTTCCACGTAGGGGCCCAGAGACAGACACAGAAGGAGCAAGTGCTTGCACAAATTATCACAAGTGCCATACAAGCCTGCAGGCCAGTTCTCCGGATGGGAAATGCAAACCCTCATCTGACCAGATAATAGTGAGAGCAAGGACAAAGACAGGAATTGTACATTGAACTCTGCACTAAACCCTTGGCAGTCGCTTGGCACCAAATAATTAGGTTCCATCACAAAAGGGGAGGAAATTAGCATGATCAGCAGGGGAAATAAAGGGAGCTAGACAAAAAACTGGGGAAGGGATGAACGTTGTAAGGTTCTGTATCACATGAGAGGTTCTGATATGTATTGGATAAATGCCATGCAATTTGAAAGATTTCGGCTCCACTTCTGATGATGTGTTCTTCCAATGAATTGCAATTCATTGGTGCGAGGGTGAGTTAATACTATGAAATGCACATTGTATACTCTTACACTCCAAACACAGGTCAAAAGATTTCATGTTAAACATTTTGCAAGTTGTGATTGAAGCGGAATGTATTATCCCAGACAACAGGATTCTGGTGATGGATATGGTATTAAATATGTCTGCTCAAAATAAGCCATCTGGAATGAAAGACGTATCACCCAGACTTAAACACTGAAATCCCATGAGTTGGAGGATGCCTGGAAAGAATTCATACTCACTACAGTCATTGTATGCCAATCTCTCCTGTACAATTATTGTGTTTGAGAATGAATTAAATGTTCTGGACCATGAAATGCTGGACTACTGCAACGTCCTCATCTAAAAACCTAACAAAACTACAAGTCATCCAAAATAATGCGCTTAGAGCCGCCCTCAGCTTCTGCAAAATAGAACATATATCTGCAGCCAGACAGGATGCTCACTGGCCCACCATCAGAGAATGCATCCTTTTCAAAACACTGACCATCACACACAAGTGCATCGACAACACAGCCCCTCCTTACCTCGCTCAGAAAATAACCAAAGCATGCTCAACCAGACCCACCAGATCACCATACGCTCATCGCCTCGTGCTTCCCAAAATCAAACGCACCAAAGCAGGTGGAGCCAGCTTCCCCTTAATTGCCGCCAGACAATGGTACTCCTTGCCACCCATACTCGGATCAGAACCCTCCAATCTTGCCTTCGGAAAAGCCCTGAAAACGTGGTTGTTTGTCTAGTTCGGCTAACAGACAGACATCAAGTATCCAGCCAGCACCATTTCTGTCTGTACCCCTATAACCATGCACAATCATGTACCTGTACACTGTAACTAAGCTATATCATGTACGTGAAATCTGTAACAGCGCCTCCATGTCCACGGGCTGCCACATGCTTCATAAATGAATACAATTAAAAAAATAAAGTCACTGCTCCAGAACTCCAGGATTATTCCAGTTACAGATCAAAGCATTGTGGAAATCTCTTTAGATAAAGGGGGTACGGACAACACAGAAGGATGGAAATTAGACTCAGACAGACGTTTAGGATCTAGTCTGTAGAGTAGAAATTAAGACTCTCATTAAAGAATATCTCTGGCTAAACTCTGCAATTCCCTAAAGGCTACTATTCAGGGAAAAATAACTCCAATCTCCACAAACAATACAGATAATTGGCAACGGGTGAGGAAAACCAAGTGAAATAAAAACTGGTTGATAAAATTTAGAAAAAGAATTAGTCTAGACTGACATTTAGAAAACTGCAGAGAGATTGCCCACTTACCCGGCTTACTGACTAGCAGGGAGACAGGCTTGATGTCCCTCTAACAATCAAAGAGATCCTGAAGGACATTAAAAAAAATTAAGAACAAAAGCCCTTGCCCAGAAGGCCTAACACTTTTTTTTAAGACAATGGCCCCATTCAGAGCCACAAATTTGGCCGATGTATTGCATTTTTTGATAATGGTTAGATAATTATCAGATATATTGACAGATACAAAGATCGAAGTCATGCGTACGCCTGGGAAAACCCCAATATTTTATCACTCATGCACGCATACTGCGTTGCTACACTTGGACATAACGTAATTCACTAAGAGGTAAGGCCAATGTTTGCCCTTTCTGAGATAGATCAATCAGGTTTTATTACTCCTAAAAATACTCTAACTAATGTAAGAAAAATCCAAGCCCTGATAAACAAGGCTCATTGATCCACAGTCTCATCTCTGCTTCTTGCGTTAAACTCATAAAATCATTCAACAAGGTAGCTTGACGATTCTTCCAATGCACTATTCAAAGGTTCATTTTTGGCCCAAATGTGATAAGACTGATTACTGCTGTTTATACACCTCTCAAGGCCTGAATTATTTTAAATGCGAAGTTCACCAAAAGTATAGAATTAACAAGAGGGACAAGACAAGGACGCCCATTATCACCATTGTTGCTACTCTAATCATGGAGCCTTTGGCAGAAAATTTAAAAGGAAACCCTGAGATCTTAGGCATCAAGACTGGCAAGACTTGGCTCAAGATCAGCTTATTTGCTCATGATGTCATATTAGTTATTGGCAATTCGAAGGAATAACCGACATGTCTATGGGGAGAACTGCAAGGACTTTAGGGCAGCATCTGATTTAAAAATAAATAAGCCAAAGTCATAGATCCTTACTTTGACACTCAATGAAGCAGAACAAAGAGACCTGTAGCTGCTCCCACCTTTTAAATTAACACCATCATCCATTGAATATTTAGATATTAATCGCACCACAAAGCTTACACTCTTTTCCAATGCTAGCAACCCACTATTATTACAAGCAATTAAAAAGGAAACACGCAATTGTAATCGTCTTTATTTTTGCTAGCTGGGCAGAACATCAGTTAAGATTAATGCACTCCCCAGGCTTTTAATATAGGTTTTAATCGATCCTGGTACAACATCCATGCAGGGAACTCGAACAATTGCAGGAACTAATTCTGCATTTCCTATGAACTGGAAAAGGCCACAGGTCTCTAAAAAGTTCTGTAAAATCCCAAGAATCAATGTCCTGTAATTTAGAAATATGATTGTGCATCCGAGGTATGAACAGTAGCAGAGAGGATGCAAAGGTACCCTAAACACATTGGCTATTTAAGGAGGCAAGGCATCCCATTTAGTCACAAACTTAACCTTTTCAAGCGCATATTCCCTTCCCCCTTTACATCCGTTTGGGAGAATGGTAACTTCACTGCAGGGATTTATGACTTAGGCTTTAAAACATGGGATAAAGTGGGTGAACAACAATTGGCGATATGTCCCAGGGCAGATAGGTCTAAACCTTTAAAAACGTGCAAGCAAGACTTGAACCCAGGGAAGGAGGAGAGATACGATTATTTCCAACTTCGACACAGGATACTCCATCCATCCATGGAGTTGGGGGTGTCCTGGGCCCTATCACCTCTAGAAAAAGTGGTGCAAGAGGTTGTCTCCTCTAGATGATTCATATTCACACTCTATGTGGCTTTGAGTTCTTTGGATGCCCCCAATGCCTGGACATACAGAAGAAAATAGCAGAAGGAGTGGAATCCCATAGAGGAGGCTTGGGTAAATATATATTCTACGGCTTAGAAGACTTCCATTTGCAAGCACGTAAGTTGAAACCCAAATTAGAATGATATAAGGATGGTATCTCACCACTTATTGACTTGTTCACATCCATTCTAAGCCATTCTAAGCAATTAACTCAGTGTTGAAGTGTTGAAGAGACCACAGTAATGTGGTCCTACTTTTATATCTGTCCTAGCACTGCCTGAAGCGCAGCAGCTTCTTGTTAGAAGTTCGGTCTAGATCGAACTAACTACGGGGGAGTGCCTACGAGTTATCATAACTGATTGGCTAACATGAGGAATATATGACGGCGCAACTATTTGGTATTAATAGCTACACTGCGAGGAAAGTCAGACCTGCCTATATTATTATTACAGTATAACAATGTATATGGCATTTGATTGCTATGGAGAGGATCACACCAACTGTGAGAAATGTTAAGAGACTATTTAGGAGGGGATGGAGTCCCTTTGGAGACTATATTGAGAATGTGTTAGAGAACTCTCATACTTGACGAGAGTTAGAGCACTTAATGTATTCAGCATCGGTAGACAGTTATGTGAAAATCCTAGTAATTATTGCATTGTTACTGGCGGTATAGATGTGAAGGAGGGATGAGGGAATAGGGGAGTGGATAAAAAGAAATATTAGGTGAAGATGTATAATGTTGTGGTTAGATTTGTATTTTTTTTTCAACTCAATAAAAAGTGTTGGAAAGAAAGAAAAAAGAATAGAGCTTCCAACAGTGGTAAGTTAAAACATATTAGGAATGCCCAGGCGCCTCCCCTTCACTCTCTGCTGTGACCCTGATGTTTTCCTTGTATGGTTTCGGCTTGGGTGGGGGTGGGGAGCTAGCCACACGCAGATTGACCAAGCACATTGAATGTGGCGAGCAGGGGTGTTGCTAGATCTGGAAAAAAAGCCGGGGCTATGCTAATTTTAGGACTGTCAGGACTGGGGGCTAGCTAGCCTTTTTAGTTGTAACCACTGAGCTTCTATACGGGGCAACAACCAAAAGACCCAGGGCTATAGCTCCCTCAGCCCCTCCCCCAGCAACGCCTCTGGTGGCGAGCACGTCTCAGAGTTGTTATTCCCCCATTCAATCTCTCAAGAAGTCAGGCTTAGTTACAGTAAGTGTTAAGGTTAAACCAATAAGTGGATTGTCCAGGCTGCCTCTCCTTCCCTCCCAGTCTGATATGTCTTCATAATATACATATATATATATATATATATATATATATATATATATATATATATATATATATATATATATATATATGTACACATTGTGAATTCAAAAAGGAACATGTCTTTAATATCTTTGTGCATATGTAATTTGAAGAGCATGCGTAGCATCCAAAACAAAGAGAAAAGTGCACAGAGTTCAGTTCCCAAGATAGTTGCCAACAATTCCCTTCATCACATTTCATTATTGGAAATGGTAAGCAATAGAAAACCACTGTGCAGGAACCCGTTGCAATTTGTCACTTTCTGACTTGTCACTTTAATAACCATGGACTACACCTGGGACATAATTATTGAACTAATGCAACTGCTGCCTTTGAGGAGAGCAGCCTGCAACACATCTCAATTTCTTATGAGATTCTAACTCTTGTCTTGAGCACTATTCTTCTTAGTGAGCATATGCTTCCTCTAGTGGAATTTCTGCTATTCGGTGGCATATTAATGTACTAGTATGTTTGGTGGCATGGTTGTGTTTGGATTCAGCACTAATACAGGGATCATACTGATTGTCTTTGCCTTGTTTTTGTTCCCCAACTGCTGTTAGGCAAATGTTTTGTTTCCAGTGTTAATTCAGGAGTCAATATATAGTCCAAGAACAGAGCTCCTCTAGTCTCATGCAGATGCTGAACATGCCATGAGAGGAGTGTTCTTAATCAATCCATAAAGCAATTAAGCCAAGATGGGCATCACCACACACATGTAACCAAGATCTGCGATGGTTTAAAAAATATGTATCACAAAAAAAGTTGCAAGTTGAAAAACAGCTTCTATCGGACAAGGGTCCTTATTAGGAGGACGGCGGTAATCCGCCAGTGCTACCGGCTGGTTGCCGCCATCCTTGTAACACTGAAGCCGCCGCCTGACATCGGCAGATTTGGGAAGTCCCCATTCCTGAGGACTCCCATAAGACACTATGGGAATGGGCTCACGGTGCAAGCTTGAATAAGAGAGACTGAGGAAGACTCATGGCGCTTTCTTAACCTTCCATTGGCATCCAGCAGAAGAATGAGATTACACTTCACGGTGACAAGGGGATCTAGAATTAGAATCCTTGCATCAGGGATCCACACTTGGCAACTTAAACCGCTGTACAGTAAGCATGTGTTTAATGACAGCAACTTTCCGTACAGGCAGCAGACTGGCCTGCAGGGCAACTGTTTCTCTGCCTGAGTATTCACAAGTCTCATTACTGAAGGCATGTTTCAGAAACTCAGGAATTTAACTGAGAGCTTGCATTTTGGAAGCCCGTATTGGAGCACCTTGTATTTTGAGCTATACCTGGCTATGCAAGCCCAATACTCTCATGTGAGCACCTTTACCATATAGAAAACCTTTTTATTTTAAATGACAACTTTATCATCTCAAATGTTTACTGGTTAGTAAATGGCAAGAAAAGCCTTGAAGGTGAGATATTCTAACCGGTTGTGGACCTCAGTCTTCAGTAATTGCCATTGTTTTGCTTAGGCTGTCAGTGTAAATTTGTGGGCTATT
Organism: Ambystoma mexicanum; assembly: GCF_040938575.1. NCBI lineage: Eukaryota > Metazoa > Chordata > Amphibia > Caudata > Ambystomatidae > Ambystoma > Ambystoma mexicanum. The sequence continues at coordinate 1,088,347,562 of NC_090925.1, read as the reverse complement.
ACCAGCCATTAGTACCCGGCACGCGCTGCGCACCGGCAATACGTGTGGATTGGCTCTTTTTCGAGCCATACCACACGGTATTCCCGTGTACTCCGTGCATGCCGGGTACTCTGTTCCCGGCGAGGGGCGTGGCTGCCCCTTAGCCAATGAGGAGGCTGGAAACGGGGCAATCCCCGCTCCGAGCCTCCCCATGGCTGGAGGCTGCCTTCGTCCCCCGCTGGGGACTCAGGTAAGTTTTTTTTTTCCTCCACCCCCCTCCCCTGCAAACTATCCCCTCCCCACCCTCCCAACCCCACTTACCTTCTTTTTTCTTCTTTTCTTGCAGCAAACATGCTGGAAACACTTCTGTACCCAGCGTGTCCGCTCCCGATGGCCGCAATGGAAAGGGAAAAGGGACTACGTTTTCCCTTTCCCGGCGGCCATTTTTTTGCAAATTTTTTTTTTTCTGTTTTGAAATGTGGCAGCGTTTCAAAATGGGCTGGGGTACTAATGACTATAAGACCCTCGGCGGCGGGCCAATACCGCTGACGGTAATGCCCCGGGGCTTTGTTAAGGCCCCGTAACTACTAACTAACTGGGGCGGTATTGGCCCGCCGCCTCGGGTCTTATTGCCACATTACAGCCTGCCCTTGAGTCATTATTCGCCATAATCAAAACTATGCCATAGATTGTGTCATCAGCACAATAAGAGGACATCTCTGAGGGCCTAGGAGTAGGTCCTTTACACTACTCCTAGGCATGAACAGAGCTCCTCTGTGGACAGAATCTTTGCAGATAACGGAGGCCAGATTGCAGAAATGTTGCACCGGTGTGTGAGATTTTTACCTGAACCTCCAACGGTGTTACGAATAATCATACGTGGGAGCCGGGTGCCGTACAACCTTCTTTATTAAACAAACGGCAGAAAAATCCGGGAAATCCTTCACCCCCTCCCAAGCCCAACATCACTTCCCTGCTTCGGGAAAGGACCTCAACAGCGGTCCACCCACATAATGATGTGGGTAGGTGATGCCTGGGAGGGAACAACCTGACATCTCCCCCTTTTTAACATACAACATCCTTCTCACTCCATCTCTTCAATGAGTCTGTGAGGTTGACTCCTCTGTGGTCTCCTTGATCTAAGAGGAGTCACCCAGGTCTCTGGATAGTTCATCGTACTGTCCTCGCCCTCGGAGGCTTTGCTGTCTCCCAAGTAGGGATCGTCTCGTGGTTTTTCCTCAGCGCTATACATGTGCTATCCCATGTGTCTTCGGGGTTGGTCGTCATGCGCTTGAAGTGGGAGACATTGCGGGTTACTGACGAGTGGTCTTCTCTCTGTGCCATGATCATTGTCCCTTTATTTTGTGTCACTGTTAGCGGTTCCTTTGCAAAAGTGGCATCCTCCGTGTGTTGTTTTGGTTGACGGATCCACACCTGGTCCCCTAGTTCCACGGTTGATTCTTGAGCTCACCTTTTATGGTCTGCGGTGTCCTTCATCTTGGCCTTCGTGGCTTCGTCTCTTTCTTTGGCCTCCTGTTCTAGCGGTGTGGCGTCTACAGGGCTGGGGTCTTCCGGTAGCCGAGTTTTGACTGGTCTTCTAAACATCAGGTCGGCCGGGTATGTCCCTGTCATGCTGTGGGGTGTGTGTCTGTAGTCCCTCAAGAATTGGTAGAGGGCTTGTTCAAACGTTTTATTGAGGATGGTGGCTATTTGTAGTATCCTTTTGATGTTGGCCATGAATCTCTCAACAATGCCGTTTGCCTGTGGCCAGCGGGGCGTTATTCTTCTATGTTGAAACCCCATGTATTTGGAGAAGTTCTCAAAGTCCTGACTTACGAATGGCAGCCCATTATCGGACTTTTCAGTTTTGGAATTCCGTATGTGGACAGCATGCGGTCGAGGGCCGGAATGACACTTCAGGCTGCGGTGCTCTCCACAATTTGCGCTTCAGGGAATCATGAGTGTTCATCTATTAGCACTAGCATGCAGGTGCCGTCTCACAGCGGGCCGAAGAAGTCCACCGCTAGTTCCTCCCATACTTATCCTGGTAGGGGTGACATCTGGAGCACGTTCGGATGTGGTGATGGTGCTATTTGCTCACACGTCGGGCATTTTCCCATTATTTCTTCTACCATGGCGTCGAGCCTTGGGAACCACACTTTTTGTCTTAGTAGCCGCTTAGTGGCTACCACCCCTTGGTGGCTTTCATGCGCCATGTGTATTGTTTTTGCTCGCAAGGTCTCCGGGATGAGTACCTTGCATCCTTTTAACACGACTTGTTCATCTACTATAGAGAGTTCATCTCGGGCGTGGTCTATCCATTTGATGTCTTCTTGAACTGCCACCGGTTCCTGTTTTGCCTGTTGTCTTATGTGCGTTCTCCTTTCTGCCTGTATGCAGTGCCGGATGATCTGGAGGGCTGGGTCTTGTTCCGACTGTGTGATGATGTCTGCCCACCCCACGGGCAGGGGCTGCAGGTGATGGACTACGTTATTAATGTACGCATCCGCTATGGATGGCTGGGGGCTTGCCAGTCCTGTTGGGTGGCGGGACAGGTAGTCTGCCCGGTTGTCCTCTTTCCACAGTCGGGGTTTGATAACAAATTTGTAGTCTTGCAGGCGTAATCCCCACCTGGCTATCCACAGGGGCATTCTCGCCTTGGGGTCTCCATATATAGTGAGTAGGGCTTGATGGTCCGTCGTGATTGTAAACTCCTTCCCATACAGAAACAAATGAAAGTATTCACACGCCCATACTACTGCCAAGCTTTCCTTTTCTGCTTGGGAGTAGGCTTGTTCTGTAGGTGTCAGACTTCTACTGGCGTACGCCACTGTATATACGTGTGTGGGTTCCTCGGGGTCCCTTTGTGTGAGGATGGCCCCCAGTCCAACCGGGCTGGCGTCCACTATTACCTCTGTGTCTCGTTTTGTGTCAAAGTAAGCCATATCTTCCGCTTTCCCGATGGCGTTGCGTATTGCTTCAAACGCTTTCTGGCAGTCTTCGGACCAAGTGTACGGTTGATCTTTGTGCGTTAGCAGGCGCAGTGGGTTGCTGACCGTGGCATAGTCCTTTAAATATCTTGAGCAATAGCTGGCTAAGCCGAGAAATGATCACAGTTCTGTTGCAGTTTTGGGGGGCGAGGCCGTATTGAGGGCTGCTACCTTGTCTGGGTCCGGCCGCATGCCTTTGTTAGAAAATATATGTCCGAAAAATCTTAGTGAGCCTTTGCCGAATTCACATTTGGCTTTGTTGAGTGTAAGCCCTGCTGCATCCAGGGCCGCACACACCCTGTGTAATGCCGTGTCATGTTCCTCCTTAGTTTTGCCAAAATCTAGGACGTCATCTCAATAGTTTAAACAGTTTGGTACGTGCCTGATGACTCGATGGATTTCTTCTTGGAAAATCTCAGCGCCGGATGAAATGCCACAACTGAGTCTCTTGTACTAGAACAGCCCCAGATGGGTTACGAAATTTGTTATGTATCTTGACTCAGGGGCTATCTCAATTTGATGGTACCCTTTTGTTAGGTCCAGTTTTGAGAAGACTTGTGCTCCGTGTAGAAGATGGATCATGTCTGTGATCCTGGGTGCTGATGTCTCTCCCTTTCAATCGCTACATTGGCCCTTCTCATGTCTACGCACAGGCGTATTGATCCATCCGGGGATTTCTTGGGGACCGGGACTATGGGTGACACTCATGGCATAGGTCCGGAGACGGGTTCGATGATGTTGAGTTTGATGAGCTTGTCTAACTCTTCCTCCACCTGCTGTTGGATGTTCACGGGTATGCGCGATAGTGTTGGGCGACCGGTGGGACATCTGGGTTGATGTGGAGCTGTGCCTTCCTGTGTTTCAGCTTCACTAGGCCTTTGAAGAGATTTGGGAACGCCTGTTCATACGGCATCAGGCTTGACGAAGTATTTGTGGGCCATTAGTTGGTATGGTATGTGGACTAGGCCCATCCCATTTCAACTGCTGTCTTAAAGCTTAAAATACATTCGCTGTTGGCCTGCGTCTTTAATATGTGTAGAGGGATCTTCACGGCATGAGATTTATGTACGCACCATGCTGAGATCGTGCCTTTGCAGGGTAGCGGGGTCGTCGCTCCGTACGGGTAAATGTCTACAGTTGCCTTGCGGATTTTTTGGTGGACTAGTGAGCGAGTTGTACGCTTGTTCACTTATGATGTTGACTGTCGCCCTGTGTCAATGAGGAATTCTAGGAGGGTATTGTTGACTTGTAGCGTGAGGGTGGGGCTGTGCTAGGTGGCCGTGGCGTTGTTGAGAGCCCACACATGTCCCTTCTTCCTCTGGTCGTCTTCTGATGACTGGGTTTCACTGCTGGAGGGGGACCGCATCTCGATGTAGCTGATGAATCTCCTCCTCTGGGACTGTCTGGAGCCATCTGGTGGCCTCTTGTCTTCACGTCTGTACGAGCTTCTTCAGGCTCTGTCTACCCGTCTTGGTGCCGTCTGTTCTCCGTCTCCTCTGCTGGCCGGTGGGCTGAGGCGTGAGCTTCTCCATTTCTCCTGATGTCTCTGTCTGCTGTGTACGGGCCCTGGCGCATTCTTGCAGACAGCTCTGTAGTGGTCCATTCCACCGCAAGTAGCGCATTGTTGCCCCACTGCGGGACATTCTCTCCCGTGTGAGGGTACCCATATCCGCAGCGGTAGCATGTGGCGTCCGCACGTTTTCCACCTTGCGTAGGGGCAGTGTATAGTTTGTTGATCATGTCCGTGTTTGATGTCGGCTTTTGTATGGTGACTTTTCCCAGGCTGTCTAGTTGCGGTTCTACTGCTGCCTCCATCCTAGCTAATGCAAGTATCTCATCTAGGGACCTTTGTTTTTGGAGCAGACGTTTTCTGAAAGGTTGTGATATGCAGCCGACGATTACTTGAGACCTTAGCGCCTCTTTGTTTGAGCATTTGTGAAATTTGCAGTATTTTAATTTGATGCGGAGGCGCATCACGAGGTTGTCCATGGACTCCCCTTTTTCTTCTATGGTGGTATGGAATATGTGATGCTCGTAGTCAATGTTGGTGTGGGGGGCAAAGTATTCCGACCATTTGCCATGAAGGTCTCCATAAGTCACTGTGGCTACGTTTAGCATTTCACCTGCGATGTCTCTAACAGCCGGGCCTACGGCCATGAACAGCGTGTTTTTGAGTCTTGCGTCGTCTGTGAGGCCTATGGCTCCTGCATAGAACTTAAAGTCACGTAGCCATATGACCCACCTGGGTCCTAAGGTTGAAGTGTCTCTGAGGTCAAAAAAGCCTGGCATGGGCATGTTCTGCAATGAGCTTCCTGCCCCTTGTGCCTGTTGTGTGTCCTCTGCTGCCGTTCCTGCGCCGCTGGATGGGGACGCCACGGGGCCGGATGGATTGGACATGGCGCCGTGATCAGGAGCTTGTAACACGTGCTTCTGGAATCTCTGGCGTGTGGTGGTCCTGTGTGTCTCCTGGGGGTGTTGTACCTGAATATGATGCTGCTACTACCCTTCCTAGGGGTTTGTGTACCAGGCTTTGGTGTCTTGTACCTGCTGCCTGCAGGGTGTCTCCTCACTGTGGGCCTGTTGCGTATGTCCCCACTGCACGTGCCTCCTCTGTGCTTGGGGTTGCTACACGTGGCCCATGGGCCCACGTGTGCTGTGCAGTGGTGCCTCCCAGGCCGTCACTGGGAAGGGATGAAGAGCCGCCTCTGTGGGTTGGTGTTGCACATGTACACGTGTTGGGTGGGGTGGGGTGGCGCTATTTTATTCTGCCTTGCGCTGCTGGGTTCAGAGGTGCGCCGACACGCCAAGCCGCTCGACTGCGGACCTCGCTTCAGCATGGGCAGGTGTTGGACAGCCCTCGTCGCCAGTGTGAGGTTTTTACCTGGACCTCCAACCGCATTAAGAATAATGATACGCAGGAGCCGGGTGCCGTACAACCTTCTTTATTAAACAAACGGCAGAAAAATCCCGTAAATCCCTCACCCCCTCCCTAGCCCAACGTCACTTCCCTGTTTCGGGAAAGGACCGCAACGGCGGTCCACCCACATAACGATGTGGGTAGGTGATGCCCGGGAGGGAGCAACCTGACACGGTGCAAGTGCAAGTGCAATTTTGCACGGTATTAGCTCTAGGGTAAAGTTTGCCCTATTTTTAAAATTGTTTTGACTTATTAGAAAACCTTAGCTCTGTGGCAAGTGCATTTGAACATTTTATAAGCACCAAGGCAAACATTTTTTCTAGTGCAAAAAACATACATTTTCAAAGCATTTTTGCTTAAGGGCAAACTTTGCCCAAGCGCTAATAACAATCTGTATTAGCACTAGGGCAAATTTCGCAGTGGTGCAAAACAGTGTTAAAAATATATCTGTCTTGCACATGGGCAATGTTTTCCCTAATGCTTATAACATGCCAAACTGCACTTGTCACTGTGAACAGGCTTTCTAATGTGTCACATCGTTTTTAAAACTTTGCCCTAGTGCTAATGCCGTGCAACTTTGCACTTGCATCTGTGCAAAGTTTCTCTAATCTGCCTCCAAGTCTGCTAATAACACTGGCTTTATCAGAGCTTGACCATTATCAGAACTCTGGCCTAAACAGAGCTCCTGCCTGAACAGAACCTTGGCCTATTTAGAGTGCTGGTGTATTCGGAATTCTGGGATAATCCGAATCCCAATCGAACAAAAACCCGGATGTAAATAGATGACCAAAGCACAGGTGCGATCAGGACCATGTCATAACCCAAGCAGGAGTACAATCCTGTGTTTTCGCTGCCAGTGTTTTACACGTCTGCACTTTCAACGTTTTTGTTGATTTTTCTTTATTATAAATGGGGCTTACCCCCAAACCACCATCTAAAACACCCCAACACCTTAATCTGCAACCAACCACCACCACCGAACCCACTACCACAAGCACACAACATTTCTTTAAAGAAAAAAGGCGACGAAAACGCCCGCGTTGAAAACTACACCTTTAAAGTTCAGACGTGTAAAACGATGGCGTCGAAAATACGGACAACACCTTCCGTCTATTCTTCGACAATCCACTGATACTTTTTCCCTCTACTCCTGCAACATCTCCATTCTCTCACTGGCGAAATTTTTCTCGGTGTATTTTGACGCGGCCGGGCCTAGGTCTGCCTGTGTGAAGAGAGACAACTTGTTCAAATGGCACAGGACACCTACTGGCTTTGTCAGTGCGTGTTACCTGTTTAAAGAACGCTCTTGGTGTCTGAGACTGCGGCCAGGGTTACCTTTCTCTTTCTTGTGACAATCAATGTCACAGGGAATAACTTTTACCTTGCCGTCAGAAACATAAGCAGGTTGAACATTTCAAAGACTCGTCTGCTAATGGTATTGCAAGCCCCCAAGCTACGGATTCCAGCATCGCAGCTTCCAGTCAAATGCCTCGAGGCGATCAATCCCGCGGCTCAGATGACAAGTGCTCCTGCCAAGCTTACTCACGCATTCTCAAACTCAAAGGGTTGACAGGTCCAAACACGCGTAAACTGATTCTTTCAATTTGGGGAACTTTTGCCAGCGTGGGAGGACTTGGCACCATGTTCGAAGGTTTCGGAAATGACATCGCTTCTCAGGATGTGTAAATATAAACACTGACATCAATATCACCTTCTTCCTCAAATCTATTTAATCACCTGCCACGTTTCGTGTCGCATTTCAGGCCCGTTGCCCACCGCATTTACAGGACCTCGCACGGCTTGGACATTGGCTTGGACCAACTGTCAATCAACTACTCCATATCCTCCTATCTATATTTCTTTGCGAGCCTAGGAGATACTATCAGTGTAATGATGTAGCCAGTGGTGGAAATGGAAATAATCTGGTGGGGGAATACCACAAGGCCCGAGGGTGGGGGCGGTGTTTTGGGGGTGGGCTGTGTCCGAAGAGCCAGGGTTTAGAGGGGGCGGACCTGGCAGGTGACCTCCAATCAAAGGAAATGTCCAAAATAATAGTTTAAAACAGTGCAATTTCTTTCATGCTGCTTCTGTTTCAAACTATATATCAATTACACTTTAAACCACGTCCATGGCACTGGTGCACCCAAAATATGATATCAATTATCGATTATTCTGTAGTGGATACCATTAATTTGGTAACTGCTTTATAAAAATAGCCCTCTTTTCCCTATCACTCTCATGAAAGGCAGTGGCACGCATTATGAATTCCCTTTGAACTGTGTTGGTAAATGTGAAAGTGTTTTCATATATAGGTTTCATATAAAGCTCAAAACCGAGCTTTTTAAGTAACCTTCTGTCTAGACCCACTTAATTTTAGGTTACCAGTATTTTTGTACCAGTCCTGTTGCATCACATTAGGTTCCCTCTGAGTCATTGTCCTCTGTCTTCATGTGAGCGCCCCGATGCCCGCGCGCGGTCGGCGCCATACAAATAAATAAATAAATAGGTTATGTGTGCAGGTTGCTTGGACAGGGAAGATTAGATCTGCTCCGAGCAGCCCAGCCCCCATCTTTGCGTGTTCCGAGCAGCCCATCCCCCACCCCCCACCGTCGCGTGCTCCGAGCTACCCAGCCCCCACCTTCACGGGCCCAGCAGCAAAGCAACTTAAACTAGTGACGGCATCGGCATGTTTTTTTTTTATTCCTCGCTGCAAGTAACCCAGCTGCAGAGCATGGGTTTGGTGTTTGGGGTGGTGTAAAGACTGGTAGGGGGTGGTCTGTACTTCTGCTCTCTATATGGTAGAGGGGAGGCACAGAGGACCCCAGCCTAGATTCTCTATTCGGTAGCTATGGTCGAGCAATCAAGGCCTAGCTTCTCAGGAGGTGATGCAGGCTGGTTCTTAAGTACAGTGTAGTCCCCAAGCCCCCACAAAGGAATGTCCACACACTGTATTGGTTAGAACACAGTCTTTATATAATCAATATTCAAGGTTATGTACACTTATCATAATAACTCACTTTGTACTTAGGAAAATCAACAATGGCAAATATATACAATTCTAAAGTGGTACCACCCTGTGTATTAGATCTCATTAAAGTGCATCAACAATACTGTAACAATGTCACACAGATCAATAGAGTGAAACCAGCAATAGAGAGAGGAGAGAAAATAAGATGGTTGAGCAATAGGCAGAATACTGGCCCCTACCACTGGACACAGTTCTGTGTGGAGATCCCCCCACCTGGGCAACCTGTAAAATAAAGATATAGCACAAGCCCAGTCCATATATTGTTCTGCAAGTCTTATTACCTCCTATAATGTTTTTACCCCCCCAATGTACCTGGTGGAGTTGAGTTCTTCGAAGAGGCGTCGACAGATCCTTCTTGAGCGACCCCCTTTCAAGCGGGAGGCACGGATCGTCGAGAGGCGTCGAGAAGCGTCGAGGAACTCAGCGTTTGACGGCGGGGAATCGACGGCCCTTCTTGAATGCCTTCCCTTTCAAGCAGGAGACACAGGGCGTCGAACGTCCGTCGAGGAACTCGGCGTTCGGCGTCGGGGAATCGACGGCCCTTCTTGAATGCCTTCCCTTTCAAGTGGGAGACACGGGGCGTCGAACTTCCGACAAAAAACAGGGTAGAACGGCGTCGATGAGGCGGCAGCTTCGATCCAAGCGGTGCTCGTCGACGATGGAGCGTTGGCGTCCTGCAAGGCAGAGGCGTGCGGGGCACCTCGATGACAATTGTTCTGGACTGCAAAGATTGTGAAGACGGGGGCCCAGCAAGGGCGTCGAGTCGTTCGAGTCTTTGTGGTCTTCGGGTGGCGGGAAACCCACCGGCAGGTTTCTCGTCGGCGCGTTGGTCGTCCTCGACTTTCTCCGGCAGGATAAAGCGGTCGACGGTGCGGACGAGGGAGTCCTTCGATTCAAATGTTCTTAGGCAAGGAGCAGACGGCTCCGGTCGTCGGCGGCACGGCGTCAAGTGGTTCCCACGGCTGGGCAAAACAACTTCGACGGGCCTCCAGCGGTTACACAGACCTGCGAACCCTGGTCGACGGCAATGGACTTCGACGGTGGCGATGTCCGGGTGCTTCACTTCGATCTCCTCGGCGGTCCCGTCTCGGGTCGGCAGCCTTTCGAGGGTCTGACTTCCAGGGCGCTTCGGCGAAGATGTAGCGGTGCTCGATGATCCCTCGGAGCACGGGAAGAGGGCGCCTTACCAGGTCCTCTCTCGGGTCAGTCCTCGACGAATTCGGCAGCTTTCAGATCGGTCGAAGCAAGTGCAACAGCAAGTCTTCTTCTTCCAGCTGGGCGTCGAGGATCAGAAGTTCCAGTTACTCTTAGAGTGGAGACTCAGCTTCTGAACGCTTCTGAACAATTACCAGTGGTGAGAGGTCCCCAGATATACTATTCTGTTTCTCATCCACACTGCTGGCTCACACTCAGCAGCCAATCATACAGAAGGGCATTCATGCAGTCAGTCAGCCAATCAGGCACACAGTGCATTCAGGCCACACTCCTCCCTTTCAGACACTCACAACAAGGAATGTGGATTGGGACAAGTACCCAGCCATTCAACACTACACACTGCATTCAGGCCAGTTTCGGGCAGGGCTGTCTCAGTCTTTGTCTCTCATGCCAGAAACCAGACAACCACAACAAGGAGTGTATATTGGTCACACACTCCATTCACCCAGGTCCCACCCACAGGAGGTACCCACAACATACAGTCACTGGGAAGGCTCCAGTCAGTCTAGCTGGGCCTTCACAACAACACCATATATGGAACTTCCACCCAACAGCCAGTCAGGGGGAAGGGACAGAGTCAGGGCTTCCCAGGACTTTGGGAAAACAAGGTAACAGGCAATAGAAAGCAAGAGGCCACAGGGGCCATCTTGTTTCCTATCAGGAATCAACTGATCCCAATGGCAGGGCCTGGGTATCCCAAAATGGAGGACACCCAGAGCACCTGTCAAATTCAGCATGGAGCTGCCACCAGCCCATACCCTGCTCTGTGGGCCACCCACAGGTGCCCAAAAACATACACTAGGGGCACAGGGTTGTACCCCTACCCATGGGTGCCATAAGGGTATCCCATGGGTCTGTTCACCAAACCAAAAGAGAGAGCTGCACTGCCAGGAGTCCGACATGGACTCCTGGGCAGAAAACACGACAGAACACACGATAAAAAGCAGTAAAGGACAAGGATTCAGAGGCCCTGTCCCTCTGATGCATTTCCAGCATCACAGGTGGCTCTGGCTGGATCCTGAGATCCGGCTTCACATCTGGTGGTGGATCTCAGATCCCGCAAGAGCCGGTCCAATGAACAGCACTGGATGTAGCACGCCCTCAGGCTGACTTGGCGCATGTGTGGGTCGATCCAGGGGTGGACTGGGAACCAAAAGAAGCCCTGGAAATAATTTTGAAAGTGGCCCCATATTGCACATTTTCCATTTGGAAATACAACCCAAAAGAGGCCCAGAGTGCCAAGGCTTACCGGGAAATCTCCAGAGTTCTCTATAGGCCAGTCCAGCCCTAGGTCGGTCCATTTATATTCCTAATGCCAGTTAAAAAAAATCACATCATCACGAACATGACAGCCCTCCCCAAACATATAGAGATCATTAACTGACTGTGAATTTCCATTTTACTCATGAAGTATTAAGTCTTGGTAACACTGGGGAAAAACTCTTGTCACCCTCATGGGATAATAGGCATCTTATGGTGTCCTGAGTTGTCTCTCCATCACTATCACCTCCCCACCCTCTGTGATATCAGATCATCAGGGCCTCTCCCACTATCAGGTGCTTGCTATGCTCTGCTTCATTGTCATCAGAGCCATCACAGGTTTAGAACCAGTCCGTTAAGTGTCAAATTCCGGGTTGGGCACTGTGTTCCTACTGGTAACTTACTATGGACACTTTTAGTGCGACCTCAGTCCAAAGGGTTGCCTTGAATGGCTGATTGCTTTGCGAGTGCATTGGCTGCCTCGGATCAGCACTTTGTCACCTTCCTGCGTGGCAACATGGCCTTGCATCTCTTGTCTTTAGTTGTCATTGTCATTGATCTGTTTTGGTGAGACTGGGGCATCGGCAATAGTAATTACATTTTTAGAGATGTGCAAAGACAAAGCTTATTTGACATCTAGCCCCTCCAGTGGTCCCACAGGATTTAGTCCCGCAGATGAATGCAGATTCATGCAATAGCCACAAAATGACAATGTTTAGTCATTGCAGAATACTTTGTCCAAGGTACAAATGAAGCCTTCTTGAGAACCTCTTGCTACGAGCCCAGTTAGACTTATTCACTGATGAATATGGCACGTTATAAATGCTGTATCATATCATGGATAATCCCCAGACTGGTCAAGAATTCATTGAACTATTTCCCTCTTGTGATGGGCCATTGTCCGCATGTACCACTTCCGGTATGCCGTGGATTGCAAATCCTGGCTTGCAACATTATGTGTTACTACTTACTTCTGCAATTGTATTCGCTCTCCACTCTTGCTTCTCCACTCCTTTTTACTGCTTACCCTCTGTTCTCTCCTCCTTTCCCTTCTCCCTTTTCCTATCTCCTCCCCTTACTTTCTTCTATGCACTTACTCTATCAGAATTGTCCCTGGACCTAATATGATAGCAACCTTGTCTGTTTCCTCCACCCTCCCATTACTGTTTTCTGCCTCCCCACGACTCCTCCAGCACTATCTGAAATGTCGTCAGGCCTAGTATGATAGTCGCTTGTTTTGTTCCTCCCCTCCCTTTCTGCACCCCTCTCCCTCACTTTTTGTTTTTCTCCGGCTCTACCAGAAATGTCGTCAGGCCTAGTACGGTAGTCGCCTGTCTGTTTCCATTTCCTTCCCACTCTCCCCCTCCCTTCCTTATCTATGTCTTAGCTCTTGCACTATCTGAAATGTCGTCAGGCCAAGTAAGATAGTTAATTTCACATCCTTACTGTTCATGGCCTGTAAGAATGTGGTTGTTTTTTCCCTTGTTCCCTTCCTTACCTTGAAGCGCTTTGAAACACATTGTGTATAGACGCTGTATAAATAAACGATCATATCATATCATATCTTCTCCAGTCTTGGAAACACTGTCATCGCAACCATCGATTACACAAACTCTACCTTAGTGTATCTTGACCATATACCCACCACAACTAAGAAATGTCTGTCCACCTGGAATGTTACAAAGACTATGCTTTCACACTGCCGTTCTGTTGAGCTTCTGAAAGGTGTGTCAATTGGTGCAGGCTGGTTTGGAGTCCAAGTAGCCTGCCACATACACCTGACTACTGATTCTTCCACTTTGGCCTCAGGTAAAGAAACCATGTATTCTTCCTCAGCCTGGCTTTTGTTTTAGCTATCCCCTGATGACAACATTGAGTGAAACATAACACCCTCTTGATCAACACTGGATTCACTGCATGTTGTGAGTTTTCTGCAGACTGCCCCCAGTGGCAGTAAGGCAGCCTTTACTTCAACAGTACTATGTCCTTGGGACTGGAGCAAGTCTTTCCACTGATCAGTGTTGACAGCCATGATAGCAATCTGAAAACATTCACCATTTCTTGTGGCATGAACACGCTCACCAAAGAACATATTGGGAAACGTTCATGTGATTGTGTGAATATGTTCCTTTGAAATGTGAAAATCTGCATTGCGCAGCCACTGATTTATGCTGGGTGGCATGACAGGTAGTACACAGGGTTGTCCGAACTGGACAATTGTTAGACTTTGGAAGTGGAGCACTAACAGTGACCTGTGGGATATTGCAACCAATGCCAATGCATCACGCTGCACCCCTTTGCCAATGGGGGAAAGAAACTACCAAAAATGGAGGCACTAACCCCTGTGCGCGCCAAATCTGCAAAACTGCACATGGGTCATAAATCACAAAAAGGCTGAACCTCCTTGCCAAACACAGGCAAAGTTGATGTCAAAACAGAACTCACTGCAGGAGAATGCCAGGGGGTGCTTTTACCTGTCGCATGAAGCAAGGCCACAATTGTGGGCTAAAATCCAAAAATGCGCTTAAATACAACTTCCTAATCAATGGCAACCTTCAAAGGGCTGTTTTGGTGCTAAATTCTGTCATTTTCCCAGTGAATTATTGAAAGGAAAAGTGTGCTGAAATCATAGATTCTCCAGGCAGTCAGAGTAATCCAGGCCTGACTGACTGACAGCTGCATAAGAAAATTATCTGTCAAACCCAGTTGAAATGTGTTTCTTTTTCCTGAAGAAATTGCAAAATTTGCCTATTTAAAGCATGTTTGTGAAGGGCTAAATTCGTTTAAATGTCCAAATCCCTTATAACTCATGCTTATTTTTTATATGTGTTAATGAAAAGACTTTATTGTGAATTTTAAAAGCAACCCAGTATTGGAGTTAAATAACTGCTTAATTCTCATTGGGCAGTGCCTAGCCTGGGAAAGTTTGACATTTCAGTTTGACACTCCCTTGATAAAGGAAGCCTTAATGGTTCCTACATATTGACAACAAGGAGCACAATGAGACCTCATTAGACATTCGTCTGGGGCTGAGCCAAGAACAATGGCAAGCTTCATGACTGACTACAGGGGAGCTTCCCTCTCCAGGAAGGGGACACACCTACCTGATCAAAGGACTGTGACATGTGCTGCCTGGGAAGGGGAAGTTACAAAGGAGAACTTTGATGTTTAAATCCCTATTTGTGGTTAAGTTTGAAACTCTTTAACTGTGCAACTGGAAGAAGGATAAGTCTGAAAATTGGTAGATGTTAACCTAATTTTAGGCTTTTGCTTTGAAGACATTGATGAAACCTGTATCACCTAAGGAAACAAAGTTACATTGAAATCCTCATTGTAGCAGAACTATTAATGTTCCAAGCCTAAGATTGTATATACATGATCCAGTGATAATCACCCAGAGATGTACAGAATTTGAAATTATTAGTCCAGACTGTTATGATTAAAATTGATAAAATTCTATAGAATGAGAAAGATAGCTCTCACAGAGATGGGGACTGAAGGTGAATATAGCCCATCAAATATGAAATGTAGATGTCCGATATTATTAGAAGACATAATTTTAGAAATGTACATTTGTGCAAAAGTAATGTTTTGGTCAAAATCAATGTGGGAGTTCCTAAATCACATCATAAAGATGACAGCTCTGGGCTGACTGCCAACGAAGACAAGGCAAGTGCCTGTGGCCACTCACAGCCATGGTAGTGTGTTTTTAAATTCTGCTCACACCATAAACTTGGTGATGTCATTTGATAGTATAAATATAGCAACTTCACTCCACATAGGACACACTGCTTCCAGAACACATCCAGATTTCCGTGCAGAGTCTTGTTCCTGACTTCTTCATCTTGTCCAGAACTCTTGCTCTTGCAGCTGACTCCAAATTTATTTGCAGAATCCAGACCTTAGCATTGCTGAACTCTTTTTAGCTAGGCCCAAATTCAACCATCCTAAAACTTAAAAGAATAATTATGATTCAGCGTGGCTTGCTACCATTAAGGCTTGCCCACTGAAACTTGCATCCTGTAATCTGCTGTGTCCAGTGACCAGAAGGGCCCATCCAAAATCCAGTCTGAGGTGCAGTCCAAAATTGACCAGAACCGTGCCGCTGATCCAATCCGTCCAGAAGTGCCCTGCTGCCGGTAGACCTGACCCGATCCATGACCAGAACCGTGACGGTCCAATTTTAATTACAAGGGACTGTAAGTATTAATAGGAAGAAAAGTGACCCATGGTATATTTGCATTGTCATATCCCATCTCAACCCATCCCATCTTTAAATTCAGAACCCTAGTATTGTCAAAACCATTTTTGCGCTGATTTTCCTCATTTGTTTTACCAAACCCTAAGCCATTAGTGATTTTGAGTAACTAAAGTAGATCCCAGAAAGAAATCGGGTATCGACCAGGTGAAGGGTTACGCTGGCCACGTAACTGTGGAAATTCATGTGTGGCATTCTCTTTTTCATAGTCATAATGTAGTGTAATCAAACCAATCTGTCATTTTTAAAACTGAATTGCGGTTTTCATTTTTGTGCCTATTTTGCAAAAGCGCCTCTCACAAACACCTCTATAACTTCTTCATATTTATAGATAGAAACAAAATTTCAACTCTCACTGATACCTAAGACCCTTAGCTACAGCCACAACATAGTGTGTTTGACCCATTTTATTAAAATATCGCATAGTGAAATTTTGCAGCGGATTTGCAGTTTTCTAAAGTTTACAGGTGTCTTTTTCCCATTCAGAGTCTTTCTTCAATCCCATCCTGATCTAAAGTGTGTACTGTTGTTTATATTGTTTCTGAGGACCTGTTTAGTGTTGCTTTCCTAAGAATTTTTATCCATTTAAGCATTTTTGCTCAATTTGCATTATTTTACAAAGCCATTTTCACCTGTCATTTTAAAAGTGTCAAATTCTAGAAACGGTTTGCTCTCTTGATTGGGGAGGGAAGGTTGCATATAAAGTCTAGACTTTGTCTTTCCTTCCTGAATACCCGCTGAATTAATGACATCTGGGTAGGATTTCTCATTTGTACCTTGAGAACTTTGCAAGGGGAAATATTAACCTAAACACTATCTGCTCACAAACAAAAATGTTTCTTTTCCCTGTATTTTACCTTCTGCATTATCATAAGTGAATTCAATTGCTTTACTTATTTTTAATTGTATTTTCACCACTTGGTGATTGCTCCCCCATATATCTATATATTAAAATGTATGTGTGATTTGAATATAAAATAAATGAATAGATCTTTACCTTTACAAATTAGCCTGATTCCTGGTACACTGTGACCTGAGGTGTATTTTGAGACGGGTGTGATATGAGTGGTATATCATTCAGAATATTGAACTTATAGACACAAATAAATAAGGATCTCATTGCGCACTATATGCTAGGCGAGACCTGGGTGTGTGCCTGATTGAAATCCTGAACAGATTTTGGGGGTTTGTGCAGCGATTGTGAATTTAAGATACCACCCGTGACAGTATAACACAGCATACTAGCCTGCAGGGTACAGACACCTTGTTGGGTTGGGGTACTGTGCTACACTGTACAAGCACCTCTCAAAATAAATACTCCAAAAATCGGGCCTGTTTATAAAAATAAATTAACCCTGAAGTAAGTCATAAAGGAATTTATATTTCCATAATGGCGACCCAGTAGAGTTTTATATTGCTAGGGAACACTTCCTGCACAAACTGTTTGTCAGGGGTAAGTGGCCCGAACAGAATGAACAGGTGCTGGCTGCAGGAAATAAAAGAACAGGTCACTGCCGTAGACCTAGATACATGGCAGGACAAGGGCCCATTGCACCAAGCGCTTAGTGAACTGTACATGGCCCCAAAAATAAAAGAGGAGCAGTGTAAAATTGCCAAAATAGTGGTCAACCTGTACCTCCACACAGGAATAATAGAGGAAAAGCATACAGCAAACACAGTTCTGGCAAAGAAGAAAGGGGACACTCCAAACTAATTTGGACTCTGCAGAGCAAAGGCTCCAGAAGCACCAACAATCAGAGACAGAAGCTAGGCAGTACTTGACAAAACTAAAGGAGGATCTGGCTCTCTTACAGCAAGAGAAGGCAGAGCAAGATACCCAAGCACAGACACTGCAAAAGGAATGTCAGGAAAGGGTTGACTCTTTACAACAGAGACAACAAAAGCTGGCGCAACAATTAACTTTTAATAGAGTCTGCGCACAATAGATGGTCATCCTACAAGACCAGATAGACCATTTAAAAGTGGAAAACAATAGGTTAATTATTAAACACATCCACTCTCAAGAGGAATTTGATGAGGAGCACCATAAATCTAGTGCATTTAAAAAACAGAGGGATGACCTGGCTGAACAGAGGGGCACTCTTAGTCAGGAGAGGGATGCCTTAGGCCAGGAAGTCAGCCAATTAAAAACTACGTTAGAGGAAAGAAATCTGTCCCTCTAGGAGCTTAGCGAAGTTAAAACCAAATATGAACAGCTACTAGAGCACACCAGGAGAGTGGAGGATGCTCTGGAAAAGAACACTCAGACCAATAATGACAAAAATCAGGAGGTGAGTCTCCTGCAGCAAAAAGTGGCCCAGTATTCCAAACAAATCAGCAAGCACAGAGAGACAATGAGGCTCTCTGTGAAAAGAATGATAGGTTCCATAAACAGATAGGGCCTCATTACGACCCTGGCGGAAGACCATGGTTCTATTAGCACCATGGTCCATGCCAGTAAGTCACCGACTCCACCATGGAGAAAGGGGGAATTGCCAACCCATTACAAGGTTGGCGGGCGGTAATTCCCCCTTCCTCCATGGCCCTTCCCCATTCCCATTTTTGCCCCATAGGGCTCAATGGGAATGGGGAAGGCGCTAAGTACGGTGCTGCAAATTGCGGCACCATAATTAGCACCAAGGTCCCTTTGCGGGTCCCTATTTTAACGGCTGGTTTATACCAGCCGTTAAGGTCGGGTCCCGCAAAGGGACCTCGTAATTAGGCGCTAATAGGTTAACGGCGCCGCAGCCTTTTACGGCGCCGTTAACCCATTAGCGCCTGGGTCGTAATAGGCCCATAGTCATGGAAGAGCAAATCATTGAGACAAGTAAGGCCTTAATAGAGGAGCAAAGAAGTCAGATTTTGGCATGCCAATTGGGGATAGGGGCTGAGAGAGAAGAGATAGGAAGGGACAGAGAAACCCCTGAGCATAACGTCAGGACCCCTGCAATCAGGGACTCTAACCCCTTCAGTACCATGGACTCTGCCGCCTTCATGTCCATTGGCTCATATGAACCCAGGGCCACAGGGATGGTAGACTTCAATAGAATTGGCAACATGGGACTGACAGATCAGCGCCTCCCAGAAATGGATGGGAGGCCGTCTCTGTACAGATTCCCAAATGTTAGGGCTAGCCTCTCTGATCAGGAAGGCTCCAGTGAGGGGAGAATTAGGGAATTGGATCCTCAAAAATACCACCTACCAAAGGATCAGTCTGTCAAATATGGTGGGGAACTCCATGAAACTAGGCCCACAAAGAGTATCTTAAAGACCTCTTCCCAGCTAGGGCAGTGAGGGGAGGTGGTACTCAGCCAATCCTGGGAGCAGGGGAGAGTCAGAAGACTCTTCTGAGGGCCACAGGCATCAAGAAACTAGGACCCCACATTCTGCCAGCCATTCTCAAGCTCGCAGAATCAGGGAGAGCATAGAGGATCAGATAGCCACCTCCTGTAGCAGTGCCTCTGAGTCAGAGGATGAGTGGACACAGGTAACTAAGACTAAAAAGGCCAACAAAATTAAGAGGGCTCTACTAAAAGATCCCTTGAAACAGATCAAGTCCATTAGGAGCGTCAAAACTCCCTATCACAAAAATGCCAAGTATTCAGTCTGGGAGCACCTTGTGTTATACGAGCAAATGATGGATACTTTCCACCTGAAAGAATTGTACCCAATATGTCAAGTCGTCATTTTCCCCTGAATACTCCAGCTTCTTTGTGGGGCTGGAGAATCAAAATCACTCAAGATGGTCCACGTACAAGGCGGCCATCCTAAAACATTTTTCCGTACAATGGAGCCCCCAAGAGGCCTATACAAATAAAAAACCCAAGCCAGCCAACACCCCTGCTGCTGCTAAGGTGGCAGAGGTGAAGGTTACCCCCATTTTAGATCTGGAGATGGGGGGGACTAAAAATATTCCTGTACAGAATCCATCTTCTAACCAAAGAAACAGAAGGCCCTCAGGCCAATCCCAAACAGGTAGTCAGGGAGGTAACCCCACAAATGGGACCCCTAACTCCCCTGATTATATCAGCCCCATTACAAGGGCAACAGACCCATCCTCAGGGATGTGTGGACTCCCCCAGCCCAAGGGGGGTCCAACCAGGTAGCAACCAACCCAGGAAACTTCCCTCCTAATTTTCCCCAGGAGGACAGTAACCCCCCAAATGCCGTATTGAGCTTCTTTCGCCGGTACCCACCAAACTTCAACCCCCAAAACAACCCTCCTTTCTTTCCCCACTTTCCTGAGGCCGGACAGCCCAATCCAGGAGAGGGGAGACCAAGGGTGGAGGGTTACCAGAACTATCCCAACCAAGGATATTATGGGAGAAGGGACAGTTACCCTTCCCGTGTCCAAATAGGATGGAACAGAGACCCCCGTACGAGCCAGAGCGGGTGTCCCAACTAGAGCGCCAGGTCCAGAACTTGTCACAGGATCTGGGTCGCATGTTGCGAGCTCAGCAGAACCCACAGATGAGCATGCCGGCTAAGAACTCCACAAATCAAGGGTCTGGTACTCCAGAGCAATGACAGGGCGAGAACCCCGACAACCCACCGGTTCCCAGGGAGGAGGCACAGGGGGAAACGGGGTGTAAAGCCTTAGAGGAAGCTTCCTTCCCCACTTGTAAAAAAACTCCTGGAAACCCAGGAACCAGATCCAAAATCTCCTGCCCCCAAAAGTCTGCAACCTAAGCAAAAGAGGGCGGGTAGGAGAAATAAAGGGCCTAAAAAGACCCATTTTGTGGAGGAGATTAGAGTCTTCCAATTTGAAGGAGAGGGGTCCTCAGAGGACTCTGGGAAAAGGATGTTCTCCTTCAGGGATGGGGGAACTCCTCCCAAAGAAAAATGGGTCCCAAGAGATCCTAATCAAGACTGGGTAAATGTGCGGACTAAGTTAGACCCGCCCATCATTGAACCCCAGAATGATCAGCCAGAAAGCCACTCTGCCCAAACCAATTCTGGTGACTGCCTCCAAAAAGGGGGGGTGGCCTAGAATCAGAACCAGGGGAGAACAAAACTCCCCCAATATCCAACTGCCACATTTTTCTGACAGATTCCCAAGCTCCCACACCGAATCTTGCCCAAACTACCCCGTGTCAGAATCAAAAGTCAAGAAATTAACCCACCAATTGGCCCAAAATGCACATTATCTTTGCCCCTTGAGGAGAAGGAGGGAAGATGTTATGCCTCGGTCCATATACAGGGGCAATGTACATTTTTGGCACTGGTGAACACTGGATCCCAAGCCACCCTCCTGTCAAAGAGGGCCTTTGATCAGCTGAATTCAGGAAGGTGGAGAGACACCAGATCCCTCTCACCCCTCTTCCTGGACAACTTCAAAACTTTGAAGGGAATGAAATTCCTGTCGAGGGGACTGCGGATTTAGAAATTAAAATTGGGCGACACTAGGTAAAACACCCGATCATAGTTGTGACTCGAGAGGGAACACCATGTTTACTGGGAAATGACATCCTTTGTAGATTGTCTCCCCTAATAGATTGTGTAAACAAGGTCCTCTGGACCCAGACTAACTGATCAATAAAATTAAAACATAGTGTCAGCCATGTTAGTTTAAATGGCAACTGCCACATGGTTGAACAAAAGCAGGATCATATTGAATTCTATTTTCAAAACACCAAAATCCCTGATGTGACAGTAATTGCAGTAGGACAACAAACTGGTGATGGGAAGTGCTCTCTATTTCTGAAAATCAACCTTCCTTCCAGTCTCACATGGCATTCCACACTGGAAGGAAATACTGTCAAATTCTATACCAATTCACAATCAGAAAATCCCACTTCCATAGTCCAAAATGATGAGAATACAGCTCAAAGCTTGGCTGACATTCAGAAAACTGGAGAACAGTTGTTCATCCCTATTCAGTTAAATGAGGGGAAGGACTCTGTTCTCGCCCGAGTGTGCATGAACAACGGTAAGAGCTTCATCAGCGAAGCCATGTTCTGAAACTCCCAAAAGATCCAGCCATTCCCACATTTAAATTGATAGACAAATGGGAAATGGACCTGGAAACACCCAATTCAAAACATTTCCTGCCTATCAGGTGTATGCTCAAAATTTACAGAGGCCAAAAGAGCATAGTCCATAATTGTTGAGTCGTGCGAGATGTCCTTGCTGCATTTTATTAAGGCAGTGACATTCTCAATCGCTTTGCCATTCGTTTGGACGTAATAAACTTCAAAGCCTGGTCCCGATTTGCAGGTAATCCCATGGACTTTGATGATCCAGAGAAAGCATTTCGGTCAGCTCAACTGCTGCCATATGCAGTTGATGTCCAGATTGGAGAGGAAGTCACCATCCCAGAACGGACCTGACAATTCCCACTTGAAGTAATGGCATGGGGGGGATTTCCTGGTGTACTCTTCCTGCCCTTATGGTAAGGAAGAGGTGACCTGTGACTTCAGGAGGGATGAGGTGACCTTTCAAGTCCACCAGGACTGCCTTCCCCACCTGAAGGCATCAGTCCAAGTTAGTACTTTAACCAGGGACTTCTCCACCCAGCTGGAGGAGGCCGCTGAGATAGCCAAACCAAAAGTCTTTCCGAGCTTCAGGCTTCAGGCAGATGGTTGAAGAGAGAGTCAACCTAGCTGATGCCTGTGAGACTCTGGAGCAAGAGCAAAAATTGAAACAAGTTTTCTTAGATTTTCAGGATCTCTTTGCGGTGGACTCATGACTGTGGTCGTACTGAAATCCATACTACAACAATTCCCACGGACCTTGGCATGACTTCAGTGTTTGTGAAGCAATACCGCTTGCCTCTCGCATCTATGGAGTCCCTTACAGAAATAATTAAAAACCTTGAGTCCTGTGGGATAATTCATCCAGTCCACAGCACCTTCAATAATCCGGTGCAGGGGATTTTGAAACCAAACAGCCAGTGGAGACTCTGTGCTGACCTAAGGAAGATGAACAAACGGGTCCACACTTCCCGATGGTCTCTTCCCTGCATTGACCAAGGACTGGCTCAGATCCAGGGGTCAAAGGTATACACTGCTATTGACCTGACCAATGGGTACTGGACTATACCTGTCAGTAGGGAGGACCAATACAAGCTGTCCTTTACCTTTGGAGGGTAGCAGTACACTTGGACCCAGACTCCGTTTGGATACATCAACTCCAGCAATGAATTTAATATCTTCTTACATAAACCATGCCCGACTTGGGTGAAAGGGGTAACCTAGCCTATGTAGATGATGTTCTGATCAAAAGCTCAACTGTGGAGGAACACATAGCGGAGATCCGTTATGTTCTGACTCAGTTGATGGCTGCCGGAGCACAGTGTGCAGGACCCGTGTCAATTTCTTGGGCATGAGATAACTCCTGAGGGTCTCTGTCCCCAGGAAAAGAAAGTAGCTCCGGAAACTAAAAGACCCCACAACTCTGCGTGAGCTAAGGAGCCTCCTTGGACTGACTAATTACAGAAGAAAATTCATTGAGGTTTACACAGAGATCACAAGACCCCTGATCGATCTGTTGAAGGGGGGTCAAGTGGGAGTGGGGTCCAGAACAAGCCGAAGCAGTAAGACACCTCAAAAGAAGCCTCTCACAAGCACCTTGTCTAGCTTAACCTGTCAAAAACAAGGAGTTCCTCTTGGAGACAGGGTTCTCAACTACATGCTTGACTGCAGTATTATACCAAAAGCATGACAAGGTCAATAAAGTCATCTCCTATGCAAGTAAGACTTTATCCTCTGTGGAGGAAAAATTCAATGATTGTGAGAAGGCACTCCTGGCAACGGTGTGGGCATTGAAGAATTACCGCCCGTTCATCCATGGGAAACACATCACAGTGGAGACTCCACACCAGCCTCTGCAATATCTTCAAAGTGACAGAATCCAGGCCGGAAATGTGAGTAATTCCTGTATTACTTCCTGGATTCTGTCAATGCAAGGCTTTCCTGTGGAGGTCAGATATGACCAAAACAAGAATAGTCCCCTCGTGCAAGGTCTGGCTAACTTGCATGATTGTGCCAGAGAAAACTGTCTCGAGAACGAAAGTCTTAAAATCAAGGACAACATGGAGGGATACCTTAATTCCCCACACAAGGTCTATGAAGAAGACAAGTGTGACGGAATGCCCACTGTCTATGTGGATGGGTGCTCCTACCATGTTGACAACAAAGGGGTAAAGGAACTTGTGGCCGGTGTGGGGAATGCCTAGTTGAATGATGCCCCAGAACTTTCTGCTGGGTACAAAATTGGTCCCCGTAGTAGCCAAGTGGCAGAGCTGATGGCTGTGCATCAAGCCATCCTCACTGCTGTCCAACACCAACTCCACAAACTGGTCATAATCACTGATTCAGATTATGTCTGGACGGGTTCGTGGAGCATCTGTTTAATTGGAAAACCAGAGGCATGCTATGTGCTAACAATAAACCACTAAAACATGGAAAACTAATACAGAATATTGATGATCTGGTCACCTCTAGTGGGATGACCCTCTACTGGAATAAGATCAAGGGTCATTCTAAAGTAGAGGGACCAGACAAAACTGGAAATTACTTAGCTGATCAGCTGGCCAAAACCGGAGCCATCCAAGGGGATCTACTTGAGATGGAGTCGCTGTTGGGGGAAATCCAGGTCACTGCTATCACTAGGTCCCAAACAAATGCTCACAATGAACTTTCAACTGCCCAGTGGAGTAAGGAGACCCCAGATGCTGGTTTGATTATGGCTCAAAAAGGGGATCCAATAATTGGTACATTTTATCAACACATTAAGGACACTGAGAACTGTCCCCTAATGGATACCGATTGCATTGGGAAAGAGGACCTCGGAGTGTTGATGAAATATCCAAAAATGTTCTGAATGTTTGTTGGTGAGGAGATCCATATCTGGCTCTGACCAGTGGGTGGTCCCTACCTCATTCCGAAGCCTGATGCTGAGTCACACACATGATGTGGCCTCAGCCAGTCATCAGGGGTTTTGTAAGACATTAGAAATCTTGCGGGAGGTTGCATACTGGCCACACATGGGGCAGGACCTCGACCCATACTTGAAGGGGTGTCTTGTGTGTGCACAGTTTCAGCCAACATCACTCACACACTGTGCTCCCCTCCAAAAGAGGGGGATGACACTGCCTTGGTCATATTTGCAAGTCGAATTTATTGGGCCCGTGATTCGCTCCTATAGGGGGAACAAGTACATGTTAACCGTAACATGTCTGTTTACTAAATGGGTGGAATGTCTCCCGGTCACAAATTAAAAGGCAGAAACAGCATCTGCCTTGATGATCAATCACATCTTCTCGCTTTTTGAACTACCCCAAAGGATCGAGTCAGTCCGAGGAAGTCACGTCACAAGCAAAGTGATGACAAAGATGTGGGAGATACTTGTGGTAAAAAGGAAACTACACATTGCATACCGCTCTCATCTAGTGGTGGAGTTGAGAGGAACAATAAAACCATTGTGAGCATATTAAAAAGGTTTGTGGCAGACTATGGGCCAAGTGGGATATTCGATTACCCCTTGTCCTGATGGCCATCAGTTCTACCCCTTCTTCTGCAACAAAATGTCTCCATTTGAGCTGATGACTGGACGAAGGATGGTGCTACCCCAGCATCTGCTCTACAGAACCCAAGAGCAGAACTTGATAAATGCTTCCACAACTCATGAGTATGTTGAGAATCTGAGAAAACACCTTCAACATGCTTTTTCGTATGCTCAGCGGAATCTAGAAAGATCTGCAGACAGTATGAAGACCCGCTATGACCTTAAGACAACTAAAAAGGAATATCAAGTCAGAGACAGGGTCTACTTGTACAATTTCCAAAGGAACCAAGCCAAAGAGCGCAAATTTCTCCCAAGTTGGCGGGGTCCTTTTGAAATTGTGGACAGAATCTCACTGGTCGCCTACAGAATCTGCATCCCCATGGGAAATTTGACAGAAGGGGAAGACAAGTGGGTGCACATAAACCAGCTAAAGAGTTGCCATCTCAGGCATACTTTGCGGCAAATGGAAGAGACTACGGAAACCCAGGGGGGGGGGGGGATCCGGTGATTTAAAAATAATTATTTAATGGTCATTGAGTACGTGCGAGGAAAGTGTTAAGACTCTCTTTGAATATAGGCGGGGATTATTGTCAATTGTTATTAAATGCATGCATCCGCCCCACTACACCCCTCTGGGAACAGTAGTGGGGAAATTTCCATAACCGTGCTATGTTCTGTTTTCTAGTACTGGAACTAAATCCACCTAATCACCAATGAGGGCCTCCACAGGGACCGGGAAGAAAAAAAACAAGAGATCCGGAGTGTCGCTCAACACAGAACCAGCAAGG
The DNA here is from genome assembly GCF_040938575.1 of Ambystoma mexicanum. Taxonomy (NCBI): domain Eukaryota; kingdom Metazoa; phylum Chordata; class Amphibia; order Caudata; family Ambystomatidae; genus Ambystoma; species Ambystoma mexicanum. The sequence goes on along the minus strand of NC_090925.1, from coordinate 1,088,321,620 downwards.
AGAGCATGTTGCATCAATCACTGACGGGAGAAGCAACCGGATTTCTTCACATGGACAGAAGAAAAAATCCAACGTGCCTGACTCCCCCATAACTGGACATCACACTGAAGTCGGGGTGGGGGGATTTGTGTGATATTTCAACCCATGCCAATGCACCCTACTACACCCCTTTGCCAATGGGGGAAAGAAACTGCCAAAAATGGAGGTGATAACCCCTGTGCGCGCCAGATCTGCAAAACTGCGCATGGTTCATAAATCACAAAAGGCCGCATACCTTGCCACACACACAGGAAAAGTTGATGTCAAAACAGAACTCCCTGCAGGAGAATGCCAGGGGGTGGTGTTACCTGTCACATGAAGCAAGACCATCGAAGGGGGCTAAAAACCGAAAATGCCTTTAAATACAGCTTCCTAATCAATGGCAACCTTCAAAGTGCTGTTTTGGTGCTAAATTCAGTTATTTTCCAGGTGAATTATTGAAAGGAAAAGGGTGCTGAAATCATAGATTCTCCAGGTAGTCAGAGAAGACCAGGACTCACTGACTGACAGCTGCATAAGAAAATTTGCTGTGAAATCCAGTTTAAATGGGTTTCTTTTTCCTGAAGAAATTGCAAAATTCACCTATGTAAAGCATGTTTGTGAAGGGCTCAATTCTCTTAAATGTCCAAATCCCTTATCAACCATGCTTATTTTTATATGTGTTAAAGAAAAGACTTTATTGTGAATTTTAAAAGCAACCCATTTTAGGAGTTAAGTAACTGCTTAATTCTGATTGGACAGTGACCAGACTGGGAAAGTTTGACATTTCAGTTTGACACTCCCTTGATACAGGAAGCCTTAATGGTTCCCGCATATTGACAACAAGGAGCACAATGAGACCTCATTAGACATTCGTCTGTGGCTGAGCCAAGAACAATGGCAAGCTGCCTGACTGATCTCTACAGGGGAGCTTCCCTGTCCAGAAAGAGGACACACCTCCCTGATCAAAGGACTGTGACAGCTGCTGCCTGGGAAGGGGAAGCTACAAAGGAGAACTTTGATGTTTAAATCCTCTCTTTAACTGTGCAACCGGAAGAAGGATAAGTCTGAAAATTGGTAGATGTTAACCTAATTTTAGGCTTTTGCTTTGAAGACATTGATGAAAAATTATTGAAGGGTGATATAGCCCATCAAATATGAAATGTATATGTCTGATTTTATTATGAGACATACTTTTAGAAATGTACATTTGTGCAAAAGTTAAGTTTTTGTAAAAATCAATGTGGGAGTTCCTAAATGTTCCAGGAGGATAGCTCAGCGGCAACGTACACGCCTTGGAAGCAAGACGACATGAAGAAACACAGGTTCGATCCCCGGGTCCACGCTTAGAAACCTCTGGGTGTTTAAGTGTGTTATAAATAAGCAGCTAAGACACAAAAAACAATTATGCAACTAAAAAAAAAATTATAATTTCTGTAACAGCGCCTCGATGCCCGTGGGCTGTGTGAGCGCTTCAAAAATGTAAAATAAATAAATAAATAAATCACATCATAAAGATGACAGCTCTGGTCTGACTGCCAACCAGGACAAAGCAAGTGCCAGTGGCCACTCACAGCCTTGGGGGTGTTTTTTTAAAATTCTGCCCACACAATAAACTTGGGGGTGTCATTTGATAGTATAAATATAGGAACTTCACTACACATACAGACAGACTGTTTCCCGAACACATCGAGATTTCCGCGCCGCATCTTGTTCTTGACTTCTTCATCTTGTTCAGAACTCTCCACTTTGCAGCTGACTCCAGATTTCTTTGCAGAACCAGGCCTTAGCATTGGTGAACTCTTTTTAGCTAGGCCAAAATTCAACCATCCCAAAACTTAAAAGAATAATTCGGATTCAGTCTGGCTTGCTACCATTAAGGCTTGCCTGCTGAAAATTGCATCCTGCTCTCTACCGTGTCCAGTGACCAGAAGGGCCCATCCAAAATCCAGTCTGAGGTGCAGTCCAAAATTGACCAGAACCGCGCTGCTGATCCAACCCCTCCAGAAGTGCCCTGCTGCCGGCAGGCCTGACCGATCCAATGACCAGAACTTTGATGGTCCAATTTTAATTACAAGGGACTGTAAGTATTAATAGGAAGAACTGTGACCCATAGTATATTTGCATTGTCTTATCCTATCTCAACCCATCCCATCTTTAAATTCAGAAACCTAGTATTGTCAAAATGGTTTTGACTCAAAACCATTCTTGCGCTGATTTTTCTCTCATGTTTGTTTTACTATACCATAAGTCATTAGTGATTTTGAGTAACTAAAGTAAATCCCAGAAAGGAATCGATTACCCACCACGTGAAGTGTTACGCTGGCCACGTAAATGTGAAGATTTATGTGTGGCATTCTCTTTTTCATAGTCATAAATATAGTGTAATCAAACCAATCTGTCATTTTTAAAACCGAATTTCTGTTTTCATTTTCGGGCCTATTTTGCAAAAATGCCTCTCACTAAAACCTCCATAACTTCTTCAAATTTATAGATAGACACGAAATTTCAACTCTTTCTGATACCTAAGATGAGGGTTGTCCAACATGCGGACCGAGGGCTGCAATGCAGCCCTCCAAGCCATTTTATGTGGCCCTCGAAGCCCAAGAGCACAGACAAAGCATTTGGGTTACTTTTGTACTTTTTGTATTTATTTTATACGCAGCAAGCGTTGTGGCTGCAGTTTCAGGGTAGGAATCGTAGTCCACACACATTACGATTACCATTGGCTGAGAAACAGCCAATGGAAATATTGTTACCATGCAAGGCAAGTTGTAGTAGTGAAAATAAATAACTGCCTTGCATGGTAACAGTATTACCATTGGCTGTTTTTCAGCCAATAGAATTCATAATCATGTAATGTGTGTGGGTGGAGTGACGGGCACACAGAGCCACTTTCACACATTTGTGTTGCAGAGACCAGGGCAGAGCCTGCGTGAGCCAGCAGCTCAGCGCAGCCCAGTTTCACAGTGCTTCGTGCAGTCCACACCGAGGCCTAGTTCTCCTTGCCTCCAGCAGTGGGAAGTACTGCCTGCCATATTTGGACCTTGGAGGGACCAGTATTTCCCCATTCCATTAAGCCATCCCCATAGGGCTCAATGGGAATGGGGAGCATGCTAACAACGGGCTCGTTGTTAGCACGTTGGACAGCTCGCGGGACCCGCTAAGGATGACTGGTAAAACCTGGTAAAACCAGGCGTCCTTAGCGGTTCCCATGAACGGAATTTGTAATGAGGCGGTAGGGGGTTAATGGGGCTGGCAACTCTACTGGGCCTGTTAACCCCCTACCGCCAAGGTCGTAATGACCTCCAATGTCTAGAATTTGGATGCAATCTTCCCTCCCCAAACAGGAGAGAAAACCGTTCTGGAATTTGACACTTTTAAAATGACCGGTGAAAATGGCTTTGTAAAATAATACAAAATGGTCAAAAATGCTTAAATGGATAAAATTCTTATGAAAGCAACACTAAACAGGTCCTAACAAACAGGAGCTACAATATATAAAACAGTACACACTTTAGAACAGGATGGGATTGAAGAAACACTTTGAATGGGAAAAAGACACGTGTAAACTTCTGAAAACTGCAAATTCGAGGCAAAATTTCACTATGCAATATTTGAACAAAATGGGTCAAATACACTGTTCTGCGATGCAGTTGTGGGTGTAGCTAAGGGTCTTAGGCAGGCTTGTCCAACCTTTTTGAATGTGGGGCGAAGCATTAACTTTTTGTCACCCTGTGGGCCGGCGAGCCAAAAGTCAACAACCTCACCCAAAGCAGTATATTCAAAAGCAATATTGTGGGACATTTGACACAATATCATCACAGGCAGTGATGCGCCATGCAGTACCAAAGATAGCTTTTGGTGTCAGGGTCAGCGAGTATCTAAGGGAGGCCCTCCTTCAAATGATCCGAGGTCAGTTGCTTGTGATTTGTTTCTGTTTGTATGTGTTAATATTTTCCTGCAATAGTGGGGGCGAACGAGCGTAGTGAGGGAGCTATAAGGATCTAGGGAGGGTTTGGGGTGGTTTCCCCTCCAAGAATTTCTTTTCAAATATGGGGTTGAAATGGTGCATTTTACAGCAGAAAAACTGACCAAAAAGCCATACGTTTATAATCAGTTCTAAAGGGAAACATGAAAATTCCATGTCACCAACAACAAACAAGAACATTTTACAACACAACACATTGGCCCTCATTACGACCCTGGCGGAAAGTGACTGACCGGACCGCCACAGCGTAAATAGCGTTTCCGCCATTGCACGAAGGAGCAAAGTGCGGCCCATTCCGACCCATCGGGCACGAGCACCACGGCATGGCGGAAGTGCAAAGTCCGCGATGGCGGAAATGACCCCAAAACGGCCCACACCGCCGCCGTACGGCGCCCTAGGTGCAATACCGCCACCCATCACAGCGGACACCGCAGTGTGCGCCTACCGGAAAGTACGGTGACCGGAAATATACGGAAACGGAAGTAAAAACATGGGCCCGGAACGGGAAACATCCCGCCGTACACCTATAAAACCACTAAAACCACACAACCACCAAAAACACTACCCTGAGACACACCCCAACCCGTCATCCACCCTAGCGAAACCAAGAAAAATGGGAAAAGTAGCGAAGAAAGCGTGCGACCGCAAGCGGCAGGTCCACTTCTCCCGTGAGGAACTCACCGTGCTAACAGAGACCCTCCAGGAGAATGCAGCCGTCGTCTTCTCCACGCAAATGACCAGGACGGCACTTGCAAACAAGAAGGCCATATGGGCTCTGGTGGCACAGCGGGTAAGTGCGGTGGGGACCGCACCCCGCAACCCACAGCAATGCCGAAAGCGATGGGACGACCTGCGGATACGCGTCCGCAGCATACTCTCTGCCAACCGCAACATTGCCACAGCCACCGGGGGAGGTCCTGAATCACCCATCAAGTTGACCCCCTGGGAAGAAATCTGTGCCTCCACCATCGGAATGGAGAGCATAGAGGGAGTCGGAGGGATGGAGAAAGGAGTGCAGACATCCGAAGATTCAGGTAGGTGGGCCAGATAAAACAATGCCAAATCCACAAAGTCCATTCATGTGAAGTACCATGTGTCCACATAGTGCAACAGAAACACATGTCCAGGAGAACGTCCACACACATCGGCCTGATAGCGCACGTTAAAACCCACAATAAATACATAATTAATTAAAAACCCCTAAAACACGCACTACACGTGCAGCAGGCACACCCTAACTGCAGGCTGCCAAACAACTGCACCCTCACTCCACACACAAATGAAAGCACCTCCAAGGCCCCGACCCAAATCACCCTCAGGTACCACCCCAATGCATGTGATACAATGCCATTCCAATTCCCACAGACCCATCAATAACCCTCGCCCTCCTTTACTCCACCACAGGGTCCGATCCAAACGACGAGCATCAGGACACCCCTACCAGCACACCTGCAAAGAGGGCCAAGACCAACGGCCAAAGACCCTCCACCTCAGCTGCACGCATCAAGACACGGCAGCAGCACAAATCAGGTGGCAGCACAGAGGAGGGAACATCAACAGGCACCCCAGCAGCCAGCATGCCCACAACACCACCACCACAGGTCCCCCCAACGGATGCCACAGAAGGCACTGCCTCTGGTGGCAGCAGCACCGTAGGTGACACCCCATTGATGGCAGCATGCTCCGACACAGAAGACGGGGATGTCGAAGTCAGATCCATCCATGACCTGTCCCAATCCCTCTGTCTGTCCCATCCCGTACAACATGAGGATGCCACGCAGGGGCACCCACAAGACGACGACTGGCCATCCCCCACAAGCCCTGTGGCAAGGCAACATGAGGTCCACAGCCCCTCTGTGACACCCCCGCAAATGGCCATGGCCCAGCAGAGGCAACAGTCCCTCGACCAGTTAATCGTGCAACAGCAGCAACTGGCCACGCTCCTCAAGGACCATGCCGATGAATGTGGGGGCACTAAGGCAGACATAGAAACATCAACTGAGACACTTAGGGCAGAAATGGAGAGAGGTACAGAGACACTAAGGGCACAAATGGAGAGAAGCACCGAGAGCCTGAGGGGGGAACTGCATGCGACGTCCAAAGACGTATGTGCCGAACTTGCCGCAGTGCGCCGTGTGCTCACTGAGCTCTCGCAAACCCTCAGGGACATGCATGGACGTGAGCAGGCAGAGACATCATCCGTTGCAAGTTCCGTCCAGGGCAGCCCCCAACGTAGATCTGGGAGGAACCTGCGCTCCACAGGCAGGGGTGCCCCTGACACCCGCAGAGGGGGCTTGCAATAGCGACTGCCCACTGACAATGAGCATCTTTGGACACTGGTGTTCGGGGGGGAGGTAGGAGGGTGGAGGGGGTGTGTTGGGCTCACTTGGGTGGCGGGTCGATAGGGTGTTCAACATGATATCACATATGCCATAAACAGTGCACGATCAACCAATGAGATGTGTGGACATTGATCTTTGTGTACTAGGCCATCATAGGCGTACAGTCCATATTGTGCATGTCCCAGAAACACACAGTGCCACGAGTCCCGTGTCCATGTATCAGCCACCAGGTGTGAGTGCTAGAAGCATGCATCTATGAGATGCTGACGAATGTCACGGCCCTCCGGTGCCTCGCAGACTCCTTGAGGTGCTGCCACATCCCCACCCTCATCATGACCATCATCAGGTGCTTGCAGTTCTGCGTCAGGGGGCATGGGCACATTTCTACGTACGCACATGTTGTGGAGCATGACACATGCCATGACCATCTTTGCAACCTTCACATGGCGGTACAGGAGTGCCCCGCCAGACCTGCTGAGGCAGCGGAAACGACCCTTCAGTAGGCCGAATGCCTGTTCAATGACTACACGGGTACGTGAGTGGGCATGGTTGTAGTCCTCCTCATGCTGGTCCCGTGGGTTCCGGACTGGTGTGAGGAGCCATCTCTTCAGTGGATATCCAGCATCACCTGTATGTGGACGATAAACGTATGATGTGGAATGCCATTGCTACGTACGCACACCCCCCCCCCCTTCCTGCCAGGTCATTGCCGAATCACATACCCCACATTATCATGCATGTAATGAGACTCACCGAGTAGCCAGGATCTGTTCCCTGCGTGTCGCTCCATGTAGCGTGGTATTGTAGAGTTCCTCAAGACCATAGAATCATGGGTTGATCCAGGGAATCTGGCACAACAATGTGTAATGATCCTGTTGGAGTCACACACCATTTGTACATTCAGGGAATGAAATTGTTTTCGGTTGCGGTACTGGGCCTCCATGGCATGTGGGACGACCAATTCCACATGGGTGCAGTCGATGGCACCAATGCAACCCGGTATGCCGGCAAGTGCATGGAATCCCACTTTTGTGTTGGTAATTTCCTGCTCCGAGCGTGGTAGAGAGATGTAGTCGTCTGCGTGCTGCAGGAGGGCATCGAGCACTTGCAATAGTGTCCGTGGGAACAGTGGCTGAGAAATGCCATGCAACTGTCCGACTGTGTGCTGGTAGGTGCCTGTGGCCAGGAAGTGGAGTACAGACACCACCTTCAGTAGGGGTGGGATGGCGGTTGGGCTATCTATCATGCTGACAAGGTCAGCCTGTGTCATGTCCACAATGGCGGTTATGGTGTCCCGGTCCAGACGGTAGAGGGTGTGGATCTGCTCATCAGTGAGGTTGAACGGATGTGCTCGGAGGCGTGGGATTGCGGGCTGCCTGCGTGGTGGTAGTGCTGTGCTGGCGGCCCTTGCTGGCCCTGCCTTGCCCTCCTCCTCCTCCTGCGTCTCCTCCGTGCGGCCGGTTGTAGTTGGTGTTCGTCTTCTTCTTGGAGTTGGAGTACTTGCAGTGCTATCAGGTCCCCCAGGGCCAACATGGCGAGTCCTGCCGGTAGCATTTCGGAGTCGGTGTGGTTGTGGGAGGAGACTGGGTGTGCAATTTATGTGTTTTCAGGCTGTATGGCCTCCACCTGTGGTGATTCATTCCACCTGTGCAAACTGCTCTCCCCTTTGGCCGAGCACGTCCCGCACACAACGCTGCAATTCGAGGAATGGCATCTTGCTATTGCAATCATGTATTTGTACCCGATGGCCGTGTAACATTGGTTGATATGTTCATTCTGCTGTGGTCCCATTGTTTCACATACTATCTGTGCAGTCGCGAACAGACTTGTGAAGGGTCAGTGGTACGTAGTACTCGAGTAACGGTGGGCCCTCATGCATCACTGTACCGAGTTGCAACGACGGGCGGGGCGTCCCATTTGTGGGTGAAGGCAGTTGCCATTTTCACACACAGCCGCACTAGATGGATGAATTTGTGATTTCAAACGGCCACAGATGCCTCTTCGACGTGATGTTGCAAATGAGGAATTCGAAGGGCGGCGCTTTCGGTTTTCAGCTAGCGGCGAGGAAATGCCCACAGGTCTGACTGCAAATATAACGTTCTATTGTTCAATGTCCTTGAGACAGGGGCCATGGCGAGGATGCAATGATTGATATGAATGGTTTGGGATGCGCAATAGCGACGTGGGCGATGAGGCCGGACGTTCCCAAATACATGTTACTTCACTACACTGGAATTACGGGCTGGGGCACTGTGGATTTTGCAGGCTGCATAACGCACAGACTCAATGGATATTTCTAATGTTATGTGAGTAAATATTCAGGCGTTTTAATCCCGGGATGAGGGAATGATGAATGGATGCATGGGCAGGTGATTTGATACAGAGTTTGCCATGTACAGGGCTTCTTGGAATCTATCCGCCTCCCCTGCGCTATGTGATGCAGGGCTGCCATAGTGGGACCATCGTCTATCTGGCCTTGTTGAGCCCTCCCTGTCTCGACGCGCCCTCAGACACTTGTGTCCATGCACGTTACCAATCCCATCAGATGGATTCTGTTTTGACAGACGCATGCACAGGTACACTCGTTTGTGATGGTGTTTACACCTCGATATAGATAGTTATGAGTCGCAAGTGGTTTTTGGGTGGTGATGATCCTTTGGAGTGGGCTAGCATGCATATGGCTGTGGATTTAGTGTGATCATTGAAGTGAGTTGTTCGAATGTAGTTCTGATGGCCATTCTATTCTTTTTCTTTTCTTTTGGTTGACAGGTATCTCCTCCCCTTTTGCCACTGCCATCTGTATGCCACTCCTGCAGATGGCTTTTACTCCCGACACCTGCTGCTTCGTGTTAATCAGTGGAGCAGCATTACGATCTTATGGGACGATCGCCAATGGGCCACATGCCCTTACGCAGTACTGGTGGCTCGGAGCAACATTTCGGCCTTTCAGCTGGACTAGTGCCTGCCCATTGGGACGGCCCTGCGGTTCTGTGCGCTTCCATGTTGCCTTTTCGTACGTGAATGTGGCTCTGTGTACCATGATGGAACAGGGCGTCACACAAGTAGTGGCTGGTCATTTCTTGCGGATGCAGCCCACAATGGTGAAATGTGTTTTGGAGTTCATGGCCTAATGGCTGTATGGGCTTGGTGATTTTGTTGTGCATTAAATTTCTATTCTGATTTGGCCCGTGTAGCGTTCTTCTTTGCAAGTGATGTGGCATATTCCTATTTGGGGAGCGATGTATTGTGAGGAGATCTGCATTGGGTTCCAGCTTCGGAGTTTAGTTGCGTGGTACTGTACTGGGCGCGTTTGCCTACGAAGCCCAGTGAGGTCAGGGATGGGGGCTGCCAATATGACTGTTTGAATGTTGTCATGCTCAGGGGCGGGGGATTGGGTTTTGTGTAACAGATGCCGGTCAGCCAGGTGGACTGGTGGCATGATGTGATTTTCGGAATATTGCTGGTCGCTGTGTTTGCGTGCGTTTCGGGGGGGGGGGGACTGTGGTCATGTCCATTGGATTGGCTTCTGTATTCGTGCCATCTGTGCCCTGCAGCTCCCATTGGCCCCTCTTGTGTTTCTTTTGTTCGTTGGCATGCATGGGTGACTTGTACATTTCACTGGTTGCATTGTGACTTCATTGCACCTACGGGGAGTTGTACTTTGTGGGCAGGGAGCGGTGTACAGGCACTCAGTGGGGCCGTTTACGGTTGATTCGCGATGCCGTACTTCTCACCATGGCGGAATGGTACATTCCGCCATGCTTGATGGCGTTAGGTACATGTCCGCTAGGGTCGGAATTAGCGTACCCTTGCGCCATGGTGGTGTTTACGGTTTGGCATGGCGCGCGCGCGCGTGCTTGGTGCAGTTAGCGTTGGCGTTCACTACGGTGTCGCTAATGGCTTCGTACTTTGCGGTGACGGGTCATAGTCGCACCGAGCGCTATTCGATGGCGGTATTGCATTTCCGCCATCGTTTTCCGAATTCCGCCAGGGTCGTAATGAGGGCCATTGTCCACAGTGTAAGACAGCAGTGTCACTGATGTAACACATTGTCATGCTGGTTGTGCCCAATGATGCCTCTGTAGTAACATGTTTATCCTGGCTGTTCCCAATTTAGGCCAACATTGTCCTTTACAAAGCATGATTTTTTTTTTTAAATGGTTTTTATTATTTTTTAAACCAAACAAACAATACAAACCAAACTAGCAGCGTTATTTGCGACAATACACATGAACATCAATAAATGAACGCCACTGAACCCCCAATCCCTCCCCCCTAAAGAGCTTGTTCTTCCTCATTCCGTATCTGCTGCGTGTGGCAGGGTATCGCTTTCTCCTGAGACTGCAGAATCCGTCGTTATTGTGCCAAACAGTCCAGTTATTAACACTCTCCATGCTAGCAAGGTATTCACTTCTTCTTCCCCACACTTGCTACATGCCTCCTGCCATACCAACGTTTCAGCCTCCGCCCATTTTTGCAGATCCCGCCACCATACCTCGACCAGTGGCTTATGGCACTGCTTCCAGCCCATGGCAATCCTTCGTTTTGCAAGCACATATGCCAAGTCCTTCAATTTCCCAACATGTTTAGTATTCCGTGGTCTGGGAAACCCTCCCAACAGGCAGGCCCAGGCCGTATCTATATTGAGCGTGATCCCTTTGTCAGCTAGTTTTTGTGCCACCTCCCCCCAAAAACTCTCAATCAATGGGCAAGACCAAAACATGTGTGTCATATCAGCATCTTCCTTATCGCATTTTGGGCACGCTTGTCGTCCCGCATTTACAAACTTAGATATTCTCATCGGGGTCATATAGGCTCTGTGCGTTATGTACAACTGTATTTGTTGTAATCTGGCATTTCTGGACACCTTCTTGTGGTATCCCATAGCATGCTCCCACATTCCATCGGTCATCTGTGCTCCCACCTCTGCTTCCCAATCCAGCCTCAAATGCGTCAAAACATTCCTTGTCCGGGTCATCATCATCTCATACAGTCTAGAGATCTCATGCCCTCCCTCTGACATGTCATATATTGTCCCCATGGTGGTGTCTGGCTCCTCCGCCAATGCAGTCTCAGGCCAGGTTTTACAAATAATCTGCACAAGCCTCAGATACGTGACATATTGGCCTCTATGCAAGCCTGCCTCTTCCCCTAATTCTTCAAAATCCTTAATGACTCCCTCTTGCCAGACATCTCCCAATGTAACCAGCCCGACCGGCTCCCAGTAGGTCCTGATTATCATTCTTAGTTGTGTATCTTCCCCTGCCAAGGCCACCAGCGGTACCTGCGGGGAACACGGGTACGGGTTTTCCATCAGTCGGCATACTCTACGCCACATCTTCCACCCAAGCATCATCATACCCGGGCGCTCCTTCATTACAAGTCTAGGCAACCAAATAATTTCCTTTAGACAAAATGGAGTGCAGTCCTGTCCAAACAGCCTAAACTCCGGAGTCACCTCATCAGAGAGCCACTTGGCCACATATTGCAACTGGCCAGCTACATAATAGGCCTCAAAATTTGGCAGCTTAATACCCCCTCTGTCATAGAAGTTCTGCAGCTTTCATAGCGCCACTCTATTCAGAGTGCCATGCCATAGGAAGTCTCTGCACATACCATTCAGCTTGGCAAAAAACTTTTTGGGTATCATGTACGGGATATTGCTGAAAAAATGTAAGAGCCTGGGCAAGACCACCATTTTGAGCATCGCCCCCCGTCCCATCATTGCCAGCAGCAACTTCTCCCAAAACTTCACACTTATACAGATTTTTCCCACAGCCATCTCAGTATTATGCAAATGTTCCTCCTCTACCGTGTGATACACATCTATTCCGAGGTAGCGGAAGGAGCCAACCGCCCTTGGCACCGACAACACTGGCAACCGCTCCAAAGGGGTTCCTCTGTAGCTACCCAATGGGAACATGCTCGATTTGTGGGGGTTCACCGCTATGCCGGACAGTTCTGAATACTTTTCCATTACCTCTAGAATAAATTGAAGATTTTCCTCCGGATATTTCAGATATAGTAGCAAATCGTCAGCATATAAGGATATTAGGTGTTTCTCTCCCCCCACCTCAATACCTATCATGTCATATTGTTGTCTGAGGTACACCAGAGCCAGAATATATAACATCGGGGACCAGGGGCACCCTTGTCTGGTGCCTCTGCTAAGATGCCATCTCTTGGATATCACCGATCCTGTGCGTACCCTAGTCAGCGGTTCACTGTACAGCAATTTCGCCCACCTAACATAGCCCGGCCCCATCCCGTATTCCCTCAGGGCCTCCAGCAACCATGGCCACCTCACTGAATCGAAAGCCTTGACTGCATCTAAGGACACAACTGCCATTTCACCCTCGCTTCTGTTCCCCTCTTCAATCACCCGGTGGAGTCGTCTATGGTTGTGGGTTATATTTCTGTTGGGGACATAACCTGTCTGGTCCGGGTGTATCAGTTTGCTAATAACTTTGCGCAACCTATTGGCCAGGACCGCTGTCAATATCTTGTGCCCTGGTTCAACATTGACAAAGGCCTATAGGAGCCGCAGCTGTGCGCTGGCTTGTTGGGCTTAGGAAGCGGTATAATTATCGCTTCTCTAAGCGATTCCGGCAGCTGGCCCACCTCAAAAGACTCATTGAGCATTTCTAGCATGGGGGGAGTACCTCCTCTCTATATGCTTTATAAAACTCGCTAGGGAGTCCGTCCGCACCCGGGGTCTTACAGGTGGGCAACTGCTCCACCACCTCCTCCAGTTCCTCTAGCGTAATCGGTGCATCCAGCTCCTCCCTGTCTTCGGCACTAATCTTAGGTAATTCCATATCTCTTAAAGTTTCTCTTATCTCCTCTCGATTGCTCCTCCCTTTGTCCTCATATAATGCCCTGTAGTAGTCTGAGAATGCCTCATTGACTCCCTCTTGGGTGTCCGCTACCTCCCCATCCTCTCTGGTTATCGTCCTAATCGGGGGCCTAGGGGTTTCGCTCTTATATAACCATGCCAGAAGACAGCTGGTTTTATCCCCACCTGCATGTTGTCTCTCCACATACTTCTTATAGTTAAGGTTGCAGAGCCTTTCCCAAAGCTCTGCACACCGCTGCTGCAGTTTGAGTACAAGTTCCGCATCCCCTCCTGCCCTATTGATTTCCCGTTCCAGTTCACCCTCCGCTTCCCCTAACTCCATTAGGACCCCACCCTGTAGGCCTTTTGATTTAGCAATAGCAGCACCCCGCAATACCACCTTAAAGGCTTCCCAGAGCGTGCCCGCTGAATCCACACTGCCAGTGTTTTTTTCAAAATAATGTGTGATCTCATCCCTGATATCTTCTCTGAAGACCGGGTCCCTGAGCGCCTCAGCCCGGAGGCGCCACGTCGGTATTCGCGCTCTGGCGGCAGTACTGCCAGCCCAGAACCAGAGGCGAGTGGTCCGACAGGACCCTCGCTTTGTAGTCTACTTGGGTGGTCTCTATCACCACATCTGGCGTGGCAAAAAAATAATCACGTCTCGTATGCTGTTGTTGCGGAGTTGAGTAATGCGAGTACTGTGTTTCATTAGGATGATTCAACCTCCAAACACCTGCCAGCCCGAAGTCGTCGAGCAATGTCTGCAATACCCTGGCCGCTGGGGTGGGCCTGTCAATCTTACCATCGGATCTATCTGCTTTGGGGTTGAGCACGCAGTTAAAATCCCCTCCCCAAATAACCGCTCCCCCCATACACGCACCCAGATTGGTACACAGAGTCCTCAAATATGCCGCTGTATTTTGATTGGGGGCATACGTGTTTATAATGCACACCTCCCTATTCTCCACCAGTGCCTTCAATATGACCAACCTCCCCTCCGTATCCACCACCTCTTGTGTAAGTTGGAGCGGAACGTGCGGTGCCACCCAGACCAACACTCCCCTAGCGTAGGCAGAGTACGGAGAGCCTACTACAGTACCTCTCCACTTCTTCCCCACCAGTTCCAGCTTTTGCTGGGTCAGATGTGTCTCTTGCAACAGTGCAATATCAATCTTCTGTCTTTTCAAATACATCATTACTTTATTCCTCTTTAGGTAACTATTGAGTCCCCTGACATTCCACGTTACGATCTTAAGGTCCCCCATAGCTCATGAGTGTCCTCCCCCCTTCCGTGTGGCGAATCCCACTTGCCCACGCGATACAGATACAGCCCTCTAATTTTTACATGTAGCTTCTTGTGCAAACTCAAATTCCCCATAACTATATACACCACAAATTCCCCTCTTCCCTCCCCACCCTCTACCCATCCCTTCCCCAACACCACACACCCCAACTGCTGCCCAGCTCCATCCTCGGAACTCAGGCACCCCCACATCTAGCCCTGCAAGCACCAAACAATGCCCAGAGCTCAGTAGGGTGAAGTCGCCCTAGTGGCCACTTAGCTAAAGTTACTAAGTGGGGTAAAGAGATCCGCTCTGCAAGGCTCCCCTAAATACAATAATAATAACAGTGCTCATAATATCTTGTGCAACAGTCTGACCTTCTCTGCTGAAGGCCGCGCAAATGACTATAATCAAGTCCCAGAGATCTGTTCTGCGCCATCTTGTAGCACTCTCCTCGTGCACTACTTATCTCCTCCATCTCCTCTTCCCGTCTGAACGTCAGGCTCCTGGGGACATCCCTGTGCGTCGAGCCATCCCATGGCGTCCTCCGGAGTCTCAAAAAACAAAGTTTTGTGTTTATGAAAAACTTTCAATTTTGCCGGATACAGCAACATGTACTTGTGGCCCACCTCTCTCAATCTTCGCTTTACCGTCCCAAAGTTCATGCGGCTACGCTGCACAGCCAGGGTATAGTCCAGGTAGGCCGTGATGTTTGCCGCTCCTCGTGTAATCGATCCTCCCTTACGGAAGTGTTCCAATATCCTCTCCCAGATTTTGGCTATTACAGGCCTAGGCGGGTTTCCTGGCGGCAGCCTCCTTGTTAGAGCTCTATGCGCTCGTTCCACCGCAAAACCTTGAGATAAGGCTCCTCCGGGTATCTCCTGCAGCAGCATAGACTCAATGAACTCCGTAGGATCGTGTCCCTACGATCCCTCCGGCAGGCCCACGATGCGAATGTTGTTTCGTCGGGCACGTCCTTCCGCCTCCTCCGCTCTGTTCTCCAAGTTGCCCATTCTCTGTACCAGGGCATGCAATTCGGCTTTATGGGAGGCACAATCCGCGGTGTTCGGGCTCACCTCTTTCTCGAGGGTTTCCGTGCGCTCCGCCAAGGCCCTGACGTCCTGCCGGAGTAAATTCACTTCTTCCTGGACCTCACCGACCTTAAGGTCCAATGCTGTTTTCAGCTCAGTTACGGCCAGTTCAAGTTTAGCTTCCCAGGCCGCATTTAAGTCCGCAATCGCAGCTAGGACCTCTTGGTTGGTACCCGTCGCCGTCATGCTGCCTGTAAGCGACTTGTCCTTACTCTTGGGATTTTCCGGACCAGGGGACGTTTAGCGAAGTCGTCCAAGGTGGGCTGTTTCGCCTTCGGCCTCATTGTTCTGCTAGACATGACCCAGAAGGCCTGTGTTCTGCACAAGTTACAAATGCGCACACAGTACGCCTCTATCACTTGATCATCGTGCAGCCTGCTCCTTCCTTTGTTCCGGTCGTTGGTCGGCCATTTTGTGTCGTCTTTCGTCTCCGGCGCTCCTTATCTTTTTCGCACAAAACTCCACCGCTGTTCCTCCCACACCTTCCAAAAGTTCACCAAGCACGGTCAGACCATTCACACACCGACATGTGTGTTTTCAGCAGTTGTAGGCACGTCGTTGTGCACTATTCCGCCAGGATCATTTCAGGATCTCGGAAGCTCCTCCAGATCACCTCCTCCTACCTGGCCCTCGTAGCCACGCCCCTCCTTTACAAAGCATGGTTGATGCTGCCTGAGCACGTGCAGTGTCCCCAATACATATGCTAGCTTACATCTGTAATACACATTCATGACTTCTGTCTTAATGATTGATGCTGCCTGTGTAGTGTTGTGCCCAATACATATGGCAGCTTATCTCTGTAATACACCTTAATTACTTCTGTGGTAATGATTGATGCTGCCTGTGCAGTGTGCCCAATACATATGGCAGCTTATCTCTCTAATACACATTCATTACTTCTGTGTTAAGGATTGATGCTGCCTGTGCATTGTGCCCAATACATATGGCAGCTTATCTCTCTAATACACATTTATTACTTCTGTGGTAATGATTGATGCTGCCTGTGCAGTGTGCCCAATACATATGGCAGCTAATCTCTGTAATACACATTCATTACTGCTGTGGTAAAGATTGATGCTGCCTGTGCAGTGTGCCCAATACATATGGCAGCTTATCTCTCTAATACACATTCATTACTTCTGTGTTAATGATTGATGCTGTCTGTGCATTGTGCCCAATACATATGGCAGCTCATCTCTCCAATACACATTCATTACTTCTGTGGTAATGATTGATGCTGCCTGTGCAGTGTGCCCAATACATATGGCAGCTTATCTCTCTAATACACATTCATTACTTCTGTGTTAAGGATTGATGCTGCCTGTGCATTGTGCCCAATACATATGACAGCTTATCTCTCTTATAAACATTCATTACTTCGGTGGTAATGATTGATGCTGCCTGTGCAGTGTGCCCAATACATATGGCAGCTTATCCCTCTAATACACATTCATTACTGCTGTGGTAATGATTGATGCTGCCTGTGCATTGTGCCCAATACATATGGCAGCTAATCTATGTAATACACATTCATTACTGTTGTGATAATGATTAATGCTGCCTGTGCAGTGTGCCCAATACATATGGCAGCTTATCTCTATAATACACATTAATTACTTCTGTGCTAATGAAAGAAGCATAATCTGATTCAACAGATAAAATGGGGAAAAGCGATCACCCAAAGGTGCACCTATTTGAAGAAATGCAATGTGAGCACAATCTTAAAGTATGAAGAACTAGACATGGCTGGGTGCCCTCCTCTTCCAGCGCCCAGGGGTGGCCGGTGTGCCGGTAATCGTATCACTCCAGCTGAGCTGAGGGCCATGTTGTAGGAACCGGGGAGGGAATTGACCTCACGGTGTCTGCTGTAAAGCACGCAGTGCATTGGATCTGGTGGGCTATGGTGTAATGCGCTCTGAAAATTCACTCCCGGAGCTGGCCTTCCTCCGACAAGGGCACAGACACCTCCCAAGGGCTGTTCTGCCTCGTCCAGGTTAGCACTTGTCAGTTGCAAAAACAAAAACTGGATAGAGCCCCAGGAATTTTACCCGCTGTACTGCTTTTCCGGGTGTGGATGGCGTGATTGTGTTGCCTAGCCATTTTGGCAGGAATGAATTCCCACATGCGGTAAAATCATGTGGGAATTCATTTCTTTTGTGACGCAATTTGAACAGTACCCAAATGGGAGGTTTTTTCAAAAAGTGATGCAAATGGTACCCTCCCTCCCGAAGCGGAATGTTCAAACATTAAGGCGGCCACGCTGCTTTTGAGCCTCCGAGATACTGCTGGCCAGATAATTGCGTTTGACGAATAGCGGCATGGCTACCTCCAAGGTCGTAATGACCTCCATTGTCTTTCATTCCTGAATACCTGCTGATTACTGACATCTGGGTAGGATTGCTCATTTGTGCCTTAAAGAACTTTGCAGGGGAAAATATTAACCTAAGTGCTATCTGTGCACAAACCAAAACTGTTCTTTTTCCTGTGTTTTCTATTCTGTATTATTATAAGTGAATTCAATTGCTTTACTTATTCTGAATTTTTTTAATTGTATTGTCACCGCTTGGTGATTGCTGCCCCATATATATACATATTAAAATGTATGTGTGATTTGAATATAAAATAAATAAATATTTACCTTTACAAACTTCACCTCACTGATGAGGCCCAACAAGGCTGAAACATGTGTATGGGGTTGCTTTTGGTACTCTTGTTCAGAGAGGAATTGCCATAGCATTTCGGTGCTGGGCTGCCCATGTGGGCGGGACAAAGACTGATATGCAAATGGTTATTTCCCATCTGTGAAAGGTACAGTGAGCAAAAAGCGTGTGCTGCAAACTCTCATCTCAGAACAGGTTATCATGCCATGTTCCTTCTGGAGAGGAGCACCTGCTACCTTTTTTGAAACCTTTACAAACTAGCCTGATTCCTGGTACACTGTGACCTGGTGGGTATTTTCAAACGGGTGTGATATGAGTGGTATACCATTCGGAATAATGAACTTATAGACTCAAACAAATAAGGGTTTCATTGCGCACTACATGCTAGGGGAGACCTGGGTATGTGCCTGTTTGAAATCCTTAACAGTTATTGTCACTAGCACCTTCTGGGAGTGAATGTATGCTCTACAAATACACCTGCTATGTTATGTAATATCGCCATAATCACATTGCCATAATCATAACCATCAATCAATAACAATATACATTCCGATCTCTGAACCCATATTAAAATCCTATTCAATCATCAATACTGCCACCACCTGCACATTTCTATTTCTTGCACCATATTCACACCGTGCCATTCCAGCCTTGGAGGGCCCGGTATTTCCCCATTCAGGGAACCCGGACCATCCCCATTCCCATTTGAGCCCCCATAGGGCTCAATGGGAATGGCGAGCATGCTAACAACAGGCCCGTTAATGACGGGCCTGTTGTTAGCATGCTGGGCCTCTCGCGGGACCCGCTAAGGACGTCTGGTAAAAACCAGGTGTCCAGAGTTGGTCCCACGAGCGGTCCTCGTAATAGGGCGGTAAGGGGTTAACGGCTCCGGCACCTTTGCCGGCGCTGTTAAACCCTTACCGCCCACCTCGTAATGAGGCCCACAGATTTTATATTAGATGACGATGTTGAGATGATCATACGACCAGGAGGGCGCCACCACTACATGACGTACAGCCCACAGGAGGTAAGGTGAAGGACCCCCAGGCTCCCCAGCCAATCTGCATATTGCCCAGCTACATTACCGCAGGACAGGCCCAGGGCAAACCTGGATAGGGGGAATTGGGGTCACCAGGAAGAGAGTGGCCCAGAAGAGTGGAAGATCGATAAGATCCGAAATCAATAACTACAATTAGATGAACCCTTTCAAGAGCCTAAGTGGGAGAACACAGACTTTGGGGAAGGAAGAAGAGGGCATCAACCCCAAAGCCACCTATGTACTCCGATTATGACAAGCAAAGCCCGCAGTCCCCATTGTCGGAGGCATCTCTTCTACCGTGCTAAAGAACTCCAGAACTATTTGGGAAAGCGTAGAACCCTGCTCCCTGATATATGCCCTCGCCAGCCACACTGGTGAAATCTTTTTGCAAGTTCGTACCTTCTGAAAAGCCAACCCTACACCCAAGTACCCCAGAGATTAAGCGACCAGTGGAATATCAGATGTGGAATACACAGTGACCAAGCGGAGAGATATTTGCACCAAGTATGTTTTGTTAACAGACACGTTCAAATGTTAACTCAACAGAGCCTGTTGGACCCGCATGGGAGTGCATAAGCACTGGATCCTGCTGCCTGCAAACAAAGAGTATCCATCATCTGTTGAATGTTAGAAAAGCAGTGATGTGCATCCTGAGGAGAAATGTCTCACTTGTGGAGCAGAGCATGTGCCGGACTGGTCAGATGCCAACGGAGCAGAGACGAACAGCACCAAACACTGAATTCAACTGAAATCCTAATGGCGGACTATTCATGTGAAGGTTCAGTTCACGGGGCTGCAGTAGGAGGTGCAGAACAATTCAACGCAACTTGGAAAGATGTTTTTAAATCCCCAAGTTCATCTCCCATAGCATTGGCGTGTCCAGACTCTTTTGACTAGGGTGGCCCAAGTGAGCCATTGATGTGTGCGGCGGTGGCATGAAGTACAAGCGCGCACACTCACGCACACACGATAAGGATAATAGGGTGGCACCTGGCATGTCCAATCAGATTCCTTGGGTAGCACATGCCAGCCCAGACCACCCTCCGGACATGCCTATGTCCCACAGCACCACAGCTGAGCGCAGTACATGATGGTGGGAAGTGGTTCTGCACTGCTATCAGCACTGCCTTCTGTAATTGAAGGATGTGGGTTTTGGAAGGAGTATATCTGTGGTGATCAGGAGCAGACAGGAAAGGTGAGTGAGGTCAGGAAAAAAGAACAAACAGGAAGGAGTTGGTAGATGAGATCTAGAAGTCAAGAGAGGGGGAAGGAAGTATAAATGGGAATAAGAAAGTAGAGATGAACGATTTTGAGAAGGCAGTAGGAGAAGAAGGTGAAACAGAATGGAGAAGGGAAAGACATTGGGGGTTGGAGGTGGAACTAAACCACAGAGAAGAGAAGACATGGGGGTAATCATAGAATTTATCGCACAAGTGGCGCATAGAGTGCGCGTGCGACAGTCTGCGCCAGCCGCGTGCGCCAAAACCCATTTTAGCGCACAGCGTATTCATGGATACTAACATCCATAACCAGCCGTGGTGCAGAGTGGTGCAGCGACCCAGCAGCAGTGCCAGTTATGCCCCCAAACCTGCCCCATGTTCCAAAAACATTGCACAAATCCCCTACATGGCGCAAAGACCAGTGGACCAGCATACAGCCCCCTAACCATGAAAATGCGTGTAAAACTCCCTGCGCGCCCTTCGGAATACGCGTACCCCACTCGCGCTAGCAAAAACACGTGTAAAGCTCCACACGCACCCCTCGGAAAACTCGTACCCCATTCGCACTAGCGAAAATGCGTGTAAAATTCCATGCGCACCCCTCGGAACACACGTACCCCGCTCGCGCTAGTGAAAACGCGTGTAAACTCCACGCACACTCCTCGGACTACACGTACCCCACTCGCACTAGTGACAACACATGTAAAACTCCCTGCGCACCCCTTGGACTACGCATACCCCACTCGCGCTAGCGAAAACACGTGTAAAACTCCAGGTGCACCCCTCGGAACATGCATACCCCGCTCGCGCTAGCGAAAATGCATGTAAAACCCAACGCGCACCCCTCGGAACATGCATGCCCCGCTCGCGCTAATGAAAACGCGTGTAAAAGTCCATGCGTACCCCCGGAATACACGTACCCCACTTGCTGTAGCGAAAACGCATGTAGTACTCCCCACGCACCCCCGTAATGCACGTACCCCGCTCGCGCTAGTGAAAACACGTGTAAAAGTCAACGCGCACCCCCGGAATACATGTACCCCGCTCGCGTTAGTGAAAACGTGTGTAAAACTCCCTGCGCACCCACGTAATACATGTACCCCCCTCCCGCTAGTGAAAACGCGTGTAACACTCCCTGTGCACCCCCAGAATACAAGTACCCCACTCACGCTTGCAAAAACGTGTGTAAAAGTCCACGCACACCCCTCGAACACGCGTACCCGCTGCGTGCGTCAGGTAAAATGCATGGAAAATCCCCACCTTGTGGTGTGGCCTGCCTGCGGGCTATGGACTGGGGTGATGGGCTGCCTGTGGGCCGTGCCCAGGGGTGATATGCTGCCTGCATGTATTCCGGGGGTGCGCATGGACTTTCACATGCATTTTCGCTAGCGCGAGTGGGGTAAGTGTATTCCGGGGGTGCGTGGGGAGTTTTACACGCGTTTTCGCTAGCACGAGTGGGGTACGTTTATTCTGGGGGTGCACGAATACTTTTACATGCGATTTGGCAGTGTGCGCCCACCCGGGTGTGTCCCCCCTTCCCATGCCCCGCAGGCAGCCCATCACCGCATACCATGCCCCACAGGCAGCCCATCACCCCATACCATGCCCCACAGGCAGGCCACATGTCACCATGCACTCAGGAGCACTGACTCATGTCCCCCTCCCACCTCCCATTGAGGGGCACCTGCCAGCAGGCCCCGACTCATGTCCACCCCACCCCCATTGACGGCCCACCAAACAACATGTTCTAACAAAACAGACCCATGGCCCCAATGCCAAATCAAATCCCCCTTGGCCTCCAGTACAAGCATGCAAACATCCACTGCACCCACTCCCAAATTACCCATGCCATGACAGTCTTAAAAGAACCACCATGCCCATGCATAAATGCAAAACAGAGCCACACAGTGGCAACACATGGCAGAGGCAATGTTCATTGAGACATGCACAAAACCAATGATAGTACACAACACCAATCATGAAGTTAGAATAAATGTATTAATAACATAATGAAAAACATAAAGAAAATCAAACTTGCTAATTAATAAATAATGAAAGCTATTACCAAAAAATATAGAAAATCCAATGATGAACAAAAATCCCCAGCATGAAATAATAAAAGTGGTCCATTGCCAATGTCAATATGATTTAAATAACCAGAAAAAAAACCATTAATCCATGGGAAATGTTAATAAAGAAAGTATGTACAAGTCTTCAACTATATACAAGCCAAGTCCAAAGGGTCCATGATCCCAAAACAAAAGGAAACCTACAAAAAAGTCCTATGAATAAAAAACTATATACATAAGGTGGAGCAAAGTCCATTAACTCCAAATAAAAAGAAAAAACAAAGGAAACCTAAACCTAAAGAACTATGTACAAAGGCGGCGGGCAAGTCCAACGGCTCATTTGTTGATGTTCGGCCAGGACATCATCGAACTCCACGTCGATGTTCCGAGGGCGGGCCTGTTCCTTGTCCTCGAGGTCTCGCAGGGATGCATCCATGGCCTCCTCCAACTCCCTGCCAGTTGCCTCGAGGCACTCAGCCCGCCTCAATGCCCTGCGCATTGAGTTCTCCGCCCTGACCATAGTGAGCCGTGCCCTCTCCGCCCACAGCCTCTCTGCATCTATTTGCCGGCCCAACCACTGCCACACAGAAGACAGTCCCAGTCCGGGGTCCTCCTGCCCCTCGGCCGATGCCTGCCCCCGGGGTGTAGATGGCCCCAAGCCATGATGCCTCCCACGCTGAGCCTGCTGCTGCTTGTGGTTCAACTGCCTCTGCCACCACAACGGCCCCCGGGCTGTGCACATGCCCTGCACGATGATGCTGGCACATCCTCCATCTGCTGGGGTCCAGTTGGTGGGGTGTCCACCCCTGCTGGACCTCCAACTCCCGACTGTGGCAGGGATGGGATCTCCACCAGGCTGGCTGCGTTGGTTGGGAAGACGGCACAGAGAATGACTGGCATATGGTGTGCACAGAGGAGGAGAGGGCCGCAAGACTGGCCGACACATGGAGGAAACCCCCGACCATGGTTCCTCCCAAGTGGGCCACGTTGGCACACAGCTCTTCGTGATGACGTGCGTGGTCCCCCCAGGAAGCACGCACGTTATCACAAATGTCACGTGTGCGCAACGCGACCCCAATCAGGACAGACTCAATCCGGTCACGGGTCCCCACGTCTGCAAGTAGAGGAGTGCCAGATGACATGGACCTCCCCCCTACCTGCGGACGGGCCTGGGATGGGGCATCCCTGCTGGTGCATGGTGCTGCAGTCACAGTGTCAGGGACAGGGATATGCACAGGCACCTCTGCGGCGACCTGTGCTGCCTCCTGCCTCTGCCCCTGGTCTGCACCAGTGGTACCGCCCCCAACAGGCCCCATGTGCGGCTCTGTGGCGGCCTCCTCCTCCTCTATACACACCACCAATCTGGATGGCTCCGCACCGTCTTCTGCCATTGCTAGCCCTTGTGGGGGCTCATCCACCCCTTCCGCTGCAGCCGTAGTGGCAGACGCGGCACCAGTCCCCTCGCTCCCGGATGATGGAATGTCCTGGGAGCGTGACTGGGCCTTGCGTCGCCGGCCGGTGGAGGCATCCCTGCCACTCTCCTCCACAGCGCCATCTCTGCCCTCGTCTTCACTCGCTGCTGTGTAAAGGGAGACATTGAACACAAGCAACAGGGTACTGAACAGTAGTCCCATGGACACAAAGCAATAGCACATGAGTGGCACTGTCAAACGTCACTTCCATCATGTCCCTCCACAACACATGGGTCAGTGCAGGCAACACACATGCTGGAACAGGCATGGCACATGCAACAAACATTGGCATCCATGTCCAAGGCACCGCAGATTCATCCAATGGTGGGCTGATACTCACATGCATCATGGGACATGCTGGTCACATGCACACACATCACCGGAGGGTAATGCATCTGGCCCTGTATACCCCCAGACACAGTGGATAGAAGGATGACTAGGCTGTATCAGTGAATCAACACATCATCACGGACATGTGTCATGCATCCATGGTGCACACACTACCTAGACACACGGACATGTACATAATGCATGTCCATGACAGCAGCACACATCTCTCACACCCCAAACATGTCAAAGTACAGACACAGGCATGCATACATGTGTGCGTTCCGCATGCTGCTCCGCATGATGCATTGTAACACATACACCATCCATGTGGGTCATGCCTGACTGGACTCACATGCAGCACCATCATGTCCCTGCACACACACATCCAAACATGACCCATGTCACAACATGTGCTGAAAAAGCCAACAGCATCAATAGGGAAGGAGCGTTACAACTAAAAGAAAAGGAGGAACAGGAGAAACTTGTATATGTTACCACTTTCTCCCAACAGAGCCCGAAAATTAAAAAAAGTATCAAAAAGAATTGGTCAATTTTGTCCTTAGACCCAATGATGAAAAGACTCTTTCCAGAACCTCCACTCTTTGCCTATTCCAAGAGTAAATCAATGAGGGAACATCTCATAAAAGCAGATTTGTCAGCAGCAAATCGAACCCAGGAAACCTACAAAGGTACAACCCCATGTCACAATTGCAACAACTGCAATAATTTAATAACGGGCAACACCATCCTTCACCCCCATAAAGGTTACAAAATTAATTTGTATCATTCTTCGACCTGTGATTCAAAAAATGTAATCTATAGTATAAAATGTCCATGTGGAATTTATTACGTAGGCATGACAATGAGGAAGGCGAAAATAAGGTGGTCCGAACACAAGTCAAACATCAGGACAGGAGCAATAAAATCACCAGTTACTCAACATTTCAAAAAAGAAAGACACAATATCTCTCAAATAAGATTCATCATTCTGGAACAGATAAAAATATCAAGAAGGGGCGGAAATCTAAACAAAATTCTTCTGCAAAGAGAAACATACTGGATCGACAAATTGAACTCAATGCAACCCAATGGTATGAACGCAGATTGGGATTTAAGTTGCTTTCTATAAAAGAGCACAGAAATACCAACCGGACAGCAAGAATCTAAATAGCTCCCCGCGTACAGAATTGTATCTGTAAAAAATCGGGCTGGTACAAAACAAATGCATATGAAATAAGTAAAAAATAAAAAACATTTTTGAGTACTCTCTAATGAGCCATGCAACACTTAAAATAACAAACATCATGTTTAGCAACATCCCTAGACTTCTGTAGCGACGATCTAGAAGCAACCACCACACCACAGGAATTTAAACCACAGTTATTGAAACTATTCCAAGATGGTGGCCATGCAATCACAGAAAACTAGCCAGTTGACAGCTTGGTAGAAAGCAAGAAGGGACTACATCTAGGGAGTTCAAAGAAACACAATCAAGGCAAACGTGGAGCGACCTCAAGGAGACACACATGCTGTGAATGGAACAGGAGAGCGCGGACCAAGGGAAGGAGAAAATTAAAATCGTGAACGGCACGAGACAGCAACGCGAGCGGCTTGCGGCAGTGCTGAGCGGACGACAACGAGCTCGCACGTACGGCAAGCCAAAGAAAGTAGCCGATAGCGGTCCGCATAGTCAGGTGAGACAAGGGGGACACGATATGAAAGTAAAGCATGAAAAACGCTGAATTAGGGTTGGGTGACTGGGGCACAGCGCTATGATGTAGCGACTGTTCCCAGCACCAAACCCGCTCATAAACATTCAAAATTCATGTAGAAAAACCACGTCATATTCATTCTTTACAGATCAGGCGTAATATTCAAGACAAAAACAAAAGTGGATTAATAAACGATACTGGAATGAAAGTTACAAGTATTAGAGACTGACAGATGGGAGAGATCCACAGTATTACAGGTACATTGGTCTATTTAGTCAAAAGAAATTGTGAAGCTATATGGAACATGAACTGAGGGTCTAAATAGAAATATAAATGTAACTTTCAGATACATCAGATTGAAGTATAGAATTTGGTCGCACCTGATGAAGGGCTAAGAGAGAGCCCGAAACGCGTTGTGCATCAACGGAAAGACAAGAGACTATTTGATCAATAGTCCCTTGATTTCATTTGAGAACTATGGACTTTAAACTGTAAAGATCAACAAGAGAAAGAGTTTTAAAGAGACATTAGAAACACTTTCGGATTGAAAAAGCTGTGAAAACACGGATATATTGTTTGGTTTATTGAAAATTGTTTTAAACACGAGACTGCATGTAACATTTTGTTGTAAAATGGGTATTTTTTGAATCACTAACAAAACTGAATAGAGATACTACCCAGACCTTCAAGGGTCATTGTTTTTGGTTAAGAATAAAATGTGAAAGCAAAAATTGCACTAAGATAATGTGTTTTGCATGTTTATGCCTAAAAGTGTGCACAGAGTATGATCATTTTTGCTGAAGTGATCTTTCAAACCACTGTTTATTCCGATTCTGTAGCCCAGAATCAAACTCTGTTTAGCACCTAAGTTTGTATTTAGTTCTAACAAGTAAGCATTTGAGTTTACATTAAGGTTCATAGAATTAAGGAGTGCTCCTCTACACCCAAATTGACCATGTCACACATGCAGCCAAGTAGCTAACTACCAGCACATGCCCTTTTTTAAATGTGAATGCATGGCCACTTACCGTTCGACTCCAAACGAGCCTGCATCCTGAGGATCTGGTGGTGAAGCACTGGGCGAATGCGCTCCAGGACCCTCATCTGCTGGGTGTAAGCTGGACCCGGCGCCCCACTGCATCCGCTGCTTCCCAGAGGTGCCAGGCCTTCTTGATGGTCCTGGACTTGTAGTCCTCCCAGCGCTTCTGGACGTGTTTATGTCACGGGGTGCCACCCTCTCCGTGTTGATGGCACCCACTATGTCCTTCCAGATCCTCTTCCGTCCTTCCTTGTCGGCGCGGGATGGTGTGAAGAGGGCGTCATAATGCCCCAGAACTTGCTTCACCAGGATACCAACTTCCTTTTCACTGAAGCTGGTAGCCCTCTGCCTCTCTGCTGGAGGGTTGCCATTGGTGCCAGAAGGTGTTGTGTCAGATGTGGCAACCCCCGAGGCAGGTGTGGGTGGGCAACAGGGTCCTGGGGCTGGGCTGTGGGGTGATGGAAAACCAGTCAGGGGTCTTCTGTTCCAGCAGGGGTGGTCACAAGAACTGGACCCCTGCAGATGGCAGATGTGCAGGCACCTAATGGCAGGGCACGGTGGCAGCAGGCAGGCAGGCAGCAGCAGATGGCCCGTGGGAGGCTTCTCAGGGCTCTGGGGGGCAGTAATTTGGCCTTCTGTGCAGGAGCGTGGTCTTCCGTGTGTTGTCGTGTGGCCAGCTTGATACGGAGTGATTTGGCACGTGAAAAACAGCACATTTGTGTGAATTCTGAGGAAAGGCCCTTAGTGCGTAAGTGCATAGGTGACGTAACGTGCACGTGGACATTTCCCTTGGCACCGGTTGAAGGTCCCACGTGGGTTTCCATCGCTCTGTACGTGCTTTTCGTGGAAAGCGGTGCGTGTGTTTTCCAGACTTTGGGGTTCACACGCGATTAGTTCACAGCAGCTACAGTGCGTACTTCTTCTTTTGGTGTGGGTGTTGGCTACGCGTTCTTCTTCTACATGCAAGGCAGACGGTGAGTCGCACACTATTGCTCCTACTGCGGGTGTCACTGTTAGTCGCGTACCCCTTTTTTCCAGGCATACCGGCCTGCGTGTTGATCACATATGCATTTTTTGTGTTCCTGACTGCCACAGCGTACTGCTTGTGTTTTTTTACACACATGTGGGCTACAGGGGTCATGTATCTCTTTTTTTTTGCTTTTTTTTGGGATGCCTGAGCTTTGCGTGACACGTAATTTCTCCTAAGGGGCCACAGAATGGGGCATTCATTGTAGCTGTATATACGTGTTTGTTGTTTGTGCGCCCTTTTATTCTGCACGTGGACACTTCCGCCTGCCTTCGCGTGGCAGACGTGTTTAGGCCTGTGTGTGTCTTTTGGCGTGCATGTGTTTCCCCTATTCCATTCCATGAATACTTGTAGTTCACGTGCGTGTGGGCATTCCGTGTATTTCCCAGCAGTACTTAACCAGTTACGCCCTTATTTTCACATGTTGTTCCCCATTCCGTGTGTTACGTCCTGTGTTCCGCTCCCTTTTTGGTGTGTGCACTAATGTTGTGCGCTCTCACTGTGCGCGTCGCTCACAGCATTCAGGATGTTGCAGTGACTTGTGCGCCCGTGTGCGTCACGCACGGATTTGGCGCACATCCCTGGAAGAACACGCGCAGGGCCTTCCATGAATCGCACGGGTGTGATTCGCACGCGTGCACCAGCTTTTTCACGCTTGCGCCAGCTTGCGCCACTAATTTTGGTGCACATTTATTCCATGAATTACCCCCATGATTGGAGAGGGTAGAAAAAGGAAGAATTGAACAAAGAATCGAGGGACGATAAATGTGGAAAGGGAAGAAGAAAAGGGGTTGCAGTGGCTGCTGGTTTTATCGGGTGGTGAAGCGCTGCCCCCAATAATGCAGAGGCAGACAGCAACGTGCATTATACACTATTCTGTCTGCACTGCAGACATAAGCACATAGTGGGGCTGATTCAAGGAAAAGTGTGCATTGGTTCCACAAACTCCCCGCACTGAGAATGGCTTTTCTAGCCCCTGCGCATTGGACATTTTCTACGCGATCCACGTATTCATGGAATGTTTCCCACTAAGTAACCCTATGCACATGTTGCAGCCGGAATGCTCACAACACACCCCCACACAAAGTAAATCCAGCCAGATACACTTACCTTTGCGGGTGCCTCGGCCACAAACTCATGCACCCCAGTAATGCTACGTGGGGTCCCCTGCAACCAAGCCAGCACCTCAGTGACACTTCATGGAGTCCACCGTAACTGTTAACAGCACCCCGACCACATACGTACCATTTTCTGTAACTCAGGTAAAACTCTGGTCAATCTGCGTGCAAACCCTCGTAAACCGCGGCTACACCTCGCTACACTGCATACGCACATCCCTAACTGTGAATGGCACCCCACTGCTTGCACGCACCCCTAAATTCCTGATAGGACCTTACCTTTGAGCTGTGAGTCCTATACTTTTGGTGCCTGCGCCTGCTTATACGCTGCGGTGTGATCGGGAGCTTTGCATGCTGATTTCCCTGAAGTGATGTTGCGTGGTCAGATCCATGAAGAAGCTTGGTTTTGCGTGCTTCTGACGGTGCAATTTACTCATGCAGTCCCTCCCTCGACATGCCCACATGCCACCTTGTTCTTCTTCGTTCTGCATGGAGTATGGGTAATATGCATGTTTCCGCCCCCTTTTTAACGCTGTGCACTGGCCTGGTCCACATGCAAGGTGTTCGACTGCTCGCAGAGGCGTTCCGGACCAGCACAAAGTCCCTGCAAAGTCTTAAAAAGTCCTGCAAAGTTGATTCCATGACAGAGGGTGTTTTGCGTTCAGATTGTCCCTATTTACAATGCAAAAAATGCCATGAATCAGGCCCAGTATGTGTTGCCGCTGCTGCCGCTGGCAAATAATAAAATAAATAATTCAGGCCTGCCAAGGCACGAGCATGGGTTGGGCATTGTACGCAGGGGCACATCCCTTGCCACGCAATGTTTGTTTTCATGTGCTATTTATTTATTTGCATTTGTAAAGTTCATAAATTCTCCCGGGCATCATGGCGCTGTTAAGAAGGCTTATTAAGTAACATAAAGTGCACTTGGTTACATATGTGCTAGAAAAGACATACAGTTTGCCTGAACCATTTTAAGGGGCGGCAGCAGCATAAGTGCATAAGGAAACAGTGTGTAGCGAAGACATGCTGCACAAATACAATGCATAGAGTCAAAATAGGTTGGATGGCACATCCATGATGCTCAGCCCCATCTTGAAGGGTGGCAACACGTACGATACATAGAGTCAAGATAGGTTGGGTGGCAGAGCCATAATGTGCAGCCCAGTCTTGAAGGGCAGCAATACATATAATGCATGGAGTCAAAATAGGTTGGGTGGCATAGCTATGATGCATAGCCCCATCTTGAAGGGCAGTAGCACATACAGTGCATAAAATCAAATAGGATGGGTGGCACGTTACTTGCGGTTCCATAAGGTGCTACAAGTAGCCAAAATGCAGTGGCAGCTACATGTTGCCCACCATAAGTTACTTGGCGGCAGCTAACAAGCAATTGCACAGTCAAGTTAGAAGGGTCGTACACTGGGACACACACCTAAGGCGGGGGTGTAATCCCACAGGAATATTATACAACTACGGAGCAAAAACACTTGCGTGCAGGTATCAAGGTGAAAGGCATTTGCATTAGCGCGCAGGCATAATAGGGATGAGCAGTTAGTTAATGATTCCTATCTGATGTTCTGAAATACCAAGCAAACTTAAGGCGGGACACTGGTACGTGCTGACGGTATGGTTCGGGAGAGAGTGTATCAGGTAGGATGGGTATTCAGTATAGTGTCTGACGTGAGGTATTGATGTGGATGAGAGAGACCGGCAGAAGCGCTAAAGCGTGAGAGAGCAATGTATGGTGCAAGACCAGACAGTACGGTAACCGGGAAGTTGAATAATAGACTTAGCCGAGACGTCAGAGTTGGTACATGATTCAAACATAGATCACAGTGATGGTTGTGTGGGGTGCAGAATGCTTACTGCAATGGAAGCGTAGATTGAACTGGGCATACGGCATGAAGGACTCAAGAGGAGATTGGCAGGTAGGGGCAGCACGTTCAGGTAAGGACAGGGAAAGACAGGGCCCTTGCACACAGCCTTTACACAGATGCCGGCCTCGCCTCCCGGCTTGCTCGGGTGCACAGATTCGTAGCAGGCATCAGCCAATCTGTGGCCTGCTTGATGGAAGGTGCCTCCAGGCACATCTGAGCGGCATCCAGGAGGGTCAGCAAAGTGGCAGCCATCTTATTCGGGCTAAGAGCCCAGTTCAGAGCGTGGTGAAGAGTGAGGGAGTAGGCTCTGTGCTTGAATGGAAAGGGAGCAAATCCTACTCCTTCAAGCACAATGAGGGAAAGACAGGGCCCTTGCACACAGCCTTTACAAAGATGCTGGCTTTGCCTCCTGGCTTGCTCAGGTGCACGGGTTCGTAGCAGGCATCAGCCAATCGGTGGCCTGCTTGATGGAAGGTGCCTCCAGGCACATCTGAGCGGCGTCCAGGAGGGTCAGCAAAGCGACAGCCATCTTATTCGGGCTAAGAGCCCAGTGCAGAGTGTGGTGAAGAGTAAGGGAGTAGGCTCTGTGATCGGATGGAAAGGGAGCCCATCCTACTCCTCCAAGCCCCCCCACCGGCCACCCTGTGAAAAAGCAAGCAAAAAAAAAATTGTTTTTTTCGCGGACATGCCCAGTTCAGTGTGAAAAAAATGTTGTTTTTTTTTTGCTGCAGGCATTGCTGCATCATTAGGCAGCGAGTTGTGACACCCACTTGACCCTGAATTGAGCTGCTCTCATTTTATGACTTCGATGAAAGTACAGGGCAATGAGACTGCTTGCCATGCAGTCCTCTGGGCTCCGTGTGCAGTGCAAACAACATTAGGCCATGCAGCAAATAGACCCCTGGACCATGGACACCCCATAGTGCAGGTGGATGAACAGGAACGGGAGTCACAGCAGCCAAGAAGTGGCATTCAATAGCCACCATCATTTTTCTTTTAACCTGTGGTAATAACTGCTCGTCTGTTTTCGGAAAAAGGGGAGCGTATGTTTTCAAGCTCTTCCATGTTTGCAGTTAGTATAGCACGATCCTCAGTTTCCAGGAAACAATTCAAAAGTGAAATCCTTATTATAGTGGTCTTTTTCACTTACCGTTGCAGGATGTTGCATCGCCATGTCATGACAAACCAATGATTGCTTCTTGAAGTGCTCGACTCGGACAATCGCAAAGTATATCATTTTAAAATTGAAATAAATAGACACACTGGTAGTGTATTTTCTATCATCCCAATTTTCGCCACACTCACCATAGCAACAGGACAGCATACTAATTCCCTACTGGCCTCACACTCCAACTCGAACCTTCACCCAATACACACCAGCTACAGATTTAGCCTCACACAGTCCTCAGCAGACCCACATTTACTTTCTGCCTATAGGCCACCGCCAACATTACTCGACAGCTTTAGGGCTGACTCCTGATACTGAAATGTCTCTGTCGTCTGAGACTTCATTTTTCATATTCATAACCATTAAGTCATAGCACCGTCTCTTGCTGATACAAGAGCCGAGACACAGAAAAGAGATCCAGTCAAAAAGCAATGGGTAGCTGAATGCCACAGATTGCTAGGATATCTGGTCCATTTTTGTGGCCAGTGACTTGTCTGCCAGAACCCTGGCCTTTATCTCTTCGAACAAGATGGTTCTTGCTTTTTGACTGGATCTCTTTTCTGTGTCTCGGCTCTTGTATCAGCAAGAGACTGTGCTATGACTTAATGGTTATGAATATGAAAAATGAAATCTATCCCCTGAAGATGGTTCTTTGAACCGAAACGCGTCGGCCTCATTTGTTATATCTAAATATGAGACTTCATTTGTAAATTGTTGAATGGTTGAACCTATGCATTTAGAGCTTTGTAAACTGTAAACTGCTATACAGATTTGCAATTGTGCTGCTCTATACAAGCTGTTTTCTATCTACACCGTTTGTTCCTACTTGTGTTATATGGAACACCCACAAGTGCTCTTTCCATATGTAAATAAAGTACACTGATCGTACTACTTTTTTTTGTTTATTCATGTACGACTTATTGGATTAAGAGGATTAAAATCCAAAAGTTAACTCTAATGTCTTGGTTCTGATTGTTCCATTCATTTTACACCTGTGTTTACAATTTATCCTTATTAACACCGTTAAATTGTGTAATGACATTTTCTTTTGGAAACTAGAGAAACTTAGGCGGTGTTTGTAAACCGTAGAATTTACGCCCTGTTGGCGCCAAATGTTTAAATGAATTTTGATTTAAAATAGAGGGTACTTATTTTCATTGTTGAGTGCATCTGGGCTTGCTGGGTAGCAATACACAGCTTTGGATTTGTTTGGTTTTCTCTGTCCCAAGTGGCCTTGTGACGACAGCCCGATTGCACCAGAAGTCTTTGTATAACATTTGCACACTATTTCTTGTTGATACATTCTTATTCACAATCCTTCCACTCTCAAACCTTTATTTAACTTGTCTGTGCACCCCTATACTTCTCTCTTTTGCTTTATCCCAATTGTAAACCATTACCATCCCATTGCTGCATGGAGTTTGAGTCCATCTCTGCACTCTGCCACGTATGTATTGTAACAAAAAGGTGTCCTAACCATTCAATTCTTTATTCATACACTGTGCACTAAATTTCTAATAGGCGTTCTCAATAAATGTCTTACTAAATTCCCAATTCAAACATCAAAAGAAAGAATAATCATTGTATAAAATTGGATATGGGGTGGGAGTTTATTTGCCCATCTCCTCCATTAGCTTTATTTCATTGTTATTCCATTTTTGAGACTGTTAACGACATGCTACTTGCTTCCACATGTTTTTATATATAGTGACAAAAAGCACATTCTTGGGGGTAGCAAAAGATTCTTTCGCTCCTATCAACCATCATATACTTCAATATTTACAAGACAGTGAGAAAACAATGGTATGGTTCACACTTGTTGAATACATATAAACAATAGTCAAGTGTTGAGGAACATACATAAATCCTGTTTTTAGTATGTTCAAAAATAAAAAAATACATAGACACTGGTACTTCACTTTACATAGACGTACGTATTAATGACCCAAAGAAAAGCTATAATTTCGTCCATGTGCCCATGTTCTAAGCTGTGGTCGACATTTGCATTGGTTTATATGTTTTTCTGTTCCTGGATTAATACTTCCCAGGCAAGGAAGAGGTTGTATTTGCTCTGCCACTTATGTAAACAACACAAATGTAGGAAACATGGGGTGGACAGCATTCGCTACTTTTTTGGGGAGTCAGACGCCGTTCACCCTGTGGGTTTTTAGGAAATAAAAACAATAATAATATTAAACAGTGGGCAGGAATTCAACCCAGGCTGCTTTGCTGCAAGATGAAACACTTAGGGCCTCATCACGAGTTGGGCAGTAACGCAGGAACTAATAGACCTACCGCTAAACCCCCCGGCGCTGTTAGCGCCGGATCACGGGTTTGGCGGAACGGTTAGTGCCCATTCCCCATTAGGCCCATTCGGAAATTCCTCATTCCCCATTGGGCCCAATGGGGACTTTTCGCGCTATTACTGCCAGCGGATTTCCCACCGGCGGTAATAGCGCTGAAAACCGGCACATTTTTCAGTGGATTTCCAACAACTTTGAGCTGGGGGGAAATCAGCCAAGGCCATGATTTGGCGGACCCTTAAAAGTGGCGGTAATAGTGTTACCGCAGCTTTTAAGGGTTACCGCCAAACTCGTGATGAGGCCCTTAGCCATGAGACCACAATAATCACTCATAACATGACTTTTTTCTCAAACTAACATTCTGCAATTTAGGACATGCTTTGTGTTATTGATTCTTGGGTACTAAAGGGGCTCACCTTTTATACTTAGCCATCAATGTTCTAGGAACATCTGTTCTCTTGTCAAATGCTAATTACTCCTGTGCACTTCCTTCAAATGGGAATCACAAATTCAATGAAATTTGAATATTTCACTTTGAGGTATGTTTTTGTGAAAGATAGGCTTTGTAAAAGGCAAGGAGTTGTCATTGCTAGACGGTCCAGCAATGGGAAAGCCATACCTTTTACAAAGCCCACCTTTCACAAAATGGACTCCAGACTGCTCAGTGCAACCATTGGCAACACGTGGGGGCTGCACATCTTCCTCACAGCGACTGGGCTGGCCACGCATGCAGAGTGGGGAGCACATGTGTGTGTGTACTATTCTTTCAGACACACACTGTTACAGCATGGGATGGCACAATCATACAGAATCCCAGATACAAACCACTACTGTTTACTTCTTCTATTGCAATAAAAATATATTGATGGTGTTTTCTAGACTTCGGTTGAAACAGGAAGTTATTTTGTCCTGTTTTTTATTTATTTTGGTGCAATGCCTCTGCAGCAGGTTACTCGCTGTACGCATCACTATTTCCATATTGATCTCGAGAGGGCTGAGAGAGTAGTAGCAAGTGTTCTATTCATAAAAACATTATGACATTTTATGGTAGGTCAAGACTAGACATCCTGGCTTTGGTTGACAAGATCAGCACACATCTCAGCAAGCCATCGCATAGTTCTCAGTGTTTTTTATGCATTTCCTCTGAGGTTATATCACATGTACCTTATTACACACACCCGCGTACGTTATGTAAACACATTTGGGGTCATCTTCTAATTAAGTGGAGCATAACAGGAAAGCCTAAAAAGCCGTTCCCTTTGCGCTACACTTGCTTTTTCTGTCATCCTGACACATAGGAGGACAGTAACGCGGTGACAGCATCTCAGCGTTGCTTTCCTCCTCTGTTTCAGGGGAGCAATTAATTTTGCGCCTGCATGTCATTTTCATGCAAGTATAACACCAAAGATTCCAATGGAATACGCCTTGCTTTACAGCTGGTGTATAGCAGACAGATTCCATTTAAATACATTATACAACGTCAACTGCAAAACATATATTTAGGAAGTGTTTTATTGCTCCCAAAGCAGAGAGTAATAGTGAAGAGTACAGACTGTTTTGCCGTCACTTACTCCTCACTTTTACACTCCACTTGGGGTGTGGTTAAAGTTGCATGGTCGGGTACCTGCATTACCCATTAATGGTCCCCTGCATGCAATTACCATCTTATTGAAAATGACCCCCATTCTGTCATAGCTGGCGAATGCAGTACTTTTCTACACTACAGATCATCTGATGACACGTCAAACTATAAGTGACTTAACTTGCTGATTACTCAATAGACTGTCCGTGAACTCTGAGCAGTACAAGGCTGCACTTTACAAGTTCGAACCTTGGCAAGACCAATTCTGCCCTTCATACTTCTGACATTGATAAATTGAATAGGAGCACATAGGAGACTGTTACTGCACTTAGCAGCAGGAAGTATCCGGTGTGAAGAGCTACTCATAACTATGTGAAATAAGATCAACTATTATTGCTAGGCACAAGAACAATCTTGGTCCCAATAAGCAAGGGTATTTTGGACAAAATGATAGGCCACAGAAATAATCAAGTTGCGTGTAGATAAGAAGATCAGGGTTTTGGAGAGCATCAATCCTCTGGTCCTGTTTAGACAAACTTTATTCTCCACCTGTAGCTGATTAAAACACAAACTGAGGCTTAGGGCAGTGCATACCGGCATTGTGGTTTAAACATCATCATTCAGCAAATCACACCATTAACTGCAATTTGCACCCATTTAAATGGACTACAAGAAAGAAGCCCATCTCACAATGTTTTGCTTTTCATGGTTTCTGCATGCTGCACCGGCCCAGTGCCAGGCTTCTTGCTTCTGAAGGTTTCTGCATGCTGCACCAGCCCAGTGCCAGGCTTTTTGCTTCTCATGGTGTCTGCATGCTGCACAGTTCCGGTGCCAGGCATCCTGCTTCTCATGGTTTCTGCATGCTGCACAGGCTCAGTGCCAGGCTACTTGCTTCTCATGTGTAGGGGAGGTGCTAGAGACCCCCTCCCCCAAACTGAATGCATATAACTTGTCAAGCTGATCAGTAGTTCCAGTATTATGAAAATCAGAATTGTGGCAATTTTTATGCCAAAACACAAATTTTAGGGTGACATATTTGTCTAGAAAGTGGATAGGAAAAAAGTTATGCTCAAAAGTAGGTTTTCATTTGGTAGAATGGTCAAGTATTCAGACGGGGCTGGATTCTAAAATGGCTGCTAGAAAAACAAGGTGGTGGAATCTCACATAGTCATGCTAAAATAATCAAATAATTCTCTAATAGCAGTCCATGTTAAGTTCATTGCAACTGGAGTGTATTTTTAGAATTATTGGCAGGAAAAGCATGGTATTGCCTGCCAAAATGACTCAGAGGTCTTGCCAAAGGCTGTTTTTCTAGACGTCAAAGGATTTATCTTATGCAAGCTAAAAGGTTAGGTGCCAGTCAAGTGAGGAATGCCGAGACATGTTATGTGGACTTGATGACTGACAGTTAAGCCAACCAACCCTGGAATAAATATTGGTTTGTCTTTAATTGTCACACTCAATCAAAATATATTGTGTAATAAAATTAAATGTTGCACCAGCTGTAAAAACAGTATAAAAAAAGCTGAATCCCGAGCTCATTGCTGCCATTTCTGATGTCTTAATAAAGATGAAGTTGAAATCAGCCCACGTACCTGCCCTGTCTCTTTGTCTCTAGGCCCTCCTCTTCATTTGGCTGACCACGAAGGGACCCTGCCTGAAGACTGTCCTTCCGGGGTAAAGAATCCAGACAGAGGCACATGCTGACAGAACTAGGAGATGGGCCCTGGTAAGGGAGGCAGGGTAAGTAAATGAATCTGCAGTGTGCCCCCATCCTTGCAAGTGGGGGTCTCCTATGGCTGTCAGCATGTGATGATAGCATTGCGCTGTAGCACATGTGGATTCTGGTATGTATATAGGGACTAGGGTAAAGAGGCAGAGAATAAAAGACATATTTTGTTAAGAGTTATTTAAAAAGTAGTCTAGAAGTAGTCCGTGGTTTTTAAAAAAGTAATCTAAGAGTAGGCAGTGTTTTTTTGCACTAGTTGTAGAAGAAGTAACGGGGGTTGTCTTAGTGTTTAATTAATTATGTGAGAAGAGGAGTGTCACAGTTAAGCCCAGAATCCTACATTCAGGAACATCTAGAAGGAGTTGTTTAAAAATCCAAGCGGATATATAGGCCACAAACCGATAAATCTGTTAAAGAAAACAATTCACACTCCAATTGGAGTAATTTTAGGGGGGGCAAGCATAGCCATGAGGAGCATTTGCAGGGAGAATAACCACGAGGAACGTTGGCAGAGGTGTATGTGGGCTGGCCAGCCTGTCTGTTTGTATATTGTATGTAATTAATGTATTAAGGAAATAATGAGATGTCGAAGAGCGACAATGAATTGCAAAACTGTACAAAGTAAGAGGGAGTCAAGAAAATATGTTATTTATTTAAGGTAGATGGTGCCTAGCACCCAAAAGATAGGTAAGGATTGTTGAAAGAGATAGTTAGAGGTGAGCCATTGATGGCAGCGCACTCATTTGCATGATTTAAAATGTGATCAAAGGAAAAACACAGACAAAAACATGTAAAAATAGCCAGAAAATGTAGCTAGTTTGAACCCCTGCAGCAGGCAGTCATTGGTAGATACAGGGTTAATTTTTATACACCTGCACAGTTGAAATTCTTAGTCAACCAAAAACTTAACAAGACAAAAATCTACAACCCGCTTGACAGAAATGAAGGACACAGAAGTTTGACATAAGAGGGAAATGAATCAGGCTTTAAATAGCCAGCTATGCAGTTGCGAATGGAAGCATTTAGGAAGCGTAAATCAAGATGAAACACAAATCCGGCATCACATTCCTTTCTTGCTTAGAAAAACAGAGCTAATAAGTCGCATTAGAGAGCTTGAAAGTAAACTTTTATGAAAATAGGACCATATTTAGACACACAACGCAGATGATAAACACAAGTGTTGACAAGTGGGAAAGGGAGATTTGTGTATTTTGGAGCCTCTCAGAAAGCAACTACGATGCCCCGTTCAAGAACTGAGAGATCAGTTGGCAAGGTCCAAAGGGTAATTTATGATCACAGAAAAAAGCAAGGTTGTTGCACTTTTGAGTTAATACTGAGGTAACTTGTGCAGGAGAAAAAGCAACCATTGTTAAATGGTCTTAGCAAAGGTATGAGTTTATTAAGAAATTATTATGTATGAGCATGTATGTTGACCAATAGGAAGTCATTGGGCCTCATTACAAGTTTGCCGGTAGCCTTACCGGTAAAACCGGCAGGCTTCCGCCAACCTTGCAATATTTTCCGTCACCCACGAATGGGCAATTACCGGGGCATTCCGCCATTTGCGTGCACCAGAAAAAATATGCTCCCCATTCCCATTCAGCCCATAGGGCATATGTTTATAACGATGCCTGTGCATCTGACATGCTGTGCTCACGGGTGCCTTTCTACCCGTCAGGACAAAACTGGCAGGCAGAAAGGCAACCGCGAGCACAACTCGTAATTTTCCGGTCTGGGAACTACGATAACGGCAAGCTTACCGGTACTGTAGTTCCCAGACCGGCAAACTTATAATGAGGCCCATAGAATGGACATGGGTTATTGAGGCATATATGGGGCAATTGCACAGATGAGAACAAGCAAGGAACAAATGTTTCATTAAAATGCGCTATGAAAAGAAAAAAGACAGATTGTCAAATGGAAACACAGGAGGGTGCTTTAGGTAACTAGAATGAAAATGCTGGGAGTTGGGAATAGAGCGATAGCAATGGACAGGTATTGCAATATAATGAAGTAGCATTGGGTGTTATGCATGGAAGTTTAAGTTTTGCACCAACATTTTAGAGCACATTGGAGAGGTGCCAAGCAGGGGAACAATGTTTCCCTCACTGTACATTGTGTCTCTAAAGTATGCAAACATTTGGAGACAAAATTAGAAAACACAAACACAGGATGCTTTTTGTTTTACATTTAGAATGATAGCTGACGCAGAATATAAGAGTAGCTGGTCCTTTTTGAAGAAATATAAAGAATAGAGATTTGCTTGTTTATATTCAGGAGCACTGAATTGTTGAAGAGTGCAAGCAGGGGTGGAAGAGTATTTCACCACAGTTTATGTCAGAGACTGTTTGAAGTAGGTAGAGAGACGCTTGAAAAGCAAGGTCATGAGCAAAGATACAGTTGACTACTGCACACTATTGCAGGCTGTTGAAAGGGGGAGTAACAAGAAGAGCAATGCTAGGAAAAAGCTTGAGAAAGCCAAGTTACTTCAAAAGAAAAGTGCCAAAACATGCTGTAGGAGGAGCGGTACTGATGTGCGAAGGAGGGCTGGGAATCTAGCAACAACCAGTGGTGGTTTGTAAAATAACCAAAGTGGACTACAGTCCAGAACATTCAGAATAGTAAATATGCAAAGGGAATTTAATCAAGGGAGACTAGTCAGAAGAGCTCCTCCTGTAAATTAGATATATGGGATAACAGAGCACATTCTGCATGCATATGGAAGCCAAGAATATGCACAAGATGAACAATTCTCAAGAGGGGGGACAGCTCAACTTCCAGTAGATAGCTCACACGCTAGGGAAGTGTTTGCCCATGGTCAGACATTGTATCAGACATGAGCTCTGAGAGTAAAACAGGTACAGCAGCTACAAGAATTATTAAATGGATTCACTGCAGTGGCAAGTATAGTGAGCCTCATACAGATTTAATAATGTGCAAACTCAGAATAAGTAGTGACACCCAGGATAGGAGGTGCCATTATGGTAGGAGGAAATTCTTTCACAGGAACAGGGATATGCATGCACCCGCAATAAGGCAGCACAGGGTGACTTGATGTGCTCAGAATTAATAGTGACATTAGGCCCCAAAAAGGGTTAAGGGTTAATGTGATACTAGGAGGAAAACATCTGTGCTCTATTGGTAGACACTGGGACTGCATGTTCATGAAACAAAGGGGGAAAGGTGTTGGATAATGGGAATTATCAGAAGATTGAGTGTCCTTTGGAAGCCACAAGTTGAGTTTCTTTTTGTTGATGAATCATCAGTCTCTGTAGGAGAGTGTTCTATGACTGATCTTTGTTATATTGGCGACAGGCACTGTGAGTCCAGAAAAAATACCCTCCATAACATAAGCAATGTATTCTATTGGCCGAAAACCAACCGCCTCATATGTTCGGTATTAAGAACGCAGATTCATAAGCAAGACCAGAGTACGTCCATTTTGAACGGAATTGTCTAATTTCGCTTTTTTGCTTCGTGTTCAAATTGCTTCGCTGTAAACTTATTCTATTCTGTTATTTCATTGCTGCTCATGCATCGAGCAAGGCCACAAGATACATTTCGAAACACAACGCAGACAACCCAGACAGAAATGCCAGGTCTCCTCCCTCTCAAGACCTTGAAAGTAAACTCCAAGACATTTAATCACTATGCAGGTGCCAGCTAGTCTCGCTGATGCAGTAGAGATGGTAGGAACGAACAATTAATGGTTTGAATTATACTCTCTTTTATGAGCCCTGTAGAGCGAGTTGACCCCTAGCACACAAATAGAAACTAGAAGATAGCAAGGCCGGAATGTGCCTCTCCCCTGCACGCAGCTTGCTTCGAAGAACAGAAGCAGTGTGTTCCCTAAAACAAAGAATCATGTCTGCCAGTCCGCAGATTGCAAACTGTTGATATAATGAATGTCTGAAGGTGTCATATTTGTCACAATTGTCAATCATCAAATCCATTTCAAAGGAGACATGTTATGGGCGGTATTGAACATGTCATTGCTGATAGTGAGTTGCCCGTTTTGTATATATGTAACTGTTGTAGAAGGTCCGCTCTCTTGTGTCCCTCGGGGTCTGGAAACACACGTGGCGGGACGTGAGACCCAGTTGGCCAACTGAGACTATTTGCTTGCAATAAACCCTAGCTTTTGGGAATTGAACCTCGAGTCTGGCGTATCAGTTTGTGTGTGGTGATTGTGCCTTGTTTCCATACGCGAGGGTCCCCTAGAGGCCCGGTCAGCACCTGCCAATGTTTTGGGAAGAGATTGGATGACAAATCTTAAACATGATGATTTTATTTAGTTAATCAACGGGATAAGTTTGTTTCACTTTTGGAATGCACCATTTGAGCGCTGATTAATTCATATTGGCATGTGCAGGGTAAATGGCTCTGTGAGGATTGTCGTAAAACCAGAGGTTTTTCTTATTATGAGGTGAGCGCTTTGTTAAACATGGCTATTTGGCCTAATAGAGAAAGTGGTGAGAATAGTTGTTGAATTCTTGTTCAGACCACTGATACCTATGGATAAAGAGGGGAGACAGATAACCCCCATGAAATTAAAAGCAGTCATAGTGCGAAAGAAAATGAACGTGCTCAAAGGAAGGGACAAGAAGAGTGGACCTTGGAGGATAATGATGGTTCTCAAGGACGGGTCTAGGTTGATTGACGTCATTGATGAAGGCATATTTAGACAGGACTTAACAGATGATGAAGTGTTGTTTCTTTAGGAGCATCACATACTGAAAAAGAAAAGGGAACATTTTATAGCATTTGGCAATTATGTAGCCGCATGCAGCATAATTTCAGGAAGGCTTGGAGAGAATGCCAAGTGTCTTGTGGACCACAGGCCCTCATGGCATGGGTCTAGTAAAAAGAATAGGGGAATAAAATAAAAATACGGCCATGCAAGGGATTATAAATATGATAAATACAAATGTTTGTGTTATGATTAGACTAATTAGGGGAAGAGGAAAATAAAAGATTGAGCTTAAACTACATAGAAGTAAGAAACTCAAAAACTAGAGGTTTGATGACAAAATGTGGGGACCCCAAAAAAGTTAAATAAATAAAAAATGAATGAAGGAATGAATAAATGAATGGTTGGATGGTTGTTTATTAAAGCAGCAAGAAGCATAAATAAATAAAATATTCGTATTTGGAAAAATAAAGAGCACCATTGAGGTTGCTGGCCGTAATTCAACAATTTAGTGTATTTGAACAAAAAAAAGAGAATCTGATTAATAAAGGACCAAAGGGATATGGTTGGCCAAGATTGAGTCAATCATATAAGAGAATTTTGTATGGAACTGATCCCAAGACTTTAAGTAACAAAACATTATTTTGTATGTGCATGTTGATGATGGTTTATGTTTTACAGATGAAACCTACGGTCCTTTCTTGAGTACAAGAAGAATATCTACATGGACTAGCAGAATAGAGTAATATAATGGGAAAAACATTAAATCGCGACACAAGTAAGTGATTAGTGGGCAAACAGGGCTAGACGAGGTAAGTACTGGTCCACACCTAAAGTGTGTGAACACAATACTGATCATTATTAGGAGTAAGAGGACCCAGGTGGATATAAGAAAAAAGGCAGTAAGTGATACAGTCTTTTCAAATATGTAGCATTTTCCCAAGATAGGTGCAAACGGGTGTGAGCATAGGATAGCATATATGTGCAAGCATGGCGATCTCTAATGGCAAAGACGCAGAAGACTTCAGATAAAAGGTGGAGTAACCTTTTTAAATTCTGATGAATAGCAAAATGCCAAAAGGGTAGATTTGGCAGAAGTGAAGGAAATGTTTAGAATAGGCAAACAATGTATTTTTTATGTCAAAACTCGTAGGCACTTAGTAGGAACAGTGCTGGATTCCAAATCACAGGAGTAAGCTAGATTAGTTTAGGGCAAGTAGCAACCGGCAAGCAGTAAGCAATAAGCAGTGGGCAGCAAAATGTGTTTATTATATCTTTACAGGATAAAGGCACAGCAAATAAGAGAAGATGAGCATGGTCCTACGCGACCAGAAGAAAGACTCCAAAAGACACAGAGAAGAAAATTCAGCTAAGCAGGAAAAAGCAGAGTACAGGGCTGAGTGTGATGCAAATTAATGAAATTAGTTTTTAATGTGCATCAATCTAGAACAAGTGAGCCTATAGTTC
This sequence comes from Ambystoma mexicanum, assembly GCF_040938575.1. Classification (NCBI taxonomy): domain Eukaryota; kingdom Metazoa; phylum Chordata; class Amphibia; order Caudata; family Ambystomatidae; genus Ambystoma; species Ambystoma mexicanum. Next base: position 1,088,277,552 of record NC_090925.1, on the reverse strand, counting down.
AGTGGGCTGAGAATGCCAGAGAAATGATCTTAGTAAAACTTTTTTTAGTGGCAGAAGGGAGGAAGGGTTTTTGATAAGGAAAGAACCTGACCCCCTTGCCAGTCCCAAATGACTTTGCCTCTATTTCAGTATTCTACAGAGAACATGGATCCATACCAGCGTTGTCGTCCCCAGCTACGGATGGACTAAAAAGACAGAAGGAGAGCAACACAAGAAGAAGACATGTCTTTTTGAAATGGTTTTCTTAATCTGTTATGTTGTTTGTTTGTCGTTTGTTATTTTGGACTCCTTGGTCTGTGAATGTCAACATTAGGGGAAACATGTGTCTTTTTAAAGAATATACAGTTTTAGAAAGAAAGGAAAGCCCATGAAAAAATAAGAGCAATATCAGACACAGGTAAATGTGTTTATTGTATAAATACAGATCACAAGCCAGGTCCCGACATCAGCCAGCATGTGTTTGAATGCAAGTTAAAGATGAGCGAAAAGAAGGAGAGGAGCAGTCATTTTGAAGAAAGACACTGAAGCAATTGTTTAGGAGGCAGGAATGTGTGAAAGAAACACACAAGTAGCTGGGGTTGAGGAGGAAGGGTTGGGGTTGAGGAGGAAGTCCTAATGATACAGACATATTTTTTTTCAAAGGGAACTCATTCAGATTTATATTACAGGTCGATGGGAGAGACCTATATACTCAGAGAATAGCAGCATCCAAACCTATGAGCAGAGAGAAAAGGCAGAGGGACCCAGCCAGATGCCTAGTAGCAATTCATTCTCTATGTTTGAGAATTGCCTTTACAGAAGATTCCCCCATCCTTGTATTACCTAGCAGAATGCCCTCTCCTGTTGACTTTCTAACTGTGAAAAATGAGCTATGAGTCCGAGTACTCTATGACATAAAAGACAATGGACTAATTGGCCTAAGAATTAAAGGGTCCAGGAACTTGCTGCAAGGCAGCCCAAAAAAAGAAAAAGGACTAATTCAACCGGAAAAGACGGTCATTGGATACCAAACCAAGATGGATCGGGTGGAAGATGTGTCGATGAAAGACAAATGGAGTAAAGAAGAAAAGCACTAAGAATATGAATGGGAAAGACAATGGGAACCAGGAAATGTTGTGGAATGGCAGTAAGGAAAAAGTGTGCAGTAAAGCCACACGCAAACAATTTGACAAAATGGGCTAGTGGGTTCCCTCGAAGAATGATGTTCTCTTGATTGTGGCTGTAATTATCTGTGGTATATAGTTAGTTTAAACCTGACTGATTAATAGAGGTGGGATTCATATAAAAGTAAACAAAGGTATTCTTTAGGGATACATACATGTTTAGACTAGGAGAATACAAGATTTATTATTGACTTCATGATACCTCCCATATTGAAATAGATCACCACAATGAGGGGGGTGAATAGGACAGAGATGTGTAGGTGCACTGAATATGGGGGAGGGTGGGCATTGGGTGTAGTGGGATGTACTGAATAGGTGTCTAATGCAGACCAGAAGGGGGACTGTAAGGGAGGTGCTAGAGACCCACCTCCTGCAAACTGAATGCATATTACTTGTCAGGCTGATCAATAGTTTCAGAATTACAGAAATCGGAATTGTAGTGATTTGTAGGCCAAAAGGCACATTTTAGGATAACATATATTTTTAGGGTCAGAATGCCTTACACAGCGGAGGGTATATCAGGTATTACACATGCATTATAAATACCGAAAATGTAGTCTAGAAAGTGGATAGGAAAAAAGTTATGCTCAAAGGTAGGTTGCCATTTGGTAGAATGGCCAAGTATTCAGACGTGGCTGGATTCTAAAATGGCCGCTAGAAAAACAAAATGGTGGAATTTCATATGGTCATGGTAAAATAATGAAATAATTCTCTAATAGCAGTTCATTGAAAGTTCACTACAGCTGGAGTGTATTTTTAGAATTCTTGGCAGGAAAAGCATGGTATTGTCTGCCAAAATGACTCTGAGGTCTTGCCAAATGCTGTTTTTTCTAGACATCAAAGGATTTAGAATGAGTTTTTGACTGAATCTTACCAAGCTAAAAGGTTAGGTGCCAGTCAAGTGAGGCATGTCGAGGCATGTTATGTGGACTTGATGACTGACAGTCAAGCCAACCAACCCTGGAATAAATATGGGTTTGTCTTTAATTGTCAGACCCAATCAAAATGTAGTGTGTAATAAAATGAAACGTTGCACCAGCTGTAAAAAGTCTTTAAAAGACGCTGAATCCAGAACTCATTGCTGCCATTTCTGATGTCTTAATAAAGATGATGTGGAAATCAGCGCAGGTATCTGCCCTGCCTCTTTGCCTTGTCTGCAGTTTATGTTGCTTGAATCCACATGTGTCTATGTCCAGGGAGGGCATGGGCCCTCCTCTTCACATGGTTTCTGCATGCTGCACAGGCCCAGTGCCAGGTTTCTCGCTTCTCGTGGTGTCTGCATGTTGCACAGGCCCATGCCAGTCTACCTACTTCTCATGGTTTCTGAATGCTGCACAGGCCCATGCCAGGCTTTTTGCTTCTCATGGTGTCTCTATGTGGCACAGGCCCAGTGCGAGGCTACTTGCTTCTCATGGTGTCTGTATTCTGCAGAGGCCCAGTGCCAGGCTTTTTGCTTCTCATGGTTTCTGCATCCTGCACCGGCCCAGTGACAGGCTTCTTGCTTCTCATGGTTTCTGCATTCTGCACACGCCCGGAGCCAGGATACTTGCGTCTCATGGTGTCTGCATGCTGCACCGGCCCGGCGCTAGGCTTCCTGCTTCTCATGGTTTCTGCATGTGGCACAGGCGCGGTGCCAGGCTTCTTGCTTCTCATGGTTTCTGCATGCTGCACCGGGCCGGTCCCAGGCTTCTTGCTTCTCATGGTTTCTGCATGCTGCACAGACCCGGTGCCAGGCTTCTGGTTTCTCATGGTTTCTGCATGTGGCACAGGCCCGGTGGCAGGCTTCTTGCTTCTCGTGGTTTCTGCATGCGGCACAGGCCCGGTGCCAGGCTTCTTGCTTCTCATGGTTTCTGCATGCTGTACAGGTCCATTACTAGTCTTCTTGCTTCTCATGATTTCTGCATGCTGCACAGGCCCAGTGCCAGGCTTCTTGGTGATCCATGCAAGGAGGCCAACCTCCTGAGAGGAAGTCAGGCATTATGAAAGGGGGAAGGGAGTGTTTCCCTCTGACCTCCACTTAGAAAGTGAGAGAAAATTATATGTTCAGAATCACACATTTTATTTGAGTTGGGATTTGAGGTCTGCCTACAATTTAGGCATTTGCCTATCTTCTCAGTTCTGGTTGGTTCAAATATGTTAAGGTTTGGCTTTTGGGAGCTACAAGAATGTTTTCTTTTATGACACCTGGGAAATAATCACATAATATACAAACCTGACAAATGTATAAGTGCTTATATGTTAAGCAAAATGAGTTGTAGCTTTATGGTCTCCATTCTGAATGGAAGACTATATGTATGAGAAAGCAAAATGAAAAGGAAAAATGTGAGACTAAATAACCTGTGGGGAATGCCCTTGTAACATGAGAAAATTATAATTTGTCCACAATGACCTGATAGCATATAATGGATTTCTTTGTGTATAAACATTTTTATTACCAGCTATACTCAATATAAGTTGAATTAAAATACATCATTGCAATTGCACACGCCAGATTTAATTTACCAGCATTACTATTGAAAATCCAATGCTTTTTAGGATATGTTTGTGTGAATTTGGGCAGTGAAATGCACAGTGAAGAGGTTCAGGGCCGCTCGCTATGCTTGCAAATTCAGGATTTTTGATTGATTGATTAATTGATATTTTATTTCTATCGCGCTCATATTCAGAGCGCGACAAGGCAAGGGAGGGGAACAGGGGAGAACAAAACAGCGATCTCACTAGGCCCAGTCACATTGAGAACGTGCAAGTGCATGGAAGAGGGGGGAGGGGAAAAGTGCATGGAAGGGGGGAGAACTGGAAAGTGCGAAGCAGAGGAGAAACAGATAAATAACAATAAATAAATAATAAAGGCAACAAACAGTGGTAATGCAGCCAGCAATTTGCAAGTCTAGGTTTAAGGCAGGAGACAGGGTAGGTCTGATAAGTGCAGGAAGAAAAAGGGAGGGCTGTATGGATACAGATACAGACCCCAGTGCAAGGGATGGCCCAGAGGCAGTGCGGGAAGGTGGCAGGGTGTGCAGGTACCAGGGCCCGAAGGACAGAGGGTGGCCAGGTGCATGGTGCCAAGAGAGAACAGATCAGCAGGGGAGAGGGGGAGCAAAGGCAGAAGAAAAGAGGAAGGTCTTGAGGTGCTTCCGGAACCGGAGATGGTTCTCCTCAAGTTTTAGAGTGGCAGGGAGGCTGTTCCAGAGGGAGGCCCCAGCCGACGACAGAGATCTACCCCCAGCTCGTTTCTTTGAAAAACTACTGACCCTGAGGGAGTTGGAGGTAGAGGAGCGAAGAGCTCGAGAGGGGAGGTATTTGCGGAGGGATAGCTGAAGGTATTTTGGACCCAGGCCCCAGAAAGCCTTGTGGACAATGCAGAGGGTAAAAAAATGTACTCCCTACTACCATTCAAAGTCACCAGCCGCCACGGAGGGGAGGAGGTGAAAAACAGAAAGTAGGAAGTAAAGACCTGCAGAGGGGAACATAATGATGAAGAGGAACAGGAACAGAGCAGAGAGGAGAATACCTAGAAAGGAGAGTAGGCAGCAAATGATGTGGAGAGTGGGAATACCAAAAAAGGTAGGTGGAAAAAAAAGTAAAGGGTTTGGATAAGTGAAGAGACCAGAGAGAGCTAAAAAATACAGTACAGAAGGATGAAATAACACAATAATTGAACAGAGAAGTAGAGAAGTGGGATGGGGAAGTAGAAAGGGACACATCATTTTTGAGCATTGATGAGAAGTTGGAGGAAGTAGTTTATCTAGAGCGTGAATCAGAACAGGTGGATACAAAGTTGTCTAGACAGAACCAGGAGAATACCAGCCTGGCCACCATGTGCTAGCAAATTAGGAATCCACCAAGAAAGGACACACACGCGTCCACCTGCTTCGCTGAAAATATGCCGCCCAGATCGTATACCGGCACGAATTTTGAAAAATAGAAGGTTCACTTACTCTGTATTCCCAGCCACGAGGAACCACCCGACTGGCAAGGATCAGAGCATAGCACCCTACTAACCTCCTTTAAAGGTACCAAAGGAAGAATATATACTTCCCACAGGAGAACTTGCCCAACTAATGTGGATTTTTCTCTACCCGCCAAGGGAGCACCTACACTAGAACGGAAAGTTACCACAACAAACATCTCTCTTTTTAACCAAAGACTCTTCACCTAAGGAAGATCACAGACCATTTGCTTGACCACTCTATCTTGATGTCTATGACTACTCCTGAAGAAAGTCCCAGCACTTGTTTATAGAGGACTGAAACATGTTGAGTTGGCAATCTAAAAGTCTAAATAGATTGCATTAAAATATTTTGAGATCTAGAAAGATTGAATACCATACGTAAACTAAGGACTCACAGCAAAGGTTAAATGCAAACGGCTATATTAACATACGCTTCTAATTTTTTAGAACTATTATGTCTGAAACAGTTTTTGTCAATGTCTCAATTATGTATACATTTTAGAGTGTCTGAAAATTGATTTTATGTGTATTAATATATGTATTATGTCTATCTTAAAAATTACTTCATATTAAAGGTTATATATTTTTCCAAAATGCGAATTAATTACTAAGAGAAGTAGTAACTGTTGACATTCCTTTTCCTACCTTCCCTATATTGCAAACACCTTGTGCTAGCAGCAATTCTGATGGCGTCAGCTGTCTACATCATAGAGCTTACACCTGAAGCTCTCTGGCCTCAGTAAAATCTATCAAAGTCTTGCCATGGTGTGACATTACCTGAAGCACACCATAGCCTTTGCATCCTGCAGGGGGAGAGGGCCACCTAGATACCTCAAAATCGAGATAATGATGACAGCATAAATAACCAATCAAGCCAGGGAAGGAGTGCAAGGAGCACTTAACACACAATTTATTGTTAGTGGCTTGCACTTGAACACCAGGAGTTAGAGCCTCAGGAGAGTGAGGGATAGACTGGCGAATTGCGTTTGTCAAGTGTGTTAGATTTGTTACGTTTTGCTTTCTTTGAAAAGCCCTCATTCGTTTACCCTTTCAATCCCAAACTCGGTGCCTGTTTTCTATTTCAAAATAAAATAGATTTAATCCAACTTTATGAGTGCCACGTTATCTATGAATCTTCTGTCCAAAACACTCTTCACCTTCCACCTCATCTCCTCTCTATTACCCTCTCTTGGTATTTCTGCTCTACTCCACTAACTGCACTTTCTACTACCCTCTTCAGATTTGTCCTCTCTCTGCTTTCACTTTCCTCCTCTTTCACTTTCTACTCCATCCTCCAGGTCTTTCTGCTCTCCTCTGCTTCCCCGACGTTCTACTGGTTTATGGTCTTTTAATCGAATAATATCCATCGAACAGTGAAACCATTGGAGCAAATGCATTGAAAATAACTGCATCGAAATCCTATGTTTTACATTAAAAGTAAATAGCCATTGAAACTTGTCCATCGAATATAGGAAAGGGCAAGTTTCAATGGGTATGTACTTTTAAATGTAAAAGATAGTAATTTGATGCATTTATTTTGCACGTTAATACATTACATGGAGCTGTCCAGTGCTGAAATGTCGGCACTGGCCAGCTCCTTGTAACGTTTGAATGTTTATTGTATATTGGGGAGGGATCCCCCCCAGCCAATCCAACCCTCATGCACAACCCCCTTAAACCTAACCCAACCCTAATCCTAACTCAAAGCCTAACCCTAAACCTAACCCTAAACCATCCATAACCCTAAATCTAACCCTTAATCTAACCCTTAATGTTTATGGCATATTGGGGGGGGGTTACTTCCCAACACCCCAACCCCCATGCACACCCCCCTTAACCCTAACCCAAACCTAAGCCTAACCCTAACTCAAACCCTAACCCTAACCCCAAACCTAACCCTAGCCCTAACCCTAACCCTAAACCAGCCCTAGACCTTAATGTAACCCTTAGTCTAAACCTAAATCTAACCCTAGCCCCAACCCTAACCCTAAATCTAACCCTAGCCCTAACCCTAATTATCCATCGAAATTAACCAACAAAATGTATTAATTGAATATGCTTTTCGATGGAAAAGCAATTCAATGAATACATTTCAATAGAAATGCATTCGATGAATACATTTTCGATGGAAAGTCCAGATACCGTTCTACTTGTTGTGGTGTAGGCATTCTTTCTTCAAAGGGGCGCTGTAATTCCAGCAGACGTCTAGGGGTTTTGGGAAGGTATGGCTTTCCAACGCTAGATTGCATACAACAACGGTATGTGATGGCACACAGAAGAAAGGTCAGAGTGACTGAGTGACCACCTAAGCCTAACCCTAACTCCAACCCTAACCCTAACCCCAAACCTAACCCTAGCCCTAAATCTAACACTAAATCAGCCCTAGACCTTAATGTAACCCTTAGTCTAAACCTAAATCTAACCCTAGCCCCAACCCTAACCCAACCCTAACCCTAAATCTAACCCTAGCCCTAACCCTAATTATCCATCGAAATTAACCATCAAAATGTATTAATTGAATATGCTTTTCGATGGAAAAGCAATTCAATGAATACATTTCAATAGAAATGCATTCGATTAATACATTTTCGATGGAAAGTCCTGATACTGTTCTACTTGTTGTGGTGTAGGCATTCTTTCTTCAAAGGGGCGCTGTAATTCCAGCAGACTTCTAGGGGTTTTGGGAAGGTATGGCTTTCCAACGTTAGATTGCATACAACAACGGTATGTAATGGCACACAGAAGAAAGGTCAGAGTGACTGAGTGACCACCACAAGTTAGAGATGGCTAGGCAGCCTACGGACCATTCACTTGCTTCCTCCGAACCCCACATCACATAACAGGTGCTGACACGAAGCTTAACTGGTCTCTGCAAACCCTAAACAGGGCACTATGTCAAACACACTACCCCATTGTTGACACCACCAGAAAGAATTGACACACATGCGCACTTTCTCTCACTCAATGATCAAGAGGCCTGCAGCTGCCTCCTGCACCTGGTGGAAGCCATCTTTGTTGATCTCATTATTGGCTTTCAGTGTGATATGTGAAATCCTCCACCTCATTTAGTTTTGGAAGGGTGTACAGCTTGGATATCCTCATGGAATACAATCTGCAAAGAACATCTTCCTGATTTGGCCTGTTAGGACCAGAAAAGCAGGGACGCCATTTCACCAAAATGCCAGGTGTAGCGGTAGTGACATCACACGACCCTTGACCTCTGATGACATCACAGGAAGTGATGTAATTTGACCCCACCCCAAAGTGACATCACGGGAAGCGATGGAACACGACCTTTCACCCGTCGACAAAACGAGAAGTGGCATCACATAGCATTGTTTCTAAGTACACTACGAAAAATATGGTTACGATATCACTGTAAACTTATAAACATTTCATACAAGAATGGATCACCATATGCATCGTTAATATCAGTGCATATAGGCCCATATTTACCAAATCACTGTGAATGCAAGCAGACGCGCAAGGCCAAATGATAATAATGTGTTATTATATAGCACTTACGCTTAAGCGCTTCATATCGAACAAATATACATTCAATATCACCTAACCTGTGTTGGTACTCATTTATCAACCTCAGCAGGATGAAAGAATGAGTTGACCTTGCTGGAAGTCTACCCTGCAACCTGCAGATCACACGCACATTGCAGCATCCAGCGCTCAACCCATTGAGCTATCTTACCGGCTATTGCTATCAGAAAACCAGCCACTCCAGAAACAAAGAGCCACATGCCCGCCGAAAATATTTTTTCTAGGGGTAGCAAGTGAGACCACAGGGGTAGCAAGCGAGACCTCAGGGGTTGCAGTTGCAACCCCTGGCAACCCCTAAATGACATCCATGCAGAAAAGCCTTAAAACCAGACCTCTTGCCTTACTTACACAATATGTACAGGCCCTTTAGTTTCTCCAGAGAAAGCTGGATAAGAAACGGGAAACATACCTTTATCTCTACTACACTCCTCCTCCTTAGTGCAGGCACATGCCACCTCTCTGTAGCTGACTCTGCCTACCTACCAAGCTCTGTTTCTTATCCTGTGTTATTCTTCAGCCACCATGAACAGGTCTTAATACTGGACACAATTCATTTTAATATATTTTACAGTTTATTTAAATATATTTCTAAATGGTGTAATTTAATTACTCAAAAATGAAGACAAACTGCCAACGCGTGCTTTTCGCCTTTGGGCACATTCTCAAAGATTTAATGTAATACATCTATTCCTTTATTAAGAAACCATAGTGTGTGCTTACTATTTTTGTAGAGCTCTTTGATTCAACCATTCGTAATGACCATGTCATGTTCTACTTCATAATTGACCTACATTTTTACGCAGTCCTTCGCAGTCATTTCAACACTTGTAATGTTAATCTCGAAAAACAAGACAAGAATCTTTCAATCCCACAGTATTTGTATTTTGTAAGTTGTATAAAGCGCCTTTCGCCAAATGCACTGAACAATAAAAGAATTCAAAAACAGTACAATCAAAATTATATAAATTAATACAGCTTACATCAACAGAGAAATAGTCAAATAAACAATTTTCTTCTTTTTTTAAGAAGCAAGAGATGAAAGAAGGTAGAGTTTAAGATTTGTTTGAAAAATGCAAAGAGATGAAGAGGAGCGAAGTGAAAGAGGAAGGGCATTCCAATGCTTAGCAGCCAAAAGAGAAAAAGAGTGCAAATGAGACGAGGGACAGGGGGGCTTGGGAACAATTAATAGAAAAAAGATTCTGAGATGGTAAGGGGTATGAAGGGACATCGAAGGAGAGTAGGGAGGAAAGATAGGAAGGGGCAAAGATATGAGTGCATTTTAAGACAATCACAAAAAGTGATACAGGAGATGAGATTCGATAAGGAAGTAGGGAAATTGAGAGCAGAGAGGATGTTATAGAAGGTCTAGGGGGTAAGGAGAAAAGACGACGAACAGAGGAGTTATAGATGGAACGAAGATGGAAAAGGTGACAAGCAGGAAGATGAAGCAGTAACGATGAGCAATAGTCAATATGGGAAAAGACGAGAGAAAAAAAGAAGAAGCTTAGTAGCATGAAAAGAAAGATAAGGGCGGGTGCGGCGAAAGTTAAACAAGGCATAGCGACAGGAGCGAGCAATAGCAGAGATATGAAGGGAGAAGGAAAGGGAAGGATCAAAGATAACACAGAGTTTGTGCGCTGAAAGTGAGAAAGAGTAAGAGGATGGGGAAAAAGAAAGAGAGGGATGAGGTAGAGTAGGAGAGATAGTAGAAGAGGGGAAAACAGAACCACAGTTTTTGAGAGATTAAGATGCAGAAAGTGGGAGGACATCCAGATAAAATACAATTGGAGACAGTGGAGTCCAAAGCAGATTCGAAGGAAGAAAAGGAGATCTGGGTGTCATAAGCGTAAAGATGGAAATAACGATGGAAAGAGGAGATAACGGCAGAGAAGGTAGCAGTATAGAGAGAGAAAAGAAGAGTACTGAGTACCAAGCTTTGGGGAAAACCATAGAGCAGAGGGAGTGAGGAAGAAGAGTGTCCAACCCAAGTGACTGAATATGTCTGTTGCAAAAGTTAAGAGCGAAACCATTCAAGAACAGACCCAGAAATACCTAAAGAAGTGTAAAGGCCCATCCCCGTTTTAGCATGTGCAGTACAAATAAATAGACACACCCCAACGGGGAATGAGACTAAGAGAAAAGGTTGCGAGAGTTAGTCTTTTTTATCAAGAATTGGCATCCAGAGAACTCTGCTGCCCGAGAGCGCTCTGGCAAACAATACACTTACAATTGATTATAAGGGCAGAAAACGTCATAAGTGATGTCAGACATGGAATGTTACAAAGTTCATTGTAGTTGGACACAAGCTCAAGTTGTATAGGCGCATATAGGTGCTGCTCCTCCGTGGTTGGCTGCTGGAGGGTGTGCATCACAAGGTCCATCTGTCTGTGTCCAAGCAGGGGTGAGGGTCAGGTCGCTATGAGGCAGGGTGGCCGCTAACTAAGCTAACATAATACACTATAATAAAACATGCACTAAATAATAGTCATTGCAAATCCTTTGAACAAATCATCATGAACCTATAAATTGTATTTGTGTAATCGCACCATTACTTATTGGGACTTATATGGGGTACCAGGTTAAGGGTCTTGACGAATATGATAACATCGATTGAGGGGTGGGTCTGCACCTATCAAAGAGGCTGGGGGGGAGTTGACGTTTGTTAGTTGTAGGAGGCAATATACTGTAGCAGAAGTCTGATTTTAACTAAGGGCATGAAGGGGTGGGCTTCATGGCAGGTTTACATATCTGGTACATCAAGAGAATACCTTGCAGGGACACAGGGTTATACTAGCAGTAATTTTCCAACAGCGAGGGTGAGGGGGCACAGGCAGGTTTGTGGAGATGGATGAGCTGCAAGGCCTAGCTCAGACCGGTTAACACACGGGACAGTCATCTCAGAGGAAGAGCGAGATGTTACATTTGTTTTTTGTTGCAATTGCCTCCGGCTGGACCGTGAGAATGGAGCTGCAAAACCTTCAGACACAGTGAGAAAAGGTGGGGGCCCTATGTGCGGTGTGCGTGGTGCCGCTAAGGGGAGAGAAGCCTTTTGGTATTATTGCAGTGAGGCCTAGTTAAAAATATGGAGTCGAGGGTGCACAAAATGGATGCCACATGTCTTGCGCAACATCCCCATCTACGCCAATGCCAGAATAAGGCCGATACTAACAAAAGGGCGATGGAGCCGTCCCCCACCATTGGAAGAGCACATGGTCCAAGCTGTACTGAATGTATGGCAGGGGCCCAAACGACCCCTCACTCCCACCCATTCCCCCTTTCGTTACATCTAAAGTAACAAACTATTTATTATTCTTATTCTCATTTCGATAATACTCTGCATCTGCAACCACTTCATCCCAAGCAGGTGTTCCTTTTATTGGCATTCATGCCCTACATACGCTCCTTAAACTATGGCCCTTCCGTGCATATCCGTCTGGGGTGCATGTCATATATATTCCTCCATCCCCATCCAGGTCCACCCACACTTCCCTGTACCATTGCAGCTCACTTGGTTCTTTTATAGTGGTGTGATATAGATTATCGACCCTGTCCCCATTCTGCCGATATACAGCTGTCATGCGATACTTTGGTGGGTTAGGTTCTCCAGTTTGCATTTGTGCATCTATCATAGTAGCCACCGTTGTCTGTCGGCCCATCATTACCATCATCATTGTTGAGTTAGGCATAGATTTTGCACATGATCGGATACCTAGTTTGCACATACAGGAAAATAGTAAAATAAAAATGATGTCAGGAACAAATATTTTCATCAAGGTGTTGAACCAGGACGGTATCCAGTTAAACATATAGTCAAACCAGTTGCTTGGCTCTATTCCTCCTTCTTTCAGCATCCTCTCCCCCAGGCTGTGTACTGCTGAGATCATGTGGGAGAGGATCCCATTATCTGTTCTTCAGAAGGTGCGAATGTACAGCATGCACTCCCGATTTTTCAGCAAACACCGCCATCCATCGATGTGAGAAGGTCTAGGACGTACCGGTTCTGCATTGTCATTAGGCGCAAGGCGCGAAGTTCCACCTTGATCACATTGAATCCCTCTTCAGGGTCGTTGGCCAGTTGGATCAGCTCCCAGCAGATGATTTCTAACCATTTGCCGTTTGGTCGAGCCTGGAGTCCTGGCGTCAAGAGGGAAGCAAAGAATGTCTCAGCAGAATTGAAAAGTTTGTATTTTGTTGGAATCTCAGCGAGGAGAGCAGATGATTCATTGGAAATGTCGTTTGATGACCGCTTTTTGAGGGAGAGTCTGTCCTTTAGGTCACTTTCCGACAGCAGATCGTATGAAGGGGGTTCTGTTATTGCTAGCTGGGGTGCTGCCGATGTGTCAGACGATTACCCCGCTGCCAATATGCCAGCTGATTGCCCTGCTGCCGATATGCCAGCCAAATCTTTTCCTCATTGGATATGGCTTTCTGGGATCACCATCAGAGCTGAATGCAGGGTGGCCAGGGCACAAGTACCTCTCTATGATGCCGGTAGATGCAGGTAGGCTTGTTTGCCACAGACCCAATACATGTCCATTAAAGCAGCTGTACCTCTTTTCATATCCAGAACAATTATTGTTTTGTTACATTGTTTGTTGGCACCCATTTGTACCTTTCCTTCTCCGTGAAAACAAAGCTCATGTGGTATTTCTTTTTGGGTCTTGATGGGTTTTTCTATTGCGGTAACTCAGGTGAGTTTTGCGATGTGCTGGGAACAGACAGGAGCACACGTTTCTTTGACCCATTGAACATTTTCTGCAGTTAGTCCCCTGAGCGCTTCAGCTTAGCACTCGATCGTTTTGTCATGCCACTTGTTTTCTGTGAATCTTGTTCCTTTTGTGATGAAGAATGGTTCTTTAATGCAGATTACTCCTTGGCGCCTGCTTGTGCATGTTTTCTCGTTCTGCAGCAATTCTATTGTAACTGTGTGTGCCTGGAAGGTGCTCCGAATTCTACATAATACGAGATGAGTTAAACACTGAGCATCTGACAAGGGTACTTCTTGTGGTACAAGTATTTGAGGTGTGCCTGATGCATGCAGTATGAGAGAGCAGATGTAGCAGCTCTCGTTTGTGGCTTGTTTTGCTGTAGCAGTCATGTCTGAGTACCGTTTATTTGATAGGTCGGGGTGGCGGGGTTCTTCAATTTCATCTAAACCAAGGCCATGGTAGATGTCATATCTTTCCCTCCCGCCTCCCTTGTCCGTCTCTTCCTCCCCCCTTTCAGTTTATTCATTGTTTTTACCTTTCAATAATTTATGGGAACGACTCCTGCCCATGATGTGTCATTGAGTTCATTCACAGTGTACCTGGCCTGTAGTTCTGTTGTCTCTTGGATAGCAGCAACATAAAAGTGCATTATAGTTCCATAGGTTCTATGGTTGTCCGTACATCAATATTTATCAGGTTAGATTCATTCTCCCAAAAGTAATCACCATCATACTGGTTGGTTTCATTGTCATTACTCGGGCTTATAGCAGCAAGTGGAAGGAGGGGGGCTGTTGCTGTGCGATTATTGTGCAACATAGTGAGGTTTGTATTAACAGACTAATCATTAACAGAATATTTATGTTTCCACATTGTTTTCACACCTGCCCATATAAGTATTGATCCTTCTCGTATTAGCTCTGCCCCAATCCCTCCCTTTTTCATGTCCTCCACAATGAAAAACACAGTATAGTAACAAGCCATAAAAAATAGCATAAGCAAAAACAATATTTCAGAATACTTCATGCCGTTTTCTAAATTATAATATTTATTAGCTCTATTAACTACCCTATCACTAACCAAAAACGATGCTGTTGTCTGTGAGTGCACTCCTTTCGGCCATTGTGTTACCTGGAGAGGCGATATGAAATTGTAAAGTGACAGGCATACATATTAATTCATTTTATTACGTTTGTCATTTTATCATTACTATCTACTTGTTGCTTAAATAATACTTTCTATGGTGTGCACACGTTAATGCTATTTTTCTATATTTCTCGTACATTCAATTGCCATTATATTTGTTTGTAATTAATATAATTTTCTTCAATAATGATTATCGTTTCTATATACAGGCTGTGGATTGTCATTTCATGAAATTTGATAAAGAGAAAAGAGAAAGAGAGAGAGAGAGAGAGAGAGAGAGGGGGGGGGGGAAAGAGAGAGAGAAAGAGAGAGAGAGAGATAACTACTTTCTTACTTAATGCTTTTCAATTCTTCCTCTTTGTCATTTTGTTTTGTACTGTTTTCATAGTTACTTTCCTACCCACTAGAAACTTCATTGCTGTTAGTTTGCTCGCATTGAGGGATTGCACTATCACATGCTCTTCTCACATCTGACAGATGCACCCAGTATTTCAATCCCTTAACCTTTACAGCTGTTGGTGTGCAATAAATCACTTCATACGGGCCATGAAATCTTGGAGAGTTTTGCAGAAACTTTGCACATACACATTTTCTCTGGGCATTAACTGACCCTTTGCACTTTCTTGGGCTGGCATTGCAGTGTCTGTTGCAGCATTTTCAGTAAAGGGTGGTGCAACTTGTCCTGCAATGCTACGCACTGCGCGTGTTAACTGGGTAAGGTATTTCTTGAATTCTTCTCCCAGCACTGTTGCAGCTCTGTGCCCATCTGAAGCTTTTCTTACTGGGGGAGTGGCGTATGAATGCGCCTGCCCGTCACTATTTCGAGCGGGCTCAAATGGTGGTCTTTACTTGGCTGCGTTCGGAGTTGGAACAGTGCTAGGGGCAAGCAATACACCCAATTCTTTTTAACCGTGTTGCACAACTTTGATAACTTACTTTTGAGCAGGCCGTTTATTTGTTTAACCACTCTGTTAGCCATTCGGTGATAAATCAAACACATTTATGCTTGACCCCCAGTAATGACGCTACTTCCTTGAAGAGGTCATTCACAAAGTGTGTGCCATTATCTGATATTATAACATCACATATGCCCCACCTTGAGAACACCTCCCGCACCAAGAACTTCATGGCACACTTTGCATCTGGGTGGGGGCATGGTCCAGCTTCTAACCACCTTGAAAAGGGACACACTATCACAATTAGGTATCTTGCTCCATTAGATCTTTCTCCCATATCCGCGTAGTGAATATGGAGCTCTCTAAACGGGCCCACAGGACGTGGTAATGTTCCTCGTAGTGTTCTCAATGTCATTCCTGAACTGTAGTCTGACAGGTGGCACATTCTATAGTGAATTATGACAAATGTTCCTGTAGGTTCGGAACAAACAAATGTTCTTGTATGTCTGCTGTGATATGTTGCTTAGTTACATGTGTCGGAAAGTATAGCTGTTGGAACGCTACTTCCAGCAACTCCACTGGCATCACCACTTTCCCTGTTAGTTCCTGTCTCCATATTAAATCTGTTGATGACTGATTAAACCCTCTCTTGGCCCACAATTCTTGCTCTTCTACCAGTGCGCGCCTTTGAAGCACTATTATTTGGGATAATGGTGTATGGTTGTATCCCTCTTCTAATGTGTCTGTATTCAGCGTTTTGATAATACATTCAATTGCTGGTGGGACATTGAAATACATGGTTTTTTTTCGCTGCTGCGTCCGCTGCCACGTTTCCCAATGAGATTGCGTCCATATTGTTGGTATGGGCTTGGCATTTCACCACTGCTACTATTGATGGTTCCTCTAATGCATCTATCAGCTCATTTAGTATGCAGCATGTTGTACTGGTGACCCATCTGCCCTCCGGAATCCTCTCCTTTGCCATCGTGACAGCCCTGAGTGTACTGTTGTTGTGGCGTACGCCGAATCTGAATATATTGTTACTGCACATCCTTTAGCAGTGCGCAACGCCTCAATTAGTGCAGTTAATTCTGCTGCTTGTGCGGAGTAATGAGACGGGAGGCGTTTTTGTACAATGATCTCATATCCTTCCTCTTCCATTCTTACAACCGTCACTCCCACATACTTTTCTCCTGTTTCACTATCTATTGATGCTGATTCATCTATGAAGTATATCTCTCCTTCCTGTAACGCATTTTCACTCACTTTGGGAATATCATCCTCTTCTCCCTCATATGTAGCATAATCGTGTTCCTGCATGCCTCCTACAGTACATGGTTCAGTTATGAATGTGGCTGGGTTTACCGTCTTATACCTAACCACATGGACATTTGGACTGCATATTATTATTTCATAGGCTGTCGCCCTTTGTGTTGTTAATGTTGATTTTGATCTCTCTAGGATAGCAAAGAGCGAGTGCTTTGCATGTAGGGTCACTGAGCATCCCATCACGATGGTGGCCCTTTTTTCGATTGCGAAGACCGCTGCAGCGTGAGCTTGTTTGCATGCAAAGTGCCCTTGCATCACTCAAATGTTCTGCTGTATAGCTAGTGGCTTGTGACCTAGCAATGTTTTCTGTGTCAGCACTGCAGTCATTAAAGTGCCATTGCAGTGTGAAAATAAGTAGAATATCCTGTCATAATCTGGATTCGCGAGAACTGGTGTGTGTGCAATGAGATCTTGCAATTTGAAATACTGTGTCATCATCTCATTTGTCCATTTTATTGGGACATTATTCTTTTGTGCTACCTTCAGCGCTTGTAGCAGTGGGTGTGTGTATGCCGTGTAATCAAGTATCCATGTGCGGCAGTAATTACAGATGCCGAGAAACTTTTGCATGTCCTTTACTGTTTTTGGTATTATCATATGGCGTATGGCTGCTGCCCTGTCGGGCAATATCCTCTTGCCATCTTTTGAAATTAGCTGTCCTAAGTAGAGCACTTCTGCTAGGCAATATTGCAGTTTGCCTTTGGCTACTTTGTACCCTTTCATGTCCAACAAATTCAACAATGTTATGGAATCGGCCCTGCACTGCTCTTCACTCTTCCTGCAGAAAAGTAAATTGTCTATGTATTGTATTATTGTGCTTTCCACATCAATGTTTCCTAGATCTTCATGCAAAATCCTATTAAAAATGCCGGGGCTTTCACAATATCCCTGCAGTAGTCTTCAATGTTCATATCTGCTCCCCCCTAGCGTGAACGCTGTGAGGTACTGAGAGCTTGGTTCAATTGGAATTGAGAAGAAAGCATTCTTCAGATCCACTACTGTGAAACATGTGACATCTTTAGGTATGCTACACAATATTGATGCTGGATTAGGAACTAACGGGAATTCTTTCTGGATGACGTAATTAAGTAGGCATAAATCCTGGATCATCCTCCAATCCCCGCCCTTCATTTTTTTATTTGAAAAAACGGCTGTGTTACATGGTGAATTAGATGGCACTATTATCCCTTGTTGTAACAGGGCATTTATTGTTTCTTGTATTCCTTCCTCTGCCTCCCTGGAAAGTGGGTACTGTTTTGCTATGGGCAATATGGCTCCTGGTTTTAATTTTATTTTGATTGGTGTAACTTCGTGTAATAGCCCTACATCATGGGGGCCTGTGGTCCATATTTCTGGCAACACCTTCTCCATGTCATTCTCAAATATGGTGGGTGGCACGTTAACACTAGCCATAAGAAGGTTGTGTATTTCCCTATGCTAGATCATGATATCACAAAGTATACTTATCTCCATTATTATTTCCCCGTCACTCTCACTGTCAGTGAACAATTGTTCATCAGTTAGATCGTGCAACATTATGATTGGGTCTATGCACAGTACTGTTCTCCACTCGCACCCATGTGTGTCCGGTCCTATTACTGTGATACGTTTGCTCGAGACCTGCACTCCCTCTAGGTCAATAGACAAAATTGTTCCTGGCACAATGTCTGTATTTACAATTGGGCGGAAGACAAAATCTGAGGGTACCTTCTACTCTTTCCTTGTTATCTCTGGCACCACTCATGCTAACACCTTTATACCATAAATGAACATATCCATGTCAATGGGCACCCCTCTTACCGCAACTTTGCTTGTCATTGTGCTGATCATCAGCATCGCCCATACAGGGCACAATCCTGGGGATGAACAAACTATCCCCCATTCAGTAAAGGAGATCGTCATGTTTAATTTACTCAAAAGGTCCCTTCTCAGCAAATTTATTGGTGCATCTTCGAGGTACAGTAGAGGTGCGTGCACTGTTTTTTCCCCCCATCGTTATATCAAGATCTTTTATCTAAGGAACTTTTAAAATAGCCCCAGAGAACCCTTGTGTTTCCAAATTTCTTCCCGAGAGCGGGAGCTGGCCTTCCATAAGGCATGATTTTTCCGCTCCCGAGTCTACCATAAAGATGAACTGTTTGTTGCCTATCTCTGCTCCCACTAGTGGTTCCTCTTCTGCATGTAGGGTAGTGGATAGGACTGGACACGCAAGTGCTTTCTGTGGGCTGTCCTAATCTGCATATGTCTCCATTCCTGGAACTGGGAAGACGTTATCTCCTACCACCGCTACACCGCGAAAAGTGCAGGTGCACCATTAGCGGATGTTGTAAAAATGTTATTGTTTATATTTCCTACAGTATTTTGTCTTGCCATTTGCTGTTGCATACCCCTATGCTGTGGTTGTTTCTGGGGCTGCTGTCTTTGTTTCATTTGGGGCTCGTTATAATATTGCTCATTTTGTCCACCCCCTCCCATAGGTAATCCATACGGACTTCCTGGGTGTGGGTGACCATACTGTTTTTCATTTCCCATAGGGGGCTGTCCTTGGTAATAACCCATGGGTCACGTTCTACATTCCCTTGAATAATGCCCCCACCTCCCACAGTTCCAACATGACCCTTGTAGTCCTCCCCTCATCCCAGGCCCTCCAAATCCTCTATTTCCCAATCCACCGAATCCCCCTCTTGGTCCTCTGTACCCACCACATCCTCTTGCTGGCCTTCCTTGCCATTGGGGCCCTCCGTACTGTTCCTCTCCATCCCACTGCTCTTGTCCACTTGCAGCCCATGTTGCAGCCATTGTGGCTGGTGTGCTTCCCCCTTCCTCTTCTCCTTCGCCGTTCCTGTCAGTTGATGTTGCTGCATTCAGCGCTGCGACCTTCACTAATTTATTTTGTACTAACTTCGCCTCGCCTGCCAACCTATGCTGTGCTATCTCTTTTTCTCTTTCTTTGATCCTCCTACAATGGTGTACAATCATGCTTTGAATCTCGGGCCAACCCTTGGGTTCTATCCCAGCTATTTTATCCAAGGCCTTCTGTACCTCCTTCGGAAGCCCTTTTTTGATTATAAAGTAGAACAAGGCGGTAGATTGATCCCACGCTGTACCCGTTTCTCTTCTCCATAGGTCTTGCACCCAGAGGATGAATTACATAGGTTCCTCCTCCTCTCCCATAATGCACTGCTTCACTCGGATGTCAATCTGGAATGTCTGGAAACGTTCTCTGCAATGCATCCCATACTTGTGCTCTAACCTTGTTAAATTGCAATCCGTCATGGCGGTCACAGTTCATTGTCACTTCCGGGAACCCCGCCTTCACCCACACTGTGTCCGCTTGATCACCAACAGCGGACACCAGCAAACTTTTCACATCCCATATTGCCAATGGTACTCCTGCTGTGTTCTTTTCGAATGCATGTATCCATTTCCTCGCCCCACCCGAAAGTGGAGGGAGAAGTTTCAACAAGTTATTCTTATCCATCTGTGCCCATGGTATGTAGTGGGGCTTCCCTGCTCCTTTGTGTATTAGGGGCATTTGCAGCTTTGTTTTTCCCCCTTTCTTGCTTACCATTCCCTTCCTTATTTTACTTAGCAGCATGTTTCCTACTCTTTGTATTAACCTCCCCTGCCATCCTGGTGCAGCTCGTTCATCCTCTTCGTCGAATGGGAATGGCAATGGAAATCCCAACGCTGTCACTCCCTCTTCATTCTCATTTAAATCACTCCATACCTCCTCTACTTCCTCCTCTTGTTCCCTTCCTTCTTGGGCATCCCCACTCTGGCTATCCGGCGTTGCTGGCCGTATTATTTTCATGGTTTGCCATTTAAATGGAACAGAAACTCACTTGATTGCCACTCTCGTTCTTGCCCTTTTGGTATTGCGCTGACGGTGGTGGCGGGGATGGTGTGGATCCTCCCGCACCGCTTGGCGGAGGTGTGAGGTCGCCCAACATTAATGGTGGTACTTCCCCTCCCCCTGGCAACATCTGGCCCCTGTCGCACAAGGCTTGTAACCGCGTTATCTCTAATTATGCATGTGCAAGCTGTCCATCTAAATCTCCTGTTAACCGTGCCAAATTCACTGGTGGGGCACTGGTTGGGCTGTACAGCCCTCCTCTTTCATACAGGGCATCGCAGTGGCAGACACCGCTGCCGGGGTCGTTGGTGCTGTGCATGTTGGCACATATAGGGGTTCACTGTATCCCACTGCAGGCCTTGTCATCAACGGATATATTTTGGTAGTGTCATTCTCTGTTGTGGTTGTCGTGCATTCTCCCCCTGTAGTCCCATCTCCTCCTTCTGGCACCTTCTCTTTTTCAACTATCGCGTCCTTACTTACCTCGCTGGTAGGTGTTACCTCCTTGAACATTCACCACAAATCTAGCACTTCCCTTCTGTTCTGCAATTGCTTTCCCCTGTATTTCGTGAGCAAGTGTGTGGATACTAGATCCAATACCCTCTTGTCAAAGGACCCTCCCTCCAGCCATATGGGCGTTATGCTGTCTCCTTTTATTTCCACCACCCAGTGATCATGATACTTTTGTATTTTCTCACTATACAAAGGGAGATGCTGACAAATATGCGCTAATTGTGTGTCCCTCCCATGATAGCGTACTTGTACTCTTAATTTTGGTCAATTTACTTTCTGGGGATAAATATACAATCAATCAGCCAACAGTCTCTATTTTATGACGCTCCTTATTCAACCTTGTTTAACCGTTGGCGCCAACAATATTTCAACAACTTTGTTACTTACACCACTTTGCTGGAACCACAAAGTATTTCAAAAAGTGTTCCTTATTTGCCACTATTCAACATGTTAATCATATTATTCACACATTTCATTATCGATTTTCCTGATCAACCTCAATTCTTTTTCAATTCACAAATACATAGGCACTTACTTAACAGAACAACATGTAACACTTTCGCACATGAACATAAAACACATAAACATAGAACATGAACTAACTTCGCCTTGGTCCCCTTTTTAATTGTTTCAGTTTATACCCCTCAACCTTGCTTTCTCATGCACGCCCCACCTCTGAACCCCTCAATCTACCTCACCAAGAGTTCTGCTCACATGGAAAAAGAATATTTTAAATTACTTCTCCGCGGCTACTAAATACATGAGACTCCTACTGTTTTCTCTTTATCCTCACTTATTTACCTGCATTGGACGAGACAGTGCTACGCTGCGCCGCCTTCGACCCCCCTTTGGGCTCGGATCCCTTGTACCTCTTTTACCTCTTTTTTCTCCACAAAAACCTAATGGCCATATAAAGGATAGATAAATAAAAGCCTCAGTAAGATTCACACAGACCCTGACTTTTGCCCTAACTTTTATCCTGCCCACTCCGTTATCTGTTCCCCTTTTCCCAACCCCTGTTTTTCTCCCTCTGAAACTTTTGCAGCCGGTACTCACGTGTTCAGTTGGGTGGTTTAAGAGCCACCGTTCACAGTCTATCCACAATCGGGTCCGCACACCAAGCAAGCTGTGGCCCCCCTCTGCAAGCAGTTTTTTTGTTGGGTATTCTGTAAACGGGAACCCTTGGACCCTCTCAATGTGCGCACGGGCTGGTCAACCGCCCGCGGAGGCGATGGTTTTGCTGGGGGGTTTCCCAGATCTCACTGCACGGCACGGGGCCTCGGGGCACCTGTCCCAAATCACGTTGCGGGGGGTCACCAAATGTAAAGGCCCATCCACGTCTTAGCACGAGTACAAATAAATAGACACACCCCAACGGGGAACGAGACTAAGAGAACATGTTGCAAGAGTTAGTCTTTTTTATCAAGAATTGGCATCCAGAGAACTCTGCTGCCCGAGAGCGCTCTGGCAAACAATACACTTACAATTGATTACAAGGGCAGAAAACGTCATAAGTGATGTCAGACAAGAATGTTACAAAGTTCATTGAGGTTGGACACAAGCTCGTGTTGTATAGGCGCATATAGGCGCTGCTCCTCCGTGGTTGGCTGCTGGGCTGGCGGGAGGGTGAGCGTCACGAGGTCCATCTGTCTGTGTCAGAGCAGGGGTGAGGGTCAGGTCGCTGTGAGGCAGGGTGGCCGCTAACTAAGCTAACATAATACACTATAATAAAACATGCACTAAATAATAGTCATTGCAACTCCTTTGAAGATATCATCAAGAACCTATAGATTGTATTTGTGTAATCGCACCATTACTTATTGGGACTTATATGGGGAAACAGGTTAAGGGTCTTGACCAATAAGATAACATCGATTGTGGGCTGGGTCTGGACTTATCAAAGAGGCTGGGGGGGTTGACATTTGTTAGTTGTAGGAGGCAATATACTGTGGCAGAGGTCTTATTTTAACTAAGGGCATGCTGGGGTGGGCTTCATTGCAGGGTCACATATCTGGTACATCAAGAGAATAACTTGCAGGGACATATGGTTATACTGGCAGTAATTTTCCAACAGCGAGAGTGAGGAGGCACGGGCAGGTTTGTGGAGATGGATGAGCTGCAAGGCCTGGCTCAGGCTGGTTCACACACGGGACAGTGATCTCAGAGGAAGAACAAGATGTTACATTTGTTTTTTGTTGCAATGGCCTCCGGCTCGAGCGTGTGAATGGAGCTGTGAAACCTTCAGAGACAGTCAGAAAAGGTGGGAGCCCTGTGCGCGGTGTGCGTGACGCCGCTAAGGGGAAAGAAGACTTTTTGTATTATCGCAGTGAGGCCTAGTTAAAAGGATGGAGTCAAGGGTGCACACAATGGATGCCACGTGTCTTGCACAACAGCCCCATCTACGCCAATGCCAGGATAAGGCTGATATTAACATAAGGACAATGGAGGCGTCCCCCACCATTGGAAGAGCACATGGTCCAAGCTGTACTGAATGTATGGCGGGGGCCCAAAAGACCCCTGACTCCCACACAGATGAAAGAGGGGGATAAGAAGAGAGTGATCCACAGTGTCAAACGGTACAGACAGATCAAGAAGAATAAGAATAGAAGAAATTTGAGAGTGGCGGGGATGAGAAAAGAGAATTGGAAACATGGAGAAGAGCAGTTTCAGTGGAGTGAGATGGGCGTCAACCAGACTGCAAAGGTGGAAAAAGTGAGTGCAGACTCAAGTGACGAGTTACCTGCGTATAGGTGGCATGTTCACGAATTTTAAAGCGAAGGTAGCAGAGAAATAGGACGGAAATTAGCTGGGGAAGATGATCAAGGGAAGGTTTTTTCAGATTAGGAGAATGAATGCATGCTTGAAAGGCGCAGGAAAACTAGTATGTGCACGAGAAGCGTTAATAAGAGAAGTAAGATAAGGAAGGAGATGGGGATATACTTGGGGAATAAGAGAGGAAGGAAGAGGGTCAGAAGGAGGATGAGTCAGGAGAGCGGAAGTGCCAAGATCCTTAAGAGAAGAAAAAGATGCAAAGGAATAAGGGAATGGAGAAAAAAGAAGAGCTGCAGAAGGAAAGGAGGAGGGGGTAAAAGCAAGATGAAGATTACTTACTTTAGATGTGAAGTAGTTTGTGAAATCAAAGGGAGAAAGGGATGAAAACACAAATGAATCAGGGGCTTTTGGAGAGAGGATACTGCGCAGAATCGGATAAAGATGACAAGGGTGGTGAGTAAAGAAAGGGTACGTTCAGAAAAGTATGACTTTTTAGCAATAAACAAGGCCGAATGAAAATAAGAGGGTAGCATTGAGAGTGTAGCAAGATGGGAGGGCGAGTGAGAGTTTTTCCAGAGCCGCTTGGCTTCACGCAAACTACAACAAAGGGAAATGAGACTAGAAGTGAGCCAAGGCTGTGCAGTTTTACAAGTCGGGGAAAAAGGATGTAGGGAAAGGTAGAATCCAAAAAAGATTGTACAAAAGAATGTAGGGGACTAGTAGCTAGGCCAGAAGAGAAGGAGGAGAAGGGCAAAATTTGAGTAAGAAAAGAGCACAATGATGAGAGAAAGAATGGGACTCAAAAGAAGAAAGATCGTGACGCATAAAGGCAGTCGAAGGAGGAACAGAAGGAAGGGAGGGGAAAGAGTTAAAGGAAGAAGTAAGTGATCTGAAGCATAAAAAGGAAAAGAGGAAACAAGAGGATGAGGAGAAGAAGAAGAGAATATTAAGTCAAGGCAGGAGCCAGACTGAAAAGACAAGGGAGAAGAAAGAAAATGCAAGTGATAAGAGTCAGCGAGAGAAAACAGCAAAGGGAGTGAAGAATTAGAAGCAGGAAGATTGAAATGCCCAAGGAAAAAGAAAGGAGAGGAAGACAGAAGAAGATGGGAAAGAAGAAGATCAAAAATTCGAAAAGGAGGAAAAATGATATCCAAAGGAAGGACCATTATGGAGATTAGAATGAGGAGATAAAAGAGTCCAGGATAAATTAAAGAAAATTCCAGTGCCTCCCCCCACACCTAAGTGGGGAGCGTGAAGAAAAACAGGGATTACAAAATTATCAGGGGTGATCCAAGTTTTAGTTAGACAGAGAAAATGGAAATTAGAGTGAAGAAAAAGGTCAAGAATAGACTGTGATTTATTACAGATAGAACTAACATTTAAGAGACCACAGTGGAATTGCGGAAGAGCGTCAGGAGAAATGAAAGCAGAAGACAGGTAGAAGAATAGCCTGGCAGAAGGTAGCACTGGAGAAGTGCGATAGGTTGTCCTAAATAGGATAGGATGAGACATAGAAGTAGAAAGAAAAAAGGGAAAGAGAAAAGTAAACAAGTGACTAGTCGGCACATGATCTACCACAAACAGAAATAAATAATGAAAGTCAGTGTTTTGCTCTGATGCTCTGCTATTTAATGAACTTTATTTTTTTTAAATAGTTTTATGCAGGAAGTCAAATTTTCAGTGAGCCTTGCCATCTCTGTGTACCTGTCATGGTGAAGGTAATTACGTTGGTTGTTTCAGTCTATACTTTGCAAGCTCCTTCTCCACGATTTCTATTCACTATTGAAGTTCCCACATACTCTAGGCTGCCATTTGTGGATGCAGCCAAGCACTTTGTGACATCACCACCTCAGTATGGAAGTGGGTCAGAACCATTAGGGTTGTAATAGGAATCGGGATGTGAGTGTGGACAACTCTTAGGAAACGGTAGCGAAACCTGCTCCTGAGCGAGTAGCAAGCGAAGCAGAGAGCTCATGTCTGCAGGGTTTTGTGTCCTTGAATGAACCTTTGCTCACCTCTACTTGGTCTTCGGTTTGGGGCTCAATTGACAATGAGAGGCCAAGACATAAAGAGCACACAGGACAAAACTCTGCAACACTTGCTGCGGTCCCAAATGTGAGGGACGCACTTTTACTATTGATGACTGATGAAAAGGATAAGCCGGCGAGTGCATAAGGCAAATACGGTGGAGTCCCTGCAGTGGAGTCAAGAGAACACCCATTAAAGCTCAGAGTAAAGGGCCAACCAGAGCTCATGCCTCGATTGTCTCTGGGGCAGTTAAAGTAGTATTGGAATTTGAGGGAGAATAGGCCTTTTGAAAAATTATAGGGTATACACACACACACACATACATCAATAATGAAGATCTTTACGAAAGTCTGTCTTGAGCTTCCCCTTTTGCTGTTTCGAGCTCCTTCCCCAACACCAACCAGTTTGATGCATTAACTACAATATAACAACTTTTTAAAGCTTTATAATGCAGAAAGCATTGGGCTACTCCAGTTATCAAGATGCTTTAAATGTTGGACTAACAAATATTCCCCCGCACCGCTCCCCAAGGGAAGGGTGCTTAGCCGAGCAGGGGGCTGGAACAGTCGTTGAGAATACACATTCACCACCCGCTGTTTTCCAGCCACCTGAGTTCCTTCCCAGGGTGTGCCATCTTTTTTTTTAATGTGGCACCCCCCTGGGAAGGAACCCAGTGTTCCTTCCCCACCTCACCATCACCCAAAACAAACCATACCCCTGCCCCACCCCCCTCTTCCTTCCCAATTACCTGTGGACCGGAGCTTTGTGCTCCGGTCCCGGCGCTCCTTCTTTGTTCGGGCGTAGATAGGCTCAGGCTGCCGGGCTGTTACCAGACATGTCCTCCCTCCACAGTGGGGGTGAAAGCCATATTAATACAAAATACAAATACATCACCTTAATAAATCCAGACATGAAGGTAATGGGGAGAGCGGGTTGGTTTCAAACCTCCTGCTAGGACCACCTCTTTCCCTACCCCTCGGATATACACCCTGAATTTTTACTGCAGCTCGGACATTCAGTGATTGCACGCAAGATCATCAGCACCATGAGTTCCTGTAACTGGTGAGAAGCGCTATACAAATCCCACGTAACATAACCTAAACCATCATGAGAAATGTAAACAAAAATACAGCTGGAGACACCAACCTCTTGCTAAGATTTTCTCAGTCAAAAGCTCTTTCCCTCACCTCCTATCTTTTTGGGAAGGTCGGTAAATGAAAACATATGAGCACACCACCTCATTGAAACATTATGCCTTTGAACCCTACAGGACCTTTTACTCAAGGTAACACATCATACTATGGATGCAACAGACAATAACTTCTCAAACTAAATAATAAGACCAACTCTGGAGGTTGGCAAATAACTCTGTTTTATTAAAAAATTGTCTGAAACAGGGAGTACAGCGGACATCAACAGACGTCGCACAGCATAATCTCAAAGCATCTCATAAAAAACAATACTTATATACAAAAAAATCATCATACGTGACGACATACTATGTGGCAAACTAAGAAAACCTACGGGAGATTATGGTTGGCTCAAGGGGAACGTATAAGTATACTTTTAATGTGGGATAGGATTGTGATTGGGTCTCTATAATCAGGTGGGCATTCATGCCCTCCCCTAGTGCAAGCCATAGTGCAAATCATCTTCAACAGCAATTAGAAACACAACACTTCATTGGCTCTCAAACTATCGGGCTCTTCATTTTACATCCTTCTATAATTGGTTGGCACGCTTGTAACCTGGTGCTGGTGGGTGAACTTGACCGTTATCTCCCCTCCCACTTAGCACAACATCTACCATCACTCATGCTGTCTGCCATTCACATTGTCTTTGAACTCGGCCTTGAGTAGCTTCTCACTTCTGGGAACATAAGGGAGTGTGAGCACTCACTATCTTCAATCTGGTGCACCATGCCCATCGTCTATTTTCACCTTCAGCTCGCGTGATCAGAGACTGTGAATTTGCTCATATTATGGCCTTTAATTGTCTTTATTAAAGAAACTTGGCACTGATGGTGTTCTCTCTTTGCTACTCACGTATGCTGTTCTTCGAAGGCTGATAACCTGTTTTCAGTCTTTGACATCAAGCCAGACAGCCTCCTTGTTCTTGCTTCGAATTTGAGCCTATTCTTTCTGTGACACAGGCATAACTCTCAATCCGTCTTCCTTAATGGAGACTTGCTTAATAAAATTGTACCATTGAATGTCCAGAACTCTATAATAATAATTATAATAATTTAGCATTTATATAGCGCTACGAACCCTCAGGTATCTGAGTGCTGCTTATTTATCAACCTCGGAAGGATGAAAGGTTGAGTTTGGCCCTGCCGGGATTCGAACCTGCATCAGCAAGCTCTGCAGAGATGTCAAAGCAAGCGCTCGACTCGCTGTGCTTTCAGACCGGTTATATATATATAAATGTTGGCGGCACTGCCTGCAGTCTATATACTACGTATAGCCAACCTTATGAATACCTAGTCTACTTGCGTTGCAGCATCTGTACAATTGTAAAATGGCTTGTGTTTTCTGCAGTGCTCTTCAGACATGCAATCTTCATTCCACACATAAAAGCCTTCTCGATTCTCCATTGAATTCTATATCACCTATGCATTCTCTTCTTTGATCATCCTTCCCAAGTCGTCAATCTCTTCTTTTGTGACGTCACCAGCTTCTTCTTTTCACATCTTCACACTTCTTCAGGTGCTTCTCTCAGGAGACCATCAGTCTTTCGGGGATACTTCACATAGGGACTTCTCAACCAATACTTTGGGCCTCATTACACGGTAGGCGGTGAGCCATGGCGCTATTAGCGCCATGGCTCATGCCGGTAAAATACCGGCACCGCCTTGGCGGAAAGGGGATTTACCGCCCCATTCCAAGGTTGGAGGGGCGGTAAATCCCCTTTCCGCCATTGCCCTTCCCCATTCCCATTTCTGCCCCATAGGGCTCTATGGAAATGGGGAAGGCGCTAATTACGGCACCGCAATTTTGCGGTGCCGTAATTAGCTCCGAGGTCCCTTAGCGGGTTGGATTTTAACGCCTGCAAGAAGCAGGCGTTAAATCCTCCAACCCGCAAAGGGACCTCGTAGTACGGCGGTAAGGGTTAACGGTCACCGTTGCCATTAACGGTGACCGTTAACCCTTACCGCCGCCCGTGTAATGAGGCCCTTTGTCTCAAAGATTCTTTGTGGCACAGGTATCATTACTGGGGTTGCGCATGTCGCAATTTCCAGTTTACAAAATGTAGGCAAAATATGGCCGGGACTTCCTGTAGAGGCATTCGGCTGCTCCTCTACACCTTGGATATGTTGGAAGTGGACATTACTTGCGCAGGTATGTGTAGCATGTTCTGCTGCGGTCCAATGATGACCCACTCCGTGAGATGGCTGCAGGTAAGCTGCCTGGTCGGGACTCAGTCTGAGCTCTCCCTTTATTCTGCACTCCCACCGGCTGTGTGGTGTCTTGGTATCCCGGGTGAAAAGCCCGACAGGCATATGAACTAAGCCGCTTTTCAGACGGTAGAGAGGGTAGGGCCTGAGTGGGCAAGGCCCTCCCAAAATCTGTAAATGCCCACTCAGCAGCAATGTGCGGGCATTTACGGATGTTAATGTCACTGCGGTGTGCCTAACTACATTACCTTCTGGCCCATTTGTTAGGCAATTCGAGCTACACCTCCCTCTGAAATAGAACTTTTCTAAACAATGCAATTCTGCCATTAGCTGTTGTAAAGTTTGAGGGGTTGAGGCAGATGCTCTCAAAGTATGAATAAAGAACGCCCCTTGCTAGGGAACAGGGACTGCATGCGAGGGCTTTTAGCAAGACTGTATGGCCATGCATTCTAATGCACTTAGACATGCTTGGCATCTTAAGTACGTTGACTGCAGAAGTAAACTGTGAAAATAAAAATCTCCTTTCAAATGAGCACACACAACTTCATGTTTGAATAATATATTACATTCTTTTAAATGATTTACATCATTGCAGTTCGTCTTCGTTGTCATCCTGTGCTATACACCCAACATAATTCGGTTTGTTTTATGTGCGCTACACAATAAATCAGTTTGATTTCTGTGACATAGAACTTAGTTACAATAATAATGAAAGCAATACTTGTATTATTATTATTGTTAGCTATACCCAGTATATTACATGTCGATCTTGCACTCTCTCGCACTCCCTTCCTCTTGCTCCCCTAATCTCGTCATCTCCCTCTGTCTACTCTTTAGTGAGAGAGCCTTGCTGAACTCGGCCCGCACCCGGTCCCTAAAGGAGTCTTGGGATGCGAAGGATGGAGGGGCTGGTCTCGGAGCAGGGCTGCAGCTTTCCAGAGGCTATGGATAACCTAGGTAAGGAGCCTCGCTGAATTGTAGAAACCATGGCTGTGGCGCCTGGTTAGAGGGACATAAGTGTTTTCCCAGTATATGCAGAGCAACCAGGCGTAGCGAGGAAGGCCGGACTAACAAGTTGGGCTTCTGGGGATTTTCCCCCCAGAGAAAAGTTTTAAAATGTTGGGTTAAAATCATGCATTTTCAGCACACTTTCTTTAAAAACCTCGGTAGAAAGCCAGAGTTTGTAATAGGTTTTGTTGGGTAACACATATACAAATCCAATAGATGTAGCAAGTCAACAACATGCACAGGAGCATTTTCCAACTCCTTTCATGAGGCCTTTGTCCACAATATATGGCAGTGTAAAAACATCTTCATTTTGGCTGTGTCTACACATGGCCATGGAGTCTGCACCAAAATATGCAAGTATTTCCATATAAGGACCTTATCCTATTGGCTTTACCAGTAAACACATGATGCCAGACTGGACCCACCAATGTGGGGCACTACCTTGTAGAAACACTCCCCATGCTGCCTTCATCCTTCATGCTCAGTAAATAATGCCACACCACAGTAAACAAATATGTCGACACTGGACTTCAAATGTGGGCCAATACGACGTAGGAGCACTCATTAGGCTGCCTTCACCATTAAAGCCTAGTAGAAAATGCCTTACCACAGTAAAATGCATGTTCATGCTGGACCAACCAATGTCGCCCGGTACCACGTCGAAACTTCATTATGTTGCCTTCACACTTGATGCTCAGTAAATAATGACATGCCACAGTGATAGTTTTTCCAGACTGGACCAACCAATGTGGGCCAGTACCAAGTAGGAAGACTCACCATACTGCCTTCACACTTGTTGGCCAGTAAAAAAATTACATGTCACAGTAAATAAAGGTCAAAACTGGCCCCACCAATGTGGGCCAGTACCACATGGGTACAGTCATTATGTTGCCTTTACTCGTGCATGGACTTTTTTACTGGGCATTAACCCATGGCACAATAAGTGGTGCCACTCCCGCCCTGGCACACATGCATCAACATTCACACAATATCATTAATTCTTCATTCACTCACACATTAACATACACGCAATAGCATTGCAACGTGTACTAAAACAACAAACACTCTCTCATTACACACAAATAGATTTTTTTTTACCTGCAGCTCTACTCCAGATTCTGATGTGCTCTGCCTTACGCTGGCTGCTATGCAGGCCTTCCGGCTCCCGTGCAGCATACAACACGAACCAGGAAGCAGAGAGTGCTCGCGGGCTCCTGCATTTGCGCTGTGGAGTCCGAGGGCTCTCGATGTGTGAGGGGGTGCAAGAGCTAATCCTTGCACATTCAGACCTGAAGTATCTCAGCCTGCATCCCCAAAGCACCATCCAAGGTTTGGGAAGCAAAATGGCCCAGGTCTTGCATGACTCATTGGGCATGGGTGCAGGGGTACTACTGAACTGTCCAAGGGAAACCAGATTTCCCTTTGGCAATTTAATCCATTAGAGAAAGCAGCTGAGGGAGCGCTCACTGGTTTGACTCGGTTCCTCCACAATTGGTGACGGCACTTGCTGGTCTGCGCACCCTGGATCATTATGTACGAGCCACCACTGAAGGAAGGGCTAACTTGGGGATTCAGAGCTTTATGTGTAGGTTCGACAAGATTTTCAAACAAAAAAACCAGAACTGTCTGCAGACATAAAATTAGAACTACAATGTAACAATGGCTTCCAACACAAAGGTAGGATTACAATTCAGTAGCGCGGTGGAGTAGGTGCGGATAAAGGAACGTTGGCAGCAATATCATAACTTGGAATGCTAATGAAGGTCACCTGAATATGAATAACTATTTGTTAAGCATTGTTGAATTAAATTTCATATAAAATGTGCTGTGTACTATTCTTTTTTCCATGTTATTTGGGGTAACGTGCAGGCAGAAACCCACTCAGAGCACTAATCCGAACTGCCAGCCTGAACAGGGAAAAGGATTCCCTTTGGAGTAGCAGTGAGTTCTGAAGACCACTTACACCACATACTCTTTATTACCATTCTCCCCTAACACATTGTGCACCCCATGTTTGTTGAAGCCACCTCAGTGTAGCCAACAGCAGCAAGACCTGAGACAAAACAAAGATGTTTTGGAGGGGGAGCTGTGTTTTTTATGGTGAAAAGAAGAATAAAAGAAACCGCTACAAAAGGTATCCCAAAATAGTGGAGTACGCTGGTATTTATAGACATACATTGTCATTATGTATGTCCTGCATGAACGTAAGGTGGAATGAGGAGGGCACTAGCCGGCCCTCCTCACACAGAGCCTGATACAAAAGGCCATCACCTGTCTGCACTTAACATTTTTTGCCACATCTACACCCTGGGAGGGAGGGCAGGAGCCCTTCTTTGCTCCCCACCGCCATCCCCAGGAGAAGCACAATCGACCCGACCAGCTTCCACATTTGAAAATCAGGGCAACACTAAGTGCATAGGCAATAGCATCGCTATCCTCTGAATATTTGCAACGGACCTGTTCCTTGCCCTGCCAGCGACCAGCTATCAACTGTTCCATGTATTTCTTCATAAACCGTGTAAATACACATGCATCAGCATTAAGATGGCCGCCGCTCCTGCTGTTTACCCGTTGCCAAGCAACAGATTCTGAAGAACCGCGTAATCCGATTGATCGCAAAAAGCTTTTTCAAGCGACCGGAACTAGCGGAAGGAGCTAGCTGTCCCTCCTCACACAAGGCCTGATAAAAAAGGCCATCGCCTTTCTGTGCCTGTCCGAGCTTAGGGCCAGTCCGGGACTAGGGCCTACCCACCCTAGCTGTGTGTGCTACTGTTCTTGGGCAAGTTATGCTTTTTACCATTGCCTCTACCAGCCTGAAACCCCTTTCAAAGATGGCTCACTGATTGCATTGCCGCTTGTATTGTCTGCCCTCTGCCCATTCATTGGCTGCCTGACAGTGATCTTCCTATCACAGGGACCGAGAGGCGAGAGCTGCCCTGTTGTTCGAAGGCCCACTTCTAAGGCCCCTGTCAGCTTCCCTGTCCGCTTACCGGGACGGATGATGCCGCTACTACATCAGCCTGTCCTTTTCCCGGCACCGCCGCCATCTCTCGCAGCTATGTAACTCCATTACCAATGACACTCCGACTCTCCAGTCCTGGGCTCTGCACCCTCTTCCTCCTGCCTACCCTTTTCCTCTACTTTTACATCATTACACTTACCTTTGTTACCCCAAAATATTCCACGAAATGCCAAATCTGAGTGTGTTTTGTTAAGCAAATTTGGGTGTGTTTTTGTTAAGCAATTTTGGGTGTGTTCAGAAAGTCAAATCTGGGTGTGTTTTTGGAAGCAAATTTGTGTGTGTTCAGAAAGTCAAATCTGGGTGTGTTTTTGTAAGCAAATTTGGGTTTGTTTTTGTTAAGCAAATTTGAGTGTGTTCAGAAAGTCAAATTCGGGTGTGTTTTTGTAAGCAAATTTGGGTGTGTTTTTGATAAGCACATTTTGGGTGTGTTCAGAAAATCAAATCTGGGTGTGTTTTTGTAAGCAAATGTGGGTGTGTTCAGAAAGCCAAATTTGGGTGTGTTTTTGTAAGCAAATGTGGGTGTGTTTTTGATAAGCACATTTTGGGTGTATTCAGCAAGTGAAATTTGGGTGTGTTTTTCATTTTTGTTTTCATCTCATTTGGGACCTAAACTGTAACCTACTAGCCCAGTGACTGTTCCCTACCGTTGTACATGCATTCTTCTCCCACTGCCCCCTCTCTACCTGACCATGGCACTATCTATCTCTCCTATCTACTCAAACGGTTACATTATAAACTATCCTTCCCTTCTAACTAAGTCTGGTAAAAAGAAATTCACAAAGGATATCCTGGCTTCCAACCCAGGACTCCCCATTGCTGATACCTATTCCAGCCCTTCTGCCAGACAAACCCTTACCGACATCCTCTATGTCGTTCCTTTGCCAGATCTATGGAGCCTTTATATGATCTCTGTGCTCTGTCCTGTCTCCTCCTCTCCCATTAATGGTGGCACCCACTGGGAAGTGCGTATGGATTCCTTTGACTCCTCTAGAGTCATCATAAATGTCTACCTAAATGGCACTGTCATGGTGCAAGGCCCTCAGGCTAATCTATGTCGCTTTGATAGGCAGTTCCCTCACCTCATCAACTTCCTCTCATCTGCTGCTGTACCCTACTCCTCTCCCTTGTCTGCTTTGCCCTTTACCCCTTCCTCCTCTGCCCCATCTCATACTCCTTCAACACCTCCGCAGGGCGTACCTCTAATATTCACCCTCCCCGGAAGGTCTTTAAGGCTGGCAACCTTCTTCATCGTGCCACCCTCAACCCTTGCTCTGCTGTCAAACACTCCTCTAACATCTGCCACCTCCTTGAAGAACTTGAACTCGATGTCTTTGGTCTTACCGAGACATGGTTCACGGCCAGCTCTGTTACGAGTTTTGACACTCTCCTCCGAGATGGCTACAAGATCCTCTCCGTCCCCAGATCCACCCGGCTTGGAGGTGGTGTAGCCCTGATCTTCCCTGAGTGGATTGCTGCCTCTATCATCCCCACTCAGACCTACTCCTCTTTCGAATGCCTTGTCTGTAGGCTCTCCCTCTCTCTGAGCCACTCCCTTACTTATGCTACACTCTACCAACCGCCTGGTCAATTCACCTCTTTTCTTTCCAAGTGGGCTGATCTCTCCTCGACCCTCCTGGCCTCTACTTCTCAACTCCTCCATCTCGGTGACCTTAACATCCACCTGGATTCCCCTTGTTCCTCTTCTGTGCTCTTTCGTGACCTCTGCGATTCACTCTCCCTTTCTATCCTCCCCTCCGGCCCGACTCACTCTGCTGGCCACACACTTGATGTCATGATCTGCTCTGGCCTCCCCTATCTACTCCCCTCATCACTCCTCTTTCCTGTAGCGACCACTGCCTCCTCTCCTCTCTTCTTCCCATATCCTCCCCTCAAGCCAAGCCTACCCCAAGACTGCCACCCACCTTCTCGACATCTGACCCATGAAACACGTGTCTATCGAGGCTTTCGCTGCCACATTCTCACCTTCTCTACTCCTGGCTGACTCACACCCTGACACAGCCCTGTCTCTCCTCTACTCCTCTATTTCTGATACTCTTGATGCTCTTGCCCCTGTCATGAGGATCCGTTTGAAGCTCAAAACCAAGTGTAATTCTTGGTTTGACTCCGACCTAGCTACACTCAAACGTAAGTGTAGGGCAGCCGAGAGGAAATGGAGGGCCTCTTGCTCATCCTCTGACAAACTGGCCTGCCACCTACTCCAACGGCAATACCGCCTCTCTGTATGTACCAAGAAATGAGTCCATATTCAAGCCGATATCTCTGCGGCATCTAACAACTCGGCTGAACTTGTTAACATCTGCAAGGAGTTGGCCAATCCTGATGCAGTATCCACCCCTCCTATTGCCTCTCAGGCTCTTTGCAATGATCTTGCCTCACACTTTATCTCTAAAGCCCAGGACATCTTGTCCTCACTCTCCTCCTTCCCCTCTCCTCTCCCCTCTCCCTCTCTGCTTGTTGACCCGCCCCCAACTACCCCTCCGCCCCCTTTCTCTGCCTTTCCTCTTTTCTCCCCTGATGAGGTCGCTAGACAAGTCCATCCCTGCTCCTCCAAAACAATCAAGGACCACATTGATACCCTTGCTCTGGCCCTTGCCGACTTCTGCAATCTCTCCTTTGCCCCTGGCTCTTTCCCCTCCCCTCTGAAGCACTCCCTTGTGCATCCTCTCCTCAAGAAACCCACTGCTGATCCCTCTTGTCCGGCTAACAATCGTCCAATTTCCATTACTCCCTTTTTGGGTAAGTACCTGGAAAAGCTTGCCATTTCTCAGCTCAACCTTCACTCTGACTCAGTTGGCTCTCTCCATGACCATCAATGCGGCCTCAGGGCTGCCAGAAGTACGTAAACTGCTCTCCTGAACATCTGTGAAGAACTGCTCTCCAACCTTGACTGTAACATTCCCTCTGTCCTCATTCTACTTGATCTCTCCTCTGCTTTCGACACGGTCAACCATACCACCCTGCTAAATCATCTCCGTGACAACCTGGGTATCACCGATCAGGCTGTGGCCTGGCTGACCTCTTTTCTCTCTGATCGACCCTCCCAGGTCCAACTTGGGTCCTTCCTATCCTCCATCTCCCTCTCTACCTGTGGTGTTCCCCAGGGGTCAAACCTCTCACCCTGGCTTTTCAATCAATACCTGGCAACTCTCGTCTACTGCATTTCCATTTTCCGCTCAAATTTCCAGTGCTATGCTGATGACACCTAAATCATTTTCAGGCTTCCCTCGGCCACCTCCTCTTCCGCCCTCATCTCTGACTGCCTAATCGCCATTCAAAATTGGTGTGCCATAAATGATCTTTGTTTAAACACCAACAAGACTGTGATCCTCCTCATTGGTACTCCCACTCCATCCTTTCCCCTCACTCTCTGGCCGGCCTCCCTTGGCCCTCCTCCTGCCCTACCAGCGAAGCCAAGAACCTCTGGGTTATCTTTGACTCCACACTTTCCTTCTCTGCACACATCTCTGATGTCTCCAAAAAGTCTAACTTCATACTACACCTCCTTAAAGGCACTCTTCCTTTCCTCTCCTTCCCTCAGAAGCTCCTTGTCTCCCAAGCTCTGATTCTTCTTAGGTTGGACTACTGTAACAGCCTCTTTCTAAATCTACCTGCCTCCACTCTCCGCCCTCTACAACTAATCCAGAACAGAACTACGAGACTGGCCCTTGGCCTCAAGCCCTGGGATCATATCTCTCCAGCTCTGAAATCCCTTCATTGGCTCCCTGTGGCTGTAAGGATCAAATTTAAAACCCTTTGCATTGTCCACAAGGCTTTCTGGGGCCTAGGTCCACATTACCTTCAACTATCCCTCCGTAAATACCTCCCCTCTAGAGCCCTTCGCTCCTCTACCTCCAACTCCCTCAGGGTCAGTCGTGTTTCTAAGCAACGTGCTGGTGGTAGATCTTTGTCTTCTGCGGGGGCTTCCCTCTGGAACTGCCTACCTGCCACTTTGAACCATCTACGGTTCGAGAAGCTCCTCAAGACCTTCCTCTTCGCCTCTGCCTTTGCCCCTCTTCTCCCCTGCTTATTTGCTTTCTCGCTCAGCATTGCCACACCTAGTCAACCTCTGCCCTTTGGGCCCAGGTACCTGCTCACCCTGCCACCCTCCTGCACTGCCCCCTTGGCACACCTTGTACTGGGGCCTGTATCTGTACCCATACAGGTCCCTCCACTCTTTGTCTGCACTGATCAGTTACTCTCTATTCTGACTAACGTTGCACGTGGCCCTCACAGGCTGCACTACCACTGTTTTGATTCATCATATTTATTTATTTATCCACTTACTATTTATCTTGTCCTCTCTTATGTTCTGCACTTTCCAAGTTCTCCCCCTTCCCATGCACTTTCCCCCTTTTCCCTTCCCCATGCACTTGCGCATTCTCAATGTCACTTGGCCTAGTAAGATCGCTGTTTGTTCTCTCCACTGTTCCCCTCCCTTTGCCTGGTCGCACTCTGAAACACCTGTTTATGAGCACGATATAAATAAAATATCATATCATATCGCTCTGTCTTACTACACCGTCTACTGCGAGTGCATCTCCAGCACCCAACACAGTCTTCAACCTGCACTGTAAATACTCTTTCGCTCCCTCATGAAACCAGGTGACTCTAAAAAATGTCACGTTCCCCCAACGAATGCCCGTAAACATCAAAGTCTTAGCCTTATGTATCACTGTATTCCAAGACACATGTCGTGGATACAGAGCCTTGACTCCTCCATCACGACTCTGTTACCCGGAACTCCCGTACTGAATGTAGCCAATTGCCTGCATACCTTATGCGCCGTACTTGCTGCTGTACCAGCATGCATTATTAACTACAGTTGATAACCTATTGTACTTCAGTTGGCATGCGAAACTGCGTGCTGATCATAGCATTGTTAGCCTATCAGGTTGTCCTGAATGATACTGCATAGATTCCTGTGCCCCTTCTCACAGTACGTACGATACACCCTGCTTACAAGGCAATTTCCCTTACCTACTATGCATGCTTTTGAATCTCGCACCTAGCTATACCCAATCCTGCACTGCACTCACCGTTGTTGCATCAATTTGATCGATGCAGTGGTCATTCCGTTTGATTCTGAAACCGTTTGCACCTATTGTCCTTCTGCAGTAGCCATTAGCATGCACTTCTCTAGCCCAGGTAATAACTAAACTATTTACTTAGCTTGTTGCATCACATCCTATGCTGTACTTACTGTTTCTACATCTAGCCACCCATGCCATGCTGCAGCTGTCCTTGAATGTTGATGCACTCATTGATTTTGCAATTAGGCGCTCTTGATATACTACTTCTAGCGGCTCACGTTATATAGCAGTAGTCTCTGAATGTTGTGGCCACCAGAGCCATTGCTATGTCAGTTCCCACACTGATTCTCCCAATACTGCAATAGTTAGCCCAATCTAAGCACCATCTGGAGAAATCTCCACAGCCCAGTCCCGCCATAGACTTACCCCGCGCTACAGGCACCTACATCCAGCTAGGAAAGGGCCTACCCCATTTACGGAGTGCCCGTCACCACCCTATTCCATGTCTCACTCCCTTGCTTAACACAACTACACCCTTCCAGACCACCCCCCCTTAACTAAAAACTCCTAACCCATAAAGGATATGGCAAGGCCATACCTTCACACTAATGCCTGCCCCCCAACCTCTCTTCCATCAGATGGACTGACAAGATCATACTGTCTATCTGCGCGGACAGCCTAGAGACACTCCCATGCTTCCACAGAAAATTTTGTTGTATGACTCACAAACTACCATCCCATTACTGTCGTCATGTCCTATTGTGGGACTCATTAGAAGACTTTGACTATCCACACGCTCTTACCAACGGCTCAACAAGTCACAAATGCCAGTCGTCCGCAGCCAACAAAAGCCTAAGACTCACAATTATCCAATTGCAGCGTTAGCCCCATATATGAATAACAATCCAGGTAGTATAAAAGAACCTACCACCCTTACCCCAATCCAACTAATGTCACAAATATCAAACGATCCAAAATACCTCACAGATGCTTACCCTTCTATAAAATACCCAGCCAATGCTAATGAGACCCTACTAAAAGGCACGCTCATTAAAGCCAGATCCATCATTGCCCATGCCCTGGATATTGCAGACGTTATCAAAACTAATGACCTAGACTTCTCAGCAGTTACGGAAACGTAGCTCCACACAGCCTCAAGCCCTCATCTCTCCAAGTCGCCAAAACCCTCTTCCAGACACTAGTCAATAACTGAAGTCAACAACCAAAGAATCTCACACGCCCAGTCTAATCCCAGAGAACAATTTACCATTCTCCGTAAATTGTAATCACCAGCCCCACCCCAGACCATATCATCAAAGATGAACAATGGTGTTCCAATATTCAAAATGCCCTAGCAGACAAAATCTCACTACTACAACAAAAAATAGAACAAAAAAAAATCTAAACTCAACCTCAACCCCACTCTCCTAACAACACTCTCCTCAATGGAACTCTTCAAGGATAATTAATTCGCCTTCACGCCACTGTCCGCCTCAGACGCCATTAATATTATTAAAAGCCTAAAACCTTCTAGATGCAAAGGCGACTCCTGCTCTGCAACCTTGGTAAATGAATGTGTGGCTGAATTTGCACCCTTCGCTACTAGCCTTATCAATAGCTCATTTGCCACCAACACAGTCCCGAAAGAACTAAAAACAGCTTGGGTTCTACCATTACTTAAAAAACCTACACTAGACCCTAACATCCCAACACATTTTTGCCACATCACCACAGTACCTTTTTTACTAAAAATCATTGATCGTGCAGCCTTTCTGCAAATCCAAAAATTCCTGGACTGTAATAATCTCTTGGGCCTAAGACAATCAGGTTTCAGACCAGGCCACGGAACGGAGACAGCCGTACTAGAACTGAAAACACAAATGGACCAATGTAAAGACAAAGGTGACCTGTGTATCCGCCTTCTGCTAGACCTCTCTGCAGCTTTTGATCTGTTAAATCACAATATTTTGTGCCAACACCTTGAAACTGCTGCTAATTTTTCTCCTGAAGCCATCAAATGGATCAAATCCTTTCTCTCTATTCGGACTATGAGGGTTTTTTCTGAGACCTCATCAGCCCCTGCTTCAGTGCCCTGCGGCGTGCCGCAAGGATCTTGCGGGTTGCATACCTTATACAATGCATTCACTAAGCTCTTATTCGACAAGCTTGACAAAATGGGTATCACGTATTCAAACTATGTGGATGATACACAAATACTCATACCAATTACTGGATGTTATGACACAGGCTCCAAAAACCTAAAGAAAATCTACCTTGCAATTCTGGCTTGGATGGCTCTCAATGAATTGTGTCTTAATAACAAGACCGAGTTGATTCTATGTCGATAATAAAACGAAACCATTCAATCTCCCACAAGAGTACAAATCATTCAACATCGACGGCAACACTATCATGGTCTTCAACAAAATAAAAAACTCTTGGGGTCTACATTGACTCTTCCCTCACCTTAAATAGACAGGTCAACGCCAAATTGATAAGAGCCAGCAGACCTTTCCTCTCCTCAGACAACTCATTCACCCTGGCTAGAGCCTTGATACCATCCAGGATTGATTATTGCAACTCTCTATTTGCTGGAACCAGCATCAGAAATATCAAAAAATTACAAACTGTACAAAATAATGCCATCAGAGTGTCATTGAATATTCCTAACAATGAACACAAGTTGGACTATTAGGAGGAACATCCACTGGCTCCCAGTCCATGAAAGGATCAAATTAAAAATTCTTACGCCAACACAAATGTATTGCGAACAAAGCGCCAGTTTACCTTAGTAACCTGATCAGCAAAACTCATTCCAACATGCCTACCTGGTCCTTTTACACCAACCTGCTTATCACCCCTAAGTATAGAAGACAGAAAGCTGGAGGTTCAACCTTTCCGGTGATAGCACCCAAATTGTGGAATGCCCTTCCTACTCAACTTAGAAATGAAACTTCCTTTTGGTCGTTCAGGAAAAATCTAAAAACCATACTATTCAGGTCTGACCCCTCACAACAGACACCGTGCCCTTCAGCTCTCAGCATCTATGCTGACTCCTCCGCTGCCACCAGGACAAACACTAAGTAGATATAGCCATTGCAACTGTAGCTACTGTCTGTTTATAAGTCAACTCAGCACGTAATGTTTGAATGTGCAACAAATATGTGATCTTACTATGTAAATGCATTTTCTTGAAGCATTATAAACCTGTAACCATCTTCTTAAGTCTCAGTGCCTAGATGCCTTTGAGCTTTGTGTGTTTTACAAATGTACAAATAAATAAATAAATAAATAAATGTCACCATCAAACTCAGGGGGCTCTGCAGGAGGTGCTGTAGTTCTGGCAGATCTTGAAGAGGACCAGACGACCAGCCTGTAGAATCTAAAACTATGTTCATCATTTACTCATCGTTTGGTAATTATTATTACTTGTGAATGATACAAAAAGTGCTCACTTTCAACAGCACTCCCAAGAGCACTACCAACCATTTAATGTTCAGCATACAAAATAATTTTGAGCGACAACATGACATATAATCTCGGCAGACGGCGCTATTAGAACAAATAAATATGTAAGTGTACTATCATTGAGCTAACTGGCTCTTTTAACATGTATATGTATCTTACAGAGCAGAACACATCCCATTTTCAAACGTATAAGCATACATAGTATTGCTAATGGACCCTTTTGAAATACCCCTTTGAGAAAGTGGAAGACAAATAGCACCGTTAATGATTCCTGGCTGTTTTGCATATAATCAAATAGCATTTTCGTAACATAGAATGACCAATTATGTTTATATTTGACAACTGTGCATGTGATAAAGGGGCTGTATACTTGAATTATTAAGTACATGCACTGGGATTAGTGCGTATTTCATTTTTTCAAAATGCTCATCCTAATTATTAAAGTGCATGTAACCATGAATCATATGTACTAATGTATGGCACCTCTAGGATTTTTATGTGTGGATAACATGTCTGCAACCTCTGCTACACCATTGTTTTCTCTTGCCAAAACCAGGAGCCATGTTGAATTGTAGAACAAAGAGGCCATTTTTTAGGTGAAGGATGGCTGGCTGTGTAAGGGTATGCGTGCATTTCAGCCCACAATGCACTTGCATCCTTACAGAGGTATGTAGATAGGATAATAATAACAATATGCATCATTCCTTTTTAAATATCTCTTTTAGTAACAATATAATTTACTAAATGGCAGCCAAAAGTATGATCACCATGTTTACTAATGTGCATTACATCCACAAGACTATACTGCACTAATATGTACGTTGAAGGAAGCGTCCAGGACAACAGGGATTAACGTACTGAATATTGGGGTTACTGTTTATTGTACACCCATGTAGCTCACAGAGCAGTCTTAGACACATTGGGACCAGGGATGCACCCGGTCAACACATACATGTGTATGTAGGTCAGTTCA
The DNA here is from genome assembly GCF_040938575.1 of Ambystoma mexicanum. Classification (NCBI taxonomy): domain Eukaryota; kingdom Metazoa; phylum Chordata; class Amphibia; order Caudata; family Ambystomatidae; genus Ambystoma; species Ambystoma mexicanum. The sequence continues at coordinate 1,088,234,720 of NC_090925.1, read as the reverse complement.
TCCCAAGACATGCTTAGCTGTCCAGTTCCTAACGACCGTTGTACATTCATTGAGTTCTCATTACAGGTTTTAGCAAACATATTTGACTGATTTTTGATAAAACCTCGTCAATTTCTAACTAACATCATAGCAATATAACAATTCAGGAAGCCAAACGTATTGAATGCAAAACCTTTCCAATGTTGTCTAATAGGCCTACTTACCCCGGGGCATTGGAACTGAATTGCAAACTGCAGCGAGAGTAATAACATTGGCTGGTTTTTGTTTAATGTTAGTTATGCACGCTAGTTTGTCAATAAAGCGATATATTGGGCCTCATTATGAGGTGGCCGGTAAGGGATTACCGGCACCGGTAAGGGCACCGGTGCCTGTAATCCTTTACCGCCCTACTATGAGTTCCCTTTGCGGGTCCTCCCTTAACGCCTGGTTTTTCCAGGCGTTAAGGACGGGACCCGCAAAGGGACTCTGGAGCTAATAACGGTACCCCAATTTGCGGTACCGTTATTAGCGCCTTCCCCATTCCCATTGAGCCCTATGGGGGCTCAAATGGGAATGGGGAAGGGCCCTGGTGAATGGGGAATTACCGGTCCGCCAACCTTGGAATGGACCGGTAATTGCTCCATTCACCAGGGCGGAGTCGGAACGAGTTTGGAGGCAGCGATGGCGCTAATAGCGCCATGGCTACCTCCAACCTCGTAATGAGGCCCATTATGTTAATAGACTCCATGCAATGACTAAGCCAAGCGATATTTTCAGACATGCCTGTAGCAAACAACTAGATTGAAAAAGGAAGACCTCTACGAAAACAATTAAATGAAATGAACGTGTGCAGAATAAGTATGCGGAAGCCACCAGGCACGTGGAATTGGGAGAGGTCCAGCACACTCTATTCAAGAGATCTTGGCATTCCCGACCCAGCAGTGTACAGGCACCGAGGCGTGGCAAGAGTCGCCTGCTCTCCATGCATGGAGTTAGGCCAAGATCCAGACGTACATCAGCCATTGGTGCAGAGTTATAGCAGAACACAGAAGCACACAGAAAAACAGTAAAAGACGATCCACTTTGCGCTCAGATGAAGGGAGTTTTACAATGAAATTGTAAATGGTTCAGTTCATAGTAGCAATCAAAATAGAAACAACACCTAATCTAAGCAGTTTCCTAACGTCTATCAGAGAACATGCTCAAAAATTACTTACATTATTGCCCTGCACCTTTCTGGCAGGTCCACAAACAAGGGCCAAGCTGAGCAACAGTGGGATCTGGCCAACGGTGGGTGGGAGTTGGACCTATTCGGAAATGTTGCATTTATACCTAACCAATGTAACCCACCCCCTCTGTTTTCGATCTGCCGGAGCACCTGGAAATCATGCAAATGGCTGCAGTTCACAGTATATATATATATCCCAATAACCTAACATAACATTTCATAACAGAAGATACATACTTTCAAGAAAGTATGTAGTGCAGGACACTGATTACAGACAATCCACAGTATCTAATCAGCTCAATGAGAACCCTCAGTGAAGCAATCTCTACACCCAACACAATACACGAATAAATATAACATTACAGGGTTAGTCGTCTTGACCAAAATTGTCATTTGCCTGCAACCATAATTCTATTTCAGCATGCCCATAACACTGATGCAAAAATCTGTGCTCATGCTGACACTCACATATCAACTGACATAACAAATCACTAAGCAACGCACATGCAACACACTTCACTGCTGAAATATAATTTTACAGTATGAGTTACCTCTACCAAAACCGTCATTCCCCTGTAATCGTACATATATGGTATCATGCAATGTCTGGTTTATCATAAATGTTCAGTCTACGATCCTTCAAGCTCCCCGAAAATAAAACGCATTTTGAGGTCATGACAATGACAGGCATGTGCTATGGAAGGATCACATTACATAGTATACTCAGCCCCAGATCGGTGTGCTCAGTGTGGTAGATGACCCAGCTGGTTATTAGAAATAGGCAGATATCTGGACTCGAGAGTATTGTTAATTGCACTTGGAGCAGGTGGCGTGACATGATTGCATAGGGTTCGATGATGTCAGATCAGTTTGGTTTGTCTTTGAGAAAAGAAACTTTTAGTATGGCGGAAGTTTTCTGAGCCTGCAAAAGCTGTAGCAGATATAAATGCAGCTGACAGATCAGCACTGTGGAATGTGAGCACTGTACAAAAAGGAGAACAACCATCAACAAGAAGCGCCTGCAATCATACGTGTATTAATACAACCTTGAACATATGGAGAAGATGGCCTTTTTTGGAGGACCAGCGCAAATGTACAGATGGCAGATCAACTCCAGAGGTTTTGATGCACAACTTAAATAATGAAGGGCGCTCTAGCCCTGTGAAATGTTATGTTTCTAATCGTGAGGGGAGTCTATTGAGATAGTTCCAGCAAAGTGGCGTGGGGTTTGTGTTGGACCCAAATGTTCCGGCAAGAGTCGCTGCTGTAGAGGAATGAGAGTGTGAGGCACAATATGCAGAGGTGTTTAGTGAAAAACAAGGTTGTCTAAAATGTTTACAGCATGGTGTTAGGCTAAAGGAGGGCGCTACTGTTGCGATTGCAAGAATGTGTATAGTGACAATCAGTTTGAGAGCTGAGTTTATCACAAGATTTGTAAGATATTCAGGCTCAAAATGTCATAAAATCAGCAGTAGCCTCATATTGGTTCCCCCAGAGGTAGTTGTGTGAAAGTCCACTGGCAAGATAAGATTGTGCATGGACCTACGGCTATTAATAGGCCATTTTCCAACATTAGGTAGATGGTTAGTCTCACTAGCATTGCTAAATGTGTCAGCTCATTGGATCTTTCTTTGGCCTATCTTCAGGTTAAGCTGCACCCCCATTATCGAGACACCGCCACATTCATTACCCCATGGCACCTTTCACTTCAAGAAGATGCCATTTGGTCTTGTCTCTACAGCTGCTGTTTTTCAGAGTTTTATGCACAAGATGTTTGACTCCAGCAAGGGTGAAAAATGTTTTCAGCATGATACTTTTGTATTTTAGGAGACACTTCATAGTGCAATCAGCCGTTAGAATTTGTGCTTAAAATGCTGAAATGAGCTGGCTTAACATTAAAGAAGGAAATGTTCCAGCTTATTTATAAGACTCTGGAGTATGTGGGTCATATAATTAGCACAGAAGGTGTCAGGCCAATTGAATCCTTGCTGAGGGTAATTAGGTTCATGGGGAAAACCTGGAATAGCTAAAAGGTGCTGCCGTTTCTAGGCATAGTTGAATTGTATTCATAATTTGTTCCACATTTTGTGGACAGAACAATATCTATTAGGGAGTTTGCAAATAAGATAGTCAGTGTATTTGTCACAAGACCTGCGCTTAAGAGTTTGGTGATATGAAGACAGCAATTGTAAGGGCAAGAGCATTACCACATTTGAACAGTGTCCTACCATAACTGTGACAGAGGCCGGTGACTCTGGCTTCGGTGCTGTCCTATTGCAACAACAAGATAGTTTAGAAAGGCCAGTTGCCTTTATCTCACCTACTTTAAGGGGTGATTGTGACAAATTGATTTCTGCCTTTTATTTATTTTATTTGTTTTTAATTTTTGTAATGCGCCACATGCCCGTGGGCCTCAGAGCGCACACAAAGAACAAAAGACAAACAAAGGACACGGCAGAAAAAGAAAAATGTGGGACCAGGAGCAAGTTATTCCAAGTTAAAAAAGTGAGTTTTTATGGCCTGTTTGAACACAGTGTAGCTTTGGATCTGCCGTATCCGGGCTGGTAGTGCGTTCCAAAGAAGGGGTCCCTGTGCATCAAGGGTGGTACCCCCAAACTTAGCTGTCCTAAATCTGGGGTGTTTGAGAACAACAGCTATGGATGAGCGGAGGTTCCTCTCATTAGACTTAATGCTAATGCGATCAGACAAATATGTTGTGTTACAAGGCTGAGGCATTTGTGCGTTGTGGTCAATGCCTTGTGTGTGATACAATGTTTTACTGGGAGCCAGTGAAGTTTTTTGCTAAAGGTTGTGATGTGGGTGCGGCGGGATTGGTTGAATATGGTGTGCACAGCATTGTTCTGGGCCACCTGTAGGGACTGGATGTTCGTAGCTGTGGTGCCAGATAAAAGACGATTGCAATAGTCTAATCAAGAATTTATCAGTGCTGAAGATAGAAGAGCACAGTTTTTTTCAGAGTAAAGGATGAGTAGAGGCTAAAACGCCTACTAAGCCCTCACACTTCTACAAACCAAGAGTCAACCTAATCACATAGGTAAAACAGGAAAAGTTAAGAGACATACCTCTGTTACCTTTTGGGGTAGCATGGACGGAGGGAAGGCTATACTCTCAAGAGGAATGTGAATGTGAAACACTAGCAACCAAAACAGCAAAGTACAACAGTCCAAAATAATGGAATGTCCAGTCAAGGCTCTATAAAAAAATATATACACTTTAAATAAACACATCATATGCAATAATTAGAAAACACAACATGCACCCCACGTAGAAAGAACACAGACTAAGACAGAAAGATGCAGCACTCTCAGTAATAAGGCAGAGGGAGGAAAGGCAATAAAACTCCAATGTTCTTGTAAAGGATATGCTCTTGAAGTACAAAAGGGATTAAAGTAATCTAGTCTCTAGGGCCCAAAATGGATTGGGGGCAGATATCAAACAATACCTTTGCTGTGTTTTGCTGGGTTGACAATGGAAAACTGGGCTTCTCAGTGCTGTTCAGTGGTTCTATTTGGTTTGAAATACAGCAGTTACTGTAGCCCATCAGCAAGCAGATGTAGAGGTGGAGTCGAACTGAAGGGTGCTGTGGTTCAAAGCGCTACTTTACTGATGCGGATAGTGGAGGTCTACAGATTTGGTTCGAAAGTCGAGGCTCAACGGCAGCCAGTCTGATATTGGGATGTGCAAGTTGGTTTGATGCTGTGCTTGATCGTGATGGTTCAGGAAGAACACCAGGGTCGGTATGACCATCGACTGGGTTGGTGATGAAAATTGGTGGTTCAAACAGTGATGCGTCTTTGTTCGAGCTGCAGCAACAACATGCTTTCAGATGGTGCAGTGAGGTGGCGAATGGATTTAAACACGCTGGACAGAGGTTCGATGATCAGTAAATGCCAAAGGCAACTCCTGGAAGTTCCTCATGGTTCAAATGGGATTGAAGGGGCTTGAATCACAGTTTGCAGTGGTTCTCGTCAAAATTACAAAAATCCTGTAGGTACTGTGAGTCCCACTCAAGGGTACCGGGGGCAAAACTAGTCATTTTTAGGTCTCCCAAATGTAGGGGAGGCTTGCACACACCTGCAGGAGTATTTCAGCACAATCAGGTCCTGGGTACCAATGTGACTGGCAGAGAGGAAGGGTTTTCTCCAGCAGTAGGTCACACCCAATGATTAGGGGGCAGAGTTTGCTTCTGTCTTGCACTTCCTTTCTTCACCTCATAACTGCAGGACTTTAGAAAGGACTGCTCTCCCAACAGAGTCCAAATTAATTATTCTTCAAGGGTTGAGGTCTAAATATGATTAAAATTTTAGGAGCCGATATCCTAGAGGTGATTGGACAAATGCAAGCCTGTGTTAAGGGTCCAAGCCCTCTTCTTGGACAAAAGCATTGAAGGCCATTTTGATATGCAGCTCTCTGGCCTGAGGCTAGTCCTTTTGTGAATGGTGCACCATGTAATTCCTGTTCCCAGGACAGGTTCCTGTGGAGTGGCTGTCTCACTGGAGAGGGTATAATATTCCATCATAAAGGATCAAGGAGAGGAAACCCCCAGGGCCACAGTCTTGCTGGGAGCAGCAGAGACAGTATGGCTGGGGGATGTTAACACATAACCCTTCCACAGCAGAGCTGGACTCCAAGGGCTGACACATGTGTGATATCTATTTGATGTGGCTTGGACAATTAGGAGAGATACTAGCCACCATACCGTAAACTCAGCTATGGCTTACATTTACAGTTTGACGTACCACCAGGATATTAACTCCCATAGTTATGTGCTATGGGAAGAAGGATCCGTGTCTTAAATGCAGCTCCTGTGCTGCACAGACTTTGCTGTTGCTACAGCTGTCAGGAGGGCACCTGTGAACATGAAGCTGGTCTGTTAGACAGGAGAGCAGGTGCTTAAGATCAGCAGGGGTATCGCCTTTGTCTGCTTACACAGTATCCCATTCATAAAAAACAAATTTGTCCTTGATTCAACCTTACTGCCTCAATGCCTGCGTCCTATAGTTGACCTATAGTAGTTGTGTTGTGTATTTCAGGACAGAATCTCTTTCTATTTCCTCATCCAATTCCTACTTGTCTACAATGCACCTTAATATTTTTTTTAATCAAAACAAATGTTAATACACAGAGTATATTTAGTTGCCTCCTCCCACATATCGGAGAGGTACAGGTTAAAAAGAGTGGCTGCAATTACGCAGCCTTGCCGTACTCCCCTTGTTACCAGGATATCCCTTGTTAAATCTCTGTTGGTATTTAGACTCCCTTGTGTGCTGTTGTTGGAATATAACATTTGGATCATACTTAGCAAGCCTTTATCAATCCCCCATCTTCCTAACTTTTCCCATAGCTGATCTAGATCTATGGTATCGAATGTGGCTGATAAGTCAATGGCTGCTACATATAGGTTTTTTGGCTCTCTGCTTTTGACTTCCGAGAGGCATGCGTGAAGTGTCAATTCACTTTGAATTGTTCGGACGCCCCTTCTAAACCCAGTTTGCAAAGTATACAAGCGCTTTGCTCTATCGCCTATTTGTGTAATTCTTGCAGTATAAGAGAGGCAAACACCTTTTATGTTGTGTCTACTAGGAAGATAGGGCAATAGTTATTTGGTAGCCCTGTAGCTCCTGTTTTATAAATTGGAATTATAATCGCTTTATGTCATGACACTGGACAAAAAACAGTTTTAGCTATATGTTCAAAGAGTGTACACACAATCTCTGCCCATAGGTTGGGATTGCTTTTCATAAGCCTGTTTTTTACACCATCCGGGCCGCTAGCTCTAGAGTTGTTTAATCTGTTGATAACTTCGACTATCTCCTTCTTAACAAAGCATAAATCCCACGATTACTGTTTCCCTATGGGTTCTCCCCTTATTAACACTCTCTCTGTGTTTCCACTAAATTTTGCTTGTAAAAGGTGGACACAGCCCTGTTACTTGAGCAATGGACTGTTATGTATTCCTTCTATTTAAGGTCCACCATATTGCTCTTGAATCCTTCTTTATTAGACTGGACATTATGTCTTGTTTTTTGTATAGATGTTTTTGGGCCTTATGATGTTTTATCCATAGTCTATACTTTTGATTTAGCAATTGAATTGCTATCTGCTTTGCTTCTTCACTTTCTGAAATATTCTTATTTACCAACCTTATCTCTCCTCTCAAACAACATCTTCTCTTGACCACCTCTCTGTCAGAGTTGACCAACTTTTTATCCATACATATTCTATGTATGAGTAGAAGTTCCTGGTTACCTTGCTGCAATTAGTTTTCATAAAGTCTTGTGATTACAAGAAATGACACGCTAGATGCTGTGTCTGAAAGGGTGTTTTTTATTATGCATAGGGTAGACAAATAGTCTAGAGAGTGGTCAGGCGACATGTGTTTGGAACCTTAAGGTTCCTTTTCAAGACATGAAAGGAGTTCTAGGTCTGAGATTGGAAAATTGAAGTTGATAATAAATGACCGTCTGGTTGAAAGTTCAATAATTGCTCATTTTCAAGGCTGTTGCCTGCGCATCCATAGATGAATGCCTGTGAATGTATGGGTACACTTGCTTTCTTCCTTACATTACCCACTTTTACAAGTAGTAATGTGAAGGATTTGGGGGTAGTAAGTCTTCTTCTTTTGCCCACAGGTAAGCCATCCCACCATTTAGACAACCTTATGTTAAGTATTTCTACATTGCTACTGTGCTGTATAAGTCTTCCCTTTGCTCCTTGGATGACTAGATCTATTTTACCCACAGAGTCTGGTTTTTCCCTTGGTGCATCTCTGGCAGGATCAAATGGTCACTTAAGTTATGTTTGACTATTTTCAGATATTTTATTCTTTCAAGTTTAATTTTTGTAGTGAATATATAATCAGTAGTTGAAGATGTCATGAAGAAACCCCAATCTTGACAAAAACTGTGACCATTCTTGCCCACTTTTCGCTCTTCTGGAGGATGTTAATCTTACTTCATCTAGTTCTAACTCGTCTATATCTTCCATAGTTATTATTGTCACCTTGCATTTACAATTAAAATTGCCACCCAGGAAGATGTCAGCCCCAGTCAATTGTTTTCTGTCTCATTCATTATTTCCCCCATGTCTCCACTTACAGGATTGTAATAGATATTAATAATAAGAGTGGACATTTCTTTACCCTCAATAATGTAATTTAGGCCTGTTATTAATATGCCATCATGGCAGGCTTTTACAAATTGAATAGTTCTTAAGCTCCAGGTCCTTATGGCAATGATCAGATATCCCATAGGGTGTCCTTTCAGTCCCTTTTTTGCATTTTTGGTATTAATTACAAACCCATCAAATGCCGTTTTTGTCCGTAAGCATGTTTCTTGCAGGAGGATTAATTCCACATCCTGGAACAACTCATTAAGGTCTGCATGTAGAAACGAGTTATGACCCCTCGTGTTCAAGCTTCCCACTATATAGTCACTTCCTCTAAAAGCCTGGTTGTTTCTTAGAATTTGCAGGCAGAGATTGTTCAAGCCATCCCCACTCTGACTGGGTTTCCTCATGATTGATTTGCCTTCATTGGTCAGAGCCAAATGTACAAACGACTTGAAAGTGAATTCTTCCCATGTCATGTCGTTCTGACTTCTGCCCTTTAGCATAGTAAGCCTCAAAACCATTCAACAATAGCTGTTCCTGACATTTAAATACCATGGTTTCCACCAACCTTGCTGAGAATTGAACCACACATTTCCCGAGAGTGCAATCCAATATGTGGACAAGTTTCAGGTCCGCCAAGGAAATATTTTTTAGAAGTGGCAGTGAGGCTAACAGAGCGAAAATGCTGCGTCTGTTCAGTCGGGTGTTTCGTTCTTCATCAAAGATGACGGGACACATTCTAGGTGACTGAATCAACATTGCTCTGTTCTTCTTTCTTGGATGGTCTGCACCGCCTTTGCCTGGGCATGCCTCTCTCTGTGCTTTCGCCCAATACTTATTCTGACTATTATTTGGAGGATGGATACTATTTGATCTGCATTCAGATTCATCTCTCCTTTGCTCTGGTGGTGCCCTGTCACCCTCGTTTCCATCATACCTAGCCTTTTTGTCCTAGATCTGCCTTGTTTTTTCCTCTCGCCACACTTTTCTTTTATCGCTCCCTTGAGGACTGTGCAATCCGTGTCTTCAGCCCTTGCATTAATACGGGTTCTGACTCTTCCACAATTACCACTTCCTCAGATTCTTTCCTTGTTCTCATATTTGCTGCTCTCCACATTTTCCCAAGGAATTTGCGTGAGCCCCTGTTAGGTGGATTTGATTCCTTTTATCGTTCTTAGATTTCTTTTCTAATGGTATGTTCGCATTGATTTGCTTTGAGCTACACTTATCCCTCAGCTTCATGACCTGAGGCTTTGGCAACAGTATTTCACTTTCAACCCTTGTTTCTTTAAGTCTTTCGCACACTTTCATAGCTGGTTTATCTCCTTGATTATCTGGCACTTTATTTCCGTGGATCGGTGCATCGTGCTTGCTATTTTAAGGTGATTTTTAATATCTATGTGCATGTTTGTATTATTTTTAACATCAACTGCAATAATATCATCGAGCCTTATAAATGATTGCAGTACAATGTTCAGTGCTGCCAACGAGGTCATGTTATTGTCTGATTTATCTTGGTTAAAGGATTCATTGCCATGAAAAGGGAGAGCAGACTGCTCTGCTGTCGGCCTTGATTGAGTCAATTGATCTCTTCACACATACAGTTTTGTCCATGTTATTTTCGAGATCAGAATCGCGTGTAGATGGCACTGCTGTTTGTTGAGTCTTAAAGAGGGTTAGGGGTTAAACCTGGACACTCATTTAGACTTCTGGTGGCTCTTATTTCATTTTCCAAACTCATACATATAAATCAGGGAGGCGCTGGCCTCTAGTTTGGCTAGTACCACCCCTGAGATGTCTGTGACTTCAGCCGCCTCGTTTGCACCCCTGGTAGTCTGCATTGATTGCAGAGGCATGACTGCTTGGCTATATAGCTTAGCCGCTTTAGGCGGAAAGTACTTGGTTACTTTAGATTGGACGTCGATGAATGGAGTTTCAGTGCCTTCACTGGGTCTCTTCTCCCCCTGCTTGGGAGCTGATAGCACTTCAGTTTCAGCACTTCTCAATATCTTTTACTTTTGTTCTTTCCGCTCGTATTAGGGCTGAAAATACCAGTTTGGACCCATAAATCACTAAATGGGGCAAAATAATGGACCGCTCAGCGATCTTAATTTATGGTAGCTTGTCACAGGTCACAAGCCTCCCACCTGACAATGGTACCATGTGTATGACAGCCACACTCTCACCTTCTAGTCTGAATTGTTGGTGCTCTTGCAGACTCTCGTTTTGAGTTAACCAAACCCCCAAAGCCACAAAACACTGCAATGCTCAGGTCGTCACTCTGCTTGCCGCTCTGCTTGACAACCGTGTTTTTAGTGAGCTCCTCCTCCAGTAGCACAGTTACCCGAGCATCAAGCCACACCTATGCCAAGTCATAGGCTGCTTCAGAAACCAGAGTAAATACCACGTTGTTAGCAAGCTCAAAGGCCTTCCAGAAGCCTCTATCACTCACACACCATGTAGATTCACCACACACAGTGTTGCTTATTCACCAGCAACAGGTCAGGTTCGAGCTCCCGGAACTCCCTCACCCCCCTTCTGTGTACAGATAACGATGTCGGTGAGTACAGCAATAATCAATACAGTAGACTTGCTGCACCCAGCACTGATGCCGTTACCTCCCTGCAACAACAATACCTGTGCTGGTTGGGTCAGGGTAAAGCAGTAAAACATTGAGCCTGGATGCCCGCAAGCCAGTCGGCAGTTTCTGGAATTCAACTGCAAACTCCAGGCCCCATACTCCTTCATTAAGCATTCCTTCGCAGCCTGTAGTGGACAAAGCTAGACAGCGCTAGAGGAACGGACCCAGCAACGCACAACAGCGTGCCAAGCTGCTGAATGAATGCACCTTAATTAAATTACTTAATATTTTACAACTTCAAGCGCAGGACCGGGATTTGAACCTGTGCTGCTCTGCAGTGCAACATCACCTGGTACAATCCTAAAACCAAAGTGCAGTCGAGAGATTCAGTCAAACACTGATGGTTGTGGTGTGTTAGGCAAATGAAGGTGGACTATGCTGGGAGGAGGAAGAGATAAGGAACGCTACCACTTATCGGTTTGCTTTTTATGCTCCCATTGGATTAGTCCCATTTGAACTTCTGCAAAGGAGAAAACCCAGTACTCTGGTTTGCCCATTTCGGCTGGGTAGAGCTATGTTTATAGAGCGGGTTGGGAGAGCGTTTTGTGAGAGGAAAGTCTGTAAATTCAAGAGGCGTTTGATAGATTTAAAAGTGCCCAAGAATCTTTGCTCAGAAGCGCAGAGATGGTCGAGATTAGAATACCAAGGTTTTGAGGACCACAGATGGTAGAAGGTATCCTATAGGATGCCATTGCAACAGAGGACGCCTGCTGTTGGAAGAATGGTCAGGTGTGTGTAATTTATTTAGTTGGAGCTCTTATCTCATTGCTGAATGAACTATAAAGCATGAGAGACGGGTGTTATGTGCTATTGTTTTTTTCCCTATTCGCAATAATCCCTTCTCCACCATCCTATCTATCGTGGCAAAGCTGCTGCCAGGCATTCCAGCCCTCGCATGAACATTCCAGGGATGTCAATTGGAAAAAAGCTTAATGGAGGCCCTGCCTAGAACCACAACGGCGTTTTGAACTCATGTGCTGCCTGTGTAACTTGACTGAATTCTGTGATCTGTTTATCTGTGATCTGTTGTGCTCTCCCTGTGAGTACTTTCTGCTTGCGATGCATTTTGAAATGCAGTGTAGATTTTCTTCGTAAGCACTAGGATGTGGTATGATGTGATATAACTCCTGTATGTTGAGGCTTCCTGATTTACAGAATGTGGGAAAATCAAACCCACAGGTGCCTCTCCATCCTTTCAATCCAGAACATGACTGGCTATTGAGTACAGAAGTGTAAGGGCTACACTTCATCTTTAAAGTATTCTTTCCAAAGCTCAAAAAGCATACCCAGACATACCCGCTTTTATCCAAAGTCCACTTTTCCATATATCCCACACTTGAAATGCCTTAGGCAGTATTCACAAATCCTACACTGGAAAGTATTGTGTGATAGTGCCTCATTACACGGATGGCGGTAATGGTTGACGGTCACCGTTAATGGTAACGGTGACCGTTAACCATTACCGCCTTACTACGAGGTCCCTTAGCGGGTTGGTGCTTTAACGCCTGCTTTTTGCAGGCGTTAAAAATCAACCCGCCAAGGGACCTTGGTGCTAATTATGGCACCGCAAAATTGCGGTGCCGTAATTAGCACCTTCCCCATTCCCATTATGCCCTATGGGGCAAAAATGGGAAGGGGGAAGGGCAGTGGTGGAAGGGGGAATTACCGCCCTGCCAACCTTGGAATGGGGCGGTAATTCCCCCTTCCACCAAGGCGGTGCCGGTATTTTACCGGCATGGACCAAGGTGCTAATAGCACCTTGGTCCATGTGCTAATACCGCCATCCGTGTAATGAGGCCCTATGAGTTAAAATGCTGCACTAACAATGTGGCCAATACCACACAATCATAACTCCAGAAAAAGGTGGGGTGGTGACTGACAGGTGAGTCCAATTCAGGGAAAGAAGCAGAGGTGGAGGAACACGGGTAGACCTTCTGTGCAGAAGGTGTACCATCACCCTAAATGTTCAATACTCACCCTGCATAGGTAGGACAGGCACCCAATCACCTCCATCCGCACAGCCATACATACCGCTTCTTCTAAAGCTGGTGATTGTGCTGAATTTGCGGGCTCCAGGGATATTACACAACACCACCACATGCCCATCGACACATCTGTCTCGCCACCACAGAGCCGGAAATCAATGCTGCTAAAGAGAGGCTTTTTACCCTCGTGGACTTCCCTATTGTTCTGGAACATTGGACTGCAGCCACAGTCCACATCTCCAGATAAGGAAGCACAGATTCCACAACCGGAAACATGGATCTGGAAACGAGCTATGTTACTTGGCCTACACTACATTCTCTGCAATCTATTCACCTTCATCCGTTCCCCCTGCCCGCGTCCATTCTCACCTGCATTGGGAATCCACATGCACATGGATGAATGTGGGAAGAAATTAGGAAATCACAATCACTGCATACACAATGCATTTGCAAGGCATCCCGTATTTGCCTGTCACTGACTGCCGTCTCCACTGACATGCAGCATTTCACTCTGTACACGCTCTGATGTCATTGGGCCTCATTACGACCCAGGCGCTAATGGGTTAACGGCGCCGTAAAAGGCTGCGGCGCCGTTAACCTATTTGCGCCTAATTACGAGGTCCCTTTGCGGGACCCGACCTTAACGGCTGGTGTAGACCAGCCGTTAAAGTAGGGACCCGCAAAGGGACCTTGGTGCTAATTACGGTGCCGCAATTTGCGGCACCGTACTTAGCGCCTTCCCCATTCCCATTGAGCCCTATGGGGCAAAAATGGGAATGGGGAAGGGCCATGGAGGAAGGGGGAATTACCGCACCGCCAACCTTGTAATGGGGTGGTAATTCCCCCTTTCTCCATGGCAGAGTCGGTAACTTACAGGCATGGACCATGGTGCTAATAGCACCATGGTCTTCCGCCAGGGTCGTAATGAGACCCATTGCGAATAATGACCACATGTGACCCACAAAACATGCATAGGGAACTTTGCAACACTGCACACATAAGTGCCTATAGAAATATAGGTGAGGCGTTTGGACTTTAAGTTACAGGACCGCCACTCTTCATTACGGGAGCGCCTATTACGAGGTTCCCTTTGCGGGACCCGGAACGGATGGCTGGTAAACCAGGGCTCAATGGGAATGGGGAATGGTTCCTTCAAGGAGGAATTACCGGGTCCTCCAATGTTGGAATGACCCGGTTATTCCTCATTGAACGAACCCGGTATTGGAGCCCGGTATGGAGGCAGCCATGGGGCTAATAGCACCATGGCTACCTCCATACTCGTAATGAGGCCCATCATTTCTTAAGAGATTGACCACTTATATCTGGTCAGATAGCACAGTGAATAGAGTGCAGGGCCAAATGCAGTTTTTCATCCTTCCAAGGTCGATAAATGAGCACCACGCACCGTGGGTAATAATAAGCAGCGCTCAGATGCCTGAGGGTTCGTGGCGCTACATAAATGCAAAATTATTATTATTATCATCTCTCATCAGTGAGAGTGCAGTATAAGGGGACCTTAAGAGGATACGAGTTTTCTGCGCACCCCTGTGCCACAAACAGTAAATCAGCACCCCCTATCAAAATAAGGAGCTCTTCTGTTGAGGTGCATGAACATCACAATGCTCTTAATAACATAACCCATTAAGAGGCATTGGGGGTTCCCAATATGCACCACAATCTTGCAATACTTCCGAACTCTCTCTGCCCACTTGGAGCTCAAGGCTCTGCGATCCAGCCCCCTTGTTAGCTGCAGCAAGATGTATGAATGCGTGCATGTTTGTTTTATATTGTGTGAATCTCGCTCTAAAGCAACAGAGTTCGGTACAACAATGGGATGTACTGATAGAGTACAATAATTAAGGAAAGAACCTGGGTGAGTGGGCACCGCTAATTCTAAGTATTTTAAAAAATGTTTTATTGTTGCACAAAAACCCACCTACCGCAAATAACTTGGCACACAGACTGAGTTTCCACCCGCCAAACACCATCAAGAGCTTCCCGTACAGCCAATTTTTAAGGGTCAAAAAGATTGTACAAGACAAATCAGACTGTGCAAAACACCTAAAATACATGTCAGACAGATTCAAAGCCAAAGGGTATCGGTACCCAGAGATCACGAGCTCCCTTATAAAAGTAAAAAGTATCACCAGGGAAGCTATACTAACCAATGAAAGTGTGAAAATACGCCCACCATTAATCTACATCACTAAGTACTCCACACAGAGTCCCAAAATCAAGAAAATTGGGAAATTGGGAACAAGCATTGGCACTTCTGATCGCAAGACAAAACATTAGGTGCATTATACGAAAACCCACCAGTATTTGCTGATACAAGAAGCAGGAACATCAGAGACATGCAGTAGGAGTGATAGCAACAGACGCCCCAGAAAACCCAAAAAAGTGTGGTACCTTCCCATGTCTGCAATGCACAGACCGTAGTTTTGTACAAAAAGGGAATGAAGTGTTTCATCCCCACTCAGGGAGAAAGATTTACTTGAACGTGCGACAGTAGCAAGATAATATACAGCATTAAATGCCCATGCGGGAACTACTATGTTGGACAATCGACCAGAAAGGCAAATCTCAGGTGAAATGAGCACCATTCAAATGTGCGTACAGAAACAGAAGATCTCCAGTCACTCTGCACTTCCAGGAAGCAAAACATCAGATCCCGCAAAGGAAGTTTCAAATTCTTGAGGTTGTTGAAAACAGACCAGGGGTATGCAATATCACCAAACTTTTAGAACAAAGGGAAACCGATTGGGTAGATCGACTGAACTCTTTGTACCCAGGTGGGATGAACGAAGAGTGTAATTTTTGATGCTTCATTTGAGCGATTACAATGTCAAAATATGTCAAATATTCTTGACTAGATCAAGTTACAAAATGACAATATGCAAGACCATCAAGCTTCCATTGATACCATGAATATCTGTATAATGCTGAGAATACTAACACTGACAATAATTTGTGTTATTCATATACAGTGGGCCTCATCACGAGTTGGGCGGTATCCCAGCTTTTATTAGCGTTAGCGCCCACCCGTCTGGCGGTATTACTGCTGGATCACGGGTTGGGTGCTGTTAGTCCCCGTTCCCCATTGGGTCCATTCGACCCAATGGGGAATTTTTGGTGCATTTACTGCATGGTAATACCACCATTGGTAATTGCACCGAAAATGGCCATTTTTCCGGCGTGTTTACCTGCAGCTTTCAGCTGGGGTAAACACGCCAGACTTGAGATTGGGTGGACCCTTAAATGGGACGGTAACACAGTTACCCCCGCATTTAAAGGCTACCGCCCAACTCGTGATGAGGCCCAAAGAACTGTAATTATCTCGAGACCAGTGCAAATTTAATACAACGTGAACCATTCTATGATATGCCATCAAATACTTGTATGCCATTCGCATGCAGGCTAGATCATATAAGAATAGTGACAACAAATGTGCCTGATTATCGTAATATACCCCGTTGACATATGGCGATAAATGGTAATTATCTGATAATTGATACAAATTCTATCTCATGTGAACCTTTGCATTACATCAACCTCAGTACTGTTGTACCAAATGATGAAGTTGTGGCATAGAACAACACTAGCAACATCAGATGATAATTATCAACACCAACAGCCTAAAAACCATTGTACACCTGTATCCACATTTAAGTGTCATACCATAATATAAACAAAACAGTACTCATGATACCACTTGTGAAGTAAAACCAAGGCAGAATTTTATATCAGCTAATACATGAACCATATACACGCATCACATCATACATAACACGGTATCGATAATTACATATGGCAGCAGCCTGTAACCAATATTGGGCTACAGAGCACCACATAAGAGCGGTTTATATGCACAATTCAATATGGCTGCAACGTGAAACGATTATTAAGGTATAGAGCCCGACACTGGCTCTAAAACCAATCAGAAAATGGCATCTGGCGTGCAATGACATCCTCAGAACAGTTACATCATCGTATTGCGTCCACCTGCACTATTTTCAAAAATAAAGCTGCGATGGCCACAGGGATGTTCTTCCACAGCAATCCACGTGTGCCGGACAGCATTCTAGAAGACACCAAGTAGGTAAGCGACTATTCTAAAAAGATAATCAACTCGTGCAGCTCATACTGCATTAAAAACCAGCTAATACTTGTGATGTCCTTTAAGGTATGCTTCTGACGTCATATTTTAATTTTCACTTAATAGAATAGGGAATTCATATATTATACAATTGACAATAAGATATCTTGCACTCTAGGGGCCTCATTCCGAGTAGGGTGGTAAGGGATAGCGGGCACCTGTAAGGAGACTGGTGCCGGTAATCCCCTACCGCCCTACTACAAGTTCCCTTAGCGGGTCCCTCCTTTAACGCCTGGTCTGACCAGGCGTTATGGACGGGACCCGTTAAGGGAAATGAGAGCCAATAACGGTACCTATGGGGGCTCAAATGGGAATGGGGAATGGTTCTTTCAATGGGGATTTACCAGTCCCGCAAACGTCGGACTACACCGGTAAATCCCCATTGAACGAGACCGGTGCCGGTACTGTTATTGGAGGCAGTCATGGCGCAAATAGTGCTATGACTACCTCCAATCTCAGAATGAGGCCCTACGTCTTGAAAGAAAATCCTAGGTTTCGAAGGCAGACCATAGGATAACAAGCTAAACCCAGCTTGATAGAAATGAAAAGATAAAGCAGAACGAATACACATAAGGACAAAACAGCAGGTAAATCAAGTTTATTATGCCAACATACAGCAAAGATATGAAACAAATAACTGAATTGTATTCAATTACATGGTCTATTTCTTTTTATTTTTGTAGACTTTGGTCCCTGGAGATGGTCCCCTGGACAGAAATGCATTGGACGTTTGAGAGAGCCTGTGTCTTTGAAATAAACACCTGTTTCATGGATAACCCATGATGATTCGGCAAGGTCTGTATAAGGAAACACAGAACTCAACATCGAAACACATGTACAATGCTTGTGACCTACAGATGTTAACTGAATGTAAAAGCCATATGTGAGTTTCTCACACGAGGTCCTTCCAGACTCCTGGGTCATCCCAACCCAGTGACGATTCTCATATAGTGATAGAGTACAACAATATGCATACAATTAGAATTATGCACTATTAAAGAGAGCAACCACAGGGTTACAGGGCAATAATGCAGGATCCAGCCTCAAATTCATTAAGAAGATGTGCAAGGCAAGTGCCCAGAGATCAGGCACAAGACCAAGGAGGTCATTACAAATTTGCCGGTGCTGGTAAGCTTGCCAGTACTGCAGTTCCCGGACCGGCAAACTACGAGTTCTGCTCGCGGGTGCCATTACAGCCGCCAGGTCTGTCCTGGCGGCCGTACCGGCACCCGCGAGCAGAGCATTTCGGATGCATCGGCATCATTCTCAATGGTGCTGGTGCATCCGACCTCCCAATTCCCAAATGGGAATGGGGAGTAATGCATTCCGGCGCTAGCAAATGAGCAATTACCGGGTCCGGCTGGGCAGTAATGACCCGATAATTTCTCATCAGTGGGTGCTGGAAAAAATTGCAGGTTTGGCGGCAGCCTGCCGATTTTACCAGCAAGGCTACCACCAAACTTGTAATCAGGCCCCAAGAGTGTGTGGGTACTGCCTCTTGGACAAAGTTGAGCACACGTTTTATTAGATACTAGAGTTTAGAAATAACAGAATACTTAGGAATATTTAGTGATAGGCCCGAGTCCGGCCAGGAGAGACCATGTAGCTCAGCAAACTAAAAGCCAATTTTTTGTTTAGCATTCAAGGGCACACTGAAAGAGTACAAGTAGGATCTGGCAGTCGAACCACATGGATGGAGGTACATGTGGTTCAGAAGTGGGTTATATCTGTGGGAATGTACTAATGCTTAGTTATTTTTTTATTATTATTTTATTAGCATATCGGTTCAAGTGAAACTTTTTAGCTGTTACAGATCGAACAATCGTAATAGTTAACAAAACAAAACAGTTGATGACAACAGAGTGTTGAACTTAAATAAGTATAAACACGTATGACTTAAGCCAATTTAAGGATAACAATTCAGAGACAATCAAGTAGCGGCTTCATTTCCTGCATCAAAGATTCGAATAATGGTTGTGACCAATTCCAACAAGGCAAATGTCAGTGAAAGCCTGTTCCCTTGCACCAGTAATTGCCAAATGTCCCCATTTGTTAGAGTCCGATTTTCAACAAAAAATGTCCCCATTAAGTGGGCTCTAATGTGGTCGACAGCCGGACAGCTCATGATCAAATGGTGCTGGGATTCTGCTTTGTAGCTGCACAGTCTGCAGGGATAGTCTCTGAGTTCTTTGCTTTCCTAACTTCAAGCAGCTCCCTTGTTGGCAGCAAGTTGAAACACAGTCTTAGAAATTAATTCCGTAGGCTGTCCGAGGGTAACTTTCTCAAATACGGTAGGATTGGTCCTCGCCTGCTAGGGGTGGCGCAGTACTTCCCATAGAGTTTCGAGGTAGACAGTGGGCGTCATTATGAGTGCGTCGGTAAGGGGTTAACAGCACCGGTAAGGATGCCGGTGCCATTAACCCCTTACCGCTGCATTCCGAGGTCCCTTAGCGGGTACCACTAAGGCCGGCTGGTTTTACCAGCTGCCCTTAGCGGGAGCCGCTAAGGGACCAGGGAGCTAATAACGGGCCCACTATTTGTGGGCCCGTTATTAGCTCCTTCCCCATTCCCATTGAGCCCTATGGGGGCTCAAATGGGAATGGGGAAGGGTTTTCAGAATGGCGATTTACCGGGTCCTCCAAGGTTGGAATGACCCGGTAAGTCCCCATACTGAGAACCCAGACCCGGTATGCGATAAGGAGGTAGCCATGGTGCTAATAGCGCCATGGCTACCTCCAACCTTGTAATGAGGCCCATTGACTCCAAGGTGTCGATCCAGTCCTTGTCATAAAGTCTACGTTTTACGTAGTCTGGATTTTCCTTGAGCAGGTTCTCTGTAGCGCCAATCGAGGCTAATATTCCTTTACATTTATCGCTCCATTCTACCAGTATCTGTTCCCTTTTAGCCTGGAGTGCTTGTCCAAGTTAGGTGAATACGCCTTCCGATGGCAGCAGTAGGCATTTTTGATAGAAGGATAGAGTCTTCCAGACATTTACTGTAAGTAACGAAGTAAGACCCAATTCTTTTTGGATCACTGCTATTGGTGTGCAACTTGGCAAAGCAAGAACATATCTCCGGAACATATCCTCCAGTACTTGCCACATCTTCCAGCTCAGTTGAATTGACGCTTCTGCCCCGTAAGTTAAGATGGGGATTACTTTCATATGGTAAAATGTAATTACTGGGACGAGTGAACATTTACAATATTGGACTTTCATAAGTTTTGCCTGTGGTAATAAAATCTTCACCCTTCCTACTTAAATCAGCTTCTCTAGGTACGTCAGTGGAGCTGTCACTTATTGATATACCAAGGTATGTCATTTGAGTGATCTCTGGGATTTTTGCTCCATTTATGAACCAGCCGTTGGACTTTGCAGCTTTCTCCAGCAATTTACCGAATGTTAACACAGCAGATCTTGATGTGTTTATCCGGAGATCGTTGGTGGGTGGATAGATAGGCAGCCAGGGCCTCTAATTGGCGCTGAAGACCAATAGGCATTTCGTCCAATATCACTACATCATCCGCGTATAGTAGTCACTTACTGGTGTTCTGGGTATGGATGGTGGAAAACACCTGATCCCTTTGAATGCCTCTTCCATATCGGATGTGCATAAGTTAAAGATCGCTGGAGCAAGGCAACAACCTTGTTTAAGGACGATTTTTGTCTTAATGGTATCTGTCAAGTCACTCAGTTTATTCAGCCTTATTTGAATAGATGTGCCAGAGTGAAGTGCCTCTATAGTTTCTTGCAGATCAGTGGGGCATCCTCGGGCTCTTAGCATAGACCATAGGATCTTTCTGTTCACTGAATCAAAGGCTTGTGACAGGTCTACTGAAGCCAAGTAGAGCTTTTTGCTGCTCTTCTGTGTAGTTCTCGATTTCAGGAAGTTGATCAGGAACAAGTTCACGGCGGTACCAGTGCCTTTTTCAAATCCTGCCTGCCATCGATCGCGATGGTTTGCTTCACTGCTCCAAGCAACAAGGCGTTTCAGGATCAAAGCAGCAAAGATTTTGTCAATAACGTCTAAGGGGGCGAGGGCCCTATAATTTGAAGGAAGTCACCTCTCGCCCTTCTTGAAGACCTGGACGACGATTGAGGTGGTCCAAGAGGCTGGTATTCTTTTCCTGAGCTTAACTAATTTCAGCAAGTCGTACATGTAAGATGCCCATTCTTCCGGGTTTTTCTTGAGCGTCATATTAGTCATCCCATCTGGGTCAGCAGCTCTCGAATTGTTAGAGTGTTTAATTAAGTCTACGATGTCTTCCCTCTCAGTTTCAAAAAACCATTTTTGAAGGTTAGGATCTTGGTCATTTGCATGGTTCTCTAACGGCCCAGAAAAGAGCTCAGTGAAGTGTACTATCCACTCTCCAGCTGGAATTGAATTTGTTGGTGTACACTGCTGAGGAGCATCCATTGAATTGAAGATTTGAGCATCTCCCCAGAGTTTTTTGTGGTGACATGCTTCAGCATACGTTCTGCATCTTGTTGGCTTAATATATATCTATGTTGTTTCAGCCAATTTTTGCAGGTTAACTTGCCTTTGTTGACAGCGTCTTGGGTTAGTAGTGATGGCTGTTTCTTGTGGGCTCTTATTAGGCAATTCAGGTCTTTATTCCTCACAGAAACTACTGAGTCAAAGTTTATTCCACCCGTAGCTGTCCTTTCTTTGTATATGGAAAAATATCTGGGATAGTTTATATTGACATGTTTTGGAGGGCCACCCTGGACTGTTGTCAGAGCAATGAAGTTTTCGCATGACAATCTCAGTCTGTTCCTTCCAGGTGGAATTTCATGGCTTATCTGCCTCATCACCTGCCCTTTGGTCACCTCATACGTGATTCGCATCTTCAGAATATTATGATCATTGAGATTGGTGTGAATGACCGCCATGTCCATTGAGTTTGCATGCAGGTTGTCTGAAAGAAGAAAAAAAAACAATATCTGAGTGTCCACTGCACCATTTATTAATGAGATGTTTCTTAAAGTAATTTCCCTTCTCTACATCAGACCTTGCAGTTCAGCTTCTTGCGAGTTAGGTGTTGGGCACTCTATGAGTGTTACGACATTGTTAAAGCAGTGGATGTTAAGTCGCTGCACAATATGATATTCACATTTGGCCTAGTGGTCCTGGCATGACCAATCTCCTCCATGATCTGTTGGGCGAAGTTATTTGATGTTGTTGCTTTGATGTTCTAATACAAATTACATAGTAGTATGGACCCTACAGTATTATCCTCAGGACTGTCGCTTTCCAGTAGCATGATTTGGATTAGGGGGGAAATGTTCCTTACGCATGTAGCTCTCAGCCCACTGGAATTGTTTAGAAGTATAAGGAGTCCAGCCATGGGTCTTCCCTTCAACCCTTTTATTGCCGGATTTAAAAAGGTATCAAACTCCTCGAGAAGTGGCGTGTCTCTTAGCCAGGTCTCCTGAAGGCAAACCACATTGATTTCTTCAAATTGCACTGATCCTTCACCGAGCAAATGCTTAAAGCCTCTCGTGTTCCAGCTGCCCAGCGTGATATCTCACTGGGAGGCCTTCGTTCCAGGCTTTCGGTGTTATGACTGAGATGCTAAAGCACCAGCTAACCAATGCCATCCTTCGTCGTCCTCGTCCGCCCGTTTACCTTTTTGGGGGCAACTTTTGCCCAAAGCCAGGTTGGAATTATCTATCATAATTTTTAACTTGTTGGTTTGCAACCACCCGTCTTCACACGATTGACCACTTGTGATTTGATTTCTTGAGGTGGATTTGTGCCCTGTGTTGTTAACTTTACTCTGTGAAGAACTTCCGAGGGTCTACAAGTTAGGATTTCAACTTCTTTGTTTCCCCTCAGTTCAGAGTGTGCTACTTCCTTTAGGGAGAAACCCATAGAGTTTAATTGAAGGGCGTCTTTCTCCAGGAGTTGCTTAATTTTGGCTGAAGAAAAGTGAATGACCACCTTGTCTTTTCTTGATCCCTCAGGAAAGTCAAACAAGTGAATATCCTTGGAATGAATAGTCATGAGCGAACTTATGCTGTGGAAAAGTCTTAGGACATTCGCCCTATTAAGAATAAGATTATCATGTATGTGTAGTATTCTTTCCAAAAGCATACAAGTTGTGTCATCTCCTCTTGCTTCTATGACTCTTTTCATTGGGTTTAATTTGGCCGGCTTATCTTGTCTAGTGTCCCTTGGCAAGGACTCTTTGTCTGACCAGTTAGCCTGCTCGTTGAGGGCCCTGCTTCTTCGTTCTAGTGTCCTGAAGCCCCCCTTCAATGGCCTTGGTGAATTGATCCACTTATCTGCCTGGAAGATCTTATCACTATGGACCCGGGACCGTACCCTTGTCCTAGCAGGTGACCTTAAGGTCGAAATCCATGGCGATGTCCTCTCGTCCAAATCATCGTTTTCTATCTGCCACTCTTCAGTATTTTTTTTATCTAATGTGTAACTGGTCGGGACGCTGTGGCTGTGGTTTGATCTCAAGGTAGCCAAGCAATCTGCCAGTGAGGTCTGTGTCAGAGGAACTTCGTCCCATTCTTCAGAATAGGTAGAAAGGTTCATCAGGTCCTCTGTACCACTTTCTGTTTCCTTTTGTGGTATTTCGTCGTGTGTCCCTAGTTAGGGTGATACCTTAAGGGCCAGGGAAGGGCTCTGTTGTTGTGATCCAATGGAGGTTAACTACTAGTATCCTCACTAGCAGACTGTTCACCCTTGAAGAAACGTGTCAGCTGAACACTAGACCGTAGACAGTAAAACCTTTTCCCCAAGAACGCGGCTTGCAAGATAATAAAACAGCTGACAGGCCAGGGGCTTGAATAAAAATTCAGGAGGAGCAACAGAGCTAAGGAAGAAAACAAACAAAGATCACAGGTTCAGTGCATGTATAGCACAACAGCAAGCAACCCAGCCGCACTGCCTTCTTTCTCTCACTCTTACCTGCGGTGTAAGGTGAGCAAGCAAGAAACCTACTGGAGTGCTGGAAATGGGTGTTGGTGTCCAGTGAACAAATCCGAGTGTTCCAAGAAGAAATGTCCCGTACAGAACGAGGGTGCAACTATTGTCCAAAGTACTGTGCAATCCACACCAAATGAGTCCCAAGGAAATCCTCCTAAAAGCAGCATAGTGTCCCAAGAAAGTGCAATCCACCTAAATGTGTCCAAAAGTAATCCCCATGTGCAGCAAAGCGTCCCAATAGCAATCCTTAGTTTTTGTGATGAGGAGTGACCAGCAGCAGAGCGTTCAGAAGTCACTCAGAGGAAACATGTGAGGAGGATCAATCAGGATCAGAATGTTTAGGGAAAGGAAGAGTTACTATGGTTCCCAGGAAACACTACGCAGTGGCCATATACAGAAACAGAAAAAGATATGAGTATACCAGCCTGCAGCGTCAAAATCAAAAATGGGTAAACAATCCAAGTCACGCTGAGCAGAAGCAAGGTCAGGAGGAAAGCGAGGGGTTCGGTAACCAAGAAAACAGTCTGGGAAGGAACCAGGTATCAGAATCAGGTAAGGGTAATCCATGAGCGTAGTCGGAAATGTGGTCCGGGTTCAGAATACCAGTATAACCAGGCAAGATACAAGATGTGACTTAACGTGATACAACACAACAGTTAAGGAGCACCAGAGTTGTGCACCTCTATCGTACTTATAGGTACATTACGCGGCATACCAGGAATATGAAAAGTGCATCACGTGAGAATCACATGCCCTTACTTGCGCCGAGGATGCCGGGAATTGTAGTCTAGTAGATGGCGGTGATGTAACAGCCGCCACGGCAGTCGCCATGGTTTCTTGTAAACAAGTCATTTTGCGGGCAAAGCGACATGGGGCATGACAGTACACCCCTGCAAAGAAAGCCCACCCCGACTACCACTGAGGTGTCCAGACCAAAACAGACGCAGAAGGCGAGGAGCATGCAAATTCGCATGTCCTCTCCTCAGGACCATACCCTTTCCAATCCACTACATAGAAACGCCTGCCACGGCGAAGGCGAGTGTCGAGGATAGCACTAACCTCATACTCGTCTTCACCCTGCACCGAGATCAGGGCAGGGGTGGCAGGGAGACGGCTACCCAGTACACAGGGGTGAAGTAAAGAAACATGGAAAACCGGGTGAAGGCGCCACCGAATTGGAATGTCCAACGGGACAGCAATGGGATTAAGACATTGGGTAATAAGGTAGGGACCCACATAACAAGGAAGTAGCTTCCTTTTCCCATGGATAGACAAATGCTTTGCGGAAAGCCAGACGCGGTCACCACACTAGTAAGAGGGAGCCGGAGCCCTATGTTTGTCTGCCTGATGCTTGGCCCGAGACTGGGCATCCAACAGATGCTGTGTAACGGACAGGTGAACATATACCAGGGAGTCCCAAATAGATTTAGCAGCGGGGACCTGATCCAACGAAGGAAGGACAGGTGGAAGAATCTGTGGATGTTGGCCATACAAAGCATAAAAAGGAGAACAGCCCACAGAGGAATGCTTCGAGTTGTTATATACATATTCCGCAGCCCCTAGGATGGACAGCCAGTTCGCCTGATGTTGTAGACACAAACAACGGAGAAACTGTTCATTTGTTGCATTGGTGCATTCAGTCTGTCCGTCGGTCTGGGGATGGTAAGCTGCAGAAAGACGTGCATCAGTACCCAGAGAAGTGGTCAAGGCTCGCCAACAACGTGAAGTGAATTGCGAACCATGGTCCGATATCATCACTGTGGGAAGACCAAAAAACCAGACTATGTGTTCAAAAAACAATGCTGCTCATCTGGTGGCAGATGGTACGCCGGGACATGGGATAAAATGTGCCATCTTCATAAATGCATCCACCACTACAAGAATGGCCGACATGTTTTTTTACCACAGGTAACTCTACCACAAAGTCCATGGTAACCGTGTGCCATGGACGCGGAGGCAAAGGCATTTTCATCAAGAGGCCCACTGGTTTACCTGACTGTTTTTTACATTGCACACAGGTACCGTATCTAGAGACGTGCTGATTAACGTCATTTTTCATACCCGACCACAAGCACCACCGGTGTAATAGATCATAGGTTTTGGCTTGACCGGGATGCGCAGCTAGGCGTGAGTTATGGGACCATTCCAGAGCCATATTCCTAGAAAGAGTATCAGGTAAGTACAATAGACCTTGCACATAGGGAAGACCAGAAACGAGCGTAGCACCTAGGCTAACGAGAAAGGAAGCCTGGTCTGTAGCCCATTGTCTAAGCCAGTCCAGGAGAGAGGATGAAACTGAGCAGACACAAATGACTGATCCAGAAGGCAGAATGGACAGACAGATCTTGGGCGTGTCCAGATCAACGCCGATACGGGACAAGGCATCAACTTTCCCATGCAATAGACCAGGCCGATAGGTGACTTTGAAATCGAACAACGTAAAGAACCAGTACCATCGTATTTGCCGGGCATTAGTGCATTTGGCATGAGACAGTGCCTGCAGATTACGGTGGTCTGTATAGACCACAACCAGATGCCGGGCGCCCAAAAGATGATGGGCCTCATTACGACCCGGGCGGTAAGGGATTAAAGGTACCGGTAAGGGCACCGTTACCAGTAATCCCTTACCGCCCTACTACGAGTTCCCTTTGCGGGTCCTCCCTTAACGCCTGGTTTTACCAGGCGTTAAGGACAGGACCCGCAAAGGGACCGTAGAGCTAATAACGGTACCATAATTTGCGGTACCGTTATTAGCGCCTTCCCCATTCCCATTGAGCCCTATGGGGGCTCAAATGGGAATGGGGTAGGGCCCTGGTGAATGGGGAATTACCGCCCCCGCCAACCTTGGAATGGGGCGGTAATAGCTCCATTCACCAGGGCGGAGTCAGAAAGGGTTTGGAGGCAGCCATGGCACTAATAGCGCCATGGTTACCTCCAAACTCGTAATGACCCCAATGTCTCCATTCTTTGAAGGCGGCTCTGATGGCCAATAACTCTCTCTCCATGATAGTGTAATTGCTTTCAGGCTGTGATAGGGACCAGGAGTAATAAGCCACAGGATGCAGACGCTGTGTGGTAGGACATATTTGAGAGAGAATAGCTCCAACAGCAATAGCCGAAGCATCAGCTTCCACGATTAAAGGCAGAGCAGGATAAGGGTGCTGTAGGACAGGAGCAGAAGTAAAGGCCTCCTTTAACGCCTGAAAAGCTGCCTTTGTTTGGTGATCCCAATGAAATGGGACTGAAGGGCTAGTAAGGCGGGTAAGGGGGGGGGGCAACAATATTAGAAAACAAGGCAATAAAACACCTGTAAAAGTTCAAGAAGCTCAGAAATGATTAGAGTGCCTTTACAGAGGTGGGAGCAGGCCAATCCAAAACCACTCAAACCTTGGAGGAACACATATGCACCCCATCAGCGGAAATGCAAAACCCCAGAAATTCAACTGAGGAGGCGTGAAAAATGCATTTCTCTAATTTGGCGAACAAGGAGTGTTCCCGAAGGTGTTCCAAGACAGATCCACATGTTGCACCTGGGTGTGCAACGTATCCAAGAAGATCAGAATATCATCCAGGTATATCACCACAAAACAGTCCAACATATCTCGAAAGATGTCATTAACGAAATGTTGAAAAGTAGCCGGGGAATTGCAAACCCCAAAGGGCACGATGCAATACTCGTAAAGACCAAATTTGGTCTTAGAAGCGGTTTTCCGCGCATCACCCGCTGAACCCGCACAAGGTTATATGCACCCCCCAAATCGAGCTTGGTAAAAATGGTGGAGGAAGACAATGGGCCTCATTATTACCCGGGCGGGACGGGGTTAACGGCGCAGGTAAAGGTGCCGGCGCAGTCAACCCCGTCCCACCTGATTAGGAGGTCGCCTTGCGGGACCCGGTCTGCACGTCGGGTTTTACCACAAAGGAAGAGTGGGTCCCGCGAGGGAAGGAGGGAGCAAACAACGGTCCGCTTGTAATCGGCCCGTTGTTTGCTCCCTCGCCCATTCCCAAGGGAATGTTCTGTTCTGAGGAGTTCTGAGGAGAACCGATGGTTTGATGCACCCAGTCAATGACAGGAATATGGAGTCTCAACCATGATAAGCCTATTATGATCCCAAGTTGGGGAGTTGATATGAGATCGAAAATGATCCATTCGGTATGTCCTTCCGGCGTGGACATAAGAACAGGACCGGTATGTTCTGTAACTTGTCCTGATACTAGGCTCGATCCATCCACTGCCTGGACCTCTTCAGGCATGGCTTTCAGAAATGTTGGTAGCCCGTGGTGTTTGGCCATATAATTACTGCTAGCACCAGAATCTAACATGACTGGACAGGAAAAGGACACATTGGCTGAGACAGAAAAACACATGAACAAATACATGTGTGAAGACATGAAGGATCCCTCCAAACCATCCATAGACAGACTCATCGCCTCGGTTCGGTTGAAAGACGAGTCATGGCGTTTCCCACTGGTTTAGCAGGTCTCCTGGGGCATACCTGAATGTAGTGACCTGGCTGACCACAATAAAAACATAAGTTGTTGGCCAATCGCCTCTCCCTTTCTGCCTTGGTCAACGGGCCTCGCATGTCTCCAATTTGCATTGGCTCAGAATCTCCTGACGGAGAGGAAGAGGGTAGCTCAGGCCTGGAAGAACGTAAGTCAGGAACTCAACGTTCCCCTCGTCGTTGCCGTAGCCGGGCATCCACCTGTAGCACCTGGTCCATTAACTTAGGATTCACCGAATGGATGGAAGGCACGACTGATAGGGCGTCCTTTAATTCTTCAGATAACCCTTTATAGAAGACTGCAGCTTTTTTCTGTTCAGGCCAGGTTGTCTCGGCTGCCAATTGGTTAAACCGGGCAAGATAAGGCAGGAGTTCCTGTTTGCCCTGAGATATGGCAAAGAACTCCAAGTCGGAAGCCTGGGCTTTATACCAGGAATAAAAAACAGAATTCATAGCCCGGATCAGAGTATCAAAATCGTACAAGGCCGGATCATCGTCGTCCAACAAGGGGTTAGCCCAGGCTGCTGCTCTCCCTCTTAGGTGGGACAGGACAAAAGATGCTTTTGTAGTGGCGTCAGGAAAGGCTAATGGGCGACAAAGTAAGTGAAGACGGCATTGATTGATAAAGTCCCATAGGTCTTGGGGTCTCCTGAGAAACGCTCTGGAGGGGCCAATGTAAAAGGCCCTGGAAGAACAACGGGTGCAGGAGCGGGAGGTTGTGCAACAGGAGGGGGTGCGGCCGCAGCGTCCCCAAACTCATTGTCATGGGGTAGAGGCTGTTCAAAGCTCTGTAACACATCAATGTGTTGATTAAGCGTTGCATGGGCAGAAGCCGTATCTGTGCGCAAGGCAGCAAAAGCCTGCATAAGTGCAGCCATAGGATCCGCACCCGGGTCCATATTGATAGTCAATGTAAGGCTCCTTAATCTGCTGTGATCCAATGGAGGTTAACTACTAGTATCCTCACTAGCAGACTGTTCACCCTTGAAATAACGTGTCAGCTGAACAGTGGGCAGTAGACAGTAAAACCTTTTACCCAAGAGCGCAGCTTGCAGGATAATAAAACAGCTGACAGGCCAGAGGCTTGAATAAAAAGTCAGGAGCAGAAACAGAGCTAAGGAAGAAAACAAACAAAGATCACAGGTTCACTGCATGTATAGCACAACAGCAAGCAGCCCAGCCGCACCGCCCTCTTTCTCCCACTCTTACCTGCGGTGTAAGGTGATCAAGCAAGAAACCTACTGGAGCGCTGGAAATGGGTGCTGGTGTCCAGTGAACGAACCTGAGTGTTCCAAGAAGAAATATCTCGTACAGCTAACCTGGATAGAACGAGGGCGCATCTATTGACCAAAGTACTGTGTAATCCACACCAAATGAGTCCCAAGGAAATCCTCCTAAAAGCAGCAGAGCGTCCCAAGAAAGTGCAATCCACCTAAATGTGTCCCCCCTGTGCAGCAAAGCGTCCCAATAGCAATCCTTCGTTTTTGTGATGAGGAGTGACCAGCAGCAGAGCGTCCAGAAGTCACTCAGAGGAAAAATCAATCAGGATCAGAATGTTTAGGGAAAGGGAGAGTTACTATGGTTCCCAGAAAACACTACGCAGCGGCCGTACACAGAAACAGAAAAAGATATGGGTATACCAGCCCATGGCGTCGGAATCAAAAATGTGTAAACAATCCAAGTTGTGCTGAGCAGAAGCGAGGTCAGTCGGAAAGCGATGGGTTCGGTAACCAAGAAAACAGTCCGCGAAGGAACCAGGTGTCAGAATCAGGTAAGGGTAATCCGTGAGCGTAGTCGGAAATGATGTCCGGGTTCACCAGCATAACAAGGCAAGATACAAGATGCGACTTAAAGTGATACAAGACAACAGTTAAGGAGCACCAGAGTCGCGCACCTCTATCATACTCATAGGTACATTACTCTGCATACCAGGAATACAAAAAGTGCATCACATGAGAATCACGTGACCTTACTTGCGCCGAGGATGCCGGGAATTGTAGTCTAGTAGATGGCGGCGATATAACAGCCGCCACGGCAGTCGCCATGGTTTCTTGTAAACAAGTTGTTTTGCGGGCAAAGCGACACGGGGCATGACAGCTGTAATCAAGGAGTGAGGTTCCAAAGAGTAGTAGGGGAATGCTCTTTCTGAGCGGCAGCCGCAACAAAACTGATTTTACACTTGGTGATCAAAGGGCAGTAGCCCCGTAGTCTCCACACTCTGCTTTCCTATATAGTCACACTAAGGTTAAAGTACATCCAAGGGTGCCAGCCAGGTGAAAAGGCTAAGTATATGACTCATAGCACCACAGTGCCACCCTCCGTTTTCCCCCCTTTGTTCCTTCTTCCTTAGTTTGAGCAAAGCAGCTGTAAAATGTAGAGGTTAGAGTTCCCTCACCCTCTGCCCGCATGCCTGACTGCACGACTGCGGTCCACTTTCACCAGTTCAAAGCGTGTAGCTTCCGAGGTTTCAAAAGCGAGGGGTACCGCTCTCCACTTTGGCCCAATTTGGACTGACGCAAACCCCTCACTCTAGCGTCAGCGTCTGCATCTACGCCTGCCTTCACCACCTTCAGTACGAGATGGAGGAACAGAACCAGAGAGAAAAGGTGAGAGGAAAGGACCTCTCTGCGTCCACACAACGCACAAACAAGCAAGCAACTGTCAAGCCGTACCAGTCTCGAGTCTTGTTGCTGCTTCCTACAGTCTCGAATCGACGGTTGACCATATTTTTTGCCTCTGAGCTATCCCAACCAAATTGGAGCCAAGACCAGCAACCATTTAGTTATATCTACTAGGATTATGCGTTATATGTGATATTATCATTTTTAAAACATTGGGCCTCATTATAAGGTTGCCGGTCCGGTAACAATGGTACTGGTAAGCTTGCCGGTACCGTTGTTACCGGACTGGAAAACTAGGAGGTCTGCTCGAGGGTGCCTTTTCGCCTGCCAGGTCCAACCTTGCGGGCGGAACGGCACCCGCGAGCAGACCATGTAGGATGCACCGGCACCATTCACGAATGGTGCCGGTGCATCCAACCTGCCCATTTCCATTGAGCCCTGTTGGACTCAAAGGGAATGGGGAGTAATTATTACCGGCAACCGGCAAAGGGGAATTATCGGGTCCGGCGGGGCAGGAATGCCCTGGTAATTGGCCATTGCAGGGTGCCCGTAAATTCATGACTCCGGCGGCAGCCATGTTGGTATTTACCGGCATGGCTAACGCCAGACTCATAATGAGGCCCATTGTGTTGTAGAAATGTCCTTGAAAAACTAAAGAGTGCTTAAATATTGTGCTCTGATAAAAATAATGGCACATTTAAATATATCACTTCTAAAACATCGTTGAAAATCACTGATGTGCTGCAGATGGGGAATTCAAATATTGGTTATTTCTTTTAGCCTTCAAGTGATAGAAACAGAGAATGCCATACAGTGATTAACCAAGCAGTGTAGCTGAAAACCATGTGGAAATGTGCAACTGCTTACACTAGCGAGATAAGTATCGCTCCACTTCAGCCTGAGGCAAGTCTGCTCCAGGAAGTGAGATTTATGATCTCAGAAGCCTGCCACGAGAGAGCTTTACAGCCACATTTCCAAAGATAAGAAATGGTTAGCTTACATGAAATACCGGGTTTCAGGCCAGCGAAATAAGAAGCAGTTGGTCTAATAACCCCAGAATCTATTTTTTTTCCGCAAAACCTTCGACTACCGCGTCATCCACCCCTTTTACCGATCATTTGGTCTGACCATCTGGTAGTCCCATTCTCTGTGTCCACTGATACTCCCTAGATTTAAGAAACACCCTAAAACGTTGCTGGAACAGCGTAGCTAAGGAAGACATAATCAAAAATATCCAGGATAAATGCAATACTGTCGACCAGACTGACTTCTTGTTAACCCAGGCTTTTACCTCAATGGCTGACTTCCTGGCCCCACTGAAGCCATGGAGGGCCGCTGGCTGACCCCCGGAACCCTGGTAGAATGAAAATATTAAAGTAATGCGTCTTAATAAAAACCAGGCGGAGCGCAAATGGCAGAGGTGTTATTGAGTGGCTGATAGGGCCAGCTTTGTGCAAAGTTCCAAAAATGTATCTCCAAGTGATTCACCATGCTAAATCGACTTTTTACACTCAGAAAGTGGAGCGGGCCCTGAATCAGCCCAAGGAACCACACGCTCTCTGCCAAAACGGACTCTCCAGCCGGTATAATTTCCACTCAGTCTCTCTGTGACAGTCTCTCTGACTTTTTTGTAAAAAAACGAAGTGATATACGAGATCCCATCTGCGTGACTAGCTTATAATAATAATAATAATAATTATTATACATTGACCCGCCTGACCACCTGACTCCTCCTGTGCCCTCCACTGAGCCATGGTCTACCTTTCCCCTCTTCCCCTGTGAGGATATCCTAAAAGCCACTAAATTGCTTAAATCTGCTTCACCTTCAGATGCAATTCCTCTGGGGATCCGCCAGGATATTATGCCACAAGACGTCCCGTGGATTTGTCAGGCAGTTCATCTTTCCTGCTGACAAGGGATCATTCCTGTACAACTGAAAACATATCTTGTTATTCCACCTCTGAAATGGCCATCGTTAGACCCCACTATACTTGCTAACTTTCGTCCTATTTCACTTCTGCCACTTTTTATGAAACTGCTTCAATCTCTCATTTCCCCTCTGCTTATCTCCTTTCTGCAGAACTCTTGAGTTCTTGATCCTTTAAAGTCTGGGCTCCATCTTGTTCGAGGCACAGAAAGTGCACTTGTCTCTGTACTGGACAATATTACTTGTCTGGCGGACCAGGGTGGGGTGGGGGCCCTGATTCGTTTAGCTCTATCAGCGGTCTTCAACGCAGTAGATCACGCTGTCTTGCTCACTCACCTCTCCCTGGCCTGCTTCTTGGGACAGGTCCTTTCCTGGTTTAAATACTTCTTGACGGACAGGAGCCAGACGCTAGCTCTATCTTCTTTTTCCTCCTCTCCTACTATGCTGTCCTGTGGAGTTTCCCAGGGATCCTCCTTGTCTCCGTCCCTATTCAACATCTATATTCAGCCTTTAGTTTTGCTCATCCGCTCCTGCATCCTACGCTGCTACTCCTATGCTGATGACACAGAAATCATTGTCTGACTGCACTTGGCCAAGCCAGACACAGCGTCTCAGCTCAGGGGATGCTCGGCATCAATGGGTATGTGGATGGCCAGAAATTGGCTAAAGTTAAACAGAGACAAGACGAGGTACTGGTGGTGAACCTCCCTCACGGTCCCCACTCTGGCCCTATTCCTTCTTCTCCTGTCTGGTCACCGTCCTTCTGGCCCCCTGAGCTAGGCTCTTGCTCTTCCCCGGTATCTGAGGTAAAAAATGTGGGTTCAAATTCACATCATCGTTATCTACTGCAGCTCATGTTGCTGCTGTTTGTATGGCTGGCTATTTCCAGCTAAGAATTATTTGAAAGGTTCTGCACTTTCTTCCTAGTCATCTGCGCCCGTTGGTGGTTGCCTCTCTTACCCTTAGCCGCCTAGGCTATTGTAAATACTTATTTCTCACCCAACCTTTGTATCTATGCCATTGTTTGCAAATGTTTCAAAGTCTGACGGCCCACATAGCTACTGACGTCCCTTATGGTGTCCATATTTCAGCTATACTTTGCACCCTTCATTGGTTACCGGTCCAAAAGAGGATCAACTTTAAATCTCTCTGCATGGTCCACTGGGCCTTTTATGGCTTGAGGGCAGAGTATATGCAGGAAACGTTTCAACCATACATTCAGAGGCGCTCTCTGTGCTCTCATGAGGCTCATTTGTTCCTTGTTGTTCACTTCTGCCTGAGCAGAACAGGGGCCGGTCATTGTCTATCGCAGCTGCTAAGCTGCAGAATTCATTACCCCTTAATCTTCGGGCCATAAATCATCTTACTTTCAGGCGTGCCATGAAGACGCACTTCTTCTAGGCTACAATGCCCTGTCTGTATCCTTTAGTGCCAAGATGCCTCCAGTGTACACATGCTTTATAAAAACTGAAATCAATCATCAATCAATCAATCCATCTCCTACTTGAAAAAGTCCTTAGATTGATTACCTTAGAGATTAGTTTGAAACATATTTTGGTTTGGCTAAAGATCAATTGATATGAGCACCTGACAATATCCAAGGATACAGTTTGCCAAATCATCAAATGTGGAGGAGGCTGTCATTGGAAATGGCTTGCTCAGGTTAAATACTGCCTACCAACCATGGGATGTGTACATCTGCTAGGTGAGGAAGCTAGTATCATTGATCAAGATATTTCTTTAGTTAAAGAATCATATGTAAACAGGTGATTTCTTCTGCATGGGAACAAAGGAGGATTTGCTGTCTATCTTATTTCAAATGAGGCGCCCTCAGCTGAGTTGCACTTGAATGTTATTCAACAACTAGAGTCTTATATTCTTTACTGTTATGCTTCCATTATAGTCTGTTCTATTTCAGGACTAAAAACATATGCAAATCAATATTGGTCCAAATCCAAAAGGAGTAGTTCAAACAGAACTGCTATGTCACCTCTTCTGCATAGGACACTGGCAATTCCAGCCATGTTTCACCCTCATTGAGGGTCAGCTTGAGACCCTAGGCTGATCAATCACAGAAACCAGGTCTAAGTATTCCCCCATGGCTTGTACGATGATTCTCAGAAGCAAAATAAGGATTCGATAGGAACTGTGAATGAATCACGATCAATGAGAATTTATTTGACCAGATTTTCATATCCTACATTTTTCAGCCCTATAGTGTCATTAAAAAGGGAAAAACCAATAGCAAACTACTGTAAATCATACTATAAAATTGGCTGTTCAACTCAAACTGTTAGGTCTCATCCCTTATTGGCAGCACCGCAATTATCCCCAGACATGATTGACCTCCCCGCGTATCATCACAAAGGTGTAGCTTAAGACCCTAGGCGCTGCGAGCTTGGGACCCATGTCAGGGCCTACCTTCACTACTTAAGTTGACTTTGAAAAGAAAATGAGGGTGACAGATGGAAAATAGTCTGATTATGAGCATAATCAGGTGTCTATGCCCAAGACTGACTACACTACCCCACTCTAGGACTGTCATCTGTTATAACGCCTGTGCACTCTGATATATGCTGTTATCTCCGCTGCTCACGCTATCTCTTTCATTGACGTAGACCACTCCCCCCAAACCTCAGGATGTCATGCTCCCCTTTGAAGTCTCACAAACACCTCATTCACATTCTGCTTGACTGTTTATTGGGCAGGGATCAGAGTCACTGTATCCCTCAGGGTTTGAGAATCTCTGGTTCACATACTGGGACTCCCCTCAGAGGTATCACCATTAACCTTTGCAGAGTTTCCTCTTCCTCAGCTCTTAGTCTACACTCCACGAGCCATGAACAAGGCTGAAGCAGGCCACTAGCAGGTGGCCCTCCCTCAGACCAAGCTTGAGGCCTCCCACAGCCGGTGCCAATTTCTGTCTTCTCCACCAGTATGGGCAGCAGTTACTGTGGGTTAAACAGCCAATCCTGCTGCTGGTGGCCTTTGCACCAGATAGTTGCTGGAGCTTCCTTATACATGGCCACCTTCTTGCACCTTAGTTTCAGGTGCTAGAAGAGGAGGGAGTGCCCTGTTTTTTGTTCTTTCTTCACCAACTTCCTCTCCACCACTGGCAGTTTGCACCAAACACTCATTGAGTTAGCCCGAGCACCTCTGTCATTACATGACTGTACGAGCTACTATTTTATTATGGTATTTCGGATTCTGCTGCCAGAGATTGTATTACCGCCAAATTACCCCTTCTTCCACCTGACCCCAATCACATCAGGCCTTCCGTTTCCAACTTTTTCGAATACACTTTCAATTACACGTTACTCTATTTCCATTTTATTGATCTGGGGATTATTATTTATATTTCACTGTGTTTAGCATGTTTAAAATGAAGCCATGACTCCTCGATTCTCTCTAAGAGTTACCAGGGCTGGTTAAGGGTAGTCCAGCATGAGAGGTGGGGCCAAGTTTGGTTTATGCCGAATAACTTCCAGCCGAGTCCAGCCTTAGCACAAGAGGGATACAACTTCCCACAAGCATATTACCATTACAATAGCACTCATAGTAGACCTCAAGAACTCGCCAGCCTCCCAGTCCATGGCCTTGCTCCCAAAGGACCAATGGGTCAAAACACACCCTGTATGAGCCATGACTTTAGTTTCTCTTAGCTTTCCTATCTAAAGATAGGAACATTTGGTCCACGGGGCAAATGGATGAATCTGTGCTCCCCTTTACCTGTGAGCATTGGTTCGACACACCTAGGAAGGGCAGGAAGGCTTCTAAACCTGTGTCTAAGGTTCAAGACTTTGGGCTTCATTACGAGGTTGCCGGTAACGTGCTGGTGCACCGGCTGGTTGCTGGGTACCCTGTTTTACTGTTACCACCGCTTGACATCCCAGTGCTACTGGGATATCACTGACGGTGGCGCAACAGTAAGTTCCCATTACAATGGAGGACTGGGAACACTGAAGGACAGGCACTGTTGTTAACAGTGCCAACACTTCTGTGAAAAACCTGCCGGTAGGGGCTTGAACTCCTGGCAGGTCAGTTCCCCTACCCGCAAACTACAGACCGGGTCACTTTTAATGAGGCCCATTCTCTTCATGCAGGCCTAATAATGGAAGGCAGTCATCCTTGAGTGGTTTTGTTTTTTTTAAAAATAATTTTGTATTGGTATTTCAAAGATAACAGTGATACAACTAAAATGTACAGAAAGTTGCATCATAACAACATACACTCCCAACTCCTCCACTCATCCCCCATATTTGAATAGAGTGTGTTTGTTCCCATTGTGCCTTCCACTCCGACCTTCCCACCCATTCCTTCTCCACACAGCCCTCCTTTCTCCAGGGTTTCTATCACTGTCCTGGTTACTCCCAATTTCCCTTAATTCTCTCATATTTACCCAAGGATCCCCTGCTCTTATGCACCAGTTTATCCCAGGTTTTGATGATGACGTTCATTCCTGAGCACCACTTTGGTAGACTTGGTGATTTCTCACTCATCCATTGCTCGGCAATCTCACGTTTCGCCACTACGAAGGCAGCATTTGGGAGCATTTTCTGATGCCTGGGCAACTCCCCTTCCATCTATATCGTCAGTATACACTTTTCGGCTGCAAATCAATTGGACACGTTAGTACCCTTCCCTTTCCTTGAGTGCTTTTTTTCATTCAGGGAACAAAAGTTGCACTCACCTCCAGCCAATGGCTAGTGGTAATTGAGAACGTTTATTTCCCTTGCGTGTGACGGTGCATCTGGCATGCTTAGAAGGCAGTTTTGGGTTACAACACTGCTTCAGAAGCATAATTCAGGTTTGTGTGTGTGGCACTGCTCAAATCATCACTAGCTGTGCACAATGTTATAAAATAAAATACTTGGCTAAGTCATTTCCAAATTTCCTTTGATAAATTGTACTCTTTATCATCCATCCCCAAAAAATCAATGGGAAAAGACATTGGGCCTCATTACGAGGCTGGCGGTAGCCATGCCTGTAGTACAGGCACGGCTGCTGCCGGTATTCATTTTTTTCCGGCACCCGCGAATGGGCAACCACCAGGTCATGCCGAGTTTGGCAGACCCGGTAATTGCCCATTCGCGGGTGCCGGTAATAAGGAACTCCCCATCCCCATTCGGCCCCATAGGGCTCAATGGGAATGGGGAGGGTGGTTAATAACGGTACCGGTGCTTCCATCATGTTCTGCTCGCGGGTGCCGGTATGGCCACCAGGTCAGACCTGGTGGTTGCAAGGGCACCCGCGAGCAGAACTCCTAGTATGGCTGTTTGGTAGCAACAGTGCCAGTAGCGATACCAGCGCTGTTGTTGCCTTACCGCCATACTTGTAATGAGGCCCATTGAGTATAAATTCCTCGTTACTGGGCATATGCTGTACATTCGCTGGGTAGCTTCCAGTGAAAGGAGTGTAAAAGATGCTTGGCAGAGCTACTCTTCACTCGTCAGCATTTTTCTACAACTGCTGGTGACCTAAAGTGGAAGTCCAGAGACCAAGCACAATATGTTGGTCTTGATAACATTCTAACATAATTTGCTTTTTAAAGGAATGTTGGCATCATGCTGCATGCCTTAATTGAATTAAGCGATTTTTCAAGGCAGCTGCAACACGTTGATACAAGACTCCCGGATGCAGACAAATTGTTAACCAGAGTCATCAGGGCTTTTGAGTCCATGATAAACACCCAGCTCTATTTGCGGAAGAGGCCTTGAAGGCCTGCACCATTTAATCTTTTAGAGCAGTGGTGCTACATAAATTCCAGCAATACATGCAGGACAATATCATAGGACTTTGCCAGAAAAATTCAAAACTAGGATTGGCCATGCCAACAGTTTGGGCTTTTGAATAGGCTTGTGAGTCGCACTTGCCAGGCACTGCCGTAGTGCTATTAACTGGCCATTGATGGTAGCCAGTGCAAAATCATGCGAGTACCTGGGCAACTAATCGCAGTACCTGGCAAATGCCTAATTCTTATACACAAGCCAAAATCATGTCTTTAACAAAATTCTTTGACAGACCTGCATAATGCTCATAAATGGAGTGGCTGAAGGCAGACCTGCTTAAGATATTTTATTGTATTAAACTAGCCGCTCCAATAAAGTCATTATCTCACAGAAGACTGCTTTGAGAAAACACTGGCAGGCACTTTGAGTCCGAAGTTTGATGGTACGGCATTTTTAAAGCAAGCTCAAAGAGTCCCCACGAGGATGTGTTTTGGGTGAGAAGGGGCAGGAAATGGGTGGGAATGGCCATCAGGATGTGCTGCAGTCATAGGTAGGCAAATAACCAAACAACACATACAAGCTTTGTGTCCCTCCTCAAATGCCATTTCTCCCTATCTGTACCCTGTTGCAAAAGTTTAGGATTATAGGTGGCACTTTAACTAACAAGACTGGCTACCACAATGGGCCTCATTCCGAGATTGGTGGTAGTCATGGGGCTATTTGCGCTATCCATGACTGCCACCAATAACGGGTCCGGCACAGGTCTCGTTCAATGGGGACTTACCGGTATAGTCTGAACTTTGCGGGACCGGTAAATCCCCATTGAAAATACCATTCCCCATTCCCATTTGAGCCCCCATAGGGCTCAATGGGAATGGGGAGGGTGCAAATAACGGGCTCGCATATGTCAAGTCCGTTATTTGCGCCCTGGTCCCTTAACGGGTCCTGTCCATAACGTCTGGTCAGACCAGGCGTTACTGGAGGGACCCGCTAAGGAACCTTGTAGTAGGGCAGTAAGGGGTTACTGGCACCGGTCTCCTTACCGGTGTCCAGTATCCCTCACCGCCCACCTAATAATGACCCCCAATGTCTTCACATGTAAGCACTATTGTGTCAGATGCTGATTGTAGAGAACAGTTAAAAACTCTCATGCGACATGTTAAGGTACTTAACCCAGCACACTCGGGTAAGAAAAAATTTATATTTAACACAGGGACAAAGATGTGCAACAAATTTGCCAACTCCTCAGGGTAAATGTGTTGGATAGTTTAAGAGGATTTTGGGAATATAAGCAACACAATGCCTACATCCCATCATATTTCATGCCATCAAGGAAGGCTGTACAACCCATAGCTGCATCTATCAGTAAATGTGAACGTAGTTTCAGCTGCATGCATGATCTTCTTATTGCAAAAAGACATTGGGCCTCATTGGGAGGAGGGAGGTAAGGGGTTAATGGCGACGTAAAAGGAGCCGGAGCCGTTAACCCCTTACCGCCCTATTATTAGGTCCGCTCACGGGACCCGCTCAGAAGACCTGGTTTTACCAGACGTCCTTAGCGGGTCCCGCGACCGGCCCAGCATGCTAACAACGGGCCCGTAATTAACGGGCCCGTGTTAGCATGCTCCCCATTGAGCCCTATGGGGGATCAAATGGAAATGGGGAAGGCCCGGGTTCCCTGAATGGGGAAATACCGGGCCCTCCAAGGTCGGAGTGGCCCAGTATTTCCCCATTCAGGGAACCCGGACCCGAGTTTGGGGGTAGCCATGCCAGCTACCTCCAAACTTGTAATGAGGTCCATTCCCTTGGCAAACAGTGACTGTCGTCGCTTACATTTTTTAAATTTGTGAGCCAAAAATTTGATCCACTTTCTTATGTAAAACCATGTTTGCAGAAGAGGAGACGATGTTCTCATGAGACAGCATGCTGCTCTCCCAAACAAGGGATGCAGCTTTCACTATATGAGTCAATGTCGACACTTTTCTGATTTACAGTACTAATATCATGTACAAGGAACTCTACTATTTTCTTGTTAAGAGATCTACTTTTTCCTGATTTCAGAACCATAAGTAACACCTAACATTTTTGTGAAGTAGATCTTAAACCTCTACAGCAAGCCCTTAAGATGTCATGATAATTGTAGATAAATGAACACACTTAAACATGACACTAAGGCCCTCATTACAACACTGGCGCTAAACCATGGCGCTATTAGCACCATGGTCGGTGCCGGTGTTGTAACGAGTCTACCATGAGGAAATACCGCCCCATTCCAAGGTTGGCGGGGAGGTATTTCCCCATTTCCCCATGGCCCTTCCCCATTCCCATTTTTGCCCCATAGGGCTCAATGGGAATGGGGAAGGCAGCAATTACGGTACCGCAAATTGCAGTACTGTAATTGCCTGCAAGGTCCCTTTGCAGGTCCCTACTTTAACGGCTGGTCCAGACCAGCCGTTCAGGTCTTGTCCCGCAAAAGGACCTCGTAGTAAGGCGCTAAGTGGTTAACGGCGCCGCAGCCTTTTACGGCGCTGTTAACCACTTAGCGCCAGGGTCGTAATGAGGCCCTAAGTGAATAAATGTTTTTTTCATTGCACGTAAGTGAGGGAGGGCACTCGTTTTTAGTATTTGATTCACAAGTGTGTACTTTTCATTTTATCCTAGTGAAAATTACAGCACTTGTCGATAAACAAAATGGTCAGTATGCACAGACAAGTGGATGGGGTGGTGTGGCGCTTACCGGGAAACTTGGCCATCTGATCCTGCGAGCTGATTGGGTACTTTCTGCTTTGCTAAACAAACAACTAAGTAATCAGCTTGCAGAAACGGGTACATCTGTGACTTGCCTCTGTACTGGGCCAGCCTTAGCAGCCGTAGCGCCCTGGTTGACGAAGCAAAAATGTAGCATCGGCTCGCTATTGTTATTAAATGTGCTCCGCTGCTGAGAGAGGAGCGCGTTTAATTTCAATAGGGCGCCTGGGGCGCATTCTCTCACCAAGCCAGCTTGGGGGATACGTTGAAAGACTCCCTCGAGCTGCCGTGCTGGGGGGCTAATGGCAGGGCGCCACGACCGGTTGCCCCGGCGGCCCACCCCTAAGGCCAGCCCTGCCTCTGTAGCTCCAATGGCCTGCCGAGAAAATCAAAGGTCTTCAGTAACGAATGCATTTTTTAATAACAATAAGTTTCAGCCTTCTAAAGTACATATTTTGAGAAGTGTGGGTACCGATGGCCGGATAGTGCTGGCCCATTTAAAGCACTGACGTAACCGCAGAAGTGTGAGGGGCCTACAACGAATTCTTATTTGAATTTAGGACAAATATTCTCGCATTTAGCAATTAAAAGGGTTTTACTAGTTGATGATAATCCTAGCTTGTCTTTCTGTGCTTGATTCCTTAACAAACATTTAAATTATTGATATTCTAACACACACATGTAATTTGTTTCCTGTGCTAACACATTTTCAATGTCTTGCTGTACTAGACTGAGAGCTGAAACCTGACATTTACACCCCCACTTTGCCAGTATATATATTTTGACGCGGAGAGTGGCACGTGCACATTAACCGTTCGTCAGTTTCCATCTCTGTCACTAAGTAGTCATGCTTCGCTCTTCAAAAGTCGTAGAGCCCCGACTTAAAAACCCATTAAAGCTCTGACAACCTAAGAGGTGGCATTAAGGAACAGAGGGATATTAGCGCCTGACACGTGACGAGGTAATGGCAACACGCCGCAATCTGAAGCCACGCGCGTGATTGACAGCGCGGGCGACGTAAGGCAGTGTCGCCGTCATGGGATCGCCTCTTGCAAAGCGCGTGAAGGGTACGGAGGAGCGATAGCAGCAGGACCCCCGTCGGGGGTTCTTCACAAAAGAACATGTCGTGAAAGCTTTCCTTGTGGAAGTAGAACCCGGAGCTATTAATATGGTGTAATTTATTCCTATTTCCTTTGAAGAGTGAGTGCAAAGTAAATCGCGAATTCCAAAACTTTGGTTGAGGGGCAATTAACACCCAGGGAAAAACTGCCCTTAAAAAAAAAGAAAAAAAAAAGATATACTTTCAATAAATTGTTGCACCACAGAAATCATTACGTTGGGGCAAAAATACGTTGTAAGAATATAGGGCCTGATTTGCAAAAGCATTTTTTAATGGGAAGTTTATGTAATACCGCAACGCTTGAGATGGCCCTGGTGAGATTTACAGATCTGGTTGAGAGAATGTTTGTGAAAGTCGCACATGCATTCTGGGGAATAGATGACCACTTACAGACCTGGGGCCAGATTACAGAAACTTTGCACTGGTGCAAGTCCAAAGTTGCACGGTATTAGCACTAAGGCAAAATTTGCACTATTCCTGAAAACACTTGTAAATATTAGAAACCATTGCACCATGACAAGTTCAGCCTGGCATGGTATAAGCACCAAGTAAAAAATTGAGCAAGTGCAAAAAAGATAAGTATTCAATGCATTTTTGCACCGGGCAAAGTTTTCCCTAGTGCTAATACCATTCGTTATTAGCACTAGGGCAAATTTTACAGAAATAGGGCAAACTTTTCCCTAGTGCTAATACTGTGCAAACTTTGCACTTGCATAGTGCAGCGCTTCTGTAATCTGGCCCCTGGGCCCTGATTTACAAAGTGCTGTTCAACGAGATTGCACCATCGGAGAATGCTTTAGTAAATCAGTCCCCTGGGGCCAGATTACAGAAAAGGTGTACCAGTGAAAGTGCAAAGTTTGCACGATATTAGTACTAGCGCATAGTTTGCCCTATTTTTAAAAACACTGGGGCACATTAAAAAATCATTTCACCTCTACAAGTGCATTTTGGACTATTAAAAGCACCAGCGCAAAAATTGCCCTAGTGCGAAAAAGCTGCATTTTCACTACATTTTTGCACCAGGGCAAATTTTGCCCCAGTGCTAATAGGGAATGGTATTAGCACTAGGGCAAACGTTGCCGTGCTGCAAAAGGGCATCACTAATGCATCTTTTTAGCACTAGGGCAATTTTTGCCCTGGTGCTTTCAATATGCCAAACTGCACTTGTCGAGGTGCAATGGTTTTTTAATGTGTCCCAGTGTATTTAAAAATAGGGAAAACGTTGTCCTAGAGCTAATACC
The DNA here is from genome assembly GCF_040938575.1 of Ambystoma mexicanum. Classification (NCBI taxonomy): domain Eukaryota; kingdom Metazoa; phylum Chordata; class Amphibia; order Caudata; family Ambystomatidae; genus Ambystoma; species Ambystoma mexicanum. The sequence continues at coordinate 1,088,190,766 of NC_090925.1, read as the reverse complement.
ATGCAAACGTTGCACTTGCACTGGTGCAAAGTTTCTGTAATCTGGCCCCAGGTGTGCACAACAGTGACTTGTTTCGTTTTCACTGATTATCGGTGCAGCTGCTAAGTGCCAAAGATTGGCATTTGCATAGTAGGAGGCACGGGTGCTCAAGTGGACAGAGTATCCGAGACCAGGCATTCCATGTTGAGTATATTCTTGCCCAGTGAAAGTACTCCCCCAAAAGGATTGACGCAGCAAGGAATGCTGTGGAGCGCATGCTCACTTGGGGGAGTGAGGGGGCGCAGTGGGACCTTACAGCAAAACGGAAGATCATCTCATTTTACAGGAAATGCCACGAAAAGCCCTTAACAGGTGGCTTCGAGGCATTAAACAACGTCTTGAAAGCAATAAGGATACACAACTGCAAAAGTGGCAAGCCAAATGTGAATCACTCTTAAAGGAGCTAAATGAAACAAACGAAGACTTGGCGACCAACCCTTCAAAAACAAAACAAAAAACTGTATACAAAAGACTGGATACAGACATTGGAGGAGTTAACCCGCTATAAGAGTTAGGAAGACTATTGGTCGACACTGAGGAAACTGAACATGCTTCCAGGATATTTAAAACTCTTTCCAAACTGGTTCTTCAGATCACAACTAATGAGGTTCCGTCTGAATATTCTGCCATCGGGGAAGTGATCCAAAGAAGATTAAAACAAAATGCAACCCTTAACTGCAGAATTTGCCTAAAACCCAACACAGTGGAATCACTTAAACATCTAACCCTAGAATGTAAAGGTCTACTAAATGAAAGAGAAACATGTTTCAGAGAAATAGCAAAAAGCACTCCCAATAGAGACTTAGAAACATGATGCAACGTTTTCATGGAAGGGGAGAAAATTACGACCAATTTGGCTCTGGTCAGATTCATAATTATGATTTTTAAGAAAATAGAAAATCTCCCTGAACATCCACCTGAGAAAGTGTGGCTGGACTTGCAGTCTTGGGAGTGCTCTGGTGTTCAATAATGTGAATGAGAAAGTGACCGTGATAAAAACGACCATATGTTTGTATTTTGGCTTAAGGTTTTCAATTTGTTAAACCAATTGTGGCCAAATAAAAATAATAATAAAAAATAAAAAATAAATAAAAAAAGACTGAAGTCAATTATCATCTTGTCAGCTTCCTAAGCAGGGGAGGTTCTGTCAGGGTTGAACACTCCGGCCCTCTGACTGAGCATGGGCAAGGGGTGAGTGGTCATTTTGAAGCAGCTCACCATGGAACCCAGAGAGTAGTCTCAACTGTGGTATTCCAGATTCCCTAATTGTGTGGTCCGGGGTACATAACATGATGATCCTGTGCCTTAGAAAATGCTAAATCAGATTAAAGGCTGTGATGAATAAATGGGCATTCATCTCTGAAGCAGGTGCATTAGCCTCCTGAGTTCACTTACCAATATGATATAAACATTTAGAGGCCATTGCATTATTCAGAGGTGATTGTTTGGGAGGGAGTAGGTATAAAATATAACCACAACCTTGATTCAGGATTTCTAACTGAAATCTGTATTTCGTTTTTCGTGTGTTGATATTGATTGACTAACGTGGAGATTTATTGATCCTAATATTTGTCCCTGAGGTCTCAGCATGCTAGGCTGCCCAACAGGACGAGACAGGGACCAGTTAGAAGAAAAAGGCTTTCATTTGCCACTTACCATCTAGAAGATGCACAGCAGCCGTGGCAGAGCCATGGGAGGGGCGGTCGCCTCCCCCCTGGTGCCCAGTGCACCCCCCAGCTTCCCGATGGTGCCCTATTAGTTGCCCCTGGCCCCAAATGCTGCCTCCGCTACTGCCCAGAAGACCTGTGGTCCTGTGTCATACTGCTCCAAGCCACTAACATACATGTTGTTGCATGCAGATGGAAAGTACTGTCAGCTCTGCCTGCTTTGGTTTGGTTTCTAGCTGTTCTGTGTTTAGAGCACAGTGGCATTGGTGCGCACAGGGAAGCCTTGTGTGCCTGTAGTGTTAGGATGCATTCGCCTAGATTGTGATATGCAAGTTGATTGCAGCCGTGTAGTCTTCTGTTGCCTGATGTCTGTAGGGAGGGTTATTCAATTGCTCTGTGTGAGTGGCCCGCTAATATGCATGTAGTGTGTTTGAGAGCATAAGGGCTGGGAGATTAGTGAAGGGTCTGGTGGGCGACTTGGAGCATCAATCCTATGTGCCCATGCTAATGCTTCAGTAGTGGTGCCGCTCAGGTAACGATGTTGTGAGGAGATGCCCTTAGTCTGTCTAGAGTGGCCTGGGATCTTTGCCAGTGGACAGTGTGCAGCGGCTGGTTCATTAGGAAAGTGGAGAAACATGGGGGGGTTCAGACGTGGGCACAAAGTAGGCAGCGGGTGAAAGTAATCCCTAAGGGGAGATAAAAGTAGGAATTCCAGAGAGGGCAAACTCCTGGTGGTATTCCTAAGAACAACTCAGCATGCTATGAGGTCAAGGTGCGATATCTTGGAGCCAGACACATAAATGTAATTGGCATCAGAGAGACCAACACGGCAGGGCATTAATTGCAAGGCAACATTTCAAAGGGGCCATATTGTAGTGTTACACACAAAAGCAAAGGTACAATAGGACACATGGGCGTAAGGACCAGCAGGGAGACTCAAACTGGGGCAACTGGGAGCAGGCTAATCAGGGACACACACAATCAAGCAACAGAAAGCAAGGCATAGCACAGCATTATAAAGGCATGGCAAGATAGAACTAAACATAATAAGTTGTAGTTAATCATGAAAAGACCGAGGAAGTGAGAAGACTAGTCTACTCCCCACGCTGCTACCTCTGGCTTGTGCAAAGAGTTGTCATTTCCCTTTCTCACTGTGCCACTTGCAATCTCTCTCTCTCTCTCTCTCTCTCCCTCTCTCTTCCTCTCTTTTTTTGTCTCTCTTTCTCGCAACCCCACCCCCCCTCTCTCTCTCAAACAGATGCATTGTTCACTGTGTGGTGCAAGTACCTGGGAATTGCCAGAGGAAGGGAGAGAGCCATCTGGAGACACAGCTCCCCAAGCAGAGTGTTAAGGAGTAAGGGAGGCGGACACTTTCGGTTCAGAGCGAAAAGCCGCCAAAGTGATGGAGACCCAGGTACTCACTTCACCTTCCTTACTTTGTCTGTTTCAGGCTACAGATGTCTGGCAGACCTCTTTAGGAGGAGCTACTGAACAGACAATGGCGAACGGCACAAGAACAATCAGTTCAACAGCAAGCAAGAGAAAGATGTGCCATCCTCTGAGACCAGGAATCTGAAGGCTGCCCAGAGCTGGTGGTCGATTATGGATGAAGCTGTAGCAGGAGGCTTTTCAAAGGGCATCTTCCCTTAGCCTACGGGTTTCCAGTTCGCAAAAGAATAATACATTAATCAGAAGGCAATGTGCCGTTTTTATCCAGTGTGAGGGGGCTGTCTTCTCAGAGATAGGGAAAGGCAGGCAGATATCCTCCTCTGCACTAGTTGTTAAGGGCGTTCGCAGGGGGTGTCCTGGGGTAAGAAGGGAACTGCCTCACCCTTCAACAGCTACTTGCATCACTAAAACTGGGAGAAGGGGCCTGCCTTTTAGTACACGCAATGCACATAATGCAATACAATACCATGAGGCGGTGTCCTGACTGAAATGCTTATGACGTGAAATCCTTTGTTTTCTGCCCAGCCACAGACTTGATCATTGCACCATCATTGTTTCTGTTGCTTAAAAGAAAGTGCACAAACTCCCTGTGCCCCTGGCCTGCCTCAGAACACTCGCATTACCTTCCTGGGCTCAGTGACAGACCCTTAACAACAAGGTAGAAGATAATGGCATGCGTTCACACCTGCTCGTACATTTACAAACATGCATATGTCGGGCCTAAAGAGAGGGTTTTCGAAATTGATATTGAAGAAGAACAATACATATATAATATGTTTTCTTTATTTTTAAATGTTTAGGGTCCACGAATTTGATTCCTTTTCCATGAATTTAACTTGTATTAGCACCTGGTAGGTGATGTTATCAAAGCCCTTCGCCAATCAGAAAGTTTGGACAGTGGGCCTTATGTTATGTTATTTGCTCACAACCCAAACCCTTGGATTAGCTAGTGCCTTCCTCCACCCAGGACCCGACATCTCTTTGCGGCACCATCTCCTCACACTCCTGTTCCCCTAAGCCTTTCCCTGAGGGCCTCTGCTCCTTCCTCGCCAGAACACCAGGCACCCTTCCCCTCCCTGCCTGAGATGCTGCCCACCTTGTCTTACCCTGCTGATGGCTGCCATGAAAATGGAGAAGGGATAATGGCTAATAAATCTTGAGTCTGAAAGCCGGCAACTTGAAGGCAACCACCACGGCAAATCCTGACACAGATACTTATTTTTCCTTTAATATAATCGGTCTAACCACATTATTGAGTCCATCATCTATTTTCTTTGCTATTGAGTCTTTGGCAATATGGAGTTCTAAAAGCTTTATAGATGAGGGAATTCGTTTACTAAGTGTATCTTATTTTACATTGTGTGCTTAAAATACATTTGAATTCAGGATAATTGTTTCTAAAGCTCGTTTAAATAGGGTGGTCTCTATCTAATAGCACCTGTCATCGAAGTGTCTAGGAACATTATGTTAATGTGTACAATATATCATTGATTTGTTTATTATTATGATAGAGTTTAAATCCGTTAATGCCAGCACATTGCCAGCTACTGTCACCCTCATTGGGTTCAGCCTTGTACACATGTTCTGTGACATTTGTGAAGTGTCTATTTGCCATTTGTATGGCCTGAAAGTTCTGCGGGCTGTCTCTGATTTTGGTAGACCATTGTCTGAACATTACGTGATGGACTGAAACAAAAAATGACTTTTAAAAAAATGACTGGTAATGTAAGATTAACCTTAATTGTAAAAGGTAATCATGTCAAGGCCCAGATAGTGTAGACAAACCTATGGCTAGTCCCTTTGATTTCAGCGGGACTGGGGTGGAATCGGAAAATAGAAGGAGCAAAAGACAGTTTTGGAAAAAAAGCAGCAAACACAGAGGTGACCCACATGAAAGGACACCCCTAGGACAGTGGAAAGATGTGCATTGAGTGCCTTATCTGAGCAAGGGCATTGGATGTGTCCCGACCAACCTGGAAGAGTGGCAGCAGAGACCCAAACAAAAATCTAAAAATGGAGGAAAAGACAGGCATGTGCAGGGATACCAGTAGAAAATGAGGAGCCAACTGGAAAATTAAAACTGTATATTTGATCATTGTTGAGTGGGAAGAACTGTGTTTGCCAATGCCCGTGAAATGGTGATTGCTGGCAAGAGAACACCATTAGTTTGTGGAAAACCACTAGTTATTACGGGCATCCTATGCTGAAAAGGTGGAGCAAGCAAAGAGAGTTGGGATTGCGACTAACTATCCCAGAGCAACTGATTGCAGTTGTGGGTGCTGTGATTACATGATAATTGTACATACCATTGCAGATAAAAATATGTTATGCAGTACATTAACAATTGCTTTGATGGCTATTTAGATTACTGTAACATTAGCTTTAACAGCTGTTATGTGCTTGGTGCTGGGAGTACAGTGTATGTATGTATGTATGTGTAGGGAAACAACAGAGTGCTCTACATAGGTATCACATCCAAGGAGTTACAAGTAGGGGTGCAGATTTAGCAGAGGAGATGAGACGTATAAGGTGAGAGGAGGGAGGGGGGTCTAGAGGGGAGAATGAAGGTCGAGTGGAGCGACCAGCGACTGAAAAGATGTCATTTAAAGAGATGGGTCTTCATCTCCTTCCTGAAGTGTAGAATGTAGGGGGCAGTATCATCAGAATCTGTAACTTGTTCAAGAGACAGGGTGCATAGCAGGAAAAGACATGTTTGCAGGATTTTTCCCTCTTGCAGTGCTATGTTTCCAGCTGGGCAATGTTGGGCTTTTGGTGGTGTGCTGGCCTCTGGAAATGACTGCTGCTTTCGTTTGTGAATGCTTGGTAGGTGATGCAAGCTGTCTTGAACATAATGCATGCTTGAAGGACTAGCCAGTGCAGCTCTTTATCATGCGATGGGACGTTCTTTTCCGAGGACCACAGGTGGCATTTGGGACTGCTGTAAGTACAGTGTTATAAGTTATAATAGTTCACATATAACGTGCTTAATACCAGGGGTGGTTTATAAGCCCGGGATCGGGATTTGAACCTGTGTTGCAGCTGATTGGTCTTGCTGCCAAGACAAATGCGTTGCCCCTGAGCTATCCTTCCTCCCCTTGGGGGATGGTTGCCACCACCCAGCTGGGAGATGGTGAGTGCATGGAAAATTGCTTTGAAACTCTATGCAAGGATGAAAAGCCTGTCTTCGCAGAGTAACACAAGCTGGCACCATGCTGATGGAGTCTTCTTAGCGATTTGCTTGCTACATAAAAGATCACAGTTGATGTAAAAGTTGTGAAATTTTGCACTGGGTGAGAGATGAGGTATGGATGTATTGAACTTCAAACCAGTCACCCAATTCTGGATTTGGGCAGCCTTAGTGGGATTTCCAAGAATAATGAATTTGGTATTTTTCGGATTCAGTTTCAGGAAAGTGCTTGATATTCAAGCTTGGATGAGGGATAGACAGTGATTTTGTCAATTAATGTTGTTAATGTAATTGCGATGAATCAACTTCCGGTCACCAGTGACCCAGGGATGAATAACGGTTTCTACACCATCATTCAGCCCCAAACCTCTAGTACACCAGAAGGGACCTGAACAGATTGGAAACACAAGAAAATTATAAACCTCCTTGCCCAATTTTGGTAACGCGGATGGAACGGCAGGCTTATCTCCGCAAGGTCATGGATCGTTGGTTAGTTGCAACACAGCAAAAATACAATTATTACCCAATGATAAAAGGGACTGTCCAGTCAAGGTTGTATAAAAACATCTACTTTATTTTATTATCACAACAGACAGTCCTAGCACACTACAAAACACAACCAATCCTGTAATGGAATGCAGAGGACAGACACTTTCAAGAAGGAAATGGGATGCACTCTGGATACTGACAGGAGGGTAGTCAGTAAAGTAATTAATTGCAATAGTTCAAGGATACTTGGTTTCAACAAAAAGTGAGTAATGGGTCATACAATGTCACTAGGGTCCTTCGGAGAAGGACCACGGGGACAGAAGCACAATGCATCTTGCGCTTGTAGAAGATTTTGGTGCTCAACAGGGTTGAGTCGGTTTCAGGGTGCTTTCCAGCTCTTGTGATAGAGTTCTAGACGGGAGACAGCTGTGGCTATTAGGCGGCAGGCAGTTCAGCAAGCGAGGCTGGACGGATGGCTGCAGGCTGGCTCGAGGTCAGGAATCATTGTCTCAGTGCTGGTTGGAGGGTCTGAAGCACTGGGCGAGGCATCTCAGACGGCGTTCGTGACTGTGGCATGAAAACAATCAGTGGTACAGTCGGTTTCAGCTCGAGGGGCTCAACTGTTTCAAAAATGTCCTTTAAGGCAGACGCTGGTTGATGCTTGTTGATGCACTCCTTGTAGCTTTTTCACTGGACTTGTGTCGTCCTTTAATGAGGATGACCCAAGATGAGGAGAGTGTTACAGGCAACGGCCTTGTGCTTGGTTTGGTTCTGAGACTCTCTGGCACTTCCCACCTAGGATGCTTGCTTGCAGAGCCTAGCAGGGCACGCTGTGCGCTGGCTGAGTACCAGTTCTGGAGCTGCCTCTGGATTTGGTATCTCCCTCTGTTCCCTGGGAGATGTTTGGGGAGGGATCTTGCTTCCGTATTCAGAAATCCTGACCTTCCTTCACTGGGCAGAAGATGTAAGGCAGACTGTACCTTCAGCCAGGGTCCAAATGAGTTCTACTTGTTACTTCTTGCAAAGTATTCAGATAATCTTCCAAAAGAGGAGCTCTACCCTCTTTTAAAGCCAAATGGACCCCAGTGATTGGTGTAGGCAAAGCCTACCTTAATGAACCAATCCTGGGTCCCCACCAACAATCTCCTGTATGCATGAGGTCATAATCAGAGTGTTTTGCAACAGAAAAGGTAAAGGGGTAAAAACATGTGATACTAAGTCCCACCCATCTTCCGGTCAGTTGTGAATCAAAGGGTCTCTCTGGTTAATTGAGCTCTCTTTGGTTCCTGATGAAAGCGGCAGGTCTCCCTTGAAGCTGCAGTGAAAACAGAATTTATGTCTCATTCAATCCACATACTCATACCTTCTGAATGGGATCCCCCTCCGGGGATGACTACTGCAAACATGAAGTCCCAGACATGACACTTCACAGCCCTTGATACTGAGCAGCCAGAGCTGGCTTCAGGTTGACACAGTACATATCAACGGTTGTTGAGGTTTTCCTCTCTTTTGTTAACTTCTGTAGTAAGGCCACATATGGGGCTGTTTGAAGTATACTCTATTAATATGCCAATTATGTTAATTGCTGCCACCATCTGCAGAGTGTAAACTCAGAGGGAGAGGGTGGATGCATGGAGCCTTTGATAGTTAATTAGGCTGGCCATGGCAGGAGGAAGGTTTTGGTCCTCCCCTTTCTGAGATGCACCATGTATTCCACCTGTTAGATCCCGACTAAATATGACAAGGAGGACTGTGCCTGCAGGTCGTGACCACCCAGAGTACACAGGTCTATGTGTAAGGAAGTGAAAACTCTAGGGTTCTATCTCGACTCTTTGCGCTCCCTAACTAGACAAGTCAATGCAACCGCCTCGGCAGCTGCCTACACAGCCAAGTTCATTAACGCATGCCGATCCTTCCTAACTCCCGGCAAATACATCTCGTTGGCTAGAGCCCCAATCCTGTCCAAATTAGATTACTGCAATGTTCTATTCACAGGATCCTCTAACAACACCAAAAAACTCCAAATCATACAGAACAACGCCCTAAGAGCGGCACTGAATATCCCAAAGAAAGAACATATCTCCAACGCTAGACGCACTGCCCTTTGGCTACCTGTCATTAACCACATCAAATTTAAGACCCTCTCCATCACACACAAGTACATCCCTAATACAGCCGCTAAATACTTCACCAACAAAATGACAAAACCCCACTCTGAGAGACCCACCCGAGCCATCACCTCCCAACTCCTCACCATGCCCAAATTCAAACGAGCTAAAGCAGGCGGCCGCAGCTACCAAGTAGTGGCGGCCAAACAATGCAATGCCTTACCCCTCTCACTCAGATCTGACCCTTCCATGTACTGCTTCCGCAAAACCCATACAAGACCCGTAACTTCACTCCATCAAGCGGCGACATCTCTGGCATTGTTATATTGGACTATGTCTACTCATCCATATCATGCAATGTGACTATTTCACCTATGCGCCCAGATACCTCTGAGTTTGGCGTGCTCTACAAACCAAAATAAATAAATAAATAAAATATGCCATGCAGGGGGCATAGGAACATGTGTGCGGATCAGCCACACACATTTTCCAGAGGTTGATCTACCATCATTCAATTTCATATAAAAACGCCCAGGTGAGCGCACACCCACTGTGCGGATGGTCGAATTCCTCACAGTAATTGATCTTTAGGTACAGCTATATGTCATCTGAGAATTGGTACAGTTTGAGGTCAGTCTTTTCGAGGCAAAATAATTTTATCTTAAGCTGCAGCCCAATTATTTAAATGTAGCATACCCATTTAAGGGTAGCATTACGTATGTAGGATCCCTGCTGTGAATCCAGCCGTGGGGGGGGGGGGGGTCCTTGTGCAGTCATTGGTCCCTGTAAGCAAACATATTGGGAACCTGGGGCATGGTGGAGTGTGAAAGCCCCACCCTCTTTCCCGCCAAATAGAAGTTTGCTCGGCTTCTCTTGGCATAATGTGCATATTTAGCAGTCCTTTGCAGCCACTGCCTTCTGTTGCAGTTCCCTAGTTAGGGTAACCGTTGGTGGCAGGTGAACCCAGACAACTTTCTCTTTCATATTTTTTGCTTCTAACAGAGCCTGAAAGGGAATCGTGTTTCCAATAACAAGGGCACTAAAGAATTTTTCTTTATTTTTTACAAACTTTATTTAGTAAGTAATGAACAACAGAAGATTATTGTCAGCATATAGCATTTGAAATATGACTAGCGTTCCTTGGCTCCCCCTTTTCTTTCATGTAGCCATCAATGTTCATAACATTTTAACTTTTGTATCTCTCACCCAATACCCCACACACCCCCTTCTCCGTCCAAGTCTCCATGTTGAAGGTCAGGTGATAGAGTAACTCCATTATAGGTCAGTTCTGGATTCCCTGATCGTGTCAGGTCCAATGTCATTGAATACTGGCTCTTTTCAGGTTACAGAAAATATGTGGAGCACCATACGTCTGAAGTAGTTCTGCTCTTTATCTACCACAAATTCATGGAATGGGAGCAAGTTGCCAAAAAACTTTGGTGTTTGTTAAGCAGAATTGCATGCAGTACCCTCTGGGACCACTACACACAATTAGGACTACAGGTGTTAGCCAAACCAACCTTTGGTATAAGTATGTATCACACAGTTTCTGGTAGCAAGCTGAGCAGCCAGGCTTATCTCAAGAGTGAATGTGAGCAGTACAAGTAATTACACAGAGGACTCAAGTAGACACTTATACTCAAGGTTTCTTGGTAAAACACTTATTAATTTATTACACAGTTCTTAAGAAAACATGTCACTAGAAGGAGACAACTTAATATTATATACCAATACACTTTACTACAAAACTCCAAGATTTTGAGACAGTTTGAGCTCCCCTGAAATAGGAGCCAAATGGCAGCTCAGTTACTTAGAAGTGAGCAAAAGAAACAAGGGAAGTAGAATAGATCACATATACTTGCTAGACAGTGCAAATAGTTTCAGTTCACCAGAAGGGTTCAATTCAAGTCAAGAGGTCAGGCCAAAGTCAATGAGCTAGTGTACTGCATAGGAAAGAGCAGTTCTGCTATCAAACGGTAAAGTCTTTGCAAAAGTTCTCAGGTGTAGTTTAGGCGAAAAAGAATCATATGTCAGGTCACAAGCTGATTAGGCCTGCACGTTGGGAAAGTTTCACAAACTTTAACCGGGAGAGTGGTGTTCTCTCAATCGGGTTGGAACAGTACCTTAGTATGAAGAAAAAAATGCAGCTGAAGTCGTTGGTTCCTGGCAGTTCTGGTAGCTGTAGATTCAAGCACACAAGCTGGTGTCCCTCTCCCTGGTTAATCCTAACCAGCCTTGAGAATTATATCCAGGTGGCTTACGAGTTGATTGATCCCACCAACTCGAAGGAAGAAGTCGTCCTTGAAGGGGCTTCTCTGTTGAGATAAAATTGGCAATTCTGACCTGCAGCAGGGCTTCACCTGGCAAACCAACGGTCCAGGAGTTGCAGCAGCTGTTCTCTTCCAGCTCTTCTTTGGTTCTTTCGTTCCAGTGGTCGACTGCTTTCCAGTCCCAGAGACTTGCCTTTTAAACAGTTATCTCCCTTTCATTCCAGCCCAGCTGTCACTCACCCAGCAGGGTGGCTGTCCTTGCCGGACAGCCAGCCAGCCAGTCACGCCAGAGTGCATTTCGGTCTCCTAGGAGACTAAGCACAGGGAGTTTCGGGCATCACCCTCAATTCCTGCCCACCCCAGACACTCAGGCGCCAGAGACGGTCTTCAGTCCTGAAGCACACCAAAGGCATATGAACAAAGGAACAAAACCTGGTTTGGCGTGCAGAGACAAACACTAGAAGGACCTTCCCAAAAAGAACAGCGAAAAAAGAAGACCGGGACCTGCTTAAACAAAGGGGCTTAAGACGCCATCTTGAAAAACATGGTTCCCGTGATTTTTAGCTACCAGTGTTTAGATGTTTTAGATGGTGTGTGCTGGGTCTAGGAATTTGGAAAGACTAGTAAAGTCAATTTCACTTTACATTCTCTTTGAAACAGTAGTTTATCCCAGAGAAGGTATTTAAACCTTTGGGAAGTCTAACAGACATCCCCGTGTCACTGCACTAAGGGTGCTGTGTAAGACACATGAAAAGATGATGCCTATGGAGTTATCTAAAACTCCATAATCAAGAAACACACATCAAAATACATTAAAGAGTGGGAAAAAAGGCTCACACTCTTTCCAGGTAAATAAAGCAAGTCCTCAAAATCCAGCAAAGTTGCTGGGGGTCTCTAAGGTGAAGGAAATTAGCACTTTCTCCATCGCCATCACTCCCCACAGTCTCACTCACCACATAGCCACAATGGGCCCCTATTTGTTTTTCCAAGAATGGGTCAAAGTGATCCTTGCTGTGGCCAGCACATGGGTAATAAAGGTGGCACGATTTCCAGTAGTATCATAAACCCTTCCACTGTGGCGCCCAGTAACACCACCACTGGATTTAAACGCAGTTGAACATTTGTTACGTCTTTGATGTGGCTCAAAATTTCTTTCCAGAAAATGTTTGCTGCGGGGCAGGCCCACCACATAAGTCTCAGGTCCCCAGTATGCCCACAGTCACGCCAACAAAAAGGAGAATATTCAGGATTGATGGAGTGTGGGCGGTGTGGTGTCATGTACCATCTGAAGCATATCTTATATGTTCTTTCCTTAATTGGCACACATTTAGAGCTTCCACTAAAGCATTTCTTAAGAGCAAAGAGATGTTTTTTAATTGGTAAACTGAGAAGTTCTTTAGTGCTGCAGCAAAACTTGCATGGTTCCAATTATGTTCACAAGTCAAGTGAAAGGAGTACCCTGGAGTCAGGTAGCAACATTGTTTGTGATGTTTAGTCCTTGTACTGCTTGGTTACATCTAGGCTCCGGTTACTAGTATAAAGGGTTAGCAATCCACTGGCCAGCCTCACAAATTCACTCTCTAGTTTGCAACAGGCACTCTTGGCACTCACACACTGGTCTCGCGACCAGGGTTCCAGCATCTGCCCACTCTATGCCTCACCCTGCCATCACTCCTACAGGCTCATGCATTCAAGCACAGCACAGACGCTCTGTTTGCAGGAATCCATCTTTGTGAGTTGTATGCAGGTCACTGATGATATGTACCCAGATAAATGCACTTATTGTGATTGTATATGCACAAAGCATGCATTCATATTGAAGAATGCATCTGTCATTATCCTCCCTCAGCAGCACCAGTGCAATTTAAGTATCAATTGGATTTTGTTTTACCTACAGGGTCTTTTATGTAAAACTGGAATCAAAAATAAATACATGAAACCAACAAAGACTCTGTAAAAGAGAAGCGCAAAATGTATTTTTCTTGTGAACGGTTATACATCCCGTCTCAGATGATTCCGACCCCTCTGCCCTTTCTAAAGTCTTGGAGATCCCCACCTCCAGGGAGTACTTAAGAACGTAGCCCAGAGTCTGGAACTTGCAGAGTATTAAAGTTGCATAGCCTATAGTATGGAACTTGCAGAGAACTCAAGTTGCATAGCGTCGAATCTGGAACTTGCCGAGAAATTAAGTTGCAAAGCCTAGAGTCTGGACCTTGCAGGGTGCTCAAGTTGCATAGCCTAGCGCCTGGAACTCGCCGAGAACTCAAGTTGCATAGCGTAGAGTCTGCAACTCGCGGAGAACTCAAGTTGCATAGCGTAGACTCTGGAACTTGCTGAGAACTCAAGTTGCAGAGCCTAGAGTCTGGAACTTGCAGAGTGCTCAAGTTGCATAGCCTAGCGCCTGGAACTCGCCGAAAACTCAAGTTGCATATCGTAGACTCTGGAACTTGCCGAGAACTCAAGTTGCATAGCCTAGAGTCTGGAAATTGCCGAGAACTCAAGTTGCATAGCGTAGAGTCCGGAACTTGCCGAGAACTCAAGTTGCATAGGTTCCAGACTCAAGGAACTTATGCAATGTTCAAAACATCAGATATAGAAGCAATGTTTATGTTATGGTATGATAAAAAGCGTTTATGCAGCGACCATCCCCACCTTAGTGCTCTGACGGACTAGTCCTAATAGTGTCCTGTTGTGCTACCACCCGGGTTAAGCCTGACAGTGATCAGAGAAGAAGAGGACCTGGGAAAAACGGTGAAAGTATAAGAGAGACAGGAGCAAGCTAGAAACAAACCAATAAACACATGAAAAGGTAGGCGTTGTGAGAGGGTCTATGCTTGTGGTAGTAGGGGTGTCTGTTATTGATGATAGAGGATTGTAAGGGAACGTTGATTGGAAGGAAACGAAGAAAAATACTCATGTGATGCTGAGCAATTTTTATATTATTATGCATGAGTTGCTTTATTGACTGGCGATTCCTTAAATGCTGCAAGATGCAGACAGTCAGCAGGTGAGCCAAGGATAAGAGAGAATGGGGGCGATGAAGGCACCCCTGGCATCTGGCGTGACATATCGAGGCTGAGGTGGGTGAAGTTTGATGATACAGCATCATTCTGAAGAAAATACAGAACATGTTTCTCAATTTATTTGCTGTTGATCATGTGTATGCCATTTCCATCATTCTTGAGATGTGTCTGTCTTGGGTTGATAAAGTTAAGCATAAAACAGTTCTACCATATGAGACAAAGACAATTTTCTGTAACAAAAAAACAGGCATCTCTGCTGATTTGCATGCCCACCTCAGTGGCTCTGAACTGGAGGTGAACTTCCAGTGCTGACCACTTGATGGCACTGTAGCAGGTGACATGACTTATTCTACTTTCACATTTTAGGTAAAGCTTTATTCATGCTGTTATAAAACCAGGATGACTTTGATGATGTATATATACCCCTTTTGAGTTATCGGGGCACGTAACAGCCAACAATGAAGAAAATTATCAGACCCTCAAGGTGACCTTATCTACAAAATTGTCAAGCAGACACCCTTTCGGGATGGATCCCTGGATGATGGTGCTGGGACTGCGGAGGTGCACGCGAGAAAGTCTTTTGTAGACACACCACCTAGCAGTCATCCATTACACATTCAGGGGGCCTCCCGGAGTGTACTGACCAGGCAATCCAACCATGATGCCCTATGGGGTTTTGGGCAGGACTGAGGTTCAGGGGACAGAGCAGTCAGTTTCCCGCCGCAGAAGATGTCTGGAATTGCCACGCAAACAAAAGGGGCCACACGAGAGACTGCCATGACAGGAGGCGGAGAAGAACAGGAATTCCTTGACTTAGGCTGTGACAGCTTGGCGCTCCGTTTAGACAATCCAACACCTGGTATGGTTTCAACTACCCAAAATAGAAGAGAGTGTTATAGAACAAAGACCCAACGTACCACCCTCAGGTCAGGATACACTGATCTAAGAGGAAAGGATGTCATGCAAGGAAACCTGTTCCACTCAGTCATTCATGAACAGAAAGACATGGGGGCTGGCTCCGGCTCCAGCTCCATGGCATAGGCTTGACAAAGCCTTCACCTGCAACACGAAACACCCGTTGCCATACACGAGTCGCCTCAGCTGTGTTCTGGGACACTCCTCTTAGCAGGGCCACCCACATAGACCCCTGTCTCCATAGTGCTCCCCTGTTCTCAGGCATCATACGGGCATTCTGAGATCCCACTTACACAACTGGGACAGCATAGAACTAGAATGAAGCACCGGCACCCAGGCCTCGCGAGGGCACGTCTCAGAAACAGAGCTAGGTCTCAAAGTAAATTTCGAAGCGTTTTCATTATTTCAATCATAAATGAAGGTACGCCAATGGCAGATGCTTTATCATTGAAGCTCCAGAGGAAATATTATTTGCTCAAATTTAAAGAGAGGTAAAATGTGTCTACCGCAACGTTCCTCAAAACCAGCCAAGCATACTTTCCTTGATTGCAGCACATGGGCGCCAATGTAGAAAGGGGGCCTAAGGGCGATTGAGTGCACATGCCCACCGTGTTTTTCACAGGCACAGTGTTGTTATCCTTCTGCTTCAAATTAAACCCACAAAATAATGCCCTCCTTGCAAATCAGGGTTCAGAACCCAGCTGTTAGTGAATATCTCCAATGGCACACATACCCAATGCTGTGTCGAATGCTTGCTTCCAAGGGCAGACTTTAAACGGCTGTGGCTCCTTCGGTGACTGGAGGCCCCAACGCCAAGCTCCACAGCCAGCTGCAGAGAGCGCCTGGCCTCTATGCACTTTTCATTTATGAGAGGTGGGTAGAACCACCAACCCATGAAGTTTAGCAACCTCCTCTGCTGCTTGCTACTCTTTCTTTCTTTCTTTCTTTCTTCCTTTCTTTCTTTCTTTCTTTTTTTCTTTCTTTCTTTCTTTCTTTCTTTCTTTCTTTCTTTCTTTCTTTCTCTCTTTTTCTTTCTTTCTTTCTTTCTTTCTTTCTTTCTTTCTTTCTTTCTTTCTTTCTTTCTTTCTTTCTTTCTTTCTTTCTTTCTTTCTTTCTTTCTTTCTCTAACCCAACCTTTACCCTTCCCTTTCACTCCTTTCCTCTTTGACCGCCTTCATCTCTCTCTCTCTCTCTCTCTCTCTCTTTCTCCCCGCCCCCTTCTCTTCTAGCTTGGGTGCCCCACCCCCCCACACCTCATTCTTGCTCATCGACATCTGTTAGACTTTCACCTACTCCCGTTTTCTCATTGCCCCCCCTTTCCTATATTAATCTGCCTTTCTCTCCCTCGCACTGTACCCCACATTCTTGGCTGCCCCTTTCTCTTTTATCCCCATCGTTCCTCATTGGGCTTCTTCCCTTCCAGCACTACGCCCCCGAACTCTCTCACACACAATTAGCTAATGCATGTCCTCTCACAGCCACCTTCCCGCATGTCCTCCTTTGCATTCTTGCTGGATCACACCCTGCCCCTCCTGTCTCTCTCCCCTGCCTTACCTCTCTCAAACCCTTGTTTCATCCCCTTGTCCCTCCATCGGCCTACCACGCCTTCTTCCCACCGTCAGGCTGCCTCGCCCTGGCCACCTAACCTCCTTCCCTCCCCTTGCTCCTCCGGTCCGCGTACAATTTAACACCACCCCTTCCTCTCCCAGATTCCCACCCTCACCCTTTGCATGAGACAGAACAGCTGAAACACCTGTAGAAGCTCTGAAGTCCGAGCCAGTGCTTTATTTCCCGTCCACCCAATATGTGATGACATGCAACAGACATAACATCTGAGGAGCTTTAGGATACACTCTCTCCTTTCAATCCAGTGAGAGCTGTATGAATTGCGTCCATGTAACTGATCAAATTAGCATTGTTAACACTGGCCTGCCAGTCAGGCACACTAATTCATTCTCATCATATAAATAGAATGCAATTGAGAGGTGATATTGATGACTTCAGATGAGAAAACCTAGTTATTAAGTTATTAGCATGACGAATGCGATTGCATTGAATGTCTTGCTGTTACACAGTGTGGCCCATTGCTGGAACTCTGCTTCAGATTCAACCTTGGATTAATTAAAAGAAAACTGTTATATTTAGAAGAAATAGGCACATTGTTATAACTTTTCAATGTCAAGAAGATAATTAAGATGTTTTAAAGCTACGCGGAACCTGTGTTTCGCAGTTTCAAAGGTGGTCCGATTGTCTGTTGCTTTTATCCCCTAAAGGGTCGATAACATGAGAAAATAAAAAAATGCAATTCGTGCAGCTTTCTTTTGAATGAGGAAAATGCAAAACGTTATTGGGGGCATCTCCCTCTCTACTCAGCATTCTGTTGGTGACAGCATGGTGTGGAAGTTGGCATGGGAACCCCGTGCGGGAATTCCTAATGCCACGAGGCAATTATTTGTATCTACCACGAATGGCTTAATTTCAGCAGATTGTACCTGTCCGTCACTTATCTGGAAAAAGCTAGCAGAATCCGTTGGAATCAATGGCTCCAAAGCAGCCGCCATTTTGTGTAGTGGTGGCAGTTTGTGCTGATCGCCGCCTTGACCAGATGCGTATGGCGAGGCAAAGCGCCCACCAGATGAATTTCTCGCATGCTCAGGGAGCGGGCAACTCGGGCAGATGCTGGGTTCCTGTGCTAGTCACTGCACGCATGCAGGTAATCCCATAACTGTCTCTTCTATGTGAGGAGATACAAGAGTTCTGGTAAGTAGTCCTGGATGAACAATTTCAGGTAAACTCGGAACCACCCAAATCAGCGCAGATTCGGTCAATCCAAACTTGTCTAAACTTCCTTTGGGTTTCAGGTGGGGGTGGCTCCTGCGAGGTAAACTTCACAGATTATCTAAGGCATACTTTGCTGAATCTTGTAGGACGAGGCAGGGGGTTTCTGGGGGCTTCGCTAGTGGGATTAGATAGGTAAGTACTTTTTCTTTGTGCCAAATAAGAGTGGTGGAAAATAAGAATATGATTTAGCTCAGGGATAAGTAGAACAAATAAAAAAGGATAGGTTAGTGGATGTTTACAAACCCCGGAGTTGCTGGAGACAGGCAATTAACATTCAGAGGCTATAACTGAGGGTGCCATCTTTTTTAGTGATTACCAGGGAAGAGAGTATCCCAGCGGCCTCCTCGATTGACATATACCCTCGTGAGAATGCGTGCCCGTGCTTGCTAGGAAGATCAAAATCACAGAGTTAGTTTGAGGCAAGAAATTACATTCAGTGGCTGTAACTGAATGCAGAATCTTTTTGTGACTACCCAGATGGAAGACAAGGGAAGAGAAAATCCCAGAGCTAGTTGGCAGCAGGACAGTGTATTCACTTGTCACTGAGTGTGCAAAATAAGTGCTACATTTGTGTGACCACTGCAGTGAATGGAATGCCAGGGACGCCTTATGATGTATTATATAAAGGCACACCTGACATCTGTTATTAGTGAGTACTAGTGAGAAGAAAAGCCTCGATTTGATTGGAGGCTGGAGATCACATACAGTGGCTGTAACTGAATTTTGCATCTGTTTGTCTCAACTAAACATGAGAGAAAACTAGGGAGGGGAATGTCCCTGAGTTGGTTGAAATAGGACAGGTTGGTTATTTTTTTGAATTTGCGAGTTTGTTGGAGGCAGGCAGGAGATTGCAATCAGTGGCACTGTGACTGAGTTTTATGTCAAAGAAGGAAATAGAACACATTCTGCTTCTGATTGTGCTCACTCACTGCTCTCCTTCTGCAGTTGCATCACAGTTCATATCATTAGATAGTCGATCGTAAATAAACAAAGAGACTTCAATTCAATCTGTGTCGTGGTGGGTCCGCGCTCTTAATTTTAATTAATGACGCAAGAAGTGTGCCTGACTTTTCAGTGCCTAAATATTAGGATGCCAATGTATTTCAGACATTGTCCTTTGTCAGGGCTTTAAGGCACTACTTAACAAATATCAAAAAAGACAACATCCACATGTTCATACATATTGTCAGAATGATGTAAGATGGTTGGCCAACCAGTCATTACACAATAAGTTTGCATGTATAATTGGATCACAATGCGTATGGTAAAACAAAAGAAATGCACATACCGTTGGTCCATTGGTCATGAGGATATCCCAAGCCGAAAATAAAAATAAAAATAATAGAACATGACAAAGTAAGCATCTTGTAATCCCAACCTCTTAATGTTCGTTCTGAGTCAATAGAGATAATAGCTTTGCGATCGGTACCTGAATTGGTTGTCACAATGTGTGACTATGGTGCTTCATCCTTGGAGCTTCATGTATCTCTATTTGTCAAAATGAACGTGTGTTACATGTATATGCCCAATCATCTATATACGTTAATAGACTAAGTTGGTGCCTACCAGTGAGGTATGTAGATACTTGCACAAGCAGTAGCTTAAATTCTGCACAACTGTAACTGAGTTTACCATCCTTTAGTGAATACTATGGAGGAGAAAATAGAATTCTAAGTTGGAGGCAGGAGATCACATTCCATGGGTGCACACTGATCTCTATCCTTTCTGCCCTTCACTATTCATTCAATACAGCTCTTATTTCTGCAAAAAGATCATACTATTCCGACGTCCCTAACTCCTATTCTTCCTACCTTCCCTGTCTTTTCCAACATGTAACTTGTATTCTTTCCCCAACCCCCATCAGACCCTACACTTGACTCATCCCTTTCAGCCACCGATTGGGCTTCCTACTTTTCCTCCAAGGTCACCCTATTGTGCTCTGCTATCACCCCTCCATCGTCTACCTCAATCACTGCCCCTTCTCCTCCCTCCGTGTTCTATGTGCTCATTCCACACTATCGCTGATGCTGACACTGCCCTTTCTCTCTCTAGAGCTCATACTGCCGCAGCACCCGCTGATCCTTCTCTATTGCCTTACCTTACTGCACTGTTTAACTCCTCTCTTCAAACATCATCCTTTCCATCCTCATTTGAACACGTCATCTTTCTCCCTATTCTCAAAAAAACCTATCCCGATCCTTCTCTCCCTTCCAACTTCCGGCCAGTATCACTCCTCCCTTATCTTTCTAAATTCCTGGAAGGCCTTGCTTAGTCTAAACGTTCTTCTTTTATTGCTGATAGCTCGATTCTTGCCCACGTTCAATGTGGTCTCCACCCCTGTCACTCCACTGAGACTGCTCTTCTTTCTGTTTGTAACTCACTTCTCTCTTGTCAGGAATTGAGGTGGGTTGGCTCCATCTCTGTCTGGTGAAACACCACATTTGCTTTCTAAAGTGCGAGATTCACACATTCAATCGCACGTACCATCTCATAGAAACTCTCTTAAGGAAGTATTAACACCTTGCCGAACCAGGTTCATAGGAAAGTATACTTCCTTCTCATCGCGGTGGCGGTTGCTATGGTAATTGAGTCGGAGAGGCTGAATCATTCAACGTCAGACGCACGTTATGGTCATGTGACCTTAACTTCATAAATTCCCGTTTGCCCTGCGCTCATTGCTTCTCATTATTTTCCAAAGTGCACTGCGTTCTTGTTTTCTAGTTACCTGTATCCCTGTTCTTGACCTTTTGAGAGACTATTGAGAGACTATTATATCCTGCATTCTCCCCGTGTCAACCTTTCCCATCCCTGACTCTCTGCACCTTGTTTTCCACTGTGTCTTGTATCCCGATCCTATGCTATCCATCTCGCTTTGTACCTGATTACCTGTTGCCGACCCGGACTTCATTTTGGATTGCTTTCGTCCCACGAACTGGTTACTGTTTCCTCCATGCACGTTGCCAACCCGGACTTCCTACTGGATTGCTTTCGTCTGACGAACTGGTTACTGTTTTCTCCACGCACGTTGCTGACCCGGACTTCCTACTGGATAACTTTCGTTTCACGAACTGGTTACTGTTTCCTCCACGCACGTTGCCGACCCAGACTCCATTGGACTGCTGAATCTTCACTGGACCCACTCAACTGCAAGTGCTCCCCCGTATAGACTGTTGGTACCATTCTCCTCGTCTTATTCCGGTACGGACTAGAGACTGCCGTTGTACCATAGTTGGGGAAAGGGAGGCGCGTCCTCGTTTCGTCGGGTGCTTCTGTTGGACTTCCTCATCCCTAGGCATTTGCATGCCGTCAGGAATATCCCAGTACCCCTCAGTACCTTACAGTCTTACCTGGAGCACTTGTCCTGTCTGTGATTAACACTTGATCATCCCATGGTAAGAAGTGTCTGTCTATTTCCTCTTTCATTTCCATATTTTGACCTGGTTGCTCGTGCGTATTAAGGATTCTTTGTATTGTTTTTCTATTTATGAACAGATATCCCATGGCTTCCATTATTGTGATGTGGTTCTCAAGCTTGGTTACCTTGGGGTTTTCAGCATCTACATTAAGGTAGTAAGCTTATCTGTCTTCCATATTTTGCCAAGGAAAGAAAAAGGGTTATTGATAATTACTCTTTTCCTTTCCGGTTTAGGAAGTCGCCTGCCACGCGTTTGGGTCCATTCTTCCAAACAATTGACACCTGGTGCTGGTTTCTTTGTATCCAGACACAGGGTTACATTGTAGGGTAGAATTCTTCTTCTACACTACGAGGGCAATCTTGACCAGGCAATCCTGACAAAATCAGAAGCCTTATCATGGACCCAAACGATGCCTTGGCCCAAATCATGCAAATAGTCACTGAGTTACGAGCGGATATGACAGCCGCTCATACCGCTACTCAACAACGTATTAATAAAATACAAGCTGGCATGACACCGGCTACTCCTCCTGTACCAAATCCAACAGCACCTTCAGGTTCAGGGGTGGCCATGTCAGGGCAGGAAACAGGATCTGTCTTCATGACAGCTCATTTTCCTCTAGCTCAACCAGAATGGTTTTGCAGCGATCCTCGTACTTACCTTACTTTCTTGAACCAATGCTGCTTGCATTATTTATACAGACCCTCTTCGTTCCCTGATTCTAAGACAAAGGCGGTATTTATGTTGTCTCATTTCGGCGGTACGGCCGCCTCATGGGCTAATCCTTTACTTGAACAAGGTAGTCCTCTGTTATTTGATTGTGATGCCCTGATTGCAACAATGAGTCGGGTCTTTGATACCCGTTATGAAACCCAAGCCACGGACCTCGAATTATTGAGTTTACATCAAGGTGAATCATCTTTATTGGCCTACTTAGCCAGGTTTAATCAACTAGTGGCTGAGAACGGTTGGCCTGAAGATAAAAAGGCCTCTATGTTTTATCATGGGTTATCATATTCTCTTAAAGACACCTTGTCCACGGTCCCTATTGTACTCACCACCTTTCCCGAGCTCTTAGATATGGTTCTCCAAATAGACTCACGAAGAGCAGAAAGGAAGGGGGAGAAAAGGTCTTCTACACCTTTGGCCTTGTTACCTGCGACTCCTGTTCCTGGAGGCCTGGAACCCATGCAAATAGCTGCCGTCCGTGGTCCATTGACTACCGAGGAAAGGGAACTACGAAAAAGAAACAATCTATGTTTTTACTGTGGGTCATCAGAACATGTATTAAAGGTTTGTACTAAGAAACCTAAGCTTCAGGGAAATGCCAAAGCTCGGCAGTAGAAGGAGTCAATCTGCCGAGCTCAGCGTTTCTTGACTCCTTGACTACAGGACATTTTACCATCCCTACCCGATGTTCCTACTCCCCAGATCATGAGTGGTTCATTGATGCCGTACTGTATTCAATAGCAGCAGGAAACTATATTGACGATGCCTTTGCCAGGAAATTGGGCATCCCAGTAATTCAGAAGTCTCAACCAGAGCTGGTCAATGCTGTAGATGGTTCAACCTTGCTTTCTGGTTTAGTCAAAGAACAGACAGTTGACGTATCATTAACCACTAATCAAGGCCATGTTGAAACCATCAGCTTCGACCTTATAGCAGCTCCATAATATCGTTTGATCCTGGGGTTGCCTTGGTTAAAACGACATAATCCGGTGGTGGTTTGGAATACCGGGGAACTGGAATTTGTGTCATCCCATTGTGAGGTTTCATGTTTCTCCTCGACTTCACAACCTAGTAATCCTTGTCGACCCTTGTTACACTGTACCTCTTCCATTGGAGCCATTGTTACCAACACCTTACCGAAGGAATATGTATCCTTTGGTGATGTGTTTGATGCTAAAGGAGCAGAATCCCTTCCACCTCACAGACCATATGATTGTCTTATAGATTTGGTCCCTGGGGCAAAAATACCCACTGGTCGTATCTATTCTCTTACGCAGAAGGAGGACATGATTCTTAAAGAATATATCGATAAATCTTTAGAGTCTGGGTTCATCCGTCATTCGCGCTCACCGACAGCATCTCTTATGTTCTTTGTACCCAAAAAGGAAGGGGATCTAAGACCTTGTATAGACTATCGAGCCTTAAATGCCATTACCATCCGAAATCAATACCCGATTCCTCTGATATCTGTTCTTCTTGATTAACTTGGGTCTTCCAAAATCTTTATCAAGTTGGATTTACATGGGGCTTACAACTTGGTGAGAATTCGGGATGGGGACGAGTGGAAAATGGCATTTAAGACCAAGTATGGCCTTTTTGAATATTGTGTAATGCCCTTCGACTTGTGCAATGCTCCGGCCACTTTCCAGCATTGTGTTAATGACATTTTTAGGGATATGACAGATCATTTCCTCATCATTTATCTAGACAACATTCTGATTTACTCAGAATCCTATGAAAATCATGTACAACATGTCCGTCTAGTTCTACAACGGTTAAGGGAACATTCGTTGTATGCCAAAATGGAAAAATCTATCTTTCATGTGTCTTCCATTGAGTTTCTGGTGTATGAAATAACGGACCAAGATATACAGATGAGTTCAGCAAAGGTTAGGGCGATTCTTGACTGGCCGGCTCCAAAAGACCTGAAATCTTTACAGTCATTCTTGGGTTTCACCAATTTCTACAGGGTTTTGTGCATCCCTTTTCTGAGATAGTAGCTCCTTTGACTGCTTTGACCAGTAGTAAGAAGTCTTTTGTATGGGATTTAGTGGCCAACAATGCTTTCAAATCACTCAAGTAAGCGTTTACTACTGCCCCAGTGCTTCAACACCCAAACCCAATTCTACCTTTTGTGGTTGAGGCAGATGCTTCAGATGCTGCATTAGGAGCTGTGTTATCCCAAGCTTGTCGTGATTCAAATGCTTTACATCCTGTAGCTTATCACTCCAGAAAGCTTACCTTTCATGAGCGGAATTATACTATTACAGAAAGGGAACTTTTAGCCGTCAGAGATGCATTCATGGTCTGGAGGCATCATTTGCTTGGTACAAACAACCCTGTTCAGGTGTACACAGATCACCGCAATCTGGTATCCCATCAGTCAGTGAAATGCACTACAGCCAGACTAGCTCGTTGGCATGAGTTTCTTTCCACTTTCAACTTTACGATCACATATCGTCCTGGCTCCTGTAATTCTAAGGCAGAGGCTCTTTCAGGTATTCCTGGCAATGATATGTCGAAGCTTACTCCTACCTCTGTTTTGCTTCCTCACCAAGAGGTTTGTGGCTGTACGATAGACTCTTCTTTAGGATCACTTCTGGTCACCTGGGTGGAACAAAATCCACAGATCATCAAAGATGAGGGTATCAGGGTTGTGCACTCATTACCCTGTGCTCATGAGAAAATCCTTCTTCCCAACGATGCTACTCGTTCTCTGGCATTACAGTGGTGTCATGATTCCAAGTTTTCTGCACACCCAGGTACCAGAAAGACTTTGAAACTGCTAAATAGATGGAGGTGGTGGCCAACCATGAAGGCGGATACTAGTCAGTATATCAAGACTTGTACTGTCAGTGCTCAAGGGAAATCGTCACACACCAAACCCATGGGGCTCTTGCAACCACTACCTGTTCCTAGATTATCATGGAATATGATATCCATGGCCTTTATTGTGTATTTGCCACCGATTACAGGTTATAACACCATTTGGGTTATTGTCGATTATTTAACTAAATCCACTTTGTTCGTTCCTTGTTGTGGGTTACCATCTGCTCCAGTGCTGGATGGCTTATTTGTTTCCCATGTGTTCAGGCAATTCGGTCTCCTAGCATCATCATTACGGATCGGGGTTCGCAGTTCACCTCTTGATTTTGGAGAGCGATTACCATCTTGTTAGGCATTGAAGGCAGGTATTCCATCGCCTATCACTCCCAGACTGATGGGCAAACAGAGAAAATCAATGCTACCTTTGAACAATACCTTTGTTGTCTCCTGCTCCACCATCAAGGTTCCTGGTTGTCTTTATTGGCCATGGCCGAATTCGCTTATAATAATTCCCTGCATACGGCTACTGGTACCACGCCATTCTTTGCCCTCTATGGACACCATCCCCACACTCTGCCTTTGCCTCTTTTGTCCGGTTCTAGTAACATGGCAGCTAATTCTTGTGTTCAGTCTCTTACAGCTTTGCATTCCCAAGTGAGACAACATCTTTTGGAGGCTTAGCGTTGTGCCAAGAGACATGCTGATGCCCACCACTTGGAATCTCCAGCATACTCTAAAGGTATGCAGGTGTGGTTGTCCACAAAGAATCTACGCTTACCTGGTTGGAGTTCTTTGCTACCTCGTTTCTCTGTTCCTTTTTCTGTTTTGGAAGTGATTAATCCGGTGGCTGTTCGTTTGCAACTTCCAGCTACTTGGAAGATTCACTCTGTTTTTCATGTTTCTCTTCTGAAGCCTGTCCAGGGGGTTTCTCTATTAATCACTCCCAAGTGCCCATTGCCTGTGATAGGGTCGATGAGTATGAGGGGCAGCAAATTCTGGACACGAAGGTCTGACGTGGGGTGCGTCTATTTCTGGTGGATTGGAAGGGCTATGGTCCTGAGGATCGGACTTGGGAGCCTCTGGATCATATTTACGCCCGAGTTATTTGCAGGATTTTTGGTCCTCCCGTCGGGGGAGGCGTTCTTTGAGGTGGGGTACTGTCAGGAATCGAGGTGGGTTGGCTCCATCTCCATCTGGTCAAACACCACATGTGCTTTCTAAAGTGCGAGATTCACACATTCAATCGCACGTACCATCTCGTAGAAACCCTCTTAATGGAGTATTAACACCTTGCCGAACCAGGTTCATAGGAAGGTATACTTCCTTCTCTTTGCGGTGGTGGTTGCCATGGAAATTGAGTCGGAGACGCTGAATCATTCAACGTCAGACACACGTTATGGTCATGTGACCTTAACTTCATAAACTCCCGTTTGCCCTGCGCTCATTGCTTCTGATTGTTTTCTGAAGTGCACTACGTTCTTGTTTTCTAGTTGCCTGTATCCCTATTCTTGACCTTTTGAGAGACTATTGAGAGACTATTATATCCTGCATTCTCCATGTGTCAACCTTTCCCATCCCTGACTCTCTGCACCTTGTTTTCCACTGTGTCTTGTGTCCCGATCCTGTGCTATCCATCTCGCTTTATACCTGATTACCTGTTGTCGACCCGGACTTAATTTTGGATTGATTTCATCCCACAAAAAGGTTACTGTTTTCTCCACGCAGGTTGTCGACACTTCCTACTGGATTGCTTTTGTCTCACGAACTGGTTACTGTTTCCTCCATGCACGTTGCCGACCCGGACTTCCTACTGGATTGCTTTCGTCTCACGAACTGGTTACTGTTTCCTCCACGCAAGTTGCCGACCCGGACTCCATTGGACTGCTGAATCTTCACTGGACCCACTCAACCGCAAGTGCTCCCCTGTATAGACTGTTGGTACCATTCTCCTCGCCTTATCCCAGTACGGACTAGAGACTGCCGTTGTACCATAGTTGGCGAAAGGGAGGAGCGTCCTCATTTCGTCAGGTGCTTCTGTTGGACTTCCTCACCCCTAGGCGTTTGCATGCCGTCGGGAATAGCCCAGTACCCCTCAGTACCCTACAGTCTTACCTGGAGCACTTGTCCTGTCTGTGATTACCACTTGATCATCCCATGGTAAGAAGTGTCTGTCTATTTCCTCTTTCATTTCCATATTTCGACCTGGTTGTTCGTGAGTATTAAGGATTCTTTGTACTGTTTTTCTATTTATGAACAGATATCCCACGGCTTCCATTATTGTGATGTGGTTTTCAATCTTTGTTAACTTGGGGTTTTGAGCTTCTACATTAAGGTAGTAAGCTTATCTGTCTTCCGTATTTTGCCAAGGAAAGAAAAAGGGTTATTGCTAATTACTTTTTTCCTTTCCGGTTTAGGAAGTCGCCTGCCACGCGTTTGGGTCCATTCTTCCAAACAATTGACCCCTGCTGCTGGTTTCTTTGTATCCAGACACAGGGTTACATTGTAGAGTAGAATTCTTCTTCTGCACTACGAGGGCAATCTTGACCAGGCAATCCTGACATCTCTGCACAACATCTAAAACATTCTTCCCGCTTGATTCTTCTTGACTTGACAGCTGCCTTCACACTGTGTATCACTCCCTTCGTGTTTATTCTCTTTCTTCTCTTGGATTCTCTGGGTTTGTTCTTTGTTGGCTCCAGTCCTACCTGTGTGACCGCACCTATTCTGTCTCCCGGGCTGGCAAATCTTCTCCCACTTTTCCTCTTTACCATAGTGTACCCCAATGCTCCGTGTTAGGCCTGCTTCTTTTCTCCCTGTAAACCTGTCCTCTTGCCTCTATTATTTCCTCTTCTGGCTTATCTCACTATCTCTTTGCTAACGACACTCCGCTCTTTCTATCCTTCTCTGCTTTCGCCCCCTCTATCCATGCCACTCTGACCTCTTGCCTACTGGCCACCCAATCTAAGATGTCAAACTGAAACCTTGTTGTTACCTCCTCAAAAATGGAGGTTCTTTTCTTTCCTGCTTCACCTAACCCCCTCCACTGCTTCCTTCCACCCTCTTTGCTTTCTATTTCCCCTTCAGCACGCAATCTAGGTGTCTAACTTCATTCCGAACTTCACTTCACCCCCATATCTCTTCTCTCTTATTCCTGCAGATTCCATCTGTTTAATATTCACAAATCCCTATCTTTTCTTACCTTCCATGCCTCCAAACTCTTAATCTCATCTCTTATCTTTTCCTCTCTTTTCTACTGCTCCTGCCTTCTCTTCGCTCTTCTTAGTTCTTGTCTGAGCCCCCTCAAATCTATTTTGCACTCCTCTGTTCGTCTGCTTTTCTCACTTGCTCCTTGTAACTCCATTTGTCTTGCCCTTTCTTCCTTTCATTGGCTACCCTTCCACTCTCCCCTCACTTCCTCTGATGTTATCTAAGGTCAAGGGCTGTGTGATGTCACTCCTGGTTGCCCTGGCATTTTGGTGAAATGACGTCCCTGTAGGGTATCAGCTTCAATCTCAATGGTCTGGACAGATTCTCACACCACATCTATTCCAAATTACACCTCATCTGCCCCGTCCTCGGAAGAGTAAATTCCCCCAAAGTGATCCAGTGTGACCTTTTTTCTGATCATCCTCTCAAGAAACTCTCACAAACACCCCAGCAGGGAATGGGGAAATGCAAAAGGAAGGGAAATAGTTCCACAAACGTTCAGCATGGGGTACCATAGAGACGTTTCCAAATGGTTGAACAATGGTTTTCATTTGGTTGGGTGGAGTGGGACAGTGCAAGGGGCAGGGTTGCCAAAAATGTTTTACAAGCGGTGTGATCAGGTTTTTCACAGAGTGTTTCAAAAAGGTTTTCACAAAAGGGCCAGTCACAAAATTAGCACAATAAAAAATAGTGTTACAAAGAGGAATTAAAATATCTGCTAGATGCAAAAATGTTCTGAAATAACTACTGAACAAGCTCACACTTAATGAGGATGAGACTTGTTCCTCCCTCTAACAACCAAGCACAATTTCAAATGAACCTGGAAGTGAGGTGGGCATTTTATCTGGCCACCAAAGCTCTTCAGAGCTTCCATTATTTTGATTGGCTCACAACATCTCCTCAAGATGTTGAGCTGTACACACTATCCCATAGAACTGGCATCCACCTGCTGAGCCTGAGCACAAGTTGGAGCAGGTTTTGGGCGCACCAGAGATTCTTGTGAGAGCTTATCTATCTACAGACCCCAAATATGAAATGTAGTGCAAGTTTGACAAGTATATCTGTATTTATTATGTATTTATTTCAGATAGGGGAAAAAGGTCTGCTACCTCGAATACTTTAAAAAAGTAACGTTGAAGAACAGAACATGCCCATAAAATTGTGTTTTTCCGTGCAAGGGCAAAAAGTCGCAAAGGCTAGAGAACCAGGCGGTGGAGAAACTCATTGGTTCATGGAGTTGGGATGATGCAGACCAGCAGCTAAGTTTCAGGGAAGCATTTACACTGATGGGCACTATTTATTTACAACGCAAAAGCCATGGGAGTCACGAGAGGATAGCTCAGAGGCAACGTGCTCACTTTGGAAGCACAAGAACATGGAGCAACACAGGTTTGATCCCCGGGTCTGCGCTTAATACCTCTGGTATTAAGCGCATTATAAATAAGCTATCATAACTGTTAGAGCTTGAAAACATGTCTTGATTTTAATTATGACCAAAACATACTATATTTGCTCCTCCCCTGACGAACCACCCAATTGCAGAAGACAAGAAATTTAAATAGGCTAACTATGTATGGGTGAGTGTTGGGAAGCTTAACAGAGTGTTGGCTACGCACAATCTGACTAGAATTAGTTGTAAATCTTCCTTCATTGTTTGTTGCCTTTTTTATTTTTATCTTTTTATTGTTATTTGGCAAAATCTGAATAGAATACAAGTAAATAATAATAATAATAATAATAATAATAATAATAATAATAATAATAATAATAATAATAATAATAATAATAATTATAAGATATCAAATTATACAATTCCTTTCAGGACAGTCTTCTATGAAAGACATTTCATCAAAAATACATAACAAACAAAACAATTAAAAACATGTCATTATTTCATCAATGCAATACTAATTCACATATCCTTATTTCATCAATACAACGCTAATTCACGACAATTCATACTCTAATACTAAAAAGAAAAGGACCATAAAAAATCCTCCTAAAACCAACAATTCTAGCATCCCGAACTACAAGGGGCTATAAAGTGCTTATGTTGGGGTCATCTCTTAATTTCAGAGCTTTTACAAAGCCTACCACGACAAGAACCATTGACATTGCTGATGGGGTTCCTTCTACATTCCCACTGACACTCATTCCTGTTGTCAGGTGTGGGGTCGATAAATAAGAAAAGGAAGATCCTAAGTGCATCCGGGAGGCATTCTCAATGTACACCATGAAATCATAAGAGGACCTTTCCTCAGCCCCACACTCGCCTGCAACACGCTCACATTCATTTTTTAAGGGAGCAGGTATAGCATTATTTTGCAGGATATTTCAGAGATTTGGTAATTGCTAAAAAAAACCTGGACTTTTTACTATGGAAGTGAAAATCAACAGTTTCTATTTCAATTGTCATGAGTGGTGTAACTAACATATTTCAAATCTATTGCAAGTGGATGGTGTCTGCATTTCACTGCAGTCAAAATGTTCCTTCGCCGGCTGTCATACAGCCTGAACATGATAGGATTGTGAGACCAAATAGAAAGTGAGGATTAGAGCTGACCTTCCAGAGCAATGACCTCACTCTGCCTTTGCAGCCTTTAAGAAATGTGCATATTTTCAATTAGTACCTGGCGGCCGCATGGCTTTGTCCTTCCAGCCAATGGGGGTCCTTAGAGCGGGGGCATTACAATACAGTAATCCCATCGCTCTGAGCCGCCTCAGAGCTGGAGGCTGCCATCTCCCTTGCCGGGGGACAAGGCAAGTGCCCCCTGTATCTCCCATCCTTCTTTGACACCGATTTCACTCGCTCCCTCTCCCACCCGACTTACTGTCTCCTTTCAGGTCCTGCGCCGAGAGTTCCCGGCGCGTCCGCTATAGATCTGTGACACACCACCATGGAAAGGGAGAAGGGACTATGCCTTCGCTGTAACTATGGGCCCCAGGACATTACCTGAAGCAGTAATGTCCCCTCAGCTTGGGGCCTAGCGCTTAAGTGTTAGTGACAGAGCCAAGTGATATTGACATTGAACAATTCCTAGAAAAACGAGTGTTGACCTCAATCACAAAATTCACAAGTAAAGTTCAGGAGATGGGGAGCTTGTCTGAAACTGTTCTCCCATCTCTATTGGCATCACTGTGTGCCATCACTAGTGCATGCATCATTTCTTCTTTTTTATTAGTTATTTGCATGTGCATCACTGTTTGCCATTGCTATTGCCTGCATAGATTCTTGTTTTTTGTTTATTTTGTGCCTATGCATCACTGTGTGTAACCAATAGTCCCTGTTTAGTTTCTTCTTTTTTGTTTGTTATGTGCTTATGCAACACTGGGTGGCATTGCTAGTTACTGCATAGTTTCTTCTATTTGAGTTTATTGTGTGCTAAGGCATCACTGTGTGCCATTGCTATCTCCTGCATAACATTTTGCCTTTTTTTAATGATATGCTTATGGATCATGTTGTGCTATCGCTAGTGTCTGCATAGTTTCTCTCTTTGTTTATTGTGTGCTTAGGCATCACTGTGTGCCATCGCTAGTGCCTACATAGTATATTTTTTTAATGATATGTGCTTAGGCATCACTATATGCGATCACTAGTGTCTGCTTAGTGTCTTCTTTCTTTATTGTTGTGTGCCTATGAGTTACTGTGTACCTTAGCTATTGCCTGCATAGGTTCTTGTGTTTTTGTTTATTGTGTGCTTATGCATCACTCTGTGCAATAGCTAGTGCTTGCATAGTTTCCTCTTTTTCTATTTATTTGTTTATGCATAACTCTGTGTCATTGCTAGTGTATGCACGGTTTCCTCTTTTTTGTTTGCTGTGAGCTTATACATTACAGTGTACCATTGCTACTACTTTCATAGTTTCCTTTTTTCTTGATTGTGTGCTTCTGCATAGTGTGTGCCATCACTAGTGCTTGCATAGATTCTTCTTTTTGTTGTTGTGTGTCTGTACATCGCTGTGAGGAAATCAGCACAGTGGGTGTGCACCAACTTGGGCTTTTTTGAAATTGTATATGAAATTGAATTATGGTAGATCAACCTCTAGAAAATGTGTGGACTAGTCCGTACACATTTTCCTATGCTCACTGCAAAACATACACATAGACCTGTGTACTCTGGGTGGACAGAGCCTACAGGCACAGCCCTCTCTGTCATAATTAGTTGGGATGTGACAGGTGGAGTACATGATGCATCTCGGAAGGGGGAGGACCAAAACCTTCCTCCTGCCATGGCAGGCCTAATTAACTATTAGGCTCCATTGATCCACCCTGTCCATTTGTTTACTGTAATGATCTGGAGTATTGCCTTTGTGTCAGTAACACCTTCAGGCAGCTTAGTGTGATGTCATAGGAATGGAACTTGGAGTGGAGTGGATGTTGCGTGTGCTTGGTTCCAAGGTTGACACTTAGAGGAGAGAGTGTGGCTGACCATGGGGGCTGGTGGATGTTTATGTCCCCATCCTGAAATGTAACTAAGAACCTAACGGTGGCAATATAACAAATAAAAGTGCTCTTATAACAAAGGCCGACTTTGTTACATTGGCGACGAGGATGCCAGTTTCAGGAGCGTTACAGTGAAAGAAAAAAAAGGAAAAAAAAAAGAAAGCAGAACTGTCAGTGCGCCAGCGCGATCATTTAAGAGTACTGTGAGGACACAGTGTTCTGTTGATTGAGGGCAGTGTCCAAACTAGATTGCCGCTCGCCGACACACGGAGCAGCCCTGAAGCGAAGAAAAGAAGTTAAAAGCTCATATTTTGACAGTGGCTGCGAGGACTACGGAAGGTGATAATGCCCTCTGGGGATCAGGTAACCTGCCGGAAAGTGCTATGTTCTGCAGGCAAAAGTGAACAGTGTACCATGGGACATCCACCAGCCACCCCGCTCCCTCTTTTGGGGCCCCAGGTGAGAGCAGTAACAGTGAGCGCAAGCGGCTGCAAGGGGTTAAGATCGTAAATCAGTGGTTGGGGCCAGCGGTGACAGGCGCTGCGATTGAGGCAAGGTTAGAAGGGACAGCCGCCCGGAGTATGCGCTGTTTATGGAAATATGCGCCTAGAGTGACTGGGAAAGACCTGTGAGTTTTGTTCCCAATGTAAAAAGAAGGGCTGGAGTATTCTCCGGTCAGTACGCATGGCACGTACGTGAAAAGCAAGGCATTGGCAACAAGGAAAACCCACTGAACTGTTTGTGGATTGGGGTATAATTTTATTTTTGGAAGTGCACAAGGCGTGCACAGGACATACACAAGGCGTGTAATTTTGGAAGTGCACAGGGCGTGCACAGGACATACACAAGGCGTGTATAAGAGTGAAGTGGCAGTTGGAAGGGAACTCTGTGAGGCCCGCTAGTCACAGTTAGAATGATGATGTCACAGGGCGTGACACAGTCTTCCGGGCGTTCAGAGGACGACACGAAGGTTCTTTCTTCTACAGAAAGGATCATCACAGTGCTGGACAAACGGAAATGCGATGTTGATCAGAAGGAGTTTCCTACGGATTTGGATTACGCTGGTGCTGTGACACAGGCAGGTGAAGTGGCATTATTGGCAGGAGCAGCAGCGATATCTTATCAAAGTAAGTGTCAGGAAGAATCAAAATACGGAAAAAGGAGCAAACTGTCCGTGAGTGAAAAGGAAGTTTTCAAAATTCAAGAGGAGGCAGTTTGTGAGCAGCAAGGAACTTCAAGTTTTCATCATGCTGATGGTCTGGAAAAGTGTTCACATTTTTCGGTGAAAGAAGTAGGGACTGTTCAAGGTTCCAGGAGAAGTTCCCATTTTGGAAGTTGTTGGGATTATCGTGATAGAGGGGTGGAACTCTGTAACTGTTGTTTGGGTGCATTCAATGAATTAAAAGCTCTTTGGGAGGAGAAATGGGGACATTGTAGGTCTTGCGGGGAGCTTATAGGGGAAGCTGTAGACACCTCCATTTTTGTGCTGAAGGAATTAGATCCAGATTTATTGCGATTTTTTTAAGGATCTTTCATGTTATGATAGAGTGTATTGAGAAGATTTAGTGATGTCATGCAAGGCCTTTGGTTTGAAGTTCTATTTTTAATGAGTATGTGGGAGAGGATTGAATGGGGTGAGTATCATTGGCGTGGCCTTCGTTTGGGTATGGTATTCTAAAAGAGTTTAGATAGCAAAGGGGCATTATTAATGGTAGTATTCCTGTGGGATAATTTGCTTTATTAACCACTCACTGTTTAGGTCTGTTGTTTTCGCTATATAAATCTTCGAGCAATTCAAAAACATTCGTGTGGGGAATAGTGAATGTGATATATGTTTTCTAACCTGTTTTCATTTCAGATCTGTGGGCAAGACAAAGTTTGTGCATAATATATATATTTCCATTTCAGGTCTACGGGCAAATCAGAGACTTTGATGATGGGTGTACCCTGCGCTCACAATGATAAATGTGTTAGTAGAATTGGTTGTGACAATCTGCACGTTTTGGTTGAGATATGTTGTATTTATAGTGATGTGCAGAGGATCACAGCGCTAAGTACTGTACAGGAGTGTATGTGCACTCTGTGTTTTATTAGAGATAAAGTAGGTATCTTTAGGTGTTGAGAAATTCAACATTTGCCTAGGGGATTGTTGAATGTTAGTGTCATTGGTTTGGTGTCTAGAGAATGGGGAACTCTAGTGTTGGTGTTATGAAATTGTTGAATTTTACAAATTCTTTGAAGTTCGAGAGCTTAAACGTTTTTGAGGACTTAGGGTGAGTGGTCTACACACGCGGTGAATGTCAGGCACTGTGGGTTGCCTGCTTTAATTTTTTATTCGTGGGATAGAGATCTCTTCAGGCCCTTTGGCGTGATTAGTGAGAGAGTGTGAGTAATCTATTGTATTCTATTGTGGGGAGTAGAGTTATGAATAAGTTGTAGGAAGTGTTGGAAGTCTGGTGTTGGTATTGTGTGATGATAGAAGTTGGAGCTGATCCCTTTGTTAGGTGTACTGCTGGGCGCGCAGTGAGTTGAAGGCTTGGGTGATGGGAGTGCATTTTGTTGTGCTTTGTTATAAGGGTGTTAGTTTGGTCAGTAACTTTAGGTTGTTGTGATTAGTGGGCTTAATGTAATATAATTTAAATTAATGTAACTTATTTTAATTGTTCTTTCTGTAAAGGAGCGAGTTATGTAATGATCTGGAGTATTGCCTTCATGTCAGTAACACGTTCAGGCAGCTTAGTGTGATGTCATAGGAATGGAACTTGGAGTGGAGTGGAATGTTGCGTGTGCTTGTTTCCAAGGTTGACAGTTAGAGGAGAGAGTGCGGCTGACCATGGGGGCTGGTGGATGTTTATGTCCCCATCCTGAAATGTAACTAAGAACCTAACGTTGGCACTATAACAAATAAAAGTGCTCTTATAACAAAGGACTGTGCGAGGTTTTCTACGAACGGCCGACTTTGTTACATTTACCCTCTGCAGATTGTGGGAGCAATTAACATAATTGACATACTAATAGAGTATACATCAGACAGGCCCACGTGGGGCCTGGCTGCAGAGTTTAAAAAAGGAGATAGGAAACCCCACAACCTTTGATATGCACTGTCAACCTGAAGCCAGCTCCTGCCTCAAAGTATCAAGGGCAGTGAGATGTCATGTCCGGGACTATGTGTTTACAGTAGGCAACCCTTGGCAGGGGACCCCATTCAGAATGTACGAGTATGCGGATTGATGGAGACAGAAAGTCTGTTCCTTGCACAGCTCCAAGGGAGAACTGCACCTTTAATCAGGAACCACAGAGAGCTCAATTAACCAGAGAGAACCTTTGATCTACAACAGACAGAAAGATGGGTGGGACATAGTATTACATGTTTTCACCCCTTTACCTTTTCTGTTGCAAAGCACTGTGGTTATGACCTCATGCATACAGGAGATTGTTGGTGGGGACCCAGGAGTGGTTCTTTAAGGTAGGCCTAGCCTACACCAATCACTGTGGCCCATTTGACGTTAAAAGAGGGCTCAGCCCTTATTTTGGGCAGATCATCTGAAGGCTTTGCAAGGAGTAACAAGAAGAACTCAGCATTAGACCGTGGCTGAAGGTACAGTTTGCCTTAGAGCTTCTGAAAGTGAAAGAAGGCCTAGGATTTCCAAAGAGGGAAGCTAAATCCCTCCACTAAGCATCTCACAGGGAACAGAGGGAGATACTGAATCCAGATGACCCTTCAGCAGCTCCAGAACCGGTACATAGCCAGCACACAGCATGCTCGTTAGGTTCTGCAGCAATCTTCCTAGGTGGGAAGTGCCAGAGAGTCTCTGAACCAAACCAAGGACAGGGCTGTTTCCTGCAACACTCTTCTCAGCTTTGGGCCATCCGCCTTAAAGGATGACACAAGCACAGTGAAGAAGCTATGAGGAGTGCATCGACAAGCATCAACCAGTGTCTGCCTTAAAGGACATTTTCAAGCCAGTTGAGCCCCTCGAGCTGCAACCGACTGCACCACTGACTGTTGTTACGCTGCATTCCATTTCCTTCTTTGAAAGTTTCTGTCCTGTGCATTTGTTTACATGGTGGGTTGTATTGTGTCGTGTCCTAGAACTGTCTGTTGAATAATAATACATTTCATATTTGTATGCAACCTTGACTGGACCGCTCCTTTTATCATTGGGTATTAATTGTAGTTTCCCGCTGTTGTAACTAACCAATGATCCATGACCTTGTAGAGATAAGCATGCCGTTCTGTCAATGCTGCCAAAATTGGAGAAGGAGGTTTATAATTTGCGTGTTTTTCATATCTGTTTAGATCCCTTCTGGTGTACTAGAGGTGTGGGGTTGATTGATGGTTTAGAAACTGATATTTATCCCTGGACCACTGGTGCCCCCGGAAGTTGATTTGTCACAATCGCTGTGTACAATCGCTATTGCCTGCATTGATCCTCATCCTTTTGCTCATTGTGTGCTTATGCATCGCTGTGTGCCATTGCTAATGCTTGCAGAGTTTCCTCTTTTTGTTTATTGTGTGCTTATACATCACTGTGTGCCATTGATAATGCTTCCATGTTTTCCTATTTTTGGTTTGCTGTGGGCTTATGCATCACTGTGTACCACTGCCAGTGCTTGCATAGTTTCCTTTTTTTTTGATTGTGTGATTACACATCACTGTGTGCCGTCGCTAGTGCTTGCAATGATTCCTCTTTTTCTGTTTGTTGTGTGCCTGTGCATTACTGTGCTCCATCACTAGTGGTGCATACATTTTTGTCTTGTTTATTGTGGGTTTTGCATTACTGTTTGCCATCGCTAGTGCTTGCATAGTTTCCCCTGTATTTTGTTATTGTGTGTCTGTGCACCACTGTGTGCCATTGCTAGTATCTGAACAGTTTCTTATCTTTTTATTTATTATTTGCTTATGTATCACTATGTGACACTTCTAGTGCTTGCTTTGTTTCCTCTTTTTGTGTTTAATGTGTGCGTATACATCACTGTGTGCCATCACTACTGCCTGAGTAGTTTCTTATCTTTTTGTTAATTATTTGCTCATGCATCAATCTGTGCCATCACTAGTGACTGCATAGTCGCTGTCTTTTTGTTTATTGTGTGCTTATGCATCACTGTGTGCCTCTGCTAGTACTTGCATTGTTTCCTCTTTTTTGTTCACTGTGTGTGTATGCATCTCTGTGTGCCATCACTAGTGCCTATATAATCTTATCTTTTTCTTTATTGTGTGCTTATGCCTCACTGGATACCATTGCTAGTGCTTGCAGCTTGCATCGTTTCATTTTTTGTTTATTTTGTGCTTATGGATTAGCGTGTGCCATCACTAGTGCTTGCTAACTGCTTTTGTTTTGTGCCTATCCATCACTGTGTGCCATAGCCAATGCATTGTGGGATGTATTGACCCACTCTGCTATACTATGCGGCCTCACTCTGCTATCTATGGTGCAAGAAACAGTAAAATGGTAGCAAAACCCTTGTGCGCGCCAAATCCTCCAAAACCGCATTTTTCAACACACAAAAAGATGGCTGCACAACCTGCCACCCATGGTGCATGTGGGGTGGAACAGAGCACATGCTGCAGAAAAAAGGCCAGTGGGCTCCATGACTAGTAAACATAGAGTGCAGAGGGAGAAGCAGTGCTTTGCAAGTGGAACTCCAACATTTGTCTGTAAATGATGACATTTACTTTGCTACTGAAACTTCAAAATGCCTGAACATAACAATTTCCAACACACAAAATCTTGCTTAGCGCTAAAATTCATTTAATCTAATGAAGCACTGTGAATTTATAAGGTCCTGAAATGTTAAGAGCAAAACACCTTCTCAGCAAAACTGGATTTCCTGTGAATGACAACTCCTGTCAAAAAAATCTTTGCGCAGCCACACTGGGCTACCTGTGAGTGACAGCCCCTGTCAAATGGGCTCTCCTGATTAAACTTTAAGGTTGTCAAAACTAATGGTCTGCCGGATTAGCAAATATAAAAGGACTGTTGCTGAAAGGAACACGGATCTCAGTTGTTTTGATCCCACAAGTTTAAATCAAGAATGTAAATAATATATGTTATTTGATGCAACAAGTTTTTTTATGCTGGATTTCAGGTCAAGAAATTAAGGATTATCCTAGGCAGGATGGGCCTGCAAGGGGTTGAAAAACAGGCTTCCACCAAAGGGGAGGGCATTGCTCTCAGCAGATGCTCACTGACACATGATAATTGTGGGGTATGCCAGACTTGTGTCTGCTGCCAGGGACTGAACAATGGCAGATTCTCTAGGCCAGGAAATGGACGTGTGAAGAGGTCATAAACTAGGCTTGCAGAAGGAAATCCCAAGGGTGGGAGCTGCTCCTTGCCTCCAGAGACAGACAAAAGGCTGACGATTTGCTGCTAAAGAATGTGTAATGAACATTTTTTTAGAGATGTATAACTCGCTATCAGAAGTGGTGAAAAATATAAAATGGGCAGATTTGTTAATCTAATATTTGGCCCTGCATTTGAAAAGTTGGTGGAACTGTTTAGCATATTCTGAACAGGAATGGCAATATATGTGATTTTATGAGAACTGTATTTATGCTACAATTGTTAAACTTTGCACACACATTCCTATGGTAAACACGTATATTTGTGTGAAATTTTGGAATTTGTGTTCATGGCGAAATGGACAAAATGCTGCAGAAAGGCGAAACAAGGTTGACAGGATAAATAGGGACATCTGACAACAAATAGAACACATTCCAGTGAAACATTTTGATCCAGCATTCAACATCCAGCCTTCAACATCCTTCTAGATCCAGATGCCAATCACAAGGCCAACCAGTAGCTGATCCATTCTCAGCTAGCCCTCAATCCTCAACTAATCCTCACATCTCAGTGAAGCGCTGTGATGGGGGGAAGCATCCTGAAACTATCTGGCTTGCTACCGTAAATGCTTGCCTACTGAACTCGCCATCCCGCTGATCTGAAATATTCAGAAACTAGAAGTGCAGATCCCATGCATTTCCGGTGACCGGCCTAGCTGATGTGCTGTCCTTCCCTGATAGACACGATCCAATTGACCAGAACTTTGACGGTCCAAAAAGCTTACATCCCATTAGATTGTGAGTATTAACAGGACACTAGAGAGCTATTGTATACCTAGACTTATCTTGTTCCATCCTAATCTCTGAACTATCCTTAATTTCATAACCAGTAACAGTGTCAAAATCTTTAGTGCTATCCTATCCTGTCTATTTGCTAAAGCGTCATTTTCATAGTCATTTTTATTTGTGTAACTCTTATCCATAAATCCCACTTCGAGTGCTTGGACTGGTTCCTCCGAGGAAGGCGCTTGGGATCTGTTACTGAAGTAATGAATCAGTCTCATAGCTTACTTCACTCCAACCTGGTTGTCTAGTTTGAATGCTCTAGTTTTGAGTAAAAGCATAATCCATATTTTCTGGTTTTAAGCTGAAGTCCTTGTCCAAATTCACGTCTTTATTTTCGAAAAACACCTCTCACTAAAATCTCTATAACCCACTCAGTTTTAAAGATAGAAACAAAATTACAACTCCCACTGATACCTAACATCCTTAGCTATCTCCAAAACTAAAAATCGTGGAACGGTGTATTTGATCCGTTTTTCTTCAATATCGCATAGTAAAAGTTTCCCGCGAATTTGCAATTTCAGCAATTTGTGTATTGTGCCCATGTGAAAGTGCTTTATCCATCCCATCCTGATCTGAAGTATATCTTGTGGTTCTTATTATAGCCCATGTATGCCCATGTATGTTA
This sequence comes from Ambystoma mexicanum, assembly GCF_040938575.1. Lineage (NCBI taxonomy): Eukaryota > Metazoa > Chordata > Amphibia > Caudata > Ambystomatidae > Ambystoma > Ambystoma mexicanum. The sequence goes on along the minus strand of NC_090925.1, from coordinate 1,088,150,399 downwards.
GGACCTGATTAGTGTTGCTTTCTTTAGAATTTGTCTCCATTTTAGTATTTAGACCATTTTGCAGTATTTCACAACGCCATTTTCACCTTTCATTTCAAAGTGTCATTTGCCCAAATAAGGTTTTGTCTCTTGTGTGGGAGGGAGGATTGCCTATAACTCTAGACATTGGGCCTCATCACGACTTTGGCGGTAACCCTTAAATCCGGCGGTAGCGCTATTACCGCCGGATTTAAGGGTCCGCCGAATCAGGGCTTCGGCGGATTTCGCCCCAGCTCTGAGCTGGGGGGAAATCTGCCGAAAATGTGCGCTATTACCGCCGGCGGGAAATCCGCTGGCTGTATTAGCGCTAAGATTCCCCATTGAGCCCAATGGGGAATGGGGCATTCCCAAATGGGCTCAGTGGGGAATGGGGACTTACATTACCGCCGAACCCGTGATCCGGCGCTATTAGTGCCAGGGAGTTCGGCAGTAGGGCTAATACCGCCCGCGCTAATAGCGTTACTGTTACCGCCCAAGTCGTGATGAGGCCCATTGTATTTAATTCCCGAAAACCTGCTGATTACTCACATTGGTGTAGGATTGCTCATTTGTATGTAAACAAACCTTTTCAGGGGGAACATTAACCTAAACGCTATCTGTGTGCAAAACAAGACTGTTCTTTTTCCCTGTGTTTTCTACTTTGCCTCCTTATAAGTGAATTAAATTGCATGACTTATATTTCTGAATTGTATTGTCACCCTTTGGGTGATTGCTGCCCATATACATATCTATAGTAAACCTATGTGTGATTTGAATATTAAAATAAATAAATACATATTTACCTTTGCAAACTAGCCTGATTCCTGGTTCAGTGTGACCTGGGGGGTATTTTGAGAAGGGTGTGATATGAATTGTATATCATTCAGAATATTGAATTTATAGACAAAAATAAATAAGGGTTTCCTTTGCGCACTACATGCTAGGCGAGACTTGGGTGTGTGCCTGATTGAAATCCCTTACAGCTTGGGGCCTTGTTCCGGGATCCTGAATTTGACCTACCACTCATGACAGTCTAACACAGCATACTAGCCGGCAGGGTACAGACGCCTTGCTGGGTTGGCATACTGTGCTACAATGTACAAGCACCCCTCAAACGAAATACTCAGGGAAATTGGGCCTGTTTGCAAAAGTAATTTAACCCTAAAATAAGCCATAAGGAAATTAATATTTCTGAGATGGCAACCCTAGTGGAAATTAATATTGCTAGGGAACACCTCCTGCACAAACTGTTTGTAAGGGGTGGGCGGCCAGAACAGGATAAACAGGTATGGCTGCAGGAAATAAAAGAACAAGTCATTGCACGAGACCTGAATTCATGGCAGGACAAGGGTCCATTGCATCAAGCGCTTAGCGAACTGTACATGGCCCCAAAAATAAAAGAGAAACAGTGTAAAATTGTGGCCTACCTGTACCTCCACATAGGAGTCATACAGGAAAAGCATGCAGACAACATAGATCTGGCAAAGAGGCAAGGGGAAACACTGCAGAAAATCCAGACTAATCTGGACTCTGCAGAACAAAAGCTCCAGAAGAGCCAAGAATCAGAAACAGAGGCTAGGCAGTACATCACCAAACTAAAAGAAGATCTGGCTCTCTTACAGCAAAATAATGCAGAGCAAGAAACCCAGGTACAGACACTGCAAAAAGAATGTCAGGAAAGGGTTGACTCTTTACAACAGAGTCAACAGAAACTAGAGCAGCAAATAACTTTTAACAGAGCCTGCGCAGAGCACGTAGTCACCCTACAAAACCACCTAGAGTCCTTGAAAGAGGAAAATAATACATTAATTATTAAAGACATCCAATCTCAAGAGGCATTTGATGAGGAGCACCAGAAATCTAGTGTTTTAAAAAAAAAAAAAGGGGGAAGACCTGGCGGCACTCTAACTCAGGAGAGGGGCACCTTAGGCCAGGAAGTCAGCCAATTAAAAACTAAGTTGGAAGAAAGAAAGCTGGCTCTTCAGGAGTTTAGTGAAGTTAAAACTGAATATGAAAAGCTACTAGAGCACACCAGGCGGGTGGAGGATGCTCTGACAAAGAACACTCAGAACAATAAGGACCAAATTCAGGAGGTGAGTCTCCTGCAGCAAAAATTGGCCCAGCATTCCCAATCCAGGCAGGAAGCACAGAGAGACAATGAGGCTCTCTGTGAAAAGAATGACAGGCTCCACAAACAGATAGCCGTGCAGTAGCAAATCATTGAGACCAGTAAGGCCTTAATAGAGGAGCAAAATGGTCAGATTCTGGCATGTAACCAGGGAATAGGGGCTGAAAGAGATGACGTAAGAAGGGACAGAGAAAACCCTGAGCATAACCTCAGGACCCCTGTCATAAGGGACTTTAATCCCTTCAGTTCCATGGACTCTGCCACCCTCATGTCCACTGGCTCATATGAACCAAGGGCCACAGGGATGGTAGACATCAGCACAATGGAAAATATATGACTGACAGATCAGCGCCTCCCAGAAATGGATGGGCGGGCATCTATGTAGAGATTCCCAAATGTTAGGGCTAGCCTCTCCGATCAGGAAGACTCCAGTGGGGGGAGAATCAGAGAATTGGATACTCAAAACTATCACTTACCAAGGGATCAGTCTGTCAAATTTGGTGGGGAACTCCAAGAAACTAGAGCCACCAAGAGTATCTTAAAAACCTCTTCCCAGCTAGGGCAGTGGGGGGCCTGTGGGGTATTCAGCCAATTCTGGGAGCAAGAGAGAGTCAGATGACTCTGCTGAGCACCACAGGTCTCAAGAGACTAGGCCCCCACATTCTGCAAGCCATTCCCAAGCTCGCAGAATCAGGGAGAGCCTAGAGGATCCGATAGCCACCTCTGTAGCAGGGCCTCTGAGTCAGAGGATGAGTGCACAAGGGTGACTAAGACTAAAAAGGTCAACACAATTAAGAGGGCCCTACTGAAAGCTCCCCTGAATCAAATCAAGGCCATTAGGAGCGTCATAACTCCCTATCATAAAAATGTCAAATATTCAGTTTGGGAGCACCTCGAGTTGTATGAGCAAATGATGGATACTTTCCACCTGAAAGTTAGCCAGAGTTTCATTCAATATGTCAAGTGGACATTTTCTCCTGAATACTCCAGCTTCATTGCAGGGCTGGAGGATCAGAGCCACTCAAGATGGTCCACCTATAGGGCGCCCATTTTAAAGCATTTCTCCATACATAGGAACTGTCAAGAGGCCCTCAAGGTGGTCTACAATCTGCAATGTGGGGAAGACCAGACCCCACAAGAATTTGTACAAGCGTTAAAATGTGCCTTTGCGCAGACCACCAGTAGGGTGCGCACAGACAGTAGGAAGTTCATTAATACCTTCTTTCATGCACTCCCTAAATACATCATGACGCAGCTGGTGAGGGACTTTCATGAGAAGAGATCACTAGACTGGATCATTGAACAGGCAACTCGCATTTATGAAGTGCAGAAACCGGTAGAGATTAAAAGTACAAATAAAATCCCCAAACCAACCAACACCCCCGCTGCTGCTAAGGTGTCGGAGGTGAAGGTTGCCCCCATTTTAGATCTGGAGATGGGGGTCCTATAAATATTCCTGTGCAAAATCCTCCTAACCAAAGACCCAGAAGGCCCTCGGGCCAATCCCAAACAGGTAGTCAGAGAGGTAATCCCACAAATGGGACCCCTAACTCTCCTGACTATATCCGCTCCCATTACAAGGGCAACAGACCCATCCTGGGCTATGTGTGTACTCCCCCAGGCCAAGGGGTGGGGGATCCAACCAGGTAGCTGCCAACCCAGGAAACTTCCCTCCTAACTTTCCCCAGGAGGGCAGTAATCCCCCAAATGCCGGGTTGAGCTTATTTCCCCGGTACCCACCAAACATCAACCCCCCAAAACAACTCTTCTTTCTTTCCCCACTTTTCTGAGCCCAGACAACCCCATCCAGGAGAGGGGAGGCCAAGGGTGGAGGGGTACCCGAACTATCCCAACCAAGGGTATTATGGGAGAAGGGACACTTACCCTTCCTGTGATCAACCTAGGATGGACCAGAGACCCCTGTACCAATCAGAGCGGGTGTCCAAACTGGAGCGCCAATTCCAGAACTTGTCACAGGATCTGTGTCACATATTGAGGGCTCAGCAAAACCCTCAGATGAACATGGCAACTCAGAACCCCTCAAATCAAGGATCTGGTACTCCAGAGCAAAGACGGGGAGAGAACCCCGACAACCCACTGGTTCCCAGGGAGGAGGCACAGGTAGAAGGGGGGTGCAAAGGCTTAGAGGAAGCTTCCTTACCCACTTGTGAAAAGCCCATGGAAACCCAGGAACTGGAACCAAAATCTCCAGCCCCCGAAAATCTGCAACCTAAGGAACAGAGGGCAAAAACGACCCATTTTGTGGAGGAGGTTAGAATCTTCCACTTTGAAGCAGAGGGGTCTTCAGAGGATTCTGGGAAAAGTATCTTCTCCTTCAGGGATGGGGAAACTCCTCCCAAAGAAAAGTGGGTCCCAAGAGATCCTAATCAAGACTGGGTAGATGTGGGGACCGAGTTAAAAACCGCCCATCATTGAACCCCAGAATGACCAGTCAGAAAATCACCTTGACCAAACCAAACAGGGGGGAGGCAGCCCAGAATCAGAACCAGGGGAGTCCAAAACTTCCCCTATATCCAACTGTCACCTTTTTCTTACAGGTTCCCAAGCACCAAAACAAAATCCTGCCCAAACTACCCCTCTGTCAGAATCAAGAGTAAAGAAATTAACCCACCAATTGGCCCAAAATGCGGATTATCTTTGCCCCCTTGAGGAGAAGGAGGGATGATTTTATGCCCCGGTCCAAATACAGGGGCAATATACATTTTTGGCACTGGTGGACACTGGATCTCAAGCCACGCTTCTGTCAAAAAGGGCCTTTGATCAGCTGAATTCAGGAAGGGGGGAGAGATACCAGATCCCTCTCGCCCCCCTTCCTGGACAACTTCAGAACTTCAATGGGAATAAAATTCCTGTCGAGGGGATTGCAGATTTAGCCATTACAATTGGGCTACACAAGGTGAAACACCCGGTCATAGTTGTGAGTCCAGAGGGCACACCATGTTTACTAGGGAATGAAATACTGCGTGGATTGTCTCCCCTCATAGATTGTGTAAACAAGGTCCTCTGGACCCAGACTAAACGACCAATAAAATTAAAACATAGTGTCAACCATGTTAGTTTAAATGGCACATGCCACATGGTTGAACACAAACCTAACCAAATTGAATTCCATTTTCAAAACAACCACACCCCTGACTTGACAGTAATTGCAGTAGGACAACAAACTGGTGATGGGAAGTCTTCTCTATTTCTGAAAATCAACCTTCCTTCCAGTCTCATGTGGCATTCCACACTGGAAGGGAATACTCTGAAATTCTATACCAATTCACAATCAGAAAATTCCACTGCTATAGTCCAAAATGATGTGAAACCAGCTCAAAGCTTGGCTGACATTCAGAAAATTGGGGAACAGCTGTTCATCCCCATTCAGTTCAATGGGGGGAAGGACTCTGGTCTTGCTCGAGTGTGCGTGAACAACAGTAAGAGCTTCATCAGCGAGGTCATGTTCCGAAAACATCCAAAGACCCAGCCATTCCCACATTTAAATTGATAGACAAATGGGAAATGGGCCTGGAAACACCCAATTCCAAACATCTCCTGCCTAGCTGGTGTATGCTCAAAATGTCCATAGGCAACAAGAGCATAGTCCATAATTGTTGGGTCGTGCGAGATGTCCCTGCTGCATTTTATTTAGGCAGTGACATTCTCAATCGCTTTGCCATTAGTTTGGACCTAATAAATTTCAAAGCCTGGTCCCGATTAGCGGCTAATCCCATGGATTTTGATGACTCAGAGAAAGCATTTCGGTCAGCTCAATTGCTGCCATATGCAGTTGAAATTCAGATTGGAGAGGAAGTCACCATCCAGAATGGACCAGACAATTCACACTGAAAGTAAAAACTAAAAGAGGTCAGAAACTGCAAAATCCTGACGCATATGTTCACCTCAATGCCCATTTCCAACAGCAAGGGTTGGGGTTAAACCCAACACCACTAGCCAATACAGAACACGACACCATTCCAATAGTGGTGGATAACAGCGACCTCAGGAGTATCACTCTGGGAGCAGGCACCATTATTGGAATGGCGGTTGATGACCGACATTTTTCCATAGATTTAGGTAATGAACTGGTAGGACCAATCCCCAATGACTGTTTTGACAGTGATAGCGACAATGACACACCAGCAGACAGGATCTTCACCCGGCATGGGGGGAATTTCCTGGTGTACTCTTCCTGCCCTTATGGTAAGGAAGAGGTGACCTGAGACTTCAGGAGGGATGAGGTGATCTTTCAAGTCCACCAGAACTGCCTTCCCCATCTGAAGCCAACAGTCTCTAAGTCAGTACTTTAACCAGGGACTTCTCTACCCAGCTGGGTGAGGCCGCTGAGATAGCCAAACCAGAAGTCTTCTCGGGCTTCAGGCAGATGGTTGAAGAGAGAGTCAACCTAGCTGATGCCTGTAAGACTCTGGAGCAAAAGCAAAAGTTGAAACAAGTTTTCTTAGATTTTCAAGGTCTCTTTGCGGTGGACTCATATGACATGGTGGCCGTATCAAACACAAAGGTAGGACTAGGTTGTTAAGCAACCCGAATCAACCACAATATGGAGTCTGCTTTGAGGACAGATCCGAACAAGGACAGATTTACACGGAGCTCTTGAGACTAAGGTAAGACGCTACTAGACTGCATGGCTATTATTTTCGAGCACCCTTATTTTGAAATAGACGCACAGGGATTCATGTACACATACTCCACACTGATAATGAATATTAAATGTGACTCATTTCCGAACGCGGATAAGCGCACTGAACGCAACACGTGTTGCCAGTACACAACACGGCCTTCGTTTCATACACGGAAGACCGTTTTTACCAATCACATTGCAAGACTTTACAGAAAGATATAACCCCTAGAGTTAACTAAATAGGCAGGAATGCAATCTAAAGTATACGGCTAAAAATATACGCATTATTGAACTTGCTTTTTGTCCAAATCACCTCATATATCATTTCCTAATAACCACAGACTAGAGCAGAAATTAACAAGCAGCCAGAAACACTCTTTGTGTTCAAAAAAGAAACACGGATAAGTTTGCTTATGAAATGTGGGTTTTTCTAATAGGGGTAACTGGGATTACCCCATGACTGGATGAAAAAGTTGTTAAGAATATTGAGTGTATTGCAAAAGACCTGGTATGGTTTCAAGTCCAATGTATTTATTGTGAATTAAATCAGAGAAAGTCACAAAGAGCCAATCCAATAGCATGCTTGATCCCATACTAATATATACTTCTGTTTGTCTTTCATTTTCCTTTTCTTTTTGAATACCCACAAACCTCCCACCCATCCCCCCTCCCTAAAAATGGCCATCTTTCATTTTCTATATACAATTGTTCATTTTTCTTTTTCTTCTTTAAAGGATATGGATGCACAAAATGTTGAATTTCTTCTTTTTAATTTAATCTTGCCAATTACTATGTAAATTACGCAAAATTATGTTTTACAATTATTGGATTTAATTTGACTATTGTATTGTATTTTGAATTCTGGTACTTAAGCCCTGATTTGATAAAGACGGACCCTCCGTCGAAACACGTGTCATCACAAAAGGGCACCCAACAATATATAAAAAAAACATGTGAACCAAAAAGAGGCTTTTGGAACTTTTTCTTTTTTCTTTTGACTTTCTTTGGAGAAATGGGCGCATTAGCATAATTTAGTGTAACTATGTTTTTCCGAATGGAGTAGAGCAACCAAGGACTCCATTGTTACCTAAGCTGATGTGACCTGAACAAATACATTGTGTAAAACAAACACAGAGGGCGCAGAGTTCTATCAATAGGTACTTCAAAACAGGTTCCTCACAACCCCAGAAAATTCCTACGCAAGTAAGACTTTATCCTCTGTGGAGGAAAAATTCAATGACTGTGAGAAGGCAATACTGGCAACGGTGTTGGTATTGAAGAATTACCGCCCGTTCATCCAGGGGGAACACATCATAGTGGAGACTCCACACCAGCCTCTGCAATATCTTCAAAGTGACAGAATCCGGGCCGGAAATGTGAATAATTCCCAAATTACTTCCTGGATTCTGTCAATGCAAGGCTTTCCTGTGGAAGTCAGATATGGCCAAAACAAGAAGAGTCCTCTCGCACAAGGTCTGGCTGACTTGCATGATTGTGCCAGAGAAAACTGTCCCGAGGACGAAAGTCTTAAAATCAATGACAACATGGAGACGTACCTTAATTCCCCACACATAGTCTATGAAGAAGACAAGTGTGAGGGAATGCCCGCTGTCTATGTGGATGGGTGCTCCTACATGTTGACAACAACGGGGAAAAGGAACTTGTGGCCGGCGTGGGGAACGCATGGGTGAATGATGCCCCAGAACCCTCCACTGGGTACAAAATCGGTCCCCGTATTAGTCAAGTGGCAGAGCTAATGGCTGTGCATCAAGCCATCCTCACTGCTGGCCAACACCAACTCCACAAACTGGTCATATTCGCGGATTCAAGTTAAGTACGGAACAGGTTTGTGGAGCACCTGGTTAATTAGAAAACCAGAGGCATGCTATGTGCTAACAATAAACCACTAAAACGTGGAAAACGAATAACAAATATTGATGATCTGGTTACCTCGAATGGGATGACCATCTACTGGAAAAATATTAAGGGTCATTCTAAAGTAGAGGGACCAGACAAAACTGGAAATGACCTAGCTGATCAGCTGGCCAAAACCAGAGCCATCCAAGGGGATCTACTTGAGATCGAGTCGCTGTTGGGGGAAATCCAGGTCACTGCTATCACTAGGTCCCAGACAAATGCTCACAATGAACTCTCAACAGCCCAGTGGAGTAAGGAGACCCCAGATGCTGATTTGATTACGACTCAAAAAGGGGATCCAATAATTGGTAAGTTTATCAACACATTGAGGACCCTGAGAACTTTCCCCTGATGGATACCGATTGCATTGGGAAAGAGGACCTCAGGGTGTTGATGAAATGTCCAAAAATGTTCAGAATCCAAGATGGTTTGTTGGTGAGGAGATCCATATCTGGCCGTGACCAGTGGGTGGTCCTAAGTCACGCCCATGCTGCGGCCACAGCCGGTCATCGGGGGTTTCATACGACATTAGAAATCTTGCAAGAGGTTGCATACTGGCCACACATGGGGCAGGACCTCGACCAATACTTGAAGGGGTGTCTTGTGTGTGCACAATTTCAGCCAACATCACTCACACACCGTGCTCACCTTAAAAAAAAGGGGGATGACACTGTGTTAGTCATATGTGCAAGTCGATTTTATTGGGCCCGTGATTCGCTCCTCTAGGGGGAACAAGTACATGTTGACCGTAACATGCTTGTTCACTAAATGGGTGGAATGTCTCCCGGCCCCAAATAGCAAGGCAGAAACAGCAGCTGCCCTGATGATCAATCACATCTTCTCGTGTTTTGGACTATCCCAACGGATTGAGTCAGACTGAGGTAGCCACTTCACTAGCAAAGTGATGACAAAGATGTGGGAGATACTTGGGGTGAAAAGGAAACTACACAATTCCCACCAGAAGTCCTCTAGTGGTGGAGTTGAGAGGTACAATAAAACTATTGGGAGCATATTAAAAAAGTTTGTTGCAGATTCTGGGCCAAGTTGGGACATTCGATTACCCCTTGTCCTGATGGCCATCAGATCTACCCCTTCTTCTGCAACAAAAATGTCTCATTTGAGTTTATGACTGGACGAAGGATGGTGCTACCCCGGCATCTGCTCTACAGAACCCAAAAGCAGAACTTGATAAATGTCTCCATAACTCATGAGTATGTTGAGAATCTGAAAAAACACCTTCAACATGCTTTTGCGTATGCTCAGCGGAATCTAGAAAGATCCACTATAACCTTAAGACAACTAAACAGGAATATCAAGTAGGAGACCGGGTCTACTTGTACAATTTCCGAAGGAACCAAGCTAAAGAGCGCAAATTCCTCCCAAGTTGGTGGGGTCCTTTTGAAACTGTGGACAGAATCGCACCAGTTGCCTACAGAATCCGCATCCCCAGGGGCAGTTTGACAGAGGGGGAAGACAAGTGGGTCCACATAAACCAGCTAAAGAGTTGCCACCACAGGCATAATCTGCGGCAGATGGGAGAGTTTACCGGAAACCCAGAGGAGGAGAATCCGGACCTCTAGAAAATTATTAAATATTCATTGATTATACCTGAGAAAATGGGCAAATTATTACTGAATATAGGCAGGGGATATTGCCAATTGTTAGGGAATGCAAGTGTCGTTCCCACTGCTGTGATCCCCCGAAGATGTGTGGGTACAGTAGTGGGAAAATGTTCATAACCGTGTTATGTTCTGCTTTCTAGTATTGGCACTAAATCCCAAGAATCACCAAGGAGGATCACTTGGGGACCAGGAGGAAAAACCCAAGGAATCTGGAGTATCGTCCCATCACAACCCGAACTGGCGAGGAGAGCGGGTCTCCTCAATCGCTGACGGGAGAAGCAACTGAATTTCTCCACATGGACAGAAAACAACATCCCACTCGCCCGACTCCCCCTTGACTGGAAGCCAAAACGAAGTTGGGAGGACGAATTTGTGGGATATATTGACCCACTCTGCTATACTATGCAGCCTCACTCTGCTCTCTATGGTGGGAGAAACAGTTAAATGGCGGCAAAACCCTTGTGCGCGCCAAAACCTCCAAAACCGCATTTTTCAACATACAAAAAGATGGCTGCACAACCTGCCACCCATGGTGCATGTGGGGTGGAACAGAGCACACACTGCAGAAAAAGTGCCAGTGGGCTCCATAACAAGTAAACATAGAGCGCAGAGGGAGAAGCAGCACTTTGCAAGTGGAACTCCAAAATGTGTCTGTAAATGACATTTCCTTTGCTGCTGAAACTACAAAATGCCTGTACATAACAATTTCCAATACTCAAAATCTTGCTTGACGCTAAAATTCATTTAATCTAATGAAGCAGTGTGAATTTATAAGGTCCTGAATTGTTAAGAACAAAACACCTTCTCAGCAAAACTGGATTGCCTGTGAATGACAACTCCTGTCAAACAAAGCTTTGCGCAGCCACACTGGGCTATTTGTGAGTGACAGCCCTTGTCAAATGGGCTCTCCTGATTAAACTTTAAGGTTGTCTAAACTAAAGGTCTGCCGGATTAGCAAATATAAAAGGACTGTTGCTGAAAGGAACACGGATCTCATTTGTTTTGATCCCACAGGTTTAAATCATGAATGTGAATTATATATGTTATTTGATGCAACAAGTTTGTTTTATGCTGGATTTCAGGTCAAGAAATTAAGAATTAACCTAGGCTGGCTGGGCCTGCAAGGGGTTGAAAAACAGGTTTGCACCCAAGGGGAGGGCATTGCTCTCAGCAGATGCTCACTGACACATGATAATTGTGGGTATGCCAGACTTGTGTCTGCTGCCAGGACTGAACAATGGCAGATTCTCCAGGTCAGGAAATGGATGTGTGAAGAGGTCATAAAATAGGCTTGCAGAAGGAAATCCTAAAGGTGGGGGCTGATCCTTGCCTCCAGATACAGACAAAAGACTGACCATTTGCTGCTAAAGAATATTTAATTAACATTTTTTGGAGATGTATAACTCACTATCAGAAGTGGTGAAAAATATAAAACGGGCAGATTTGTTAAACAAATTTTTGGCCCTACATTTGAAAAGTTGGTGGAACTGTGTAACATATTCTGAACAGGAATGGCAATATATATGGTTTTATGGGAACTGTATTTATGCTAGAATTGTTCAACTTTGCACACACATTCCTATGGTAAACGCGCATATTTGTGGAAATTTGGATACATTTTGGAAAATGTTTTCATGGCGAAATGGACAAAATGCTGCAGAAAGGCGCAACAAGGTATCACAGCTGTGGGATTTTGATGAACAGATACTCCATAACATATGTAATCCTTGTATGTGATTTTTGTAGGGGTTACAAATGTATAATTATGTATTTAGGACATAATTGGATTTTGATTCTAGTGGCTAGGGGAGGTTTCTAAGTATTGTAAAAATCAAACCATAAACCTGACATCATCTGTCACCCGGATGCAAGGCGGAGATGAGGCTCTGATCTAATCCCATTTCACAGGGGCAATTCTTGTTAAGCCGGCCCATACACCCATTTGGTGATGTCAGTTGACAGGATAACTAGGGACATCTGACAACATATAGAACACACGCTCTCTCTTCTGATTCCAGCAAAGCATTTTGATCCAGCATTCAACATCCAGCCTTCAAAATCCTTCTAGATCCAGATGCTAACCACCAGGCCAAGCAGTAAGTGAACCATTTTCAGCTAGGCCTCAATCCTCAACTAATCTTCACAACTCAGTGAAGCGCTGTGGTGGGGGAGAAGCATCTTGAAACTATCTGGCTTGCTACCATAAATGCTTGCCTGCTGAAATTGCCATCCCGCTGATCTGAAATATCCAGAAACAAGAAGGTCAGATCCTGTGCAGTTCTGGTGACCGGCCCAACTGATGTTCTGTCCTTCCCTGATAGACACGATCCAATTGACCAGAACTTTGACGGTCCAAAAAGCTTCAATTCCACTGGATTGTGAGTATTAACAGGATGCTAGAGAGCGATTTTATACCTTGCCTTATCTTGATCCACCCGAATCTCTGAACTATCCTTACCTTCATAACCAGTAACAGTGTCAAAATCTTTAGTGCTATCCTATCCTGTCTATTTGCTAAAGCATCATTTTTATAGTCATTTTTATTTGTGTAACTCTTATCCATAAATCCCACTTCGAGTCCTTGTACTGGGGAAGGCGCTGGGGATCATTAACTGAAGTAATGAATCAGACTCAGAGCTTATTTCGTCCCAACCTGGTTGTCTAGTTTGAATGCTCTAGTTTTGAGTAAACGCATAATCCATATTTTCTGGATTTAAACTGAAGTCCTTGTCCAAATTTGCGTCTTTATTTTCAAAAAACACCTCTCACTAAAACCTATATATCTCCCTCAGTTTTAAAGATATAAACAAAATTTCAACTCCCACTGATATCTAACATCCTTAGCTATCCCCACAAATAAAAATCATGGAACAGTGTATTTGATCCGTTTTTCTTCAATATCGCATAGTAAAAGTTTTCCGCAAATTTGCAATTACAGCCAAAGTACACGTGTATTGTGCCCATTTCAAAGTGCTTGTTCCATCCCATCCTGATCTGAAGTATATCTTGTGGTTCATATTATAGGCCATGCATGTTATGACCTGATTAGTGTTGCTTACTTTAGAATTTGTCTCCATTTTAGTATTTTGACCATTTTGCAGTATTTCAAAAAGCCATTTTTACCTGTCATTTCAAAGTGTCATTTGCCCAAATAAGGTTTTCTCTCTTGTGTGGGAGGGAGGATTGCCTATAACTCTAGACATTTTCTTTCATTCCTGAAAACCTGCTGATTACTCACATTGGTGTAAGATTGCTCATTTGTATGTAAACAAAACTTTGCAGGGGGAACATTAACCTAGACGTTATCTGTGTGCAAAACAAGACTGTTATTTTTCCCTGTGTTTTCTATTTGCCTCCTTATAAGTGAATTCAATTGCTTGACTTATATTTCTGAATTGTATTGTCACCCTTTGGGTGATTGCTGCCCCATATACATATCTATAGTAAACCTATGTGTGATTTGAACATTAAAATAAATAAATAAATATTTACCTTTGCAAACTAGCCTGATGCCTGGTTCAGTGTGACCTGGGCAGTATTTTGAGAAGGGTGTGATATGAGTGGTATATCATTCAGAATATTGAACTTATAGACAAAAATAAATAAGGGTTTCATTTGCGCACTACATGCTAGGTGATACTTAGGTGTGATCATGATTGAAATCCCTTACAGCATGCATAGTTTCTTCTTTTTGGTTTTTTGTGTGCTAATGCATCAATGCATGCCATCGCCCACTTGTGCCTGCTAGCGAAATGTAAGAACAAATGCTGCAATCGGAAAAAAGAGCTTCGGTCACGACCTTACTTAGCAGACTGCAACATCCATTTCTATAGAGAGGTTTTTCAGAGCATCAGGTACATTTTGTTCCTCATCCCTGCATTAGGAAAAGGGTGTCACATTGGAATCACCAGTGTTGCGGAGCGGTGTATGTGTTTGCTATGAAATGGAGTAAAACTCCTTGACTACGAAACCGAACTTTGTAATCCATTTCCAAATGTCCACTCACAATAACAGAACTGGTAAAGGGGAGAAAGGTAATGGGAGGGGTGGCAAGTGGTAGTCACATAGCGTTATGGGGGGTGGGAGCACCAATAAAAACATGGTGATGGTGTTATAAAATCAAATACAATTCCCAAATGTTAAACTCTACAGTTACCTGATTATATGTAGAAATCCATTTGATCTACTTCAGTTTGAAACCTCTATATTTCATTGCAGTGAATTTTCCAGGAATCAGTTGACCCCACGTTGGCGAACCTTGATTTCCTGTTCCTGTACTTACGACTCTTCTTGAGTCTGGTATACAGAGCTGATCACATTGGTTGCTTTGTAGACCAGGTAAAGGCAGCTTCATAGAAGCAACCCGGTCATAGTCTGAAAAAAGTAAAAGCGGTCAACAAAATGATTGTCAAAACGTAACCCACATCAGAATCTGTGCATGCATCTAAATCTGTCACCACCCAACTGGTGCAGTGCCGCTCGAACTGCAGGTACATTCATCAGGATTGCACTCAACCCTTGAGGGCTCTAGGTTTTTTCATAGACTATTGTTTATAGTATTTTTTTGGTCGAATATATTTGGTTGACCTGAATTTGACTAGCTTTTATTTATTGGCCGCTCCCACACCCCTAAACTCTACCCTCCTGCCCCCTGCCTCACATTCCTACTCTTATACATAAGCATAATACATGGCCTGTGGCAGCGGCCCTGTAGTTATGGTTATGTTGCTCAACTCATGGAAAGAGCACTTTTTGTGCGGCTTATGACATTGGTGCCTTTTGACGAATCCTCCCCAAACTTTGCAAGAACAGTATATGTCCTCCACGGAATGATTCTACAAAGGTTGGTGCAGTTTTATCCAGGGGGGACAAAGTTGTAGGGGGGGTCCCAACATTTTTACAATCCTCATAGATGCAATAGAAAAATAAATTGCTCGCGCCTACAGCCCAAAACGATGTGTGGATTTTCAGCAAACATTTGCGAGGAGAGGTGGGTTGGCTCCTAAAGTGTGCTTTTGCATATATGGTGTAAATCTGTCCAGTAGTTTTTTCAAAAACATGGCGAAAAGTAGGTCAAACTAAATTAGTGATATCTGGGTGCAGTCCTTAGACACTTTTCTGTATTCAGAGTCTGCAAACAGCGCTGGGCCAATCAGGGGGTGGCTTGGTGTCCGCCTACATCAAAGATGCATGCTGATTGGATGTTCAAAATCATTAGGTGCATCATTATTTTTGAAACTGACGCCATATTGGATCTGCAGAGAGCCACTGTTGTACCCGGGCAGCAATGTGAGCAAATAGTCTGGAAATTGCATTTGGAGTTATTGTTTGGCTGAAAGAGGGCCTGGAAAGTGTGGGGGAGTAGCAAAAATGTAATAGTGAGTTGTTTTTATAAGTGATAAAAAGCGGTGCAGGTGTTGCTGAGTCTGTGGCCATTTTTACTGTCCGCTGATGTCATTGGGACTGGGGGGGGGTTCTGGGCGAGTCATGTTATTTGAAGGTCTATTGCATGTACTAGTTATATAGTTTAATTCTATTGTGGTGATTGTGACCAGTGGCCAGATTCCTGGGGGTATGTCTGTTGGCTGTGTCCCCAAGAATCTGGCTACTGGCCACACACATAATTGTAATATGTGTTTAGTAATTATAGCTACTGTAGGGGGAGTACACAGTATTTGTAATATGCTGGAATGATATAATTGAAGAAAATACAGTTTTTATGATTGTCATACAATTGAGGATAGTGTTTATGGAATAAGTATTTGTTTTTTGTAAAGATATAAAATAGGATAGCGCTTGGTATGGTAAATTTGTTGGATAAGTGCTGTGTTTGTGGTGCAGTATTTTTAAAGAAAAGGGAAACTGTGGCCTTGTGGTAATGCAATAGCAGATTGTAGTTGGAGCGTTGCTTGGTGTCTTATAGTCGTGGTTGGAAAAGAACAGTTCTTTATATGTGAGGAGAATTGTTGTATGTATATACTTTGTCAGTATACACATATGTGCCAGCAGGTGGAGAATGGTGCCACTATAAGGAATGTAATGAGAAAGGTTGGAAAGAACACCATTTATATGCAAAGGAATAATGGAAAATGCTGTGCATTTAAAAAAGTGTATTTTTGGAGCATTTTGTTGAAAGTTAATGGTGTTTTTTTAAAAACAATTGTAGGAGAGGTCAGGAACTAATATGGTGGCCGGAGAGGTTGACGAAGATAATGTAGAGGAAGACAGTCTTCTAGTTCCTGAGAAAGGATCAGCCTTTCTCAGAGCACCAGGGTGGTTTCAGTGGGTGTGGAAGCACATGGAGGTGGTACCAAAAGAGTACTGCCCATATTGTCCTTGACAGTATGATTCCACACTCAATGCATTCGACATGTGTAGCCCGAGCCTTTGGTACCCCTCGTACCATCTTAAAGAACTGCCACACATATGATTCTCTCTGGGTGCTGGAGGTAGGCACTTCCTCTGTCTCATCTTCCTGCTCCTCTTGATCTTCCTCTGCATCATTTCCCCTGTCCAGACCCACCAGTTGTTGGTGATGGTGATGTTGGTGGTGGGGGGCCCCTGCGTAGGAGGCATGGCCATGGTTGATGCCATGTTTGAAGTTAAATAACACGTGTGCCAATTCTCTTCCAAGCAGGTGCTCTCTCGGGATTGCATATGGAAAATCAGTAATAATGGGTCAAGGAGCTGTGGAAGGGTAAGCTTTCAGGTTAAAGCTTCCTAGATTGGCTAAAAATGGATTTTCAAGCACAGACTTGTTTGCGGACACGTCATTGTGTCGCACGTGCACCCGCAGTCACATGAAGATGTACAGGAAGTCCACGATGATGTCAGATGTTCATGAACCTTGGCGAACAAAAAATGGTGTAAGAAGTTGTAGAAAGTTGATAGAAGTGTTAAGAATACTGTTAGAAGGTGGGCAATTGCACAGTTTTCACTTGAAACTTCTTAGATTGACCGAAAATGCTGCTATTTTGAGGGTGTGTATGATATTGGGATGTTGGAGCAAATTAGGGTGTGCTGGTTAAAACCTATGAAATTCTCTGAAAAAAATGTTGTTAAAGGGACATTATGGTTGAGTTGCACTAATAAAAACCTATGAAAGTCAGTGCAAAAACGTTGTTAAAGGGACGCTATGGTTACAAGTGAAACCGAAACCCTCCAGAAATTTGCCAGTTATAGTAAGCTAAGCAACCATAACTCGGGTCAGCACCATGCACTGCTAAGACTAACACCCAGGACATCATTTTGATGCTGGGTCCCTACAAGGGGTTGGGTTTACAATGTTGGTAACAAGATGTAAGGGGTGATTGGGAGGCCTATCATGAACAATTTAATGTATTAAAAAATGTACTCATCTAAATAAAACATTATTAGTATTATTATTATTATTATTTAATTCTTGTAACGCGCCACATGCTCATGGGCCTCAGGGTATTAGAGTGTTGTTGTTAATACAGGAGCTTAATCATACATACACATAGGCAATGGATGCAGCATGCACCAAAGAAGTACAATATTTTTAATCTGGTAATTTTGGCTTGCAAAATAATGAATGCTACCCTATGTCAGTTTTGAGTAATGTTAAACATGGAATAAATAGCTAACAATTCAAGACTTATTACATACTTGTATAAGTACAAACAATACCTATGAAGACCTACAATGCATTACAATCAGAGGCACATAACGACAAACTAAAGTAAGGAAGAAAGAAATAATATCAACATGATAACATTAAAGTTCATCATCATGTATACAAATGAATTGTGTGTTTGAGGTCTGCTTATTGCCTTGTATATGTTATGTTATGTTATGTTATGTTATGTTATGTTATGTTATGTTATGTTATTGCAATTTATAAAGCGCACGGTCACCCGAGGGCATCAAGGCACTAGAGAGGAAGACTGCTCAGTGAGAGAGAAGATTGGAGGAGACATCAGGAGCTAGAATAGATTAGTTTTCAGAGCTCTTCTAAAGCACAGATGGTTAGAAATGGCCTTAAGTAACGGGGGGAGAGTGTTCCAAAGTTTGGCTGCGGCAATAGAAAAAGCTCTGCCGCCAAGCCTTTCCCGATTAAATCTAGGAACGATGAATAAATTAGAGGAAGCAGAACGGAGATCCCAATTCGGAGAGTATCGAGAAAATTTAGACTGCAGGAATGCAGCTCCATGACCGTGGATTGCCCGATGGACGATGCACAGTAATTTAAAGTGAATTCGCTGAGACAACGGAAGCCAGTGAAGTTGGCGAAGCACTGGTGAAATGTGAGCACCATAGGGAGAGCCGGTGACTAGCCTAGCTGCAAGGTTCTGCATACACTGGAGTCGATGAATAAGGCCGATGGGTTGCGACAGATACAGCGAATTGCAATAATCTAGCCGTGTAATGACTAGCGCAGCCACCACAGGAGGGCGGAGAGCTTCCGGGATCATAGGCATGACCCTCTTAAGGACCCTGATCTGATGGTTAGCAGACTGGCAAACGGCTGTAACCTGATTGGACATGGACAAAGAGGCAGAGAGAATAACCCCTAGGTTCTTCACACCGTTTAGGGAGTGGGCGGTCGCAGTGAATAATAAGGTAAGTGGGGGGGATAGCTTGGACTACAGTAGGTGCCAAGCTCGTGCACCATGAGCTGAGAACAAACCGCAAGGAACGTTTGTTAACAACATACGAGAAGGTTAACGTCTAGATGTATAGCACCTTTTGAATTATAAAATGTCACTGGTAGTGAACAAAAGCAAATGTCACAAATATGTGATGTCATCAGTGATGCCATCAATGACATTTGTGATGACATTTTTGCTGTCCTGGGTATTAGTCTTCGGAGTGCACAGTGGTGGCGAGAGTTATGGTTGCTTAGCTTACCATAACTGGTGAATTTCTGGGGGTTTTTGGTTTTACTTGTAACCATAAAGTCCCTTTAACAATGTTGTTCCACTGAATATTTGTATGTATGCATTTTTATATGGTTAAATCAACCAAATACAGTCGACCATAAAGAAGACTATCAAAACGTAGTCCATCAAACAATGGTAAATAGTATCCACAGAGGGATGCACTCATACTCCAGACAAGCACAGACTGGCCTATAGGGCAATGCCAAAACAAGAAATGCAAAGTGCTAGTATGGGCCAGTTTTTCTGGTCAAAGTGGGCCATTATATTGATCAATGTGGGCCAGCGTGATGAGTTTCTTCACTATATGGCTACTAGTTGTGACCATTGTTGCTGAATGAATACTCTTTAAATTGTATAATTTGCATCAGATATTATCAGAAAATTCCCCCTTGGCTACTATCCAAACAATCTGTCACAAAAGGAATACATTGCCATTTGCAACTGTGGGCCACTTTTTCATTGATGCCCAAGTCAATTGTATGCCCCAGTCCGATCCTGACTCCGGAAGATAAAACACATCCATGGCGTGAATGCACAAAGCAACAACAAAAAGTGCGAACAATGCTTCATTGTCCAGCAGCTGGGGTTGCAACTCGATTTCAGCAAATCACTTCACGTGGCATCAGGGAGGTTGTATTTGACCCATGGGGGTTCGAAAAGATTATTGAGTCATTGATCAGTTGAAACATCGTCCATTTCCCTATAGGACATTTTTCTTTTGCTCATACCTGTGAGAGCATGTGGAACGTGTCCCTCAGTGAGATGTGATGCAGAACCTCAGTGCGATGGGTCCCTGTGAATCAAGAACCTTCCCCTCAAAGCTCAAAGAGCACAGCCTTCCAGAGAGTTCTGTGAATTCAGGGTTGAGGCACATATGCCAGAAACCAAAGAACAAAGAGGAAATGTTTGTACACAATATAATATATATTTGCAACCAACCTTAGCTACCCGAACATCATGAAGCAAAATGAAATACAACATATCACACAGTTGGGTTTTCTGGCTACTCAAGACACCGAACACCACATCCAAGAGCCTACTGGCTCTTGGGTGAACTTACCTCTAGTGAGCAGCAATAAGAAAGAGGGAGAGACAGACAGAAAGAGGGTGGGGGAGAGAGGGATGGGGGAGAGAAAAACTGACCCTTTCACCTTTTCAAGACAAGATGTACCCCTTAACTAACTACCATACACTTGGTAGCGCACTTCCCCTATGGGAGTCACCAGGACAGCAGGACAACTATTGATGGTGTTCTACAGGGCTAAGTAAGGGGGTGAGAGTCAAGCCACAGAACAGCCACCTCCCTTCGGCAGGGTCTGTTTGGCCATCTAGCTTGCCCTCATGATAGATCACCAGCCCAAGAGACCGAGTAGGATGAAAGATCTTTTGATTTATGCTTCTGACCTGGAATCCTTTTAGAGAAAGCAAAATAACCCAATGTGCTTGTACTGCCAAAATGGTGGCATATGCTACAATAGTCTACTTCTTTCTTCAGTCTTTCAGTCGGAATGCAGGGGATAGTATAGATAAATTAACCACCACCCTTGCCATGTAAAGGTCTGGTGGCACAGTGAAAACATGTAAGATTCTGCCACTACAGATTTGCCTTGACAAGGAAGATGCCATCCTATATGAGACAGCAGGAGGCATCTCATATGGTGTGATTCAGTATTGACCAAGCAAAACACTGCGCAGCATCCAAGCATAGACCACAAGAAGGAAGTGATGGCTCTTCATTTACATAGCGAGTGGTGTTTGTAACCAATCGTTTGTAGATGGTGAGGGGGGAAGACTTGTTAATCCAAGATGGAGGAGATGGGGTAGGATGTCTTGGGGGGAGACAGGAAAGGGTGAAGTCTTGAAGAGTAAGAAGCTACATGTCTATGTGTACGTTCGTTCGTGCATGCATGGATGTGTGTGCGCGTATGTGCCGTCAGGTGGAAGTCTACGGCTCAAGACCAACCTTTCGAGCTTGTATTTGCCTGAGCAAGAGCTTGTAGAATAGGTTACTAGAAGCCTTTCTTCTCACTCAATGGAGAGGTCCTGCACAAGGTAACCAACCAGGTGTCATTCTTACTTCTGGTAGGCCCCTGGACCAGCCTGTATTTTCCGAATTTTGGTTAGGAACTCTGTTATGCCGCAGAAAGCACTAAACGTCAGAAATAAGAACTAAGTTATGAAAAATGTGAACATGCCTTTGCAGTTGCCAGATGGGCTTCATTACGCCTTATGTTATCACTTTCAGGATTGCTGCCATTCTATTTCTGAGCTGTTATCTACGCCTTGGCTTTTGTAACCGTGTGGAACATATGGCTTAATTAAATAGTCTTGTTGCAGTCTTTGATTTTTCAACTGGGATAAAAAGTTGGCTGCAATACTGATGCTTTTGCTCCGATACCACCATGGGTATGAAAGCGATGCATGCACTGTGCAATCTGAGTAGGTTTGTGAAGTAATGCGCCAGCATTTTGCGAGGCACAGGCACATGAAACCGTTCATAACTTTGTAGCCCCCCCACCCCAGCCAGGGTTGGATTGGGCATCGAATTGGAGTGTCAAATACCAGACTAGTCTGCAGCATCATAGTGTTCAAGGACAGCCCACTATGGGTTTAGGGATGCCACACTGTGTGTGATAACCACCCTTTTCCCTTCCCCATCAAGATAGGAGCCCCTTCAACAGAGAAAAAAAAAAGTACAATGCAGCCACAGCCTTCTTAGCAAAACGAAAGGAGCCATGACTCTCTCCGCAACACCTCCCTCTTAAAGTCTTCCACAGATGGCTGCTACTAGCCGCCCACATCTACACAGATCACGTTCACTTGCAAATTAGATATCTCACTGAGTTAGGTGCCTGCTGCTAAGCCCTTTGTTCACACCGCAGGTGAAGGACCAACTCAGTTCTTTCATCTTTCAGAGGTTAATTAAATTGTGCACTATTAAAATGGCTTATACTAACACCGGTGCTGTGAAAGAGGGTAGCAACACTATGCCAAAACTATGCTGTACGATTTCATTTTGTTTCTGTGGTAGTGCTTATGAGTATGGAGAGCATTCGGAAGGAACTATTTTGAGAGTTTTGGATTTGGGTTGCAGTCTCATACGGCCCAGGCTGCTTGTGGCGCAACAGGGGGCTTCTGCATCAGAGGCATAACAATACGAGGGTCAAAACCAATGCCAAAAAACACGCGCCTTGCTGTCAAATGTATCACTGTAACAAGACTTTTAGCTAGCACTTACCCGCATCTGCACAGCTCATGCTCATTTGAAGGACAGATAGTTACTGAGTAAGGGGCTTACTCCTGAGCTCTTTTCACACTTTACTCCACATGTTTAAGTCCCAGAAGGACCAACTCTTTTTCCAACAGCTTGATATATTGGCTACAGTTAAAATAGCTAATATGAACTTGAGTGGAGAAACCAAAATTTGCCGGACTACATCAACATATGTATTAGTTCTGAGTATTTTTACCACTGGCCAAGTACACCGTCTTTGTATGAAGTCTGACTCAGAGTGAAGTGTTTGATAGAGAACATGAATTAATTGCCTGGTGACAGCCATTTTAGCGATGGTTGTGGAAGCCTTCCTTTGCAGTGTCATTCACAGTGGTGTCAGCGCAAATAACTATTTTAAGAGTTTTGAAACTGGGTGCACTCTCATACTGCTCAGCCTGGCTCTGACCTCCTCCTCTGCCCTTAGCGACGATAGCCCCACGGCCCCCCACTCCTGATACATTTCCCAGGCACTCATACTTGTTAAAAGTCCTTATAATACTCCTGTTTAATAAATGCCTTCAGTCCGGTATATATCCTCTGAATGCCTATTTAGGTGACCAAGACCCTTAATAAGTCTTTTGAGACAATTATATGTGTCCTAGCCCCTATTAGGTCCTCCTTGGCCCGTCTAAGATTCTGAGCCCCTGGTAAGACTGGCTTGCAGCTTGTTAACCTTCATATCTCTTGTTAAGTACTTCAAGATCTTTATAAATCTTGCTAGACCTTAGAAGCTACGTTTGCATTCTTAAAACTCGTGTCAGAAAAGAAAAGCGCCTTAACAAGAATCCCATCCTTTATATCACATGAAGGGGACTGCAAATGGACGCTCCGAAATGCAGCTGACGGTCCCTCAGCTACATTCTCCCTTGCTAGAGATCTACTCCAGTGGAAATTCCAGTTGCAAATAACTTCTTCTAGATTAGGGGTCTGCAACCTGTGGGCCTCCAGATATTTTGGACTACGACTCCCATGATCCTTTCACATGAACTATGCTGGTTAGGGCTGATGGTAGTTGTAGTGACAAACATTTGGTGAGCCACGCGTTGCAGACCCTTGCTCTAGATCCCTTTGAGACACATGGGTTTTTAAAAACTTGCTCAATAAGTTTGGGCGAAAAAAGCGTCCGCTGGATTGAAAGGCAACGCATGAACTACGCATTGCTATGTGTATCCAGTGTGCGGAAATTTCTTTTTTAAAGATGTATGTAATGATAGCTTGTTTGTTTTTACCAACAAACGTACATGTACTGGCTAAACAGCAAAAACACGTTTAAAGATGAAACTGGAGTCAAAGGAAATGTTTAGTAGATGTCCAATACCCCTTATGGGAGCTTCTGGATCCAGTATAAACTATTTCTAACTCATCTACAGGTAGCTCCACTAGTACATGCGGATAAGCTGGGGGCACGCTCTTACTCCTGCCCGCCTCCTACTTTGGTTTCCTGGCGGTCCATTCCACTTCCCCTTTGCTCCAGCTTTACTCTCGTGTCATCACGTGGCCGCTCACGCTTTGCTGCGGCGCCGCTCGCTATTAAACGCACAGCGCAGCATCAGAAGACGGACACACGCATTGGTGAACGTACTCGGCTCGCCGGCCTGCCTCTGCATGACGGACATTGATTTGGACATGAGTGCGGCGAGCCCCTGCTCCGGACACCTGCGGGCATGCAGGGTTTAAATCCATTAGCGCGTCTCTTCAGATTGGAGATGAATGATGTCTGCTCTGAGCAAGCGAGTGTTAGCTGCATTTGTGAGGTCCCACGGTGTGTGGCGTTGCAAGGATGTCAATATGACACAACTTATTTGGTACATGATCCAGGATTGTTGAGAGAGAATTATGGCTTTGTGTGCACGTTTATGCCCGTGTGTATGTGTGCGTGCGTGTGTGTGTGTGTCTGTCTCTTCTGGAACCGACCACCGTTCTGCCCCATTCTACCAGAATACAATGGCTAGTGTACAGCTTTTAAAAATAGTGAAACATCGGTGTGACCAAAAGGCAGTACACAATGAAATCCTCCTTCACTTGTACAAAGGCTTGGTCCAGCAGGTTCTCAAAAAATTAGGAATAAGTTTACAAGTAAACATTGCTCTAGATCATCAAACCTGGGTTGCACACATAAGTGGCATAATATAATTTAACCCCACTGGGCATATTCCCACTGGAACCTTTCTAAGGTAACCACACCAGCGACTTAAAAACTGCACATTTATACATGCTTGGCGGACACTTGTAGATGTGCATCAGTGCAGGCACTTTTGGTCAGGCATGGGTTATGTCTGGGTTATGCACTAGTGGCACATGCCATATTGGATATGAGATGAACAGTAATTCTACCCGACCCACACACGCACATGTCCAAATGTTTTTCCTCAAGGTGCTTGTCCACCTGTAAAGTGATTAATCGTGAGCCCTGTTTGGTGAGCAGCACCATTAGTCTTTATTTAATTTATTGTTTTCATTTATAAGGCGCACAAGGCAGCCCTGGGCATCGTGGCGTAGTTACATAGCGCTTACTTAGTTACAGGAGAGAAGACAACACGCGCCTGGAAGCAGCTCCTCTGCACGTATGTTTGCCAATGGTAACAGGGCCCAAATAAATGCCAGTGCACCTCAGGAATAATCAGGCTGGCATTTAAGCCAAACACAGAGCACTTCGGATGACTATTCTGATTACAGGACAGAGAGGGGGTGGAGGAGTCAGACTGTGGATGCCCCTCAAGTCGGCCAGACGTGGCCCTCTCTGCTGTCACCGGCTATGCACATGTTGCATTTCATTTTGAGGGAAGTTTTTTCTTTTGACTTGTTTTTTAATCTTTTGGCATTTGTGTATTATATTTTCTGATTTACTGTTTTACTGAGGATTTGAGGATACTGAGGATATTGTTTTAAATGCCATCCAGTACTGTCGCCCCTGGCATATTATTTTGCTGCTATTCGTGACACTGCTATTACTAACACTCTACGATCAGTGGTCTAAGTGTACGAAAATAAGTAGTGGAACTATGGTCCCTGCTGGCCTGCACCCGCTCCCCACAAACCCCATCACCACACCCCCTCCGGTGGAATCAGAAAATACAATATTAAGGCTTTTACACCATGCAAAGAGAAATACACCAACACAGGCTTGTAAAGATTCCCAGAATCTTTATTGCAATACTGTACAGTTTACAAAACAAAGTACACAAATAGCTATTTGGCCATCAGTACATCACAGAGACCACCAGCAGGTTCAATGTGAGCAGTGAACACGAATTGCTAGCTGGACATCAGCGTATTTATACAGTTTCTTCATAATGATGTCCAGCCTCCTACAAGTTAATCATGTACTGGGTTAGGGTTTGCGCCAGGTTAGTTCCTAATTTACATATCTCGTGCATGCGGTTTACTTCTTAATACATTTACTAACAAGCACTATTATTCTCTGGGTTTAACTTTACACTCTTTACACATTTGTTTTAAAGCAGGTCAAAAAGATGTTTCGCATGTCATGTTTAAATAGCGTTATTGCTCTTGTATACTTGTAGGTTAACATCGCCCATTCAAGTAATCCCCTGATCCCGAGGTCAACAAAGGACAAGGTCTACATGACCCTAACATGTAGGCTGCAGGCAGGTTGGACATTAACTCTCCTATAGAGGTTGTAGAAGTTAAAGTAAGAACAAGAGAACACAGTTCGGCCATTTTAGGCCACAGGGTCACTTTGCACGATAAACAAAAATCGCGGCTTCAACCTAAAATGGAGGCTTGATTCACTTAAGGCACGACCTTGCAATACGGATTTCCTCGCAAAGCGACTGGGTATAGGCCAACATATACAATGAGGACAAAACAATATTATATCAGTTTTAACACTCCCACACACAATACAAACCCCCAAACACATGCACCTGCTGTTTAAGGGAACGTTCAGTGTAGTGCACTGAAAGTGCAAGTTTCAACTTCTTCCTACACTTTTATTTTAAAACTAAACCATTATGGAACGATTTCTTTTTAAAATAACGGTATAGGAACAGTAAAACTTATTTTATAAAAGTAGAGGAGCACCGCTCCCAACCGCTCACGCTTACTTCGACCACCGTCTACCAGTGGCATAACACAAAAATGTGGGAGCCCCCCTGCAAGCCACGCTCAGGGCCCCCCCCCAACTCAGCAACAAATCACGGGTCGTGCTACACTCTGAGCCGGCCTAGATTATCACGATTGGACAATATGCATGAACGTGCTCCTGAAGGGGTATGCCGCACACTGAACTAGCAGAAAGATAAAAATATGTGTTTTAATGCAATATACAGCACACTTTCTGAGAACATTGTCTAAAAAGCCAGAGTGTTTGCAATTGTTTTGTAGGGTAACATCAATCCAATACATGCAAGTCACCAACAGTGCACAGGAACATTAATACTTTGCTATTAAAAATGCCATGCCACATTGAAAACATGTCCCACTGGCTGCACAATGTAGACCAGTGTAGACACGTAATAACATTACAGTAAAGCATGCCAGGCCATATTTAGACATACCTAGACTGGTTGCACAAAAATGTCAGTTGAAGCAATAATACTCATCAATAAGAGAGCACACATTGAAGCCCGGGACTCTGCGGCCTCTAAAAACATGGCCAAACTCTTTAAAATCTGCAGGGAACTGGTCAATCCAGTTGCGGTCTCCACCTCTCTTGTTCCCTCCCAGGCCCTCTGTATGGCTCTGGCCTCTCACTTCTCTGCTAAAACTCAGGACATCCTGTCCACTATCTCCTTTTCCTCTCCTTCTTCCTCTCTCTGCCCCCCTTTGGCCATCTCTACCTCTCCTCCTCCTTTCTACTCTTCCTCTCTGATAACACATGATAAGGTTTATAGACAAGTCTGATCCATGAAAGTGTCATCCAAACAGATTCTCCCCTGCTCCTCCAGAACCATCAAGGACCATATTGACACCCTTGCTGCAGCCTTGGCCGATTTCTGTAATCACTCTTTCACCATTGGAATGTTCCCCTCTCCCCTTAAGCACTCCCTTGTGCACCCACTCCTCAAGAAGCTGTCGATCCTACCTGTCCGGCAAACTATCGTCCAATCTCCATCAGTCCTTTCCTGGGCAAACTATTGGAAAAAAACTGGCCATCTCCCAGCTTACTCTCCACATTGAATCTCTTGGTTGTCTCCATGACCATCAGTCCGGCTTCAGAGCTGCCAGAGGCACAGCAACTGCTCTCCTGATCACCCGTGAAGATCTCCTCTCGAACCTTGATTGCAGCATTCCTTCTGTCCTAATCCTCCTTGATCTTTCCTCTACTTTCGACACAGTCAACCATGCCATCCTGATCAATCGACTATGTGAGAACCTGGGCATCACGGATCAGACCCTGGAGTGGCTGACCTCCTTCCTCTTGGACTGCCCCTCCGGGGTCCAACTTGATCCCTTTCTCTCTGCCATCTTTGTCTCTACCTGTGACATTCCCCAGGGCTCTATCCTCTCACCCTGGTTTTTTAACCTCTACTTTGCCCCTTTGGCCCACCTGATCTCTACCTTCTCCTCTAACGTTCAGTGTTATGGGGATGGCACTCAGCTTTCCTTCAGGCTCCTCTCATCTCTCGCTCATTCCTGATTCAGGATTGGTCCACCTCCAGCGATCTCTGCCTTAATGCCATTAAGATGGATATCCTTCTCATTGGGACCCCTGCCCCTGCTTTCCCTCTCTCACTCAGGCTGACCACTTTGGGCCCTTTTCCTTTGCCTTCCTGCGAAGCAAAAAACCTTTTGTGTCATCTTAGACTCTACTCTCTCTTTCTCCCCTCGTATCTTAGACGTCGCCAAGAAGTCCCACTACCTACCAGCTGCTCCTCCTCAAAAGGGACTCTTCCCTTTCTCACTTTCCCCCAGAAGCTCACTGTCTTCAGAGCCCTGTTTCTTTCTAGGCTGGACTACTGCAACAGCCTCTTTCTCAAGCTGCCTTCCTCTACTCTCAACCCTATGCAACTAATCCAGAACAGGACTGCAAGACTTATCCTTGGCCACAAGCCCAGGGATCATATCTCTCTAGCCCTGAAATCTCTCCACTGGCTCCCGGTGGTTGCAATTATCAAGTTCAAGACCCTTTGCATTGTCCACAAGGCTTTCTCACACTACATCCAATGCTCTCACCAAAATACCTTCTTTCTCAAGCCCTTCCCCCAGCTACCTCCAACTCTTTAAGGGCTAGACGCTTCTCCAGGCAGAAGTGGGGGGTAGGTCTCTCTCCTCTGCAGATGCCTCCCTCTGGAATGGCCTCCCTGCCCCTCTCAAACTTTAGCAGATCACCTGATGTTCCGGAAGAAGCTCAAAATGTTCCCCTTCTCTGCTTTTGCTCTCTCCCTCCCCTGCTGACCAAAATTACCTACCTGTGTGCTGTACTGACTAGTTGTGTGGCTACCCTCAGAGTCTCACTGAGTTCAGGCTCTTTCTTGATCAGTCACCCTTGCACTGCCTCCGGCCTACCACACACTTAGGGGCTGTAACTGCAACCCTACAGTCCCTTGTTCTCCTTGCACTACCCAGAGCCGCACTGCCCTGGCTGCACTTACTCAGAGCATTATTGCCCTGTTTTCTCCTCCCTTCTTCCCTGCACTTACCCCCTCCCTTTCCCCTTGCATTTCTCATTCTCGCACTTGCCCGATCTGAATGACACAAGGACTAGTAAGATGATTTGTCTTGTCCTCCCTCTATCTTCCCTCCCTTGCTTGTCGCGCCTAGAAACACATGTGTACAGACATGTTATACTAGATTTATATCATATCATTTTATCACCGATACCCAAAAAAATATACAATGACCCAGTAAAAACGGCTAGACTGGGAGCACCCAAATGCCAGTCTAGCCAGGTAATTACACTTAGCAGGACTGCTTTATCAGAAATGCGCAGCTAAAAAAAAGTAATGCCAAACTGAGGAATAACTAGACTGGCTGCACCAAAATACCTCTCTAGCCACTAATACCACATATCATGCCTGGTTAGCCTGGACATGGACAACCATTATAATTTATCACACAATCTCGCACCCGACACATCCCCTCTCCCTCCCATGCCCTACACCGACCTCCAAAATCAGCACTTGGACCAGAATTACCTTCATGTCCCTTTTCCTTGTCACAGAGCTTACGTTTGAGGTTCCTTGCCGCATAGGTAAGTACTGGTATGAGGAAGAGTGGGATTAGGAGTAATGAAAATACAGGTAGCTAAGTCAGGCATTACCTCCATGTACCTCTACCTCATCCCAGTACTTGTGTATGAGGCATAGTGCCTCATACACAAGTACTGCCTCATACACAAGTACAGGGACGAGGAAGAATAGGGCTAGGAGTAATGACAATTACAAATATGTAATTAAAGCTTTAAACAGGTAGGGGCTTAACAATATTGAGTTGACTGGGCTTCAGCACTCACCCCCAGACATTCTGGGCTATGTTGACTCAACCTGGCTGACCTTCAGAGCAGTTTCCGGACAGAACAGGACACAGATTTTAAACGGCACCTGGGTTTTGCTGTTTATAAGGGCTCAGCAATTACTAATGTAAAGCATTTCACTGTTAGTACCTGCATTCAAATGCAAAATTGTTTAGGCATTTTAAATTGTGATGTGGGTTTAGTACTTTCATGCCAGGGAAACGATTAGAAGGGTAGAAAGGGAACAGGAGACCATTCATTCCCACAGCAGTTCATAAGTGGGTGTTTTGCACATAAAGGAGAGAGTTAACTACGTGTAACATTGAAGCTGCACTAGAATAGTCTCATTAAAATGCGTAAAGAAGTTAAATGCCCCCACACAAATAGGTTTGCCCGTCCCCCACCGCCCGTGAAGTTAGAGCCTCTCCCAACATTTGAAGGATCAGCCCCCAAAATGTAGGTTTTGTTGTGCCCTTGAACACAAGCACACACACCATTCACCATATACATGCACGCACACCCAGCCATCCAAACATTTAAGTGTGCACTCTTTCACCATGCAGGCACTCCCAGGCAGCCATCCATACATTTAAGTGTGCACCCTTTCACCATACAGGCACACACACCCAGGCACCCACCCATACATTTAAGTGTGCACCTATTCACCATACATTCACACAGGCAGCCACCTATACATTTAAGTGTGCACCCTTTCACCATGCAGGAACACCCAGGCAGCCACCCATACATTTAAGTGTGCACCCTTTCACCGTACACGCACACGCAGTCACCCATACATTTGTGTGCACCCTTTCACCATACACTCACACAGGCCGCCACCTACACATTTAAGTGTACACCCTTTCACAATACACTCACACACGCACACATCATGGGGTTGACGGGAGCCCTATTACCTCGAAAAGAAATTAGGCCTCATTACAAGTCCGCCGTCCCGGAATCCGGTGATTCCATGACGACGGTGACACTGTTTCTGTGATAGCAAGGTTGTGGAATGAAAAGCCGATTACGGCATGTGGGTTACGCGCGAAACACACCGAGGCGGAAACGGTGTCAATGTGTCACGTAAACACCCACGCACACGGACATACCGTCACAAAAAACTGTGCAAAACCCGTGTCCGCCCCCACCGTCACGGACATAGAATCACCGGAAGCGGAAATACCATGACCGTGAAAAAAAACGTAAACAGAGAGGCAGACATTATATAAAGCACAATACACTGCCATCCTCAGACACCACAGGTCAGAACACCTCCCGGAGATTCAGAACACATCTAACACCATGGCATCCAGGATCCCAGCACGCAGACAGCGAAAGCAGCGCTTCAGTGAGGCTGAGCTCACAGTACTGGTGGAACACATTGTCGAGCATGCAGAAATGCTCTTTAGCGCAGACCAGCAGCGCGCTACCCAGCAACGCTGCAAGGAGGTGTGGGTGGAGGCAGCACGCAAATGCACAGCGGTCAGTGTGACGACACGCACTGTGAAGGACTGCCCTAAGAGGTGGGATGACCTCAGGCTCCTGCGCAACCTCATTGCTGCACACCGCCAGCACAGCACTGGCACCGGTGGAGGCCCTGCATCCCCTCTCAAGTTGCAATCGTGGGAGGAGTGCTGCAGCAGTGTCCTGCACCTCAAAGGCATACACAGCATCGGATCGCAGAGGTAGGAGTGAGCCCACATGCAGATGCCGGTAAGTGCACAAAGTACAAAGCCATAAGTGTTTAGGCACCCCAGGAGTGACCCAATGGACACACTGACCCCCCCGGCCAGGGCAGGAGTGACCCAATGGACCCACTGACCCCCCCACCATGGCAGGAGTGACCCAATGGACCCACTGATCCCCCCACAGCCAGGGCAAGAGTGATCCAATGGACCCACTGACCCCCCCAGCCAGGGAAGGAGTGACCCAATGGACCCACTGACCCCCCAGCCAGGGCAGGAGTGACCCAATGGACCCACTGACCACCCAGGTGACAAGTAACACACCCCCAATGCATGTCCCCAGGACATGCACACAGTGCGTGCCTGAGTGGAAGCAGAGACACACACACCTGAGTGCATCAATAGTCACAAGTGTGTACATGCAAGTGGTCATGGATCGTTCAGTTTGATGCATGTG
The DNA here is from genome assembly GCF_040938575.1 of Ambystoma mexicanum. Taxonomy (NCBI): domain Eukaryota; kingdom Metazoa; phylum Chordata; class Amphibia; order Caudata; family Ambystomatidae; genus Ambystoma; species Ambystoma mexicanum. Next base: position 1,088,118,330 of record NC_090925.1, on the reverse strand, counting down.
ATGGACACATCAAGTAACATCACACAACTAACAGCATGCCCTCTGTATCACCACTGCCATGTCAAGTGACAGCGACGACGGCCAAGAGGCGACGCAGCAGCCACCTGAACGTGCCCAATGCAGCACTCCTGCCCAAGAGGACAATGCTAGCTGCTCTGGCACACAAGCACCAGCTGCATTGGGCACACCAGCACCAGCTGCATCGGGCACACCAGCACCAGCGGACGCCACCATCCACATGCAGGCACCCACCATGCCCCCAGATGCCATCTTGCAGCCCATCTGCAGTGCTGAGGAGGCTGCATCGAGTGATGACAGTGCCCCGGCCATGCAGGCCGGAGGGGGACAACACGGATGAGCTGTCATCCATCCATGGCCTACAGTTCAGCCCCGAAGCACTGCAGAGCCCCATGCGTCCCCAACGCCCTCCATGGCTGAGCTCAGTACTCGCTTGCAGCGCAACGAGGAACAACAGGCCACCCTGACGCAGCTCGGGGAAAGACAGCTGGAGGAGGCCAGGCTGCAGAGTGAAGAGGCCACACATCAGCAGGAGGAGGCCAGTCTGCAGCGTGAGAGCAATGCGACATCTGTGCGTCGGCTCTCCAGGGCTATTGGACGATTTGCGACCACCATCGTCACTTTGGCATGCCGTGTCAGGCAAGGGAACAGTGTGCAATCCAGCATAGCGGAGTCAATGTTGGTTGCCCAGCAGGCGATTCAAGGACGTGTGCCCATAGTCACACCGGCAGTCACCTCAGCCAGCACCACCCCATCCAGCTCCGCCACTGGCAGCCCACGGAGGCGCTCTAGTCGGCTGACTGGACCCGCCAGTAAGGACACTCCTGCGCATAAGCGCTCCCCACAAATAGTGCCATGTGGGGATGGCAATAGACATGACATTCGGGGACACGATGGGTGTATGGGGGTGGGTATGTTTGGGTGGTGGGGGAGGTCCATTAGGGGGTTAGTTGTTTGGGGCCTGGTTGGGGGTGGGTACGTTTGGGCGGTGGGGGAGGTCCATTAGGGGGTTAGTTGTTTGGGGCCTGTTTGGGGTGGGTACATTTGGGTGGTGGGTGGTCACGGGTGTACAGCTTCCCTACCCAATGCACCTTCTTTCCTGTTTTGTTTATAACACAACACCATTGAAAAAATCCATAATGAGTGGACATCCGTCATTTCACTTGCAGTCAAACCATTTATTCACCGGCATCGTCATATCCATGCAATGCTGTCAATGTGCAGTCTCGCAAAAGTAAATGCGAATGAGTGTATCCCGTGCTCATTGGCCATCTTGTGCACCCCCGGGAGGGTGTGGAGCCACCCCACCCCCATCTTCAACTCCATCATCATCCTCTGTGTCTGGGGGCTGAGGAATGTTCCTGCGCATGCACAGGTTGTGTAGCATGGCAAACACAAGCACAATTTTACCCGTCTTCACTGGGTTGTAGAGCAGTAATTCGCCAGATCTGCTCAAGCAGCGGAACCTGGCCTTCAGTAGGCCAAATGTCCTCTCAATCATGCCACTTGTGCGGACGTGTGCCCTGTTGTACGCCTCCTCATGCCTGTTCCTTGTCCTCCGTACAGGCGTCATCAGCCATGGCGTGTGTGCATATCCAGCATCAACTACATGGGATGGAAACGTGTGGGATATTCCAGTGTTTGTGGTATCATCTCTTGATCAGATGCAGTGCAATCTTGTGTCATCATTCATTCATCCATATGAGCCAAGCAGTGGGCGGACCGGTGGGTGATTAACATTCATGGGTAATTGTTGTCGACGTTAGCATTTGGACATTACCCAACGACTTGCTGTGCATATGTAGTTGCCCTTGCGGACAATGGTGGTTGGTAAGTATGGCATTGTGCATTGATGTACACACAGGGAGGAGTCAATCAATAGACTGTGATGATGTGGTTGTTTCAGGATGTCCCATGTGCAGTCATCATGTGCATTGGGGGGGAAGTGGTGCATAGTATGGGTGGCTGCATTGAGTGGCTCAAGTTGTATGGCCTTGTGGTAGTATTGGTTTTGTGTCTCATTTGGCAGGGTGTGTATGGGCACACTGTGGCAACCTTTCATGTGCAGCTTTGTGATGTGTGGGTTATGCTGACCGTCCATTACATGGGCCACGGGGTGATGCAGGTGCAGTTGTAGCAGCCCACTCACACAGGTCATAGCCCTGGACACACACCCCCCTTCCATAGGGCCTGTGCATTGGCAGTTGTACTCACCCAATAGCCATGTGCTTTGTCCAGCGTAGCGTTCATGTAGCATGGCAATGTCGAATTCCGCAGGATCATTGAGTCATGTGTTGACCCCGGGAAACGTGCGCAGCAATGTGTTATCACTTGTCCGGGGGCACATACCATCTGTGAGTGATACTGTTTCCTATTGTGGTACACCACCTCCGTTGCACATGGAATTGTCAGCTCTATGTGGGTGCAGTATAATGCACCTATGTAATTTGGCATGGTGGCAACGACCTGTGCAAGGGTACGGGGTATGGCGATGTGTTCCAACACATGGCGCAGCAGGGCCTCCGGTACCTGTCCCAATATTTTAGAGAAACAGGGTTGTGCGAGCCCGTGCAGCTCACCAACTGTGTGCTGATAACTTCGGGTGCCAAGAAAATGCAGTACCGACACCACCTTCAGGAGGGGGATTGCGATCAAAATGCTAATGTGGCTGCTGATGTCGTCCTCAATCATGGTGGTGATGTGCTTGATTGTTGGACGGTCCAGCCGATATAATGTGTGGATCTTGTCCTGGGGTCAGGTTCCAGGGTGAGGCCCTGATGCGGGGTATTGCAGGCTGCCTGCGGGATCGTGCCGGCTGCACTATTGGGTTTGTCATGGGTGCAGGGTTTGCTAACTGCTGCCTGCGCCTCCCGCGCCTCCGCCTCATCCTCCTCTGCACCATTACTGCCACCATGTGCAGTGCTGCCTGTAGGTTCAATAGCCCCAGTCCCAATGCTGCAGCAGCTGCTGCCTGCGAGTTGGCCTGGTTGTGGATGTGCCCTTTTGTAGGCTCCCAGTGGCCTGCTGGGTCCAGCTGGGCTCATTTGCTGCACCTGTGGCCTGATTCAGCTCACCAGGCACTGTTTAACGTCATGTTCGCGGTGGCGTCGATACGGCCTCAGTGGCCACGATTTTTCCACCATTTTCATGGCGGTGTTTCCATGTCCGTGGTACTCATAATGCCCATGGTGTTAGGTGTTGCCGGTAACTGGGGAGTTTCCCCGGCGACGCATTTTACGGGTCCCATAATTCCGTGGCGGTGGTTTGTGGTGGTGGTATTTCCAGGATCATGGGTCGTGATTTGTCGGTCACGGAAAAAGTGACGGTATAGTCATACTGGTGCCATTAAGTCTGGACCGCCGGACTCGTATTGAGGCCCATTGTTTCTTTTTGCAATCACTCTGACTTCATAAACAAATTATTTCCGTTAAGGACCGAACCATAACGGAAATCATTTATTTATGAAGGCAGAGTGACGTCAAAAATAAACTAAAAATAAAATAAAAGTTTCTTTTTGTAGTCACTGTGCCCTCATAAACACATTATTTCTGTTACATAAATAATGCCTTTATGTAGGCAGATTGATTTCAAAAAGAAATGTAAAAAAAGAAAAAGAAATTTGAAAAAATATTTTTTTCATTTTTTTCTTCTCCAAATGGGGCCCCTTCCCAGGACATGTGCTAGCGGGGGCCCCTCTTACACCAGTACTGTCTACTATATAGTTGCTTTAGCTGGCGTGTCTACCATAGCAGCCAGTTAGTAGGCAGGATACTCTTTTCTCTTGTAATAGACTGCAGGATATAGTATAGTCGTGTGCAGAGGACGGCTGGGAAGAATGTTCTGCTTAAACTGTTCCCAGAGAAACATACAACCGCTGGTCTCTATTATTATCTCTAAAAGGAAGGCTACTACTTCCGTCGCCCCGGAAGTCAGGCAAAAGAAAATAAATACAATGTTTAAGCTTGTTAAGTAAGTAAATAATCTTATATTTGAGATGAAGGGGCTACTCAATCACATTGAGGGCCCAAATGGTAAAACAAGCCTTGTGTCTAAGAAAGGAAATTCACTGGGAGGGGCTGGTTTCAATTGTGTGGCTGTAGATGGGAACTCTGATTACCCATTTGTTTCATTTGATGAACCTGCTTGGCCCTTTTCAGATTGAAAATAAACCTGGGCAGGATCGTGGGAAAAGCTATGTGTTGCCTATTGATGATAGGGATGGAAAAGGTTGCCAAACACAGTAAATCACACAATTGAATTCTATTCCCAAGAGGGAAAAAAGGGGGTCCTGTGATGAAAACATTTGATTCAAATGGAGATTTGTGATTGAAATTGAAGTCTTGAGGATGATGGTGGGCATCACATTGTATGTTGCTGACGTAGTTGTGATTGATCCTGTGATACCCCTTAGCAATACATTTTCTGCCCTCGGAGTCGAAGAGCAGACAACTCTCAGTCAGACCAAAGGCCCTAAAATAGTTTATAAGATGAGGCTTGTTGCTAAAAATAAGAATGTAAAAGGGAGGGAGCAACTATGTGGACCTGTAGTAATTGACAACAAGGCCCCAATGAAAAAGAACATGGCCAGTGTGACTGTGTCATCTTGAACATGAACACACCTTTGAAACAGGGATTAGGGGTCAGTTAGTAGAAATCGGGTCACTGGTTGCAGACAAATTGGGTAGTGAAAGACCTGTTTGGTGGAATTAAAGCACTATAGTAAAATATTGTTACTCTGTCGGCTAGGTTGGAGGATAAAGAGCCCAAAGGAGTAATGGGCCCTGCCTTCAATAATGTATCCAGGACTCAATGCCGCAGAACCATGATTATCAGATTCAGGTATTTTTGCAGTCCTGGAATCTGGCTGACAGATTTCTGGCAATAGACTTTCGGGCATTTCCACCAAAGGGGTCCCACATTTTGATCACTCCTCATGCAGGGGAATCCATGGTGGGAGTTGGTTGCTACAGGCTTGGAAGAGGTTGTCTGACTGAATTGGGTTCTATTCTGCCTGCCGTAGGTATGGGCTATCAATTCCTATCATGGAATATAGCTGGAATAGCAAAGAATTTGGAGTATGCATTCTGGACTGATTTCCTGAGGAAATTCCAGGTGGTCTTCTTGCAAGAGACGTGGTCTATAGATAATGTAGATATGCAAGGGTAACAAGCCTTTTATGTTCCGGCTAGAAAATGTCCAAAAAGTAGACCAAGCGGGGGGGTTGGGGGGCCTTCTCATTTGGCCAAGACATCATTACATTGGGAAGTGACAGTGCATGCTATAAGCAAAGGGGAACTGCAGCATCTGGCTATTTTTACTAGGGATGATAATTGAATTCTGCTATTTAGCTTTTATTACAGATTATTTGAAGCTAGCGTGCTAGAGGTGGTAGGAAAGATTCAAGAATTAATCAATCGTTGGAAGGGGGTCAAATCATCTAAAAACTGATTGTGGCAGGCAATTTCAATATGCAAGTGGAACCTAAAAGGGAATTAGAGGGGCTCTGGGAACTCCAGAATATTGCCTGAGATATCCCCATCCTGATAACTGACCGCCCAAAGTGGGTGCACCAACTTACTATGGATACGGCTCAGTCTTTGAACAACATGGAGCTCAGAGCCTGTAATGGCCAGTTCTTTGGCGATTAGCCCACAAGACCAACTTTTGTCAGACATAATGACATATCCGCCATAGATTACATCTTGATATCGGCTAAAGATCGGCAAGGATTGACAACTTTAGAATACATGAAAGAGTGGAAAGTGAACACAAACCTTTCAGCATATCGATCCAATCTGATAAGCTATTCAATCCATTACGGGATGAATTGGGGAGGGCAGAAGCAATAGTTCTGGCTGGCCATGCACAGAAGTCAGTGAAGCAGAACAGATTGATAGAGCAAGATCTAAAGATCTCTATGTACAATGCAATCCAAGATCACCTTGCAATTATCTGTGCTGACAACACTCCTGTTCTAGAGATATTGACCCGGTTTAATAAGATAGCGAATAATTGGGTCTGATGTTTAACTTATGAGGCCACTAGAGTTGAAAACCTTGCTACCATTAAATCAGGTTGTAAATTCGAATGCAGCCTAAAACATCTGATGGCAAATGTTCTTAGCTTTTACTAAACATTTAATTTGATGGAGCTGCGAAGATTGATACTTGTTTTCATTGAAACTGCCCAATGACTTGAAACACGAATGAACACAAATAACAAGTGACTTGAATCTTGCACTCCAATGCTTGTTTTATTGATAGTTGAACATTTTTCTTTATCTCTGATTGTTAGTTAATTTTGTTTTCATTAAATTGAATGCCGATGTAAAATTCAGGTAAAAACTAGACTCTTTTCACCTTATGATTCAATTTCTCTTTCAATTCCTTTCTGTGTTGCTCTGTATTTGCAACAGTGACCGATAGCAAATCCAATATGGCCGTAATTTATGCAAAACCTAACAACGTAAGCACGTAACTATCATGCGTGTCAACGTCATTGCATTCCGGTATCCATTTTGGATCACAATATGTTTTTGGAATCAATATTATCATTGTTTTTACCTCAAATGTATATATTTCTTTTATAAAATGTTGCAGATGTAATACTTGATGTCTTTAAATTTTGCATTTGTTGGAAAATGTTTCCACGTTTTTAATTTTGTGATTTATAATAGTGAAAACATCTTTGCGGATAGAAAATTATTGAATGTCATTCAGCAAAAATAACAGTAATATAATGATGAAAATAAACAGTTGTGTAACCCAATACAAAAACTAACATTAGTCTTCATTCTTCATGTTATATATATATAATTATGAATAAAGATGGTTTCTTGACACTTTTGCTGAATCACAAAAAATGATCCATTTCTGTGTCGGAATTTCATCCTGTATTGCAACAGCCCATGAGGCACATCCAATTCGCCTCTCTCTGTCTTAAACGTTTTTCTGTATTTCCACCTCATGCAGGAGTTTCTATATGTTCCAATCTGAAAAAACTGTATATCTTTGATTTGATCTTGGGTGTGCTCAGATAGAAAATGTTGGCCCAGAGGATATCTGGAATCCCTGTTTCTTATTGTCCGTATATGTTCTGCGATTCTTACTTTAAGTGGACGTATCATGCTTCCAATGTATGTTTTTGAACATAGACATTTGATAGCATAGACAACAAATTTTGTGATGCAGTTAATAAAATCTTTGTGCATATTTTTTGGGCCATTAGCTATCATAAAAAAGATTTTTATCACTATTATAAATCACAAAACTGAAAACATGGAAACATTTTCCATTAAATAGGGTTGGTATGACCAAGCCTTTAGCGATGCAAAAAAGAAGATAATGGTCTGTATAAAAGCTCTTGGGGCAGTGGATAAGCCACAGTTGCGAACTTATAGAATGGACTATAAATCCATAGAAAAGGAAAAAAAAGGCTTTGTAACCCAAAGATGGGAGACACCATTAAAAGCCTACCAGGAGGGGGATTATATCGCCTATTGGAAACTGATTGTGGGCAAAGAGGTAAATGGGAAAACAAGTATTCAATGCTATATTAGAGCTGGAGCTTGGAAGGAGCATTTCACAAACTTACATGGTCAGCCAGGAGTAAACCAGAAAGTGACACTGAATTTTAGTATAACAGGGTTTCCTGGAAATGAGATCCTATTATTTGTTAGGGAGGAGGTCAGGGGGCTATTATAAGTCAAAGAGTGCAAAATCCCCCCAGACCTGATGGGATACCACTTGATCTATATAAGGAGGAGGCAATGGTCTGGGCCCCAATACTGTGTAAAATGTTTAATTGAATAATGAGATTGGGTACAGTGCCAGCCTCTTGGAGAAATGTAGTGGTTGTACCGATATACAAAAAAGGAGGGAGGTACTCACTTGTAAACTACCAACCTATTTCTCTCCTTGACAGTGTGGGGAAAGTGTATGCTAAGGCAGTTTTGCTCCACCTTCAACCCTGGGTCGAAGAAAACAACACCATTAGCGACCTGCAGGCAGGGTTCCAAAAACATAAGAGTACTGTCAACCAAAGTTTTCGGCTGATTCTGTTGATCCAGAAGTACAGCTTGCTCCTAAAAAGGAAGTTGTTTGCTGTATTTGTGGATCTCAGGATAGCGTTCAACAGTATCTCAAGGGAAACCCTGTGGTGAATTATGATAGAGAAGGAGGCCCATCCAAAATTGATTGCTGCCATTTTGCTTCTGTATACTGATAATAAGGCAGTTGTCAGCTTCAGATTGCCAGAGAATTGACTGATCCATTCTATGTAGAGATGGGGGTAAGATAAGGCTGCATCCTTGCACCCAATCTCTTTAATATATACATCGAAGAAGTATAAGGCATTAAGTTAGAGATTTATGGACTGTCCAACGATGCCAAAGGACAGTTATTCTGCTTTATTTTACGCCGATGATGCAGTGATATTGTCTACCTCACCACAGGGGTTGAGAACGACTTTCAATATACTTTTAAATAAATGTGAGACCCTTGGATTACAAATGAACACAGGTAAAACAAAGAAATTGGTGTTCAAACCACAATAACAAATACATGTGGAAAAGTATGCAAAAGAAAGCAAACTGGAACAGACAGTGTTGTATGATTATTTGAGCATCAGATATCATGCGAACTGTGAATGGTTCTCTCAATTCACCAAAACTTGTTCCAAGCTCTGAAAGTTTAGTTGGACTACCCATTCTTTTTTTTTTAAACTTGAGGGAGGGGCAATCACACCTGGAGTTATACCTACAGCAGGCTATTCCGGCTTCAACGTTTGGTGCATAAATCTGGGGCTACCGTAGTATGGGAGCACTAGAGACAATGGAACATATGTTTCTAAAAAGCATATTGTTATTGCTAGAGAGCTCACCTTCAACACTATTAAATTTGGAAATGGATATCAGTCCTATCGGAGATTTATTAACTGCAAAACCTGTATATTACTGGCTTAGGTTGTGGTGCTCAGATAGCCTAGGGAAATACAGAGAAGCATTAAAACATCTACTGAATTCTCGAGGGGAGGACATGTATTCCATGGGTTGCACAAGTTAAGAAGCGACTAATAGGGCTGAATGAAGTTATATTATGGGAAACCCCAGAAAAAATAGATGTCTCTATTTTGCTTATGATTAAATAAAAATAAAAACCAGGAACACAGAGTTGATGCTGGAGTCTGCTAGAAGCCTCAAGTTGGGACTTTCTTATATTGTCAGTAAATTAGACCCTGGTTTTGAACATTACCTTGACCTCATACAACCACCATATGATAAATGTCTTTATATTTGGTTTAGGATGGGAACGGTCCACTTAGGATCCTTTACTAAATCCTCGGGTCAAGTTGGATATAGATTGATTGGATCAAGTATGTGCCCTTGATGTGGCCTAGGCCCATTTTTTGTTTATCTGCAGTACATTTTGTTAAAATATTTTTTGTTTTATTTTTGTATCATATAGCTGTATATTTCAACAGCTTCAGGCACATACATCAATTAAGAACAATGCAATACAATTGGCTAACTTCTTATCACTGTTAAACACAATACATCACTTAAAGTTCCAAAAAAATATTCAAACTGCCTGTCCAATTGTGCATTAGTAGACTAGTACATTACAATGTATTCGCCCAAACCCAACCGTGTATTAGAACATCAAATCGCCTTCCCAAGACATTATAACAGACTCTCCATAATACTAGCTATCTTTCTCCAAAAAAGGGTGAGAAAGATAATACAAGGCTGGTAGTTCCCCCATAAATAGGGCCCAAATGTCCTCAGCAATAAGGTCAGGCTTTTTGCCTGCAGCCACACATGCCGCTCTCCTATACCTGCACAAAAAAATCACAATCGGTTAACAGATGCTGGACTGACACCAGGGCATCACAGCCACAGAGACGGCACATCCTGGCAGGTCTAGAAATGTTTAACCAAGCCCCCGTGATTTCAAAACTCTTGACAGAATTAATTTTGAGTTTAAGATAGTCCCAGACCAATGAGTTGCCCAAAAATTGGTTACTGTAATTAGGTGGCACAGGACGTGCAGAAAAGTATTCAAAGAATAAACCGCTGTTTATCATAGAAGCCCACTGCGCCATATATTACTCACGAAAAGTACTGTAAACAGCCACCTTTATGACAGCTTTCAACTGAAGAAAAGGCCAACTCAAGATAGCACCCGGGACCAGAGCCAACCATTTCTTTCTAGCCACGACCAAGCTATCAATGGCACACTGCCCTGCATGCATTGGAATTTAGTACAACAGACACGATAGATTGCAAATTTCAGAGTACCAACCTCTGCATTGGCAAGTTGCCAAAGGAGATTCAGGGAGGACAACTGGAGCGTTGCCATGCAAAAACAAATGCCAAACTCCAAGAGTATGGTCTGGAGGGGAGTCTGAGTGGGTAGACGAAGCAACCTCTTAAGTAGGAAATATTCCAGTTTGATTACTCGCGCCATGTTGCCGGGCTGCCAAGGAAAGGACCGTACATTAACATGGGGCTGATCTTTGCCAAAAATTATTTGACCAAAATCCCTAGGGACTAACATCCACACAAATGGCCCATTTTTCCCAGGGCCCCCAAAACCTGGCAACACCTAAGTTTGGTGTTATGTAGATGACGACTGCCATGTAGGCCCCCATTAAAGAGGACACCCAGATATTAATACTTTTGTACAATTTCAAGTTTTTCCCCCTCCAAGTGCCAAGGTATGGTGATCTTCTATTTACCAAAAGGGTGGAATACCATCATTTTGGTTTTTGAAATGTTGATCACCAATTCCAATGCATCAGAATAAGAGTACAAAGCCTCCAAGGCAGCCTGGAGGCCAATAGGGGTTAAATCCAACAAGATCATATTGTCAGAAAACCCCATGCATTGGAGGGGGAAATTGCCCAATTTAGAGGGTATCGGAACAGGGTTCGCCAAAGCCGCTCCCATATCGACAAGATATAGGATAAACAAAAGAGGAACCAATCTACATCCTTGCTTTAGACCATGTAGCATAGGGATCCGGGGAAGGTATTGCCCAGTGGGTCCAGCTGGACTTTTACCGGAGTATCAGTATGAAGATGTATATCATAGCCAATAAACCTGCGGGAATGTTCCAAGCAGAAAGTTTGCACCACAGTTAATTGTAGTTAACCGAGTCAAACACCGGGCTATAATCAATAAATGCCACGTAGACTATACACTTTCAGGAAAGCCAGGCCTGTTGGAAAATGGTTTGAAGGGCAAGGGAATTGGTCATGGTGCTAATTCCCTTTTGGAATCCAGTTTGGTTGAGCTTCATAGGGTTAGCTTTCACCGCCCATGCGCAAAGATTAGAGAGGAGCATGCGGGCAAAGATTTTGGACGATGCATCAAGCATACACAGGAGGCGGTAGTTAACCGGGTTGGCATGGGCCCCCTTCTTCCAGACAGGCACAATAATTCTATCACACCAGGAAGGTGGAATAACCAGAGCTTCACCAATAAATTGAAAAAGACAATCTAATGCAATAGGCCAATGATCAGTGTCTTTCTTGATGATTGTGATACAAATGCCATTAGGGTCAGGAGCCCCAGAAGACTTGCTGTCCAGGATGATCTTATGGATATCATGATGGATAAGGCGATACTGTCATCTGCACACAGCTGGCAGCAGCACTTACCAATCCTCCACCCAAGGTGTTTTCAATATGCTCAACCACGCATTGGCAGGCACCCTAACTAGTCCACACAAAGGTTGGTTACCGTCAATTGCTCTTCAGAATTCACGCTCATTATTGGAGGAGGCAGAATTGACCAAATTCTGCCAACGGGTGCGTTTCGGAAGAGTACTGATGAAATTTGATCTACGAGCGGTAAGTGCTCTTGGCTTTTTTCAGCTGGAATGCTCACACAGAGGGATCCAATATCGGCCACTGCACCATCATAAGGACGGTGGTGCGATCATGGTAGGATGGCTAGTCATTTTGCAATTTGCTTGGTCATAGTCCCAGATAGTACTTGATTTTGGACTGATACGGGTACACCTCGGAGGGGAATCCGACGGAAAGGCTCCATCAATAGATTGTCCTCAAAAAGTGTGGTCATGTGGTCTTCCCCAAGGTCGGCCACGAACTGGGAGGACGGGATCCATGAGTTAAAGTCTCTGCAAATGATACAAGAGGTGATCAATCAAGGTCTCAATCTCAAACAACACCAGGGAGTGGGGCAGTCTATAAGGGGGATCATACCCATTAAAGATAGACACTTGGTTGCTACTACTTCCAAGAGGAGCATTAATCATGGCCATCAGGATGTTAGGGGAGTCCGTCTGAAATTCTGTCAACCCCAAAGCATTTTTAGCACGCAGGAACAAACCTCCCTTGGGACACCCAATGGACCCTGGGTATAGATAAAGTGTCATCCATCGATAGCAAGGGGATCCATCAGCCAAGTCTCCTGTAGAGCAACCACAGCATATTGGTCATATCTGTGTTAAATTGAAACATCTGATAATTCGATATCTAAGACCACTTTTTAATGCTGCCAGGCTCCGATCAACTATTGAAGCAATGAAATTATGTAAATCTCCCACTGAGCATCATTTTGTGTTTGCTGTAGCCTGTTACATTCACAGGGCCTGGTTGATCAGGTTGAAATTAATGGATAAGAGCATGACCGTTGGTCGATAAAATTATCCTACATAGAGTTTATACCTAAGGCTTTGATGAGGCTGCGAGTATACTCTCCTCTTTTCTTTTAAATTCCTTTTAGAGATGAGTACATAGAAATTGTTTTCAATCTGTACGGTGATTGATTGTTCCGTTGTATATCTATGTTTTTGCTGGTCTGTTTTCATATGTACTTTATGACTTTTTGTAATGAATAAAGTATCACATTGAAATGAGTAGTATCGTTTTTTGCAATATGCACGTGGTCTTAGAAGCCTCATCCTTGAAAGCACTGTTGGCTTGAAGACAGGATTGTATGTAGATGATCCTTATTCTCTCGTGCTAGTTGTTATACATGGTGGTGCACTGCATGGTGCATGACTGCGTTCAGCAGGTTTTTGAACCCGCTCAGAAGGCTGCACACTGCAGTGTTCATTGAACAAGGCACAGATTCTGCGTATTTCCTGAAGATTTGTATTCGTTTTAATCCGCCCATGACTTGTTTGTCAGATTACCAAATGAACTGTTGTTTGTACGTGTGAGAACAAAGATCTGAGCAGAAATTTGTCTTGCAGTGTGCCTGCAGGCTCTCGGTTCATCAAGTGTTCCCAGAGAAGTCCAATGTGGGCCATGGGTACATCATGCACCCATTCTTTCACAGGCTAGTAACCTCAAATGGCTTTCTGTGTGAAACTACCTGGTTGGTGTCAGTGTTACTAGCTCTAGGTGGGGTACAGCATTGGTTGCAGCTGGCAGTGATACCTCCCCACCCTCTAAAACACCACAGCCGGTATTACAGACCCTTTGAACTGGCAGCAATTTCTCCAGTGCAAAAAGCATATTCTTTCTATGCATTTTTCACCAAGTCAGGATTTGTATTGAAATACGACTTTTTCACATTAGGGTGATTTTTGTATCGGTGCAAATTGCATTTCCACTGGTGCAAACTTCCTGTAATACTGCTCCGGGTGTCCTACAAAGCAGCCTGATATTGTTGTAGAAAGCGCTGCATAAAGATTTGGCAATGTACGTCCATAGAGCTGACCTCCCGGTTGCAGACAGGCCCAGGTCAGATTTGAGAAACATTTGTATTCATTTGCAAGCTTCCATAATCTTCATAACCACACTGACACCAAAGAGCAGAACTCTACATCCCCTCCAATCACTCACACAAATTCAACACGGCCAATGCATCCTTATGCCACAGGCACACAAGGCCTCCTAAATGGATGCAAACGCCTTGCATGCGCACCAGCCTAGGTCGCCTAGAAGCAAACTGATACACAGTGACTGGTTCTTACAAACTGAAACTACCAACACCATTGCAAAAGCACTCATGCACTCTCCCTCTCCTTCCTCTAATAAAAACAACTCTTCTCTTATTTTCAGATCCACCAGGGCGCCTGGAGACCATGCAAATTGCACTGGTGTGCAGTATAAATCCTGCTAACATAACCTAACAAAACCTAGCATAATATATCATAGCATAACATAACAGCATCACATAGCATATCATAGCATAACCTAGCATAATATATCATTGCATAACCTAGCATGGCATAACATAACATAACTATTCCCAGTTCTTGTAGATCAGGCACAATGAGCTTGCTTTGTCAAGGAGCACAAAGCAATTTCAGCCAAGCAGTCAGTTTAGGTTCTTGACCACATTTATTCATAGATCTAGCAGGTAAAAATACTTGTTAAAGGTGCTTGTGGTCATTATTTGACAAAGTATGCTGCTCGTGGTGCACCCCTCTTCTGTCTAATCACTAACCATTAGCACTTCTTAAGGTGGATGGCACTCCCAATGACACACTCACTACCGCTTTTGCCTTTTAAAATGATAGCAGAGATAGATTTAAAAGCTGTTTCACAGACATGTCAGTAGGGCCTTGTGCGCTGTTTCTCTCTGTGCTTGAAATGCATATTGGAAAAGAAAGAAAATTAGGAGCATGGGTCTTCTGTCTGAGCTCAGAAATTAGCCTCCGAGCAGCTGATCCGGTACCCTAAAAGCACATGTGTGGCTGCGAGTGTGCAGTCTCTGGCAGTCACTCTACTGTTTCCATTGATCCTGTGGGAGGCGCTACTACCTGCTTGCACCTACAAGAACCCTTCATTCCGCGGAGCGGACCGCGGAGCGTGGCTGCGAGTGTGCAGTCTCTGGCAGTCACTCTACTGTTTCCATTGATCCTGTGGGAGGCGCTACTACCTGCTTGCACCTACAAGAACCCTTCATTCCGCGGAGCGGACCGCGGAGTGTGGCTGCGAGTGTGCAGTCTCTGGCAGTCTGTGCATGGCTGTCATGGCAACCGCTCTCGAAACCCCACTTCTTTTGGACCTCGCCTCTGTTTCCGTGCCAGATTCTATAGACCTTGAGGAGGGCCGCTTACTTAGAAGTGCACGTCCTCGACTCGCACAAAAACAACCCCTCCTTCCACGTGGTGCTTCGAGCCTCTCAAACCCGGATACAACTTATTGTCAAACACAATCACAACCACAACCTCAAGCCCTTCGGCGGCGGGCCGAGAACAAAGAAAACAAAGACCCAGCCGCAAGAAAAACCCCTACCATAACGGTTCGAGGAAGTCAGGTGGACTCAGAAATCCACCGCGATGATTCACAGTGCGCCGAAGTTACTCACTCACCCCTGGGTCCTGTGGCTCAGCGACTCCCGTCGTCACTTCTGCAATCGCGGCTTCCCCCCCCACAGCTCCGAGCCTGGGATGCCTCCGGAGGGAGGACCGAGGCCCGTGAGCGGGGGGGGCGTCTGCAATCGCCCGCAAACCGGGACCCACCCAGGGGGCGGAGCTTGAAGTCGCTAGGGAGGCGGCCTCTGTTGAAGCTCCGAGCAGTGAGGACTGGGGGGAGAGGGTTTCCCACCCCCCCCACGGCAAAGCAAACGCCGCCTGTGCACTTACCCGACCATTTGGTAACATCTCCTTTGGGGCAGCGGAAAAACAACGTCTCGATAGCTGACTCATGTCCTCACATCTTCACCGCAAATGCCCCGATACAAATCGAGGCACAAGTCCACTCGGGCTCTGATACATCTGCCCCTGATTTCCGGGAGGACTCTTGTCTGCTCCCTCCGGTGGACCGGAGGGGCGCGATCCCTCGAAATGAGTTACCACTTGAAGGAAACCCTAGTCTGCTCACGGAGCCGTACCCCCCTCCACGTGTAGAACCCTTAAATCCCAAAAAACGGCGTTGGAAGGAGGTGGAGGCATCGGATTCCAGAAAACCTCGCACTCTCACTAGAAAAGGCCCACAGAAGCAAAAAATGCAAAAAAAAATCTTCACAAGCATAGCGTCGGGTAAAACTAAACAAACTGACCAACCCGCAAAAAAAACATGGAATCCTGAGTCCATAAAGCCCTCAGTGGCTAGTCTAGTAACAGACTTTTTTCATGCTTTTGCTCCGGACACACGGAATAGACAAGAGGACCTTACCGATGAGGAAATCCTAGAAGCAGTTAAAACGTGCCACCCTCCAGAAAAATCTAGAAAAAGGGCCTCGGCGTTAGACCAACAGCCAAAGGTGCAAGAGACCTCTGAGCCACAAACGGCCTTAAATTCTCCAATTCAAATGCCACAGGCTCAACCCCCGAAGGACCCCTCTCTCGCCCTGCCCAGCCGAACCTCAACCCCAGAACAAAGCGAAAAGGGCTTGGCCGCCCAAACTTCTTTGACTAACCATAACTACAAGTCTTCTTCGATCCCTATGGGGAGTACAGTCCAGGACAATCAACTAAACTTACTTGGCCAGATCCACAGTCCTTCTCATCCAACAAAGCAGAAAATCAAGGATCTGCCGGGTTGCCCACCCCCAGCTCTGCCACAACCTATTCATTTTACCACTCCCTCTGTTCAAAAGGTGGTGGCTCCAACAAAGGCTTGGTTGCTCGAAACTACACCTCAAGCCCTATGCAAAGCCTCAGCAGACATAAGGCAGCAATCCCGCCTGGCTCGGGCTGGCCTACCATCCGTTCTTCAAAACAAACTGACTCATCCGGACCGGTCCACTAGTGAATCCTTAGAGATAACATCCTCTTCTGTAGTAAGAAGACTTCTAAACGAGAGTCAATCAACCACCCCAAATCCGAAAAATCATATGCAGCAAGCAGCGCATCAAACTGATTCTCCTACGCAAAACAAGAGGGATTTCCTTTCAATTATGTCAGCGGTCACCATAGCCTTAAATCCGTTCACCAAACTGTACGAGGGGATAAATGAGTCATTAAAAGATCACACCTCGATTCAAGCGACGATGCTCACAAAACTGACTTTCTTAGAAGGTTATATTACCGCCCTTGATGGGAAACTGTCAAACTTACAACTGGACGCAGCAAAAAGAACTAAAATCTTTGTGGAAGCCCCCACAGAAAACCAGATGGAAGTCGGGGCAGGCGTACAAAAAAGGTGGGCTCCTCCTCCCTCAACACCCACCACCGCTGACATCCAAAGGTCCATCCCTGCGGCTGAATATAGATTAACATCCCAGGAAGTTATTGACATCACCGATGAACCGCCGTCACTGTCCACACTTCAACCTTCTGTGAAGGGAACAGAGGAACGTGCATTCTCAATATTCTCTCCAACATTATCAATACCTCCTCCACAAAGTGGCGTGGTCCAAAAACAAAACCAAAAAGAAAAACAAGTTCCCTCGGGGATCGCAGGACCAACTATACAATCCAAGATTGCGGAAAACAAGGTTCAAACTCTGGTGCTTCCGTCTGCCTTACAAAACCAGAACAAAGCCTCACCTTGCTCGTCGGAGGAATTTCTGGCAGATGCAGACCTGATGAACATCTCCCAGCATTTTGATGACCCCCAAGTTCATCAATTCGTGAAGGAAGGAAAGCAAGCACGGGTGCACCGTGCCGCTGATTCGCCCCCTTCCCCTGGCGCCTTGGCTGACCTGAAATTAACTGAAGATCTATCAGAAGTCGATCTATCGCCAAAGTTTAGTACCCTGGAAGAACGCAGGAGGAAATTACACCAGGGACCTAGCCAAAAGCCCTCTAGTCCCCCAAGCTTTCGAGTCGTGTCGTTCACGACCCCTGGGGCCAAAGAGCGCTCAAAGCGAAACCCCGGGATACAACAAGTGCGAGAGAAGCCTGGCGCCTCGGCACCAGATAGATATCCCAGGCCCCAAAGTAGCCTACACTCAGGTGAAAAAACTAAGGACAGAGGGAAACACTCAAAACCTCATTTTTCTTCGCAAACCGAAAAATACCGAAAAGTCAACGCTCACGTAAGAGTGTCTCCTATAAAGCTGGAACAGCACGCCAAAAACAAAGACGATATAATCCTAAACAGAAGAGGTCTACTTTCACTGTTCAGCCTCATTCCAACCCTTCGGGGGATAAAATCGTCAGACCTACAGCTAGTGGACCCTTATCACTCAAACCATAGAGCAAAAGCTTTCATTCACTTGGCTTCCACGAGCGTAAAAAAGGAAATTGTTCGTGCTGAAGAGGATTTGGCATTTCTTGGGTTCACCTTGATTAACCTAAATCAGAAACCCCACTCTCCCCAGCCAGGAAACCCAGGGAGCAACATGGGTGGCCATGTAAAAGGTAGAGAAAACGAAAATAGGAGCGAAAGGAAAAGATTTTCTGATCCAAAGCAAGCTTCTGAAAACCACGATTCGAAGCCCTTAGCTCCTGCCATAGCATCTACAAACCGAAATCCAGCCTTGTCTGGCTTGAAAAAAACCTTCGATTGCCGGGGGTCTTGTTCGGCATCAACGAATTTTGTAAAGGTGACTTCTATACCCGACGCTCCCATCGTTATTAGTAACGATGCCCAATGTTCAACAAACAGAATCTCCTTGGACAAAAACGAATACCCAAAAGACAAACTCCAGAGTCTGTGGGCATGGCTCCCAAAGGCTCTTACACTCACGAAAAAATAGCAATGCGCAGGTCGGCTAAAAGGGCCCTCGGACTCTCCAACCGCCGACCCAACCTCATCTACCCTTCGCCGCTGTTCGTGGAACATCCGTGGCCATTTGCATTTAACAATGCCGAGTGACGCGAATCTGGCTTTATTTGATATCATCTGTTTACAAGAGACATGGCTCTGGAAATCTCCTGCTATGGATGGCTATGACATCATATTGGCTCCAGCAAACAAAGGATTAGCGGGCCGCCCGACATCGGGCCTTTTTATTGCCTACCGTCAGGGGATAGGCCTGAAGAGCAAGTCCATTCTCGTATCCAACCTTTCAATCTTGCCAGTACTATTCGACTGGGAAGAGCAACCAAACTGCAGGCCCTTACAAACCGCAATTATTAACACCTACTGGAACCCAGCAGCTATAAACCAGCAGACATACCTAGCAATGATGGAAAATCTAGTAGATGAAATTCAAGCCTTCCATCAGGTTCCTTCTATCATTATCTGCGGCGATCTGAATGCCCACTGCTTCGACAACCACCTCAAGTTGGGCAAACCTTCTTCCTCGAATCCTGCCTCAATTAGAGGGAGCCTGTGGTCCACGTTGATGGCCTCAAGGAAAATGGAAAACCTGGACTCAGTTTCCCCCAACGCTGACCGCCCTCCTACCTGGGAGCAAGGTGCTCACCATGCCACCATTGATTACATTTTTGCCTCCCGTCACATTCTCCCCAAGGTAAAAGATTTCCAGGTTCGCAAGACAAAAGCGAGTGATCATAACCAGCTCATCATGTCTCTGCAATCCCACTTCAAACCACCGGCCCCTTATGTTGCAGGAGTGGAACCAAACTCACGAGGAAATCGCCTGAACATGACAACGAAAGCTGTGCTAGACTTGTCTGAAAAATATGCGCTGGGGTTACACTCCAATGGACAAGATACTTTGGACTACGTCCCTCTTCTAATCCAATATAGGTCAAAACTAAAACTGTCGGCTCCGTCCTTTACTGCTCCGAGACATTCTTTCGACGCAACATTGGTGGCAAAAAGACGCGAACTGCGCAGGTTGAAACGGACGCTTGGATCACTTCCTCAAAACCAGGCCCAACTGATATCAGCAATCAAGGCCTACAAAAACTGGGTAAAGAATCATCGCCACAATCTGTACCAGCAGGATGCAGAATCTATGCTAAAAGCAATTTGTGGCAATAAAGCGAAAGACTTCTGGTCCCTATTAAAAACATCAGCACCTTCTCTAAATAATACGTCCATCAACGCTATGGCGGAAGCAAAATGGGTCAGTCACTTTTCGTCCCTTTTCCAAGCTCCACAAGCCACAGGCCCGCCTGAACTGAAAGCGAAAAACGAAAACTGGCTGGAACTTGACGACATGGCGGAAATTAGAGATCACATCAAAAAGCTGAAGTCCTCCAGAGCGACAGGCCCGGATGGAATCTCAAATGTTGACTTGAAAAAAAACGTAGAGGAATGGGCACCTCTTATTCTGTCTATATTTGCACAGTGTGCCGCCCAGAAATCACTCCCACCATCGTGGACGAAGGCGGTTATCGTCCCAATCTATAAGAAAGGCGACATCACCGACCCACTAAATTACCGCCCTATAGCACTTTTGGACTGCATTGGGAAGGTCTTTGGGAGCCTGCTTTGGAAAAGATTTGACGTCTGGTCAAAGTCGGCTCCCTGCAATGACAGGTTCCAAACGGGCTTCAAAAGAAATATGGGAACATCGGCTAACATACTTACAATCAGTGCATTGAAAAGCAAGGTCTTGGAGGGCAAACCGAGGATTTTTGTGGCCTTTATCGACCTTTCCCAAGCTTTTGACTTGGTTGACAGACATCGCCTCTGGAATAAACTTGAAGCTTGGGGGTGCCCGCATGAGTTGCTACAGCCCATCAAGGCCCTCCACTCAGAAACCAGCCTAAGAGTCCGCCTGTCACAAATGGGAAACTTGTCATCTGAAATCCAGACGGGCCGAGGGGTGAAACAGGGCTGTCCCTTAGCTCCAGCACTTTTTCTAGCCTACATTGGCGACTATGGAAATTCAGAAGATTGCTCAAGGACCTTTCCACCATCCCTGGCCACAGCTAAAATAAGTCACCTATTGTATGCCGACGACCTCATATTACTCGACCAGACCCAGATCGGCCTGCAGAGACAATTATCAAATCTCCTGCGATACACTTCAGAAAATAACCTCAAAATAAATAAAGAAAAAACAAAAATCATGATCCTGGAGTCCGGACAGAAAAAAAAAGCAGAAAACTTCAAATGGCGGCTGGAAGATTATGTGATTGAGACAGTCACAGAATACAAATATCTCGGAGTTCTGATGGACAGTTCCAAACACGAGAGTTCAATGCAGGCCAACCTCCAAACCAGAATAAAGAAGCTGACATCTCAAGGAAAGGCGATTGACATAAAATTCGGCAAATTTTCTTGCATCCCTGTGATCGAATTCTACAGAAAGAAAGTCATCCCTTCCATTACTTACGGAGCAGAAGCTATGCCTATGATTCCCAGTAAAATCTGGCAAAAACTTGAAAGCGTGTTTTGGAAAGGGGTCCTGTCCCTTCCCAAATCAACACCCATAGCCGCAATCCGGAGAGAACTGAGCATAGTGTCTCTAAAGACAACAGTTGACATCAGCTCCCTAAGACTCTATCGAAAATGCATCATGGATGAGACCGAGGAAATCCACGGCCTCCTAAATAAGGAGTTAAATTCTGGCAAGGTGCAAATGCTTGCAGCATGGAAAGAAACAAATTCGACCCTACTCCATTCAGTCGCCTGCTCGGAAGTCGACCTCACCTCAAATCCAACCAGAGTGTTCAAAAAATTGAAAGAGCTTGACTGGATCCAAACCCAGGAGTCTGCCTCAAAAAACAAACTACTCGAGCACTTGCCTCCAACATTCCGCAAGCTCAATGAGCCAATGAGGTACCTGCAAAAATTCCCCAATAGGGGGGCACGGAATGCGCTTTTAAGAATAAGGCTGAACTTGGTGGCCACAAATGAAATTCGAAAGATCCGAGGTTTATCCGACACAAGCACTTGCCGCTTATGCAAGAACAACACCGAATCCATCAGACACTTGCTTTTAACATGCCCGAAAAACCAGATCCTCAGAGGGGCCTACTTGAATCATCTAATCGGGGACGATAGAGGGTGGGACGAGGTCACCTGGTGGAACAGACTGATCAGCGGAGACCGAATTACTTGGCTCCTGGCAACCGTAAAAATATTGGAGCACACGATGAAAATGACAACTGTTACAGGGTCCCACCCTGGTTAGTTACCGCGAAACTTACTTCTACAGCTCTTCTTTTGTAAAATTCTCTTGAATATACACAAATAAAACAAAAAAAAAAAAAAAAAAAGCACATGGGGACCTGGAGATCCGCCCATTTCGCCCTCCCCAACAAACAGCCCTGCTCCCACTAAAGACCCTGAACAGAGAACTGCAACACAGCGTTGACACCTTTAAAGGAACCTTGCCGAGCATAGAAAGACTGATTGTGAAGTTCCTAAGCAATATTTGTTTGTTTCTTAATTGCGGCTTGGCATGTTTTGCTTAACCGCGATTGCCTTGACCTGACGTCCAAGCATTGAAAACAGAAGGACTACCCCCACTGCTCTTTTATAGCAGCGGCCTGCACGCTGCTCTCCAAATTGTTTCTACTACAACTACTGTTAACTCTAGTCAGCATGGCTAATTTCATGGCCAGAGTAGTCCAAAGAGTCGCAAGTGGCAGAACCCTGGTCTATGGGGGGGGGGAGAGTGGGTAGGGTCTGTACTTTATAGGGACATGTTTCCCATCGCAGAAAGCACTGCAGATGTCCAGGGTGCTGAACATGGCTCTAAAATCGACTGCATGAACAAACAGTGGTCCCCATCTCTAAGCGTGCCAGCAGTTAGGCTCTTTTTTGAGCCTGTACTTTTCGAGGTCACACGTTGTTAATAGTTATGCTTACGGACTTCAGCTTTACTCTCGGGAATACTGTTTATACTGTAGACAATAATTTTGGAAGCCTTTGTCTGAGGAAAGAGCTATTTTAGTATACAAGTTGACGCAGGGGACTGGGCATTTATCTTTACTGCTCTTGATAATAATTGCTCTGTCCTGACTCTGGGTGTCCTACTCATAGCTCCCAAGGCAAGTGAGTTCATGGCACTTGGAACGTGCATATGGTAATGGATGGGATTACACCAGAATAACCGGACAAACTCAAGAAGATGGCAAGTTACTGTTTTATTAAGACCAATCTAAAACAGGGAGGTTATAACGAACATCAACAAACGTACGATCAGTTTCTCCATGATTTCCACATAAAACATAATTATATACTCATTATGCGTCAGAGTGACGTCATACTAAGTGGCAATAGTGATAAACCTGTCAAGGGTCGGGATTGGTTGAGGGAAACATCTAGATATATACTTATATAGGATCTAGGATTGTTATTGGCTGTCCTTTATTAGCTGGACAACTTATACCTACCCCTTCAAACATTTAAGAAAACATTGTTACTCTGTGTTTCATTGGTCTTCTAAGCTATAAGGTCCTTTGTTATGCAGACTGGCTAATGCAATTGGTTGGCACGCTTGTGCCATGTTTGGAACATTTGGTTCATTTAACAGCATGCAAGCCAAGACCCAGGTGCAGGTAGATAGGACAGAAAGCTACCTCACCACCCAATTAGCCCAACATCTCTCATCACCCATGCTTTCTGCCATGAAATTGTCTTTGTACATGGCCTTGCAGAGTATTCTCATCCTGGGAATGCATGGGAGTGAGGGCACTCGCTATCGTGTCTGGAACTCCAAGTTCGAAGTCTATTTCCATCCTTTGCTCACGTGACAAGGGACCATGATTTGGTCCATTCTGCAGCTTTTAAATGCTTTAAATGAATTAAAACTTGGCATCCTTTGTGTTCTTCCTTGCACCTTAACGTGAGAGGATTCATCCTCTAAACACCCATTCTCTTCAGAGTAGATAGCTGACCTCGATTTCTAGGATCTTGACTTTAGGCCAGAGAGCCTCACCATGCAGCTTCAGCAGTCTGTTATTCCACTGCAACACAGCTTTTCATTCCACTTTCATGCTATTTGGCTTACTATTTCATGATATCAAGGTCCAGTTTCTACACAAAGGTGGATTTGCCTGCATTCTATTCACTTCTTATAGCTAGCCTAAAAGATGACCTGATCTACCTTGTGTTTCAGCGTCTGTACATTCATTGAACTTCGATTTTCTGTAGCACTTCCTTAACATGCAATCTTCTTCTTTTCCACTTTGATAGTCCACTCGATTCTTTACTTCATCATTTGTGCTCTAGGATCCATACATCATCTTCATTTAGTATCCCGGGACATCATGCACACTTTCTTAAGACGTTATCAGTTCATTTTCTTAGCTCTTTCTCATAATCCTTCAGGGAGTTCCTCCTGTAGGTTGTCATCAACTCGAGGTTAGATTCGATAGGGTTGACTCAATGGATATCTACTTCCAAATACTCACTGCAGTATTGATATGATAGCTGGTGTCAGGCAAGGCACGGTCTCATGTCTCCAATACAAAGGAGGTAGGGGGGATGGATCTCATGCGGCTGTATATATCTGTTCCTCTACAAAAGGCCTGGTGCTCTCATGAAAATGTAACATAAAAGAATGGCTTTACATATTTGGATAGTCCTACTTTTCATATTTCAGTATTTCAGACACTGGTAGTCTCTGAAAGCAGCACTACCTAGAACTGCCAGCCGTACTAACTACCCCAGGGTATGAAGAAAAGTTGTGACAATATTGCGGTTAGTTCTATCCTTTAACCTTTTTCTAAAGGCCTTGTTGGCATGTGGATGAGGCAGATGTGGATTCAGTGATTTATACAAAGTCACACAATCGGTCGAGTGGAGAGCCCAGATTAGAAATTTGTTCTCCTAGATCCTCAGCCAAAGCCAACAAACTTGCTTCTAGACATTATATCCTTCTCCAAATCGGTGGCAGATGAAAGCCTCTGGTGTTAAAGAGCATCGCAGTCACTTGCCAGTTGACACTTCTATCATGGGGAGAGGAGCACTTAATAACTACTAGAAGCTACTTCTGATAAGGTGTCTTTCAGAAAGTTGGAGAATGATCTGTGACTGCTGCACTATTAAGTGCACTATCTTTTTAACACTCAAGTGACAACTTTATTAAAAAAATGTACGTATATTAACAGTTTTGCCAACTGTTCATATACAAAATCCTTACAAATCAATTATTTTCAAGAACATCAATGTGTTAAGGGACCAATACATTTCAGACGGAAACAGTCTTTTAGAGTCTGGTTAATTAAGTATATAGAAATGATTTGTAGAAATTACAGGCTGTTAGACACAGACCCACTTAAAGAAGAAAAATGAACCTATTACATACAAGAGGTAAAGCAGCATTTGGTCGCCAAAAACATTGAAGGTGAACCATCTGAGGCACTATTGATACTGTATATTTCCATTTTCTCTTGCTTGATGCTGATCCAACCAAAGTAAGAGTGCCCTATTGTATCCTGATTCTCCCCTTGTGTCTCTGCTGTGAGCATATGTGTAGTGGAATGCCTGTGGATGCTTGTGGAATGTTGTATGTGGAATGCTGAGTGAGTGATTTCCCTTGAGAGTGTTCTGTTGAGTGTCAGTTTGAAGCGAGCTGCCTGGATGAGAGGGTGCTGGTGAATGTCTCTGTGTCTTCTGAACCTAATGTAATTGCCTGATAGCTGTAATAATGATCTGCTGAAACTTAAACCTAAGTAAATAAGTTACCTAACTTACCTCAGGCTACAGTGTCATCTGTGAGGGATCCATCCCCTTTAACATTGGCAACGAGCTTGAAGAACCTTGTGCGCAGCTGTCCAGAGGAGAAAGAGAAAAAGCAGGAGAGACACCTGAAGAGACACCAAAAGTTATGAGACATCCCCCAGCCTCCGGCTCCCCAAAGAAAAGACCTCTAAGTGGATCCGACCCTGCAAGGTGCAGAAGACCTGCCTCAGCAAGGGGCTGAGGAATCATCCCTGTGTGGGGCAGACAAATGAACATTGCTGGGGCACACCAAGAGTTAATTGGAGCCGGGTCTGCAGGTTGCAGATGAGGAGAGAGGTTGGGTCTGCGAGGGGCAGCCAACAAGTCCGCAAGGGGCAGACAAGTGAACATTGCAGCAAGGGCAAGTGTATAAGGATCAACTATTCAAGGGGCAGTGAAGGGCAAGAGGCAGTATCCAGATCATTAAGCTGCAGTGAGCTGAGATCAATTTACTCGGTCTTTGAGGGGCAGGCAGAGCAGCTTTGCAAGTGGCTTTCATGGTCTCGCAAGTGCAGGAGGAAGTGAACTGGGTGTTATGCCAGCCGTGTTGCGGGCAGCAGCAGGGCATAGTGCCATTGAGGTGCGTGGCAGGGGGCCTGTTAGCCTGCTGCAGTGAAGTTGGCCAAACAGGTGAAAGTTATTGTGTCAAAAGGGAAATTGGTAATTGAGTCACAAGTGGTAAGAGGGGCTTTGGGACTTGATGTTGAGTTGCGACGTCCCAGCGATAATGATGCTGAGAGCTGAGAACAGTTTTAGTTGAGCCGGAGGAGCACCTGTTGATCAGGTGTCCAGCAGTGGAGAGGTGCACGTCTGGGTCCTTGGAGAGATACGCTTCCCGTGGAGTACCTTTCTTAATGATGAGGTTGGTGAACGCTGGCCTGCAGATGTTCAGAGGAAATGGTTGCCGATTAATGCAGTGCTGTCTGTACCATCAGGATGCTTTGTGTCATGAAAGGGAGGGTCCTTTCCTCTATTACATGTCAGCCTGATGCCAGAGAGGAACTGGGAGGAAGAGAGAGGGTTCTGGAGTTCTCATCGTAGTATCTGTCAGAGGATGATGTTGCCCAATGGGAGATTCCTCCACCGTTGGAAGACCAGAGATGGCAATGGTGCGGGGGCATCGGTGGTGACATTGCTTTGTTGGTCTGTTTGGAATTGCTGGTTTTGTTGTTGTTTCATCTAGTTATGGGTGCATCACAGTTGCTTTTGTGACCGTCATTTTATACCGATTTCAGATTGTGTGGTTCATTTTCACGACAAATTTGTTTGGATGGCAAGTAGAGATGTGTGTTTAAATATTCAGTTGGAGAAATGCATTTACCAGTTGTGATGTGAGGTCTGAAGGAATTGAACCGTGTTGGGGGTGCACAACTCAGTGGGAGTGAGCAAGCTTGTGACTAGTGTGATTTGCGCATGACGCGGCCTCTGTTTGGTAAGCAATGTTGAACATCAACTATGTTTTTCTTGTTTTATGTGTAACCTTTACCTCCAGAGGACCAAACAATAATGCAGACTTTGTAGCTCAGGGTTTGGACTTGCAAAGTAGGGAATCACTTCATTTACCATGTCACTTGTATGCACATTTGCGGCTTACTGTGTTGGTGAGGGTGCATGTGTGTTTGCCTTGTTATGTAAACTTATCTGGTGGCTCAGCAAACCCCCAGTTAAGTATGAGGTGGTCATTGTTGTTTGTGTGTGGGAGAATTGTGCCAGTTGTTTGGGGGCTTCGGCCAATCTACGTGCCATCTCAGGGGTTTTGTACACCCGGCATGTTGTGGGGTTGGTGAAGGCATGCCATCTGGACCTTGTTGAGTATTGGACAGTCAGTTGGGAGGTAGGTGTGGATCCCTACTTTGAGATGGTGTATTAGACACCCGTGAGTTTTGTTTGGTGAGGTGGACATTCGACGTGCTATTGGGGTGTGCTTCCCATGTTTCTGGCCACTGGGGAATTTGCTCTGTTGACTGTGTTGGGTTATGCCACTCTGTGGCCTGCTAATCCTGTTTCCATTTCTGGTGTTTTTTGGTGTGGCGCTTTGACATTGTGAATTGGTTTTGCCTTTTATGACAACTTGCATGCGTTTGTGCATCTTTGAGTGATGTTTATGTTGGTGAGGGGTTGTGATTGTAGTGGCGTTGGACACCAGGTGCACCTTGGCTGTGCACCACTTTGTGGTTGGGGAGTGGTCGAATGGTGGTGATTCTGTCGGTTGTACATGATCTGTTGTTTGCAGTCTGGAGTGTTAGGGCTGGTTCGCTTGTGTGAGATGACCTGCTGTTTAGCCAACATGTGAAGTGGTCTGTGGTTGGGTTGTTCTGTGGTGTTCCACATTTAAGGATGGTGAGGGGTTGTGCTGGAGTTGTATTATCCCTCCCTGTCGGTGGAATGGAATGAGTGCTTGGCTCAGAGCCTTGGGTCTTGGTGCATGTTGGGACGTTGGTCTTGGAAAATGCAGAGGCAAGTGTTTTGTTCTGTTCCATTTTTATGTGTAAAACAGGGAGATATGTTGTAACCTGCTTCTCCCCCTGTGTCTGTGCTGTGAGCATGTGATCTGTAGAATGCCTGTGGATGCTTGCGGAATGTTGTATCCAGAATGCTGTGTGAGTGTTTTCCCTTTAGAGTGTTCTGTTGAGTGTCAGTTGGAAGTGAGCTGCCTGGATGAGAGGCTGACAGTGGATGTCTCTGTGTCTTCTGACCCTAATGTACTTACCTGTTACCTGTTGTCCTGATCTACTGAAATGGAAACCTAAGTAAAGAAATTCCCTAACTTACCCCAGGCGACAGTGTCATCTGTGAGGGGTCCATCTCCTTTAACATGCCCTTCTTTCACAAAATACACAATACGAATTGTGAGTTCCTACTGTTGAAGCAACTCACAGTGACCTGGGATCCCCGACAGAGCACATGTCAGGATATCTAGACACAGTATGCATCATCTGTAATTAAACTTCAGTTGAACACAAGAGACAGCATACACTCGAACTCATCAACAAACAGCATGGCAGGGTCATTATATGTTAAAAACGTAAGATGTGGTTCTGCCGTTATATAGCTATCAAAGACAACCTAGGCATAGCCACCTGCCATCAAATATTTAAATCACACCAAGGTGGCATTGTACTGTGCTGAAGCACAGAGGAGACCGGAAATCCTTGACGATTAATGAACAATACTGTGCTGTGTGACCCTACCATGTGTATTGCCCTGTTAAAATGGGCAGTGTTTTGGATGGCCTTCCCAAGTGTATTGCCCTTTTAAGATGGGCCATGATTGTGTCATGGCCCGAGCTACTAAAAGGTCCAACTGCAGGCATGTGAGACAGAACAGCTGCAGACTCCAAGAATGGAACGACTGAGTCTGTGTCTCATTTAGGACTGCAGGCCCGCACTGTGTAAGCACGGGCATGTAGGCCATGGTGCCGTGGGGCCCTCTTGCCTATGCGGTGGACAGGGTCCACACATGCTGATTATGGTCCGGCATGCTCCTACATAAGACTGGGTGTTCCCCGGCAAACCCCATGAGGCACTGGGCCTCCAACTAAGGTGCTGATGTCCATAGCACCAATGGGGCCGGCTTGATGCCAATAGCCAGCCCCCATAACAAAAACCATATACCATTTTGACGGCATTCTGTAGCGGCAATGCATAGCCATAGGGGCCAAATATGTTCTTTTGCTGGCTAACCTCTTCTTTTGTGGTACTCTAAGAGCACACATACACCAATGTTAATGAAGAACTATAACGGGAAATGGCCAGCTGGTCTCTCTTCATCAAGGATATCTCGATCACACCGAGCGCAAACCCAGAAACAGCTGTTCAAATACACCAAATGACTAAACACCAAGAGCTTTCAAACAAAGCTTGTTGATAACCATGGAACATCAGAAATACCTTGTGTAGATACAATCTATGTTAAAGATGGAAACTGCACAACTGCAACATAAAAGCACAGAGGTTAACTCGACGTTGCACGCAAACAGCGATCACCCAAAAGCAATACTGAAAATATACCTCTAAGTGAAGATTTAAGAATCAAACGCACTGGCAATGAGGAGAAGATCTGAAAAGAAAACGGGCACTATAATAAACAGCTTCAAACAACGGGATTTTAAAACAACTACTGTCAACAAAGCTCCTCGCAAATACAATGCTAGAGCACGTGCAACCTTGCTCACTGCAAAACACAAACATGTGAACAGATTAATCAAATCCATCACACAGGACGGATGGATGTGACAGCCAACCATCTTCGAAAACTTGTGGTAAAACTACCGTATCTGACAACAAGATGCAATAGGCAGTCGCCCGTAGGTCATCTATACCAAAGATCTCACAATCCGTTGTTTTCAATTACCTAGCCATCTACCAGAGACCACCATTGCCAAACAAAATATGGCTGTGACTACTTGTCCTGTAATGTCTTCACCTGTGCAGTCAACAAAAAATAAACCTTCAAATAGAGTGCAGAAGCCAGCTGCTTCGTTACTCAGTTTATCATTTGCAAACCATGGACACGTTATTTAACATTATATACCAATACATCTATTTATTTTTTTGTTTAAATATTTTTATTAACATCAGTAGACATATAAGACTTATACAATACAAGTTTGAACAGGTAATAAATATATAGTTATCACAGACGAACCATACATCCAAGCATGTTTTAACATTACGAGAGTCTTATATGACATCACATATGTGATGTTATGTTATGTTGAAGGTACTTATATAGCGCACCGTCACCAATGGAATTGGTCCCCAGGCGCTCTGGAGGATCTGTAAGTGAGAAGGTGGGATGGGTTAGTAAGGTGAAGAAGAGGGAGTAGGATAGTTTGAGGAGTGGTGTACTGTTGGCAGCTTCAACTCGGTAGACACCGGGTGCTGAGCTTTGGTGCAAGTATTGGATCGGTGTCAGTCTGCGTGTGCTGTTGGTGCGGCTTATGTGTTGTTGCAGTGTGGTGAAGTGCGTGCAGCTGGTTTTGCGAGAGATGGTTGTGTGAGTTTTTTAAGTATGCAGAGAGTTAGAGTTTATATTGGTTAGTGGGTTATGTGACATTTACATTGCAAGCATTCACAGTTCTGTCTAAGTGTAGCACTTGCTGAACTACACAATTCAGTCTGAGTGTGGCACTCACCAACCCTCACAATACCATCTAGATACCGCACAGGCCAATGTTCATAATTCTATCCAAGTGCGGGATATGCCACCATTCTCAATTCCTTTTAAGTGTAGTGCTTGGCAATCTTCATAATTCCGTCTAGGTGTGGCACTCGCTAACATTCACAGTCCTGTCTAGATACTGCGCAGGCTAATGTTCTAAACTCTAAGTGTGGCACATGCTAACATTCACAATCCTGTCTAGATACGGCACAGGCTAATGTTCTCAACTCTAAGTGTGGCACTCGCTAACATTCACAGTCCTGTCTAGATACGGCGCAGGCTAATGTTCTCAACTCTAAGTGTGGCACATACTGACATTCACAATCCTGTCTAGATACGGAGCAGGCTAATGTTCTCAACTCTAAGTGTGGCACATGCTAACATTCACAATCCTGTCTAAATGCGGTGCAGGCTAATGTTCCCAATTCTAAGTGTGGCACATGCTAACATCCAAGTTCTATCTAGGTGTGGCATATGCTAACCTTCACAATCCTATCTAGCTATGGCGCAGGCTAATGTTCGCAACTCTAAGTGTGGCACATGCTAACATTCACAATCCTGTCTAGATGCGGTGCAGGCTAATGTTCCCAATTCTAAGTGTGGCACATGCTAACATCCAAGTTCTATCTAGGTGTGGCACATGCTAACCTTCATAATCCTGTCTAGCTACGATGCGGGCTAATGTTCTAAATTCTAAGTGTGGTACATGCTAACATTAATAATCCTGTCTAGATGCGACACAGGCCAAAGTTAGGAATTACGTCTGAGTGTGGCACATGCTAACATTCACAATTCTGTCTAGATACGCCGCAGGCTAGTGTTCTCAATTCTAAGTGTGGTGCATGCCAACATTCGCATTTCTAATATTTCAATAGGAGTTCTGTCAAGTGTGGTGTATGCTAAGCCTTCATAATTCCATGTAAGTAGGCAGATGCCGACATTTACAAACCTATCTAGATGCGACGCATGCTAGCGTCCACAATTCCCTCCAGGTGTGACACTTGTTAACATTGACTAGTATGTTAGGATGCAGTGCAGGCAACATTTCAAACACTGTCATGGTTGTAATCCGGATGGTGGTCACACAACTTTCTGAGTATTCATGGGCAAAGTCTATGGTAGTCTATGATATGGGAAGATAAGGTAGAGTGGCGGTGCATTTAGGTGTAGAGTAATTGCTCTACACCGCACCCATGCCACACTAATATCCCATCTCTTTATATCGCCAGAAGGGAACCAAAGACTACACAACGTTGTAACTTTGTCACTAATAACGGGTTCATTTGATGCTGTACCCGGACACTAATCGCAATGTGATATCTTCTAAAGCATAACAATGCTGATTAGAAATAAACTCATAGATATATGTATCACATAATATGAATTTACACAAACACAGACATACACATGAGGATAGGGGGAATAATGCTATCCAGGAACTAGGATAGAAATAGGTTATAATATTTTCCTATCAACTAACAGAAGCATTTTGTAAGTATTCTACAAATGACTGCCACTTTGACTCATGCTTGAATAGTAAAAGTGGAGTCGTAGCATTGCATTTTCCATTATATGTATGTTACAAATTGAGTTCCACCATATCTTGCAATGTAAACGTTTGAAGTCTTTCCAATTGGATGTAATTGTTCGCATAGCGATTACAATTAAGAGGTCAAACAGGCAACAATAATTTTTATGTAGTTTAGGTTGAACTATGGTACTTCCATGGAGAAGGAAGGAAAAATTTAAATCTTGTCGTATATGAAAAATACTTATGATAGTCTTCCACACCATCTCCCAAAATATGTTTAACAAAAACACATTCGAAGATCATATGTTTATAGGAACCTTGAATGCATAAACAACTCCAGCAATTGTCATTTTGGGATAATCCAGTTTTGAAAAGAGTGAGTGTGGTGATAAATGCTCTATGGTGAAAAAAGTACAAAGTTTGAAGTAAACTCGCTGATACAATAATTTTTTATATATTTTTCCATACAAAAGGCCATACTGTTAAAGAGTCATTAAGTGAACATTCTAGCTTCCAAGCAATTATGCATTTACATTGATGAGCAACCATTGGATTAAATAAACACGGTTTATAGAACTTGGAGGCCGTGAACACTGGATTGGACAGGTGTCTAGCTTTTTCAGCATGGTGCTCCTCCACATTACATGTCAATAAGGCTAAATTGTTCATCATAGCATAAATCAAACCTAGGTATTGCTGTACAAGTGACCTTGCAACATTGTATGTACCCATTATTTCATCAAAGGTATGAGGTGTTCTTTGAATAAGGAGCTGCCCGATATATTTAATGCCACGAGAGAGTCGTGGCTTCCAACATAGAATTCTCTTATTGATCTTAATCAGAGGGTTCAACCATATATATTGTGAGGTAAACTGAGATTTTTTAGTAATTAATGGAAATAAATAGGACCTTAGATACATAATAGAGACATTAATGCTTGAACTATTAAAGTATCTCTTATTTTCTATTCTGATGGAGCAATCTACAAGAGAATGGGGTGAAACCATCACTCTCTCTATAAGAAGCCAATTAGGCAAACATGGATTGGCAGGGAAGAACCACAATTGCCTCAAAACAAAGGCCATATGGTATTTCCTAAAGTCAGGAAACCCTACACTTCCTTCAATTCTAAACTTTTTTGAGCATATTTAGCGAGAGTCAGCATCTCTTTTCCCCCCAGAGGAATTTGAGGATACAGGAGTCTAATGCAAGAAAGTGAATAGGAAGCATATTTAAAAAAGTAAAGTATAATCGTCATTTTAATTGATTTAAGTCCACCCCACCAGGATAAAAACAGGGAGGACCACAAATGAGTACGCCCCTTAACTTTACACAGGATATATGCCGTATTTTGTTTAGGTATACTTTCAATAGATGTTATATGGATACACAGATATTTAAAACCCGCTGGCCTCCACTTCATTCTGGAACCACCTGAACTATGTTGTTTGGTACAGTGTATGTTAAGTGCTAGTATCTCTGACTTATCTGCATTAAATTTGTATCCTGATGCCGAAGAAAATTGTGTAACAGTATGGAGTAATCTGCATAGGCACGTATCAGTTATATTTAAAAGCAATAAAACATCATCAGCATATGCAGCAGTTTTAATTTGAATACCTCCAAAGTGAATTCCAGTCATATTTTCATTTTGTCTAATTGCCTCAAGAAAGGGTTCTAGTGCCAAAATAAAACGAAGGGCAGAGAGGGGACATCCTTGCCGGGTTCCGCTATGAAGAGAGAATGAGGAGGACATGTAACCATTAATAAAAAGTAATGTTTTGGGATTAGAGTATAGTACTTTGATCATAGGTATAAAAGGTTCAGGAATACTATCCCACTTTAGAGCTTCAAACATATAATTCCATTCAATCCAATCAAAAGCCTTTTTGGCATCAAGTGCGATGGCATCATATGGGTAAGTGGATTTCTGAATGATATTAAGAATGTTAGTAAAGAATCTAATATTAGTTGAAGACAATTGTCCTCTAACATAGCCTATCTGATCATTCTTGATAAGATTTGGGAGAAAGGGAATTATCTATTAGTGACAATTTTGGCAAACATTATGCAATCAGTATTAATTAAGGATATTGGTCTATAGTTTTGGACTCATTTGGCATTTTTATTGGGTTTAGGAAAGACAATAAGCATAGCTTCTGTAAATTACCCTTTGGCCTTCCCATTAGAAATAAAGGGGGAATACAAATCATTAAGCTTAAGTACTAGCAGATCTTTAAAGTGGACAGTAAAATCAATTGAAAGACCATCCGGACTAGGAGCTTTCGCTTTATTGAGATTTCTAATGGCTTTATATATTTCACTTGCCGAAATGGGGGCATTCAGTTGCTGCAGATTGGTACTAACATATGAGTTATGATGTATATGTTTTAAGAAATCTGATGTATGAGTATTATTGGGTGTAGTATCTGAAGAGTATAATTTTTGATAAAAATGTGTGAATACTTGTAAAATGTCTTTATCATTAAAGGTTCTAGTGCCATTATGGTCTTTAATGACAGTAATGTTAGCGTTATTTCCTTTCAATTTAAGGTAAGACACAAGTGACTTACTAGTTTTATTTAAAAACTGATACATTTTTGATTTGTACTTTAGGAGGTTGGTACATGAGTATTGCGTAGCCAAATTATGGTTTTGTATTCTTAGTTTAGTGATTTTTTGCAGGGTAGGGATAGAGTTCGAGCGTGGGTATTCATGTTCTAAAGATTTAATTGATTTCATGATATCATCTGTTTCTTGTTTAAGTTTTCTCCTTTTATTAGCAGTATATGATATAATATATCCCTTTAATACTGCTTTATAACAATCCCAGTTATTGTCTCTAGGGATGTATCAGTATTAAGGTTTTCAGAGAAGAAATGAGCTGTTGCTGCTGAATGAATTTAGTGAAGAGATCATCCTTCAGGAGTGTAGGATTAAATCTCCATCTGTTACGTTGGTTATTATTGTGTAGATTAGAAAGTTGAATGTGTACAGGGGCATGATCAGAGAGGGTAATGGGTTCTATTTTTGCATCTAACAAGCGATTGGTCAAGGATTTGGATATAAAAATGTAATTGATTCTTGAAAAGGAATTACCAGGTGGACAGTAGAACGTATAATCCAAATCAGAGGGATGAGCTATGCGGCAAGTATCAATCAAGCTTAATTCGGAAACAAAATTGGCAAACTGCTGATGGGACTTAGTAATCTTAAAACATTCATTGGATTTTTTGTCAAGAAGGGGATCTAAGATTTCATTACAGTCATCACACACAATGAGGTTATTAGGACTAGAACTGAAGA
This sequence comes from Ambystoma mexicanum, assembly GCF_040938575.1. Classification (NCBI taxonomy): domain Eukaryota; kingdom Metazoa; phylum Chordata; class Amphibia; order Caudata; family Ambystomatidae; genus Ambystoma; species Ambystoma mexicanum. Next base: position 1,088,082,901 of record NC_090925.1, on the reverse strand, counting down.
TATAGTTTCTTAGTTGACTCCAGAAAACATGATCACCATTGTTAGGACCATATACATTTAATATGGAGAATTCAATAGAATCAATGAGCAGTTTAACCAAAACCCATCTTCCCACATCATCTGAATCAATGCAGATGACCTTACATTGAAAATGTTTGTTAACAAGGGTAATAACACCCAATACATCTATTTTTATAGCACACTCCGCCAAATTAAAGTATGTATCCTTGAACACATGAGAAACAAACATTGACTAGGCCAACAGTTTGGGCTTTTGCGTATGCATGGGAAAGGCACTTGCCAGGTACTATTACAGTGGTATTAACTGGCTATTGATGGTAGCAGGTGCACATTTATGCGTGTACCTGGGCATCTAATAGCAGTGCCTGGCAAATACCTAATACTTATACACAAGCCAGAACTTTTGGCTTTGCCAATGCTTGTTTTTAACAGGACTTTAGTGAAGGACACGCTTAGTGCTTATAAATAGAGTGGCTGAAAGAAGACCTGGGTATCTGGTATTACACCAGCAGCACGTTTACAACTCCAATCAAGCCAATAACTCTTAGAAGACTGCAAAGTTTGATGGTAAGACTTGAGTAAAGCGAGCTCAAAGAGTTCCCAAGAGGAGGTGTTTTGGGCAGGCAGTGGCAGAAAGTGGGGGGGGCATGCCATAGGGATTACAATGGCCATGGGAAGTCAATTGGTGGGCAAATAACCACACAACACTTACAAGCTTTGTGTCCTTCCTTCAATGCTATTTCTCACTATTTGTACTGTAATGCAATAGTTTCTGATTTTACCTGGCCTAAAGTGCCATCTAATAGCCCAATCTAAACATGATGAACAATGGACCTTAGCACAGCGTTGATACCAATAACACACCCAAGAAGATCCCCAAAATCCTTTTCTTTGTGATGGATGGAGTGGAGACAGAGAACCTACTCTACAAATAGGAATGCAAGTGGATTTGCAATTTAAAGGCTATCTCCAGAGAACTTAACACAGACCACAAAATAATCATGTTCGCACACTGAATCTAAAAGTGCACAGCATGTATCTAATGCCATATTTAGGAAAATAGTTAATTGTATTATGCACATGTGATTGAGTCTTGTTGTATCGTGTTACCTCCTTGCGTTGGTGTTTGCGTGTAACATGTCAAAGGGGGGAGGGTGTGTTGGATCTTGCTTTCTCCCTGTATGGATGTATGCTTGAGTGTGATGTCAGTACAGAATGTATTGTGAGTGAGAAGAATGTTTATGTTTGTCTGAGAGTTCTCAGCTAGGCAGTTGATCGTGATGTAGCCTGGGTGGTGGGAGGTGGTGGGCTCTTTCCATAAAACCTTTGCTCTTATGTATATGTCACCTGATATTGATGACATCTGATTTACTATGGAACTTAAGAAATACCTAAAGATCACCTGCTGTCTCAAGAATCCTACTTTACAATACTGGCAACAAGCTGGTCTTGAAGCAGACCCAGAGGAGGACAGTGAAGGAAGGGAACATATACCTGTGAACTGTGTATCGATAGGAGAGGAAATGGAGAAATGACTGCTGCAGCTGGGGTGTGAAATGGAGCATGAGTCTGAGGAGGGGAAGAGGGAAGCCCACTGCCTCGAAGGAGATTGATCCCACCACCCAGGGTGGAGAAAGAAAAGGAGGAAGAGGAGAGAGGGAGAGGATGGAGTGTGGCCCTGCCCTGATAGAGAGTGGTCCTGCACCCTGGTCAAGGAGATTGAGAGTGGTCCTGCACCCTGGGTAACGAGATAAGGAAGACAACAAACCTGAGAGTAGTCCTGCACCCTGGTTAAGGATATAAGGAAGATGGGGAACCAGGCCACCCTGTATATGCTTCATAGAAGCTGGGTGGTTTATGGCAGCGGGGGCGGGAGGGGTACGAGGACTCAGCGTTTGCCCCTGATGGATAGAAGGAGTATAGGGATTTTTCAGTTGGTTGAAAGCATGTAGGTTTGTGGTGTGGTCTTCTGTGGTAACTTAGTTAAGCCTGGTTGAGCACCTCCGTTTTTGGTTAAGGTGTATGAATGATGATTAGAGGTTTGTGTGAATGTTGTGCCTTTGGTGGTTTTGAAGGAAACGAGTGGTGTTGGTTCTGGTGTTCTGCTTTCACGTTCTGGTGTTCTGCTTTCCCCTAATTTAGTGTTCTGTAATTCCTGTGGTGGTGTTCTTGTCATATGGTAAAGGAGGGAGGTGTGCTTTATCTTTTTACCTCCTCATGTTGGTGGTCGCTTGTAACATGTCAAAGGGAGGAAGGTGTGTTGTATCTTGCTCACTCCCTGTATGGATGTCTGCTTCGGTGTGATGATGTCAGTACAGAATGTTGTGTGAGTGAGAAGAATGTTTATGTTTGTCTAAGAGTTCTCACCTAGGCAGTTGATGGTAAAGTAACCTGGGTCATGGGAGCTGGTGGACTCTTCCCATAAGACCTTTGCTCCTATGTATATATTACCTGATCTTGATGACATCTGATTTACTATGGAACTTAATAAGTACCTAAAGATCACCTGATGACTTAAGAGACCTTTTTTACAACAAGTCTCCATCCTAATAGCATCTTACACCATCCCATGCCATACGCAGTAACACCATTGCCTGCACACACCACCACTGTAACACCCTTCCGGTGTCCTTACCTGGTCCTTACATTTTAGATCCTGTATCACCCAATCGTACAGCTATGACAGAAGCCCTCAAGAACAGGTGGTCCATTCATAATTCACACCAAAAACGATAAGATATCACTCCAAGATGGCTGCCATCCAGCAACACCGTAAATTCCAATGCATCAAACATTTGGGGGTATGTTAGTGGGATCGGGAGGGAGAAGAGCAAGAGAGACCAAAATGCCCAACCAACCAGCACTGATTCACCCATATTGAAATCTCATTGTACCTTACAGCATTAACAGGGGTCATAATATTAAGAACACATATCAAGCCCTGGTTTAGCAAACATAACCCCTTATTGCAGTGCACCCTCTCCCCGGGGAACAGCACAATAAGGATGGGACCTTACACGTAGACTCCTGTACTACAACGCCTCTCTTTTTACTCTGACAATTCCCACGTTCATGTATTCAGCCTCTCCAACTTGAGATATCACCAGCGAATATTATATCTGTAACACACTTTTGATCTTTGTTCATCTGGCAGCACATACGTTTGTATTACAACACACAACCATACCATACACAATCATAATTCAACACCACATGTCGGCTACCAACCAAAAATGCACCTAGGCTCAGTGTCTGCTTTCTCTGAACTGAACCTGCAAACAGCACATCAAAGCGCTCTTGCTCTTCTCCCTCCCGATCCCACTAACATACCCCCAACCCTCCTTCCATTGCAGATCCGCCAGAGTGCCAAGAGACCACGCAAGTGGCAAGAGTGTGCGGTACAAGACCCATTAACATTACAGATGTGATTTTGTTGTCATGCTGTGCCATCTTGCTTAAGAAAACAAAAATGTCTAATGTACAGCAGATCTGCCAACCAGGCTAATGTGCCCTGAATCAACATGCTATGTGCTTACTCTGTACCTCCACAGTCATGTTCACTCAATGTATGTCCATGGATGCACAGCACTGTGTAAAGAACTGGACAAGTGTCACCTGTCCCACCTTTTGTTTTTCCCTAAATAAAGTATAAATACAATCACATACCATGGGACAGAGTGACTGATGGAGGCGATAAGTATTTTATAAAAAAAACAATGGTCACGTTTATTTAATTTATTCCCCAAATCTACCACCTCTTACTGGCTTTGCCCTTTCAACTTTTTAGTTATTATGATGGAACTAACAAGCAAACTGAAATACAATGATATTTGGCAAGAGCCTTGAAAAAATGCCAGGAAGCGCGTGTTAGCAATAGGGCTTTGCACATAAGATCTGTGTTATGAAACCAATAACGTGAAGAGTTTCTTTCTTTTTGTGCAGTTTTAGGTTTGCACTGTGGCTTCCTTCACTTGATCAAGACCCCTCATGAGGGTTTTCGTGCAAAGATGTCTGAGGGAACACAGAGTGGAGTATAATTGTTGGTATAGAGAGTAGTAGAAGGCCAATATGTAATAATGGACACCTCCTTCGTGATGTGCCATTACTCCCTCTTTTCTCACGTTTCTGCCATTGTGATTTGCTGAAAGGTGAACGTTCTTTCTGTGACTTAGTTGTACATGATTGACGTTTCTGTCAATTTTAGGGGCAGAGCCCCATATGACCCAAGCTCGAAAGAACAGTGGTGCTCATTATGAGTATGGTGGTGTGGGAAAAAATTGTTGGTTATGGAATTACTGCCACTTTTCCCATTCCGCCATAGTGGAGTGGGGTATTTACCTCCAGCATAATGCTTTCCACCGAAAATCAGCAAAATCAGCAGAATTACTGCACCAAAAATGCCCCAATGGGGATTAACCTTGCCACCACCACTTGTAATCCAGCTATAATTCCACCAGAACAAGTGGTGGTAATGATAATTCTGTTGGGCAGTATTCTGGTGGATTTACCACTGGAATACCACCCAACTCGTTATGGGGCCCAGTGTTTGTTTTGCACTTCAAGTTTGGTTTTAAACTTTTGTCTGTTTTGCATAAAGAACTGTAATGATTGATGGCACTTGGAATTGTGTAGGCTTTATTGATATCCTTCAGCAATGGCACAACTTTATTTTCACAAAATGTTATTTGAGAATTCTCTCTTGATGCAGCTTTGAAAAATGTGTGGGGCAGAATCTGCTAATGTCGGATGTTAACTCGCCACCAAGTGCAACCCTGTAATATATTTGACTGTTATCTTGGAAAGGCTTCCTGGTGCAACAGTGAAATTTAGTGTGAAAGGATCTGCTAATGTTATCAGTTAACTTGCCACAAAGTGTAATGCTTTTGTGTGTTTGAAGAATTTTTTAAGTTATCGTTTATTATTGAACAGAAAGCACTCCATCAATAAAAAAACATAATAGTTATAAAGGTTATTGTTCCGTCCACTCACGCACCCAGGAATTAGGAAGAGGAAGTCAGGACATAGAGAGAGAAGGTACATGTAACTGGGGTTTATTTTAACCCCACATGGGAGCCGCACCATCTCTGTAGCAGCGCTCCGGCCAATTATCCGCCAGAGCCCCCGAGCGCCATATCACACTGGAGCATTCAAAGGATGCGCTTGCACAACTCGTGGCACAGGGGACAGCGGGCGCAGTGCCCGCAAGGCTGCAAAGCCACTCATACAAGGGCGCTCACAGCCGCCTGTAGAGGCCACTACACACCTTCCCCCATAACCAAGCAGATGTAACACAATGTCCTTGAACTTGATTGGTGTCCATCGTACACATGCTCCATGCTCAAGATTCCCTTCTTCGGAATACCGCCATCCATCCTCCTCAAGGCCAGCATCACCCTGTGTTTCTGGTATTCCTTCTGAATTGCTCGTAGGTTCTCCGTCTCTGCTATACTCGCCCACAGAAGTATCACCCCTCTCCATCTCTGCATGAATGTTATGATCACTCGGCCCCCAACAGTAGGACCTGTATAACCTTGTGCTTCCAAACAAGCCTGATCACTCCTGCCAAACACTCTCACCGGGACGTCATCACTTGGCAACCCTTGGTGCACCTCTATCAGAACCTCTCGTTTCCCCTCACACACTTTTCTCTCAATTTCGTGACACCTAACAAGTTGTCACAAACTCCACTTCGTACCATCGTTTAACATCACAATTGTTCCCAATGTTCCTAGGAGCAGACAGATATGGTGCACCACTCACCCACTCTGCTTACATATCCCCTGGCACTACTCTGCCCTGCTGATAAATTCCTCACTGTTCACTTTGACGGGGCCAGATGTACCCAGCCATTCCGAGGTCAATTCATCAACTGGTTTCCTACCCTTCAATGCTATGAAATGTGTGATGCCCCTGGTGGAATGAGGCATCGTCTTATAGGCCCATAACATGTTATTTATCAATCCTTTAACCCTTAAATGAGACATTTTTGCCAGTTGGAGTGTTCCTTTCGCCACCTGGTTCATACTATTTTGGTGAGGACAATACAATGCTATAGTTTCGTGGCCCATTGCCGCCCCTTCAAATAAACACTAGATTTAATTTGTCCTCTGTTGTCGATAAACAAAATAGACAAACCATTCCACCCTAAAAATTCCATCAAGAAACTCTACCACTGCCTTGGCTGTAGCTTCATCAGACCAGCCCACGCAAAGCCACTTGGAATGGTAGTCCATTAAAACAAACATGTACTCTTTCTCTTGATAACATTTTAGCAAAGGTCCAAATATATCTTTTGCCACCTTCTCCGATGGTTTTGTGGGAATTCCACAGGGCACAAAGAAGGTTCTGTCACCACATGTGACTTGTCACGGGACGCACACTGCACATAGTGCCTGACCAAAGGCCCCACATCTGCATCCATGCTCGACCACAGGTACTCCTCCCTCACTCTCTTCTTAGTTAAGTTCCTCCCCAAATGTCCTTTGTGGGCAATCTCCAGGATAAGACCCCTCTTCTCTCTCGTGGGAACAATGTTTGCACGGGAACAATGTTTGCACCTGTGCATAGGATATCACCATCCACCCACAACTCCACCTTGACCTGCTCAAACTGCGCACTAAGACCTGTGACACCTCTGGACCATCTACACTCCAGCAGCTTGTGAACCTTAACCATTTCTGCATCCACCCCGCTCTATTCATGGCATTTGGCCAGGGCTAGAACACCATCCTTATCAACCTGCACAATCATGGACCTTCCCTTTTCACAAATGTCCTCTCCACCTTCGAGGAGAAGCCAGGAAAGACAATTTTCCACAACATTACATGAACCCTGGGACATAGACAACAGAAAGGTTGTATTCTTGAAGGGCAAGAGCCCAACGATTGATTCTTGGGGAGCCACTCACGCCTTTCGCACTCAAGGCATGAACCAATGGTTTATGGTCAGTTTTCATGGTAAAAGGAACCCCCCACAGGATAAAGCTGAAATGGTTGCTCACTGAAAACCATGCCAGAGCCTCCCTCTCTACTGTTGAGTGGTTCTTCTCAGCACCCTGTAATGCTCTGGAGGCAAACACAATCACACATTCTCTGCCCTCCTTCACTTGCTTTAAAGCAGCTCCAAGACCCCGACAATAGCCTCAGTTGTTAGGATAGTTTTACAATAAGAATTGAACATGCTGAATGTATGGGTGTCCACTATCCTACTTTTGATTTGATAGAATGCCCTCTCACACTCTGTGCTCCAATCAAACTTTATATTCTTTTTCAACAACTCCCTCATTGGAGCGCAAATAGTAGCAAATCTTTCTATGCATTTAGAAATATACGGGTCAGAGAAACACCCTCAAAATATCTTTCTTCTGAGGTGCTGGGTCCTTCGGCACAGCATCCACTAAACTTGTCTTAGGACTGATGGCTTGCCAGTCAATTACATGTCCCAGGTAAGACACCTCGGTCATCCTGAACTTGCACTTTTCTTTCTTGATTGTGAGACCGGCCTGGTCAAATATTCTTACAACTTCACACACACATTCTTCATGGTGCCAGGGATCAGCTGCAAAGACCAGGATATAATCCTGAAAGCATTTTACATAAGATTAACCTTAGATCAACTTCTCAATCACCCTCTGGAAAATTGCTATGGCAGAAACCTAGCCAAACGGCATCCTCTTGAACCTATTGGCCCCAAAAGGCACCACAAATGAGGTCAGGGATTTCTTGTCAGGATGCAACACCACCTGGCGGTATGCACTAGATAAGTCAATCATGGAAAAATACCTGGCACTATGCAAGACAGAAAGATCATCTGCTGTACTCTGGGTAGAGGGTGCTGATCTACCCAGATGTTATTGTTGTGAGACTTAAGGTCCACACACAATCTTATGTTGCCATCTCTCTTCTTTGCAATCACCGCCAGGGACAGCCACTATGCAGCCTTGATTGGTTCAATAATGTAATTCGCACAAAGTTTGTCAAGTTCAGATTTGAGTTTCTCCCTCAGCACTAAGGGGAGAGCATGAACCTCATGTACAATAGGTTTCTCTCCACTTTTCTGAATGATTTTGTGGCAAAAACTCAGACAACCCAAACACATTTTTGAACTGAGCACCAAGAGAATTTTCTATCAACATGACTGGTTGTGGTGCATTTGGGTTCCGAATAATTTGTAATCCATTCTGATGCTTCCAGCTCAGTAGGGACAACCCTGTGTCCTCGACATACAACACTCTTCTTAATGTCCGATCCTTGAATGTAATTTCCACGGACTTAGACCCCATAATGTTAATAGGCATGCCCCCATACCCTTTAGGATCATTCAAAGTAAACCCCAGCATCTTGAAAGCGTCTACCCCCATTATAGTGTATTTGGAACCAGAGTCTGCCATCATTCTCAAATATCGCCCATCAGCTTTCACCACACACCTAAGAGCATCAACATCCTCTCCATCTACACTGGCAATTAGCAAATCACTAGCTCTTTCTGGAACACATTGGGCCTCATTACGACCCTGGCACTCACATAATGAGGGGTGCCGGTACGGGACCGGCACCCTTCATTACGTAAGCGCCGATTACGAGATTCCCTTTGCGATTACGAGATTCCCTTTGCGGGTCCCGGACCAGATGTCTGGTAAAACCAGACATCCATTCTGGGTCCCGCGAGGGGAAGAGGGGGGTAATAACGGGCCATTTGTAATGTGCCCTTTATTACCTCCCTCCCCATTCCCATTGAGCCCTATCGGGGCTCAAATGGGAATGGGGAATGGTTCCTTCAAGGAGGAATTACCGGGTCCTCCAATGTTGGAATGACCCGGTTATTCCTCATTGAAGGAACCTGGTAATGGAGCCCCATTTGGAGGCAGCCGTGGTGCTAATAGCACCGCGGCTGCCTCCAAACTCGTAATGAGGCTCATTATCTTCCTCTACATATCTTACTTCACCTCTATTCATACATACTTTCGCCTCATTTTCTGCATATCACATTCCTGGTGGGGCAGCATGCACTGGTCGAAATGTTGTCTCCTTCCCCCCCAAGCATAAAATGTAATGTTCACCCATGCCCCTTGCGCTCGGAACCCTTGAAGGGTCCCTCCTCTCCCCTGGCCCCTTGTGGCAGAAGGGAAAGCCTGTGCCTTGGGAGCCATGGGGAACTTGCCACTCACGCTTTTCACTTCCCCACCTGGAAGCATTCAGGCCCCAGGAATAGGCCGAGGATTGTTCCACTAACTTGGCCATGGCGACGTTTGTTCCAGGGAAAGGTCCTTCACCATCAACAACCTCTCTTGTAGCCTCTTGTCACTGTGCCCCTAACAATTTGGTCATGCACCAGACAGTCAGCAAGTGACCCGAACTTGCATTTCTTTGCCAAACCTCAAAGGGCAGCCACAAATGTACCCACTTTCTCCCCAGACACCTGTGAATGGGAGAAGAACAAGTGACGGTCCATGACAACTTTTATGCAAGGTCCAAACTGGGCCAACAAGGCACGCTCGATGGCTTGGTAGACATCCTGTGCATTACCGTGTCCCTCTCCAACAATAATCAAAGGCAGGGATTCAAAAATCCGACTCCCTTCCACACCTAGGCAATTGACCATGATTGCCTGCTTTCTCTCTGGGTTGAGCCCTTTCCCACCAATTGCTATGCGGTAAGTACCAACATTTTTCTTCCATTGAGGCTACGCAATTGTAGGTTCAGAGGGCATAGCTTGAAACACGTGCAGAGCTGGCATGGTTGCCTCCATATTCACAATTCACTCAGTGCGGCTCCCAATATTGACAAGAAAAGCCGAACAGGTTACCAGCTTGCCACACTCCAACACAATCCTTGTGAGCTCCTTAATCTGTAAGAGCCCAGCATTGACAGCTTCTGCAAATCTAATTTCTCCTCTGTTTCTACACTGCCTTAATAGCCCGCTTCAGGTGAAACCAATCACCACCAGATGGTGCTGCAGCCAAGGCAGTACCTCTTCCCATCCGTGACGCCACAGGTGAGGGTTTGGCCGGCTCATTGCTAGTTTGTTGCGCTCTCGCGGTGCATCCAGGAAGGAGGAATAGGCAGTCATGAGACAAAAGGTACAGGTAAGTGGGGTTTATTTAACCAAACCCGACTCCAAACATGGGAGCTGCACCATCTCTGTAGCAGTGCTCTGGCCCACTGTCTGCCACCGCACCACGAGCGCCACATCACACAGGAGCATTCAAAGGATGCCTCTGCATTACACGGCGCATGGGGGACATCGGCCACAGTGCCTGCAAGGCCGCAAAGCCACCCATACAAGTACTTGCTGTCACACTGTAGAACCCACTACATCTATCTTACAATGGTGACTATTCCAGGCATCTGATGCCATTTTTAGAGTATGTAAGATTACATTTAACATATGATGACAGCACCTGCAAGGCTATGCTGTATGTGGTGATTTACCAGGTATTTAAAAACATTATTGTGACATATGAAACTGCACTAACCATATGATTTTACGCACGTGCACATGTGGGCTCATACATTACAATACCAGCACTCTACCTGGCGTATGGTGCAATTATTAGGGGCATTTGACGCTGCGTTTGACATATGACAGGAAACCTCTGTTGACTTTAAGAATGTTTGTTGAAATAAACATGAGCAATGCTTCAGGAAAGTTAAGGCTTAAGGCTTCGCTGGAAGTCCAGTGAAAAGCTATCAAAATAAACAGGAGCTAGGAAGGCAAAGACTTCCATAATCTGTAATGTGTTTATATACTAGCAGGAACATATAACAAGATAAGCCTGAACACGTGTATTTATATATATTTTTTCTTTCAATGAATAAATCTTTAGTTAATGATCAGTTAACGTAAAACAGGTATTGCAAGAAAACCTGGGAAATTCAGCATGGTCGGAGCAGAACTCCTGCACACAGACACAGTTTTCTTCCGGTTCATGGATGGTCGTTCAATCGAAGACCCTGTCCTTGGACAGCAGGGCTGTCTCTATGCTGGACTCTATGCTTCTCTCCATGATTCTGCTCTGCCCTGCTTCTGCCCCTGCTGTGGGACTCACTTTGTCCTCTATTCCCAGTTATCTCTCCTACTCCCTTTAATCACACCCTCGGTGGATTCAACTCCTGGGGGCAGTGGGTCTCCTCTGCCTCTCACTCCTTCATACTTATAATCCAGGTATCATCTTTTAACAAACTATTACAAATGAAAGCTTCATAAGTAGTGATAAGATGTATGTGTTGACTATTTTTCACAATTAACTCATTGTTATGAACTATTCTAAAATGCTAAAATTACAAATGTAGAAATCTAAGGGTGGTCTAAATATGTGTTCTTATGTCATCAGTTAAATAATCATTGCTGTCATATATGATGTGATTAGTGATGGCACCAGTGTTGTCATCACTGAAGTCATTCATGATGGTATTAGTGATGCCATCATTTGGTCATAGGCTGCATTGTAAGGATTTCGACCAACCGCACGATGGGTGTGCGCTCAACTGGGTTTTTTGAAATGTTTAGTTAAATTGAAGGGTGGTAGACCAACCTCATGAAATGTGCAGGGCTAATCCACACACATTTTCCTATGCTCACAGCACAACAAACGCATAGACGTGTGTACTCTGGCTGGACACTGCCTACAGGCACAGTCCACCCTGTTATATTTAGATGGGATATGACAGCAGGAGTGCACCAGGCATCTTCAGAAGGGAGAGGACCAAACCTTCTCTCTGCCATTGCCAGCCTGATTAACTAACAGAGGCTCCATGGGTTCGCCCTGCTCTTTTGTTGGACCCTGCAACTTGTGGCAATGATTTGCATACCAATTAAAGGATACTTCAAACAAGCCCTAACTGTACCTGGCTGAAGAGGTTAACAAAGGAAAGAGGAAACCCCAACGACCTTTCATATGCAACTGCGTCAACCTGAAGCTACCTCCCACCCTCTGTATCGATGACAGTGAACTGGCATGTCTGGGACTGTGTGTTTACAGTAGTCCACCCTGCAGAGGGCCCCATTGATAAGGTATGAGAATGTGGTTTGCAGGAGCCAGAGAGTCTGGTCTTGCCAAAGCTTCAAGGGAGACCTGCCACTTTAATCAGGAACCACAGAGAGCTCCATTAACCAGGGAGACCCTTTGATCCACAACAGACAAGAAGATGGGTGGGACTTAGTATCATATGCTTTCACCCATTTCCCTTTTATTTTGCAAAGCACTCTGGGTATGACCTCATGCTTACAGGAGATTGTTGGTGGGGACCCCAGGATTGGTTCATTAAGGTAGGCTTAACCTACATTAATCACTGTGGCCCATTTGGCTCTAAAATAGGCACTCATTTGGCAGGTCATCTGAAAACTTTGCAACAAGAAGCAAGAAGAAGTCATCTGATGAAAGGCAAATGAACATGCCCATCATTGCTTCGGCCCTCTACCCCATTTCGATGGTATAGATATGAGCCGTGCACTTCGCTCATGGCATATACCCCCTCACCACTCCTATATCGCTGATGCGAGAGATGCTATTCCCTGAGACAACTGCACAGACCCCACCCAGATGATGCCACTGAAGCAATAAGCACACAGGTGATGGAACCCCTGGATGAGCTGTAATTACAAAAGAGACAAATTATGTCATGGCTAGGACCAACACATGAAGGCACATTAGACACAAAGCACATAGGCATCCAAACACGAAGATATGTGAAAACTAGGTTAAACTGCACTTCGACACGAAGAACACACTTACAATCACTACGGTAGAAAACATATACTCTGTTTCTTATGCTGAAATGCAAGTCACACAAGAATACATATAAATGCTTGCTTAATGCAGAATGCAACTAGAATGAGTGGCCATGTAAATCAAAATGGAGGACACAGCTACATTAGAGGAGTGGAAAACATTGAGAAAGCCTATAGCACGTCAAAGGGCCAGCAAAAGGAGCCACGCCCAAACAGCTCAGGTTTCAAGTACATAGTTTTCCATGGTTATCAGGGGAAGACAGGTTTGAGCCAGTGTTGGAAAAGTACAGACAATAAGCAAATCCTAGGTGAGAGGCATAACTTTATCTAAATGAACAAGGAAACAAATGTTGTAGGAAGGTCAGGTCCTCATCAGCTCACACCTGACACTGAGCAGAAAGTAACTCAATCTAGTCTCCATAGGCTGGGACGATAATAACACCCATGGTCAAACCTGTTAAAATTCTTATGAATTACTGAGCAGCATAATTTAGAATACCGTCTCCACACACGTGACTTGCAGCTGACCCAGAAGGCCTATTCACACACAGGGACCTTCGTTCCCACCCATCTCTCTCTTTGGGTGAAAGATACAATAAAGTACTAAACTGAACTGAAAGCCAAATGATCTGGCTTGAGGCCTAGGGAATCAGCTCGTAGGTGGTCCTAGGCAGAACTACTCAGTATCGCTGTCCAATTAGAAGACTAACCTCATACCCCATATGGAACATATACACTACCCTACTACCTACTCAATCATATCCCCCTTAGGTTTGATCAATGTATAATATTTTTATGATGTCATACCAAGATAAAACTCAGTGGCAAGCCTGTGTTTGAGAAAGAGAAAACTGGAGATTGTCCGATGTCCATAACCATCCCTGTTTTGTTCACATATTGTCAATAAAAAAATATTTTTACCACACTATTGGTCTCTTTAATTTTTTTGGCATGGGGTGCTACCTGCCACTCCACTGCATTCTGAGTGATGGGGCGTTCTCCCGAAACTCGACAAATGGTAGCAGAGGTTGGTTGCCAGTGCCCTCAGTTACTATACCACTTTTTTCTCGCCGCAAGCCTGAAGGATTGCGTTGCACCCTGTGAGGACGGGATTGCCAATCATGTGTGAAAACGTAGACGGTTGTCTGGAGCCCCTTTGGAGAACTCCCTGCCTGCTCCCCATGGGATGCTTTGCAGACCAGGGGGAAAAGTGGCAGATTGTGGAAGAAGGTAGTTCCAAAGTTGTCGGCCGACCAATGAATACAAGTATGAGAACAATAATCTGGCAAATGTAGGGGGGCATATTGTGCATAGTGTGGTGATAAAAGAGAGACAGATTCCCTGTGATAAGACGCTTTGCTTAAGTTGTGGAAGGTGGCACCTTATGAAATATTGCAGAAGAGAAAACATTTAAAATATTGAAAAACAGAAGAGAGGACTCCCTGTGACTGATTGATGCATAGAAGAAGGGCCACACCCCTAATGGCCTAACAGTGCCTGTGTAAGTGATGATTCCCTTGCCATCAGTGGACAAGAAGTTGACCATAGGTGTTTACTGTGTTGTTTTATGAGTGCACTCACATGTTGTATACATGTAGGGGTTGTCGCTGCAGACAAGTTGGAACTGCACTTTGCACTTTAGAGTATTGGCAGGAGGAGGATATTGGCCCAGAATGAGGGGCACTCTGTTTGTCATAAGTTGGTGGAAAAGGTTTGGGTTGTTTGGGGAAACATGGTAGTAGACAACGAGTGGGGAGCTGGCCCGAGGGTTGTCCAGGTTGTTGAGGTTGTGAAATCGAGGTTCTCAAGGTTGTAGGCTTAAAGTAATGAAGAAAAGTTGTTTTGACATTAGCACAGGCTCCAGCAGCACGTGGAGGTTTGGATTGGCCTTAAAGGGCAGAGTTTTAAAGGCGGGGCAGCGACTGTGGTGTGCGCTCCGAATTGGTGTTGGGGAAGCCAGAGAGGCATCTGGGAAAACTTGAGAAGTGTTGACATTTGGAGGAACTATATTGTCAATTGATGAAGGATTTGGAAATTAAAGTGTGGATATTTGAGGTACAACACAAAAGCCGATTTGGAGGTAATGTAAGTATCGGCAGTCAAAAGAGTGGCGTGCCATCATGGGAGACTCTACCCTAATGTATGTGTGCAAGTCGCTCCCGCAGTGTAAGGTCAAAATGTGCAAATAAATTGTGGGATGGGCTCGCGAGACAGAGGGCAAGATGATAAAACCTTGGCCCCAGGAGTGTTGTTCTTTAAAATCTGTGCTGCAACACAAGACCACATATTTACGTGCTGCATATAAAGTCAAAAAGTTACAAAACAGAATAGCAGTTCTAGAATTATGGAAGATATTCAGAGACGAGGTGGAGGACTCACCCAGTAGAGAGTGGATGCTGAATCAGCATGACATGGGGGCTATGATCCCACAGTTCATCATCCTCATCCCCAGAGCACTGACCCGCTAAATGAAAGACAGGGATTTTATGTATTGAAAGAATTAAAGGCAGCAGCAGGATACACCAAGTCTGTGTATGCACGTCCCGCATATAGCAGCGAGAACACAATAAACAGAGCTATGTTAAATAACTCCAAGCCACTACCCATGCGTGATGAGTACAAGGAGTCCTGCCAATTATAGTCAAAGCTAGCAGAAAGTGACAAGGGAGGGGCGACGGCAGACAAAGATAAATGGGTGGGATGACTGATTTTGCTTAAACTAGATGGAAAGCATATAACTGAACCTAAGGACAAAGAAAGAAAAACTTGGGAGAGACGAGCTAGAGAGGAAGAAGAAGCATGACAGAAGCAGAAGTTAGAGGAGGAAGAAAGAGAATGGTAAAGAGCGATAGAAGAAATGGAGGAAAGGGTGAGGAGAGAAACAAGATTGCAGGAGAGGAGAAGAAGGGATTTAGAGGAGAAGCTAAAGGAGGAAACGGGGAGGGCAGCAAAAGAAGCAGAGGAGGAAAGGGAGAGATAGGTGCAATTGAATGAGGAAAGGAAGAGAAAGGAGGCTGAAATGCTTGCTCGAGAGCAAGACTAGTAAAGAAGATGGAATAAATAATGAGGAACCATATGCTCCCGGAGGACGAGGGAGAAGGGATACGGAGGAGGATTGGGACATTATATCGAGGCAGAACAGAGGGTGGGGCTACCTCTAAGGAAGCAAGGAGCACAGTTGGGTCTCCACAGGGAGGGGAGCAAAGACTGTTAGGTAGAGCTATGAAAGGGAAAAGGGGGAGAGGTTTGCTCAAACAGCTGAACTTCGAGAGTGGCAAGGACAAGGGGACTGATGACAGCTGTGGGACCATGGGATCAGATGATAAATGAGATGCCAGTGAAGATGGGGAGGAGTGAAGAGACACACTAGACCCTTCAGAAGTGGCAGCCTCAGACTGGGAGACACAATGGTCTGTGGAGGAAGGGGCAGGAGAGGTAAGACCTGTACCTGAGACACAAAATTAGCGTCTAAGAGGCTGCTTGTGTAGCGCAGACGAAGTTACCCCATATGCTCAGTGGTTGAGGGCATTACAGGGACGGAAGAAGGCATGCATGACCGGAGAATTTACAATGACAAAGGGTCTGGACACACCCAAGAGTAATGCAGAGATAACTCAATACCCATTATTAGAGAAAGGGGGAGTATGACCACAATGCATACCATGGCCTCAGATGGACATGGGCAACCTAAGATATAAATTACCATTGTTAACCGCAGGGGTGGGGAGCTGGATATATAAGATAGAGAAATTGATTGCAGGGATGACTTTCACAGTAGGCAATATTAAAAGCTTGCTCTCTGCCATCCTTAGGGCGAGAGAAGACGACATTTGGAAGTGAGCAGGGTATACTGGAGTGACCGCACAGAACACATCACATGACAGAGCACCATTAAATAACTGCAGGGCAGATGTATGGCAAGCACTTAGAGTACAGTATGCCGACACATCAGATATAAGCACGATTATGGCACGCAAATGCGTGAGTTCAAGGAGCCCATTGCTTTTCTTCAAGAGATCCAAGAGCAAAGGCATCTCGAATCACGGGAACCACGGGAAAAGACAGTGGGCTTATTTTATCATATTCGATGTCAGGGGCTAACAGAGTATGTACAGAAGCAGTTGAAGAAATTAGTCAGAAATGAGGAGAGACTGTGGCCAGAAATCCAACTGATAAGAGTATACCACTGTCAGTTAATGTAGTAGATTGCTAGGAAGAAACACAAGGAAAGAAAACAGGACAAAGCAAAATTAATTCAGAAAAGGTGTCAAAATACTAGATGGAAAAGGTGGTGCTGATGAGGGGGGCGGTGACATATTCTCCCGCCTATACAGCAGAGCAGCCTGACTATTAAGCCCAGGACCACACTCAATACCAGCCACATGCGCCGCAAATGCAACAAGCCCCCCAAGGGCCAGTTCAGCCACAGCAGACACACACACCAGACACCACCACTGCAGGCACACATGGTAAGGCTCTTGTAACCAGGACTCATGTCTGGCAGAGAGTCTCCCAGGACCCCCCTTGTTATTTGCATATTTCAAGTAACTTTGGGTCTTACCCTCAGTTACTAGGGGAATCCAGACGTGGACCCCTTGCTCACTATTCTTAGAGAGGCACAGCTATACCCTACTGATGAGGTTCAACCAGACCGAAACACGTGTCTGGGGTTGCTGTTGGTACTCTTGTTCAGAGGAGAATTGCCTAGCATTTCGGTGCTGGACTGCCCCAGGGCAGGACAAAGACTGATATGTTTAGGACATTTCTCCTCTATGAAAGATAGTGAGCTAAAGACTCTGGGTAAGGCGCTTGTAACCAGGACTCGTGTCTGGCAGAGAGTCTCCCAGGAACCACCTTGTTATTTGTACATGCAGGCACCACCTCAAGCACTGATGCAGCAGAATGCCATGGCTGCATGGAGTTCAAACACCACAGTACAGACCCCTGCACCCAAATTAGTGAATGTGACAGAGGTGGGAGGAACTGCTTTCACTGGGCTAAGGATGAACCTATATCCACAACAGGACAGCCTACAGATTGACTTGATGTGTTCCATCCTATCAGTCACACCTGACCTGCAAGAGGAGCCACAAGTGTCAGTGACCATAGGAGACAAGACGTTCTCTTTTCTTGTAGATACGGGCGTCACTAGATCCTGTGTTAGGAAAGGTAGAATCCGAATGTCAGGGGTTGCCATGAATGCAAAAGGCTTTTCTGGGGCTATACATTTGGTTCTTTTCACTGACTAATTGCCCCTCACAGTTGGGGAACATGACCTTACCATGCCATTATTATATTCCTGTCAGACCCCTGTGAGCATAATGGAAAGGGCTATGATGAGTTAGGATGACCGTTTAATTTACTGAACAGGGAATAGAGTGTTCTACTCCAGGGATCCACTACATGAAATCATGAAAATGTATCCTCGCATTCGGTGGGCAGAAACTACATAGGGTGGTGCCCCTAGACCCTGAGGTATTCCAGTATGGAGTGAGCCATATTCTAGCATGGTGCCAGGGATACAGGGTAGGATGGTGAGGTTACCTATAGACATTTTATTTAGGCAAGAAATTCCCATGAATGCGGAAGAGGGACACATTTTTGCACTAGAACTAGAAGCACTTATAATCGGGGACAAGCGAGTAGTTCTCCATGGGACAGATGACAAGGGGAAAACCTGGCAAGCGGTAATTTCCCTGGACGAAGACTACAGACCGATTAACTTGACTGACAAAGAACTATTTAAAGACTACTATTCAGACAGAGAAGTGGTGTTCTCTATAAGTGTTACTTATTGGATGAGAACCGAGTACAAGGAAGTGCCAGAGAGAATGGAACTCATGGAAAGGACACCATCATTTCTCGAAGACGACTTGGCACAGGTGACAGCTGTCTTATGGATTAACCATCCTTATGCTGTTGGCCTACTGAAGGGAGTAGGGGCAGTCAAAATAAAGCTAAAACCAAGTGCACTTCTACCCAGAGTGAAGCAATATCCCATGTCCAGGGAAGCAGAAAAATGTCATGACCCATAGAACTTGCCCCTTCTGGACCTCATGGTCCTTATCGCACCGGGGCTTGTATTCCTTGTTACTCCCAACATGGCCTGGAATTCGATTCCTGGAATCCCCATTCTTAGCGACCGCTACCTACTTTCCTGGACATCCTGGAACAGCGGCCTTCCCGGAACTCTGAATGCGCTCTGCAGCCGCACGAGACTCGAGCGAGTCTATACAAGACCTGATCGGTCCACAAGAGGAATCCTCCCGCGGAACAGAGCAAGAGGCGATCCCAGGTGAGACGGGGGGAGATTTACGACAGTTTGAGACGCCAAACGACCGACACTGATACTGCTATGGAGAAAGCAGTCCAGGACCTTATGCGTGGCATGCAAGAGCTCACAACTGAAGTACAGAACTTAAAGACTGAGAATGCTGCGCTAAAGCAGCTAGTTTTGTCTCACGACCCCGCTAACAAGGACAGTGTGTTACTTGGTGGAGTGGTGGACAAATATGATGGATCGGCAAAATCCTTACGTGGATTCCTGGATTCCTGCTTGGTGCATTTTACCTTTAAGCCCTATTATTTTTCAACTTCTAGGGCGAAGGTAGGCTTCATTATCTCGCACCTCACAGGGAACGCGTTAACCTGGGCTACACCCTTAGTTAACTCAGGGGATGCCCTCCTGGATGATTATGATGGATTCATTCAGGCACTCAAGACTATGTTCGACCGCCCAGAACAGGTTTTTAGTGCTCAAGAACGCTTACTTGATTTCCAACAGGGTACCCAGGATATGCTAACATACGATACTAGATTAAAACAACTGGTCAAGGAAGCAGATTGGTCCTCTGAAGCAAGTTTCACTCTATTTCGCAGGGGTCTAAACGAGGACATTAAGGATGAATTAGCCCGGGTGGCTCGTCCTAGTTCCTTCCTTCCAGGCTCTTACGGATCTAGCCCTGCAGATAGACTTTCGAATCCAGGAAAGAAAGGCTGAAAGGAGAAAGACCAAGACACTTATTCAAAAGAATTCACTTGAGACCTCTGTTAAAACCAATGCTGACCCAACCCCTGACACTGATCTGGAACCCATGCAAATCGGAGCCTTCCGTGGTCCTATTTCCCCTCAAGAAAGGATGAGAAGGATCCACACAGGTCTGTGCATGTATTGTGCCTCGGATAAACATCTTGTTAGAGAATGCCCTCTAGCCCCTCCACGGCGTTCAGGAAATGCCGGCTCCCGATCCTAGATGGAGCGAGGTGTCAGGAGAGAGAT
This sequence comes from Ambystoma mexicanum, assembly GCF_040938575.1. Classification (NCBI taxonomy): domain Eukaryota; kingdom Metazoa; phylum Chordata; class Amphibia; order Caudata; family Ambystomatidae; genus Ambystoma; species Ambystoma mexicanum. The sequence continues at coordinate 1,088,062,872 of NC_090925.1, read as the reverse complement.
GTTTGCTCCACATCAATTCCATCCTTGAACTCTCCTGGACAAAATAGTTTGGTGATACTACAGGCCTTCCTCTCGCCCTCCAAAGACAAGACCTATCCCATTCTGGCCTTGGTGGACTGCGGAGCTATGGGAATTTTCATTGATCAAGACTGGGTTGTTAGTCATCATATTCCGTACGAGACATGAAACACCATGCAGCCGGTGGAAGCAATTGACGGAAGACCCCTCTCTTCAGGACCCATAAGCCTGCAGACTAAAGAGATCCAACTTTCCATAAATCATCATCAAGAGCGGATTACATTCCACATCATTAAGTCAGCCCATTACCTCATGGTTTTGGGTATGCCCTGGTTACAAAAGCACAATCCGTATATCAATTGGACAGCAGGATCATTATTCCTGGGCTCAGAGTTCTGTATGTCCCACTGTCTATCCCTGGACCCCTCCTCGATAACTCCTGAAGAACCTCCAAGAGACCAAGAAACACCGCTCATGGTTTCCAATATCATACAAGTTCCAGAGTCCTATCGGGAGTTTACTGATGTATTTTCTACCGCCATAGTCCAAGAATTACCCCCTCACAGGCCTGAAGACTGTGCCATAGATACAGATCCCTCCGCTGTAATTCCCTTCGGTCGAATGTTCATCCTTTCCGAACCTGAGAAAAAGGCCCTTCGAGAATACCTCAACACCAATCTTGAAAATGGCACCATAAGACCCTCGAAATCTCCAGCGGGTGCTTCGTTGTTCTTCGTTCCCAAGAAAGACACCAAGGAACTCAGACCTTGCGTCGACTATCGAGGCTTAAACCAATGAGCCCTCAAAGATCGATACCCACTGCCCCTGATGCCGGATATCCTGGAAGCTGTGAGTGGAGCCGTAATTTTCACGAAGCTGGATCTCTGAGGTGCCTACCATTTAATCCGAATCCGGGAAGGGGACGGATGGAAGACAGCCTTTAGAACACCCTTTGGTCACTTTGAATTCATAGTTATGCCTTTTGGACTAGCCAATGCTCCCGCAGTCTTTCAGCGATTTTATGGGCAGGGTGTTCACTGATATGTTGTTCCTCTACGTCATTGTCTATCTGGATGACATATTGATTTTTTTCAAAGATCCTCTAAAACATGAAGAACACGTAAAGGCAGTACTACAATGACTTCGTGAAAACAAACTGTTAGCCAAACCCAAAAAATGCTTGTTCCACGTTACTTCTCTTCACTACCTAGGATTCATCCTTAGCCCAGAAGGAATTAGCATGGACCCTTCAAAGGTAAAGGCCATACTGGCTTGGCCCGCTCCCACTTCTGTGAAACAGGTGCAATCCTTCCTGGGGCTCGCCAACTTCTACCGGAAGTTTATTTCTACCTTTTCCGAGATTTTTCAGCCGATCTTAGCTCTATTGAAGAAGGATACCCCCTTTATCTGGTCTACATCGCAAGATAAAGCATTCCAACGATTGAAGACAGAGTTCACACAAGCCCCCATCCTGACCCAGCCTGACACAAGTTGCCCATTTCTAGTGGAAACGGATGCCTCTAACTACGCCATAGGGGCGGTCTTGAAACAGGAACTTGAGGATGGACTGGAACACCCCATTGCTTACCTTTCACGAACCCTGACCGCCAGTGAGACTCACTATTCCGTCCTGGAAAAGGAACTCTTGGCCATCCGCCAAGCCTTTACTGAATGGCGACACATATTTCTGGGTGCTAGATATCCAGTTCAGGTCCACACAGATCACCGGAATCTCCAAATCGTACAGTCTTTGGAGTGCAGGAACAGTCATTAGGCCTGTTGGGCCTACTTCTATGCCCAATACCAGTACCAAATCACTCACGTTACCGGATCACAAAACATGATTGCTGACGCCTTATCTCGACGTCCAGACTACGCAGCCACGGAGGACAAGGCCTATCCTAAGATGTTTCCCCAAACTATCTTTGTAGCTCAAGCAATCAACCTCCAGGAAGAAATCCGAGCGCAAACCCAGTCCTCTGACCTCTGGAAGGAACTTTCAAGGAAGAACCCATGGAATCTAAGAGTCAAGGAAGAATATCTATTCAAGGACAATGCACTGGTCATTCCTACACAGAAATTACAACAAAAGTTAATAAACCTCTGCCATGATATCCCTCACTCCGGTCATCGTGGTATAACTAACACCCTCTGTCTTATACAAAGACAGTTTTGGTGGCCTCAAATGAAGACCGACGTACAAAATTACATCAACACTTGTACGGTCTGCAGTCAAAACATACATGATAACAAGAGACCGGCGGGTCTTCTACTGCAACCATTGCTGCCAACAAGACCATGGGAGTTTATTGCTACAGACTTCATTGTGGAGTTACCACCTTCCCGAGGGTACACGACCATCATGGTAACCATAGACTTTTTCACCCATATGGCTCATTTCACACCTTTTTATAAACTACCATCCTCATCAGAACTTGCTGGAATCTTCCTGGAACATATTTTCCGTCTCCATGGACTTCCTTCCAAGATCATATCGGACCGAGGACCTCAATATGTCTCACAATTCTGGAAACATCACTGTCGTATTCTAGGGATCCAACGCACTCTCTCATCAGGTTATCACCCACAAACCAACGGAGCCACGGAACGTGTAAATCAAACACTGGAGCAATACCTTTGTTGTTTTGCCACCAAGGTTCAGGATGACTGGTCTCTCCTCATACCCCTGGCCGAGTTTGCCTACAACAATTCTGACCATTCAGCACTCAAGGTCAGCCCTTGCTATTGCAGTCAAGGTTTTCACCCGTCCGTTTTACCTTCTGTTCTTCCACATCCCACTCCAGTATCTACTCTCGACTCTTGGATACAGACTCTCATCAACATTCACAAGGAAGCCAAGGAACAATTGAAAGAGGCCCAAACACGCACTAAGCTCTATGCGGATTCAAAGAGAAGACCAGCGCCCTCTTATTCTGTTGGTGATCAAGTCTGGTTGTCCTCAAAACTATTACCCCGACATCTACGGCCAAACAAATCGGCTCCTCGGTACTATGGGCCATTCTCCGTAAAGGAAGTCATCAATCCTGTCTCATTCCGACTCAAGCTACCCTATTCCTGGAAGAAAATACACCCAGTCCTTCACACCTCCCTATTGAAACCTTACTTCCAATACTCCCGAAAATCCTGCAGACCCAGTCCTGTTGTTGTGAATGATCAGCTAGAATATGAAGTGTCCCGAATATGCGATTCCAGGTATAAACGGGGTCGACTTCAATACCTGGTTGAATGGAAAGGATACCCTCCTAGTGAGAGAACCTAGGAACCAGTTTCTAACTTAAATACCCCTCGACTGCTTAGAAGATTCCATCTTATTCACCCGGGCAAACCTGGTGGAACAGGTCTTCGGAGGAGGCATGCTGTCATGACCCATAGAACTTGCCCCTTCTGGACCTCCTGGTCCTTATCGCGCCGGGGCTTGTATTCCTTGCTACTCCCAACATGGCCGCAACAAGCGACTTGCCTCACACCAGCGTTCACGTCGCACACGGCACATCCTATAAATTGGCCACGCCCCCACGGCCCCACGCGTCTTAACGCTATCATTAGGTAGTGACTTGACGTGTGTGTGCGATTCGGCAAATCTTCTATCCAAGATCCTGGTTTCCTTCCTCCTTCCTTCTCCCTTACCCTCTATTCGATTCCTGGAATCCCCATTCTTAGCGACCGCTACCTACTTTCCTGGACATCCTGGAACAGCGGCCTTCCCGGAACTCTGAATGCGCTCTGCAGCCGGACGAGACTCGAGTGAGTCTATACAAGACCCGATCCGTCCACAAGAGGAATCCTCCCGCGGAACAGAGCAAGAGGCGATCCCAGGTGAGACGGGGGGAGATTTACGACAACAAAGGCATTTTTTAAACGATTTCAGTGCTAGTAAAAAAGGGAAATCTAATACCATCAGAGATGCTGTGTAACACGGAACTGTACTCAGTGTAAAAGGCCATGGGAGGGTCATGGAAATTTATACAGCTACCATATTATGCAACATCCCAACAACAGCCACACATTTCACAGTAATTGACTTGAAAATAACATTTTTCTCAATCCTCCTTCAGGAAGAATCACAAGACCTGACATCATTTTCATATAGAAACAGGAACTGGAAACATACAAGATTACCACAGGGGTACTGTGAGTACCCTACTATGTTTAACAGAGTACTTCACATGGAATTGGGCAACATACATGTGGACAGCAGAGTAATTTAGTATGTGGACGACATTTTGGTATGTAGCGAAACAGCGGAACAGTGCAAATGAGACTCAATACAACGGATGACAAGGTGGACAAAGCAAAACTACAGTACTGCCAGAAAGAGGTATTACACATTGGACACTTGATTTCACAGGAAGGCAGGAAGATAACCCCAGAAAGAGCAGAAGCAATCATCAATACACAACAGCCAAGGACAATAAGGGAGATGCAACAGTTTTTAGGCGTATGCAATTATTGCAGGGCATGGGTTTTTGATTGCAGGATTTAAGGAAGCCCAGAGAGTGAGATGGCAAAAACTTTTGATGAGATGAAAAAAGTGATATGCACAACACCAGTTTTAGGAATCAAGGAAGAATTTTACCATTAAGGTGAGGAAAGGGAAAATGCCTCTAAGGAGGTGAATCTGAAAGTGGGCCTTCTTGGCAAGGCCCAAGATGTGAGGGGCGAAGGAGAGAGAGGAGTCGAAGATGACCCCAGTTTTTTTGGCCTCACAGGATGGTGAGGTAAAGGGCCCAAGGAGGGCGGCCACAGAGTAGGACGGAAGCAAGGCGCAGGTGTCCTAACAAGAAGGATCTCCATCTTACTGGCATTAAGACAAAGATTGTTAGCTGCACACCATGCCTGGATGGCGGTCAGACAATCGGAGATGAGAGAGGAGGAGCACTAGCGTAATGGGGGCCCTTGTGGTGAGGGGGGCCCCATGCTGCCCATGCACAGCGAGGGGTCCAGCGGCAGCGGGGGGTGCCGTCTCAGCAGGGCTTGCCGGGGCACCCCACATTTTGTGTTACGCCACTGAAAAGGAGGTAGTAGAGGGAAGTTTGAAGGAAAGCTCTGTGTCATCAGCATAACACTGGAAAAGTGGAGAGAAGGAGGAGATCATGTGAGCCAGAGGAGTGAGATAGATATTGAAGAGCCATGGCATTATTATTATTATTATTAATAATAGGATAGAGCCCTGGGGGATGCCGCAGGTAGAGCGTGAGGTGGTGGAGAAGAAAGCGCCCAGTTGCAGCTGGGACAGGCGGTTAGTGAGGGAAGAGGTCAGCCAGTCCAGTGCCCGGTCGGTGATGCCGAGGGAATCACAAAGCCGTTTTATGAGGATACAATGGTTGACCATGTCAAGGGTAGAGGAGAGATTGAGAAGAATGAGAACAGCGGGAGAGTTAGAGTCAATATTTGCAAGCATGTCTTCACAGGTGTTCAGGAGAGCAGTCTCTGTGCCTCTGGTTGCCCGGAATCCAGATTGATGGTCATGCAGGCAGCCAACAAGTTCGACGTGAAGGATCAATTGGGGGAGGACCAACTTATCCACGAGTTTTCCCCGGAAGGGGGTTGTGGAGATAGGGCGATAGTTAGCCAGGCAGGAAGGGTCTGCAGACAGCTTTTTTAGGAGAGGGTGGACAAGGGTGTGCCTGAGGGGCAGAGGGAAGGAGCCAGTGGTGAAGGAGTATTTACAGAGGTCATCAAGAGCCAGGGTGAGAGAGGAGATGTTGTCCTTAATGGTTCTAGAAAAGCAGGGGAGGACCTGTTTGGATGAGACCTTCATAGAGCGGACAACTTTAGAGACCTCATCAGATGTTATGGACAAGAGGGAGGAGAGTCGGGGGGTGGAGGGAAGAGAGGCAAGGGAGCATGAGGGGGAGTATATATAAGGTCTTAGAGAATGAGGACAGGATGCCCTGAGTTCTGGATGTGAAATGCAATGCCAAAGCCAGGCAGTGGGCCTGGGAAGGTGGGAGAAAGGGTGAGACTGCAGTTGGATTGGCAAATTCCTTGCAGATTTTGAAGAGTTCAGCCGTTTTGTTAGTGGCTCCAGAGATACATGCTTGGATGTGTGTCCTCTTCTTGGAGGGCATAGAAAAATGATATTACCTTTGTGGGAGGGGTCAGTCCAGTTTGTCAAAGGATGAACCCGAGGTCTGCCACTTCCGGTCTGCAACTGTGCACTTACATTTCTAGTTAGCTAGGTTGGTTCCATGTGTTAATATCCCCGAATAAATATTGCCACACAAGAATGGCACTGTATTTTTGCGGCGATATTAACGCATTGAACCTGAGGGTGACACCCCCGCAACCACCATATTATATTAAAGGGAGCGTGAGACACCCCCGCAACCCTAACTCCCATTTACCCCCAAAATATCCCCACTAATAATATCACCTATGGCCGTTCCCGACGTCCATATATATGGTGATATTATTGGTGGGGATAATATTACCTGATACTGCTAGATCGGAGTCATAACAGCCGTTGCACTTGGCGGCCGGCTTCAGACAGATTCTCATGACAGGGGCAAGGATGTCGAGGGTGTTAGAGCTGGAGAGGTGAAGGTTAGCAAGGACAGAGTCAGAGAAAGAGTAAGAAGAAGGGGTGGGAGGGAGGATGAAAGTGGAGGACAAATCCACGACTGACACTACTTCCACACATCTGGATACGCAGTTCTCCACTTTCCTCAGCCTGGTTACTTCTCCATTGGAAATATACAAGAGACTAGAGACACTTACCAGGGTGATATCATAGGTATCCTCATGCTGTCGGGGTAGGTCGCCACATCTGGGAAAACTGTTTCACGGATCTGTTAGGCGTCCTCGTGCCGTCGGGGTAGGCTTTCTGTCCTGGATTGGTGCCTCTAAAGACTATCAGACACCTTGTGCCAGAAGGTCTGGAGCTGTTGAACTAACATTACAGACTGTGACCTTCTACCGTTTCAGTAAGATTCTGCTTAGTGTTCACTCTTTATTATTCAGTTCTTATCCGTTCTGCATATTTAGGGCCTCATTACACGGTAGGCGGAGAACCATGGCGCTACTAGCGCCATGGTTCATGCCGGTAAAATACCGGCACCGCCTTGGTGGAAAGGGGAATTACCGCCCCATTCCAAGGTTGGCGGGGCGGTAATTCCCCCTTCCACCATTGCCCTTCCCCATTCCCATTTTTGCCCCATAGGGCATAATGGGAATGGGGAAGGCGCTAATTACGGTACCGCAAATTGCGGTACTGTAATTAGCTCCCTGGGTCCCTTTGCGGGTTGGTTTTTAACGCCTGCAAAAAGCAGACGTTAAATACCCCAACCCGCAAAGGGACCTCGTAGCAAGGCGGTAAGGATTTACCGGTACCAGTAAAATACCGGTACCGGTAAACCCTTACCGCCTACCATGTAATGAGGCCCTTAGTGGTGTTTTTGTATTTATTTGATCAGGTGGATTACCTTGAACATATTGAGGAACCTTGCCATCCATATCCACTCTCTCTGTGGTGTCTTCCTGTCGACTATTCAGGTTGTTGCACGCATCAGGGTTTGAAGTGGGGCATTGTTTGATTTCCAGGGTATTGATTTGTTCTCACAGCAGAGAGTTACAATTGTGGGAAGAATTATTCGGTGACATCTGGTTTTCTTGTTTCAGTTCTCCTGCCCTACTAGCTGTCATACCGGTGGTGAGTCCTAACAGGAAGCAAGGATGAGTGAGAGGGTAGGAGAGACCCCTAGTCTACAGACAAGGCATTCAAAAGAGGTGTAGTGTTGAGTGGGAATGATAGAAGCAGTGACCCATTCAGGGAAGACAGGGTCACACCACCTTCGGGTAGGTTGGGAGGGGCTTTGGAGAGGAGTTTGGAGCCCTCAGGAAGTAGAGTGTCAAGAGCAGTGACAGAGCTGGCACTGAACCACATCTCAGTAAGGGTGAGGATGTGGAGGTCAAAGTCTTCAAAAAGAAGACAGATCTCAGAGGAGTGTTTGACAGCAGAGTGAGCGTTCAAAGTAGCTAAGTGAAGCTGATTACCACATTTGAAGATTTTCCGGGGAGGGCTACATGGGCGTGGTACTCTGGTCGGTGGTGATGGAGAGGTTAGAGAGGAGGAATGAGGAGTAGCAGGACAAGGGAGGAAGTTAATGAGAGAGGGCAGGCCCTGGTGAAGAAGGAGAAGAGTAGGGTGAGAGGCTTGGGCCATGATAGTGCCGTTGTAATAGACATTGATGATGCACCTAGAGAATGAGAAGTATGCCAAGAGTACTTCCCATCTAGTGCCACCATTAATGGCCGGAGAGGAGAAAGGGTATAGACCATATGGGGAGTCCATAGGTACGGGAAGGGGATAGAAAACAGTATGTTGGTAACAGTCTGCCTGGAAGTAGCTTTGACATAGGTGTCCTCAATAGGTAGGCCTGGTTTAGAGGCCAGGAGAGTTTTCTATGCCTTTTTCTTTCAGACTTTGTGAGGGAGATTGGATAGGTGATAGAGTAGCTGTTAGAATAGATAGGGGAGATAGAGAGCGCCATGAGTGTGGCAGGGGAGGGGGCCTGCACACTGCATGAATAAACTCACTAGGTGGTCTAGCAGCCAACCAGGCCATGTGAAGAAGGTGCTTTGCTAGGAAATGCACAAGGTAGCAGAATTTTAAGTACACCGCCGGGGCGAGCACTAAAATGCAGCAGAAAACAATCGATGTGTAGGTTTGAGGCGCAAACCAGATTCGGGTTTCAGATGGTTCATAGACCAGAGCAGACCGTATGAGCATACAATGCAACAATTTATGGCATTTAGGATAAAGGAAAAAGAGGTATAAGGTTACTCGTGGGAGTGGTGTGCACACGATTTGCACGAGTGAGATGAATGAATATTGGGCACTGCCTGGGTTACATAGGGCAGCAATGAGCCAAAACAAATCACAAATACAGCCACCAGTTTGGAGACCATCAACATGGATGCAAGACAAGGAAAATGGCCTAACAGTAAACAGGCAGCGTTATGCAGAAGTAGTCAATTGAAATGTGCTCTGAGAGATAGGCCTGGCAACTGAGCAAGTCCAGTAGTGGGAACAAGGGATTCGTTTGTAACAAGACGCAGCAATTTGAAGAAACGCTACTAGGTTAGAACCACAGAAGAACTGAGCGTCCAGTTTCAAGACAGCAGCAGTGAGTGGAGAACAGAGAATTAAGGTGCAACTAGATTCGAAAAAACACAGTGACATCACACAAGCAGCATGTTAATGAGGTCAGCGGAGTGATTAACAGCAGCAGTGAGTGGAGAACAGAGGATTAAGGTGCAACTAGATTCGAAAAAACACAGTGACATCACACAAGCAGCATGTTAATGAGGTCAACAGAGTGATTAACAGCACAGCAAGTTCAACTAAGCCTCCGTATGTCTATTCTTCATTTTTGACTACATTCTATTCCTTCCTCATGCCTGTATACAGTTTCCTCTATTCTGCTCTACTAGTTGTCCACACTGCATTTCGTTTCTTCTTGAGCTTATTTTACCTTTAATTTTTCAACCATGTGTCTTCTTGATAGAAATGAGAGCAGCGTATGTTTGTTTACAGTGCCCTGCCGCGTGCTTTTCCTGAAGCTGTGGCCACCTGCATTCAACGCTTTTTGGAAGATTGCTCTGATAAGGATTTTCCAAAAATCGTGACGTTCGACGGATTTTGCTTAAGGTTGTCGGGTCATGGGGGCGAGTTGTGAAACACCTAGACTACCTTTGAAAACTAGGATGTCTAGTCATCACAAGCGTGGACTAGACGTAGAATTGGATGACAGGAATAGAATGAAGTCCACTAATGCTGCTTACTTCTTGAGTGACCGCTCGCTTTAGGCTTGGATTGCAATGACTGCTGACGAGTGTATCCTAACCCATTTATTTCTAATCATTTAATAGAATATAATGTACATTAAGTTTCCACAACTCCCTTTTACAGCGAGGTTGTCCAATGCAGTCCATATTTTTTCACTAGAATGGTATCTTTCTAATTATGCTCCTCTAGTCCATGCTCCTGCCTTACTTGAAGACCCAAGCTGTAGAAGTATTCTCTCATTCAAAGTTCCATACTTCCTGCTACCCTGCTGACTTCCGTTTCAATGTATTCGTGTATTCGCCATATCCGCCTACTCCTCTAATCCTCTCGTTAGTACATGTCTAGATTCTTGGTACTTTTTCCCCTGGGACACTTCACCATGGCTTGAAAGACAATCTCAAAGAAGAGAAACTGACAAGTGTACACCTGTCTGCCTTTAAGGTCCTGGTGTGAGACAGAAAACTGCACAGAACTCTGTGGTCTTGTTTCATTACAGTCTTTGCATGAGATTTAAAGAGAACCAGAATGTACTGAACATTCTTTTACTCATAACCCTGGTAAAACATTAGTCGACCTGTAACAAGTTATTGATACTGGATGCAGTTGCTATTGCATAGGGGTTTGGACATAAATTGCACTGTTAGGAGAATATTTCATTTTCTATTTTCAGTCTGATACCTATTATCTAATTGTGGACATCAAATTCAATTACTTTGAAAGACAAATAATAGATGGTGCTTGCTTTTCTACCGAGTGAATGTAAAATTTTATTCAGGAGAAACCATTTGGAAATGGTCCATGGGAATTTCCACTAGAGTCTTCAACTGTGCAAGTGAAACACAGGACCACATTAGGCGCTTACACTTAATCTACGTATTGATGCTTGAGCGAGGGACGCTATATTAGCACCCTGGCCGAGGGATCCGAGGGCCTCCCAGCCAATCAGAAAGCTCAGAACGGGGCTTTTACCTCATGGTTAAGTCCATGTTTCGTGCCTCCTCAGAAGCAGGAGGCCGACATTTTCCCTGCCAGTAGCAGGTAAATGCTCCCCTGTGCCCACTTCCCTGTAACCCCATTCCGCAATTTCCACCTCATTCGCCCACACGCCATTTCTCAACTAAAGAAAAACAACTATTGTCATCCTGGAAAACATGTGTTATGCTAATAGTAATAAAACCCTCTGGGCATGGGCATTACCTAGTCTGGTAATGCCCCCGGGCTAACATTAATGCCCACGCTTCGCTCAGGCCTGTAACCCAGCCTTGGGGCCTTACCTTACCTGGTAACACCCTCACCCTCAGGCTTTATTCCTTAAGTGGACCCAGACTTCTTGTCCGTTCTCCGCTCGTGCATTTTATGATCCTTCTCCACATGGGGCACGTAATGGCACCTGAATGGACGCAGTCGCTGGTTTCAGGCCATTACCCGCACTAGGCAGACAATACACTCTAATGTTTTGTTATGTTACGTTATTGGTTATTATGGAGAAGTGTCTGGTGCCAATCTGAGTTGGTGATTGCCTAGTTTCACAGTAGTATCACTGTGGCAAGTGCGAGAGTTCACTGTTCCCTCCCTACACAAAAGCTTAACAATAGGATATGCAACAGGGGAAACCCCGTCCTGGCAAAAGTCAACACTGTGCTCTGCAAAACCATATAATGTTCAATTCTTTTCTGATTTAGTAAAGTTTAAGAGGAACCTTTTCATAGGTACCTCAGAGCTCTAAATTATTCTGTTGTATTAGACAAGGAGTTGCATGTTTTGTGAAAAAATCTACGGAGACATAGGGCCTCATTACGAGCATGGTGGTCCGGGAACTACGGTACCGGTAAGCATGCCGTTATCGTAGTTCCCAGACCGCCATACTACGAGCTCTGCTCGCGGGTGCCGTCTCACCTGCCAGGTTTTTCCTGGTGGGTGTAACGGCACCCGCGAGCAGTGCACGTCGGATGCACCGGCACAACTCTGAATGTGCAGGTGCATCCGACGTCCCCAACCCCATTCAGCCCTATGGGGCAGAATGAGGATCGGGAGGCCCTTGATTCCAGCACCCGCAAATGGCCAATTCCCGGGTCCGCCGAGCTCGGCATGACCCGGTTCTTGCCCATTCGCGTGTGCCGTAAAAATGCAACTCCGGCGGCATCCGTGCCGTTTCTAATTGCAATGAGTTGTAATGAGGCCCATAGAGTCGCTCAACTCCGTATATATGGGTCCAATGGGGTTATTTTCACAGGCACATGCGTCACAAGAAAAATACTTGAAGCTGGTACGTTATTTGAGCTTGGCTCAAGGTTTATTTCCTGTTCAACATATATGCTGGCCCTTTATGATGACACGTGTTTCGGCATATTCTTTTGCCTTTTTGAAATCAGGGCATTAGCCTTGTTTCCCTCGGTTATCTTCTTAGTCTGAGTATTCCACAACTTCATGTCATGGGTTAAATCCTGCCTGCAAAGTCCATACTCTATCGCGTTGGTTCCCAGGACTTATTTAGCCTTGTGCCTTTATAGTTTTAGATTATATTAAAAATAAATTACAAATAGACATTTCATTTGAATATATTCAAGGTTGCATAAACTACCACTACATAGAAAGTCAAACATTAATCGTGTTGTAGTCACTGTATGGCTTTATTCGGTTTGGAAGACTTCTTTTTTTTTAAGGTGTCCCTCATTAATTTAAATGAATGTATTTTCCCAAATTAAGATCTCTTAAAACCTTATGACACTTTGCAGCCAATCAAACGTTCTAAACTGACCGCTTTTCAGGGCAAGATGGCTTCCGGCAAGGCCACATCTGAGAGATAGGATTGGCTGTGATCATCAAATCTTTCTGCACCATTCAAACCTCAGAGTGGTTCTCTGAGCCACCATCATTCATTAATCTCACTCTGCCAAACTGGCTTTCTAGAGTTTGTCCCCAGTTTACCAACACTGCCAGATGGCTTTTTGATAAGGGTAGTAGGGACAGGCATTCTCGGGTTAGCACTGGGAATATCATATCTGTTTATAAACACTCTTACCCATAGAGGCCTGAAAAGTTGAGAAACACAACTTAATACTGACAGAGGGCTGCTATTCTTGTTTAGTGCCATATATGGGAGCTGGTGGACATGGAGACTATCAACGTTCATTGTAATATACTTAGAGCATAGTTAAAATGGTAGCACTGGCACAGGCCTCGATCTATGACCAGGGCTCTTAAGAAATCCCTGTAGCGCAGGATGAAATCTGAGATGGCTAATGGACCAAAAAAATCACCTTTCAATAAGACATTAGGAAAGATTATATTTTCCCAAAAAATGCCCTAAATTTAGATTAGAGGATTTTGTAATGTGGTATCGTGGTACTGTGCAACAAGAGAATGGGCCTAATTATAAGTATGGCGATATGGTGTGAACGGTGCCGGTACGGCACCGGCACTGTTCATACCGTACTGCCATACTGCGAGTTTCCCTCGTGGGTGCCTGACCGCCCAGCAGGTCTGACCTGACGGGTTGTGCTGCACCCGCGAGGGAGACCCGCGGATGCACCGGCACCATTATCAGCGGTGCCGGTGCATCCATGCTCCTCATCCCCACTCTGCCCTATGGGGCAGAATGGGGATCGTGAGCATGGCCATACCGCCACCCACGAATGGGAAATTACCAGCTCATTCAACTCGTAATGGGCCGATAAATGCCCATTCGCGGGTAGCCGGGCCGGTAGCCAGCTTGGCGGTAGCCTTGCCTGCCATACAGACACGGCTATTGCCAAGCTCGTTATGAGGCGCAATGTCTTCTATCCTAGCGAGAATTAGTTCCTGCCATTTTTGCAAAATTAAGGACTAAATGTATCTAGCAAGAACTATTATTTATTAAGAGTTCTATTTATGAAAGAGCTTTTTTCAGTTTCTGAGTCATTTGTGGAACGCAGTATTTATTGGGTTCAAGATCAGGACTGACATTTCAGGAGGACTAGAGCACCAGCTAACAGCCTTTCTTGTGGGCAACTTGCAAAAGGAGTCCCCTTGTCTCCCTTGATTTTCAAATTCACTACAGGACTTTACCTTCAATGAGATCGGATTTCATCTGACTCAATTTCGTTTTAGATTTCGATTTTATTTTATTTTTTCTGATTGGGTTAGCTCCTTTTCTTCCTTTGTTTATTAAGGATTGTGATGAAAACTGAATTACTATTGTAGGTTCTTTGTTTATGGTGCCTTTGTATTCCCCAGTAGTCTAGCGTCTTGGCCGGCAGAGACACAAGTTGATTTATTATCAATGAAGGTAAATGTTCAGCTCTTAGTGACCACATGGTCCGTCCAATTAAGGTGCGTAACATCTCCTGTATCAGGAGGAAATGTGTATATGCAGTCATTGGGATGCACTTAAAATGTCATCACTGACTTTGTATAGTGTAAACGTTTTGGTGATGCATCCAGTTAAGAACACCAAGGATGTCTTTTCAAATGCAAACCGGATGGAACTCTTAGGCAGGAATTTGGAACAGTTTGCTGAGTCCAGCGATGATGGAATTGATTTGAAAAGCTCAAACCTTCTGCCTGATGGAAGGCACTGCAGACATTTGGAAAAAGGAAACGCTCGATTTGGGGCATGGCAAGTCTTTCAACAGAGTTCACCAAGAGAGAAGAATTTTCTATACTGTTTGATGTCTCCCCTGGAACTCCTTTCTTAGGAGATTGACTGTTAGGAAGTCATCTTAGGAGATCTACTCATGGGAAGTGGGAGGATGTTGTCCCTTGTACCCTGTTGAGCCAATGATAGCACTAGGAATAATCGTGTACTTGAGAGGGTGAGGGGAGAATGATGATGATAAGGGCCACACTTTTATGTCATCCTCTTTGGAATAATGGAAAATAGAAAATGTCTTTCAGTAGAGACCCCACGTGAGGTGGGCATTAGAGCTCCTATAAGAAAATAAACACACATTTCAAGCCCTCTGCACCGAAGCACAATCAAAAGAATCTGTTTCTCCAGCTGGAAACAAAGGACGCGCAGTGCCCTGGTCATGCTGACTGTGCTGGCAGTGCTGACAAGGTGTCCAAGGCTCGGCAGCTCAGTCCTCCCCCACGATGGGAATGTAATTCTAAAAATTCTGTTAGAACCAAAGGTAAGATCAAAAGCAGACTGGCTGGAAAGAACAGGTGAGACATGATGACATCACGCTGCAAACTGGAGAGCCATGTCCCACCCAAGGCCTTGACTTCCCGATGTGGACGCAGAGGGGAGTGCACTGGCTGCGATGGAGTTAACAGGCGCCGTCAACGGTCAACGTAAGGGCTGTAAAGCTGCCTGCTCGCTGGTCCACCTGATAAGAATCCACACCACAACTTCATCATTAGGGAAAGCCGCAAATAAATGATCGGAGCAGGGAGGCAGCGAAGGCCAGGCTCTGGATTTCCAAAGATTCAAGCAAGTAGAAATGCAGTTTGGCATTGAGCAATTGCATTGATGCTAGTGGAGCAGCAGTGCAAAATCACTTGCACAAGTGCTAATGCAACTGGTCGTGCAGAAAATGCATTGGTGATTGCGATAATGTACAGTAATCCAGCCGAAGGGGAGACCTAAATATACCAGAGCACGCCGAGATGACCAGCAGGCAGCGTGTTAGACGTTAGAAAATCATAAATAAATCAAATAATTAAACTGTTCCTCACCAGTACCACCACCGGTATCACCACCGATTGGGTTGTGAGCGAATTTGACAGTGACCAATCCAACGCAAGGAATTTGAGACTTTAAAGGAAAGAACCACAGGACGGAGCGACACAAAACCTACCACCAAGCCTCTGCGCCAGTCTAATGTGTATACAGTTGAATTATAAGCATCCTTTGTAGTTTTAGAGCAGCAGACAGATACCTTTGCCTAATAATGCCTGCATTTGCAGGACAGCAAAAGACCCAGCAGGCTAAAAAAAAAATGCTTTATTATGCAGCTTGAACATTACTGAGTAGATCTGCGTCTGTACTCTTATTCCTGGGAGTGCACTCCTCATTGATCCGACTTTTCTTTCTACCTTTAATGCTGAGCCATTCTGGCTGCCCCCGAAATCTTGTAACATCCTCATCAGTCCCTCACCGCAAGCTAAAGAAGGGGGCCTGAATTATTGAAAACTGACCAGACACAAGGCTTCATATATTCATTTATTGACTCTGGTGGTTTTAAATCCCAGCACTATGAATGCATCAAATTGCAGTATATATAAATCTATCAAGCAGGTAAACAGGCTGGCATCCATTTTGTTTAGGGTGCGCCATACATTTTTGTGCAATTGACAAGCTGCAGTTGTGCGCTACTCCTGCCCTAAACTGCTGTTATGGGAGGAAATATAGCATGTGTGCTCTCTGCTATTTATGCACTCTAATCAAATTGAATAATTAATGAAGATTGAAAAAAGGAGTAATGCTTGTAATGCAAATAGTAGCTTCAGTGTTTCCTCCTGCACATTTATTTCAATCTCTCTATACTGGGGGATGAGTGAGAGAATGTAGGTGATGTGAGGAAAAGATGCATATGTAGGTTTCCTGTTTATCAGGGAATGCTGAAATTCAGAATGCTTCCAAGCACGGTGGGGGAAGGGGAGTATGAAAAAGGGATGGGGGATTAAGAGATGCTCAACGGGGAGTAGGGGGGTTGTTAGAGAAATGTGGTCGGGGACCGCACGAAAGCTATACAATAATGTCTGGCCAAGAGGTGGAGCTTTGTTGGGAAGCACAGTGAGAAGGAATCGAGAGGAGAGAGAAATCAGGCATGCATTCCTCTCCCTCTGATTACATAGCTGCAAGCAGGCTCTTCCTGCCCCTTAATCTGAGTGACCCAGAACTAAAGTGAGTGAGTGGGAGGGAGAGCTGATGGAATTACACAGGGCATACCCCTTCGGTTTCCGTTGGCAAACAAGGCTTCTGGGAGGGCACAGATATCACACTTTGACCGCTGTCACCAGTGGTCGAAGTGGGTGGGCGCGTTTGGGAGCACTGCTCCTCTACTTTAAAAAAAAGTTTTACTGTTCCTATACTTTTATTTTTTTTTAAAATGCTCTGGAATGGCTTCGTTTTAAAATGAAAGTGTAGGAAGAATTTGAAACTTGCACTTCAGGTCACTGCTCTGCGCATTCCGTTAAATAGAATGTTTGTTTGGGGGTTTCAGTAGCGCGTGGGAGGGGGTTTGTGGGGAGCGGGGTCAGGCCAGCACATAACACAGTTCCACTATTTCTTTTTGTACACTTCGACCACTGGCTGTCAATATACTTGGATGCTAACAGACAGGCTGTGATTGTCTCTTGGCACAGGCCAGCCAGCGTAAGGCTCCTGATTCCAAAGCCTGGCCCCAGGCTGCTTGGGTCACTGTGTGAAAACAAAGAAATTGATATGAGGCTGGGAAGCCCAAAGGAAACACACCAACACAGGTTACAAAGAACATACAAAGTGCTTTATTTAAAAGCTACAACAGTTACCAAAAAGTCAATTGACAAACGGATAGCTATTCGGCTCTCAGAGTAACATAACGAACTTCAACGAGAGTTCACTGCGTTAGTGAGAGAGACCGTACATTGGAATATTTGTGCTTTTATACTCTTTATCCAGCTCTGGCCAACCCCCTCGCGGGTTAACCATTCTTAAGACCAGGCCTAGGGTTCCTTGCCAGGTCAATCCCATAATGTATGCATTTTGATCAGTTCCGCTGATACAGTTGTTCATTTACACATAGGTCAGGGATAGGACAAGGTCTCAGTTCGCGACCCCAACAAGTGGCCTGCAGGCATATTACTTATTCATGTGTGCCGAGGTCACAACGGCCAGAATCTCACTCGGAATGTCATTCGGCCTCCATTTTGATGTTCAGGGTGACTTCCACATTACAAGAGAACCTAAAATGGCGGCTAAATCCAAGATGGCGACTTACACAGTTTTCGTTAAGGTCAAGTCCTTGCCGCGGAATCTATTTTACACAATATTTTAGACAACTTGGCGTAGGCCAACACACATTCAAATACTGCGATTGGAGGCATAATATTATTTCAATTCCAACAGACCCTCCTTTTGGCCTATGCCAAGTGCTAACATCATTTCTAATACTTTTGAAAATAACTCCATGTGTTGTCATCCATAGATCCCGAATTATTGTCTGTAATGTCTATAGCCATTAGGTCGTTCATCTAAACCTCTTGTAACACGAATTCTTTAGATGCTGTATCTGGGGCATATATTTTATGCCCTATTGTGCTCACTGCTTGGGCACAACATCCCCCTAGCATTCCACATATACTCGGAAGACATTGGAAACAGCAACAAAGGAATAGCAGGATCCCCAAAATAACCAGAATAACAGAAAGCACCTTCCAACCCCAAGATCGTAAAGAATCCCAGAACCAAGTGCTAAGATTCCAATCTCCTACAGGGATATGTACTTCAGAACTAAGAGTATGCAAGTTCTGTATTGCTTTAAAAATTGTCGGCGAGGAATCTGGTACGAAAACACAGCAAGCGGACCCCACTAATTTGCAAACTCCACCTCGTTCTGCCAAAATGACATCTAATGCCATCCGATTTTGGAGTGCTACCAATCTTATTGCTTTTTGCTCTAAGGTCATATTGTAGAGTATGTCCGTGGTCCGGTTGATCGTTCTCTCCAGTACCCTTGCTAATCCCCTAATGTTCTCTGAGTTTGTTATTTGTCCCCAAAAGGGTACAACTGATTTCGCTATATCTCCCAATACTTGCCCAGGGGTATCTCCGTTCTTGTCCCGCCTTGGGCGAGCCTTAGAAACCTCCAATGTACTAGCTACAAATACCCCGGGTAATAATATTCCTAAATAACAGGTTCCCTGCCAATCCTTGGGTAACCAGGGAAATGCTAAACTACCACAAACAAAATAAACAGCCCCCCCTACATACAGAGGCCTGTTTTCTCCAGTCAAATTTACAATGTTCTTACAACCTTCAAAATCTTCCATTGGCTTAGTGCCATTTCTTTGTACACAAAAGGGAACCGAATCAGGGCTATGATTTATAGAATAAGAAGGAGGTACGGCGTCCTTATTGCCTATCGGAGCCATTTTAAAGGAAATTAGAGTTTGAAAAGGAAGAGATAGTTTATCTGACGGCCTAATAGAAGCGACATTAGGTCTACTTCTATTTGCAAAAAGCGAGCATCCCAGGGGAGTCAATTCACGTTTCTCGAAATCATTCAGATTAGTCCCATCAAAGTTCCCTGAGATGCTATCATTCCATCGGCCAAAGAATAGTGCTCTAAGAGGGGCATAGCAAGCAGTCGTTAAAAGTAAGGGATGTATATACCATCCCAGTCCCTTGTTCCCATGTTGCGGTAAATGAGTACAAATCCAACAATTACTCTTATTAAAAATGGCATGAGTTGCATTCATCACTATCATTAGAGTGTTATTATGATACTTTTGTCTATGTTGGGAATCTCTAGGGGACAGAGTGTGAAGGTGTACAGAGGGAGTCAAAACAGTTGGTACAATCTCGGTCGGTAATAAAGGTTTCAGAGGATAGATTTCCTCAAAATACCAAAGTCCAACAGCAGCAGTTGCAAAAATAACAATTATCATTATCAAAACACAGCAGTACGTTTTCGGAGCCCAGGCACAGTGTTCATTGTCCAAGTTGGTCACCCCCTTATTCACAAGTCCAGTGCGGGGAGCAGCAGCGAAGGTGGCAGGCATTGTAGTTCCTCAATCGACGACCCCAATGTTCGTTGCTGGCGACGCTACGGTCGCGCGATTTCTTAGTCCTTCCCAACCCTAGCCAACAGAATCCCTTTTGTTCAACAGAACTTTCTCATAAAAAGGAAAACTTCCAATCACTTCCTTTCTCCAGATGCACGGAAACACCTGTGTCGTAGTTCTATTTCCTTCGTTGAAGGTTGTACCTGGTGGTACCAAGAATTGTCTGATCCGGAAATAAAGTGTTGTCACTTCCTGAGGGAAGCGACGTGTCGGAGGCGATGGAAGTCGCAGAGCTCGAAACAGTGTTTTCCGGAAGTGATTTTTCAAGAGAGTGCGGAGACGAAATGGACTGTTCCACAAGCTCCTCGGGCTCAGAGAAATTCTCTGACGCACTCACAGCGCTGTTTGCTACTCCAAGATCAGAGACTGTAGCATCAGTGAGGGGTTCTGCTTCTTCTGTAATGTGTGGCGTCAGGTGAGGAAGTTTCTTGACATGCGTCGCGTGGATCCAGTTCTTCTTTCCAGCCACCCGCACTGCTGTCCTGGTGACCAGTAACACCTGGTAGGGTCCGTGCCAGCGAGGCGCGAGACAGGAAGACCTCTCGTAGGCCTTCACTAGGACCCAACTTCCAGGCTGTATATCGTGTCCTGGGCCCGTGAACCGTACAGGTAAAGCCGAGTGCACCTGGTGATAAATGAAATACAGGTTTTTAGTTAACTGGTTACAGTAGTCTACAAGCAATACATTTTCCACCTCTCTCAGGGCTTTAGGTTTTGGGAGACCCCAAATGTTAGCAGGTCTCAAGCCCAGTCTTAGTCTGAGGTGTGGTACGCATAGCTAATAATACAATAGGTAAGGCATCTGGCCATTTCAGTTTGGTATCAGCACATGTTTTTGCAAGCTTATTCTTTGAAATACCATTGTGTCTTTCCACCAACCCAGCACTTTGAGGATGTCTAGCTGAGTGAAATCGTTTTTCAATACACAAAGCTGTGCATATCTGCAAAATTACTGCTGCAATAAAGTGGGGACCATTATCCGACCAAATTACCCTCGGGAGCCCAAATCGAGGAAAGAATTCTTTTACCATAATCTTTGCAGTGGTCATGGCGGTAGCATCTTTAATGGGGAAAGCCTCGACCCATTTACTGAAGGCACAAATAATTACAAGAACATATTTCAGATTATTACATCGTTCCATTTCAATAAAATCAAAGTGAATGACCTCGAAGGGAACAGAAGGGGGCCCGAAGCTTCCCCTTGGAGTTACTGCCCCCTTACCCACATTGTGCTGTAAGCAGATCATACAGTTCTGGACATGCCTCTTCGCAGTCCCCAGAATCTTGTCATTCACCCAAACTTGCTCTAACATTTTCGTGATCTGCTGGGCACACACATGTGTAGGACCGTGTGCCATCGTAACCATTGCCAATACATTTGAATCAGGGAGCAACTATTTTCCTTCGGATGTATCCACCCAACACCCTTCATCATCCAATTTCCCCATACCTTCAGCCCACCTTTTAGATTCTTCTATTGTGGCATCAGTTTGAATATCTCGCACAGACCCAATACCTTCATCCATTATGTAAGCATCTCTCATTTCCCTCAAAGCATACATGTCCGTGCTAAAGTCTGTGGCCGTTTGCCTGGCTATCAGGTCCGCAAAAGTGTTCCCTTTGCCCACATCATCTATGACCTTACGATGTGCTGCACATTTCATGATCGCTAACTGTTTAGGGAGTGAGAGTGCCGAGAGTAATTGCACTATCAAGGGGCCATGCTGGATCTTGGTCCCATGTGAGGTTAGGAACCCTCTTTCCGACCAGAGCCTTCCAAAGTTGTGAGCCACCCCAAATGCATACTGGCTATCAGTATATATATTTAGTATACGCCCTTGGGAGAGTTCACAAGCTCGGGTCAACGCTATAATCTCTGCGGCCTGTGCGGAGTTATGCGAAATTCTCTTAGTTTCAACAACTTTGCTCAATGTAGTAACTGCATAAGCAGCTGTAGATGTACCATCAGAAAGTTTGAAGCAGGAGCCATCGCAAAACAGCTCCCCTTCTGCATTATCCAAAGGAGTATCTATGAGATCTATCCTGCCCTTCGTTTCTTGTTCAGTGGTATACAGGCAGTCATGTAATTCTTCGTACCGCAAACATTGTTTTGCGGGAAAGGTAAGAGTACAGCCGGATTAAGAACACAACAACTCTTAATTTGGATGTGAGGGGCAAACAGAATTAGTTCATACCTTGTTAACCGCGCAGAGGTGAGGTGTTGCGTTTGGGTTTTGTTCAATAGAATATCAACAGAGTGAGGTACCATCAAAATCAAATCATGGCCTAGGACCATTCCCTCACTCTCTTTTACAGACACGGCAGCAGCAGCGACAGCGCGCAAACATCTTGGCAAAGCGCATGCGACAGGATCAAGGGTGGAGGAGTAGTAGCCGCACGGCCTATTCTTCCCTCCGTGTTCCTGTGTTAACACAGCCAAAGCACATCCATCGCATTCATGCACAAACAACACAAAGGCCTTGTCATAATTTGGAGTACCCAGAGCCGGTGCAGAACACAGTGCGGTTTTGAGTAGCTCAAATGATCGTTGATGTTCCGATTCCCATGGCAGTGGCAGAGAAATGCCCTTCTTCGTCAAAGCCAATATCGGTTTTATCACTAACGAAAAGTTCGGCATCCACAACCTACAGTAAGAAGCCATACCTATTAAGGCTCTGACTTCCTTCTGTGTATTTGGAACAGACATGCCAGAAATGTGTTTTATTCTTTCAGGTGTCAATCTTCTCCCCTCCTTTGACAGGAGCTAGCCTAAATAGGCGACCTCCTGACAACAATATTGAAATTTTTTAAGCGAATCTTTATGACCATTTTTAGCTAAATGAACAAGCAACAGTACAGTGCCTGCTTTACAAGCACTCCCAGAGTCTGCAGCCTAAAGCAAATCTTCAACATATTGAAGCAGCGTGCAAGTAGGTGGCAATTCAAGGATGTCGAGCTGCTCTTTCAAAGCTCTACTATAAATACTAGGACTTTCAGTATACCCTTGAGGTGCCCTGGTAAATGTGAATGAGCGTCCCCCCAAGGTGAACGCAAACAGATATCTACTTTCCTCATGTATAGGAATGTTAAAGAAAGCATTTTTTAAATCCACAAAATCCACAACGCTGAAGTGCGTAGCCGTAGCAGGGATCATTGGCAATATCGTCGTCACATCGGGCACAATTGGAAATTGTGGGGCGACCACTCTGTTAATAGCACGAAGATCAATTATGAACCGGTATGCAATTGCATTGTCGCCTTTCTTATATACAGGCAAGATCGGACTATTACACAAACTACCTGTAATCCCTTCGATCACCCCACGATGAACAAAATCGGAGACAATGCATTTCAAAGCACGTTCGCCCTCAACTGATATTTTATACTGCGGAATGCGTGGTAGTTTCACTCCATGTTTCAGAACTATTTTAACGGGCTCAATCTGTAATACCCCGACATCATTGTCGTCTACCGCCCATAAACATTCTGGGACAATGCTAAGCTCAGGAGGTAAAGGTCGAATCAAGAACTGAGAATTAAGAAGTTGCTGTGGTGAAACCGTCAGCCGTACTCCATCAGAAGAACAATAAATTACTGCGTTCAATTTCTTTAACAAATTCAACCCCAGCAAATTCTCTCCACAGTTTGAAGTGAGAAGAAAAGGGCAATGGTCCGTAAAGGGACCCAAAGAAACAGACACCGGTGCAGAAACCGGACAGACAGTTGGTATACCAGAAAACCCTACGGAAACATTTGTTTGCCCTGACAGTGGAATGTTTGGAACCCTAGAATGATCAATGGAGCACTTCTGCGCCCCAGTGTCTATCAAAAACTGGTGTTTCCTATTCCCTACTAATAATTCAACGTAGGGGACTTTCTTATTAACGGGAATAGGTGAAGGTTCCAAACCCTGCTTCGGGCAATCCTAATGAAATAGAGTATCATTGGAAGGAAGCTCTTCAGAAAGGTAGGCAGCAGAAGGGTGATCAAATATGTTCCTCGAGTCCACACTCGAGGTCTGATTTTCCCGTGAAAAAGGTTGCTGAGGATCTTGTAAAAACTGACCTCTATCAGGGCCCCCTGCTCGAGGGCGGTCCCTAGGTCGTCTACCCATACCCCCAAACGCACTGTTTGACCTTTGGCGAAGGACAGGGCACTGTGCTCGCCAATGACCTTCCTGGCGGCAATAAGCACATTGATTAATATTCACAGGACCCAAAGGAGCATTTCCTTTTGGGACATACTGACCTCTAGTCTGTGTCGTGCCTCCTCTGGGGTTTCTAACAATTTGCTGTGATAATACTTTGGTTTTCAAATCTCCTTTCCTCTTTTCAATTTTTTCCTTCTCATTATTAACACGGTTCTCATTATACTGAGCCATGTGCAAAACCTCAGATTGAGATTTTGCCTGCCAAGCGCTCTCAGATGACATAATCTGTGACTGGATGTCAGGCAACAATCCACGTACAAATTTGGCCACGAACAACCTTTTCCCAGACTCTGTACCTAAATCCTGTCCACTGAAGTCAGAAAATACCTGCTCGAATCTATTAAAAAATTCGGTGGCGCCTTCAGTTTTTCCTTGGCCACAGGCCGTAAGCTTGTCCCAAATAATTATTTTCTCTGGAATTATAGTTTTTAATTTTGCGACAATTCTATCAGGCAAAGTAAGTATTACCTGTGGGGGTTTCTCACCAGCTGGTCTTTCCCCATCAATCCTAATCATATTAGCCCACGTATCTCCCAACCCTGGCACATCGTCTACTGTCCGAACCTGTTTCCATACATCTACGGGTAGGAGTACAGGGAATAGCAAGTCAATATCACTCAAGGTGAACACAGAGGATTGCAACACGGACTCTATTTCTTTGTAAAACCCCGTCGGGTTTTTCCTGATATCGGGAACTGATTGTCTAATTGTGTTCACTTCCTGTCGTGAAAACGGGACGTGAACGAATTGCGATACATAATGTGCAGGGATATCCACAGCAGGGGCACCAGTCCCAGCGTTGGCGGGGATCTCAACTTTTGGGACAAAGGTCGGAGGAACCTCTGTCATAGGCAACTGAGATATAGGTGCCTCCGGCCGCTTACTTAGCAATAGAGCCAGGTCGAGCGCTAAGGCAGCTGTAGAAGTATTGGGCAAAAAAGCCCTTTTACAAATCCCCAATAATTCTATGGGGCAACTAACCTTCTTTCTTACACATTCTTCTTGCAGGTACTGTACCATCACCTGAATTACCTTTCTTTGCATTTCTACTGTATACTGACTATACATGTCATATACTTCATCTGGCGGAATCGATGAATCCGAGATCCATCGAACCGCATCTTTAGTACAAATTCGTATTTCCTCGGGTGCCGATCTACGATACGGAAGGAACCGCTTCTGTACATATATTCTATCGTCTTCGTCATCCTCATCTCGTGACCTTTCAAAGTCTTTCCTAAACTCAAACAATTTTTCAACATGCCCATATACTGTCTGTTCTGTGTCCCTCGAAAGTGCCAAAGCATTCAGATCTCTCACCCCTTGTAGAAGATCCGAATTTTGTAATCTACCCCACATCACACATAAATGAGTCCCCAAACCTTCGATAAAAACATTTTTCTCTGGAAAACTCCTGTTTCTTATCTGTAGAAACAGTATTACGAGTGACGATCTTTGATCCTGCACCTGGATCAACTTCAGTCAATACGGGACCACTCGGGAGCGGAGGTGCAGGTAAATTTAATAAAGGTGCAACTATTGGTGCAGATGGAAGGGGCGGTGCGATAGGTGGAGGAACAACAACTAGAGGACTAGGAACAATAGGTTGTACAGGGGGAACAGGAATAACAGCAGGAACAACAGCAGGAATGGGCAGAGCGCCCAAAATAGGAACATACGGAGGTGGCACAGGGGCATCAGGCCTGCGTTCGCTTAACAATTTCTCAATAAATTCCTCGGAAACATGGAAATATTTAGAGGGGTACATTTTCTGGATTCCAAGTGAAAAAGCTCTATCCATATTTTTAACTGATTCTGAACGTTTTTCTTTATCATATAACAACGCTTTTTCGTGGTTAGTTTTATGACGGCGTGCATATTTGCCCCTACTTTTAAGCTGCTGTAACGCTTCTTTTTTCCAATTTTGTAAAACATCAAAGGCTGCAGGTCTAGCCTTCTTTTTCAACAAGACTGATTCTAGGTATTCAATACGGGGGATCTCAAAACTACCGTTGATTGGCCACTGAAATTCAGAGGTATGTCTGGTCTGTCTGTGCCAAATATCATTAAATACTATACTACCAATGCCATACTTACAGTACATAGTACATGCTGGCGACCCCTCCTGTGGTGGCTCCGGGTGGCTAAATTCCAAGGATTGTCGATCGCTGCGGAACAGAGCCCTAAAGCAGCTAGACAATTTCCCAGGCATTTCACAAAGAATTGGTGTTACCTGGTGAATAATTGTGTCTGCAGATACAATACGCCAAATTCAAATTGTCAGGGTTAAATTAAGAGCCGTGTCACGACTGCACCTGACCAAACCTAAGGAGGACCGTACGGTTTATCAAAGAACTTACCTAACGGATTTTACCTTGTGTTTGGTGGTTTCGGCAAATCTGCCCGCCTCAAAAATGGACCCTCGTCAAGATGCCGTGTCAGACCACACGACTATCGTCCAAGGATCGGATCGTGCAGCGCTGCCGAGGTATTGCGTCTCGATCGGTCGTGCCCGCAGAATCACACCGTCCGATCCCGGTTCGATAGTCTGCATCAACCTTCAATGATCCGGCATCAATCTTGAGGGTCCCTATTCGGGCGCCAACTGTGAAAACAAAGAAATTGATATGAGGCTGGGAAGCCCAAAGGAAACACACCAACACATGTTACAAAGAACATACAAAGTGCTTTATTTAAAAGCTACAACAGTTACCAAAAAGTCAATTGACAAACGATAGCTATTTGGCTCTCAGAGTAACATAACAAACTTCAACAAGAGTTCACTGCGTTAGTGAGAGAGACCGTACATTGGAATATTTGTGCTTTTATATTCTTTATCCAGCTCTGGCCAACCCCCTCGTGGGTTAACCATTCTTAAGACCAGGCCTAGGGTTCCTTGCCAGGTCAATCCCATAATGTATGCATTTTGATCAGTTCCGCTGATACAGTTGTTCATTTACACATAGGTCAGGGATAGGACAAGGTCTCAGTTCGCGACCCCAACAAGTGGCCTGCAGGCATATTACTTATTCATGTGTGCGGAGGTCACAACGGCCAGAATCTCACTCGGAATGTCATTCGGGCTCTATTTTGATGTTCAGGGTGACTTCCACATTACAAGAGAACCTAAAATGGCGGCTAAATCCAAGATGGCGACTTACACAGTTTTCGTTAAGGTCAAGACCTTGCCGCAGAATCTATTTTACACGATATTTTAGACAACTTGGCGTAGGCCAACACACATTCAAATACTGCGATAGGAGGCATAATATTATTTCAATTCCAACAACTGTATCATAGAGGCTTGGGGTCATGTTACAAACACTTTGCAACAGTGCAAAGGCAATTCACACTTGGGCAAACATGGCTGAGTCAAGGTAAGAGATCTGCTCATGATGTATTACATGTGCCTGTCTAGCATGTAATGTGCATGCTGCATGTATCACTGCGCCCTACAGCACACAGCTGACCCCTTAAAAAATGTGGTTCAGCTGCTGCATAGTCTCTACTGTAGGCCTGCACATTGCATGCAAAGTAAGCAGAGCCCTGAACTGTACACTGGTGCCCTACGGGTTCATACATGCGAATTGGTGCAGCTGTCACATACTCTCTATCATCTTCAATACAGTCTTTGCCTCTTCTCTCTGCACTCCTCAGCTTTGAATGCCTCAACAGTAAACACGTCTCCTTTATGTGCATTGTCTAAACTTCAATTTCTGTTGCATGTTATGTTATGTTATTTGGCATTTGTATAGCGCCTTTCACCATTGTTAGGGTTTCAAAGCTCTGTGGGTTGAATGCCCTCGGGGACCGCAGTCCAGGTCAGTGGAGAGAGTAGTGTAGTACAAAGTGCTTGGGCGCACTTGGTATGTGTGCAGCCAGTGTGCCATAGGTGATGAGTAGCTGCATACTAGCGGTAGCTGTGGTGAGGTGGGTGTGTAAGGGCAGCAGCATGTGTGCAATGAGACCAATGGACTATGGTATCTGCATTCTTGTGGCGCTGGTGCTTGAGGGTGACATTATGTGTGTAGCTAGGCCGAATTTGAAGGGTATAGTTGTCTTCTAAAGACAAATAAGATGGTGTACCATGTTAGTCAAGTGCCAAATCTCTGTTGTTTACCACATGCTCCATGATGTTCGGCATTGTGTTGCTATCAACATCTGAAGGCATGCTCTGTTACAGGCCAGCATGCCAATAATCACCGGCCAATAGCAATTGCAAAGACAAAAGAAGTGTAAAGCAGAAACATGTATGGTGTGCAGTAGAAATAGGCATGGGAATGTGCATTGATTGTGGCACTGCACGCTTTCAGGCCTGCAAAGAATCCCTCAGGATTCCTTGACAGGTAGCCATGGCATAGGAGATTGCCAACTTGGGAGCACGTCGCTTATTGGCGTCACACTTTTGGCACACAAAAATTAAAGCATTCTTTTGATAGTGTGCCCTTTTCCTCTCTGAGTACTTGATCCACAGTGTATTGTCTCCAATCTTTTTAAGTGGTAATGTGGGAAAAATGGGAATTATGCGAAAGCAAGCAATAATAGTGCATTGGACCAATACACCAGCTGCCTGAGCATCTGTGCAGCCTAAAAATCACAGGTCCAGAAATGTAGACAGTTTCTGCTGGTGTACGTGGTGGGCATTGCACAGGCAGAGGTGAGTGGTCAGATATCAGTGCTACTGAGCTTTAACATCATTTAATTGGCATTTTTTGAAAAAGCCCAACATTTTCGTCCTTTTTGGGTATTTTCTCTCACCCCCCCTACAGCAACCTAGGATTCCTGGGATGCGTTACAACCGCCTACATGTGGGAAAAAAAGGGGCCAAATTTGGCCGAGATATCTCATGTAACAAAAAAGTTACAAGGCATTGAATGGCGACATACCGAAATCACCAAAAAAGGCCTTGGCACTGGGGGAGGGGGGAACCCATGACACTTAAAGGGTTAAATAGAATGTGCGTTTGGGGGTTTCAGTAGCGCGTGGGAGGGGGTTTGTGGGGTGCGGGGTCAGGCCAGCACATAACACAGTTCCAGTATTTCTTTTTGTACACTTCAACCACTGGCTGTCACTATACCTGGATGATAACAGACTGGCTGTGATTGTCTCTTGGCACAGGCCAGCCAGCATAAGGCTCCTGATTCCAAAGCCTGGCCCCAGGCTGCTTGGGTCACTGTATCATAGAGGTGTGGGGTCATGTTACAAACACTTTGCAACAGGGCATTACCCTTCGAATGAGTCAACTTGAAAGCAGATGAATACATTCCCTATCTGTATAATTGCACTGGTCCAATGAAAATTATAAATGATGCTGATTTTCACAGGATGAAGGTTGCTGTGTTAATAACTAAAGGGTGCTTCCTTTTTTAAGGTTGTTTTAATATTTATACTGTGTCCGAATATCACACATGTGGCCCTTCAGGCTACCTTTTAGGGTAACACTATTGAGATTGCAAGAGACCGGACCCACTCTAAAAGGCCAACTTTCCAGTGCAGCATGGGCATCTGTAGACGTCACTGTGAGGCTCAGGACGTTGGGGACCTCCCAAGCGTCCCTATGGCACCCGCGGTCTCAGCTCCGGTGAGAATGAAAGACCATGACACGGAGCAGCATAATGTACATATTTCTTTATTTAACATACAACCGGAACTGTCCCTGTATCTGCCCGCCTCCCTAACCCCAACATCACTTCCCTAGGTCTCGGCCCAAATGAGGGCCATCCCCCATAACAATGTGGGAGGGCTGCTCAGTCGCACCAGTGACATGACACCCCCCCTTTTAAGGTAACAAATCACTCACAACTTGTCAGCCCATTTCCTTGATCTGTCTCTGGGGCTTCATGCGACATCTCTGAGGCCTCAGGGGGAGGCGAGTCATCGGTGGGGGTGAGAGCTCTCTCTCACTACCGACATCTTCTTGAGACTGTTCCTCATCCCCGTGATGGGACTCATCCGAGTGCCTCTCGTCCGGACTGTCGAGCGTCTGCTCCCACCCAAGTGCGGGGGAGGCCATGACGTTCTTGAAATATGACGAGTTCCTCATTATGGCTGGTTGTCTGTCCCCACTTGCTGTGACCATTGTGCCTTTCTTGTGGGTCATGATTAAGTGTTCTGGTGCAAAAGTGGGGTCTTTCTTCCGACCCTTTAGTTGGCGTACCAGCACCTGTTCTCCCGGTTCAATGGTGCATTCCTTGGCACAACGTTGGGTGTCAGCTCGGTCCTTCATTTTGCTCTTCTCTACCTGATCTTTGTCTCTCGCTTGCTGTTCGAGCAGTGTTGGCGGAGGCTGGGTGGGTCCCTCCAGTACCCTCATCTTGACATGTCTGCGAAACACTAGGTCCAAGGGCAAACCCCTGTTTGTTCTGTGCGGTGTGTGGGGATATTCCCGCAGCAGCTGGTAGAGTGCTTGCTCAAAGGGGTTGTTGAGGATGGTGGCTATTTGCAGTGTCCTCTTAATGGTATTTTTTAACACAAAAATTGGGCAACCACCGGCTGTCTCATAAATCTGTTATAGCCATTTGGAATCCAAATACTAAAACATATGTGGTCGAGAAACAAAATTGAGGTGTGCCGGTGTGGAGAATTTTATCGTGCGAGACGTAATTGCAGTACTGACATGGCTTTTCAACATGAGTGTCGCATGATTAGGCGGAGGTTCTATGAACGTGGATATAGTAGTCAATGCATTAAGCAAGGGTTTAATCGTATCAACACATTCACTCAGGATCAGACGTTGGTTACGAATACAGAATCTACCAGACCAAGTCTGGAGTATGTACAGTTCATAACGAAATATTCAGAAGACCATTGTATGCTTTATCGCCTATTAATTAAACATTGGCATTTGTTGAGACTTGACCCAGAGCTTCTGCCTTATGTCTCGGCTACACCCAAACTCATCTTTACTCGTAATAAAACATTGCGCAACAAACTCTGCCCTTCGTTTTTACAACCAAAGCCTACTCATGCACAGCCTCTGACTTGGCTTCCACCCAAACCTGTTGGTTTTTTCAAATGTGGTCTATGCAATTTTTGCCAATATGCTCTTATTCAAAATACATTTAGTTGCCACCATGGTTTGTCAATTCACATTTCTGATTTTATTAATTGTAAATCGAAATTTGTGGTGTATGCTATTTTATGCGTATGCCGCAAAGTATATGTTGGTTCTACTATAAGAGAACTGCGAGTTCGCATTCGAGAACATTTTGCACACCTGAAGAGTCAAGATCCGAAGCTGCCTCTTGCACTTCATTGGCAACAGAATCATCAAATGGATTCAGTAAAAGATCTTAAGTTCATTGGGCTCATTTAAGCGCATTCCCACCCAAGAGGCGGGGACCGTCAATTACTTTTACGTCAGCTTGAGGCACGCACCATCGCCAAACTTCGTTGTACCAGTCTCGGTCTCAACACGGACACGGAACTAAATGTATTTTTGAAATGCTTTACATAAATGCTGGTGCACATTTCCTATACTTGCAGTAACTGCATTTTCATTATTCCCTGTTTGTTTTTATGTATTCACTTTTAGTCAAATTTAAACAACCCAGATCGTCAGGAATCGCTGCCAGTTTCTAATTGCTCATCCGTCCACTGCTGTCATTGAATATTCCAGAGATTTTTTTTTTTTTTTTTTTAATTCCAATTAAAATATTTGTATTATTTCTATTTGCATGCACACTGCCATTACAGCTTATTATGCATTAGACTTTTATTTAATATTTATTAGTTGTGCTAACGGATGTAGACATTCTCTAGGGCACATATAAAATGCAAGCGCTTGCCTTATTTAATACAAGGACTACCATTACCACAATTCCATGCACTAAATTTAACCACATGACTGAGTCATGTGACACATTTTTAGGTTCTTTTCTCTAAACACATAGAAGGAATGAACTGCACAACACTGATTTCGTGAAGCGTTTGGACTTTGGCCACAGTGGGGAACCAGCCCCTGAACTCACAGGTATGGGCTTGACAGTACCTTCAGAGTATCTCACTTCACAAATATTCATGTTATTTGACCCATCTGCGGAATTGGGTTTTGATGCATTGTCTTTCCTTGGCAGTTGCAACGTTTGAACAAACTCCCATGTTCTGGGAATGTACCACTCTGTATCAGTAACAGAGACTGCTTCAGGTATTGCTGTCCATTATTTTTACGCATTTGTTTTTTTTTGACAACCCATTCAAGTCATAAGTCGATCTCTTGTCAAGGCAACTCATGCCTTGGGCTTCTTTGTTTATGTATTTTTCAGTTATTTGCCGCTTATTTTCTTGAGCAGAATCAACTACTTTAGAATTGGCCCATATATCTGCCCCCCCAGGAGGGCTTTGGGTTTTCCAACGCAGTTTGAATAACATACGGTAAAACATTTATTCATTCTAACATTTATATCACACACGGGTGACAATGTAACAATACATTTTACCACCATGAGGCGCATGAGGGATGAGCATTTTGATCCTTGGCACAATAGTTTGTTACCTTTGCACTATGCGTGTACATGGGATTAACCAATTGTAAAAATGTACCAGTTGTTTATTCATTTAGGATTCAGGCTTATGGTGTTTTTTTTTTTTTTTTTTTCTTCTTTCTCTTTTTTACATATTATTTTGTTTTCATCATATGGACTTTCACATATTGGCACTTCGACCGCGATTTTTGGTTCGACAATATATGGTAATAAATCAAATGTTTTTTATTTACTTCTTATTTACTTGGAATATGTTTCACATTGAAATGGTTGCTTTGCTCTTTGACATGATGTAATGTACATATGGGCTTTTTTCTTTCTTGTTTGCATTTCTCTTCTTTAACCCTGGCCTCCTCTTCTTCCTCTGCTGGTTAATTTTGTTTAAATTTCAAATGTTCTTATCTTTATGGCATGATCACATAATATATTGCCATATTTGAATGCATATGAATCATACTAACACCACAGTCTTGCCTTGAAAAGGACCCGTTGTTCTGGGTCGAAACACGTGTCGGCAGTCTTGTTTTTGCATCATTTCATAAAATCTGTTTCAACAGCGTATTTTGACTGAAGAATCTACTTCCTTTGGACTCTTTGTTTCACCGTATCTGTTGTCCAGTTACACACTCAATTTGAATAGGACATTTACCATTTGCTCAGGGCTGCGCAATCATTTAGAGGTGACAATTTCAAGTGTTTATATGTGGTCGAGGACTGATGTTTAATCACCTGAAGGAGGGTGTGTACTACAAGGCTGTGGCAGAGGACAGAGAGGATAGAGCGAGTTTCTAACTGGCCCTGCCTAAATCTACTGTCTCCACGAGATTGCGATGGTGTGCCACTTATCTAATAGGGATAGGATAAGAGGTAAACTAGCCACTTCTAGGTAGGCAATATTTTCAGCCTTTTTGGTCCTTTACCACTAACTTCCGCTATGTGTGAGTGTGTATTGGAAGAGAAACCTATATTTATGGTTTAAAATGGCGCACCAATGGTCAAAGGATTAGACATCTAGTAGGGTATTACATACTTTATTGGCCTACAGATTGTCTATTTGACCCTGGGGAGCTCAGGTCTAAAAACAACACAATAACACAAGGACAAACAATGTTAAATAATAACAATCAACAAGAAGACACTAAAGTCCCACCCTCCGTCTTAGAGTAATGTTGGTTGGCGGGAAGTTTGAATTAGTTAAATGGTATGCTCAAACTGCAAGATAGGCCCAATTTAATGCCTCTTGTGTGTAGCAACCACCGTCGACCGGTTTCAGTGGAAAACATATGAGTGAGGCCACTTTCATCAGGACAGTCTTCCAATTCGATCAAATGGTTCAGTCAGAGAATTTGTAAGCTGACCAAATTGAGGAACTGCAGATACGACAGCTGGCTGTATGTATACATTACCACCTAGTCGTTAGTGCCGTGAGGCTGGATCAATTTAGGAGGGAACCTTAGCTAGGGAGTCCCTGTGTGTGATGTCAGTGCAGGAAGTGTAGGAAGTCCTCTGTCTCCACATTTCTGTGGTACATGGTAATCCAGACCCCAGGTTTATTGAGAAATGAGGGAAGGCGCATCCATGTCCGCGTCTTGATGGTAGCCATAAATCTCTATGCCGTTGGCCTGAGGCCAGCGTGGTGTTATCTTTCTGTGCTGTAACCCCATGTACCTTGCGAAATTTTGAAAGTCCTGACTGGCGAATGGTGGACCATTGTCTGACTTTAGGACTGTTGGGGTCCCATATGTTGACAACATGCGATCCAGTGCTGGGATCACGCCTGTAGCAGAGGTACTCTTGACCAGCTGAGCATCCGGAAAACCTGAGTGTTCACCCAGCAGCACGAGAAGGTACGTGCCGTTGCGAAGAGGACCAAAGAAGTCCACCGTTAGTTCTTCCCAGACACTTTTGGGGAGTGGGGACATTTTTAGGGGGTTGGGGTGTGGAGGCTGAGCCACCTGCGTGCATGTTGGGCACCCACCCAGGATTTCCTCTACCACGGCTTCCAGTTTGGTGAACCACACCTTTTGTCGAAGGAGGCGCTTTGTGGATACTACCTCCTGGTGACCTTCATGTGCCACCCTTACTATCTATTCTTGTAGTGACTCTGGAATGATCACTTTGCAGCCTTTCAGGACGATATAGTCATCCACGATGGACAGTTCATCCTTCACCAGGTCTATTAATCTAATGTCGTCCCGTACCGACTCACTCTCATTTCTGGCTTGGTGTTTCAGATGGGAGGTTTTTTCAGACTTGAAGTAGTGGGTAACGATGGTGAGGGCTTTGTCCTGTTCAGATACAGCTGCGATGTCAGCCCAGTCCACTGGGCATCACTGTAGATGGTGGACGACGTAATTGATGTATGTGTATGCGATGGATAGCCCCCCTTGAGGCGGGCCTGCCGGGTGGCGGGATAGATAGTCCACTGGGTTTTATTCCTTTCCGGGGTGATGTTTGATATCAAACTTGCAGTCCTTCAGGCACAGAGCCCATCTAGCTATCTTGGGGGGCATTCTAGGCCTTTGGGTCTCCATAGATCGTTAGGAGGGCTTGATAGTCTGTTATGACCGTGAATGCCTTTCCATATAAGAACAGGTGGAAGTACTCACAACCCCACATGACCGCGAGACTCTCTTTTTCGGCCTGAGAGTATGCCTGTTCTGTGGCCGTGAGGCTTCGGCTGCCATACACTACTATGAATACATTGGGGGGGTTGGCGGGGTCTCGCTTTGTCAGGATGGCTCCAAGCCCTACGGGACTGGCATCAACTATCACCTTGGTCTTTCTTTCCGCATCAAAGTATGCCATGTCCCCTGCGCAGGCGATATTGTTGCAAATCGTTTCAAACGTGCTCTGGCAGTCCCTTGACCATTCCAAAGGTTGGTCTTTGCAGGTGAGTAGTCGGAGGGGATTGCTCACTGTAGCATAGTCCTTGAGGTATCTTGACCAATAGCCTGCGAGACACAGGAAGGAACGCAGTTCAGAGGTGTTTTGAGGAGGTTGTGCCGTGTTGAGTGCCGCCAGCTTGTCTGGGTCGGGCTGCATTCCTCTTTCTGAAAAGATGTGACCGAAGAATCAAAGGGAGCCTTTGTCGAACTTGCATTTGGATTTGTTGAGGGTTAGGCCTGCAGCTTTGAGTGCAGAACACACAATGTACAGGGCCACGTCATGCTCTTCTTTGGACTTTCCAAACATGAGGACGTTGTCCGAGTAGTTGAGGCAGTTGGGGATGTGTCGGATGACCTTATGAATTTCCTCCTGAAATATCTTGCCAGCCGATGAGATGCCGAAACAGTGTCTCTTGTATTGAAACAGCCAAGGTGGGTCACGAATGTGGTGATGTATCGAGACTCGGGTGCGATCACAATCTGGTGATACCCTTAAATGAGGTCCGATTTGGAGAATACCTTTGCTCCATGCAGTAAGTGTATCATGTTGGTGATCCTCGGCGCTTCTTCTATCGCTTCGTTGGCTCTCCTCATGTCTACAGATAACCTTATGGACCCGTCCAGCGACTTCTTGGGCACCAGGACTATGGGGTGAAACCCATGGCGTGGGGCCTGTGACTAGTTTGATCACCTGCTGTTGCATGAGTTTATCTATCTCCTCCTCCACTTGCCACTGTATATTGACGGGTATGCTCCGGTAGTGCTGGGCCACTGGTCGAATCTCAGCATTACTATATAATTGTATCTTCCGGTGTTTCAATTTTCAGAGTCCTTGGAACAAATTCAGGAATGCCCCCTCGGCATCTTCTGGGATGGCGAAGTACTTTTGGGCGATTAGCTGGTATAGGATGTGCACTAGTCCCATGTCAACCACCGTCCTGAAGCTGAGTATGCATCCACTGTAGACTTCCATCTTTAGGATGTTTTGGCTGGATCTTCGCTCCGTGGGCCTTGTGAGTGCACCATGCTGATATGAGGCGCTTGCATGATAGTGGCGTGGTCGACCCATACGGGTATATGTTGACTGTTGGTTTCTTGAGCTTCGGGGGCCGAGCGAATGCATTGTAGGCCACTTCACTGATTATATTGACTGTTGCCCTTGTATCAATGAGGAACTCTGGTGGTGTGCCGTTGACGTGTAGCGTGAGGACAGGGCTGTGTTGAGTGGTTGTGCTGTTGTTGAGGGCCCATACTTAGCCCTTCTTCCGTTGATCTTCTCCTGATGAAGGGGAGTCGCTGCTCAATGGAGATGTCATCTCTATGTATTAGACAAATCTTCTCCTGCTGCTGCACCTGGAGTTGTTGGGAGGCCAACGGTCGTCTAAAGTATAGGGGTTTCTGTGTTCCCGTTCCTCTCACCTTTGACTTCTGGGTTCGCTGTCATGTTTGTTACCCGGAGGGCTTGTCCGTGTGTTTCTCTGCCGGTCTTGAAAAGCTTGCCTGCTAGGAGTGGTGCATTTTTACAGACAGCCCAGAAGTGGTCATCTCTACCGCATGCGGCACATTGTTGTCCCTATAGCTGGGCATTCACCCATATGGGGATATTCGTACCCACACAGGAAACACATGACTTCTGATTGTCTGCCTGGTTGATGTGGCGCAATAAATGGTTTGTTGATGGCATCTGTTTCTGCTGGATTTTGCGTTATGGTGATCTTGCCCAGGTTGTCGAACTGTGACTCCACCGCCGCTTCCATTCAAGCCAAAGCCAAGATGGCCTCCAGCCACTGCTGTTTTTGTAGTAGTTTCTTCCGGAAAGTTTGTGACTTACAGCCGGCTATGACCTGAGATCATAGAGCCTCTTCATTCGAATATCAGTGGAATTTGCAGTATTTGAGTTTTATGCGGAACCTCATGACAGAATTGTCGAGGGGCTCCCCTTTGTCCTGACGTGTCACATGAAAGATGTGTCTTTCATAATCAACATTGGTGTGGGGTGCAAAGTACTCTGATAGCTTCCCGTGTAGGGTTAGGTATGATGCTGTTTCCAGATTGAGTAGCTCCCCTCAATGTCTCTTACAGCGGGTCCAACTGCCATATACAGGGTATTCTTTAGAAGTGTGTCGTCCGTGAGCTTTATGGCCCTGACATAAAACTTGAAGTCCATTAAACAGATTGCCAATTGGGGTCCCAGATTGCTGGTATCTCGTAAGTCAAAGGCATTGGGCAGGTGTAGTACCTAGGAGGCGCCCCCGGATGGGTTGGACAGTCCTGCAGCGCCTCCTGACATGCCCTCTGCTTATCTGGAAGAGACATCCTGATCCGACATGGTGGGTGACTATAGGGACGGCACTTTGGGCCTGTGCTGTGTGCCTCTCTGCAGTGTCCCTTCCCTGTATTCACTGTGTTCGGTGGCTTCCCAGGACACTGTGTCCTCATAAATGCTTCATCCCTATCCTTGGGCACTGTGGCCTTCTTCCCTTCCACCTTTTCTGTTGTGTCCTGGGGTGGGACAGGTAACTTCTTCTGAGGAGTGGACAGCAATGCTGGTGGATACTTCTGTAGTGTCCCAGCAGTCCACGGGTGCTGGGCAGGCTTGCCGCTGGTTAGGTGAGGCCCTTAATGAGGAGGGAGGGGCCTATCCCACCCTCTCGTGCCCATGTGGCAGAGGCTACGGGCTGCTCTGTGGCTTAGGCGGAGGGGCGGGCCTTAGTAGAGGTGGCACGCTGATGCGCTTTAATAATGCCTGATGGAATCCTCCAGGCCCCCCACTTGCTGCGCTGTGCTCTGGCGAGGCTTGCCATCATCGCGTGTGTTTGTCGGCCACACAATCTGTTCAAAGGGAGGCATGCACACGCAGGATTTACATGCCCCCCCCGTCGCCAATGTAAGGCTCAAGATGTTGGGGACCTCCCAAGCGTCCCTCAGGCACCCGCGGTCTCACCTCTGGTGAGAATGAAAGACCACGACATGGAGCGGCATAACGTGTGTCTTTCTTTATTTAACATACAACCAGAACTTCCCCTTTCTACACCCGCCTCCCTAACCCCAATGTCACTTCCCTGGCTATCGCCTCAAATGAGGGCCGTCCCCCATAACAATGTAGGAGGGCTGCTCAGTCGCACCATGACAGTCTCTTTGAGCTAATACGGTTGATGTTTACTTGGGAAGCACTATAACCCTGATTCATGGAATTATTTGCGTGTAAAACGGGGATCTGAGTGCCATTCTGCCCGCAAATCCCCATTCGTCAAATAGGGATTTGCACGCAGGGTGGCACGCAAATCCCCATTTTACACGCAAATAATTCCATGAATCAGGGCCCATTTCTTAAGGTGTATACAACAGGTAGCTTGTCTTTTATGTATTCATGTTAGAAAGGCCAGGGATGTTTGCTGCTGCAACTCGGAAGCACTGACTCCCATTCTTGCTTGTGGTAAACTGCATTTGAACCCTTTTGTGCAGCATTTGACTGCCTCCTACTAGTGTATCGTGTAACTTAGTAATGGGGAATTGAGGGACAACCCTGTATACAATGGTGATATTCTTTGTACCGCACCAAGGAAACATTGTGGTATAAATTAACACTCATTGGGGCCGTTCTGATTACAATTGTATGAGTGCCTAAATTTCGATGTCAGTAGCTGTCAGTTACTTCAGACACGCGCCACTTTAGGCATGTTGGCAACCCTGCACCCCTGGCTAATATTAGCGGATAGTAGAGCTGCCAAGTACATCACTCTTCACGTGAGAGTTCATGATCCCAGTAGTGAATACAGTGAGAGAACACGGAGGAGAGCCATGAGATGGGAGAACAATGTATAGGGTTGATCCCCTTTGGCCATGCACACAAAATGGAAGATCTACAGAGATCTGCGAGGAACCTGTTCATCAATGTTCAAATTCTGGCAGGGAATTTTTAGTTTTTCATTACTGGGTTGAAATGGTGCAATTTATGAGCACTGTTTGTGGAAAACATTAGGCAAAACACCATACAATTTTCTCTAACACCTGGAAAATTCAATATATCTGCGAGAGCTGTAAGTGCAAGACAGCCATGACCCATTGGCCCTGCACCAAAATGACCTGCATGATTCCTGCAGTGAGAGGCAGCAACCCTGTGAGCTGTTCTCTGTGACGCTGACTCCTTCATAAAGGGTAAATGGTGGCAGGTCACCACCCATTATGATTAAGTTTCCCTTCACTACAACCCTACTTTCTTTACTCAAAATGTTATTTTAATATTCATATATTGTCTGGTTGGGTTGTTATATGATTCATGAACATTTCAGGTCATCACTATAAAACTGAATGCTATTGCAAATAACTTGATCACATGTTAATTCTTTCATGTTTGCCAATTATTTTGACATAAAATAAAAACTTTTAAGGATAGTGAACAAAGTAGGCATTGGCTTACTTTTCCTTGGCTCAATGCTGTGACCTGGCATGTGAGCAATGTGCATGAACTGGGGATATGCTAAACTAGCAGTGGATTTTTTTTGACAAA
This sequence comes from Ambystoma mexicanum, assembly GCF_040938575.1. Classification (NCBI taxonomy): domain Eukaryota; kingdom Metazoa; phylum Chordata; class Amphibia; order Caudata; family Ambystomatidae; genus Ambystoma; species Ambystoma mexicanum. The sequence goes on along the minus strand of NC_090925.1, from coordinate 1,088,023,202 downwards.
GCAGAACGTGCTATCTTCTGAATCATTCTCCTCAGATTGCTTTGCACCTGCAGACACAAAAGAAACAAACACACTCCCCCTGCTGCAATCCTCGAAGCAAAGGCCCCATCCAACAAAGGGCACAAGTTGTGCCATTTACATTCAGAGTGGGAATACACCTTGTTTTCCCTACCAGCATAGAAAGAAAATATGCATCTTGAATCTATGGTGTCCAGGTTACAGTGGGAAACAAATAGTAACATTGATAGGCATTTTGCAAAAATTATGAAAATCACTTTCACAAGGGAACTTGTCTTCGATCCTAATAAGTAGGTAAACACTACAATGCAAAAGCTGTTGTGAGGCACCCTTCAAAGTTGTTAATTATTTCATGAAAAACAAATGTACAGATACTAAAATTCGTAAGGGTGTAGTGACTCCTGTGTCTGAGTCTGCTGTGAGAGATTTTAAAAACTGTCCTAAATGTATGTCTGTCAGGTCAGGTGTGCAGTTAGATGCAAACTCTGTTGCAAGGAGGGTATCTGCGTCATCAGCCAATATGAAAGCGCCTTTCTCTGTGAATCTGCCCTTTTCAGACATGAACGTCCTGAAATCAAAATTCTGGTCTCATTTGACAGCATCTGAGTGCTGTTGCTGTTTCAAGCTACGAACCAGATTACTGAGCACTGGTGCATAGCATGCAGTGTGAGCCTTCACATTAAATGTCCCAATTGGTTTCCATCATTCTGATATGCTTGACAATTTGTAGTAGACACCTACTAATAATAAATTATGAAATAAAGATGTTTTTGAAGTTATTCATATCATGGTAAATGCATATGTTATTGCTTTGATATACAAAGAGCAAATACAACGCCCAAAGAAAATCGTGGTACAAATTTTCATACCCCCCCACCCCCCCCCCCCCAGTAGCTCTCACCATTAGCTCCTGACTATTGGCCATTAATTACCCACGTATGTCAGAATGGGAAACTATACCATGAATCAAGGCCAAATCCAAGCCACCTTTGCAGGCACCATGTCATACTAGCTGATACAGCACCTCTGAACACCCTGAACCTAAAGCCAAAGCCCCAGCCTGACCAATGCAACCCCACCTCTGTCCACCACCGAGGCCCCACCGATGCCTGAAGCTACCATGATGACTACAGGCATTGTGTTTCTATAGCTTTACATTTAAAAATTAACTCCTTCCCGCATGAAACAAAAGACACACTACCTCCAAGGATTAAGAGATCTGGTCACTATGTGCATGTACATACCATTAACAAATCAGATATATACTTGAAAAAAGCCCCTTCTACTTTTAAGCTGTAATCCAGCCAAAAACCTCTTTTAACATTATCTGAATATTCCAGAACGCCTGATTGGATTAATGTACAGCTATCTCCTTACTCAGTGATCACATGGGATATTTGAAAATGGTTCTGCAAGGTGTTAGGCTCCAGGAGTACCTTACAGCAACTGGAGGTATCTTGCAAATATCCAATTTAGCCTCCTTTTTTTCCATAGTTAGGTTTACAGTTTAAATTGGCCAATGTGTTGGCCCGTATCCAAGAAGAATTTGGACCTCATTAGAAGTTTGCGAGCGGGTGCGTTTCAGCCTGCCAGGTCTGACCCATTCGTGAATGCTGCCGGTGAATCCGTCCTCCCCATTCCCATTGAGTCCAATGGGACTGAAATGGGAATGGGGAGTAATATTTTCTGGCGCCCGGGAATGGGCAATTACCGGGTCTGCCGGGGCCGTAATGCCCCGGTAATTGCCATTCCCGGGTGCCAGAAAATTCATGATTCACCGGCACGGTAATCGCCAGAGTCATAATGACCTCCTATGCCTCTGCTTGCTGCTGCTTTCACTCAAGCTATGACTTTAAAGTCCTGCAAGATGCAGGTGGAATGAACTGACGCTGTCCCCCCAATATCTCTGCTTGGAAAGCACTGTGATTTGGATGAATGTGCGAAAATTGACCCTCTGCTAGGTTCGCTGTGGCCCTGGCATGATGTAAACTGTAAATCTTGCATTTATTATTGATATTATCATTATTATTATTGTATTTATTGAGCGCGGACCTAGCTTTGAGAAGCAATAGAGCGCTTTACAGAGGTATACACCCCATACAGACACATAACGGAGCACTTTACAGAACAACATTACAGATGCATAACGGAGTGCTTTACATAGGTGTACAACATTACAGATTCATAACTGAGCACTTTAGGGAGGTATACACCAATACAGACACATAACAGAGCACTTTACAGAAGTGTACAACATTACAGATGCATAACGGAGTGCTTTACAGAGGTGTACAACATTACAGATGCATAACTGAGTGCTTTACAGAGGTGTACAACATTACAGATACATAACATAGCGCTTTACAGAGGTGTACAACATTACAGATGCATAACTGAGTGCTTTACAGAGGTGTACAACATTACAGATGCATAACATAGCGCTTTAGAGAGATGTACAACATTACAGATGCATAACAGAGTGTTTTTCAGTGGTAACAAAAGCACAGATATTCAGCAGTGGGTAGGATGCAGAGAGGCACAGAGGAGGGGCACATCTGTACCGGGTGGCTGGGAGCAGGGGGCGGGTAGCGTCTATCGAGTCAGGTGGCACGAGGGGCTTTGTGATGACCTAGGATAGTGGATCCAGTGTTCAATGCCACAATAGTCCATGAAAATATGTGACCCAGTGCTGTTCCAGTCCATTGACACCAGAATTGTGGTCAAAGCCCTACTATCAACATGGTGCTACAGGATTGAGGAGACACTGTAAATCCTGAGAAATAGCCTCCATGGTGGGAGCTGCATTGGGGTGATTAGGAGCGAAAGTGGGGCTATTGTGTTGTCAGGTGACGTTGTGAAAAAGCTGCCACTTTCTTTGTACAAAGAGGTGAGGGATGAACTGGGGCCTCAGATCCTTACAGTAGGCAGAGAGGAAAATATTATTAGCAGGTCAAATGTTTTTGTAAGGTACACGATGGAGGTGTCTGTTGCACTGGTAACGTTGGTCAGTATTGTCCATACCAAAGTCATAGAACCTTTAAAGGGATTCTGGTTGACATTGGGAGCCAGTCAAGGATTCTCGGGATAAGTGTAAAGCACTCTGTCAGATCGGTAAGCACAATTTTGTACCTCCAGGAACGGATGACGCTGGAATTCAGGGTGGACAATATACCAAGCATTGGCAAATTCTAATTTATATTCCCATGGCTTCACATGCTGACTGAGTGAAAATCAGGCACAATGTACGGTAGGATACATATAAGAGGTATCTACTCAACGTTTTACCTTGCCGTTCCACCCAGGGAAATACGTTTCGGAAGATGCTGCGGTCCCACATTACTCTCGTTCAGTTTTAGGCTGCTGCTCCTCATGCATTCCTTTGGGTGGCTGGTACCTCCCCCCGAGCAGGGAAAAGTCCTGCTTTGACCTATTGACATGGAGGTAGTCTGTATTTGTCATCTGACTATGAGCAGAATGGAAGCCCTCGTAGAGGTTCCGTAAGTGGGGGGATGGATGAGACACATATAAAGGTGGAGAAGGAGGGATTATTGTGGACCAAAACAGGTGGCTGCAAAAGGAGAGCTCTTATTGGTGCGATGTAAATCCATGGTAAATGAATAAATACATGAATACATAAATAAATAAGAAGGTATGTCATTGATATCCTTGGTGCTTAGACATTTCACTTATTAGCCTGTTCATACAGGGTGGTTTCTGTTGATGAACTACATGGCTTTATGACATTTATGAACACAAATGTATGTAGTGAGATTTCCATCATTTGCCCCTCTTAGCCACCTAAAAAGAAACAACATGGCCGCTACCGAGCTTTTCTTGACCCCCAGACTCCTCAAAACTCAATTTAAAGGTGTTTCTAGTGCAGGGATGAACTCCCAGGTTAAAGTTAAAGAAAGATCAGGCATCAACCTTCTGATGTTCCTGATCTGGTCTTTCGGAAATCGGCCAACACGAGTGAAAAAGCATTTCAGTGGCTGTGCGAAGGGGCATGCGACTCTCCAAGCCAGTATTATGGTGTAGATTTCCGTGCATGTTAGCTTTAAGTGGTCTACATTGCCAACTAAATCATCAGTTCACCTACGCCTCCCTGAGCAGCAATTGAATCCAGCGTATCGCTTTAATCCATGTATGAAAATGGATTGTTTTGTTATCAAACATGCAGCATAATGATGGAGTTTAAAGGCTGCATTGCCCTCCTCTGGCCCAGAAGACAGATGCCGTAGCTCGCCATTTAACATAAGTAATTCTTCCGTAACGCTTCCAAAGGCTGAATTATGAATAATAATCAGCCTGTGATCTGAATACATGCTTTGACCCTGAATATCCAATCAGCGTAATCTATGTCCCTGGCTCTCTGCAAAGTAATCATCGCACATGAATTCCCACTTTTCGCACTTCTTCTTTTTTCAATGAATAATTCAGAGCTCTGCAAATCTTTTCTCTAATACTAATGCAAATTACAACATTAAACAGGGGCTCGGGAGGTTGTGCTGCTGCTTATCTGTAATGTATATTTACTATGCTTGCATAAAACAACGCATGCAAAATACCCACTACTGACAAGCAGCAGCACCCTATGGGGGGGCCACCAACAAAATAAACAGATTACTGACTTCCGAAAGCAAGGCTTACTTAATAGATAATGCAAACCTTTAAGATCCAAATGCTCCAGGGACAGGTGATCTACTATAAATGATGTAAAGTGCCACCATTGTATGCTACAAGGATATTGCAAACCAGCAAGCTGTTTTCTGACGAAGTAGAGCATCAGGGCAGAAGGCGGAATTCCTTCACAAGGCCACATAACTGTGAGGTGGCTTGCAATATCCTTGTGACATACATTATGGCGTACCTCTTTCACCCTTAAACTTGCTTGCGACATCGGCCCCGGCAAGCTATCTTTACACAGAATAAATGCAGAGTCTGGACTGTTGGAAAACACATAGCAACATGTAGCTCCTGCTATGTTGCAATCAATTATCAATTTCAATTTCAAAGCTTTATTCGAAATAGTCCTTTAGCATAAGCATCAAGAAATCAATTAATACATTCAAATTTGCAAGAGGGGTCAATCAATCTAGTGCAATAGCTTTCCTTTTTAAAACAAGAGGTTAATACAATATGAATCAGGACACAAAAATGCAAAAGAAGAAGTAAGAACAACTTACAATAGGAAAAACAAGAAGAAAAAGAATACAAAGTAAAAGCACATCTTTGGAATGAGATTTTAACCTCAAGAGGAGAGCAAAGTTCGCAGACTCAGGGATATTCTACAATTGTGGTAACGTATTACCCATCAACTTGTTTCTTAAAAGCCAAGTACGATGAACATACCTAGCCGAAGCAAATACAACTTTCCACTCCAGCATATTGGTAAGAAGCTGAATTGCTTCCCTTGTGCTTCTTATCCCCATATCAACTAAAAGGGGTCTTAAATACCTTCGCCTGAGCTCAAGTAAAATTGGACATATCAACGTAAAGTGGATTAAAAATTCATCAGCTTGTTTGCAAAGTGGCTATACCCCAGAATTGTGTGGTGACCATTTCCGAGTATACCAAGGGGTATACAAGAAACCCAATCTAAAGCAGACATATAGGGAGCGCTCATAGAGGGGATGGATTCCATCCAAAAAGGATTTACAATTCCCCAGTGAATTAGATACAAGGAATTCAGGGCCATTCTTCAAGGAGTGCCTTTGGGCCTCTAGAATCTGGAATGAGTTGCGCCTTGCAATTATCTTAAGATCAATCTTCAGCGAGGGGCAGGACTCACTAGGGTTATCCCAGAAATGTTTGGCACCCAACCGGCATAACGTTGTTTTTACATGGAAAGCCCAACCATGTTATTTGGTGCCTTGCAGTTGTAAAATATCCCTCCAGGCATCTCTTTATGGAGCCAGGACCGGGAAGACCAATGTCTCACCCAATGCAAGACTAGCTTTAGGGGAATCAAGTCAGCTATAGGACATAGTTGAAGGTCCAATTGAATGAACGAGCTAGGGGCATTCTTAGGCAGGAGCAATAACTTCTTTAAGAAGTTATTCTCAATGGGGATAACATTTTCATATTTGCGAAGCCCCAAATCTCTGCACCATAAAGTAATTCTAGCAATGCTTGATTGTCAAATAGCGCAATAGCCGGTGAGATTGCCCCACTACCATGATGTTAAATAAAGTGTGAATACTCTGCTATATTTATTTAAGTTTGCCTTAGTTTTAACAAGATGGTCGGACTACCTCCCACTTCATTAAACCTGATCCCCAAATAATCAAAGTGTCTAACTTGCTCCAATACAAGACCATCAACCTTGATCTTCACCTGGGCGCACTTGGAGAAGTGGGGTTTGAAAACCATAACTTTGCTTTAGCGTGAGGCCGAGCTCCTTGCATTTTGCCAAAATGATGTTAAGCTCCGATAACAGCCCAGATGGGGTACTGGCAAGGATCGCTGCATCGTCGGCAAAGAATAAAGTGGGCCATTTTTTTAACCCAATTTTGGAGCATCTAAGGCACCTGCCTGCAGTGCATCCACAATTTGCTGGATGTATAACAGGAAAAGGAAAAGGAGTGGTCCCCTCCAAGTCCATAACACATTGTAGCTTGAGTTTGCATGTGAGAAGTTTAATTGCATCAACCAGCTCTTTTGGGACTTCCCACCTCTTCAAGATCTGCGACAACAATGCTCTCGGTACAGAGTTGCAGGCTGTTTTTAGACCCAGAAAATAACATATAATTAGATTTTAAGTAGTTTTGTATATTTCTGGATTGATTAGGACACCAAGAAGCAATGGTCCACAGTGCCCCATTCAACCCGAAACTCTGCCTGGGCGTTATTGATGATCCCTATATCATCTACCCATTTTTGCAATTTTGCCTGCAAGACTTTGCCAAACGTTTTCCAGGCACAGTCCAATAAGGATATCGAGCGGTAGTTGTCAGGCTGGTTTTTAGCCCCTTTTATGTTTGAGTGACTTCCTTGGCAGAAATGGCAGCATTAAATACTCTACCCAAGGTCGGGATCCGGATGGTCTGTTCATCCTGAAAAAACTCAAGTGGTATAAGTGTAAAGATGAGGCCCAGCTGCTTTGCCCCGTTTTTGTAATCCCAGAGCTTTTGCCACCTCCTTGTGTAATATAACCAAAGCTACTTCTGCGAGGGTTGCACCCAGGCCCTCCAGTCTACGCTGGCCGTCCTGCCTTCCTGGGGCTCCATAGAGGTTAGAAAAATTACTCCTCCAAACAGCATCCTGGATACAGCATTGAAGAGATTGGTCACCATCCAAGATCCAAAATTACCGTTTGCCATTGCACTGGCAAGAATGCCACCAAATGAACAACAGAAAGGACCTGAAATTAATTGGCTTAATGAAAGCCAGAGGCACCAAACGTGGGGGTGATCTAACATTAAAACCTCGTCAAATGAAATCCAAATGCATCTTTCTGCATATGGCTTTAAGAGCTATCATGTTCTGTATCGGAATGATATCTTCCCGTCAAAACAACAGTTTTTTGCTTATGGTTATCGGGCTCTCGTCGATGAAAATGTATGGCGAATATAAATATAGTGTCTGATGAATTTGAACCTTAAGGCGTAATGTCATATACACATGCATATTTGTGATGATTGACAACATGATGGTATACATGATTTGCAATTACATTATTTATTCTTCAAAATATTGTATGATTTATGTCTCTCATGCTTTCATGAATGGCAAACTATTACTATGAATTTTGAATACAGATAATACAACTGCATCCAAACTATAGGACACAATGTTAGTCACACACGCCTATCTGCGAATGTTTGATATAGTGTTTGGAAATTGAGAATCACTGTTGACATGACTATATGCAAATCACCGGTGTGAAGCACAGTGAACCAATGCTAAAATGAAAAGGGCTAACTTGGACACCCACAAGGGTCTCACTGACAATAATATTTACAGCATTTACACAACTGACTAGACCTATTTGGACTCCAAATCATAATGCGCACTACGCACGCCGACGGTGGAGGCATGCTAAAATCATGCAGAACGCGCAAGGTGATTCCATACAGGGCACATGCCACCTAACTACTAAGTACACTAACAACAAGGACATTCTTTCTAACTTTGGTCTACTTTAATAGGACAAAAAACTACACTATTTGGGGTAGACTCATAGTGTGATATCTCACTAATGGGAAGCATATATAATTGCAGGTACTTGAACTATTTACGTCCGGACATACTTAATACTTGGGCGAGGCACCTGAGCGGATAGAATAAATATATAAAAAAAACAGCAAATATATATCAAGAATATAGTAATAAAACCTATATACACAAACTAACCTTGAAATTAAATTAATAAAGTGAGATAAATCCAGTAAAGTTAACATTCAAACTTGCCCATTCCTTAATCCTACACTATATGGTATGTCTGAACCAATGATTTTTTATTTATTATGTGCAGCACCAACCAGTATCTTCCGGTCTTGTTGAGTAATCTAATCCATACCCAATCATTACAGGTTACATCGAATGAGAAGCCTAGGTGACATTGCAACATAGAGACTGTAACACAAGGAAGATAGGTTTAATACCACACAATTGGGTTGTGTACAACCTATTATCAATGCACATGTTCTTTTCCCTTACCACGCACACCAGTTAGCCACCATATTGAAGAATGTGTGTGTGCACAACCCATCCTGCTCATTGGGCTGAATAGACATTTGTCATATCAACATTGACATATACCAGCATGCTAAAAGGTCTTGTGATAATCACTTAGTACAAATGAGAAATTAGCTTTTTTTTTTCTTCTGGACATGAACCGGTACATAAGGTTCTATACTACTATAGACTTGTCAAACAATGAAGACGTACAGACTTGTGTGACAACTCGAAAAATATTGTATATGCTTATATGTCTATTTGAACCTGTCAGAAATCTGCTTACCCTCCCAATCCTCCTCACGTGATCCTTCGGAAGAAATATCCTTGGTTACCGTAACAGATGTCTTGCGGTTCTGCTTCTTTTCAACTGTCAGCCTTTCTTTGATTTTGTGGTCCTTCCGGTCATGTGAGTAGGGTCTGGCTCCCCCGGAGGCCACCTTGGCAGAGATGAAAACCTGCCCTCGGGGGACACCAGAGAGCCAGCCCTAAGTTCAGGGAAAAAGCCGGGAGGCAGAAGAAACCCTGATGAACAATAGTGCAGGGAGGAAGTCTGTGGTCCAGATATTTGCAGGCTGGAAAGACTGATCTGTAGATTGGTCCTGCTGCAGATGGATGCTCGACTGGCAAAAACCCAGAAAATGGTAACCAGGTGTCCTTGTAGGAAGGAATTCCCAAACAGGAAGCTAGGGAACCGAATGCGGGAATCAGATGGGAGAAGGAAAGTGTATTTGCAGAGTGGGAGTCTCAACAGACAGGGAAAAGGTCAGATCGGTGAAAAGGAGTAGTAGTGTTAGGCTGGAAAAAAGAGTAAGTAGGGAATGTATAGGTAAGATTAGAATAGAGAAAATAGCAACGTCTATTGACACTGGACGTTACCGATAATGCAGAGAATACCAGTGAAGTCCCCGAATTAAGAAGTAGATTGGGTAAGAAAGAAGGGCGAGAGTACACCAAAGGGTTGGTAAGGAGAGATGACTCGGGGAAAGTCACGAAAGGTACTTAGGACCGAAGGCGGAAGTAGCAGCAGTATGCGGCTATAGGCAGCCGAAGGTAGGAAGGAAGGTAAGGAGGGTCGCGGAAGGCACAGCGACACCCCGCGCAGAGCAGAGAACAAGAAGGCCGAAGAACACCGAAAGATAGTGAAAGAACGAGGGATATAACACGGGTACAGTGTAATAGATAGAAAGTATAGAAAAATAAAAGGGCACGCCAATAAGGAAAGGAACATAGAATTTGGAATAAAGATACAGAAACTGCAGAAGGGAAGTCAGGAGAAACTGACACGAGTTCTCAGGAGGGGAAACACAGAGCGGGCGTCTCGGAGCGCTGTCAATGAAAAACACAGATACACAATGCACCGACAGGTGGGTGGAGTCTAGTCTTATACGTGACTCCGCCATGCTGGATGAGGACTAGAACGGGGAGAGAGATGTAAGCCTAATGTCTCCAGTGATACCACAGCTTCCACCCACGGCTCCTGACATTTTCCTTCGGAGCCTGCCCGACTGCCGCCATTGGTATGTACCATTGAACATTAATTGCACCAGCATTCATTTAATGTAAAATATAAATATTTTTTAAATATGTTTTTTGCTTAAACTTATTTTCTATTCACAACAATTGTATGGCAATCATATGAACGAACTTTATTACTGCATAAACAGCCTTGAGAAAGACTGAAAAGTCGAAACATGTGTTTTCTGTTCAACCCTTATTGAATCAGAAGAGAATAAATCAACACATTAAGAAATATCATGAACTCTCTCCTAAAGTAATGTGTAATGAACATCATGTACTCTGTCAATAGTTTAGGCTAAACCCAGAGAGCTAGCAGTATACATATACTAAACAATTTTAACAATTTAATCAGCATTCATCCCCAACCAAGCTTCAGCATTATTAAAAACAATTGAACAGCTGGAACTTTACTGTCTGACCCCCTTTGTAATAGTAAGCCATTGTCTCTCCCTTTGGCGAAGTAGAAATGGACCATGGCCTGGGCAAGGTGGACACTGTGGCCATGCCCTTTGGACACTTTGGGTGGTTTGGTCATGGCCAGAGTACCCCCTTTGACCGAGCAGGCTCTTTGGCCCTCTCCTGGGAAATATTGAGCTACCCATTGGTTCCTTTCTGCAGGACCTGTAATCATGTCCATTGGCTAATTAGTCCTATGCAGGGCCTGTAGACCTTGCGAAATGAACCCCTGAAGCCACCAATGGCCAAGTTGGCTCGGGCATAGCCTTTAGCCCTACACTGGGAAATCCACTAACACTCAGTAGACATACGGGGCATGACACGCAGGAGAAGCCATGTATCTCCAAATGAGCCAGCCCAGCATGCCCAGTGACTACTTTGACATGGGCAGTGTAGGCAACCATCAACCTTTCCAACAGGACAACTGGGCATGTCCGTGGCCATATCCACTGCCTACTGCCTTGTGAATCACCTGAGACACCCAGAGGACCCACTTGGAATAGGCTGTGGTCATTCCCAGGGCTATGCTGATTGGGCCAGGGCCTTTTGAGCACCCGCATATCCAATTGGGTTCACTGGCCTGCTGTCCTTCTCAGTGACTGCTGGGGCTTTAAGCCCTGCACTGGGCACCCCTATGCAACCCAACGGCCGCCCAGACCGGAAAAAACAAATTGATATGTACTGGTAAACAGCCATGGCTAGTGGTTATGGCCAGTGGCCCACTAGTCCCCAAATTGAGAACGCAATACAAATTCAGCAAGCCCAAGAAATATTCAAGTCACCAGTCAGTTAAAAAAAACAGCATAATTGTGTGTATTATTGTTTCATGTTCCATTTGATCCTGTATGAATGTGTGGCTATGTGATTGCATGGCTTAAGTGTATACCTTTATGGGGAGCATTGCACGCCAAAATCAAGGATTTCTTTCATTCAGAAGAATGGTGTAGTGTTCTCAGGTTTAATAAAAGCATTTCTGTCAATGGAGATGAGACTGGGCTCGCCGCACAGCAAATTCCGGATTCCTTTTCAGCACATATGCAAAGATCATGCAGAACTACCTTCTGTCTCTCCCTCTACTTAGGTATCACAAAATCTAAAATAAAAGGTGTCCAGAAGTTCATTCCATCGCACTCTATACATTGAACAAAGTTGGGAGACACTAAGCATCAGCTGGTGGGTATTGTGATGTTATAACAGTACTGCTGTATGATACTAATAGTGCTTGGATGTTACAGTGGTGGCCACTTCGTTTGTGATGCCGCAACTGCTAATCTGCAAGAGAAATACCAGTATTTCTGCTATCAGTACTTCTAGTATTAAATAGACCTAACTCAACAAACTCTCGAAGCACTGATCACAGAAGTAACTATTCTCATATCCAGTGGTGCCCACGTAAGCTGGCCTACGATTATAAAATGCTAAGGGGGGCCCCGGGGGGAACGCGAAGCGTTTCCCCCCGGGGAGTTTTTTGGCGCTGCACACAGCCAGCGAGTGGCCGCGGGGTGCAGAGCGCCCCTCCCAGGGTATTTAAGGGCTCAGGGAATGTTCGGGAGACAGGCGACGGTTAGGACTTGGCGATTGTCCCGCCCTCCCACCCCTTCATTTTGTTTAAGCAGTCAGTTATGTAATAGGGGGGGGACGTTCGTCAGGGGTTTATGCGGGGGAGAGGGGGGGTTTATGGTTTTGGGGGTCCGTTAAGAGGGTAGGGATGGTAGTTTGGTGTGACAGGTCAGGGCATCGGGAAAGGTGTGTATAATATTGTTGCTGATGAGGCAGGTCAGGCTGGCTGCAGGTCACAGGGAAGAGGAGTTTGGTGTAGAGGGGAGTTTAAAGGGGTCAAAGTTGGTCGGGGCGCCGGGGGCATGGTCCCTTTTGATGTGGGGGGAGGGAAGCACAATGGGGGAATGACACGGGAAAGGAGGGGGTGGCGCTGTTTGCACTAGCAGGTCACCCCGGGGGATCAGGTATTGAGCCTGGAGGGGCATGGCCCCGGGGGAGAAAGCGGGAAGCCTGGAAAAGGGGCAAGGATACGGTAGGATCCAAGGGATCATTAGGGAGGAAATTGGTTATTTAATTATTTAATTATTTAATTGGGGGGAAATGGGAAATGTTTAAGTTATTTATTTGATTGTTCAAATAGCTATTTAGCTTGTTAGGCCATGGAGCCAGTTAAGCGTTTTGATTGTAAGCTTTGGCCTGTCACATTAAAGCGACCTTTTCCACTTTTAAATGAGTCTGGGTTTTTGTGCAGTAAGCCAAAAGGGGCCCCACTGAGATTCAGACCTGTGACATGCGCGTTACATATGTAGTTATACTCAGTAGGTACATTTACCATCTCGGCCGTCTTGTCTGTCCCTCTTTCACTCTTTCCTGGCTCAGTCTCAGATAATCAAAAAATCCGCGACTGGCCTTGATCATTTCTGACTGATCCCTTCAATCCACATGTATTTGAGCCCAAAAAAGCTTTGTTTATGCAAATCGAGGCCTCATGGAGGAGATGGAGTGGTTTCCATAAGCGGTTTACCAAGATCTTTGGGAAACAATTGTGGAGAAGGATTATAGAAGTGGAGTGGATATTCTATGTGCAATTATCATAAATATCAATTAAAGATTTTAAATCACATTAGCCCAGGGTAGTGATTATTGACTACCAATTAGCTAATCAGAATGCTTCGAATGCAGGCAATAATCTCTGCTGCCTCCTGCAAGCAATTGTACTGCTCTGACCCAGTCTTCATATGTATTAAGGCAATATGATTCGAGGTGGCGGGCTGACACTGTCAATAAAGGCCCGCCACCCAAGTTAAGGGCCTGAGCGAGGGGTCATGCCACCATTAGCACCCATGCAGTTTCCCAAGCGGGTGTGAATGGTGTTTAATTTTTTAAAAAGGAAACTTACCTTGCGGAGCGACTCCATAGTTTCCAAGTCCGTTTTCTATGTAGATGACCATGACCTAATTAATCAACAAGGAAACGGAGTTGGGAGACTGCAGCGCTGCACCTCTCCCCGAGGTAAGTTTCTTTATTTTTGTTTTACATCAAACACTCTTAGCACCCACATAGGAAACTACATGTGTGCTAAGAGGTGAGGGAGGAGCAGGGGAGGGAAAGATGAGTGCGCAAGGTAAGAGGCGCTGGCCAGCAGCATTCAGGCTGCTCCAAACTCAGGCGTATACCAGACAATCCAGCCTCTGTTCTGAGCATGCTGATTGGACAGCTCCCCCTTCAGGGTGCTAATATGCTATAAACACCACATACAATAGTTGTATAGATATCACAAAGTGTCATTATCACTCAGGATTATTTCCTTTGCCCAACTCCATAATTGGCCTCTAGGTACTGCATCAAAAGCAGTAATGAGATCCACAACTATCTGATAGATAGCTGGCATTCACAAAACAGCAAACTTCAGAATGTTTAAACCATCCCAAACACCTTGTCTGTGGTAGGTATGCTGCCTGGAGTTGTAATAGCCAATCATTTTCTTTGTGCAATGTGTCCAGTCATTTTGGGACGATCTTACTGTAAACCTTGACCTATGAGCCTAATAACGAAATATATATCAGATGTTTTTCAATGCTTATTTGGGGGACAGAAATGCACGTAGGACAAGGGAAGGGTACACTGCACTGTTCGATGAGGTAGCATTCACAAACATGTTCATTCAGCTACAGGACATACACCTTCGTCCTTGCTCGGAAGGTGTAAAGGGTTTTCTCTTCAGCCTTTGAGAGGATGTAGAAATGCCAGTATTTGCACGCTCCATGTTGATTGCAACCACATTATCATGCAATATTTACCAAATGCAAGCTTCCTGCAATAACTCAGGACCCCATAATTTGGCAGGCAGTGCAAAGAGGTGCTATTTGCATCACCAGATGTTTTTCGACTTTTTGCCTAACCTATGTTGTGAGTCTTACTTGTAAATGATCAACAAAAACAAAACCACAATAACAAGCTGTCAAACTGACCCCTTTTTGGTATATATAGCTTTGAAAATGTGAATAGACAGTTATAATGTTTGGGTAATTTTTAACATATGCTTTAAATCAGAGATAACGCAAAGTTTCATCTTTTATCATCAGCGAGATTCCCTCCCAGAGAAGAGCCTGGCCATCTGCATTCTTTTGTATAGGAATATAACAATTCACCCTGTCCCGCTATCCATTCCACCGGCTTTCCTCCTGCTGTGCGATCTGACAAACATGGCGGTTCTTTATTGATTAAATGGCAGCTCCTTATGGCGTCTCGTCTGTAGTACAAATATTTCAAACGGTGTTCAATTGCCATCCCCTCCAGCAATAAGCTGCAAAACGCTCGCTCGTGCCTGGACTCTGCCCCCAGCCATCTGACAGACGATGATTATGTGCGGTTCTAGAGCAGCACCAGCTCGCATGTGAGATATAAGGTCATATATCTGCGCGCTATGCTGGGGCGCTGCACGCTCCACCCAGCCCTGATCTGATTCCCAGACAAAGGATTCAAAACAGGGTTAACAGGAGACATAGATAATAATAATAACATTTGGGCCTCGTTTTGTAAAAGAGAGGGGCCCATTCCCATTAGAACGTGCATGCTTGTGGGCCCTGCAGAGGCAATTTTCATTTTTTGCAAAACCGAGCGAAAAATGAAAGAGGAAAACCAGACAAAATCAACTTTTCTCGTTCATTGTACTGTTTTGAAAAGAAACGTAAATGCCGCCGAAACCTTTGTTTTGCAGATGACATTTAACATGGATTCCTATGGAATCTGCCTGCATTTAGAAGATGCAAAAGGCAGGTGGTTTCTCTACTATCCATTCCTTTTAAACCTGCATGAACACGGTATTGCATACAGTTTGAACCAGGCCAATAATATTTGTATAACTGAATTCCATTATTTCTTCTTCCATTTAACTAAATGAGGAACAAAGACGAAACTATTGCCCTAGTTTCCAAATGTGACATATGGGGTGTGTTCAAGGTAAAAATAAAATAAAAAATAAAATAAAACGCTTACAAAATTAATTTGCTCCATGCTTGCACCAGTACAAAGTTCCCGAATTTTGCATTCTGTAATTCAAATCATAAGTTGAAACTATAGAGCAGACATTTGTTAGACCATTATGCATTATGTACAAAATGATGATTAGGAATTCTAGCCCGGGCCTCTACAATCCACATTCCAGAATCTGTTGTCCTTATTGTGCATACTTGAAGGAAGCTATAGCACATTTCGCATTCTGTGCCCCCTCCATTAAGTATAGACGATAATAGTTAAAACCTCTTCTATGGGTGCATGGTCTGCATTGCATAAGAAAGGCCTCGATTTTATGTTTCTCAGTAAGCAATGCAAGAGTTGTTCTCTGTTAAATGTGCATGTTAACACATAACAGGACATTAACATGATATTATGACAAAACCCTGCACTTTTATGTTGCCTTCTGAAGAACAAAAGGGGTAGGCTATTTGACAATTTGGGAATATAATATTATGATTTCTTGAAATGCAACATTTCAGAAAATGCATTTATTTATTTATTTATTTATTTATTTATTTATTTATTTAAATGTGTATAACGCTCTACATGCCCACAGGCCTCAGATCGCACATGGAGGCGGACAGGACAAAACATGGGGGACAATTAGAGGGATACAGTAGCGAAGTGATCCGTCAGAAGATTTTAACAAAGCAGTAGAGACAGTCAGGAGGGAGGTTGCTGGGCTAAGAGGCCCATAATATGTTCGTGCTGTGCAAGACAAACATGAAAATGAGCCATGTGTGAATGATCTGAAGTATGTTACATTCACAGCACAAAATTCACACTAATGCAAATCATTGCAAAAATTAGACATACACTCCATCCTTGTTCTATCACAATTAGATCCAACAGTTATTAATACATGTGCTTTGTCTTATATTAATGTGTAACTGAGTCATTTTAGTAACATGAGTGCCCTGTTTGAACTTTTGTATTGCACGAGATAGTAGATGCCACATTGAAGGCTGCTTTGCCTAAAGAATGTTTGTGTTCCACCGTGAAACTGCATTAGTAGAATTAAGCTTTTTCAACTTGTAACTGGCAGGGACAATAATTTCTAAGCTTTGAGAAACACGCAATTACATGGCCGTGAATGAGCCTGTTTTTTTTTGACAGCGAGAACCATAATAGTTTATATCTCTGGTGTTTAATTCACTATAAATACAAAACACTATCACCACAATAAGGAGTTTCGTTGAGTCAGTTAATAGGAATACATGGCCTCATTACAACTCAGGCGTTAAGGGTTAACGCCGTCGTTAACCCTTAACGCCTGATTCCGATTTTAACGGCTGCTTTTAGCAGCCGTTAAAATCCATGGCGCTAAACCGCCTTGGTGCTAATTACGCCACCGTAATTTACGGTGGCGTAATTAGCGCCTTCCCCACTCCCATTATGCCCTATGGGGCAAAAATGGGAATGGGGAAGGGTAAAATGGGAAATGGGGATTTACCGCCCCACTCACCTTGGAATGGGGCGGTAAATCCGCCATCCACCATGGTGCTAAAGTTGGCGTACTTACCGCCTGGGTCGTAATGACCCCCATGGTTGTCATTTAACGCTATGTGTTTAGACTGTTCTGTATTCTGAACAATAGCCTTTGTTAACAGCCATACTGAATAGTTAGTTATATATTCTTTGGTCTTTTGATTCATAGACTCATGGTTTTTAAGAAATCCAAACGAGTCGCTTATCCTTGTGATCTTTGCATTTTTACCAAACTGAATGTGTCATTCTGAACAAACATCCACTTGCGGATTATAAGGGGGTGGTGCTTGCTTGGAATACATTATTTTCATATTATGTTAGTTCAATTATAGTCTCCATCCTATTAGTCCTATGAGATGAAAAGCAAAGCCTTACTGAACGTACTATTCATGTAAACCTGGTGGTGAGCTTGGATGTCTGTAGTATATCCGGTGTAAATCTCTTGCATTTTGAGGGGAGATCAGTGGTAAGTTCCATCTTCTATATTTGAAACAAGATAATTTATTTATTTGACATTTGTATGGAGCATATGCAGCAGAAAGTGTTTCCAGGCGTCACAGGGCAAATGGGGGGAGGAGAAAAACAAAAATAACGGCCTTCTAGGTCTTGTGACATTCGGATCGGGCAAGTGCAGTGTCAGGAAGTGCAGGGGAAAGGGCAGATCAGGGCTAGAGGGAGGGAGAGGGCAAAGGGAGAAGTGCCGGACAGAGCTGGACAAGCGGCTGGGCAAGTGCTATAGGGTGCCGAGGAGGGTAAGTGCCAGGGGTAGCCAGGGGTAGGGGTCAAAGGTGCAAGGGAGGAGGGGTGGACCAGCCTAGGAAGGTTAGTCAAGAAAGGGTGTGTAGGGGAGGAGTGGTCCAAAAGACCCCCCCTTGCCTACATCCCCTCCCCAGGTGAGGGCCATGGCTCATTGGGCGTCCCCTCAGACCACCCGGGCCCAGGTGGTGGAGGGTCACCTGCTGAAGACATTGCCCACACGTATTGAATTTAGCTAGGCCCAGAAACCATTTTGTCTATCAAAGATGGTGTGAGCTCAGCGCACTGTAGCGCGGCCCCCACTCTCGGAGAGTTTTAATTATCCCTGTCGCTGCAGCGCCCTGGCAGATCCGCTGTGAGCCTGTTCCCACGAACAAGACGGACATGAGCTAGCATAAGATACTAACACTGTAACATTTCACCGTCTACAGTGTATCACTGCTCCCAGCATGACCCGGTCAGCGAGGCCTGGGTGATGGGGAGAACTGTAGAATGGTCATCCGATGAAAGCAGAAAAATACCCAAATAATCCTTTCCATAAAACTACTTCTACTAAAGAAACCTGTAAAATTGTGTAATTTTTGTAAGAAACGCATGTTTACATGACACCAGCAATAAAGGACCCACACCCCTGCAGGGGTGTGCAAATGATAAAAAGCATTCTGGGGGATTATTCTTTATATGTATCATTGAAAACCGTACACCCCGTGGTCCCGCGGCATAACTGAACTAATGCTGCTACAGTGCAGTGGAGGACGAATGCAACTATATATAAGGCTCGTGTGACAAGACGCGGGCAAATGCGCCAGTCATGCGTACATATCTACAGACCTTATATGCCATTACCGCCGCGTACAATGGCGGGTCTCGTTCTCTATGCTCCACCAACCACACTACTACCTCACGTAATGCAAATATATATGCATATTACTAAAATGCTGTAGTTGTTAAAACATAATGTACTAGTAAGGTGCTCAGACTGGCTATATTCGAGAGACATGTAGTGAGTTGAAATGTATGTTTTCAAAAGATCCAAATGAGTATTATACGAATGTTCAAATGTTTATGATGTTCTCACCAAAAGTCGGCAACACACGAGAAAAATACCTTTGTGAATATGTGCAAGGCCATTTTCTCCCCCCCCCACCCTGCAAAGTCTGCCAAATAAGAGAGCTGAGGCCTGCGCCACGCTGCTCCACCTCCCCCAACCAGGCTGGAGCCGCTTCAAAGATTTGTAGTCCCCGCTGCAGCACCCAAGGCCACGCCCTGCCACCTGCATTATTTACAGCCCAGCAGTAAACCTCAGCTTGAATACACAAATCCAAAGGCGCCCCCTCGTAAACCCCACAACCCCCCAGAACACCTCAGACTTATGACCCGGTGCAACGAAGACACCCAATACTGTGGCAACACACAACAGCCCATTCATAATAACTTCTAACGAGACAGAAAGACATGTACCGCCCGTCCCATGCCCGGAGACGTAGCCCCATGACCTATGGTACCGGTCAAACAGGACACTGGTAACCATGCACGGATAAATCACCATCAAACCCCTCACAAGGTGCATTCCTCCTGTGTTGCATTAACCTATAGAATAACCTATTGATAGATTTACTAAAGAAGATAACATTGCAGTGACTGAATGACTGCGATGTGCATGGCATAGGGCAAATAAGTCAGGAAAAGACATTCATCTCTGACACTGGCCACAATGGCACAACAACACCGCCCGGATGAACTCAGCTGACCTGCCAGGCCCAGCCCAACCCACGAGGCTGACCAGTGACGTCCTCCAGCCAAGGCCAACCACATCGCAGCAGCACCTATAGCTAGTCATCGCCACCCAATCCCATTGAACCTGTGCCCCTTATAGTATGTAGCTACTGATGACGTTTTTTGTAAATATATACGCCTGTCTTTGCTATTGTCGGACAGAGCGCTCTCGGAGTTTGCAGAGTTCTTTGCATGCCCTATTCTGATTGATAAACTCCCATTTAAGCTCACCCGCACTCTGTCTTGGCTTTATTCCCGACTTGGGAGAGTCCGTCATTGTCTCTCATTGCGGGGAGGATGGTGCTGGCTGGGGACGCTTGCCTTCAGTGGTGACCCCGAAAGCGTGATTATTATTATTATTATTATTTTTTCCCGACCTAACATTACCATCCCCTTTTGGCACGAGAATTCCGGTCGAAAAGGGATACGCACGGTGCGCCGGCTCCGGGAGGCTGCCCGCCAACGGCGACCGGTACACTAAGAAGTGCGCACTCAATAGAGAGAGGGTACGGGATCCCGGTTGAAAAATCCCCTTTGAGTACCGCTCGCCGGAGCCGGGGCTGACTGTTGAGCGGACGGCAGCACTGCCTGGACGGACCCAGTTTCGGAGACTATCGGTTCAAGACGGGCACGTGAGTATTGAGTGCGAGCGATCGTAAAGGGAATGGAGGCAGAAATTTAGGACAGAGAACGAAGAGGGGTAGAAAAGGGGGGTACGCAGATCTACTAAGGATCATCCTAAACTTTCTTTGCTTTTTCTTTGCATATGGCCATTAGGATTAAGAGGTGAATAAGAGATAAAAGTGACGGGAACCTAGCTCCGAAAGGGGGTGGAAGGCGGCGCCGCATAGTGCTATCTTGACTAGTACTGGGAATATATGAAGAAGTGGATAATAAGATAAAAGTGTCTGGCAAAGGGGGACACGGAGGATATATTAGTGACTGCTATTTCTTCTTTCTATTCTTTTCTTTAGGGTTGGGGGGAAAATAAAAGTGAGATCAGTACAAAACGTTAGGGAGAAAATAAAAGAGAGAGAGTCCTACTAGAAGAGGGAAGAGCAGACCAATATATATATATATGCGCATCCATATATCTGAATAAGACGGACAGGGACAGCCGGCTAGGGAGGAAAGGGAGGGCAGCGTGAATTGTGAATAGAGTGTTACAGAGAGGTGTGTGCACCTCGTATGCGTTAGAAGACAATTTGGTGCTGTGGGTGTGTAAAATGGTTATAAATGTATAGTAATTGAATGGTCATGGTAAGTGTGGCCGGATAAAGCTTCTTGAAGACAAAAATGACAAGGTGAAGTGAGTGTGTACCTTTTTGATTTCCGGGTTAATATTGTCAAAATCACTGATGGTTTGCTCTTGTATGTGCCCCCCCAAAGAGAATAGAATAGAGACTGTGTACAGCCAGTTTTGTATTGCGCAGGCAGGGGGAAGAGCACAAAGGAGCCCATTATTGAATGTGAAGTAGAAGACGAAACCCATATTGGTAATAGGTTTACATTGTAATTGTGGACTTACAGAGACACACAAGTACTAGGAAAACACAAAGATGGGGGCCGAAACACCCTTATCACATATCTGTAAGAACCTACCAGGGTACGCGGAGCGAATTAAGAAATATCATGACCAATGGATAACAGAGCTGAAGGGAGAGGGGTTACCACAGATATGGCCCGAGGGGGGGTCATTCGATAAAAGTGTTCTGGATATGGTGGCCACATGCATTTGTTTGAAATACAAGGGGAAGCAGTTGCACAATAGGAGGGAAATATTAGATCTCTGGAGGTTATTTGAAGAGATACCACCGCCTAAAGCACCAGCATTAAATCCTGACCTACCATCTACCACTGACAATCCACTGATGATACAGAAAGATGCTAAAGAATCGTCAAATGTAGAGCCACCAATAGAGGTAACAAGCTTGTACCCGATATTAAACAAGCCTGTGCCCGCAGAAGGGTACAGTGACCCCACTTATGTCCCTCCCCTGACAACTACTACACCCCACCGGCCAACGGCACCCCCGCCATATGAAAGTACAAGGGAGCGAGCCCAGGCATCTACACAAAGGGTGGATATAGAAAAGCTAACAGATGATTTACAATCAAGACTCTCAATAGCGAAAGATGAGCTCGCAAGGATAAAAGACATATGTGAACAAACAGCACTTAATGCAGCAAGATCAGGGTGCACGTCTAGAGCGCCGAGTGAGAATAGAACACTCGAAGACGGGTGGAAAAAAGGTGAGATACTGTTCAGAATTGAGGAAGAACCGACACGAATAATCGAAGTAGGGACACGAGAGGGAGGTATGGATAATGAAGAAAGGCCTATAGGGGATAGAGAGGAACTACTATGTGATATAAGGGACGATTTAGAAGAAAGCAACAGGTTGAGCATGGCAATGGGAGGGGGAAGTGAAGGGGTGGATGGTACATGTTCAATGAGAACACTGGATGATGAATGGACGGGGCGATTAAGGAACAGGGTAGGGAAAATGGCATCACTGGGAACCTCAGCAGCCAAAACGGGTGTAGATGCAACGACAAAAGGAAGGTTACAGCTCCCATTGATACATAGGGGAGGAGGGAGGCCGAATTATATCCCATGGGCTCAGATGGATAAAGCCAATTTATTAAAGCTATTGCCCCCGTTATCAGGAGGGGCAAGTAAGTGGATATACGCCTTTGAGAAACACACTGCCGGGGTACCCCTAGCAATAGGAGATGTGAAGAGCTTGCTTGTATCAGCAGTGGGGGATCAGGCTGATAGAGTATGGGTCAAGGCCGGTTTCCCGGGAGTAACATTAGACTGCGACCGCCATGACGGGGCCTCCTTTAACACAGTGCGTGCAAGGGTGTGGGATGCCTTGCGAGAAACGTTTCCAGATACGCCAGACTTACAGTCAGTAATGCAGTGTACAATGAATGACGGGGAGGAGGCTATGGATTACATTTTTTGGGTCCAAGAGATGTGGAGAGCAGAAACGGGCACGCCCTGGTATCAATCGACTTCTTTATTTTACTTCATTATAAAAAGAGGGCTCCCAAAGGAAGTGCAAAAGGCGCTCGACAAGATAGCAGGTATTGAAGCAAAGGGATGGCCAGAGATTCAGAGCGTAATAGTACACCATTGTAAGCGAATAAAGGAAAGGGAGAAGGAGGTGGCGCAGAAGAGATTGGCAGACGAAGCAAAACTAGTGCAGACAAAGTTGGTGAAGGTCGCAGCGGCTGTAGCCGCACTCCCTCACAGCAGGGAGGGAGATGAGGAGGAGGAGGGGCTGGTAGCAATACAAGGTAGGATGGCAACTAATTGGGCTGGAGCAGGACAGCGGCAGTGGAACGAGCAGGAGCAAGGCTGAGGTCCGCAGTGGCAAGAGTGGACCCCTCGAGGGGGACGAGGTGGGTACAGGGGCCGAAGAGGAGGTGGACCGGGGTACGGGGGAATGGGAGGAAATGGATGGCAGGGCCCTAGAGGTGCACAAGGGAGTTGCTGGAACTGCGGAAGATGGGAGCATTACTGTAGGGAGTGCAGAGCCAGACCCAACAACGGGTTCCAAGAGGTAGAACAGTATGGCCATCCCCACCCGGGGAGCCCATATGACCTTCCAATGGGACAACAACAACCGAGAAACCCAGGCCAAGGTAGTAATGAGCAACAACAGGGGCACCAGTATAGAACACAGAACCACCCACAAAACAATGACAACATGCAGTATACGCCAGGCAACCCTTTTGCGACAACAGCAAACGGGGCCCCCGCACCAGCACCTTACAACGGCGTGTCAGTAGTTTCAGGAAGTGTCTTTAATGAAGGGGGGGCGATGAGACACCCCGCATAGGACAGCCCACAGAGAACACTTGCGTGTCCAGTTCTATCTACCACCTACGATGCAGCAGAGGAACCATTGGTAGGGGCGCAGATAGGAGACAAGCAGTTCATATTCATGGTGGATTCGGGAGCAGAGAAATCATGTATCAGGGAGGGCCGGTTCCCGTTATCTAACCGGAAGTTAGAGACGCAGGGGTTTTCTGGGGCTGTAATTGAAGTTCCTTACACAGAAGCATTGGACGTAACAGTGGGGGGAAAGACTGTAAAGACACCCTTACTGTATTATGAACACTCACCAATAAATTTATTAGGGAGGGATCTCCTGAGTAAACTCAACATGACCATATCATTCACTGAGAGAGGTATAGTGTGTTCAACACCCGGAATATGCCGATTGCGTGCAATGTTGGTAGTACACGCCCACACGACCACACAAGAAGTACGAGGTTTGCCAGAAAACGAGGAAATGTTTATTGAAGGGCTAAAGACATTGGCCCTCATAATTCCAGAGCTGACGAAGATGGATTGGAGGATTCCAGCAGAGTTCCTCTTCCGCCCCATAGTGTGCCCTGACACAGCACCAGGGTCAGTGGTATCATTAGACTTGCACGCTGTACAGGTATCAGCGAAAAGGATTGCGGTGATTGGAGTAGATATGGAAGGATGTGAGTGGCGTACAGTACTGTGCACGAATGCCAACATCGCCCTAAGAGACTTAACAGATGAGGATCTCTTTTCAGATGCAGAGGGGGATGGTGAAATTGTAATGGAAATAGCGATGCCCTGTGACATTTTGATTCAAGGTAGGGAAATCCCCGCTCAACTGATGGCAGTGGTAGGAGCACCGCCGTCATTCTTTGATGATGACATGAGACTCGTACCAAATAATTTGTGGACAACAGGCCCCCATGATGTAGGGCTGTTGCATGGAGTACAACCTGTGATAATAAAACTAAAGCAAGGAGCAATTCTACCCCGAGTGAAACAGTATCCATTGTCCCGTGAAGCTGAACAAGGGATAAAAGAGACAATAGATGCACTACTAGCACAAGGGATAATAGTGCCTTCAAACTCCCCATGTAACACATGTATTTATCCAATCAAAAAAGCGAAAGGAGGGTCTTGGAGCATGATACAGGATTTACGCCCCCTAAATGATGTAATTCAGAAAGAGTTCCCTTTGGTCCCGAACCCTGCATCAATATTATGCAGCATCCCAAAAACGGCATCACACTTCACTGTAGTCGACTTGAAAAACGCATTTTTCTCAATCCCCCTGGCTGAAGAGAGTAGATACCTGACAGCATTCACACTGGGGGGAAAGAGATATGAACACTGCAGATTACCGCAGGGATACTGTGAGAGCCCAAGCATATTCAACCGCATATTACATGAAGACTTGGGAAACCTATCAGTTGAGAGTACGATCATCCACTACGTAGATGATTTACTAGTGTGTGCACAACACGAAGAAACATATAGAAAGGATTCAACAACGCTCCTGACTCTATTGGCCAATAAGGGGTACAAGGTAGACAAGGAAAAGCTACAGTACTGCCTGACAGAGGTCTTATACTTGGGACAGCTGATATCAAAGGATGGAAAAAGAATAATCCCCGACAGGGTAGAAGCGATAAGATCAGTTGGAGAACCCACAACAGTGAAAAACATGCAGAAGTTCTTGGGAATGTGCAACTATTGCCGAGCATGGATATTAGACTATGCAGCATACACGAGACCCCTACTACAAGCACTCAAAGAAGCACAACAGGAAAATAAGAAAATAGAATGGTCAGAAGAAATGAGCGCGTCATTCAAATCATTAAAAGAGTTAATTTCAAGCGCTCCAGTGCTAGCAAATCCTGATTATGGACGCAAATTTTACCTATTATCACACTGCAAGGGAACACTCATCACAGCTGTTCTGACACAAAAGACGTCCCTAGGACACAAGCCTTTGGCTTACTATAGTGGTACTTTAGATGCCGTGATGCATGGCCATTTCGCGTGCGATTAATCACTCGCTGCAGCCGCGTTCGCGATTGACAAAAGTGCCACAATAGTAATGGGATGTCCTGTGACATTGTTTGTGGAACATTCACTATTTGCAATACTTGAGAGGTCAAAAAGCACACTGACGACACAGCGGGCAACAGCCTATGAGATCATATTGTCTAGCGCCAATATCCATGTGGTGAGATGCAAGACAGTGAACCCCGCAACATTCATTACAGAAGCATGCACACTAGAGGACATGCAGGACCACGATTGTGCAACTTACACAGGAGAACGAGGGGAGGACACAGTGGTGTGTGAGAACGCTCTGAGCGAGGGGGAAGTGTAATTCGTGGATGGGTCTGCATCGATTGATGTGGACACGGGAGAAAAACATGTAGGTATGGCAGTGGTGAGGTTAGAAGACGGTGAGTATGAAACACTAGTACAGTACCGCCTCCCATCACATTACTCCCCACAAGCAGCAGAATTGATTGCGCTCATAGAAGCACTACATGCAGCAAAGGGTTGCGCAGTGACAATATATACAGACTCAGCTTACATGACGACGACAGCACATGGAGGTCTAGCGAGATGGGGGCGGAGGGGATTTCGACGGGCAGACGGAACACCAGTACAGCATGCAGAATTGTTGAAAGAGTTAATTGAGGCCCTACAAAACCCTACTGCGTTAGCAATAGTGAAGTGCCAAGCACATACATCCAACACAGACGTTGTGTCTTTGGGAAACGCGGCAGCCGGCACTGCCGCCAAAGAGGCTTCCTATTTTCAGAAATATGAAGTAGGTGAGTACATACTGCAGCACAAGACAAACGAAGAGCTCCCAGAAGGGTACAACCTGATGCCTATATCACAAATACTAGAATTACAGGAAGGAGCTAGTGCAGACGAAAAATTGATGTGGACAAAACGAGGGTGCAGCAAGTCGGCGACAGACTTACTGTGGCGGCAAAACAACTCAGGGAAAGTGGTAATGCCAATAAAGTTATTGGAAATTGCGTTTCAACAACTACACTTCCCTGCACACAACACCAAACAGCACATCGCAGCAGAAATACAGGAAGAATGGTTCGTGCCCTGTCTCCAGGAGCACGTATCTCCATTAGCGATGGAATGCACAACATGTCAAATATACAATTCAGGAATGACATTACGCACGCTCCGGGGAACAATTCCAAAACCCATTGGCCCATTCAGAGAGCTACATATTGATTATGCGGACATGGGGGAAAGGTGTAATGGAGCACGGTACATGATCGTGGTTGTATGCCCATTCTCAAGGTGGGTAGAAGCAGGACCATGTGCACGACCTGATGCCAAGAGCGCTGCAAAGTTCCTAGTGAGGGAAGTGTTCCCGCGCTGGGGAATTTGTGACGTTATTCGCTCAGATAATGGCACTCACTTTGTAAATGAGCTTTTCAAGGAAGTTACTACATTATTGGGAATAAAACATAAATTGTGTTCGATTTATCATCCTCAAAGTAATGGCGTAGTGGAAAAGATGAACAGACTGTTAAAAGGCAGGTTATCAAAACTATGCTTTTCATTGAAAAAGAATTGGATTTACTGTCTGCCCCTTGCGCTATTTGAGCTCAGAAATCAGCCAAGCAAAGACCACCATTTGTCCCCGCACGAGATCGTGACTGGGAGACGAATGTGCACAGCACACTCTCCACTGCGTGAACACTCAGATGCACACAGAAGCGCCGCGATATTGGGAGAAGAGATCACAGACTATTTGAAGAAATTGACAAGGGCAGCGCGCGCAATATCAAAGCAGCTCTCTCCACCCTTCACGAGAGAGGAGGGAAACATAACATGGTCTGTCACGGAGCCTGAGCAACAGCTACAGCTGATGCCGGGTGAATTCATTTATGTCAGGAGTTTTGTGCGTCGATGGAATGCACCACGGTTCCATGGCCCATACGAGGTAGTGTTCTGCACGCCCACGGCAGTAGAAGTAAAGGTCCTAAAATACTGGGTACACTTGACAGATGTACGAAAAGCATATAGTAATGTGCAAGAGGAGGTAGATGAGGAGGCACAGACAACAGCAAACGATGCAGCTGAGCAGAATGTCTGAATATGAACTTGTGTATGTGTGACAGTAACGGACCTGAATGGGAAAATGACTGATAAGTATACTTGCATTCTTTTTAAGATGTTACTGAAAAAAGAAAAAAAAAAAAAGTTTTTTCTTTTTTATCTTGTGGACTTATATGTAATTAATTAAGTGATCAAATTATGACGTGTTTGCACCCTTGTCTGTGAATACCCTTCCCTGTAACCCTACCCGCTTCCATTCCCCGTCAATATATAACTGGCACTGGTAGTGCCCACAAAATGTTTACATTCATGCACTTAATGCACTTTTATATCTCGAACAGGAACTACCATGGCATCTAACGGGCAGCCTGCAACGGATACATTTACTAGTTAGAGAGTGGTTAACTGAGAAATGCAGATATTCGTATGAATGTGGACTATCAGTGTGTATTACATTGTTTTTTACACTAATGTTTGGCCTGGACACATACTGGTTAATAGCGTTCAACTCTATCGAGATAAACTAGGGGGGAGGGACTAACAGCACTGCTGTAAGTAATGCAACCACGAGTGTAAATACTAAGGAAGGTGACTTCTTGGTATGGGACGGGACGAAACTTGTATGGGGTTATCATACAACACCATCAAATGCTGTCATGATAAAAAACGAAGAGCTACAGGGTGAAATGCAAAATAACACAGTGTCCCCGCCAAAGATGTCTAATTATAATGCTCACAGTCTAAACGACCGAAACCCCTCCGCCATATCCTGGTTGTATAACACCCCTACCAGCCAACCTGCCCCCATAGCTATAGACACATTGTCAAATAATAGAATGGAAGAAAATGGAAGAATGAAAGCAACACATGAAATATTATATGATGATTGGGTGAAGGGGGGCGGGAAGGAGAAAGGGGGGGTCTACTGTGTCTATCACCCTGGAAGCGGGGAAGTACAGTACGAAAAGAAATAACAGAAGAAAAAGGGGAGCGGAAAGGAGGAAGTATGATGAGTACTATGGGTTAGGATTAGATAGAATGGAAGACCCACGACACCCCCATCAGACAAATAAATGGTATGCGGATATGAGTGCCACAGCGAAACAAACAACAAACGAGAGCTGTTATGTCTGCTCCCTCATTCCTCATACTTCAGGTACACCCAAAGTATCGCTACCCAAAGAGTTGCCAATTATAGATGCCCAATGTCTCCTTCATCTCACGTTATGCAGGATTAAGAACACCTTCGAGGCACATGGAGTTACTTTTAGAATGCTGCAGAACGAGAAAACTTGCCATCCAAAGACGGCAGGGGTGGTATGTCTGGAGGAACCATTTTTTGTAATACAAGGGACACTTTTTTCGGACAACAAGTGGAAGGATGAAGAAGTAATTTGTAAAGCTGAAGCACTGAGAGGTGTGGCACCAGAGAAATTGCAATGGATAGAAGAAACATGCACACCAGTATGGAAGGAACACATTTCAAAACTAACTTGGGTGACCACCATTGAAAAACCCTTCAAACTGCAGAACGAAATAGACTATGAACTATGTTTTAAAGGAGAGGGGAAAACCTCCATGGGGACAAACAAGAACTGTAACAAGACCCTCACCATCCCAGATCTGAGAAAAGGGGCAGCGGCCCTGATGGACACGTACTGGGTATGCGGCAACCAGGCATACCTGCACCTTCCCCCGTCATGGAGTGGCAGCTGCTCAATGGCCACTCTGCACTCAGCCCTAATGGTAATACCAGAAAGCCACATCGATGGGAGCAAAAAGACACAGGAACGCATACAACAGAGTGCAGCCCAGCCGACTGCGGAGCCACAAATTTATGTTCTGTCTTCCGGGAGCAAGGGAGAGGTGCTAACCCGTAACAGACGAGCATCAAACTACATATCAAAGGCATCATCAGAACTGTTGGCTCAGATCCCAGACAGATATCGATTATTCAGCTCAGCAGAAACATTCCTTGCCTCACTCATCTCAAGTGTCCAAGCAAGGGCAAACGCAAAATGGCTCCAGATAACACACTGGGAATTGATTCAGCTGGCAAATGACACTGAAGAAGGGTTCAACGTAATAAAAGTGGAACTAAGGGCTTTACGGCTGATGACAATGCAAAACAGGTATGTCTTGGACCTGTTGACGGCGATGGATGGAGGTGTTTGCCGAAAAATTGGAAGTGCCTGCTGCACTTTCGTACCTTCCGAAGACGCAGGAAACGGCTCCCTGTCCCATGTGATCGAAGCAGTACACAACCTAGGAGAAAAAATGAAAATGGAAGGTGGAGCAGAAGACAGTACGTGGTTCGATAACATCTTCTCCTGGGTCCCCTCATGGCTTGGAACGACTATGAAATTTTTGATGCCAGCTTTGGTGTTCCTCCTTTTAATTTTTTGCATGTGCCAGGTGGGTCTTCGATGTTGTGCTAACGCAGTACCTAATGGTGCAATGATGATGGTGACAATGGTCAACACCCGTGGGACAATGCAAACTATGCAGGAAGTGCAGGTACAAACCGGAACTGATGATACACCAAGGTATCAACTAGTGCCTAGGTATCATGACAAGGATATCATAGACAAATTATGGCACACCACCATCAGAGAGCCCCGTATACTAGAATGGTATCAGGAGGTGTGGGTAGACTTGGAAGGAGAGAGCGGATGTATATACCTAACCTGTACCCCAGATGAATATGCTAGGAGGGGTGAGAGCTTACGGGAGGTGTGCAGAGCCTGGAGGCTGATAAAAGGCACACCAGCATGGGATGAGGCAATTATGGATGAAGAAGAGTGTAGGAGATTGAATGAGTTAAAGAATTTGTTACTTAAGTAACTAAAGGGGGGAAATGTAGGGGAGGAGTGGTCCAAAAGACCCCCCGTTGCCTACACCCCCCCCCCAGGTGAGGGCCATGGCTCATTGGGCGTCCCCTCAGACCACCCGGGCCCAGGTGGTGGAGGGTTCACCTGCTGAAGACATTGCCCACACGTATTGAATTTAGCTAGGCCCAGAAACCATTTTGTCTATCAAAGATGGTGTGAGCTCAGCGCACTGTAGCGCGGCCCCCATTCTCGGAGAGTTTCAATTATCCCTGTCGCCGCAGCGCCCTGGCAGATCCGCTCTGAGCCTGTTCCCACGAACAAGACGGACATGAGCTAGCATAAGATACTAACACTGTAACATTTCACCGTCTACAGTGTATCACTGCTCCCAGCATGACCTGGTCAGCGAGGCCTGGGTGATGGGGAGAACTGTAGAATGGTCATCCGATGAAAGCAGAAAAATACCCAAATAATCCTTTCCATAAAACTACTTCTACTAAAGAAACCTGTAAAATTGTGTAATTTTTGTAAGAAACGCATGTTTACATGACACCAGCAATAAAGGACCCACACCCCTGCAGGGGTGTGCAAATGATAAAAAGCATTCCGGGGGATTATTCTTTATATGTATCATTGAAAACCGTACACCCCGTGGTCCCGCGCCATAACTGAACTAATGCTGCTAGAGTGCAGGGGAGGACGAATGCAACTATATATAAGGCTCGTGTGACAAGACGCAGGCAAATGCGCCAGTCATGCGTACATATCTACAGACCTTATATGCCATTACCACCGCGTACAATGGCGGGTCTCTTTCTCTATGCTCCGCCAACCACACTACTACCTCACGTAATGCAAATATATATGCATATTACTAAAATGCTGTAGTTGTTAAAACATAATGTACTAGTAAGGTGCTCAGACTGGCTATATTCGAGAGACATGTAGTGAGTTGAAATGTATGTTTTCAAAAGATCCAAATGAGTATTATAAGAATGTTCAAATGTTTATGATGGTCTCACCAAAAGTCGGCAACACACGAGAAAAATACCTTTGTGAATATGTGCAAGGCCATTTCCCCCCCCCCCACCCTGCAAAGTCTGCCAAATAAGAGAGCTGAGGCCTGCGCCACGCTGCTCCACCTCCCCCAACCAGGCTGGAGCCGCTTCAAAGATTTGTAGTCCCCGCTGCAGCACCCAAGGCCACGGCCTGCCACCTGCATTATTTACAGCCCAGCAGTAAACCTCCGCTTGAATACACAAATCCAAAGGCGCCCCCTCGTAAACCCCACAACCCCCTGGAACACCTCAGACTTATGACCCGGTGCAACGAAGACACCCAATACTGTGGCAACACACAACAGCCCATTCATAATAACTTCTAACGAGACAGAAAGACATGTACCGCCCGTCCCATGCCCGGAGACTTAGCCCCACGACCTATGGAACTGGTCAAACAGGACACTGGTAACCATGCACGGATAAATCACCATCAAACCCCTCACAAGGTGCATTCCTCCTGTGTTGCATTAACTTATAGAATAACCTATTGATAGATTTACTAAAGAAGATAACATTGCAGTGACTGAATGACTGCGGTGTGCATGGCATAGGGCAAATAAGTCAGGAAAAGACATTCATCTCTGACACTGGCCACAATGGCACAACAACACCGCCCGGATGAACTCAGCTGACCTGCCAGGCCCAGCCCAACCCACGAGGCTGACCAGTGACGTCCTCCAGCCAAGGCCAACCACATCGCAGCAGCACCTATAGCTAGTCATCGCCACCCAATCCCATTGAACCTGTGCCCCTTATAGTATGTAGGTACTGATGACGTTTTTTGTAAATATATACGCCTGTCTTTGCTATTGTCGGACAGAGCACTCTCGGAGTTTGCAGAGTTCTTTGCATGCCCTATTCTGATTGATAAACTCCCATTTAAGCTCACCTGCACTCTGTCTTGGCTTTATTCCCGACTTGGGAGAGTCCGTCATTGTCTCTCATTGCGGGGAGGATCGTGCTGGCTGGGGACGCTTGCCTTCAGGTGCCAGTGTAACGCTCACCTGATTCCCACTGAGGCGCCGACCTGTTCTGGACTGCTATGACCTCTTCTAAGGTGATGCGCAGGACTAGGAAGACAGACTGGACCGGACCCCCTTTTCCATCTTCTGTAGATGTAAAAGGGGATTAACTGTCTGCTGGATAATGTGTCGGATTCCCCCCTCCCCCCTCTCACACTCCTCAAACCCCCTCCGCGATTCCCCGTAGAGTCTCACCTTGGAGTCTGAAAGGACGAGCTCTCCATCCTGCTTCCGATGCAGGGGCGCGTCGATTTCCAGTTAATTCACTGGATCTCGGGTTTGGTGAGTATTCAACTCCGCTTGACTATTCCGATATGAGGCCGTAAGTATTCAGTTGCAAAAGTTCAAGCCTTAATTGTCCATTGTCCTTTTCTCTATTTCAGATGCAGGATGAAGAATCCGCGTTGAGGAATGGATTCGCCGAAGGTAAACTCTGGTGAGTCTTTTTGATGGATGATTCCCTTAGTGATCTTGCTTTCACCCACTAATGCGTGTGTCTTTTTCCCCTTAGGGGCTGGGGTACGGAATTGCCCAAGAAGCGGCGCCGAGCCGAGGTGAGGAAAGATTGTCCCAACAATAATCAGGTACGTCTTAATGTGGAAGAATCAGGCCTTCCTCAATCTGTTCCTTCGCTCACCTTTGTTTTGTCTCTTTTTCTCCTTAGGCGCTGAAAGGCGACGGATAGTGCCAATGGTCGCTGAAGAGCCCGAGGGCGCCTCGTGAAGGTGAGTGGAACGCGGCGCTGCAGAGAGCGATGCGATGCGCTTCTAAAAATAATGTCTTTTCTCAGGATCGTCGGAGTGATGGTTCCGGACTCCGGATGGAGGTAGGTAAAGTTCAATTATTCACCTTTCTCTCCTTTCCTTCCTTTTCAGGTGTTCCAGGTTGCAGGCGGGCGTGGCTGGAGCCAGGATGCAGGAGCAGACACGGTGAGCGTCCAGCTGCAAGATGCAGAACAACGCGAAGCGTGAGCTGCTGCCTGGGCGTGGTTTAAATAGCCCCCAAAGTAGTTCCAGGTAAGTATTCTTCCTCAGCCACGCCCGAGTGGTAAAATAGTCCCATAGGTAAAATAGTCCCTTTCAGACCACAAGGAGGTCTGGATCCGGCAGCATGGTCTGCATCAGGTAAGTCCATCCAAGCACTCCCATAATGAGCCTGGCGCCTATGGTGCCAGGACTGATGCCTTCTATGAGCCTGGCGCCAAAGGCGCCAGGACAATGTCCAAAGAGCCCCTATAAGGGGTTGCTGGGTCCCTCCCTGAGGACATGATGTCTGCTTTCAGGGACGCTGGTCCTGAACTGGCTTCCCGGGAGTAGGCATCATGACGGCACTCTCCCCCAAGGCCCCTCCCAAGATTGTTCCCTCCGGAGGTTTTGGTTTGTTTGGGAAGATCCGGTGGAATTTCTTAATTAATTGGGGTGCATGTACATGGTCACTGGGTTCCCACGACCTCTCCTGAGGCC
This sequence comes from Ambystoma mexicanum, assembly GCF_040938575.1. NCBI lineage: Eukaryota > Metazoa > Chordata > Amphibia > Caudata > Ambystomatidae > Ambystoma > Ambystoma mexicanum. The sequence continues at coordinate 1,087,989,209 of NC_090925.1, read as the reverse complement.
CGTATCCCTTCCAATCGATTAGATAGAAAAGTTTTGACCTTAACATCTTTGAATCTAAAATGTTCTTCACCTCAAATTCAGGTTCTCCATCTATTTGAATGGGTTCTGGAGGCTTGATTAGTCTGGTTCCAGGTTGCACTGGTTTCAAAAGTGACACATGAAAAACAGGGTGAATTTGCATGTTAGCTGGTAAATCAAGTTTAACGGCCGCTGGATTGATTATGGCCGTAATGGAGTAAGGTCCCAGATATTTTGGATTAAAAGTTCGAGGTCCCTTGAGCGATAAGTGCCTGGTAGCCAGCCATACTTGGTCCCCAATCTGGTACTGAGGTGCTACACTCCGATGCAGGTCAGCATTCTTCTTGTATTTTCTCTTGGCTTGTTGTAAATGTGTAGTTGCTTCTTTGAAGGCTTGGGTAATTGTAGAATGTAGATGGTCCACTGCGGGCATTCCGAGGCCTTGAGGCGAGTCGAGGTCTGAGGGTCGAGGGTGATGCCCATATAAAGTATAAAAAGGACTTTGCCCAGTTCCAGAGTGTACCGAATTATTATATGCATATTCGGCTATCCAAAGAATGTCTTTCCAGTTACTTTCAGATTGCTGCAACATACACCGTAAATATTGCTCAAGGGTCTGATTCGTCCTCTCTGTTTGACCATCGGTCTGAGGGTGGTGACTAGTCGATAATCTTACATCGATTTGTGCCAATTGACAACATCTACGCCAAAAGTGGGAAATGAATTGGCTTCCCCGGTCTGAGATTAGTACAGACGGGAATCCATGTAAACAAACAATATTTTCAAGGAATTCTTTGGCTATAACTGAAGCTGAAGGTAAACCTTTCAATGGAATGAAGTGGGCCATTTTGGAAAATAAATCCACAATAAGAATAGTGTTATATCCTGAACAAGGAGGTAAGTCCGTAATAAAATCCAATGACAGGGTGTACCAAGGTGCTGGCGGAATGTCTAAAGGTTGAAGGAGACCGGCTGGTCTTTTCTTTTGGCCTTTATTTTGGGCGCAAACACCACAGGACATCACAAATGATTTAACATCTTTTCGCCAAGAAGGCCACCAGAATTGTTGTTTCACCTTTTCTTCCGTCTTGGCAATACCGGGGTGCCCCTCTATTAGTGTATCATGATAACGAGAAATAACAAGCTCTTGTAATTCCTTATGTGGCAGAAATAAGCGCCCTTGGAAATAAGGTAAATCATTATTTATAGTAAAGTCAGATCTCTTTTGTACCCGATCCTGTAAGTCTGTAGGGTCCAGGAGTTGTTTAACTCTAACTTGAATGTCTTCAAGCGTTTGTAAAGAAGTCATGCCCAAAAATCTCTGTTCGGGAATTATCGGTACAGGTTCTGAGTTAGTATCAGTTTCTCCCATTCCTATTCGGGATAGAGCGTCCGCTTTGCCATTCTTACAGCCAGGACGGTAGGTGATTACAAAATCGAATTCCGCAAAAAACAAAGCCCAACGGAGCTGTCGAGATGACTGAGCCTTGGCGGTCTTTAAATACTGTAAGTTCCGGTGGTCGGTGATCACTGTGATGGTATGTCTAGCGCCAAGTAGATAATGCCGCCAGGCTTTAAAGGCGGATTTAATGGCTAACAGTTCTTTGTCAGTGATTGCATAGTTAACCTCGGGTGCCGAGAATTTTCTGGACCAAAATGCAACGGGATGCAGTTGGTTAGTTTCGGGATCTCTTTGAGACAGGACAGCTCCCATGGCTAGGCTGGATGCGTCAGTTTCGACGACATAAGGGAGATCTGGGCGCGGGTGCTTCAATACAGGTGCAGAGGTAAATTTAGCTTTTAGTTCCTTAAAGGTCTGCTCGGCTTCTTCAGACCATTCGAAACGTTTGTTTTTCCTTAAGAGCGCAGTAATGGGTTGAACCACACGAGAAAATTCCGGGATAAACCTGCGATAAAAATTGGCAAAGCCAAGCATGCTTTGAACACCTTTCACGGAGCTAGGCGATGGCCATTTGAGGATAGCATCCACTTTTCGTGAGTCCATTCAGACTCCTTTAGGTGTCAGGATGAAACCAAGAAACTCGACTTCTGTGGCATGGAAAACACATTTTTCAAGTTTAGCAAATAGTTTGTGTTGGCGCAATTTCTCGAGAACTGCCCTGACATGTTTTCTATGATCAGATTCCGAAGAGGAGTACACAAGAATATCATCGATATATACGACAACACAAACGTCGATGAGTTCCCGAAAGACATCGTTCATGAAGTATTGGAAGGCAGCCGGTGCATTGCACAATCTGAAAGGCATCACCTGGTACTCGAATAGCCCATATTTGGTGCGGAATGCAGTTTTCCATTCACCGCCTTCCCTTATTCGCACCAGATGGTAGGCCCCCCGGAGATCTAACTTGGTGTATAATCAGGCATCCTTCACCTGGTCAAGGAGTTCAGGGATCAGAGGCAAAGGGTATCGGTTTTTAACAGTTATCTGGTTCAATGCGCGGTAGTCAATACAAGTTCTGAGGTCGCCTTCTTTTTTAGGCACGAAGAATAAAGCCGAGGATGCAGGAGACTTAGACGGGTGAATAAAACCATTGGCTAGGTACTGATCTAGATATTGTCATAAATGAAGATTCTCGGGTTCGGTAAGGGCATAGATCCTGCTGCAAGGGGGTTGTGCACCAGGCAATAGATCGATCTGGCAATCGTACGACCTGTGAGGCGGTAGAGTGTTGGCCTGTTCCTTTTGGAAGATGTCTTGAAATTCTTGGTATTCTGGCGGTATTTGCAAAATGACAGGGGATACTGTAGCTAGGCCAATATTTGGATTTCTTGGATAACAGGTTTGTGCACAATCTGGAAAGGTTATCCTCTTTGCTCGCCAGTCAATTTGACGATTATGTGTTTCCAACCAAGGGATTCCTAGAATTACTTGAAATTGCGGAGCCTTGATTACATCAAACACAATTGCCTCGCGATGTCCGTCTTGACCCAACAATGTCACTTCAGTAGTGGAGTGTGTTACCGGCTCAGAGGCGATTTCAGTTCCATCCACTGTGGTGATGACATACTTACTGGTTTTAGGGCAAAGAGGGAGGTTGATCCTGGAAGCCAATTCACGATCCACATAGTTTCCTAAAGCCCACTATCGATGTATGCCTTAATGGCATGTAACCGCCCAGGCTGCTTTGGATTTACGAGGACCATTGGCATGATGAAATGCGAGGTCAGAGAGTTAGTTTTTAAGCTCGGCAAGCGGACCCCTACGCTTGTCGGGCGTGGTCGTTTCCCGACTCAGATTCCATCAGGTTCTTATCAGTGACTCCTACCCCCTTCTTAGAAGGTTTTATAGGGCAATCTCGTAAAAAGTGCCAGAAGCCCCACAATAAAGGCATAATTGCATTTGCCGTCTTCGTTCATGCTCTTTTTGAGTTAAAGGTCCTTTAACTCCTCCAATTTGCATAGGTTCAGTAACATCGGCACCCTGGGGTTAACATGGGTTTTGACCAAAACCCGGGTTTCAAACTTGGACCGATCTGCCTTTCTGTTTTGAAGTCTGTGATCTAATTGGACCACCAAGTCTATATATTCAGAGCAGTCTTGGGGTGGATTTACGACCTGGGCCAGGACATCCTTAAGTTCTCCACGTAGACCTCGATGGAATAAAGTGATTCTTTTATCCTCTGGCCATCCAGTCTCCACAATTAACCTATTGAAGATCGCGATATAGGCTAAGAGGTCCAGGTTACCCTGTCGTAGGGATAGAAGCTCGTTGTCCAGGGCCTGTCCCTGAGAATGCCGCGCAAAAAGTCTTTCCATGCTTGTCTGGAAGGCTTGAAAGTTCCGAAGAATTGGGTCATCTTGAGTAACCATTGGAACTGACCAATCCGCAGCACTGCTGCTGAAATATGATAGTGCAAAAGCGACCTTGGTTTGGTCGTTAGGGAAGGCCCCAGGTCTGCAGAGGAAGTGCAATCGGCATTGATTCATGAATACGGCAAACCTTTTGGGGTCCCCGGCAAAACGTTCCAGTGGGACAAGTGGCATATTTCCAGGTAGATTAATTTGCACGGGGTTATTTGAAACCACTGGGGCGGAATTACCCCCAGAACCTGGTAAAGGAGTTTGACCAGCCTGACCTGGTAATAGCTGTCTGGCAAGATCATCAGTTCGTTCTTTAGATACAATTAACTCTCTCCTGAGGGCATTTGTCTCCTGGCGAGCGGAATGAACTTCAGCCCGTAATTCCCCCAATAGCTGGGCCAGCTGGTCTGTCTCGGAAGTCTCCATAGCGCCCGGTGGGAAATTGTAGGTAGGCTTCGCGTTCTGTAACGCTCACCTGATTCCCACGGAGGCGCCGATCTGTTCTGGACTGCTATGACCTCTTCTAAGGTGATGCGCAGGACTCGGAAGACGGACTGGGCCGGACCCCCAAACCTCACCTGTCTGGCCCGTAGAAGAATCCTTCTGTAGATGGAAAAGGGGATTAACTGTCTGCTGGATAATGTGTCGGATTCCCCCCTAACCCCGCTCAGACTCCTCGAACCCCCTCCGCGATTCCCCGTAGAGTCTCACCTTGGAGTCTGAAAGGACAAGCTCTCCATCCTGTTACTTCACTGGATCTCGGGTTTGGTGAGTATTGAACTCTGCTTGACTTTTCCGATATGAGGCCGTAAGTATTCAGTTGCAAATGTTCAAGCCTTAATTGTCCGTTGTCCTTTTCTCTATTTCAGATGCAGGATGAAGAACCCGCTTTGAGGAATGGATTCACCGAAGGTAAACTCTGGTGAGTCTTTTTGATGGATGATTCCCTTAGTGATCTTGCTTTCACCCACTAATGCGTGTGTCTTTTTCCCCTTAGGGGATGGGGTACGGAATTGCCCAAGAAGCAGCGCCGACCTGAGGTGAGGAAAGATTGTCCCAACAATAATCAGGTAAGTCTTAAGGTGGAAGAATCAGGCCTTCCTCAATCTGTTCCTTCGCTCACCTTTGTTTTGTCTCTTTTTCTCCTTAGGCGCTGAAAGGCGACGGATGGTGCCAATGGTCGCTGAAGAGCCTGAGGGCGCCTCGTGAAGGTGAGTGGAACGCGGCGCTGCAGAGAGCGATGCGATGCGCTTCTAAAAATAATGTCTTTTCTCAGGATCGTCGGAGTGATGGTTCCGGACTCCGGATGGAGGTAGGTAAAGTTCAATTATTCACCTTTCTCTCCTTTCCTTCCTTTTCAGGTGTTCCAGGTTGCAGGAGGGCGTGGCTGGAGCCAGGATGCAGGAGCACACACAGTGAGCGTCCAGCTGCTAGATGCAGAACAAGCGTGAGCTGCTGTCTGGGCGTGGTTTAAATAGCCCCCAAAGTAGTTCCAGGTAAGTATTCTTCCTCAGCCACGCCCAAGTGGTAAAATAGTCCCATAGGTAAAATAGTCTCTTTCAGACCTCAAGGAGGTCTGGATCCGGCAGCATGGTCTGCATCAGGTAAGTCCATCCAAGCACTCCCATAATGAGCCTGGCGCCTATGGTGCCAGGACTGATGCCTTCTATGAGCCTGGCGCCAAAGGCGCCAGGACAATGTCCAAAGAGCCCCTATAAGGGGTTGCTGGGTCCCTCCCTGGGGACATGATGTCTGCTTTCGGGGATGCTGGTCCTGAACTGGCTTCCCGGGAGTAGGCATCATGACAGCCAGACGGCAAGTGCAGGAAGGCAGGGATGGTGGAGGGGGACTGGTTGAGGGAGGGCCTGACCTCAGTAAGACTCATAAGGGACACAGGCAACCAGTCGCAGTGGTAGTCAGAGACTAGCAGGGAAAGGGGAGAGAGAAAGAAGAGGCGAAAAGGAAGGTCTTGTGAAGCTTCCGGAACACAAGGCGATCTGGCTCAAGATGGAGAGGGGCTCGGAGGTCATACCAGAGGGAGGCACCTGAGGAGGAGAGAGATCTAACCCCCACTCTCTGCTTGGAGAAACATTTCATTTGCAGAGAGTTGGAGCTAGGGGATCAGAGGACTCTAGCACAGAGGTATTTAGGGACAGAGAGATGGATGAAGTGAGATCCCAGGCCCCATAAGGCCATATGTATGAAGCAGAGGGTCTTGAATTTGATCCTTGCAGCCACCGGGAGCAGTTGGGAGGATTTCAGAGCTAGAGAGATGTGGTCCCTGGGCTTGAGGCCAAGTCTCGCAGTGCTATTTTGGTTGACCTCTTTCCCCTCGAATCGACCTTCTCAAGTGCAACTGAGCCTTTTTCTCGATACATCACTATCGACCTGCGGCCTCCATCAGGGCTCTATCCTCCCACGTTGCTTTTCAACATTTACCTAGCCACGATTTCCCACTTGATTTCCACCTTCTGTCCTCATTTCCAGTGTTATGCTGATGACACACAGCTCTCCTTTAAGCTTCCCTCCTCTTCATCCTTGGCCTCCTCCCTGAGCCACAAAAAGGGGACAGGAGAGCTCCTACCAAGGCAGTCACAAGAAGCTCTGAGGTAGAAGGTACGGTGCACCAAAACCTGCAGCAGGAGATGCTGTGAAGAGAAGGGCAAGGGTCAGTGAGTACCAGAAAGTGAACGCGATGCCAGCAGAAGGAGGATGTGCCCTGCTGGAAACACTGAAGACCACAGAGAATGCTGAAGCAGCCACAAGAGATCGGCAAGCCCAGAGAGGGGAATTGGAACACTGTGTCGCTTCGCAGAACATATGTGGAATGAAACAGATGAAAAGGGGTAAAAGACCTATTGGCTGAATGACTCAAACTGATACAAATGGAGAAATCCCTGTCAGGGAAATACACCAGGCAACCATTTGTGAGTCTGGGACACACACCCAATTATACAGTGAATATTGTGAAAGTCCTGGCACGGGAGTATACAAGATTATGTGATTGCGAGTCTGGGACCAGCACGCAATTGCGAATAAACTATAGGAAAATAATAATAAGAAGAAAGACAGCCTCTTGAATGGGTAAAATCAGGGGAAGAGAGCCATACCCCATGGATTGAGAAGTTGAAGGAATTGTAGGAATCAAGGAGGGATAGAGAACCCCCTTGAGTCTGTGAAGTGCAGGGGAAGGGAGCCATAGCCGTGGACTGGAAAATTGCATTTTCTGAGAAAGAGAACTGTGCTTGTGAGCTGTAAAGAAGCTGAGAAACTCATGGGAGGGGGTCTCCCTCCAAATAATTGAAGATCCTTATGGAACTTTGATCATTTGTTTATTTTTGCACATTTTTTAACTTTATATTGGAACATTGGGAAAAAAACAACAGATAGCCAGTTGAAAGACTGTATCCCTTTGCTCTTTATTTTGAGTTTAGCATGCAAGGCTCAGGATAGGATTTTGGGCACAGGACGGAGAACTCTTTTTTTGGACATTCTGACACTGACATCCTTTAGTTTCACTGAGGCACGGAACCCCCTTGTAGTGATAGGGTGAGATAGGTCTTCCTCCAGCTCTCTTTTGTCCTTAATAAATAAAAGTTTATAGCAATCTCCACAATCTCCCTGTGCCTGAGTCTTACTGCTGATTCATTGCAACACTTTTATGATTTGTTCTAATTTTATTTTTTATTGTATGCGGTTTATAAAAACCTTTACAACATGAAACATAAAAAGAATGTTCCAATGATACAAAATAAATGAATAAATACAACTGATTTTATATACTTTGTGAAGGTATCATGAAGCAAGACACAGACAACAGATTCAAAGTTCAAACAAAATGTTCCAAGTCGATAAATTCAACTTAAAGGCTTGTCTGTGTCCAAAACCTATACTTGCCCTCACAGTTAAAGCTAAACAATGTGTAGGGATGTCAGCAACAAATAAAGAAGTGTTCCATATAAAGTTCTGACCTTCTTCGAGCTTTAGGATTACTATCCAGCTCCCCTTTGCCAAGTTCAAAGCAATTAAAGCCTCGGGGTTCCCTTCCCCAAGTAGACAACACAGTTCCAAAAAGGCTTTGGGGTTCCCTTCCCCAAGTAGACAATACAGATCCAAAAGGGCCTCGGGTTCCCTTCCACAAGTAGACAACACAGTACCAAAAAGACCTCAGAGTTCCCTTCCCCAAGTAGACAACACAGTTCATAAAAAGGCCTCCGGGTTCCCTTAGGCTCCAACACTGTTCCAAAAATATTAGGGTTCTCTTCCCCAAGTTCAGAAGCAGTTTGCAAGAATACCTTGGGGTTATCTTCCCCATGAAGATAACACAGTTTCGAAAAGTTCTCAGGGCTCCATCCCTAAGGCGACATTGTAACAGTTTACAATGTCTTGGGACTCTCTTCTCCAAGACGTCAGCTCTTCCATTTTGCCAATGTATAATCAGTTCAAGTCTTTTCATTCTCACACCCAGTTTCAGGTTACCTTTGCAATCCTTCATATTCAGTTGATACAGATTGCTACCTTTCTCATTCACTTCAAAAAATCTTAGTCACAAGTGAATATTCTATATCTGAACTTTCCTTGACTTTTCCAGACGGGGTAGTCTCGGTCGAGGTGCAGTTGTCAAACTGCACAGTCCACCCATTACAGGTCACACAACCGATAACCCTAGGTCTCTTATCCACACAGGTTTCTCTTTCACCATACCTGTTCTTTAGTTTGCATTCACCCTGAATTCTCCTTGACAGTCTTTTGATTTTCCACAGCGTGCTCTTCCACACAACTCACTCCATGGTGCTCACTCTCTTTCACCACCTGGCTTTCAAAAATGTCATAAGTGTTCATCACTTGCTTTTCACTGTTTTCATAAATTGACTTCCACTTTATTTATAAGGTTTCATTATTTGCCTTTAAATGTTAGTTACATGTGTTTTACACGTTTCTATTTCGTTCATAGGCTTCTCAAGCTTGGTGTCACCTACACTAATTATGCAGACGACAACCAGATACTCCTACCTTTATCAGGCACATATGATTAAAGAAATCTATTCCATCATTCAGGCATGGATGTCCCTACATGGCCTCTGCCTGAATGTTGAGAAGACTGAGATTCTCCTGGTAGGATCATAAACCAACCTACAGAGACTCAGCCCTAACTTCACCAGCATCTGCATAGATGGGAACATCATACCCATTGCCAAAGACGTAAAAACCTTAGATGCAAATTCCAAATTTGCCAAACATTTAAATATGACCGCTTCAGCTACTGCCTATACAGGAAAGCTGATCAGGGCGTGCAGATCACTAGTATCACATAATAGCTGTCTCATTCTCGCCTGAGCACTTATACAATTCAAACTGGACTACTGTAATGGTCCATCTTGAACAAACTGCAGATTTTGCAAAACAATGCGCTCAGAGCTGCATTGAATATACCTAGTAGAGAGCACATATCTGCAACTAGAAAGCTCTGCAAATGGCTCTCCATTCAAGACAAAATCAACCTCAAAACTCTCTGCCTTACCCACAAAGCACTGAACCACAGTGCTCCACCCTATCTGACGGACAAATTCACCATGCGATCGTCTACCCATACTACTAGTTCCTCGAACACCACCTGCCTCTTGGTTCCAAGATACAACCTTAAAAGAGCGTGTGGCTCCAGCTTCCCTGTCCTGGCCGCCCAGCTATGGAACACACTCCCACAGGATATAAAAAGTATACACGTTTTCGAAAACTTCAGAGGAGGTGTTATCACCTGGCTACTCAATAAGAAATAACCTTATCTCCATCCCAGCCTTCTGCACCTAGCCTGCCTATACATGACTCCACTTGCTCCTCTATGACTCTTCACTATGCGACGTATGCTTGTACAAATGCACTGTATTGATTCTAATTCGCCTGGTATATTATGACCTAAGTTTTCCCCTGCACGATTTACCCTAAGTGACATATGTAATCTTAAATGATTGTAACATATTATGTGCCCTATGTACCTGCATACGTTTTTGCAACATGGAACCAATTGTTCTTTTACTAGCGCCCAGATACCCACGGGTCAGTCGCGCTATATAAATAAAATAAACAAACAAACAAACAAAGCTTTCCTTCAGTTTGGTATTCAATAAGGCTTGTAAAGTGTTCCTTTGATTGGAAATTCAATAATACATGCTTCTCATTTACATTTCTTCACTTTAAAGTTCAGCGTTTGTTTGTAGAATTCAAAAACATCCCTTACTTTGGGTTCAGAGTCACATGCATGTACATTTCCTTTCACCCGGCATCACCATATGCTTTGCAGTATCCCCAGGAGTGCCCCGGTATGAGTGTTCCCTTTGATGCACTCATTGGTCCTCTGTGATTTCTCTGGGCGTTCTCTCTGTCTCTCTTCTTGGCTCCGCGTACACTTCTCTGCGTGTCTGCGAGAAGCACTCACATGCTACGAAACCTGCTGTGGGTTGCTCGTATCTCCACCTCTCACTTGTGCATGCTAACATTGGCCTGCAGAGCACCTGAGTCCTCCGTGCCCCACAGCTCCATCTGTGGGCACCCGTCAGAGGGGACTCTGTTAGCCTTGGTCCTTTCATGGCCCGCTCGGGCCCCACAGTCACAGTTTCCTTATAGCGAAAGCCAGCGTCCTGGCCTCCAGGCAGGACCCTCCTCGGCAGCTCTCTCCTTTGCAGGAAATCACCCCTCTCAGGCCTGTCTCTCCTGGCCCAGTGTCTCTCCTGCTGGATTCCCCTTCCTTGCTGTCAGCTCCACCTTTCATGCACCTGTGACATATTAACATGTTGCAGGTGTGAGCCCTTGAGTACAACTGCCTGACCACAATGACTGGTGTTCTCTGGTCATGCCTGACCCTCATAATAATGTCCTGTCCTTTTCCTCGTCTCAGTACCTGAGTGGTGTAACTGCATGTTAGTGTGTTCAACTACTAGTAGCCTCTACCTTGTCCCAGTACTGGAGTGGTATGACTGCGGGGAAATAAAAGGAAGTGATTGGCAACAACCTATAAAGATAGGTGAAGGGTAAGGTTTGCTCTCACAAGGAAAAGGGGGATATTTTGTCTTGCCTCAAGACATCCTCTTATTCAAGCTCTTCCTATTGTCACAAACTTGATAACATTTTCCAGGGTCATCCTGGAAGGAGGAAAAGGATGACAATATCCAATAAAGGCTGCTGGGACTGATGGTTCCTCATGGAATAGAAATGGGGAATACCGCATCTCACCCAAGGACATTCCCCTTCCATTCCCCAAGTCTCCTCTACCCAGGTGATCCTGCCTTACATATCCACCCCCAGGTTCAGGATCCAAAAGCTATGGCCCTTCCCCGGCCACGTGAGCACAGGATATCGGGGAGAAGGAAGTGAGGACGCCCCTCAGGTTCCTCACCACCTTTAGATCAAAGATGTATTAATGTGTCCATCATTATGTATTTTGCTTTTTAGATGGGGCTTAGGTATGAGCACTAATCTTGATTGGTTCCATGTGTTAATATCCCCATAAAAATATCCCCGTAAAAATGTCGCCATGGTGATATTAAGGCATGTAACCTGTGGGGGACACCCTCTCAACCCCTGTATTATTTTAAAAGGAGCGGGGGACACCCCCACATCCCCTGCTCCCAAAAAACCCTAATATTATCCCCACTGAAAATATCGCCAATGGTCGTTCCTGACGACCATGTATACAGCAATATTTTTGGTGGGGATAATATTACCTGGTAACTCTTGATTTTCATCACAGTTTATTCTATTGATTATAACTATGAATATTTATTATTAACGTGTTGGATTTATTTGCTCTAATTGCTTTTATGGTATTTGGCCACATAAAGCTACGTGATGGTGATGATGATATATTTTCAAAACATGGCATGGACATTTTCAGAAATACTGCATGCAGAATTTTCTGAACATCTGCATGCCTCCTCTGAACAACTACAACATCATCCGAGCTGACAGGAAAAGTGGAATAGGCGGAGGAATAGCAATTATTGCAAAATCCACCCTTAACATCAGAGAAGTAACCAGCACAACCCTACCTTCTGCCGAACTACTATCTGTCAAACTCCCATTATCTGACACACAAACCATCTTGCTCCATATTATATACAGACCCCCAGGACCCCCCTCTACCTTTGAAGAGGATATCTCTCTCCTACTCACTACCAATTTGAAACCGAAATCCCAAATCATCATTCTGGGAGATTTCAACCTGGGACTCAACGACCCTAATGACAACCAAGCCACTTCCCTAAACGACACGATTACTCATCTAGGCTTCACCCAACACATTAACCAACCTACACACACAAAAGGAAGATCCTTGGATTGGCTTGCAGATGCTAATTGCAACCTTTCACTGACTGACATCACGCCCTGTGCTTGGACTGACCATCATCTCATTACCTTCTCCTTACCCAGATCCCTACCATCTATCACACAACTCACAAAGTTACCTCAAATAATCTCCAGAAACAACCGCAACATCACTATAGAGAACCTCAAACCTCTTCTCGCGCCTAACAGTAAAGCTAATCTACCCACGCAAAAAAAAAAACAGCAGCCATAGTAGACCTATATAACAAGAGTTTAGAACTAGCCCTTAACCAAATAGCTCCTCTCAAACAACGAAAAGCCAAACCTTTTGCCCATTCCAACAAATGGTTCTCAGCAGAATTAAAAGCTCTCCGCAATATTAAAAGAACTGCAGAAACTAGCTGGTGAAAAGCCCCTTCTCTCTCCACTAAAGACAAATTCGCTTCAGCTGCCTCCACCTACAAATCCGCCATCTTAAATGCTAAGAAAGAGACCTACAAATTGAGAATACAAAATGCCAAATCTGGCACCAAAGAACTTTTCTCTATACTAAGAGAACTTGAATCACCACTGCCCACCTACAGAGGACTGCATCAAAGACAAGGCCTGGTGTAACAATATCCAGCTCGCCCTTGCTAACAAAATTGCCCCCCTATAAACTAAGATAGAAGCAAAAAAAGCTAGCCTTGCCTCTAAACAGAACCCCAGCAGCAAAATTAATCACACTACCCCTATCTGCCCATCTTTCCACTTCTCACCAGTCACAGAAGAGGAAGTAATCAAGATAATCGCCAGCCTCAAACCATCCAACTGCAAAGGTGACATTTGCCCAGCATCCGTCATCAAAGATGGTGCTAATGAGTTAGCCCCTATCATCACCTCTCTGATCAACTCCTCCTTCAAAAACTCAGTGGTCCCCAACAACCTTAAAGAAGCGTGGGTCCTACCCCTGCTCAAAAAACCTAACCTAGATCCCAACATTCTCACAAATTACAGGCCCATCACCACAGTCCCATTTCTTCTCAAAATCCTGGACAGGGTAGCCTATCTCCAAATACAACAACATTTGGAAGATAACAACCTCCTAGGCCTGCGACAATCCGGCTTCAGACCAAGGCACGGGACTGAAACTGCCCTCTTGGATCTAAAAATCCAAATGGATGACGCCAAAGACAAGGGCAAACTGGCCATTTTGCTCTTGCTGGATCTCTCTGCTGCCTTTGATCTGGTTGACCACCAGATCCTCACTCAACACCTCTCCTCGGCTGCTGCATTCTCCCAGAATGCCACTAAGTGGATCCAGTCATTTCTGTCTGACAGGACGACTAGAGTCTTCGCCCCCACTGCGGCTGCGGACCCTATCCCAATTGTTGTGTTGCGGCAGGCACCCGGGCCGCCGGTGGCCCCCACACACTCCCAGCATGCACACACGCACACACACAGGGAAGGAGACACGGGACGCGCTGTTGCTGCTTGCGCGTCCCGGCGGCAACTGCCGTCGTACGCAGTTTATTTCAACCTGCGCATGCGCGGGCCCAAAACGAGGCGCGCACAAACTAACTGGGACGTCACATCCCTTTTTTTCTTTAACGAGAAACAGTATAACACTAGGGGTGCCCAGGCTCCCCTGAACAGGTAAACATGAACACGTTGTCTCACCAAACTGGAGCGGCCTCTCTTGCTACGGGCTCAGTCCCCTGAGTCCAGGACGTAGTCCTTGAGACGAACCAGTGGCTTGTGATCCCGTCGGACGGGATACCGGGGCGGGACCGTCGGCAGGGGGCGGTCACCTTCTTCAGCGGGAGTGCTCTCGCTTGATGGCACGTCCTCGTGCACTCGGGGGCTCCTTTCCGGACCTAAAGTCTCACCCGGGGTCTGGGCTCACACGCTGCCATCACCATTGTCCCTTTTACATGCGTAACCTTCCAGGGGCAAGGTTCAAAAGGTAGAGACAATTTGCCATCCGGGTGCCGATTCCGAACCAGCACCGAATCTCCAACTTGCATTTCCGTTTCTCGCAAGCTCCTCCTCTCGCTTTCCTTCTGGTTGCGCAACTCCCGTTCCTCCTGAACTTTCACGTCATTAATGACCCGGGCCCTCTGCCCTCCACTTCCGGCAACATTCCCCTCGGGCACCGCCCAAACAGTGCCTCTGCGGGAGCAACCCCCGTGCACTGGTGGGGCGTTGCTCGATACTCTCTCAGAAATTCCACGAGCTTCGTCTGCAGATTTTCACCTCCACTGGCTGAAATCCTCAGTACCTTGTTCAGCGTCCGCATCATTGTTTCGGCCTCTCCATTAGCTCGTGGCCATAGTGGAGACACCCGGCGGTGATGTATCCCCCTTTCTCGGAGGAATTGGGCAAACTGGCTGCCAGTATGTCCGGGAAGCCATGCGTCGCAAACATTTTGTCCAACGCTCTGGTGGTGAACTCTGTGGCCGCCGACTCCACCACCTCGACCACTGGTCTACGGCCACCAGAAAGTACATGCCTCGACCCGTCGAGCCAAAGTCCACGTGCACCGTCCCCCATGGCTTCGTGCTGCGCTCCATGGAGCATATTGGCGGGGCCTTGTCTCCTGGGGTTGCCGCTTGGCAGGACAGGCATCTTCTCACAAAATTTTCAACCTCGCCTTCCAACTCTGGAAACCAGACCTTGGGCCTCAACCTCGCCTTGGTCTTGACGACCCCTTGATGACCAATGTGCGCCAGTTCCAACACCCTTTTCCTTAGCGCCTGTGGTATGACAATTTGTTGCCCTCTGAGGAGGAGTCCATCATCAGAGATGGATAGCTCGTCTCTCACTCGCCAGAGCGCTTGCAGGTCCCTCCGTGCCTCCTCGTGGCGCCGTGAGTTATTGCACAGCACTTCCCTCCAATCTCCACTCCTCACCACGGCTTTGATAATGGCGAAGACCTCATCATTGGAGGATTCCGTCGCTATGGTCAGTCTCGAGAGAGCCAATGGCAGTGCCCCTTCCACCACCCGACAGAGCAAACCTTGGCAATCCTCTTCACCGCTCTCTGGTTCCGTATTCTCCTTGTTGGGATGGCGCGACAGATAGTCCGCCGGGTTGTTGGTTCCCGGTCTGTATATTAGACGCACCCCGTATTCCATGAGGGCCAACATCCACCTCTCAATTCTTGATGGTGGTTTTGACAAAACTCCCGCCAATATGGGCAATAGCGGTTTGTGGTCTGTCACCACCACGACAGGCTTGCCCAAGATGTAGAGGCGGAAGTGGCGACAGCCGCACAGGATGGCTAGGGCCTCCCTCTCAATTTGTGAGTACCTCATCTCGGTACTGGAAAGGGCTTTACTCGCGTATGCAATCGGTCGCATGTCCCCTCTTCCGTCTGGCTGTAGCAATACCGCCCCCACACCTACAGAGCTGGCGTCCACTACAGTCTCGGACTCCACCGATGGATTGAAGTACACCATCGTGTCTTCATCGGACAGGGCATTTTTGAGAGCTTGAAATGCCTCCTGTTCTCGAGCTTCCCACTTCCATGCCGCATCATTTCGCATCAGTGCCCTGAGCGGTTCCGCCAGCGAGGCCAAACTCTTAATGAAACGCCCGCAGTACGTCACCATGCCCAGGAAACTCCTTACCTCCGTGGGAGATTGTGGTGCGGCGGCTTCTCAAATGTCTCTGATCTTACCCGGGTCAGGCGACACGCCGGCAGCGTGAAAGATGAATCCGAAAAATCCAATTCGGTCTTTAAAGAATTCGCACTTTTGACGGTGTAGAGTGAGACCCAGATCGTGCAGTCTTTTCAGTGTGTCCTCGAGCCTTTTCATGTGTTCAGCTTCAGAGTTGGCGAACACCAAAATATCGTCACTTATATTCAACACACCTTTTAGGCCTGCCAAAGTTCCCCGGATGGTGTTCTGGAACACCTCGGCGGCCGGCGAAATGCCAAAACTCAGGCGTTTGAACTGGTAGAGACCCTCGTGCGTCGTAAATGTAGTGATGAATCTCGAGTCTGGGTGGAGCTCAAGCTGGTGGTAGCCAGCCCGCAGATCCAATTTAGAGAACACTTTCGCCCCCTGTAACTCCCCTACGATGTCATCCAGGGTGGGCGTCAAGTGTCTTTCCCTTTTGATTGCGGCGTTAGGGAGGCGCATATCTACGCAGATTCTCACTGCGCCAGGCTGTTTCGGCTTGGGCGCAACCACTATTGGTGACACCCAGGGCGTGGCCCCTACACCCTCTCAATGATGTCCATGTTGACAAGCGACCGCAGCTCCTCCTCCACCTTCTCCCTTAGATGGAAAGGGATCCACCTATGCTTCAGGGCTGTTGGCCTAATTGAATTGTCAATGTGTAGACGAACAGGGGGTGCCTTCAACTTTCCGACCCCTTCGAAAATACCCCCAAACTTGACAAGCAGTGATTCAATTTCCGTCAAATACACCTCATATGCGAAAGGCACCAGATTCAGTGCTTCAGATGCTGCACAGCTGAGTAATGAATGGGGACTCACATCCGTGACAAAAAATCTTGCCTTTATCGTTTTTCCTCCCTTGGATACCGGAGTTATGAACACGCCCTTGATTGGCAGCGGAGTTTCCCCACCGAACGTGAATATTTTCGCTGCTGATCTGTCCAGTGCGGGAGGCCCTGGAATTTTCTGATAGTGCTCTTCCGCCAGTACGCAGACCGATGCTCCGGTGCCAATTAGCACTTGTGTCGGCACTCCTTGTATGTCCACTAAACACTTGGGCTGTCTCTTTCTCTTGGTTCCCGAGGCAATGTTTGGAATGAAGAACACTTCGTCCTCCTCTTCCTCTTCCTCCTCGGCCAACTGTAGTCTCTGCATTTCCTGCTCCAGGGCGGCGATGCTCCGTTGTCTTCTTGACCCAGTCCCCTGAACTTTAGCCGGGCCTCTCTGCACAGGGATGGGAGCGGGGGCCCGACATTTTCTCGCATAGTGTCCGGGTCCATTGCACCTGCCACACGATCTTGATTTTGCTGGACACTCCTCCGAATGAGGCAAATCATACCCACAGTCTTGGCAAATCACGTTAGATCCATGTGGTGTTTGAGTCCCTTCCCTTCTCGGACCCCATTTGTCTTTCGATCCAGCCCGCTTACTGATGGCAAACGCATCCTCAGATGCGCCCGGTCGCACTACAGCGTCCATACTGGCCCCTCTCGCTTCCGCCAGCTCATACGTTCTGCCACTGTCGAGTATTTGTTGTGGAGTCCACCCTGGCTCTCTCAGTATTTGTCTCCGTAGTTTCCCGGATCGACACACTTGGATGACCTGATTGCGTATCATCAAATCCTCATTGTCCCATCGGCACGTGGTGGCCATCAGCCGCAATCTAGCACAAAATCGATCCAGGGATTCCTCTTCCTTCTGTTTTTCCCCGCAGAACAGGAATCTTTCGAAATCAACATTGGAAAGTGGTATGAAGTGATTCTCCAATGCAGCTTTGACGGCATCATATGTGGTTACTTGCAGGTTAAGAGATTCATATATGCGAGTTACGTCCAGACCTGCGGAATACAACAGGGTCGCCCTTTTTGCATCATCATTAGTTATCCCCGTTGCCGTGAAATACATATCAAGTTTCTTGATCCATAGCAACCACTTTGGACCTAATTTTGACGGGGGACCTGATACATCAAATTCTTGCATTGGTAGCAACGACCCTTGTTGTGCTCTCGTCGCTACTGCCGCAGTTCCTCCTTCGTCATCGCTTTCTGCCATGGTCACAGGTCACACAGGCACCTCTTAATGCCTCAGAGGCCGCAAACCTGACTGGGGTTGACTTCACACGTACCTCAGATTGCTGCTTGCCAATCCACCACCTTGTCGTGTCTTACAGCCCTCCTTAACAGGGTGTCCGTGTTGAGAAAGTCGTCCTCAGGGCACTGGGGCGACCAAAAGTTCCAAAAATTGCTTGGTAGCACTTAAACAGCAGCACACGAGCACCCTTTCAGGCCGCTACTGCTGTGTGCTTGCCTTTCGATATTGCCGGAATGTTCGCGCCGGGTCCGTGCTTCCATCCGACGTAGCGTCGCCGATTTTACACTGCCGTGTATATGAGGCGAGCACTACGGCGGTATTCCCGCCTCGTCGCCAGTTGTTGTGTTGCGGTGGGCACCTGGGCCACCGGTGGCCCCCACACACTCCCAGCATGCAACACGCACACACACAGGGAAGCAGACACGGGACGCGCTGTTGCTGCTTGCGTGTCCCGGCGGCAACTGCCGTTGTACGCAGTTTATTTCAACCTGCGCATGCGCGGGCCCAAAACGAGGCTCGCGCATGCGCGCACAAACTAACTGGGACGTCACACCAATCACATGTGGAGTGCCACAAGGCTCCTGCATTTCTCCCACACTTTACAACATCTTCACGAAGCTCCTATTTGACCGTCTTGACGATCTGGGTGTCAGATACACTAATTATGCTGACGACATCCAGGTCCTCATCACGCTCACTGGTAGCTATGAGGAAGATGTTGCAAAGCTTAATGATATCTACTTAGAAATCCAAGCCATGATGGCCACAAACAGTCTTTGCCTTAAAGACGATAAGACAGAATTGCTTATCGTAGGCTCCCAGGCGCGCCTCAACAAACTGGACCAAAGGTACCATTCCTTTACTATTGATGGCAACATCATAAAAGTCTCCAAAGAGGTTAAAACACTAGGTGTATACCTCGATTCTACCCTATCACTAAAGAAACAAATAAACTCTACCATCGCAGCTACCTCATACACCAATAAATTGATCAATGCCTGCAGGCCTTTTCTCTCCACCTCTAGCTGCCTCACATATCTAGAGCGCTGATATTGTCTAAATTAGACTATTGCAACACACTCTACTTAGGCACTACCACTAAAAACTTGAATAGACTCCAGATCCTGCAAAATAATGCACTAAGATGTGCCCTCAACCTCCCGCGCAAGGCGCACATATCTACGGCTAGAAAAGAAGTCCACTGGCTCCCGATCCGTGACAGAATTAAGCTAAGAACACTGGTCATCACCCACAAGTGCCTATCACACACTGCCCCACGGTACCTTTCTGACAAATTTTCTAGACACTGCCCCATTAGACCCACCAGAACACCTTACCTACACCAACTAAAGATCCCGAATTATAACCTAAAAACAGCAGGGGGCTCCAGTTTTCCAGTGCTCGCAGCACAATGTTGGAACACCCTCCCCACTACAATTAGATCGGAAGCCGCATTCTGGCCATTCAGAGCCATGGTAAAATCATGGCTACTAGCCTAAACACCCAGATTCTCACCGTCATGACCTGCTAGCCGCCGCTCTCCACCTGTAGTAATGTTTACTCTACCTACAGCATAGTCAGGACCAACCTGTAACCCGGACCGCATTAGCCACTGTAACTTTTTTTTCCTCATTCTATATTCTCTGTACATACTTTTCTATTCTTGGTATATTCTACTCTTGTATGTAAGCACTCAGAGCTTGGACTAATGTACGCTCTGTCTGTTGTAATATGATGTTCGTGCAACGATATGCAACCCTGCTGTACACATGATTATGCGCCCAGTTACCTGAGGGTTCGGATGCGCTTTATAAATAAACAAACTAAACTAAATATGCAATCAAAGTGGTGGTGAACTCATAACAATGTAGCGACCATCAGATTTCAGCACCGGGTAATGGTAAATACCACATGGAGAAATCCAGAGTGGAATACTGCCCATCTCATTTAATGAGCCCCACCTTTCAGTCTTTCTACTTTTCATGTGACTGTCCCATCATCTATTTGTAGTTTGATGCACATTATTCAATTTCCCTTATTGGTTATAGTCCCACTTAAATTATTCTCATTTAGCTACAAGGTTCTTCATCCACAGAAGAGAGTGGGGGCAGAAAAGTCTGAAGCACCCAGAGTCTCAGACCTTGAAAGGCTTGGATCAGCTGCAAATGCACCATAGAGTGTTTCATAAAATGACAAATCGTCGAGGAAAGTTGGCCCCCTCCTGCCCAAAAACAATGCAGAGGAAGGCCTCACCAGGGTACTTAAAGTCAGCTTTTCTAATTTGCTTCCCCAAAGTTTAAAATGAAGTACACCCTTTTAAAAAACCTAAGGCAGATCACGCTGAAAATGTGCTAATTCCCTAACAAGGAGAGATACCTGTGGGGGGGTCTTCTTCAACATCTCCCACCTTGACCAAGAGAACCATGAGGGGCACCATGCAGCTTTTGATAGCAGAGGGCTGTGTTGCTGCCCTCTGCAATTTGGACTATTAGACACCTTTACTGCAACATGTTGGGGACCAAATAACTGCTCCTGAAAACCTGGAATCACTTCTGCCTATCGGTGAGGAGAATGTGGTGTCAGAACCAGACCATGTGGCTAATCAAGCTATGCCAGAGAATTTGGATGTGAGGAGGGCTCAGGAAGCAGCTGCCCTGTACTGAAGTCAGCAGTTGTGTTATTGATGGGGGAGTAAAGATTAAGAACTCTGGAGATCAGTAAACAAATAACTAGGTCTCTGTTAAGTTCTAGGTCTGGTTACAAATGACTCCGACAACTTCTTGTAAACTGTAAGTTCTTTACTTGGTTTGGGCTTATTAATTACAGTTCTTGAAGTCAGATAAGTCATGGGGAAAATAGAACATTCAACGGCATCCTCTCTCAGGGCTTACATCTTTCAACTGACCACCCTGGAACACTCACTCATGGGTAAACATTCTGCGCTCTGCCTTCCATCTCAACATTCCACTCTATTGCAGGCATATCTAATCATAACACATCTTCCCCCTATAGGGACAACCAACCAAAATAAATACCAGGGTGTAACCAATGGGAAATATAAGAAAAGGTAAAACTCAAATACATATATAATAAAATAATTTGCTGAGCTTCCAAAACCACAACTACCAAGCTAGCGCTCCGAGCAAAAGCTCTCCCTTCACTGGATCCAATTTCCTTTCCATTTCAAACATTAGTGCAGAGCTGTTCAAAAGTGTTTGAGATGGAAAGGAAATTGGTTTAGCAGAGCAAGTTATGAAATGAAATGTCTTCATGTAATTGTGCATATTTAATGTAAATGTACTGTGGCTGCATTACTGGTGTTAGAAGTATCCCATCCCATCCTCGTCGCCATTGTTAAGTTCTAGGTCTGGTTACAAATGACTCCGACAACTTCTTGTAAACTGTAAGTTCTTTACTTGGTTTGGGCTTATTAATTACAGTTCTTTAAGTCAGATAAGTCATGGGGAAAATAGGACATCCACTGGCATCCTCTCTCAGGGCTTACATCTTTTAACTGACCACCCTGGAACACTCACTCATGGGTAAACATTCTGCGCTCTGCCTTCCATCTCAACATTCCACTCTATTGCAGGCATATCTAATCATAACAGTCTCCTCCAGTAGAAGACCGAAAAGAGAAAAAAAACAAAAGAACTGACCCAGAGTTTAGGCTGCACAAGTCAGTGAAATAAACAGGCAGGGTACTTTGATGCATGCTATTCCAACAACGTGAAGTCTCCCAGGTAGAAATGAATCCTGAGTTAACAATTCCCACGTCATATAGATCATGGGAATTTCAAGCGGATGGTGTAAGCTGCAAGGAAATTATGGATGTGTGTACCTCTATTACATTTCAGCCCTTTGTAGGCATAGCAGAATCCTCTTCGGAAGGATATCAGACAAACGCAAGGATTGATTATTTATGCCTACCCACATAAGTAGGGGCATTGAGGCAAACTAAGCAACAAGAAACTGAAAATAAGTTTGCAGATGTACACATGGTACTTAGTGCTAGTGGCAACCGGATGGCCAACATCACTGAGGCTATCAGGTATCATGGAAAATGGTTAGAAACTATAGAGACGGCAGCGGGGAAAAACCGTGCTTGGATGGCGTAGACCGGTGGTGTACAACTGATTTCCCTGGAGAACTGATGTACCACACAAGTCTCATACAGTGAGCCTGACTGTCCCGGGAGATGAGCGGGCGATAGCGGTGTCAGTGTGCAAATGTGAGTAAAAACACATAAAACATGGGCTTTGAAGTATAATTTGATTGTATTCTATTATGGCATTTACATCATTGTTTTAATAGGTATCAGGATGCAAAGACAAAAACGTCCTTCATTAAACTCAAGGGGCTTGGAGGGCCATAAATAACGTATTGGAGCACTGCTGTTTGGCCTGTGGGCCATATGTTGTGCATGGCCTAGACAATAAATACACTGAAATGATTACAGATCAAATAGATAGTTGCAACAGAAGTAAGTATCGTAGGTTAATTGGTATATCAGAATCCAAGCAAGGTGGACTGGTGGATTTCAGAGAGTTTGAGGCAGATCTTTTTCGAAACACACTCCTGCCTCTCAAAGAAATTGGAAGAGCCACCGATTTATGGATGCAATATATGAAAATCATCACCCAATTCTTGCAACATTTTTGGAGTTTCAACTGATGGACCATCTCGTTAAGCGCTCCGGGACTAAGAGAACAATCCAAACCTACACTCAGTTTTATTACAGGCCTATTAAGGACCCTGTGCATGCATCTAAGAGGTGACAATACCTGCACTATAGACATATTTCAAGTTGTTTATTTGCTTTTCTGAGTTGATTAAGCTATGCATGCTAAGTC
The DNA here is from genome assembly GCF_040938575.1 of Ambystoma mexicanum. Classification (NCBI taxonomy): domain Eukaryota; kingdom Metazoa; phylum Chordata; class Amphibia; order Caudata; family Ambystomatidae; genus Ambystoma; species Ambystoma mexicanum. The sequence continues at coordinate 1,087,966,436 of NC_090925.1, read as the reverse complement.
AGCTTAGGTCAGCTTAAGGGGCATTTTGGTAATGCAATGTATCTGCCCATTGGGCCACTAACTAAAATGTGGGCATAGGCATGACTAAATCTGCTATTGTGTTTTCTTCGCTTTATTTAGTTTTTTTCTCATTCTCTTCTACTCGTCTCTCGATTTATGTTTATGTTGATATAGTAGATACCTGACTATTTATGGTATTTATTTTTTGTATTTTGAATCATGGTAATAGAAAGTAGAGTGTTGGGAGTTGATGGGGAAGAAAGGAGGAAGAAATTGCAGGGGTGAGCTGAGATCTTTGAAGAAAATGATTTAAGTAGTGTTCAGGGTGGTAAAGGTGGGTGCTTGCCCTCTTCGGAAGGTGGGGCTGGAACCATACCTTGAAGTTTGTGGGTGCAGTCAGAGGGTATCGATGGACTAAGGTGAACATTATAATTGGGGGAGTTTGCATGATAGCAGAGGAAAAGGAATAGCAAGGTTGTTTTGAGCAATTCCAGATGATGTGTTTAAATATATTAAAACAATATCAAAACCTTTAAAATAACAAGTTGTCAGGTACCTAGGTGGAAGTGGGCTAGCAGTGAAGAAAAATGGTCTTGGGAATGGCAGAAAGAAGATTTTGGTGAATCAGATTCTTGATAAGAGCCAGACCACAATATTTTGTTATAAGAGACGAATATTGTCTAAAAGTAGAATTATTGGATTTCTGCATTTTCTTGGGTAAGAATACATCTTCCTCACATTCACCGTAGTACCGCTTTCAAGCATGTGGTGACTATATGCCTGAACAAGCCACCTCAGGACAGTCTGTGGGACCAGAATAGGTGCATGTAGTGCCAGGAAAATGCCTGGTCGCTGTTTAAAGATACATTTGATTCATTCATGTTAAGTTTAATCAAATGCTCATTTTGAAAAGAAGACAAAAAGCAACATGGTCTCGCAATTCATACATTGAAGGTATTGGACTACTTGTGATTTTAAAACAACTTAATTTATTCTAGACCAAGATCCATATGTGGTTGAGATAAATTAAAGATTTGAAGACCAAGTGCAATAAGTGCCTTGCATCAGTTTGCTTTGGGAAGGATCAATATCCTGCCTGAGTGTCCCTGCTATGACAGGATGCAGAATGGCAGATAGAGTGCACAGAGTGATGCAGAGATAGCTAGTGGAAACTTTAGTATACTCTGTTGAAGCGTTATCAGTGGTCTCTTATTATGGGCTTTTGAGGAATGACCCAGAGCATCCCAGTCATTTGAAAATTGCTTCAGCCATGTTTCTGCCACCTTTTATCATACATGGGGATGTTGGTGCATGTCTGTCATAGACTAGCACATCTAATAATAGATCCCAGGTTTGATGTGAAGTGGGTGATCTTAGCACACATTGTGATTTGATAGATATTAGGCGGGCACGCCACCCCATTACAAATGTATATATTTTAAGTGGCATGCATAAAAATATAACCAGATTATATTATTTTTCTCATTTTTAAAATTCTGATTTTTATATACAAATTCTGACATTGTGTATTGCTTTACTTCCGGATCACTATCTACTGAAAGTAGAACTTAAGATGCAAGGTAAACATCTGAACCCATAATTTCGAAGAACCTGTAGAGCTGACTAAAACGAGGCGGGATTTACTCTGGCACAGCACCCTTTGGAGTGGGTTGTGATGCCTATAAACCAATATTAAAGGGCACATTGATTCCAACAGAGATTCAAAAGAGAAAAAGAGAAAATAAAGAATGGGAGGATGCAGACAGTGTCGTAGAAACAAGGGTTGTACATACATTTCTGGTAATGGTCAACAGAAGTGATGTATACATTGTGTTGCTTTTCACGGAAAATACAGCTTCCTGCCTTTGGCAGAACCCACCTAATGATAGGATATGTGTTTATAACGCACTTAATACCCAGAGGTTTCTAAGCACAGACCTGGGATCGAACCTGTGTTGCTCTGTGTCGTCTTCCTTCCAAGCATGCACGTTGCTCCTGAGCTATCCTCCGAAGATGGACCTGCTCCTCCCCCGACATATGTTAACCTTATAGATCATTGGTCACCTGCAAAGGGAAAATTCAAGAACACTACTATTAGGCCTCCTGGCACTCTTATCCCATTTCCAGCCAAAAACAATGGTCCCATTGATAATCTCCTCATGCCTTAATGTGCATAGAAAGAAGTGATGCATGATGACATCTTTCCGGTCAAACGTGAACTGACGAGGGGTGGAAATCTCTTTCCAAAAGAGTGCTTCTGTTCTCAACTCATCAACTACACATTATTTTTTCCAATTCTTGCTGGATCGTTCCACTGAGTTTCAGGCCCATGGCCTTGCTCTAGCAACGCCATTAAGGATGGAATCATAGGGGCCGGACGGATGTTACCTAAATCCACATAGGTTTTACCCAAAGCTGTCCTAAAAAAGGAACACCTCTCCTCCATCGTCTCTCCCAATATATTTATTTATTTATTTGCTAAACACAACAGGCTCCTATGACAGGACATTAAAGAGCGAGCAAAATGTGTGAATAGATATCACTTAAACACAGATATAAGAGAATTATCTTTGATTAGAAATAAGATGACAACTATATATAAAAGAAATATAAAAGACATTTTTGAAAAATAATGCACCCAATAGGTGAATGATGAGGGGTCCTTGCAGTTTTTGGCCAGGGAAACTAATGTTAGGTCTGCCACAAGTGAGATCCAAGACAACGGATGAGCTGTTGAAGACTAAAAGCACTTAACACTTCATCAAGAAAAATAACTCGAGTTCTGGGAAAATGTCAATGAGTCACATTAGTGAAGGGGCAGGCTGGGTTAGGTGGAAATGATTACCACAGTAGAAGTAAGTAGCACTATGACAAACATGAAATCTGGAGAGACTCCCAAGCCCAGATGGCTTTGGTGCAGAGAGTTGTAAACAAAAAGAGCCAAAGTCATATTCTGTTTATCACACTGGCTCTCTAATAATTGATTTACCTGGGATGAACCACATGAAACATTCCACCAGGGACTTATTGTTTCCTTATCAAAGCTGGTGGAGACGCCAAGCTATGTGGTACTTATCATTATCATCTAACTACACTTCTATATGTCCACCCTCCCACGAATAATCCGCTTGCACAATATCCTGTGCTACAACTACGCCGATGACACAAAACTAATCCTAAAACTCCTTAATCCAAAACCCAACCGCGAACCTGACCTTGCTGCCTGCCTCCTTGACATAGATCATTGGATGACCACAAACCACCTCCTGTTAAACCCCTCCAAAACTGAAATCAGTGGCAATACCAAACTTCTTCTGCACCCCCCACCCTGGCCATCTGCCATGGGCAATTCCCTGATAACCTCAAACTCAGTAAAAAACCTTGGATGCACTCTCGACTCTGACCTAACCCTCTCGCTCCAAGTCAACAACGTCTCTAAGCCCTACCACTACCACCTCAACATTCTTAGGTGCATTTTTCCATACCTCTCCTTTCCCAACAGACTCTCTGCGGTCCAATCAATTGTTATGTCAAGACTGGACTATGCTAGCCCCCTCTACCTCGGAGTCCAGGCGTACCACCTGACTAAACTACAAAGAGCACAAAATGCCACAGCCAAACTGCTACTAGCAATTGGCCCAAGAGATCACATCTCCCCAGCTCTCAAAACTCTGCACTGGCTTCCGGTTGCCCGAAGGGTGACATTCAAAACCTTATGCATCTCTCACCGAGCAATGCATAAAACCGGACCTCAATATCTTCAGGACAAACTAAAACCCTACCATCCACCACGCACTCTAGGATCAAGCTCTGCCCGCCTCCTAGTGATACCAAAAACCAACTCAGTCAGGCTAGGTGGATCATCATTCTCAGCCCTGGCCCCCACTCTGTGGAACTCACTTCCACCCCACTACCGACTCACCGAAGACCTCATGTCTTTCTGATAATTACTGAAAACGTGGCTCTTCCCCTAAAAACCGACTCTTAAAACAAACAGTATAACAACAACAATAAACAGTACCGCATGGTTGCTGTATCAAAAATACCAATCCACCATCGAGACCCGATCGAGAAAAATGGAAAACTAAAACTGCTATTGTAAATTAAAACAGATAAACTGAATAGAACGAATGAAGTGGATGAAAGGAACAAATTAGATGAAAGGAACGAAGTAGATGCAGTGGATGAAATGAATGCAGTCGATGAAATGGATGAAACGGATGCAGCGGATGAAACTGATGAAGCGGAGGAATCGGATGCAGTAGGTGTAACGGATGAAGCGGATGGAAGGGATGACGCGGATGGAACGGATGAAGTGAACGGAACGGAGAAAGTGGATGGATCAGATGAAGTGGATTTAACGGATGACGTGGATGGAACGGATGAAGTGGATGGATCGGTTGAAGTAGATTTATCAGATGAAGTGGATGGAACAGATGCTGCAGATGAAACAGATGATTGGATGAATCGGATGCAGTAGGTGTAACAGATGAAGCGGATGGAAGGGATGAAGCGGATGGAACTGATGAAGTGGACAGAATGGATTAAGTGAACGGAACGGAGAAAGTAGATGGATCAGATGAAGTGGATGTAACGGATGACGTGGATGGAACGGATGAAGTGGATGTATCGGTTGAAGTGGATGTATCAGATGAAGTGGATGGAACAGATGACGCGGATGGAACGGATGAAGTGGGTGGATCGGTTGAAGTGGACAGAACGGCTGAAGTGGACGGAACGGATGAAGTGGATGGAACGTATGAAGTCGATGGAACGAATGAAGTGGATGGAAGAATGAAGTAGATGGAGCGAATAAAGTGGATGGAATGGATGGAGCAGATGAAGTGGGTGGAACGGATGGAACGGATGAAGTGGATGGAAGGATGAAGTAGATGGAGCGAATTCAGTGGATGGAATGGATGGAGCAGACAAAGTGGATGGAACAGATGGAACAGATGAAGTGGATGGAACGGACAAAGTAGATGGAACCGATGAAGTGGATGGAACGGATGAAGCAGGTAGAACGGATGAAGTGGATGGAACGGATGAAGTGGATGAAGCGGATGGAATGGATGAAGTGGATGGAACGGTTGAAGCGGATGAAACGGTTGAAGCGGATGGAACGGAACAAGTGGATGGAACGGAACAAGTGGATGGAATGGAACAAGTGGATGGAAAGGAACAAGTAGATTGATCCAGAATTAAATGGATGGAACCCAAGAAGTGAATAGAACGGAAGAAGTGAATAGAACGGAAGAAGTGGTTGGAATGGATGAAGTGGTTTGAATGGGAGAAGTGGACAGAACGGAAGAAGAATTGGATAGAATGGAAGAAGAATGTATTAAAGAAGTATCCTGAATAGATGAAATATAACAAACGGATGACATATAAAGTACGGACCAAGTAAACAAAACAGAAAAGTAGATCGAACGCATGGAAAGGATGGAGTGGATGGATAAAGTGGACAAGGAAATGAAATGGATGGAAAAGGTGACTGAATTGAGCAGAGCAAGTAGATGGAACAGATGGAGTTGACAGAATGGATAGAGCGGATCGAACGCACAGACAGAATGAATCAAACGGATAGAATGAATGCAAAGGATGGAACAAAGAGGTAGCGGGAATAAGTCTACGTGTCAAAACGAACGGATGAAGTGTATGGAACAGACAAATCAGATGGGACAGAGTAAAAGTACTGGTTAGCAGAGCGAATGGAACAGACGAAACACGTAGAGTGGTTAGAACGGATAGAGTGGGTGGAACGGATGGAGTGGGTGTAATGGATGGAGTGGGTGGAACAGATGGAATGAGTGGAACGAGTGGAGCCGGTAGAATGAATGAATGAATGGAACAGACTGAACGGATGGTAGGAGTCGAACAGATAAAACGGATGAGTGGATTGAACGGATGAGACTACCAAGCAGATTGAGCGAATGGAAAAATGAGTAGCTTTAACAAATGGAAGAGATCAAATGGACTGAACGGATGCAGTGGATGAAATGGATACAGTAGACAGTACAGATAGAGTTGATGAAACGAAAGGAGCGGAGGGAACAGTTGGAGTGGATTGATCTGATGGAGTAGATGGAATAGATGCAGTGAATGGGACAGGTAGAGTGGATGAGACAGCTAGAAGGGATGGAACTGATTAAGTGGATGGAACAGATGGAATGGATGAACAGATGTAGTGTATAGAACAGATGGAATGTATAGAACAGATGGAGTGGATGGAGCAGAAGGAGTGGATGGAACAGAAGGAGTGGGTGGAACAGATGGAATAGATGGAACTAATGGAGTTGAACGAAAAGTTGGAATGGATAGAACTGATAGAGCACATGGAATGAACCGAGTGGTCTGGAGTGGATGGAACAGATGGAGTAGATGGAATAGATGGAACAGGCGAAGTGGATAGAACAGATGGAGTAGATGGAACTGATAGACCAGATGGAACGAATAGACTGGCTGGAACAAACCAAGTGGATGGAACAGATGGAGTGTATGGAACGGATGGTGTAGATGGAACGGATGGAGTGGATGGAGCGGGTGGAGTCGATGAAACGGATAGAGTGGATGGAACGGATAGAGTGGATGGAACGGATGGAGTGAATGGAACGGATGGAGTACATGGAACGTTTGGAGTGCATGGAACGGTTGGAGTGCATGGAACGGTTGGAGTGCATGGAACGGATGGAGTGCATAGAACGGATGGAGTAGATGGAACGGATGAAGTGGATAGAACGGATTCAGCGGATGAAACTGATGAAGTGAGTAAAACACATGGAACAGATCGAACACACTAAACAGATGGGAAAGATGAAATGGATCTACAGATTGGATTAAGTAGTTTATGTAGATGAAGGATCAAATGATAGAATGAATGGAAAGACTAGTAAACTAAATGATGAACCAGATGAAATGTATAAACAGACGAAGCTGAATGAACGGACAGAGTGAATAAAATGGATAGAATAGCTGGTACAGATGAGCGCTCAATCTCAAACGCCTTACTGAAAACCACCATATCACACCACCACTCAACTAGAACACAGCGATACTATGACACATTCGGTATAGCTGTTCTCATACTAACACCCGCCACATACTCCTCATCATCCTAATTAAACACAGCTAGTTGAGCACACACCACTAGCCTAAGTGTCTCCTCAGGCCTAACGTGGCCAGAAATCAGTCTGGGTATCAACCCACCAGAATGAACACATATTCCTGACCTCCCAATCACCACACCTACAGCTAAGAAGCAGCTATCATACAAGTGCCACACCAGCTGTACACTTATCCGGTGAACCCACGCACCTTATGACTCTCTCTCTCTCTCTACTGACTTGAACTGCAGTTCCCGAGGGCGTTCAACCTACCAGCGATTTGAGATCATACCAATGATACATAAGGCGCTATATAAATGCAAAGTAACATAACATAACATACATTCCAAAATCTGGAAATGTTGGCAGACTACATCGCAGAAGTTGCCAAAATTCTTCTTAGGAAAGATCAGCGTTATTTCATACCAGGCTGAAAATGAGCAAAACTCCCCATTTCCTCATCAATTCGACAGAATTTACTGAGAATCATGGTAAATATATGCAATTTCTCTCTAAGATTTTGACAAGGCATTTGACCTGGTGATCTGGGGGTTTGCAGTTCATCAGGTCAGTACAAGGTCGCTATCAGAGTGGCAGTGCGGAACTAATAATTAGGACTGAGAAAGCTGGTGGGATGGCGATAGAGAAGGTACATGCAGGACGTCTCCCAGTTTCCCCAACTCTTTACATCAGTCATTGTTCCTTTGGCTAAGTTAGTTGGGTAAGATGAGGACATAGCTGGCTTCCTGCTCTACCTGTTGTCAAAATATCCATTATACCCAGGCTCCTATGCTTGTCCCGCACTGTATTGTTAACCTTGGTACGCCCCCTATGTACAGCAGTCCATTGCTTCCCAGCTAGGTTTATGCTTTATACATCCCATGCATATTACAGGGCCTGTACTAGCGGCCATGTATTTATGGTTAAGTTGCTCAACTCATAGAAAGCGCCCATTTGAGCGGCTTATAACTTTGCCCCCCCACCCCCCCGCACCTGGATGAATCCTCACAAAACTTTGCAGAAAAAGTATATGACCTCCTTGGAATGATTCTGCAAAGTTTGGTGTGGTTTCGTCAAGGGGGAGGGCAAAGTTATAGGGGGGGACCCAACATTTTTGAAATCCTCATAGACACAATGGAAGACAATTTTTGCTTGTGCCTACAGCCCAAACCGCTGGACGGATATGCGCCAAACTTGTGCTAGTAGTGATGGCTTGGTCCCAATAGTGTGCTTTTGCAAATTTGGTGTTAATCCGCCCGGTAGTTTTCTAAAAAATTGGCAAAAAGTAGGAAACAAAATGAGTCATATCTGGGTCCGGTCCGCAGACTCATTTCCTGATTCAGAGTATGTGGATATCCCCTGGACCAATCAGAGAGCAGCATGACGTTTGTGGACATCATACGCGCCTGCTGATTGGTCAATTAAAAACATGAGGGTGTCAAACTTTTTGAAACAGACTCCATGGGCCTTATTACAACCTGGCAGCTTCGGATCGCTGTGATTCCGTGACGGCGGTAATAAAGTTTCCGTGTCCGCAAGGTTGGGGAAAGACCGTCCGATTACATGCTGTCGGTCGCGCGCACCACACGGATGCGGAAACGTTGTTACCGCCATCACGGAAAAAGCCACGGAAATGGATATAGCGCTGCCACAAGTAGCGCAAAACCCGTGTCCGCCTCCGTCGCCACGGAAACGGAACTGGAAATACCATGATCGCCAAAAACCGGAAACAGAGAGGCGGCCATCATATAAAGCACAATCCATTGCCATCCAGAGTCAGCACAAGCACAATCCATACTGTGAGAAGGCAAAAGGGACCACCAGCATGTCTGCCGAGATTCCAGCGCAGAGGCAGCGCAAACAGCGCTTCAGTGAGGCGGAGCTAACTGTGCTCGTGGAGCATATAGTGGAGCATGCAGAGATGCTGTTCAGTGCCGATCAGCGGCGTGCCACACAGCAGCAGAGGAAGGAAGTGTGGGCAGAAGCAGCACGCAAGTGCACCGCTGTGGGCGTGACAGTGAGGAGCGTCAAGGACTGCCACAAGCGGTGGGATGACCTCAGGCTGAGGGTTCGTAACCTCATCTCCACACACCGCCAACGCAGCAGTGGGACAGGTGGAGGGCCCCCTTCCCCACTGAGGCTGCAAGCATGGCAGGAGCGTTGCAGCAGTGTCCTCCACCTTGAGGGCATTCATGGGATCGGGGAGGCTGAGGCAGGAGTGAGCCCACCTGCAGATGCTGGTAAGTGGTCAAACATGAATGCCATAAAAGAATATGTTGATGGCATTACAGTGCCAAAGGACCCATTAATAACCCCTCCCCCCCCAGGCAGTGCATGACTGGCCCAAAGGACCCATTAATAAACCCCCCCCAGGAAGTGCATGACTGGCCCAAAGGACCAATTAATAACCCCCCCCCCCACCCCAGGCAGTGCATGACTGGCCCAAAGGACCCATTAATAACCCCTCCCAGGCAGTGCATGTCTGGCCCAAAGGACCCATTAATAACCCCCCCAGGCAGTGCATGACTGGCCCAAAGGACCCATTAATAACCCCCCCAGGCAGTGCATGACTGGCCCAAAGGACCCATAAAGAACCGTATGGCACCCAATATCACAAGAATGCAAACCCCAAGCAATCAGATGCATGTAACGAACACCATACAATGACCAACCTGTATGATGCATATGATGCACCCATCAGCCACCACCACAACACTAATTGCATGTCCTCTGTGTCCCCACACCCGTATCCAGTGACACTGCACAACAGGCCAGGCAATCAGCACCGGCACGTGCCCAAGCCACCGCCCCCACACAAGAGGATGCTGCCAGCAGTTCGGCATCTCAGCCCCCACTACCAACTGCAACAGATGTGCCGGCCACCACCACCGACATCTCCACCATCTCCACGCTGCCTGAGGCAAGACAGGTGCCACGGGAACCCACCATGCCCACCCAAACCAACACAGAAGGCAGCTGCACTGCAGAGGAGGCGGCCTGTAGTGACAACAGTGGCCCGGTAGAGCACTCTGATAGTGGGCCACAGGGGGCGACGCCCACATTTGATGACCTGGGTTCCTTCCATCAGCTGGAGTTTAGCCCCACTTCACTCAGAAGTCCCATGAGGTCACCCACCCCATCCATGGCAGAGCTGAATTCCCTCATGCAGCGGATGGAGGAGCAGCAGGCAACCCTCACACAGCTGATGGAGAGGCAGCTTGAAGAATCTAGGCTGCAGAGGGAGTGCTATAGCACATCAGTACGTCGCCTCTCAAGGTCTATTGGACACTTTGCAAGCACAATAGTCACCCTGGCACGCCATGTGCCTGAGGGTAATGACAACACCTCCAGGCTTATTGAGGCCATGTTGATTGGCCAACAGGCAAATCTTGCACGGATGCCATCCATACCAGATTCTGTGCCATCAAATACCACCACTCCATCAAGCTCCACTACTGGCAGTCCAAGGAGGCGCTCACGTCGGCTAACGGGGCTCTCGGGCAAGGATGCACAGGCACAGAAGCGCACACAGAAGTGATGATATGTGTGTGGGGCACTGCAGGACGCACGTGGACTTGAAGGGTGTGAGGGGTGGGTACGTTTGGGTGGTGGGGGAGGTTGTTTTGGGTGTTTGAACATTGGGGCCTGGCTGGGGGTGGGTACGTTTGGGTGGTGGGGGAGGTTGTTTTGGGTGTTTGAACATTGGGGCCTGGGTGGGGTGGGTACATTTGGGTGGTGGGTGGGCTCGGGTTTACAGCTTCCCTAACCATTTCACCTCCTTCCCTGTTGTGAATTCATCAATATATCATCATTTGAAAGCAAAACATACATGTGTGGACATCTATCATTTCATTTGCAGTACAACTAATCATTTATTGTCATCACTCTATGCATTGCTGTGAATGTGCTGTGTCTCAAAAGTAAATGCGAATCAGCTCATCCTGTGCTCTTTGGCCATCAAGTGCACCCCCAGGGGGAGGTGGTGCCATCCCATCCCCATCCCCATCTCCATCCCCATCTTCTCTTCTGCGTCTGGGGGCATTGGGATGTTCCTGCGCAGGCACAGATTGTGCAGCATGGCACATACGAGCGTGATTTTACCCGTCTTCACTGGGCTGTACAGCAGTGATCCCCCAGATCTGCCCAGACAGCGGAAACGGGCCCTCAGCAGTCCGAATGTCCTCTCAATCATGCCACGTGTGCGGACATGTGACCTATTGTATGCCTCTTCATGCCTGTTCCTTGGTCTCCGTATAGGTGTCATCAGCCATGGCGTGAGTGCATATCCAGCATCACCTACATGGGATGAACATGGGGGGACATGTCAGTGTTTGTGGTATCATGTCTTAATCTGATGCTGTGCTATCTTGTATCATTGTTCATTCATGCATATGTGCCATGCAGTGGTTTGAAGTGTTCCTTGGGCATTACAGTGGATGTCCCCAACTGGATATTGGCCTACACATTTATGTGCATGTGTACTGTGCCCTGCGGGTGACATTGGATTGTGAGTATGTCATAGTGCAGTGATGTGCACACATGGCAGAGTGACTCCACTGTACTGAAGTAGTCAATGCACAACGTCTCATTTACAGGCATCTCGTGCATTGGGAGGGCAGTGTTCCATTTGTGGGTGGGTGTCTGCAGTGGCAAAAGGTGTATGGGACAGTGACAGGATGGGCTGTGGCAGGGTGTGTACAGGCCCACTGTGGTGACCTGTCGTGTTTTACTTTGTGATGTTTGGTATCCGCTGTCTATTTGGTAGATGGGAGGGGGGGTGATGCATGTGCGGTCCAGCGGCACACTCACATTGCTCATTGGCCTGGACACATACATAACGCTTCAACAGGGTCAGAGCATTGTCAGCTGTACTCATCCAATAGCCATGTGCTTTGTCCGGCATAGCGTTCCATGTACCGTGGCAACGTGGAATTCCGCAGTACCATTGAGTCATGGGTTGAGCCTGGGAAACGTGCGCAGCAGTGTGTAATCAGTAGCGTGGCATCACATACCATCTGTACATTCATTGAGTGATACTGTTTCCTATTGCGGAACACCATCTCAATTGCACGTGCTACTGTCAGCTCAATGTGGGTGCAGTCAAGTGCACCTATGCAATTTGGCATGCCTGCTATGGCATGGAAGGCCAACTTTGTGGCAATGACCTCGGGGAGGGGTAGGGCTATGTGTTCCGACACATGGCGCAAAAGGGCACCCAGTACCTGTACCAGGATTTTCGAGAAACAGGGTTGTGATATGCCGTGCAGCTCACCGACCGTGTGTTGATAGGTGCCAGTGCCAAGGAAATGCAGCACAGATACAACCTTCAGGAGGGGGGATGGCAGTGGGGGTGTCTATGTGGCTGCTGATGTCGTCCTCAATCATGGCAGTGATGTACAGGATTGTTGGGCGGTCCAGCCGGTATAGTGTGTGGATCTGTCTTGGGGTAAGGTTCCAGAGTGAGGCCCTGATGCGTGGTATTGCAGGCTGCCTGCGGGGTAGTGGTGGCTGCACAATGGGGTTTGCCATAGGTGCAGGGTAAGCTGGTTGGCGCCTGCGCCTCCTCCGCCTCCTCCTCTGCACCATTATTGCCATCATGTGCAGTGCTGCCTGTTGGTTGAGTAGGCCCAGTCCAAGTGCTACTAGAGCTGCTGCCTGCATGGTTCTGTGTTATGTTGGGCTGGGTGTGGCCCTTTTCTGGGCTCCCAGTGTGCTGCTGGGTCCAGCTGGGCTGATTTGGTGCACCTGTGCCCTGATTCTGTTCAGCAGGCACTGTTTAACGTCATGTTCGCGGTGGCGGCGGTACCGCCACCGTGATCACGGTTTTAACGCCATTTTTCTGGCAGTGTTTCCATGTCCGCGCTAGTTGGGATGCTCGCAGTGTTTCGTGTTGCCGGTAACGGAGGGGTTTCCGTGCAGGTGGACTTTACAGGATCCTTAACTCCGTAGTGGCGGTTTGAGGAGGTGCTATTTCCGGGGCCACGGGTCATGATTGGGCGGACGTGGAAACGGTGCCGGTATGGTTTTACCGCCGGCGTTAACTTCGTACTTGTAATGAGGCCCCATGTTGGATTCGCAAACAGCACCCATAGTTCGCAAGACATCACAGTAAAATACATGTTGGAAAAACACAACATTGCACTTGTCAAACAAATGAAACAATCTCTGAGGAGCAGAAGGGTGATGAGGATGGGATGGCATATGGCCAAAAAAAGCCAAAAATCTGGTGGATTTTTTTCTATGAAGTACGCAAACATCTCAGATGTTTGGGGACATCTATGCATATTTCTGCATTACAGGGTCAGTGAAAAGCAGTTTTTGGTTGGCTTATAACTTTGGTGCCACTCAATGAATGTGATTTTGCAATATCAATTTAGACCTGACGCTGAATGGTTCTGCAAAGTTTGGTGCTGTTTCGCCAAGAGGGGACACAATTAGAGGGAGGGTCCCAAAATATTTGAAAGGCTTTTACATTTGGTGCTGTCTGATGAACCTGCACAAAAGTTTGCAAAAAGATTTAGACCCGGATTTGAATATGTCTGCAAAGTCTGAATGGATGTTGTCAAGTGGGGGCTAAGTTATATGACTATTATATCTACATACATTTTGACCATTTTTAAAAAATAAAACATGGACAGATTTGCCTCAAACTTGTGCAAGGAGCATTGTCAAGGACCGGAAAGCATGGTTTTGCAAATGTGTCCCTGTTTTATTTTTTGAAAAGTATCATAGTGTAGGTACATAAAATAGTGATACAACTTTGGTGACTGTGGTATAGCTTGGGGACATGGGCAGTGGCCAGATTATCCGGGTCATGGCCTTTGACAATCTGGCTACTGGCCATGACCATGAGGTACCGGCAATGGGGTTAAAGTGGCCATAACCACCAGGGACTGGCTATGTGGTAAAGTTTTTGAAATTGGGATAGGTTTGAATGGGAAAACAACTTCTGCTCATGGCTACAGCCAAAGTGATGGACAAGAATGCAGCAAACATTTGCAAGGAGCATCAGCAAAGACCCCAAAGCCTGGTTTTGAAAATCTGCCCTGTATTTTATAAAGTGTCAAAATGTACATACAAAACATTGTGATATAACTTTGATGCCTGGGCACTGGGCCTCACCCTGAGCAAGGACAAATATGTACTCTAATTTGCTTATTGGGGGGTGTGGCATGGCCGAAGCCCTGGGTTTGAATGGGGAATAAATATTCTGCATGCGGCTACAGCGTGAAGTGCTGGACAGGATTACAACAAACCTGCGCGAGGAGCATCAGCACGGACCTGAAAGCATGCTTTTGCAAATCTGTCTTGTGTTTAATTTATCCAAAGTGTAATTGTAATTTGTTATTTTTAACTTGCTTAATACCCAAAGGTTTCTAAGTGCGGACCCGGAGATCAAACCTGTGTTGCACTGCGTTGTCTTGCTTCCACGACAAGCACGTTGCCCCTGAGCTATTTGTCAAATATAAGTTAAAAAAAAATAGTGCTAGAACTTTGGTGCATGGGCAGTGGGCCTGGCCCTCAGCAATGACGATTCCCTACTCTGATTCACTTATTGGAGCATGCAGCATGGCCGAAGCCCTTGGGTTAAATGGGAAAAAAATTTGGCTTGCGGTTGCAGCCCGAAGTGCGGGATGGGATTGCAGAAAACTTGCACGAGAAGCAACTGGGGTCTGGGGCTTGTACCTTCAACTCTCTCTTCCTAAATATCTCCGTTCTCGAGCTCTTCGCTCCTCTGCCTCCAACTCCATCAGGGTCAGTCGCTTCTCCAAGCAACGAGTTGGTGGCAGATCACTCTCTTTGGCAGGGGCCTCTCTCTGGAACAGCCTTCCTGCCTCCCTGAAACACGAGAAGAACCATCTCCGGTTCCGGAAACACCTCAAAACCTTCCTCTTTGCTTCTGCTTTCTCCCCTCCCGTGCTGAATTCCTGACTGAAATTGCACTGGTTACCTGGCCACCCTTTCTGATCTCTTGCCCAGGCCCCGTCAATTGCCCACCTGCACTGCCTCCCTGGCAACCCCTGCACTTGGGGACCGTTTTTCCTGTATCCCTTCAGTCCCCCTACCAGCACTTATGTCTGCACTTTCTTGCACTTGCCACTAGCTGTCTGTTTTATTTGTCTTATTTATCTTATTTATTCAATTTTCCCATGTACTGCACTTTCCCCTCTCCCTTCCCCCTGCGCACTTTTCCTTTCCCCCCTTCCCATGCATTTGCACGATCTGAATGACACCTGGCCTAGTAGGATCGCTGTCTGTCCTCCCTTTGTTCCCCCCCTTGATTTGTCGTGCCTTGAAACACTTGTGTATAGGCGTGTTATAAATGCCATATCAAATCATATCACATCATAACAGCAAGGATCCGAAAGCATGCTTTTGCAAATCTGTACTGTGTTTTACTTTTTTGAATGTGTCAAAAAGTAAATACAAAAAATTGTGATATAACTTTGCTGCCTGGGCAGTAGGCCTGCCTCTCGGCAAGGACAAAAGTCTACTCTAATTTACCTATTGGGAAATGCGGCATGGCCGATGCCCATGTCTGATGGATTGTGGAGACTAGCCATTGCTGCAAGGCATGAGCACTGGCCATTAGTCACATTATGGGTGCATAGTGGACACTGAACTAGGATGCAGGGTAGGTGTGCTGGATATCAGGAGTGGTTTGGTGGGGCTGTGGTCATGGTCGAGCCTCGTGCCCTAAGCAATTTAACCATGACTGCCATGCCCAGCATGCACTGCTGATAAAGATACACGTCAGTATGCGGTGCAAAAAAATATGTTTATTAACACAAGAGTAGAACTGTAAAAGGAGGTTTACAGTTCTTTCATATATGTTAAAAGAGGAGTTATTAATAACTTATATACAGTGATGTAACATCATGAAACATTTTCACTCATAAAAATGTATGAAATTCGCAGAAAATATTTTGTTAAAGGGACATTATGGTTAAGTGGCACCAATAAAAACCTATGAAATTCAGTGAAAAAACTGTGAAAAGGGACATTATGGTTACAAGTAAAACCGAAAACCCCCAGAAATTCGCCAGTTATGGTAAGCTAAGCAACCATAACTAGTGCCACAGCCATGCACTACAAAGACTAACACCCAGGGCATCAATGATGACATCACAAATGTCATTGATGACATCAGTGATGACATCACATATGAAATTGATTTTTATGAAAAGTCTCTACAAGGGGTTGTGTGTATAATGCTGGTAACAAGTTGGCAGGGTTGATCGGACGACCTATCATGAACTACTTAATCTATTAGGGAATGTACTCATCTGAACAAAACATTATATTGGAGTGTTGTTGTTAATGCAGGAACCTAATCATACATACACAAAGGTAATGGCTCAGCTTGCACCATAGAATTACAATATTTTTAAGCTGGTAATTTTGGTTAGTAAAATAATGAATGCTATTTTATCAGATATTTAAGTAATGTGTTAAACATGGAATTAATAGCTAACAATTCAAGACTTACTGCACACTTGTGTTAGTACAAACAGGACACATGAAGACCCACAATGCATTGACATCAGAGGCACATACAGGGAACCAAAGTAAGGAAGACAGAAACAACATCACCAGAGTATGTCAATAGCATTAAAGTTCATCTTCATATAGATAAATGAATTGTGTGTTTGAGGCCTGCGTATTGCCCTGTGTATGTGCACCATGAGCTGAGACCAAGCCCTAAGGAAAGTACTTTAAGAATAAACAAAAAGGTTAACGTCTAGATATATAACACCTTTTGAATTTTCATATTCTGACTGTCAGTAAACAAAAACACCTGGCCAAGATATGTAAGTGAACAAAAACATATGGCGTTGATAGGTGATGTCATCAGTGATATTTTCAATGACATTTGTGATGTCATCTTTGATGTCCTAGGTATTAGTCTTAGCAGTGCACGGAGATGGCACGAGTTATGGTTGCTTATCTTACCATAACTGGAAAATTACTGGGGGTTTCTTTGTTTTACTTTTAACCATTACATCCCTTTAACAAAGTGTTATCACTGAATTTCATAGGTTTTTATTAGTGCAAGTTAACAATAATATTTAGAATGATTTGGTCCTTTTTCTGGCTCTGAAACTTATTTAGAGTACGGAAGGAAATAGAGAACTGTTCCCAAGTTACTGCAAATGAAACACATACGCGAAACCAGAAGTCACATTGATATGGTCATCTCCCTCAGCATGTATGCAAGTTCACTATTCACAGACTGTCAGAACATATTTGGTGATCACAGGCTGGTCTTCAGTGTTTTGACCTGAATCATGTCAGCCTTAGTTGAAATAAATATGCAATTATGTAGATGTCAGAAACGTCCATTCATTTTTTCTGCACATACAAAGATGATACAACTAAACATATTTGCACAGAGTTTGTTTATATTTCTGGCTCTAACTCTCAACAACCCGAGAAGCTTCATTATATTTGCCATTTGGACAAGCAAGCAAAGCCGGCTGAGCCGGGGGCAACTCTCTAAGCCATATAATTCAGCGGGGTGTGCGTGCCCAGATCTGTACAATTATTTTCTAGCGGCTCCAATTGGCTGCCTCTAGAGATCGATGTGCTTGAATCTGGCAGCCTTATGAGAACCGATCATTCAGGTCGAGCCCGTTTGGGATTTCTTGTATCGAAATGTTTCTATTGTGCTACAACCTGAGTGATGGCTAGGCAGACACATTAATATTGTGGGCCCACATTGACAATTGTCATGGGGAGGAGTGTGCACGTGGGTAATAGGGTAGCTATGTTTACAGCCTCATTGGTCTCCTGTAGTCTAATAGCAGCTATATGGAAAGAGTGTGGGGCGGTCATTTGATGAATGGAGGACTACAAGGAACTTTATTATCGGCTTGACCAATTTGCTTCATTCAAGAAATTAACTTGGGGAACATTTGATCGAACCTGAGGTATTGTGGCTTCTTTTTACAGGGATTCGGAAGGTATGAAGCAGTTCCTTGATCTATGAGACACTCATGTTGAGGATCCCATATATAAGTGAACTAAACTGTATGGTACTCGATCTACTCTTTTCTCCATGAAAAGTGACCACAAAAATAGGGTGAAAAAACCCATTCTCATTTGATTGCAAATATTCTCTTTTCTCCTTTCACTACGCTTCAACTGTCGCATTTCTTAAAATATTTTCCCTACTATTTTAATTCGGTTGCAATAAATGTCATTTTTACTTCTACTATGGTTGTGTCCCTTTCAATTTAAGGGATTTTGTTGTATTGTGCATCAGCTACACGCTTTCTACTTCAACTGAAAGATTTTTACATCAACTAGTCACTCCAAGTATTAGCAGTTCGCTCAGGGCCTGAGAACAGGATGGGGTGTTCGGCAATTGCCAAGGGCGCCATAAGGACGGGGTTGATAAATTGACTCTGGGGTGACCTTTCATGGCACAAATGCGACCCAATTCCTGGAGACGGGAGGAGACACTCTGTAACTGTGACTGAACCTGATTTCAAGTCAGTGGTCCTTCTTTTACTGCAAGCGTTCTCACTTCAATTTTACTTTCCTCATTTCATTTGATCATTATCATTGCGTTTTTTTTATAAGCACTTAATAACGAAGACGTTTCTAAGCGCTGACCCGGGATTCTATTGCTCTGTTTTGTCTTATTTACAAGACAAGCGCTTTGCCACTGAGCTATTCTACCTGCATAGTCTCACTTCACCTCATGCATTTTCCATTAAGAAGTATTTGACCTTATGTACAGTGTGCATCATTTCACTGTACCTACTCTATTTTTATTCCATCTAGCATCCACTGTACATAACCCTATTTTATTGCAATGTTTTCCATGCCACCACAGAATTTCTCATTTTACAGCAACCATTTCCATTGTACAGCAACTATTTTCCTTTCAGTGTTAACATTTCACTTCAACTGCTCGCTTTCCTCTGCCGCTAGTCTCTGTTCACTGAAATTACACGTGTATCTTCTGCAGCCATTTTCAATTCTCTGCACCTAGTGCCACTTCACTGAAATGGATTTCCTTCCACTGCACCTTTCCTATTCCAATGCAGCTATTTTCATTTGACTCTGACCATTAGCTTGCAACTGCAGGATTTCTAATTTCGCTTTGCCGTTTCACATGCAATTGCAGTTCTTTTCGCATTGCTTCAGCTATTTGGATTGTGCAATTTGTGATCAGGTTTTATAGTCACCTTTAATAAAGGTTCCAATGCATCATGTATTTCGTTTTTTATTAATTGGTAATTTGGTAGGGGCAAATTGCGAGAAAAGCTTCGTCTTGGCACCTACAAAGTAACATGTAAAGTGTAGAGGACAGCTGACCTTTCGCAAATTCTGCAAGATATTCGGCTCAGGCAAGTGCAATTAATGTTACACCAAGTTCTGGGTAATGTAAACAACCAAAAAGCAGATAGTTGCGGGGCGATTTACAGAGTGGAAAAGCAGAATGTGCATTCAAGTAGATGGGGCCAGGGAGTAGGATAAGTGGGAGATTTACCAACATGGGTGGTACAGACAGAGCCGTGCTGTAAATAAGAATAGGTCCCAAAAACCACCAGGAGATGAGTGCAAAGGATTTTTAAAAGAGAGCGGTTTTTAGACTCTCGGAATCAGAGATGTTTCTTTTCAGATCGTGTGGCCACTGGAAGATCATTCCAGGCATCTAGGGCCCAAATCACAGAAAAGTCTGCATTGATCCTGCAAGGTACTTGCTCTAAAACACGACTCTGCACAGCCCAACGTGCAAAGTTTCTGTTATATATAGTACTTCAGTAGGAGAGATGGAAGCTAGTGGAATCTGTGATTGAATATTATGGACAAGGTTCTGTAAGGGAATGTGATGTAACTGGAGAAGGACAGTTGAAGGGAGAGCTGCCAGAGGAGGGTTGGGGGTCTTTACTCTTATATGTTACTTGTTAGTAAATCTTAAGTGTTAAATCCTAAAGTGTGGCTGCTCATCATTACAATGGCAACGTTGATCTGAAGTGGAACCTGCAAGACCCCCGACCCTAAAGGATCTACATTGAAAGGTTGTTCTTGGGCACGACAAGGAGGTCGAAAGAACAAGCAGGATCTGTTTTCCGTTTGCAGTGCATCAGCAAGGACTTCACTTAGAGCAGCCCGGGAACACTTCTCTTCGTTTAGTGAAACATGAAACCGGTGATCTATGCATCAACGACATTACTGGCGTGAGTGAATGAACGGCCTGGATTTGCGAGCTGCTATCCTCGCATGGTCCTTTTAGGTGACTGCACTGCACGACATCGATGGAGGTACGGAAAGCATTTCTTTTGTAACTGGTCTAAGTATGGAAAGACAGTAAAAGTAACGTAGCGTCTTTTGAAAGAAGTGCGTCCTGTAAGGATATTTGGCGTGTTACAGCACAGAGTACAGCACTACTGCACAGGTAGCAATTTTTTTTTGATGCAGCACCACCACATGGGTGTGGTGCATTGCTATATGTGTTGCCAGATTAACATGGACAGATAAGTAAAGACAGGCTATTCAGTCAAAAACGATTTTAACATATAAGATGAAAATCTATTTTTACAGTTAAAAGCACACGTGCACATTCAAAAATGCACACTATTTTTCACCTGAAATGCCTATGGTGCAAGAGACACATTTGAAAATTAATAACTAACCTTATTAATAACTAACCTGACTAATAAAACTGCATTTAACATAACCCACTAATAAAAATGTGTCTCCACTGCAGAATTAAGCCTACTCTGAAAGTGAACTTTTAAACGCACATTCATTTTTTTTCTTTTTCTCTGCTGCTCTGTCCACATAACTACAGGAAGCAAAGGACTCGAAGGAACAGGAAATCAGTTGGTTACAAATGGTTACTGTAGAAATGAGCCATTGTGTAGTGAGGGAGGAGATGGCATGATTGATTCTGATTGGAGCAGCGTCATAGCAAGTATCATGCTAGAGGCAGTGGTTAGAGTTTTGCTGGGGGAGCTTGAGGAGAGAGGGAGAATAATCGAGATTTGGCAGAGCTGGGAGAAGGACCTGTTCCCTGGCTGAAGATTTCCTGCTGCAAAAGCTGAGAATTCCAGGCAATAACCCCGGTTTGAGAACGAAAGACGCTTGTTTTCACTGGGGTTAATCTTCAAGGGAGCCAAATTCAGAAAGGGAACAGCTGGAGAAAACTCATGCTGAACAGATAAGGTAATTACAGAAGTGTGGGAGCTGAGTGTGTACGAGAATACTCAGTCAGTGTAGGAAAAGAGATTCCTGTGCTTTACTCACATGTTTAATGTTGCAAATTGAGTTCTTGTCTCCGCCACTCCCTTTTCAGTGTATCACAGACAATGCTGTTACTGTGCTATTTTATTTATTTCTGTAAAACGTGAGATCGTGTTTAAATGCAACTTTTATAATACACAAAAATATTTGAAAGCAGACGGGTGGTGTGTTTTGTATTTACCAATACAGTGCTGATGATGTGGGGAGATGTTTAGACAGTTCAATTGTCATTTTCAAGGTAGCTAAACATCAAATTTGGCTGCAGCCGTGTGCACAATGTAATTCAGTATGAGAAATTATAACTAACTGTGTGTGTTGTAGTTTGTCGGAGGTCTATGAGTCGGCAAAAAGGGAGGCCCGGGACATAGTTCACTACCGTATATAAGATAGTGAAAATACCACATGATAGCTCGCTGCCGTAGATAAAACAGAGAGAAATTGCCCATGGTGGCACACTAAAAATGAAAATGTGGTGTTCCTGAAATGCAAGCCTGAGGTCTCTCTATTGATTACACGAAAAATCTAAATAAAAATAAGGGGTTCTGGATATTGGGGCCACAAATAAAACAAGGGAATTATGCTCACCAAAATACCACCAACCACGCATACCAACCACGCATACCAAATACGCATGTCTGTGTGCTGAAATAATGCATGTCCACTGTATTATTGTCGTACATGGCCCAATCTGAATACAAGGAGTGATTGTTGCTAAGTTATTTTTCGGCGGTAAGAAAATACCGTCAGGCCCCAAATCTCCACAAAATACCCTACATATTTATGGTGCGTTGCAGGCCGGGAAAGTGATCATAGAGTACCTACTGGGCGTGGCAAGCGTGTCTCACTCTGCCATTTGCACATTAAAGGGAACCCATTTTATAATAGCAGTGTGCCACTAGAAACGAATTTCAGAATGTCACAAAGGGAAACCACATTCTCAGACCTAGTGCAATATTTAGAGGCAAAGTTGTTTGCACATGGGACTTGGTCGTCGAATAGCACGTTAGAATGGCGTGAACGCATTCAGGGTGAGGTGCAGAAAGAAAAACTAGACAATATTTTTGCAGAAGGCAGCATAATTCAGGTCTGCCTTACAAGATTATTGAATGCAGCCGATAAAAGTGCAGAGAAAGACTGTTTAATACGGCTATGCAGCAAAATATGGTTTATTTTGAATAAGTCCCTGCGAATGCAGGAGAATGATACTCAGCTAATTAACAGGTTAAAGACTGAATTAGATGGGGCAAGTAAAAATCAGGAAATGTTAAGAGCAGAATTGGATGTATGCCAAAAAGACATGCAATTAAAATGCAGAGACTTTGATGCTCAGTTATCCAAAAGCAAGAAACAATATGAGGATAGTGGGATAGTGAGCAAGAATTGGTACACTTAAAAGTCTTAGTGGACCACATTAGACAAGATAAAGATGAGGTTGTTTCAGAAATGCAGATTTTACAAAAAGAACATTGTGAAAAAGAATGTGATCTCTAGAGTGCAGAACGAGAAATGATTAAAATGATTCAAGAAAGAGACAAGAGAAATAAAGAGTTCAGTGAATGCCAAATGCAAATGTGCGACATGCAGGAGGTGATTAATAAGATGAGTGATGAAAACAACTATTTGCAAAATGAAGCAAACAGACTCCTTAAAAAGTGTAAGGACTTAGAACAGCAAATGTGCATTCCCAGGTCCCAGGAGAGGCGGCAGGGTACCACATTCAATGGAGTGGAGGTGAATTCTAGCTCTGCCCAAAGAGCTAGTGCTCCAGTGACTGGGCCGGTGACTGAACTTGGTTGCAGCGCCCTTGGGGGATTTGATACTCCCATTGGGGGCAGCCACCAATCTCATACACCTGAAAACAGGATTGTTTCACAAAATAGTGCAATTCCATGCATTGCAACAAGTAGCCCCATAAAAATAATGAAATCCATTAAAGCCCTGATCAAACCATTTAAAAAGGGAGGTGAATGCTGCATTGTGGAACACTTAGAAGTGGTGCATGACATTTTTAAAGCACTCCAGATACCTAAGGAACAGTACAGACAATATTTTCATTTAACTTTAGATGCCCCGACGGCCAGCATCATAAGGGGATTAAATGAACAGCAGAATATGACCTGGTTGGAGTTTGAAAAAGAAATTAGGCGTCATTTTTCTCCTTTTCAGTCATTGTAGGAGGCAAAGAAAGTCGCTTACACAATTACTGCTGGACCCAATACATCCCCTCGCCAATTTTTACAAGACTTAAAAACAGCATTTTCTCGCTTTGATGTATCTTTTGACTAAAATTCCAATGAGTTTAAAACTGCATACTTCTATGGGCTACAGAAAGACATCATATCCCAATTGGTCCGTGAATTTGACCGTGACAAGTCCCTTGAATGGATTGTACATCAAAGCACAAAACTCTATGAGGTACTCTATTGTCAGGGTAGAGAAACTGATAAAATGAAAGATACTAGACCTAAATCTAAAGAACCCTCAGCCACAGTAATGGAAATCAGGTCAGCCAAAATGTCCCTTGAGTCTGCTCAAAGCCAAGGTAAAAATAATGTGACACCTGAACAAAGGGGTAATCAACAGAGATCGCCATTTCCCGTACCAATGTTCCAATCACATGATCCTAGTAATAGAGAGAGCTACATCAGCCCTAGGTATTTAGGGGACAGACCCCGGGTAGGATATTGGCCTGATATGGCAGGTATGAACAATAACCAGAGACAAAATCAAGATCAAAGAAATGATGGTCCCTACCAGTCATTGGGGACACAGAGCAGATTTGATCCCAACACCATGATATATGGTAATCAGGATAGGCCCCGATATGTGGATCGATTTACTGATAATGGAAATCAACCTGGGGGCCAGTACCCACAATCTGAGAGACAGGACATGAGGCAAAACGTGAACTACAATCCACGTCAATACAATGATTCCCCACCAGGGGACTATAATCAAAGGATGGGTGCAACCCGCTCCCCTCCACAAATGAATCAAGAGTTCAGAAACCATCCCAACTGACATCAATCACCTGAGAGGTATCAGAATAGATCCAATCAGGGGGAAAACAACCAATATCGACCTAGGCCACAGAAAGAGGATCCTAGAGAGATGGAAAGGTTACAGTGCCTTGAGGCCCAAGTGAAAATGTTAGCTGAGCAAATAGGAAAGTTCTGTACAGCGCAAAAACAACCTTCCAAAGAGGGGGCTGATGGCCATAGCAATGACCGGGGGGCTTCCGAAAAGTGACTAAGTACTCATGATAACTGCAGTGCCAAAATGACAGATTGCTCTGATATAATTTTGCATAACGACTCTGAGATGCCTAATGGATTAAATGTGAAAGTGCCAGTAAATGAACTTGTGACAGAAAGTGCAAATACTTCTAAAAAAGAGGTACGGTTTAACCTAGAGCTAAATAAAACAGTAAAGATTTGTACAAATGAAAAAGAAACATTAGGAATTCCAAAAGAACAAAGGGACAGATTTAAGAAAAATGACTCATGCATGGGGAATACCAGTGGACAGGGAGTAAGTGGGGATGCTATAGCTCCTTCCCTGGGCAAGCAAAACAATGACCAAACACAGACAGAAAAAGGAAATACTCACAAGGAGGGTACAAGTCAATCACCTGAAGAATTCTTTGAGCCACATATTTTTGAAGAGGCTGAAAGGGCTGGTATCACACTAAATGATCACAAATGCACAGAATTAAAAAATGACAAATGGCTGAATGATGTTGTTACACATGTTCAGTTGGAAGGTTGTAATGTGGTCTCTGATGTTACCCAGATGGATGGGCGAACAGTGGCCACACTCCAAAAAACCTCTGATCATGGAGAAATGAATAAAGTCTCTCGCGCAGAAATGGGTAAAAAGGAGGGAAAAATGTCTTTCCATTTACCAATGTGTTTAGCCAAAAGTGAAAAAGACCTGAGAAAGGTGAGCCCTGAAATCAGTAAGAATTCACATTTCTTATGTGTATTAGAGGAAGTTGAGGACAGATATTATGCACCCATCACTGTAGAAGAAAAATGCCACACCTTTGCTATGATTGACACTGGCGCACAGGCCACAATTATGTCCAAGGAGCTGGTAAAGAGTATCAATGAAGGGAGACCCCCACAGAGTCAGATCACAGTGAAGGAAAATCAAGGCCCAGTGCATAACCTTAATGGGGAGGAGGTGCCCATCATAGGTGTAACTGAGGTTGACATAAAAATAGGAAAGCACAGAATGAAACAAGAGGTATTGATCACATCTATTTGTGAAATTCCATTTCTGATGGGGACAGATTGCCTGAAAAGATTGTCTCCTCTCATAGATGGGGTGAATGGAGTGATGTGGTCCTTAACCAAAAAACCATTGAGGCCTAAGAAACTAAAATCACAAAACAGCAATATAAATGAATGTCACACCGTTGCCAAAACAAATGATGCTGTGGAGGTATATCTCCAGAATAGCTGCATACCTAGTGTCACTGTTATATTAATGTGTCAAGACAAAATGCAAAGCGACAATGAAAAACTACCTGTACAAATATACTTGGACCCAAGGAAAAATTGGCAGACTGCCATAGATGAGCACACATTACGTTTTTATTTAAAAGAGAAAACATGCAAACAGAATATTGCTCCTAAAACAGATTCAGAAAAACACATTACCACTCTGGCAGAAATGCACATGGAAGATGAGCAACCATGGGTTCATGTTGGTATAAATGACTATTTTAAAACAATAAAAGCCACTTTAGCGCTTGTCCATGAAAGGAGTTTCATTAATGAGAAATTGTTGCAAAAAATAATGGAGAGGGAAGAAATCCCGAGATTTAGGATTAAAAACCGATATGTTTCTGGGTTGGACAGTCCAGACTTTGAAAACCGAATTGCAGGCAGATGCATGCTTAAAATTAGCATTGGGCAGAAAACAATTTACCATAATGTATGGATAGTGAGTGGAGCACAAAATGAATTTTACATGGGCAAAGACATCATGCACAGAATGTGTATGGTGTTAGATTTCCTTAATCAAAAAATATGGTCACGCCTAGGTGGTCCGGCACCTGAATTTAAAGACAAAAGAAGGGCTTATCATTGTGCACAACTGGTTCCTTATGCAATCGAATTACAAATGAGGAAAGATACTATTATTCCTGCATTTACAAAACAGTTTGCAATAACACTGAAATGCAAAAATGGACAGCAGATGAAAGGCTCTGATGCATTTGTATGCCTGAATGAATCCATAAAACAGCAAGGCCTGGATTATGAATACATTCCATTGGTAGATATTGGTGAAGGATCTGTAAAAATTATGGTAAATAATAAAGGTTGTCAGGATATTCATTTAGAGGAAAACTCCCCATTAGGAATGGCCATACAAAAATCACATTATACGGCAGATTTAAATAACATGGTGATTGGAAATATTCCTGAAAAGTATGTAGATGCCAAGGGTGAGTTGCCAGAACACCTGGACTCTCAGCCCAAATGAATATTTAAAATTCATTCTGTGTATCCTTATGATTCAAATGAGACAGTGTGCTGCCATCAAGAGTATTGCATAATATTTAATTTAAATGAAAATGAAACAGAAAATCAGCCCATTGAAGTGGAAGCTGATATGCCAAAATATTTAAGAGTGGCAGCTTTACAAAAAGACACAGCCAGACAGTTAGAGGAAAGTGCCGAGATTCCCTTACCAGAAGATTTTCCAGAATTTTCCAAAATGGTAGAAGAGCAGATCTCCTTAGCGGATGCGTGTGAAAGCAATGAGGATAGGGACAATCTGAGGGAGATATTTATGGAGTTTAAGGATGTATTTGCAAAAGATGCTTATGATTGTGGTTTAACTGATTTACATGTGGCCACACTACCAGAAGGGTGTAGCAGAAATCCAGTGTTTGTACGCCAGTATAGACTACCGCTGGCATGTTTAGAATCATTGGCAGAGATTATTAAAAATTTGGAATCGCGGGGAATCATCAGGCCCATTCATAGCACATCCAATACACCTATTTTAGGTGTGTTAAAGCCAAATGGTCAATGGCGGCTGTGTGCAGACTTGAGAGAGTTAAATAACAGAGTACCAGTATCTAGATGGGCACTGCCATTCATTGATCAGGGCCTAGCTCAGGTACATGGTTCAAATGTATTTACCACATTAGATCTCACCTCTGGATATTGGTGCGTGCCATTGGCAGAGGAGATACAACATTTATTTTCCTTTACATTTGACAGGACTCAATATGCCTGGCTTAGAGCTCCGTTCGGGTACATCAATAGTGGGAGTGAATTTGGCATATTTTTGAGAAAGGCCATGCCGGATGCAGCGGAAAGAGGAACAATAGTTTATGTGGACGATGTCCTGATAAAAAATGAAAGCCTGAAAAGCCATTTTGATTAAATAAGACATGTACTTGGCCAATTGCAGAAAGCAGGCGCCAAAGTATCTTTGCAAAAAGCACATTGGTGCAAGAAAAAAGTGAACTTTCTAGGGCATGAAGTGACTGAACATGGGCTAAATCCACAAAAGAAGAAAATAGAGGCCATACAAAGATTAAAAGATCCTAAAAATGTGAAAGGAGTAAAAAGTTTATTAGGGATGACAGGCTATAACAGAAAGTTCATTGAAAATTATGCAGAAATCACTCAACCATTGACTAAACTGCTTAAACTGAATACTCCCTGGAAATGGGAAAAAGAGCAGTCTGATGCACTGGCTAAATTAAAGGAATGTCTTGTAAAGGCACCATGTTTAGCATACCCCATAAAGGACAGGGATTTCTTTATAGAAATAGGTTTTTCTGAACATTGTATGTCAGCAGTGTTATCACAAAAACACGATTTGAATCACAAAACCATTGCATATGCAAGTAAGGCATTTTCCCAAGTTGAAATGAAATTTAATGAATGTGAAAAGGCCCTATTAACCACTGTGTGGGCGCTACAACATTTCCGCCCCATTGTGCAGAGAGAAAATGTATTAAATATTGAATGCTGTTTTATATGTGCTTGTTTTCTTTTTAACTTGTATTTAATTTCTAAAAAAAAAAAAAAAACGAAATATTTTTACCAAGCATGTTTTATTTTTGGCAAAAGGGTGAAGTTAGTATTGTGCTATGTACTTAATTTGTTTATTTTCTATTTGATTTAGAAAATTAACATTATTTGGTCGGAGGTTCCGGAATCAGAGCCCACGGGAGACGATGGAGTCCTGGAGCCCACGTGGACGAATTCCGGGAAAGCCCCAAAGAGGGGTGAAGACCAAGGCTGCAAAGCGATCAGCATTGAAGATGATACCGATGATATGGTTAATGATGATGATATTTGGAGGGATCTTCAAGAATTCAGAAGCACAGGTTGTCATTGAACCTGGACCAGCATCTGGTATCGCGGTGGAAGAGGCACCAGGATTCATCATGAGTGATAGAAGGATGATTTTCCAAAATATATACATACCATTGAATCCTGAGATTTTGTTACCGGAATTAAGATTGAACAGACTAAAGAGTGGCTGGAAATAAGAAAAGAGGACACTAAGCAGTCAATAAGAGATATATTAATGCAATTGGAAAAAACATTTGTGAATTCAGCAGCAGACATTAAGAAGAGGAGAGGAAAGAGAGGTGCGGTGATGCTCGCGATATCATTGGTAATGTCTATAGTTGGAGCCATAATAGGTACCACAATATCAACAGCCAATTCTATTTCGGTAGGAACACTGAGTACTAAAGCGCAACAACTGAGTATTGACCTAGAAATAATACAAAAAACATTAGATGGAATTAGAGGGGGACTGGATGAACAAGTAAGATTCATAAATGAAACTGCAATCATTCTAAATGAACAAGCGGATGTAATGCAACGGGTGACTAAAATATTACTTAAGCATGATAGAACTTTAAATGAAATATTGAACATAATGAGTCCTGTTGATAGACTATTAACGAATTATATGAGAGAAGTTCAAACTGCAGTTTCACAATTGATTCAAGGACATATCCCCTTGTATTTTGTTTCGCAGGATATTATTCGTGAAATGATAGAAAGATTGACCAGGAGGGAAATTGATATAATACAGGTAAAAATTGCATTTGAAATGGGTAATGCAATGCCGTTATATGTGGACTTGGAAAGACTAGAGATCAGATTTTTGCTATGCATCCCATATGTAGCCCCTGAACTTATTTATCAAACGAAGTGGGTACACAACGTGGGATTTTGGCAAGGGGACAAATTTATTAAGATTAAGACTCCAGAAGTGGTGGCATTTCAGTCATGGGAGCCTGAAGTTTATTTAATACCAAACCTGGAAACATGTGTAAAATTTAAAGAACAAAATTATATGTGTCCAGGTAAACCGTTTGTTCCTGATGCCACAGATGCTATTTGTGGTTTGAAATCTGACCCAAGTATATCAGAGGGATGTGAAGTGATTATTAGCAATATGGGGAGTGAAGAAATGGCACAGGCTAAGATGGTCAGAGGTAAATGGTTGGTCAGCACCTGTTTAAAGAACATGACGGTAGTACATTTAAACCATGCAACATACGTGGTTAAACAGGTGAAATATAATGTTTTTTATTTACAGGTTCCAAAGGATACAATTGTGTCAATTGGGGGGTTAACATTGTTTCATGTAACAAATGATGTTTGGGAAAGCCAAGTGAAAATATCTATTTTTTTCAAAGGGATACTTTTCCAATAGATCCGGATGTGGAATATTTATTGAATCACAAAGAAAGACATGTTATAAAAATGAATTTGAGAAAAAACAATATTACAATTAGTAATCTGGGGATAATAGAAGTGGAAAGATTTAATTGGGGAACCTGGGGGGAACGCTCAATAGTGGGTTTGGCTGTCCTGGTGCTAATCATGGGTGGATGGTTGATTGTGCTATCAGTAAAAATGAAAATGTTACTGATTTTACTAGCTACGTCAGGAAGAGAAAGATATCCCAATACACATGCATTTTAAAAGAAAAAAAAAGAACAAGTTGTTTTTAGGAATTGGCTTGGAGCGTAGCCAAGTTCTAAAAACAAAAGGAGGGTATGTAAGGATATTTGGCGTGTTACAGCACAGAGTACAGCACTACTGCACAGGTAGCAATTTTTTTTTTGATGCAGCACCACCACATGGGTGTGGTGCATTGCTATATGTGTTGCCAGATTAACATGGACAGATAAGTAAAGGCAGGCTATTCAGTCAAAAACGATTTTAACATATAAGATGCAAATCTATTTTTACAGTTAAAAGCACACGTGCACATTCAAAAATGCACACTATTTTTCACCTGAAATGCCTATGGTGCAAGAGACACATTTGAAAATTAATAACTAACCTTATTAATAACTAACCTGACTAATAAAACTGCATTTAACATAACCCACTAATAAAAATGTGTCTCCACTGCAGAATTAGGCCTACTCTGAAAGTGAACTTTTAAACGCACATTCATTTTTTTTTCTTTTTCTCTGCTGCTCTGTCCACATAACTACAGGAAGCAAAGGGCTCGAAGGAACAGGAAATCAGTTGGTTACAAATGGTTACTGTAGAAATGAGCCATTGTGTAGTGAGGGAGGAGATGGCATGATTGATTCTGATTGGAGCAGCGTCATAGCAAGTATCATGCTAGAGGCAGTGATTAGAGTTTTGCTGGGGGAGCTTGAGGAGAGGGGGAGAATAATCGAGATTTGGCAGAGCTGGGAGAAGGACCTGTTTCCTGGCTGAAGATTTCCTGCTGCAAAAGCTGAGAATTCCAGGCAATAACCCCGGTTTGAGAACGAAAGACGCTTGTTTTCACTGGGGTTAATCTTCAAGGGAGCCAAATTCAATGTACAATGTAATTCAGTATGAGAAATTATAACTAACTGTGTGTGTTGTAGTTTGTCGGAGGTCTATGAGTCGGCAAAAAGGGAGGCCCG
Source organism: Ambystoma mexicanum (assembly GCF_040938575.1). NCBI lineage: Eukaryota > Metazoa > Chordata > Amphibia > Caudata > Ambystomatidae > Ambystoma > Ambystoma mexicanum. The sequence goes on along the minus strand of NC_090925.1, from coordinate 1,087,935,146 downwards.
GGACATAGTTCACTACCGTATATAAGATAGTGAAAATACCACATGATAGCTCGCTGCCGTAGATAAAACAGAGAGGAATTGCCCATGGTGGCACACTAAAAATGAAAATGTGGTGTTCCTGAAATGCAAGCCTGAGGTCTCTCTATTGATTACACGAAAAATCTAAATAAAAATAAGGGGTTCTGGATATTGGGGCCACAAATAAAACAAGGGAATTATGCTCACCAAAATACCACCAACCACGCATACCAACCACGCATACCAAATATGCATGTCTGTGTGCTGAAATAATGCATGTCCACTGTATTATTGTCGTACATGGCCCAATCTGAATACAAGGAGTGATTGTTGCTAAGTTATTTTTCGGCGGTAAGAAAATACCGTCAGGCCCCAAATCTCCACAAAATACCCTACATATTTATGGTGCGTTGCAGGCCGGGAAAGTGATCATAGAGTACCTACTGGGCGTGGCAAGTGTGTCACACACTGCCATTTGCACATTAAAGGGAACCCATTTTATAATAGCAGTGTGCCACTAGAAACGAATTTCAGAATGTCACAAAGGGAAACCACATTCTCAGACCTAGTGCAATATTTAGAGGCAAAGTTGTTTGCACATGGGACTTGGTCGTCGAATAGCACGTTAGAATGGCGTGAACGCATTCAGGGTGAGGTGCAGAAAGAAAAACTAGACAATATTTTTGCAGAAGGCAGCATAATTCAGGTCTGCCTTACAAGATTATTGAATGCAGCCGATAAAAGTGCAGAGAAAGACTGTTTAATACGGCTATGCAGCAAAATATGGTTTATTTTGAATAAGTCCCTGCGAATGCAGGAGAATGATACTCAGCTAATTAACAGGTTAAAGACTGAATTAGATGGGGCAAGTAAAAATCAGGAAATGTTAAGAGCAGAATTGGATGTATGCCAAAAAGACATGCAATTAAAATGCAGAGACTTTGATGCTCAGTTATCCAAAAGCAAGAAACAATATGAGGATAGTGGGATAGTGAGCAAGAATTGGTACACTTAAAAGCCTTAGTGGACCACATTAGACAAGATAAAGATGAGGTTGTTTCAGAAATGCAGATTTTACAAAAAGAACATTGTGAAAAAGAATGTGATCTCCAGAGTGCAGAACGAGAAATGATTAAAATGATTCAAGAAAGAGACAAGAGAAATAAAGAGTTCAGTGAATGCCAAATGCAAATGTGCGACATGCAGGAGGTGATTAATAAGATGAGTGAAGAAAACAACTATTTGCAAAATGAAGCAAACAGACTCCTTAAAAAGTGTAAGGACTTAGAACAGCAAATGTGCATTCCCAGGTCCCAGGAGAGGCGGCAGGGTACCACATTCAATGGAGTGGAGGTGAATTCTAGCTCTGCCCAAAGAGCTAGTGCTCCAGTGACTGGGCCGGTGACTGAACTTGGTTGCAGCGCCCTTGGGGGATTTGATACTCCCATTGGGGGCAGCCACCAATCTCATACACCTGAAAACAGGATTGTTTCACAAAATAGTGCAATTCCATGCATTGCAACAAGTAGCCCCATAAAAATAATGAAATCCATTAAAGCCCTGATCAAACCATTTAAAAAGGGAGGTGAATGCTGCATTGAGGATCACTTAGAAGTGGTGCATGACATTTTTAAAGCACTCCAGATACCTAAGGAACAGAACAGACAATATTTTCATTTAACTTTAGATGCCCCGACGGCCAGCATCATAAGGGGATTAAATGAACAGCAGAATATGACCTGGTTGGAGTTTGAAAAAGAAATTAGGCGTCATTTTTCTCCTTTTCAGTCATTGCAGGAGGCAAAGAAAGTAGCTTACACAATTACTGCTGGACCCAATACATCCCCTCGCCAATTTTTACAAGACTTAAAAAGAGCATTTTCTCGCTTTGATGTATCTTTTGACTCAAATTCCAATGAGTTTAAAACTGCATACTTCTATGGGCTACAGAAAGACATCATATCCCAATTGGTCCGTGAATTTGACCGTGACAAGTCCCTTGAATGGATTGTACATCAAAGCACAAAACTCTATGAGGTACTCTATTGTCAGGGTAGAGAAACTGATAAAATGAAAGATACTAGACCTAAATCTAAAGAACCCTCAGCCACAGTAATGGAAATCAGGTCAGCCAAAATGTCCCTTGAGTCTGCTCAAAGCCAAGGTAAAAATAATGTGACACCTGAACAAAGGGGTAATCAACAGAGATCGCCATTTCCCGTACCAATGTTCCAATCACATGATCCTAGTAATAGAGAGAGCTACATCAACCCTAGGTATTTAGGGGACAGACCCCGGGTAGGATATCGGCCTGATATGGCAGGTATGAACAATAACCAGAGACAAAATCAAGATCAAAGAAATGATGGTCCCTACCAGTCATTGGGGACACAGAGCAGATTTGATCCCAACCCCATGATATATGGTAATCAGGATAGGCCCCGATATGTGGATCGATTTACTGATAATGGAAATCAACCTGGGGGCCAGTACCCACAATCTGAGAGACAGGACATGAGGCAAAACGTGAACTACAATCCACGTCAATACAATGATTCCCCACCAGGGGACTATAATCAAAGGATGGGTGCAACCCGCTCCCCTCCACAAATGAATCAAGAGTTCAGAAACCATCCCAACCGACATCAATCACCTGAGAGATATCAGAATAGATCAATCAGGGGGAAAACAACCAATATCGACCTAGGCCACAGAAAGAGGATCCTAGAGAGATGGAAAGGTTACAGTGCCTTGAGGCCCAAGTGAAAATGTTAGCTGAGCAAATAGGAAAGCTCTGTACAGCGCAAAAACAACCTTCCAAAGAGGGGGCTGATGGCCATAGCAATGACCGGGGGGCTTCCGAAAAGTGACTAAGTACTCATGATAACTGCAGTGCCAAAATGACAGATTGCTCTGATATAATTTTGCATAACGACTCTGAGATGCCTAATGGATTAAATGTGAAAGTGCCAGTAAATGAACTTGTGACAGAAAGTGCAAATACTTCTAAAAAAGAGGTACGGTTTAACCTAGAGCTAAATAAAACAGTAAAGATTTGTACAAATGAAAAAGAAACATTAGGAATTCCAAAAGAACAAAGGGACAGATTTAAGAAAAATGACTCATGCATGGGGAATACCAGTGGACAGGGAGTAAGTGGGGATGCTATAGCTCCTTCCCTGGGCAAGCAAAACAATGACCAAACACAGACAGAAAAAGGAAATACTCACAAGGAGGGTACAAGTCAATCACCTGAAGAATTCTTTGAGCCACATATTTTTGAAGAGGCTGAAAGGGCTGGTATCACACTAAATGATCACAAATGCACAGAATTAAAAAATGACAAATTGCTGAATGATGTTGTTACACATGTTCAGTTGGAAGGTTGTAATGTGGTCTCTGATGTTACCCAGATGGATGGGCGAACAGTGGCCACACTCCAAAAAACCCCTGATCATGGAGAAATGAATAAAGTCTCTCGCGCAGAAATGGGTAAAAAGGAGGGAAAAATGTCTTTCCATTTACCAATGTGTTTAGCCAAAAGTGAAAAAGACATGAGAAAGGTGAGCCCTGAAATCAGTAAGAATTCACATTTCTTATGTGTATTAGAGGAAGTTGAGGACAGATATTATGCACCCATCACTGTAGAAGAAAAATGCCACACCTTTGCTATGATTGACACTGGCGCACAGGCCACAATTATGTCCAAGGAGCTGGTAAAGAGTATCAATGAAGGGAGACCCCCACAGAGTCAGATCACAGTGAAGGAAAATCAAGGCCCAGTGCATAACCTTAATGGGGAGGAGGTGCCCATCATAGGTGTAACTGAGGTTGACATAAAAATAGGAAAGCACAGAATGAAACAAGAGGTATTGATCACATCTATTTGTGAAATTCCATTTCTGATGGGGACAGATTGCCTGAAAAGATTGTCTCCTCTCATAGATGGGGTGAATGGAGTGATGTGGTCCTTAACCAAAAAACCATTGAGGCCTAAGAAACTAAAATCACAAAACAGCAATATAAATGAATTTCACACCGTTGCCAAAACAAATGATGCTGTGGAGGTATATGTCCAGAATAGCTGCATACCTAGTGTCACTGTTATATTAATGTGTCAAGACAAAATGCAAAGCGACAATGAAAAACTACCTGTACAAATATACTTGGACCCAAGGAAAAATTGGCAGACTGCCATAGATGAGCACACATTACGTTTTTATTTAAAAGAGAAAACATGCAAACAGAACATTGCTCCTAAAACAGATTCAGAAAAACACATTACCACTCTGGCAGAAATACACATGGAAGATGAGCAACCATGGGTTCATGTTGGTATAAATGACTATTTTAAAACAATAAAATCCACTTTAGCGCTTGGCCATGAAAGGAGTTTCATTAATGAGAAATTGTTGCAAAAAATAATGGAGAGGGAAGAAATCCCGAGATTTAGGTTTAAAAACCAATATGTTTCTGGGTTGGACAGTCCAGACTTTGAAAACCGAATTGCAGGCAGATGCATGCTTAAAATTAGCATTGGGCAGAAAACAATTTACCATAATGTATGGATAGTGAGTGGAGCACAAAATGAATTTTACATGGGCAATGACATCATGCACAGAATGTGTATGGTGTTAGATTTCCTTAATCAAAAAATATGGTCACGCCTAGGTGGTCCGGCACCTGAATTTAAAGACAAAAGAAGGGCTTATCATTGTGCACAACTGGTTCCTTATGCAATCGAATTACAAATGAGGAAAGATACTATTATTCCTGCATTTACAAAACAGTTTGCAATAACACTGAAATGCAAAAATGGACAGCAGATGAAAGGCTCTGATGCATTTGTATGCCTGAATGAATCCATAAAACAGCAAGGCCTGGATTATGAATACATTCCATTGGTAGATATTGGTGAAGGATCTGTAAAAATTATGGTAAATAATAAAGGTTGTCAGGATATTCATTTAGAGGAAAACTCCCCATTAGGAATGGCCATACAAAAATCACATTATACGGCAGATTCAAATAACATGGTGATTGGAAATATTCCTGAAAAGTATGTAGATGCCAAGGGTGAGTTGCCAGAACACTTGGACTCTCAGCCCAAAGGAATATTTAAAATTCATTCTGTGTATCCTTATGATTCAAATGAGACAGTGTGCTGCCATCAAGAGTATTGCATAATATTTAATTTAAATGAAAATGAAACAGAAAATCAGCCCATTGAAGTGGAAGCTGATATGCCAAAATATTTAAGAGTGGCAGCTTTACAAAAAGACACAGCCAGACAGTTAGAGGAAAGTGCCGAGATTCCCTTACCAGAAGATTTTCCAGAATTTTCCAAAATGGTAGAAGAGCAGATCTCCTTAGCGGATGCGTGTGAAAGCAATGAGGATAGGGACAATCTGAGGGAGATATTTATGGAGTTTAAGGATGTATTTGCAAAAGATGCTTATGATTGTGGTTTAACTGATTTACATGTGGCCACACTACCAGAAGGGTGTAGCAGAAATCCAGTGTTTGTACGCCAGTATAGACTACCGCTGGCATGTTTAGAATCATTGGCAGAGATTATTAAAAATTTGGAATCGCGGGGAATCATCAGGCCCATTCATAGCACATCCAATACACCTATTTTAGGTGTGTTAAAGCCAAATGGTCAATGGCGGCTGTGTGCAGACTTGAGAGAGTTAAATAAAAGAATACCAGTATCTAGATGGCCACTGCCATTCATTGATCAGGGCCTAGCTCAGGTACATGGTTCAAATGTATTTACCACATTAGATCTCACCTCTGGATATTGGTGCGTGCCATTGGCAGAGGAGATACAACATTTATTTTCCTTTACATTTGACAGGACTCAATATGCCTGGCTTAGAGCTCCGTTCGGGTACATCAATAGTGGGAGTGAATTTGGCATATTTTTGAGAAAGGCCATGCCGGATGCAGCGGAAAGAGGAACAATAGTTTATGTGGACGATGTCCTGATAAAAAATGAAAGCCTGAAAAGCCATTTTGATTAAATAAGACATGTACTTGGCCAATTGCAGAAAGCAGGCGCCAAAGTATCTTTGCAAAAAGCACATTGGTGCAAGAAAAAAGTGAACTTTCTAGGGCATGAAGTGACTGAACATGGGCTAAATCCACAAAAGAAGAAAATAGAGGCCATACAAAGATTAAAAGATCCTAAAAATGTGAAAGGAGTAAAAAGTTTATTAGGGATGACAGGCTATAACAGAAAGTTCATTGAAAATTATGCAGAAATCACTCAACCATTGACTAAACTGCTTAAACTGAATACTCCCTGGAAATGGGAAAAAGAGCAGTCTGATGCAGTGGCTAAATTAAAGGAATGTCTTGTAAAGGCACCATTTTTAGCATACCCCATAAAGGACAGGGATTTCTTTATAGAAATAGGTTTTTCTGAACATTGTATGTCAGCAGTGTTATCACAAAAACACGATTTGAATCACAAAACCATTGCATATGCAAGTAAGGCATTTTCCCAAGTTGAAATGAAATTTAATGAATGTGAAAAGGCCCTATTAACCACTGTGTGGGCGCTACAACATTTCCGCCCCATTGTGCAGTGAGAAAATGTATTAAATATTGAATGCTGTTTTATATGTGCTTGTTTTCTTTTTAACTTGTATTTAATTTCTAAAAAAAAAAAAAAAACGAAATATTTTTACCAAGCATGTTTTATTTTTGGCAAAAGGGTGAAGTTAGTATTGTGCTATGTACTTAATTTGTTTATTTTCTATTTGATTTAGAAAATTAACATTATTTGGTCGGAGGTTCCGGAATCAGAGCCCACGGGAGACGATGTAGTCCTGGAGCCCACGTGGACGAATTCCGGGAAAGCCCCAAAGAGGGGTGAAGACCAAGGCTGCAAAGCGATCAGCATTGAAGATGATACCGATGATATGGTTAATGATGATGATATTTGGAGGGATCTTCAAGAATTCAGAAGCACAGGTTGTCATTGAACCTGGACCAGCATCTGGTATCGCGGTGGAAGAGGCACCAGGATTCATCATGAGTGATAGAAGGATGATTTTCCAAAATATATACATACCATTGAATCCTGAGATTTTGTTTGAAAAACACTTGAACAATACCGGAATTAAGATTGAACAGACTAAAGAGTGGCTGGAAATAAGAAAAGAGGACACTAAGCAGTCAATAAGAGATATATTAATGCAATTGGAAAAAACATTCGTGAATTCAGCAGACATTAAGAAGAGGAGAGGAAAGAGAGGTGCGGTGATGCTCGCGATATCATTGGTAATGTCTATAGTTGGAGCCATAATAGGTACCACAATATCAACAGCCAATTCTATTTCGGTAGGAACACTGAGTACTAAAGCGCAACAACTGAGTATTGACCTAGAAATAATACAAAAAACATTAGATGGAATTAGAGGGGGACTGGATGAACAAGTAAGATTCATAAATGAAACTGCAATCATTCTAAATGAACAAGCGGATGTAATGCAACGGGTGACTAAAATAATACTTAAGCATGATAGAACTTTAAATGAAATATTGAACATAATGAGTCCTGTTGATAGACTATTAACGAATTATATGAGAGAAGTTCAAACTGCAGTTTCACAATTGATTCAAGGACATATCCCCTTGTATTTTGTTTCGCAGGATATTATTCGTGAAATGATAGAAAGATTGACCAGGAGGGAAATTGATATAATACAGGTAAAAATTGCATTCGAAATGGGTAATGCAATGCCGTTATATGTGGACTTGGAAAGACTAGAGATCAGATTTTTGCTATGCATCCCATATGTAGCCCCTGAACTTATTTATCAAACGAAGTGGGTACACAACGTAGGATTTTGGCAAGGGGACAAATTTATTAAGATTAAGACTCCAGAAGTGGTGGCATTTCAGTCATGGGAGCCTGAAGTTTATTTAATACCAAACCTGGAAACATGTGTAAAATTTAAAGAACAAAATTATATGTGTCCAGGTAAACCGTTTGTTCCTGATGCCACAGATGCTATTTGTGGTTTGAAATCTTACCCAAGTATATCAGAGGGATGTGAAGTGATTATTAGCAATATGGGGAGTGAAGAAATGGCACACGCTAAGATGGTCAGAGGTAAATGGTTGGTCAGCACCTGTTTAAAGAACATGACGGTAGTAAATTTAAACCATGGAACATACGTGGTTAAACAGGTGAAATATAATGTTTTTTATTTACAGGTTCCAAAGGATACAATTGTGTCAATTGGGGGGTTAACATTGTTTCATGTAACAAATGATGTTTGGGAAAGCCAAGTGAAAATATCGATTTTTTTCAAAGGGATACTTTTCCAATAGATCCGGATGTGGAATATTTATTGAATCACAAAGAAAGACATGTTATAAAAATGAATTTGAGAAAAAACAATATTACAATTAGTAATCTGGGGATAATAGAAGTGGAAAGATTTAATTGGGGAACCTGGGGGGAACGCTCAATAGTGGGTTTGGCTGTCCTGGTGCTAATCATGGGTGGATGGTTGATTGTGCTATCAGTAAAAATGAAAATGTTACTGATTTTACTAGCTACGTCAGGAAGAGAAAGATATCCCAATACACATGCATTTTAAAAGAAAAAAAAAAGAACAAGTTGTTTTTAGGAATTGGCTTGGAGCGTAGCCAAGTTCTAAAAATAAAAGGAGGGTATGTAAGGATATTTGGCGTGTTACAGCACAGAGTACAGCACTACTGCACAGGTAGCAATTTTTTTTTTGATGCAGCACCACCACATGGGTGTGGTGCATTGCTATATGTGTTGCCAGATTAACATGGACATATAAGTAAAGACAGGCTATTCAGTCAAAAACGATTTTAACATATAAGATGCAAATCTATTTTTACAGTTAAAAGCACACGTGCACATTCAAAAATGCACACTATTTTTCACCTGAAATGCCTATGGTGCAAGAGACACATTTGAAAATTAATAACTAACCTTATTAATAACTAACCTGACTAATAAAACTGCATTTAACATAACCCACTAATAAAAATGTGTCTCCACTGCAGAATTAGGCCTACTCTGAAAGTGAACTTTTAAACGCACATTCATTTTTTTTTCTTTTTCTCTGCTGCTCTGTCCACATAACTACAGGAAGCAAAGGGCTCGAAGGAACAGGAAATCAGTTGGTTACAAATGGTTACTGTAGAAATGAGCCATTGTGTAGTGAGGGAGGAGATGGCATGATTGATTCTGATTGGAGCAGCGTCATAGCAAGTATCATGCTAGAGGCAGTGATTAGAGTTTTGCTGGGGGAGCTTGAGGAGAGGGGGAGAATAATCGAGATTTGGCAGAGCTGGGAGAAGGACCTGTTTCCTGGCTGAAGATTTCCTGCTGCAAAAGCTGAGAATTCCAGGCAATAACCCCGGTTTGAGAACGAAAGACGCTTGTTTTCACTGGGGTTAATCTTCAAGGGAGCCAAATTCATAAAGGGAACAGCTGGAGAAAACTCATGCTGAACAGATAAGGTAATTACAGAAGTGTGGGGGCTGAGTGTGTACGAGAATATTCAGTCAGTGTAGGAAAAGAGATTCCTGTGCTTTACTCACATGTTTAATGTTGCAAATTGAGTTCTTGTCTCCGCCACTCTCTTTTCAGTGTATCACAGACAATGCTGTTACTGTGCTATTTTATTTATTTCTGTAAAAAGTGAGATCGTGTTTAAATGCAACTTTTATAATACACAAAAAATATTTGAAAGCAGACGGGTGGTGTGTTTTATATTTACCAATACAGTGCTGATGATGTGGGGAGATGTTTAGACAGTGCAATTGTCATTTTCAAGGTAGCTAAACATCAAATTTGGCTGCAGCCGTGTGCACAATGTAATTCAGTATGAGAAATTATAACTAAGTGTGTGTGTTGTAGTTTGTCGGAGGTCTATGAGTCAGCAAAAAGGGAGGCCCGGGACATAGTTCACTACCGTATAGAAGATAGTGAAAATACCACATGATAGCTCGCTGCCGTAGATAAGACAGAGAGAAATTGCCCAAGGTGGCACACTAAAAATGAAAATGTGGTGTTCCTGAAATGCAAGCCTGAGGTCTCTCTAGTGATTACACGAAAAATCTAAACAAAAATAAGGGGTTCTGGATATTGGGGCCACAAATAAAACAAGGGAATTATGCTCACCAAAATACCACCAACCACGCATACCAACCACGCATACCAAATACGCATGTCTGTGTGCTGAAATAATGCATGTCCACTGTATTATTGTCGTACATGGCCCAATCTGAATACAAGGAGTGATTGTTGCTAAGTTATTTTTCGGCGGTAAGAAAATACCGTCAGGCCCCAAATCTCGAAAAAATACCCTACAGTCCTTTGAAACTCACCTGCTGGGGTCACGTAGTAGGCAACCCGGCCCGCACCTTTCATTGAGATTGATTGGTGTTCTCAGCTGTGTCTTTGCGTTCCACGGTCTGGAAGGAAGAGACCGTATGTGAGGGAAGGACACTGTACGTAGGTGTGACGTCTTCCTGCATTGTGACTTGACAACGCTGGTCTGCGCGATGCAGACGCAATGCTCCCTTGCGTTGTAGCTTTGCAACGCTCAGCATAACTGACCGCTACAACGTAAGAAGGGGACTGCATCACTGCTACTCATATATGTGGATAAATAAACCGAGCTGTTGTTGTGTGTCGCTGGTGTGGCCAATCATTGTGTGCTGTCAATAAAAACACCCAGGGCCTACCAGGGTAGGCAGGCACATCCCGAGTGGAGTACTCTGTTGGAATGTAAGGTGGTCGACTGACGTAATGTGTCAAGCACTATTTTCCTTTGGAACAGATACTCGTGTGGGCAGTTCATTTTTTTTCTTTTTGTTAATTAAAGCAACAGGAACTGGTGAGCAAACTTAAGGATTTAAGCATGGCTATGGCAGGTGTGCCAGGTCCACCTGTGTTTATGGCCAGCCCAGGCCCCATTAAGATAAAATGGGCGGCATGGAAAAAAGGTTTCCTGCATTATGTTAAAGCAGCGTGCGGGAGCAGCATATCGGCTGAATGCAAAGTATCTGTGCTTATGCATTTTATAGGTTACGAAGGACAAAGGATTTTTGGTTCACTGCCTGAAATTATAGAGTTAGATGTTGAAAGTAACATGAAGGAATTTGATATTGCTTTACTCAAATTGGACCGTCATTTTGATATACGTGCCAGTATTGTGTTGGAAAGATATCATTTTGGTATGATGGAGCAACATGAAGGGGAGAGTGTTGAAGGGTAAATAACTGCTTTACGCCATCTGTCTTTAAACTGTAAAATTGGGGAAAAGTTAGATGAACACATCCGGGACCAATTCATGTTACATTGTTCCAATGTTAAGATTTGTGAGGAGATTTTGTTAAAGGAAGAGCCTGGGTTGGAGGAGGTGATCATAATGGCTAAGAGAGTGGAACATACATTAAAATGTGTGGAAAAATGGTCACATTAAGAGGTCAAAAGGTCCACTAATGAAGTATTAAGGATGGGAGAACAAAAGAAGGAGTATTATAAAGCAATTAAGAAGAACGGGAGGGATAGAGGATTTAAACGTTCCGATTTGGGAATTGGAAGAGGTATGAGTGTGAAAGGAAGTAAAAGAGAGTAAAAGTTATGCTTCCATTGTGCGAGTTCTAGACACTGCAAATTCGCTGATATGCCCTGGTAGGAAAGCATTGCGCAACAGATGTTAAAGGTGGGGGAATTTTGATAACTGTTGCAAAAACTATGCCGTAGGTGATGGCAAGAAAGTGCTGTATATAGGTGAGGAAACACAGCAGTCTTCTGGTGAGGAAGACAACGAAAAGGTTGAAGATGTCACTGTAAATATGGTGAAATGTGAGGAGGAAGAAGGGTGTGGCAGTCCTTTTGCTGACATTAAGGTGAATGGGAAGAAGGTTTGCCTGATGGCTGACTCAGGTGCTAAGTTGACCCTCATGTCACGCGAGGTCTAAGAAAATGTAGTGGGTGGGAAGGTCAACGAGCTGATCCTGTCTGATAAGAGGCCTGGTGGGTACAATTGTGGGAAAATTGATGTAATTGGATATTTTATTGCCATGTTCAGATTCAAAGGGAGAGAGACACAGGGGAAGGCATATGTGACTAAAAGTGGGGAAACTCTCCTGGGATGGAGGGAACAGAAAGTATTGTGAATAAATAAACAATATAAATATATATAAATAAACAAAATACAAATACAAACAAGTTCTCCATGTAGGGGAGAAGTGTGATGTAATCGAAAACTTTCCAGAGGTGTTTTCTAAAAAGGTGAGGTGTGTTAAGGGGATGGTGCATAAAATTGTAATGAGGGAAGGAAGTATGCCAGTGAGTGCCAAACCCTGCTCTATCCCTCTTGCACTCAGAGATTGATTGTGCCACCTCTGTATGTTCCTCTCCCTGCTGCTCTGCCTCTCCTTGCTGTTATTCCGCCTATTGTTCCTCCTGCTGTTCCTCTTCCTCCAGTTGTTGTTCCTCCTCTTGTAGTTGCTCCTCCACCTGTTCCTCCACCTTTTCCTACTGTGCCAGTAACAGTACCTCTGTTCCTCGATGTTCAAAATGTGCCTACTCTCCCTCTTCCAAGTGGTTTGACACCGCTTGTAGTAGATCAGGGAGCGGGATCGAGGGTTGTTACTTGTAACACTGTCTCTCCAGAGAAGAAACGTGAGTTAACTGCGTGGGCTAAGCATTGTATGGAGAAGGGTGAACAAGCTAATATTTTCGCCACACTTTCTAATATAGACAATCTTCCTGAGAAAAACGTTTTTATTGAAGGATTAGGAATTAATTCATGTGTAATGTGGAACAGGCTAAATAATACAGATCTCCCACAAGGGTTGAGGGATCTGAATATTTTAGCGTTTTCTAGAGATACTGCGGAGAAGGTGCAAGAGCATGTTGAGAGGATTCTTGACTATAGAAGGGAGCTGGAAAGGTTACGGTATGATGATGAAGATAGTGATAGTTTGGATGTTATGTTCGTGCAGAAACGGTTCCTCCTTGTCGTAAATTGATAACTGAAGAAACGCGAATTTGCACGAAAGATGCGATTAGATGGATCTCAGATATGTCGATAACTCCTGTTGAAGTATATGACACGTATAGTCAGTATACGCCAGAAATGCAGGGGAAAGTTATACAGGTAATGGTAGAGTACCTACAGGATGAGTGTGTAAAAAGAAAGGTTTGTTGTCCCGCAGAGTTATTGAGTATTTATAAGAGAGCTTTTTTGGTTGACACTTCTTCAGCTGCTTTAGCGCTCGATTTGGCTCTGTTGCTTAGTAAGCGTTCGGAATTGCCTACTTCTCAGTTGCCTATGAGAGAGGTCCCTCCGACGCTTGTCCCAAAAGTCGAGGTTCCAGCGGATGTCGGAACGGGTGCGCAATCCTACGAAATTCCTGCCCATTATGTGCCACAGTATGTTCACATCTCGTTCTCAAGACAGGAAGTGAACACCATTAAACAATCTATTCCCGACATTAGGAAATATCCGGCAGGGTTCTACAAAGAAATCGAGTCTGTCTTGCAATCATCGGTATTCACCTTAAGTGATATCGATTTGTTATTTCCCGTACTCCTGCCTGCCGACTTGTGGAAACAGATTGGAACTGTAGATGATGTACCAGGGTTAGGAGATACATGGACTAACATGATTAGACTTGATGGAGAAAGGCCAGCTGGCGAAAGACCACCTCAGGTAATATTAACTTTGCCTGATAGGATAGTTACGAAATTGAAAACTATAATTCCCGAGAAGAGAATTATTTGGGACAAGCTTACTGCCTGTGCCCAAGGGAAGTCTGAGGGTGCTACTGAGTTCTTCAATCGGTTCGAACAGGTATTTTCAGATTTCAGTGGACAAGATTTAGGCACAGAGTCTGGGAAAAGATTATTTGTGGACAAATTTGTGCGTGGATTTCTGCCTGACATCCAGCTGCAAATTATGTCCTCTGAGAGTGCTTGGCAAGTGAAGTCTTAGTCAGAAGTATTGCACATGGCTCAGTACTACGAGAATCGTGTCAATAATGAAAAATAAAGAGTCGAGAAGAGAAAAGGAGACTTAAAGACGAAAGTATTATTGCAGCAAATTGTTAGAGGGCCTAGAGGGGGTAATTCGCAATTTAGAGGTCAGTACATTCCACAAGGAAATGTGCCCTTGGGTCCTATAAACATTAACCAGTGTGCTTATTGTAGACAAGAGGGTCATTGGCGTGCACAATGCCTGATCCTCCAGCAGAGGTCAAATACCACATTTGGAAATATGGGTAGATGATCCAGAGGTCGCCCAGGTGTAAGGCGTCCTGGTAGAGGTCAGTTTTCACAGGATTCACAGCAACCTTTTTCGCAGGACAATCAGGCATCGAGTGTGGATAATAGAAACATTTTTGATAATCCTTCTGCTGCTTACCTCTCTGAAGAACTTCCTTTTGACAACATTCTTTTTCGTTAGGATTGCCCGAAGTAGGATTTGGAACCAATGCCTTTTCCAGTTAATCAGAAAGGTCCCTACGTTGAGATGTTAGTGGGAAATAGGAATCTTCTATTCTTCATAGATACAGGGGCACAGAAGTGTTCCATTGATCATTCACGGGTTCCAAACATTCCACGGTCAGGGCAAACCAATGTTTCTGTAGGGTTTTCTGGCACACCAGTTGTCTGTCCGGTTTCTTGGCCGGTACCTATTACTTTGGGTCCATTTACGGACCACTGTCCATTCCTTTTGACTACGAATTGTATTTATTTATTGATTTATTTATTATATTTATAGAGCGCACTGCAGCCCTCGGGCATTGAGGCGCTATGAAGGACATGTAAGAAGGCATGATTCAGGGTTACAAGAATGCGGCCCCACAAAAATACTTGGTGCAGAATGATAAAATACATAGTGAACAGTTACATTCGGCATTACAGGGAGGCATACAGTGAGGGAGTGCATCCGCTTATGGCTATTCAGACATCTGTTTAGACGAAGAGCCTAATCTTGATGGCTTTCCTGAAGCCAGCGTGAGAGTCAATCTGACGCAATTCTGGTGGGAGAGCGTTCCAGTGGGTGGCAGCCATGTTGGGGAAGCTTGAGCCGCCCGCGCGCACTTTGTGTGTGATGGGTGCAATTATTCTGTTGGCGTAGGCCGTTCTTGATGGTCTGGAAGTGGTGTGGGGGATGATTCTGTGGGATAGGTAGGGTGGTGCCAGCCCATAGAGGCATTTGTGCGTCAGGGCCAGTGTTTTGAACACAATCCTCTCCTTGACGTGGAGCCAGTGAACCTTCCTCCTGATTTCCGAGATGTGGTCGTGTCTTGAGGTGCCTGTGGCGGCTCTCAAGGCGTTGTTTTGAGCTAACTGGAGCTTAGCCAGATTTTTGCGGGAGGTCCCTACAAAGAGTGCATTGCAGTAGTCGATCCTGGAGCCGATAATCGCCCTGGCAATAGTGAGACAATTTTCTTGGGCGAGGAAGGGTCCAGCTGCGTTAAGCAGTTTGGAGTGGTATGCTGATGCAAAAGCGACGGCATTGACCTGCCTGTTCATGGATAGGTCAGGTTCAAAGTACACTCCCAGAGTCTTAATGACTTTGGAGACTGCAATAGGGATGTTGTCAATAATGAAGGATGAGTACTGCTCGCCCAGTTTTCCTAGGGTGCCTGAAGATCCAATTAGTAGAAGTTCTGTCTTCTCACTATTGAGACAGAGCCAGTTCTCTGCCATCCAGGATTGGATGGTAGTGTAGATGGTATTGAGGGTGTTAAGGTCAGACTGGTGGTCACCTGAGAGGGGGATTAATACCTGAGTATCATGCGCGTAGTTGGTGTAAGAGATGTGTAGGGCGTCCAGAATTAGGAAGAGTGGCCTAGTGAAGAGGTTGTATAGAGTGGGGGCAATACAGGATCCATTGGTACGCCGCATTTGATGTGACTAGGGTCGGCACATGAGGAGTCAGAAAAAACCTTCATGACTCTGTGCTGAAGAAAGGAGGTTATCCAGGTGCAGGCGCTTGGAGAGAAATTAGCTGTGGTGGAGAGGTGGTGACATAGGGTCTAATGATCCACCAGATCGAAGGCAGCAGAGAGGTCCAATAGGAGAAGGAGTGCAGGTTTGCCGACGTCTCTGAGATCGTCCATTTGGTTTTTTAGATCAAGCAAGGCAGTTTCCGTGCCATGTCTCGGACGGAAGCCGGATTGGCGTAGACCGAGGAGGTGGTTGTTCTCGATGAATTCTTGGACTCGCAGATAAGCTGCCTTGTCCAGAATTTTTAGTAGGAACGGCACAGTGGTAATAGGCCTATACTTCCCAGGGACTAGAGGGTCGAGTGATGGATTTTTCAGGAGCGGGCGGACCCATGCTTCTTTGAGTGACGTAGGGACGTGGCCTGTCTGGAAGGAGGAGTTGATAAAGGAGGTAATGACTTCTTGTGGGAAGAATTTGTTGGGGTTGAATCTGTTGAAGGAATTAAATGCAGTAATTCATTGTTCATCTGAGGAGTGCGTTTGACGATTTCACCACAGCAACTTTCTGTCTCTCAATTCTTGACCAGACCTTTGCCGCCGGAATTCAGTGATGTTCCGGGGTGTTTGTGGGCAATAGACGACAATAATGTCGGTGTTTTGCAAATCGAACCTGTTAAAATTGCCTTGAAACATGGAGTAAAGTCGCCACGTATTCCACAATATAAGAATTCGGTTGATGGTGAGCAAGCTTTGAAATGCATCGTCTCCGATTTTGTGCATCGAGGGGTGATTGAGGAAATTGCAGGTAGTTTGTGCAATAGTCCGATTTTGTCCGTGTTCAAGAAAGGCGATAATGCAATTCCTTTTTGTTTCATAATTGATTTATGTGCCAACAACAAGATCGTTGCTCCACAATTTCCAATTGTGCCTGATGTGACAACAATATTAACTATGATCCCGGCTTCAGCCACTCATTTTAGTGTTGTGGATCTAAGGAACGCTTTCTTTAGTATTCCAACACACAAAGACAGTAGATACCTGTTCGCATTCACCTTAGGGGGACACTCGTTTACCTTCACTCGTGCACCGCAAGGCTACACGGAAAGTCCGAGCATTTATTGTAGGGCTTTGAAAAATCAGGTCGATACCCTTGAGTTGCCCTCTACTTGTACACTACTTCAATATGTTGATGACTTGCTTTTAGCTGCTGACTCAGGGAGCGCTTGTAAGGAGGGCACTGTGTTGTTGCTTATTCACTTGGCTAAACATGGACATAAAGCTTTGCTTAAAAAATTTCAATACTGTTGTCAGGAGGTCGCCTATTTAGGCTATCTCCTGTCAAAGGAGGGGAGAAGGTTGACGCCTGAATGGATACAACTTATTTCTAGCATGTCTGTCCCAAATGCGCAGAAGGAAGTTAGAACCTTGATAGGAATGGCTTCTTACTGTAGGCAGTGGATCCCCAACTTCTCACTAGTGATTAAACCAATGTTGGCCTTGACGAAGAAGGGCATTTCTTTGCCATTACCGTGGAACTTGGTACACCAGCATGCATTTGGTTTGCTCAAGACTGCATTGTGCTCAGCACCAGTTTTGGGCACATCAAACTATGAAAAGGCCTTTGTGTTGTATGTGCATGAATGTGATGGATTTGCTTTGGCTGTATTAACGCAGGAACACAGAGGGAAGAATAGGCTGTGCGGCTACTTTTCTGCCGCCCTTGAGCCTGTAGCATGTGCTTTGCCAAGATGTTTGCGAGCTGTCGCTTCTGATGCTGCGTCTGTAAAACAGAGCGAGGGAATGGTCCTAGGCCATGCTTTAACCCTGATGGTACCTCACTCTGTGGATGTTCCACTGAACAGAACTGAAACGCAACACCTCACCTCTGCAGGATGAATGAGATATGAATTGATCCTGTTTGCACCGCACATACAAATTAAGAGGTGTTGTGTTCTTAATCCGGCTGAACTTTTACCTTTCCCACAAGGTACTGCTTGCAGTGACGAAGAGTCACATGACTGCCTTTACACTACCGAACAAGAAACAAAAGGTAGAATCGATCTGAAAGATACTCCTTTGAACAATCCACAAAGGGAGGTGTTTTGCGATGGCTCCTGCTTCAAACTCCCGGATGGTACATCCACAGCTGCTTATGCAATCACTACATTGAGCATGATTGTGGAAACCAAGAGAATTACGCATAACTCTGCGCAGGATGCAGAGATTATAGCATTGACCTGAGCTTGTGAACTTTGCGAAGGGCTTACAGTAAACATATATACTGACAGTCAGTATGCCTTTGGGGTGGTTCACAACTTTGGTAGACTTTGGCAGAAAGAGGTTTCTTGACCTCACATGGCACTAAAATCCAACATGGCTCCTTAATAGTACGGCTACTCTCAGCACTTGCACTCCCTACTCAGCTAGCTATCAGAAAATGCGCAGCGCATCAGAAAATTGTAGATCATGTAGGAAAAGGGAACGCTTTTGCTGACCAGATAGCCAAACAGACTGCCACTAATCTCTCTTCAGAAATGTATACTTCAAGGGAAGCCACAAATGCTTGCACTTTGGATGAGGGTATTTATTCCGTAAGGGATATCCAAGCCGATGCCACATTAGAAGAGTCTAAGAAATGGGCTGAGGGCTTGGGAAAACTGGATGATGATGGGTGTTGGGAGGACAAAGTTGAAGGGAAATGGTTACTGCCTGACGCATACATTATGATGATGGTTGTCATGGCTCATGGTCCCACACACATATGTGCTCGTAAGACTACTGAAACGTTGCAAAAAGTATGGGTAAATGACAAAATCCCTAAAATAGCTGAACGCTTTGTTCAGGGATGCATGATTTGTTTGCAGCATAATGTGGGAAAGGACACATCAACCCCGAGGGGTAGTTTTGGTTCACCTTCTGTTACCTTTGAGGTTATTCATTTTGATTTTATTGAGATGGAGCATTGTAATAGTTTTAAATATGTACTAGTAGTAATCTGTGCTTTCAGCAAAATGGTTGAGGCTTATCCTGTCAAAAATGCCACAGCTATGACCACGGCAAAGACTATGTTAAAAGAATATTTTCCAAGGTTTGGGTTACCGAGAGTCATCTGGTCGGACAATGGTCCACATTTTATCGCTGCTGTAATTCTGCAGATATGCACGGTATTACAGATCAATAAACGGTTCCATTCGA